>NC_058380.1:26525500-27899000 GCF_018350175.1 Felis catus
GTTTGATCGGAACCATCCCTGCCTGGTGCTAACTTCCTCTTAGGAAACTGGAGGCTGGAAGAGCGCATCAGGGGAGACGGTGGTTCTGCCGGAGCGATGCCTACAGCATTACCACCTGAGAATTTTGAAGAAATGTACATTTGGGGCCCACACAGGTCTACAGAATCTCTGTTTTAAGAAGCAAGTTCCCCAGGTGATTCTGATGCACACAACACAGGACGAGAACCGCTGGTTTAGACCATCTACATTTAAGAATATTCATAGTTCCAAAAACAAGGCAAATTAAATAAATCTAAACTCTGTCATTAGACTCAGGTTGTCAGCCACACATTACTTTTCAGAAGTATGGCACTGAAGGCATCTCACTTATTCTTTGAAAATCCTGAAAAGAAACAGACAACAGGGATAACATTTAGGGCAGTTTTAGCTACTAAGAGCCAATTACATTTAGCTTTACCCCTATTTAGGAAAGTTAGGATTTTAAATTCTTATTTTTCCAAAGCTGTTTATTAAGGAAAATATCATTTCCTAACTATAAAGGCTTCTCTTCCACCTTGTGAATAATTATTTAATAAAAGGCATATTCGGTTTTATAACATATACTAAAAGATGTACTTCATCGATATGAAATATTACAGTAAGGGATTTTTAAACTGCCAACATAATAAATTCAAGCTTTGAGTTATTCTTCACATTACAGTAACTGTAATTGCTTCTCATACATGGATACCTTGGGTTTCAATTTTTAGTTTTATAAGAAGCAAGAAAAATTTACATACAGACACAGTGGCTCCAATCCACTCTCTGAAAAAAATTATAATTAAATATCTAATTATTTTATATATGAAGTATATAAATAAAAAATAAATTACTAATTATTGGATTATTAAATAAATAAGGTTTGACCTTACAAAGTATCCTCATCTTTCCCACATTAGCTCACCACACAGTAAGAGGATTGGCAATCCTCACAATCCAGTCTGTATTTTCTGAGATTCATAAGAATTAGGTTCCTAAGAGAAAAAGAGCTCAATTGCCCTGTGCTAGGTTTTTAAACATGGCTCCTAGGACACCAGAAATAAGCTATACCATGGATAAAATGCCTCAAATAAAGACAGTGAAAATCACTGATTTGGAAAAGGCAAAAACATGAAATACACTTTTATCTTTTCTTTTCCATTATTACAGGTTTTTAAAAAAGACCTAAAAGAATTGTAACCAGGAATAAGCAAAGACAATGTACCAAAAGCGAAGCATGTGAGTCCTGGCAAGAATCCATGAATGAGGTATCTCCTTTGGGTTTGTGTTATTATAACAGAAACTTAGTTCTTAGGACACTTATCCAGAGTTGCTGAACTAGTTTTATTTTATTTGAAGACAAAATCATTCCTGCAGCAGAGCAGCTTAAACCCGCAAAGATGTCACTACAAGAAATGGTCTACCATCATCGCGGTCACCTAGACTCGGACACCAGGGTCGGCACGCCCTAGGTGAACTCCCTTCAGTAAATCTAACAGCATCACACAACTCAGGGAATGCTAAATATGCTTAATACAGAGACACACACTTAACACTGGATCACACTCTCACTGCATTTTTAAAGTTTAACTGACTATAGTGATAAATTTCAGGTACACCCACGAGACACAGTTTTAGAGAAGAGAGCTGTTCAAATGTATCTTCTACAATAGGTACAGTTTCACGTATACCGTAAAAACTTAACACCGGTAAATTCGGCCCTTTTTTCTTTTCACAAGTTTTTATCAGTGTGTTCAGATGTTGGATTTTTATAATAGCCTCACAAAGATTCCACAAACCAAATAATCTGGGCTGGTTAAAAAGGATGACGAAATGAATCCAATATTTAATACAGCTTTTATTTGTTTAATTTGGTAAATGGAGACTGTAATGGTTTCAAGGCAAACTCTGGGTGATTTCAGTCGCAACTCCACAGTTAACATGATTCTGAAGAACAGTCTTATCTTCGATGTCTAACCACACTACACAGTCACAGCTAGAGAAATCCATGTACGTATATATTAGTTTTCAACAACTCGGGATTTTCAACCACTCTAGAATTCAGATTTTATATTCTCACACACTTTAAAATTTACCCCTTTGATGCAGGATATAACCATTAAAGATAAAAATTCATGCAGTGATACTCAGGTTTTTAAAAACAGGTAAATCCAGTATTTGATCATTCAGTGCGGTATCAAGTGCACCGAATATCTGAAATAAAACAAGTGCCAATGTTATCATGAATTAATAACATATTTATTGTCTTGAAACCAAACAGGCCCAAGTTACTTTTTGTCTTTCTCGAGTTAGCTATTTAACTCTTTTCTCTCAAACTTCCTGTGTAAGAAAACCCAAGATATTTCATTTCTTTTTTCAGTTAACAAGAGATGGTAGAAGGCTTAAGGTAGGTATGTTCTTGATAATTCGGAGTCAGAAAGTGCTTCTTCTTGAGCAGAAGGTTCATAATCTCCTGCGTTTTCTGCCAATTCAGTATCTAAGTCGTCATTACTTTCTGCACTGTAATCCACTTCTTCAAGGAATCGAGGCTCATCTTCATCCAAGACGTAAGTGGTAGGGCTGTGGCCAGAGCACATAGAGCACATGAGACTTCATTAGATCCTAAGGTTCTAACATAAGGCTATTTGACCTTATTGGGTTAATTTTGATTTCAATATAATGTGAGAGTTTGCATTAGTTTTAAAGATGTTATCCAAATGAACAAGTTAAAAGATTCGTAATAGCTGAAACCATAAAGGGTGAAATGCTAAGTATTAATTATATTAAAAGACTGTCACTCTCCACCCTATAGTTAGATAGCTACAAAAAACAAGAAACTCTCCCATGAGGTTGCCTTTTTAAAAGACTTCATCAATTTGCAGGGTTAAAAGTTCTACTTTAATCACTGAAAAGAAACAGACCATTTCAATAAACTTTATTTTATTTATCGTATAATTCATCCATTATAAGAAACTGTGGTATTTAAACACTGAAACCACTTATTCTAAGTCTATACAATGATTATTTGCCATAAAAACGGCCCATGCACTCACCCATCCGGTTTCCATTGGTCAAGAATAAAAATGAAAAACAAGTGAATGCTCACACCCAGATTAATTACTTTCCCTTGAGACACAGAATAAGACATTTGCTTAAAAGCACTAAGTGATTCTGAATATTTCATTAGGTAGGTTGTTTGGGATAAAGACAACCTTTCCACCAGGGTAAAATATTCTTTCCTCTTCAAAAATTCACAGTATTCGGATTTCTCCCCATCTGGGAGATTTTCTACACACATGTGTGCACATGCCCACACACACAGTGTTATCAAAGAAACACTATAGAAGCATTTCAATGTCCCCATTTTGTGACCCAAACTATCTTAATTTCACACAGATGTCTGTTTATATCCCACCTGCTTCCAAACAGGATTTCCCACCATGGGTGCAATTAAAAGCCATAAAATCAGACAATAAAAAGGGAACAATAATCTGTTAAAATGAACAGAGAAGCAAATGTCATTAGGCAGCTCGCATGAAAGAAGTCCTGCACTGAATATTAAATTCGGTTCAGATATCTAGAAGTTCAGGCAGGAAAGACAAGTTAATGGATTATGTGGTTCTCATTTTCTGAAATGAGAAAGCAAAACTCATCTGGTAAGATTATCTTTTTTCCTAAAGTTGTTTTTCTCCCGCTCATTAAAAATAGATTGCGAAACCACCTTGATCTTATACAGCAAACTTCTTAAAAAGTTCAGAGCTTGCACTATGATGCAGCAGTCCTGATAAGCCAGCTCAGTGGCCCGAAGGACAATGTGAGACTTTACAACCTATCACACACAAGAACTATTTCACCGCATTCAATTATGCAACTAAAATATTTATCATGAAACTGTTAGGTCTTTAGAAAAAGTGTTAGATTAAAAGGCAAAAAAATATTTGCCCCTTCAAACGACCATTATTCTCTTTCTTTCTTTTGAAAAACAATAATTCATTCCTCCCTGAGTTTGGTGATTCACATTCTCAGGGTGTCCCAGGTGAATCACAGCATCCATGGAAGACACTTAGAAAAGATGGAGGCTTCAGCTAAAGCAAAGGATGCAGGAAAGAAGTGAGGAGAGAAACCTGCTTACTTTCCTCCTGGAGACTGTCCTAACAAGAAGAAACGACCATGGAAATGCAAGGGAGGAGGCAGGTTTGCTCAAAAGCCATGTACTCTGCTGGTACAGGGGCTGAGAACACCAACCAGGACTGTAGAGGCTGGCTCCATGGTGATGAGGCACTGTGACCAGGGCAGTGTAGTTACCTGCAGCATTGCGGGGCCTCCCAATGTCTAGGAAGAGCACAAAATCCATGCAGTGGGTGGGTGGGCAAGCATCGTTCAGGAAGTCTATGGAACACAGAATTCCGATGCACCCCTGAACCCCCATACCATCACCAAGGAAAACAGACTGGCATAAAGGAAGCTGGTTACAGGAAGCCCAGCCACTACACTAAGGTCAGAGCAAGGACCTAATTCTACATGGGTAGCTGAACACTAGAATATTAATCAATCTGAACTAAGAGAAAGGGTTTAAAGGAAAAGTCTACTCTTACAAGCTGAGGAAACAGAGGAAGTATGATCTTGAAGTAACAAAAATGCCTAAGATCAAGCCAAAAAAAAGCTCCTAGACATCAAGGAGACTTGGAGCAATCAGATGCTGATTAGCACTTTTTTAAGGCTGAAAAGCATAACCTGGAAAACAAAGCTCCTGGAAATTTCAAATAAATCCCGTAATAAGGAATGTTCAGAAAATAATGTGAGCCTGTTAATTGCCGGTCTTGGCTCCTTCATATGCTGACTGTGACATAAATTTCATCCGTGTTCTGGCATCCCCCATCCCGATACCCCAGAGCGGGTGGGTTTCACACTCTAATTCCATTCCTGTAACTCAAACTTTGACGCCTGTTTCTGCAGGTCCTAACAAAGTCACGTTCCTGGCCTCTGCTTCGTTAAGGTCTACACTCTGGCTGAAATATAGAGTCCATCCAGCAGTGGTGAAGGGCTATCAGTGCTCTTGATGAGCAAGGAGTAGGCTTAGGGGTTAAAGAACTGGGGGAATCTCGAGACGAAGGGAACAGGAGGAGATGACAACCTCTGTCACTCCCGAAAGTAGCCTTCCGACTGGTATTCCAGTTGTCACTCTCCAGCCCATTGTTCTAGATCTCTCTGTTGCACTTAAATGGTAGGAATGCCAACACTCCTCTCCTCTGTCGTGCTTCATTCCCCTCTGTCCCTCCTCCCTGCTGATCAAGTGCTCTTCATCCTCCGTATAAAAATGCTCTCTTGGCCAACTGTTCTCATAAGCATGCCCTCTTTGAGTAAACTCACACATTTTAATTTGCATTCCAATCATTTCCACATCCAAATTTCTAGCCTTGACTTCGCCCCTGAACCTGCACTGTGCATACCAGGCATGGCTATCTCACATGTACCTCAAGTGTATGTTCACAATGGAACTCACCAGTCTCCCTACCAAGCCTGTGCCACTTGTCCTAGTCCCCAAATCATCCACTCGGTGAGTCGTAAAACCACACTTCTCAGCAAGCAAGTCCTGCCAGTCAATCTCTGAACCACTTCTTGTCTCACGTTTTACATGACAAACCTTCACGGACATTCCTTCCTCTGTTTAGGACACACTTCCCACCTTCTTTCTCCCAACGACTCACATTTCTTTCAAACTGCAGCTCAGGCTCATCTTTAGATGTTCTTCCTTTATGAAAGCCCACCTTGGGATAAGTGCCCTTTCTCTGTATTCCCTTTGTACCCTGCACATTCTGTCCGATCACTTCTGGTATGCAGGTGAAACCACTGACTTGTGGGTCTGTCTCCTAAGCACTTTAAGGTCAGGAACTGTGACTTACTCATCTTAGTGCCTCCTGTCAGCTCCCGAAAGTGCTTGATACATTGTAGGCCCTAAACAAATGTTTGCTGAACTCTTTATAAGAAGCCACGGAGCCAATGAGACCATCGATTTTTATATTACCCCATCTCACTGATTATACTTTAGTAAAAAAACTTAAGGCTCAAGACCAATCACAGCAATTCAGCTTTGCTTTTATTAATAATTCCAACATATGTTTTGAACAATTCATGATTTAGGAAGGGCTTTCCTATACATTATCTCACAATAGCCTTCAGATAAGAAGAGAAAGACTTGAAGGTAATTTGCCCTAGAGTTATAAAATAAATAATCCCTTGACATCAACAGAAAGGAATTCACGTAATAATTCAATCACAAAAAGAAACTCTAATCAGCACTTAATTATTTCCTGTCACTATTACTTTTTTCCCACCACGACTTTCTTGTTCCCCTAATTTGCTTCATTTAAGTTGACTCCCGTTGCCTGTTTCTGCTTCATTCTCTAATAACTGGCCTCTGTTCACCTACCCTAACATCCTTCCACTCTGGATTTTAATCAATAAGAAACATTTGATTCTAAAAGAGAATAGCATTTTTAGTCCCAAACCAAATCTTCCTCATGCCGCTTCAGGAAAAATACCAAAATCTTCACCCATATGACTTTCTCACAGGATGAATCTGTTGAAATTCTCTGCTATAGGGTGTCATTGAGATGCAGAAAAGGTTTAAAATTCCAACTGATTTCTAAAGATAACAAAAAAATTCTGCTTTATTCAGATTTAGAAAGTGTTCTGGCTATCCTTGTGTTAAACTATTAAGCATACACAAAATTAAACCTAAGAAATTCACCATCCCCCTCAGTGTGTGCCCAACTACTTGCATGAGAGCTGACTTGACATCTGAGACTCCAGAAGGCAGATCTTCAGCTCTGTTCCCTATACAAGCATGAAAGAAGCAAAACACTGTTTATGGAGTCAGAAATTCTGGGTCTGTGCCTCTCCTCTTCTACTAACCAGCTGCATGACCTTGAGCAAGTCATGTCCTTGGTTTCCAACACCGGTTTTTCTCTACTGTACAAGCAGAGATCACAATATCAGACCTACTACCTCGCAAATTGTTGTAGTAAAGTGGGAAAGCATTTATAAATTCTCAGGTTATACAAATACAAAATGTTATTATGAAATTAATAAAATCTGTTAAAAAAAGTTAATCAATCTTTGTTAATTCCTACAGAGCCCAGGCGATGGGCTGCCGTCAAGCCACTGACTAAAACCACTGCCTTACTTTTGTGACTCAGAATCCTACCTTAACCATGTCCTCTTCAACAGTTTTGAGACTAACCTACTGTTTTTAGACAGCACAATGAACATATCCTAGGGGAGAAAGTCTGAAATTGATACACAAACAGAAAAATATTCCATTGTCCAAATTACCAATTTGTGACTTGCCGATTATGACTTTCTTGTATTCAAATATCAGGTCTCAGGTGAAAGAAAAATCTCTATCTGCCTAAATATTAGAGAATGTTCCATTTATATAATTTGATTCTTAGCTCATAAGAGATTCGGCATCTACTAAATATCACAAAGCAAACAAAATTATCCATAGAAAATACAAGTAACAATTTTTGTCGGTCTTAACTGACCACAGTGTATACATAAGTATTTGCACATTCCTGCACACGTGCATACCCACACACAGAGTTAGAATTTCTAATAAGAGGATATCTATTTGGGGGGGAAAAAAAAGTAAAGAAAGTTGTTAATTTACTGATACTTCATTGGAAAATAATATATAACTAAGCTGCCTTCAAAAAAATAGTATTGAAGTCACTAACCTCCAACTTACTTTATTTTACTATTGATCTAGAAACATTTCTTATACGTAATGAAAGTGGTAAACAGTTAAGCTTCCCAATAATTCGGACAGCTTCAAAGGCTGAAACCATTCCTTTTTAGCAATTCTGCTTAGTTCCTTGGAAGATACAAGATACAACGAAAGTACAGGGGAATTCTGGGTTAGACGTGGGCACGATTCCTGGTTTTGTGAAGAATTACATGGATGATCTTGGGTCAGTTCATCTCTGAGTCTGGGTTTACACACATATGAAAAAGGGTTACATTATCATCTGTCTCTGTTCATTCTCAATAGAACATGAAAATCTCAGAGATAATAATTGAACTTAACAGAAACTCAAAATGGGCATGTGCATTGAGGGTCCCAAGGCCACCCCAGGTTTGGTGACATGCTAGCAAGATTTACAGGATTCAACACGCAGTTGTATTAACAGCTATGACTTATTACAGTGAAAGGATACAAAGCAAAATCAACCAAGAGAAAAGGTGCGTGGGGCAAAGTCCAGAGGGAACCAAGGCCAGGCAAGGGCAGCTGCTAAGAGGCAGAGAAGTCATCAGAGCTTTCAGCAATTTCAAAGGATTGGTGGCAAAAATTGGAGTTCAGAGCTGCCAAGTTTCCTGAAAGAAGGGAGTTGCAGAGATATGACCCCAACAGTTTTCCCCTGGAGGCATGTGACAAATTCTTTAAATACATAGTGCAAGAGGCTGAAAAGCAAAGCAGAAAGCAGCAAAACAAACAGAACACAAACAATAGAATTGAGGGCTGTCTTGAGGTGCCTCCTTGAGGCAAAGAGAAGCCCTAGGCCACCAATCGTGACCTTCGGAGGGCAGGGAGGGGACAGGTGAACCCAGGGAGAACAAGCTTCCCAATTTCTGCAAACCTACCTCAAGTCTGCTCAGTCCCTGGCCAGACTACTCTACACCTGCCAGAGGATAGAATGAAGCCTCTTTGAAGGAATATGTATTCTTCCTTGTTCTGATATGCCATATTCTTACTTTGAAGTCTCAAATAGGCACTTATTGAGAGGAATAACCATTCTTCCAAGAGGTTACTGAGAATATAGCACATAAATATGAATAAATATCTACAATCATCAAATTCCTTGTACAGCTGTCTTAGAGACGAACAATAACTAACTTGATACTTATCTGGATCTCTATGATAAGGATCATTTCCTTCTCCTACAATAAACCTGAAAGCTTTCATTATAATCAAATCTGCCCTGGGGTCCTGAAGTGTTCATGTAAGGCTCCATTTTGTTTTTCTAGATGATTTTAGGCTCCTCTGTACTTGTGGGTACAAGAGCATTTCACAGAAACACAAATGGTTCACTTTTAGTTATAAGCAACTATGATTTCAAGTGGACTAGGAGTTGTGATATGACCCTTCAATTATATGGCATGATTTATCTGCCTAGAAAATATTCTTTAAAAAAATTTTTTTATGTTTATTTATTTTTGAGAGTGAGAGAGACAGAGCACAAGCCAGGGAGGGGCAGAGAGAGGGGGAGACACAGAATCAGAAGCAGGCTCCAGGCTCTGAGTTGTCAGCACAGAGCCCGATGCGGGGCTCGAACCCATGGATCATGAGATCATGACCTGAGCCAAAATCAAGAGTCGGACACTTAATCGACTGAGCCACCCAGGCACCCCTGCCTAGAAAATATTTTAATGCAATTATAGCTGTAGGAATTTTCTACATGGTTGCAATAAATGTCTGTCAGAAATTCACAACAGCCTCAAGCATGTGCATCACAGCCATTGAAAAGGAATTTTTTTTAAGGATTAGCTTGATTAAATAATAAACTGTACATAAAAAACAGAGCAAACACACATTAGGGGCGACTGGGTGGCTCAGTCAGTTGAACATCCAACTCTTGATTTCAGCTCAGGTCATGATCCCAGGGTTGTGGGATTGAGCCCCGTGTCAGGCTCCACGCTGAGCCTGGAGCCTGCTTCAGATTCATTCCTTCTCTCTCTCTGTGCCCCTCTCCCCCGCTCCTACTCTCTCTCTCTAAAATTAAAAAAAAATTTTTAAAGCACATCAATATGAGTAAGCTTTACTACATTACTAGGTATTAGATACTGCCATTAACATGTGGCCACAAATGATCTGTACTGACAGATTCTCTCTGTGACCAAGCTTGAGTCCAGCTGCTCTCAGTCCTCTTTCAGACTAGGTCCTGACCTTGGGATCTGTCCTCAGTCAGGGGCTCTGTCTGCTTAGCCTAGCTATAGCAAAAACCTTGCTGAGTCAGTTTATCGAAATCCCCACTCTCTGTATCTCATCAGCCTGGCCTGCTTTCAGCAAAAACTCCGTCAAGTAGGTTCAGCCAGAATCTCCCTTACCTGGGATGGTTTCTCTTAGTCACTTTCCAACTGCCAATCCCCTACTCTACTCCCTGGCTATAAGTCACCAGTGTTCCTCACTGTATTCACGACTGAGCCCAATCTCCCTCCCAAAGTACAAAGTCCCCTTGTTAGCAATCCTCCTGAGTAGTCTGCTTTCCTGTTCTGTGAAGTGTCACAAATAATTTTCTCTTTAACAATATTAATTTTCTCAGAAGAAAAAGGTCCTACATATTTACAAATAAACACTAGCTTCACACGAAGAAAGCACAGAAAATACATAGGTTAGTATTTCATTCATGTGTTAATAGTCTGCAGCAATGAGTATCTTTGTACTACACCTGACCAATAATTTCCCGCCAGTCCCTCTGATATTGCTAGGGGCAGGGGTAGAGCCTTTAACCACGAAACGTTATACTGTTAACTCATTTACAGACCTGTACTCATTCCCTATACTTTATTAGAAGTCAGGTACTCTATCTTTATCAAAACACATCAAATTAGATTTTTAAAAAAGCATTAACATAAAGTAGAACAAATGCTAAGCGTATTTTAAAGGTTTTCTCCAGCTTAAGTCCTATTTATTTTTATTACTTGCATTACGAACAATTTCTCACCCCATTTTCTAATGTCCATGCTGTACACACAAATACAAATTAAGTACTGATACATGCTACACCACAGATAGAGATTGAAAACAAGCTAACTGAAGTAGTCAGACATAAAAGGTCACACAATGCATGGTTCCATTTATTTGAAATATCCAGAACAGGTGAATCCACAGAGACAGAAAGCACATGAGTGATTGTCAGGGGCTGGAAATGACTGCTTAAGGGTATGAAGGTCTCCTTTGGGGGTGATATACGCATTTTGGAACTAGACAGAGTTCCCAGAACTAGAACTGATAGTTGTACGATATTGTGAACATATTATTATTCACTTCATTAATTTTCACTTTAAAATGGTTGATTTTATGCTGTGTGACTCCATCTCAAGAAAGACAGAAATAAAGGAAAGGAAAAGAAAAAAAAGAAAAAGACATCCAAATACTATTTGATTATAAGAGACTAATTAGGCCTCATTTAAACATAAGCATATGTTTTTATCATAAAATATTGTCCAAAATTTGGTATTTTTCAGCTTCACTTTCCTGTAATGTTTTAAATATACTCAAACTTCAAATACTTCTTCTATATACCTAATATCCTGAAATGTAGTCCCCATCACCATAATCTGATGAGAAGCACTGTTAAATGTATCAATTCTCAAATCCTTTAAATGAGAGTCACTGAAAGGACTGTTTTAACAGTTTAGGTGACAGGTAAAATAGAAACACTTTTGCTAAGTACAAAAATACTACATAGCTATAAGCTTTTATTTTATTTTTATTGTCCATGTATTTTTGACAGAGGAAGACAGAGACACAGTACAAGTGGGGGAGTGACAGACGGAGACACACACAGAATCCGAAGGCGGCTCCAGGCTCCGAGCTGTCAGCACAGAGCCCAATGCGGGGCTCGAACTCGCGAGCCGTGAGATCATGACCTGAGCTGAAGTCGGATGCTTAACCGACTGAGCCACCCAGGTGCCCCAATAGCTGTAAGCTTTCAAATGAGCTCAACCAATATTTCCAGCTTAGACCTAAAAGAAACACACCCCCTAAGAAAGATATAATGTAGACTCAGTGTTACATCAGATGAAATTTTTATTATACAACAAATACAATCGGGGATAGTTAAAATGTTTTATGTGTGTAATTTCCAATGAATGCCCTGGGAATAAAAAACACGATTAATTTTCAACCGCAGGCTTCACTGAAAAGGAAGTTCTAGAAGTTCCGGTAACTACAGTGAATCTCAAGAGCAACTAAGATGACTGTAAAAGAATAACTTCTTTTCTAAAGGACAGTCCACAGGAAAAAGAAAACCAAAGAGGGAGTAAAAGCAAAGAAGAGATCTCAACGAAGTGTTGGCAGATGGAGGCAGATGGATGAAGTGAAAGGGCCTGGGTTCCAACTTCCACTTTGCTCAAGTCCATAGGACAGGGGAAGCCAACAGGGATGCGCGGATTTGCATTACAAAAGCTGCAGCAAAGCTGAGAAACTGGAGATACTGGTGTTCAGCGTGCAACTGAAAAGAATAATTGATTTAAAGTCTTTATAAAGAGCAATTAGACCTTCAGATCACCTTCCTCAAGCTATTCCCTCGTTCAGAGAGATGGAAAGATGACTTTCCAAAGAGTTTTGTCACAGAGGCTATTCTGTTAGGGCCAAAACACAGAAATGGGGGTCTGGAGAGTAAGAGAAAGTCTGCTCAAAAGCAAGTCCGAGTGGCCCCCCAGGATACTGGCTACTGAACTTATGCCCCAGGGTAACATTTCTCAATTTTTCGTAAATCATCCCCCCAACCCTCCGCAAAGAGGTTTTTTAGAGTTTTTTTTCTAATCCCCCTAATTAACTACAATTAGAAATTAAAAAGATAAATTTCACATCAGATTAGACCCAGCTAAAGACAGCATGGGTGAATTAAAGGTTGGTTAGAAAAAAACACCTAGCTCTGAGTCAGCAGGACTTGTGCCCAAGCGTGTATCTGTGTGTGTGTATTCATATGTATATGTGTGCAAAGGTATATATATGCATGTATGTATGCATGTATATAGGTACGTGTGTGTGTGTGTGTGTGTGTGTGTGTGTGTGTGTGTGGTGTGTTCAGCACAGAGGGAGCAGGCAAAACTGCCCATCTCCCAGTCCTCCCCTGAAAAAGTTTCAGTGTATATTTTAAAAGCTGCAACCTAAGGACCAGACTTCTAACTTGGCAGGCACTGTGGGTTGTCATCCTCTTCAGAGACTGGGGAACCCAGCAGATACATATCCTGCTTTCTCCCCTCAGGGGGCTCCAATAATCAAAGCAAGTCCCCCATACGGCCCTGAAAGGAGCTTGTACACACATCTGGCCCTCAGCTTTTGTGGCTGCCGCCGAAGAGACAGACCTGAGGATGGCCTGCCCCTAGGAGCCAACAGGGTTTGCATTCATTAGTCCCATCCTACGGTAGCAAGCAAGGAAAACAGCTCTGACCAGGCACAGAGGCACCTCCTGCAGCTTTATCCTCAGGCTAGCACAGAGGGAATAGGCAAAAATGCCCATCTCCCAGTTTTTCTCTGGAAGGGGCTTAACCACATATTTTCTCAGCTGCTGCTAGAGGGTCCAGTTCCTAATCATCCTGCATCTACGTGCTGACTATGATCCTCCTTTTTGGGATACTACCATGACCTGGCACCTTCAACTACTGGGAGAGACTGAGAACAAAAAAAGAGGCTTGGGCAATCACAAAACTCTGACAGACAACTAGGAGCTCAAGCCAGGCTGATCAAGGAGGTTCGTCTATTACACAAGAGCATTCTGTCAAGACTGGGAGAGACGGCTAGGTTCATCTAATGTGCAGGAACCAAAACAGACAAGTCACTGAAAATGAACAGAGGAATTTATTCCAAACAAAATAACAAAATAAATACCTAGAAACAGATCTCAAAGAATGTAAGTGATTTAACTGATACAGAATTCAAAATAAGTCATAAAAATTTTCACCAAAGTCAAGAGAAGAATGAATGAACAAAGTGAAAATTTCAACAGAGACAGAAAATATAAAAACTTGCTGAAAAGAAATTACAAAACTGAAGGATACAATAACTGAACTGAAAAATTCAATAGAGGATTCAACAGCAGACTGGATCAAATAGAAGAAGGAATCAGTGAACTTGAAAAGGGCAGTGGATGTTTCAATATCCACAAAACAATTAACGTGATTCATCACATCAATAAAAGAAAGGACAAGAACCATATGATCCTCTCAGTAGATGCAGAGAAAGCATTTGACAAAATACAGCATCCTTTCTTGAACAAAATCCTCAAGAAAGTAGGGATAGTAGAGCATACTTCGAGATCATAAAAGCCATATATGAACGACCCAATGCTAATATCATCCTCAATGGGGAAAAACTGAGAGCTTTTCCCCTAAGGTCAGGAACAAGACAGGGATGTCCACTCTCGCCACTGTTATTCAACATAGTATTGGAAGTCTTAGCCTCTGCAATCAGCCAACACAAAGAAATAAAAGGCATCCAAATCAGCCAGGAGGAGGTCAAACTTTTACTCTTCACTCTATATGGAAAACCCAAAAGATTCCACCAAAGAACTGATAGACTTGATTCACGAATTCATCAAAGTTGCAGGATATAAAATCAATGCACAGAAATCGGCTGCATGCCTATACACCAACAATGAAGCGACAGAAAGAGAAATCAAGGAACCAATCCCATTTACAGTTGCACAAAAAACCCATAAAATACCTAGGAATAAATCTAACCAAAGAGGTAAAAAATCTATACACTGAAAACTATACAAAGCTTATGAAAGAAATTGAAGAAGACACCAAAAAATGGAAAAAGATTCCATGCTCCTGGATAGGAAGAACAAACATTGTTAAAATGTCAATGCTACCCAAAGCAATCTACATATTCAATGCAATCCCTATCAAAGTAACACCAGCATTCTTCACAGAGCTAGAACAAATAATCCTAAAATTTGTATGGAACCAGAAAAGACCCCAAATAGCCAAAGCAATCTTGAAAAAGAAAACCAAAGCAGGAGGCATCATAATCCCAGACTTCAAACTATACTACAAAGCTGTAATCATCAAGACAGTATGGTACTGGCACAAGAAAAGACACTCAGATCAATGGAACAGAATAGAGAACCCACACATGGACCCACAAACATATGGCCAACTAATCTTGGACAAAGCAGGAAAGAATATCCAATGGAATAAAGACAGTCTCTTCAGCAAGTGGTGCTGGGAAAACTGGACAGTGACATGCAGAAGAATGAACCTGGACCACTTTCTTACACCATACACAAAAATAAACTCAAAGTGGATGAAAGACCTCAATGTAAGACAGGAAGCCATCAAAATCCTCAAGGAGAAAGCAGGCAAAAACCTCTTTGATCTTGCCCAAAGCAATTTCTTACTCAACACATCTCCGGAGGCAAGGGAAACAAAAGCAAAAATGAACTACTGGGACCTCATCAAAATAAAAAGCTTCTGCACAGCGAAGGAAACAATCAGCAAAACTAAAAAGCAACCGACAGAATGGGAGAAGATATTTGCAAATGACATATCAGATACAGAGTTAGTATCAAAAATCTATAAAGAACTTATCAAACTCAACACCCAAAAAAACAAATAATCCAGTGAAGAAATGGGTGAAAGACATGAATAGACACTTCTCCAAGGAAGATATCCAGATGGCCAACCGACACGTGAAAAAATGCTCAACATCACTCATCATCAGGGAAATACAAATCAAAACCACAATGAGATACCATCTTACACCTGTCAGAATGGTAACATTAACAACTCAGGCAACAACAGATGTTGGTGAGGATGCGGAGAAAGAGGATCTCTTTTGCATTGTTGGTGGCAATGCAAGCTGGTGCAGCCACTCTGAAAAACAATATGGAGGTTCCTCATAAAACTAAAAATAGAACTACCCTATGACCCAGCCATTGCACTACTAGGCATTTATCCACGGGATACAGGTGTGCTGTTTTGAAGGGCCACATGCACCCCCATGTTTATAGCAGCACTATCAACAATAGCCGAAGTATGGAAAGAGCCCAAATGTCCATCAATGGATGAATGGATAAAGAAAATATGGTGTATATATGCAATGGAGTATTACTCGGCAATCAAAAAGAATGAAATCTTGCCATTTGCAACTACGTGGATGGAACTAGAGGGTATTATTAAGCAAAATTAGTCTGAGAAAGACAAATATCATATGACTTCATCATATGAGGAATTTAAGATACAAAACAGATGACCATAAGGGAAGGGAAGCAAAAATAATATAAAAACAGGGAGGGGGACAAAACATAAGAGACTCTTAAATACAGAGAACAAACTGAGGGTTGCTGGAGGGGTAGTGGGAGGAGGGATTGGCTAAATGGGTAAGGGACATTAAGCAATCTACTGAAATCACTGTTGTACCATATACTAACTAACTTGGATGTAAATTATAAAATTAATTAATTAATTAGATACTATCTAAGCACTGTTTTCCACATTGCTTATTTTTGGGTTAAAGGTAAACCAGTAAGATCACTAAAAATGCACTCAAAATATAAGGATATTTCATTACAGTCTCATCCAAACATCAATGTTAAAAGAATGAAGAATATTATTACAATTTGTAACAATTAAACATGTAAATAACTTAGATGTGTGAACTTAATTATATTAGTTCTAAAAATGCTTTTGGCTATCAACATCTCTGTCCCCTTCCTCTACCTAATTAATTTAATGAAGTCTAACATTATGCTACAACATAATGGAATGAAACAAGTGTGTCTTACCTCGTTACTTTGCAGTTCGATTCAATCAAGTCATTTTCAAAGTCAAGCAGGCTGGAAGGCAGATTATATTCCAATGGGGATGTCAGTCTTTTCAAACGCAGCAGACCAACACAAAATTTTGCTCCCATCTCTTCCAATTCTCGAGTACCAATCTGTAGACCCTAGAAATAAAGCAATTTCATACATATAAGTAGGACATTTGCTATCCTCTGGCTATGTCTTATTACAATTGCATATAAGAAATTTATAATTATATTAATAAAATTAAAAGCTTGGTACTTTGTAAGTACCTACAACTCAACAAGCGCAATGTCTTAACAAGATTATTTTAGATCAAAAAAGGAAATGGTCTCAAAAAAACCATTTCTAAAATGTCTATTTCTCATTTACTACAAGCAAACAATTTTCACCAACACACTGGGAAAAAAAAATAAACATTTTGTGGTTATGTTACTCTGGGGCTCATGTGTGAAATTACATTTTTGCAAGATATTGCTAGTATTTCTTGTAATCCACGACTTTGGATGCCAATGTTAAAATATTGTAGTGTCAAAATCAAGACCTAAACATTTGTAGACCTAAACATTACCTTATACTTTTTACTGTATGATAAAAGAAATTGGTAAGTAAAGGGGTGCCTGGGTGGCTCAGTCAGTTAAGTGTCTGACTTCGGCTCAGGTCACGATCTCACCGTTCATAAGTTTGAGCTCTGTGTCGGGCTCTGTGCTAACAGCTCGGAGCCTGGAACCTGCTTTGGATTCTGTGACTCCCTCTCTCTCTGCCCCTCCCCTGCTCACGGTCTGTCTCTCTCTGTCTCTCAATAATAAATAAACATTAAAAATTAAAAAAAAAAAAAAGAAAGAAACTGGTAAGTAAAAAACCAACAAAAGAAAGGTACCTATGTAAAACAAACAAACAAACAAAAAGAATCAAACAGATCTAGGCCAATGAGGTAGCAGTAAAAGAAGTTCCTATGTTCCATGTCAATTAAGAATGCCTATTTCAAATCTGGTCTAGTGAGGGCAGAAGAAAATTTTACCCCAACTCTACCCTTTCTAACTGGAAGTTTCCCAATAAACAATATAAAGTTTATCAAAAGTTAAATGTTACCACATAAAATGATAAAAATGGCCATAAACCAAGACACTGCTTATCACTGAATTTTCAGATAAAAATGAATCTCTAAAATAAGAGAATTCTCACACCAACAAAAGTTGCAGGTGCAAATGAGAGTACACATCATTTAGAGAAGTTACTTTAAAACAGTTTTTCAATGAACAGACTAAAACACATGGTAACTGAAGAAAATAAACCGTAAAAACCGTTACTAACCCCCCAAAGCACATTCCTTTATAATAACGATTGACTAACTGATTGCTTAGTTTACCCATGTCCAAACATTCCACGGAATGTGACCTGACTTTATTAGAACATTTATTTGCCTTCTTAATTAAAAAGCTTTAGAAAGGCATGGCTGTTTCTGAATTAGTTCACAGAAAATAAAAATAAAGACCATTTACAGCCTAAAATCTAGTAATATAAGAGCATTCCTGAGGTGAAGAGAATGGTTTCTTAAAATATCGTTAAACTCATATAACTTATTAGCTAACATTAACAAGCCTGAAAAGTATAACATTAGGGGTGTGGGGACATATGGAGTATTTAAGAATTCTGTATTTTCTACTCAATTCTGCCATGAATCTAAAACTGCTCTAAAAACCCTAAGTTTATTAACAATAGCAAAAAAAGCTTTCATAAAAAGTATATGTTATCACAGCATTGAATTTTAGATATTAATAAAAAACTTGATTAGTAAGAGATAATTCTCTCCATAAGAGTTTTAAATTAATGTAGCTCTAGTAACTAAATTATATAAAAGAGAAATGAGCATTTACTAAGTATCCATTTTATTTTTTAAGTCTATAGATTTCTTTCTAAAAAATAACTTTTTAAAAAAGTGGTCTAAGATTTTAGGTCTGAAAGTATATTTTAACTATTTTTTTAAATGTGGCTTTTTAAATGATCAAACTAATGTATCAAAATACATTTGTAATGATTTTTGTAATGTTTATTCATTTTTGAGAGAGAGAGAAAGAGAGAGAGAGAGTGTGTGTGAATGGGGGAGGTGCAAGGAGACAGGGAACATGGAATCCGAAGCAGGGTCAGGGCTCTGGGCTGTCAGCACAGAGCCCGACACCGGGCTCAAACTCATGTACCCCGAGATCATGACCTAAGCCAAAGTCGGACGCTTAACTGACTGAGCCACCCAGGCGTCCCTACAAATAGAATATTTGTAAAAATTCAAAGAAAGTCTATCTGTAGAATCCAAATATAATAAGGAAACACCTTTGCTATATGCTACAGTTGATTTCAAGAGGCATGCAAGTCTCAGCTTCTCTACTTCTCTTCCAACCCACAGAGGGGAGCATCAAAAACATTGATGCTTTAAATTGCCTTCTCTTCTGACTGTGTAAGCATCTCTTTAAGAAGTTATCTACAGTCTGTTTCCATACATCATATAGCTTAAGGGTTTTTTTCCTAGAAGACACCTATTGTCTTATACAAAAGTGATTCATTCTTAAGCTTTTTTCCCATCCTACACACTTACAGAATATGAGACTCTTGCCAAAGCTGTCCATGACAGCAATGATTAGGGGATGGGGGTTGGGCTCTGGAGTGGTGCTCTGGTACATTTTATCTTTTACCACAATCACATCCTTGGTAGATGAGAAGTCACTGTTTTACAGTATTTGAATTCAAAAGATACTACATTTTGGAAGAATAATATACTGTGGTCAACCTAAAATTTAGGGAAGTCATTCAACAGAAAGTACTGAAATTTCATTAAGTTCTACTCTACAAGGCCCCCAAAATTTGAGTGTCAGTTGAAAAATCTACACAATTTCTTCTCAGTTGGATATAGACTGTAACAGTTATTACTTAGGCTCTCCAGTTAAGCTTTTTTGACATTACCTATAATATGTTTACATTTTTAATACTAACCATTTGAAAGATTTTTTAACTCCTTCCAAACATAAAGTTATAACCAACCATCTGTATGTGAGGTATATAAAGATCACTATTAGATTCAGTTTCCTCTTCCCCCCTTACCAAACCAAACCTAACAGAATAAAGAATAACTAGCATGACACATGAAAATCTTTCTGTGGCAAGAAAAATAAGTATTTGTAATATTTATTAGGTTGCTGTTGATTATCTTAGCTCCAGCTGATTGCCTATTTTTTCAGTCTTTCAAATTAAAAAAATTCAACGTCACCTAATATTTTATTAGTCTTTAGTTTCAAAAGTAAACTTAAAACTCCAGTTGTTTCCAATAAAAGTCTATAGCACCAGTCTTAGTAAAGAAAAAAATTTAGGGAAGGGATATGCATTTAAAAGTAACACACACACACAAAATCTAAATATAAAAAACTTCACAAGTAAGTGTAATGTGTTTATTTCTAAATGCATAAAAACACGCTAACATCCAACAAATTAAAATGACAGAAAGTTTGTGTTAATTATGTACTACTTGCACAGCTCGTTATAAATTACCAATTGGTATTTAAAATGTGTACCACAACATGCCTTCTTAAAAATTATGAATGTAGATGGACTCAACCAAGATTTCATAAAAACCCAAAGCAAGCTATTTAGTACAGAGAAGTAAAAAAGAATTGCATAGGATTCAAGTTCATGACTGCAATAGCTCAGTGTAACAAATGTGCCATTTAATATAAACCATGAGAATGCTATATGAAAAGAAAGTCCTTAAATACTTTTTACTACTCAAAGTCCTGAGATGTTTTACCTTATATTTTCCCTGGTCACAGCCACACAAAGTACTTTCCATGGTATAGCTTCTTTGTACGCCTATCTCCCTCCAAACCACAACACGTGCCGTGGATTCTTTAGATTTTTCCACTACAAAGCTACAGCTGCTCATGCAAAATGCTGGAGCAATATGGCTCAGTATCTTAGGCAAGGTCTGCAAAAATAAGAATGATAGAACACAATATTTCAAGAGGGCTTTTTTTAATTAAAAACATTTTTTTTTTTAGTTTTTAAACATTTTCATGAAAGCACAGTGACCAGAGCAGGGCCATGTGAGTCTTCTTACTTTGTCCTCTGCTATTCCAAGCACCAAAAACATTCTTTACAAATTCAGAATTTTCTGCTTTCCTGGACAAACAGTAATCAGTTGGAAAACAAAATGGGAGGAAGGATCACATTCACAGTAGTAACCAACAGGTGAACAAAAACTATGGTAAAAAATGTTTCAAATTTTGAAAAAAAATGTTTAAAAAACAAAACTTTAGTCACGAAAAATGGCTTACTAATTAAGAGATTTAACATCATAAATGTCAACCACCTCTAAATTAATCAATAAAGTCAAGACAATCACAATCAAAATGCCCACAACATTTTCTGCAACTTCAAATTATTCTCAGGTTCACCTGGTGTGCGTACGTATGAAGGCAGACAGGGGAGTTCTGAAAGAAGAGAAATAATCTAACAGATATTAACCTAATTATATATGTAAGGGAAGTTAAATTGTGATACCGTGTAGGAGTAGATACATCTCTAGAAAGAAAGAGAATTCAGAATTAGAACCAAAGGCAGATGTAAAAATTAGAATTATTAGTGTGGAGGGCCACCTGGGTGGCTCATTCAGTTGAGCATCTCAACTCTTGATTTCAGCTCAGGTCATGATCTCACGGTTCCTAGGATCGAGTGCTGTGTCGGACTCTGCACTGAGCTTGCTTGGGATTCTCTCTCTCCCTCTCTCTCTCTGCCCTCCCATGCTCAAAAAAGAGACAGAGAGAGAGTGAGTGAATCACACACACACACACACACACACACAGCTCAAGCAGGGGAGGAGCAGAGAGAGAGGAAGGCACAGAATCCAAAGCAGGCTCCAGGCTCTGAGCTGTCAGCAGAGCTGATGCAGGGCTCAAACTCATCAACTGTGAGATCGTGACTGAGCCAAAGAATATGCTTAACCGACTGAGCCACCCAGGTGCCCCAATAAACATTTTTTTTTAATTATTATTAGTGGAGAGAAGAGTGATCACCCACGAACTGCTGGCACCACTGGAGAGCCACTGAGAAAAACAAGCTGAAGTCACTCTTCAGTAGTTCAGTTTTAACTGGATTAAGAATTTAAACTTAACAACTAGCAAGTAAAATTTCAAAAGGAAATTAAAAACAATAAACATGGAACTTTATTTTTTAAATCTTTGGATAAGATTTCTAAGCCTCAAAACCCAGACGGCATTTAAAAAAAAAACAACAACAACAAATCTGATGCAAGTTTTTAATTATCACACAATTAAAAAAATGTTTTTTCAATATATTTGTAAAAGAGTTATTTTCAAAACAATAATAATTAGATGGCCAATGTAAATGTAAGCATAGTCATTTTATTTATTTGGGAAAGGGGAAGAAGAGAGAGGACACCAAAAAACAAAATGTGCCTTTGAATTTCTGCTCAGGGCAGTGGTATGCTATCAAAATTCTTTTGGGAAAAAAATCTGGGGTGTTTTGTTTAGGTGCAAATACAGTAGGAAAGCCACTGTGCCCTTAATGGAAAGCACATAAGATGTGACGCAGTAAGATCTTCCTTCAGTCCTGGGCATACCTCAACACATACCCAGAGGTGTGGAAACATGGTACGTAACAGATGGCTTTATAAATCGGCACAGGAAGGATGTACTGTTTAATAAATGGTGCTGAGACAACTGGTTATATATGGGGACACTAAAATTAGATCCCCAACTCTCATACAAAAATAAATTCCCAATAGATTAAAATCTAAATACGAAAAGCAAAAATTTTAGACTATTTAACATGAAACAATCTGCAACAAAAAATGGCACAATGGCAACACTTGCAGAGTCTGAGTGGCTGGGATATGTTACATTAGTTTCTGTAGTGTTACACGTGTTTGAAATCCCCAAAGTCCAGACTTATCTGTGATAATTACCCTGTATCCTACATCTTCCACGACATCACATGAAGCTGCATTATCACTGGTATGCCACACTGTCTCTTTGATGCTGCAGCCATACATAAATACATTCTTCTTTCGGGAGTGGCCATGATAATCACAATAAACCTTGAAAATATATTTTGAAAGTTAAAAACCTCCAAATCCATATATTTCCAAATAAAGCAAGTTAATAACAAGACAATAAATAGCTCTGTGTGTCTTTGCCCTTTCATTGTAACAGAGCCACCATTTAATAAGTAGAACTAATAAAAGTAATAGTAACTAGTTCTGGAAAGGATCTATGATTAATTCTAGAATGGCTAAATCCTTTCTAGGGCCTGCATCAAGCCATGAGTTCCACTCTAATATACCTACTATTCACAATTTATTTGTATTTATTTTCGAGAGATAGAGTGTGAGCGGGGGAGGGGCAGAGAGAGGGAGACAGAATCCAAAGCAGGCTCCAGTCTCTGAGCTGTCAGCGCAGCGCCCGATGAGGGACTCGAACTCCCGGAGTGAGAGATCTTGA
This sequence comes from Felis catus, assembly GCF_018350175.1. NCBI lineage: Eukaryota > Metazoa > Chordata > Mammalia > Carnivora > Felidae > Felis > Felis catus. The sequence goes on from NC_058380.1 coordinate 26,548,557, forward strand.
CCAGAGCCAAAGTCGGACGCTTAACTGACTGAGCCACCCAGGCGCCCCCTCTACTATTCACAATTTAAAAAATAATAAATTCAGTCATAGGTCAAATCTACAGCAGCAGTCATCGCTGATCCAAGGGTTATTTGAAAATTTAGGTAATTTGAAAGAAAGACAATGCGCTCATGAAAAACACAATTGAGAAAAGGGTAGTATGGTTTCAATTTAATTTTTAAGAGCAGCATTTTTAAAATGAAAAATGAAGAACAGGCCTGCATGTCAATGTTCACCTTCTGCAAAGTTTTCCTATCTTTCCCAGAGGAAGATTACCTCATTCAAACAATAATATAACGGAACATTCTATGCAAAAGCTGCTGAGAACAGAAGCAGAATATATACACAGTCCAGTAGTGTTCAGCACTGTGCCCACACCTTCTCTCATGTGTATACTCGAGACTTACTCGCTTCAGAGTTCACTAGCAAACTCAGAAATAAGCTTCTACCAGTTTGAGAACTTGGAAGACACATCCTGTTACCTTACTGCTATTCAAACAGTGAAGTTCAATACCTAAAACTTAAAACCAGGAGTTACCAATGTTCATAGACAAAAAAGATAAGGAAAGGGCTCAGGGGAACATTAAAAATTAAACCTGACAAAATAAGAATACAAATGCAGTGTATTAATTACACACGTAATTAATAACAGAAGAAGATATTTGTAAAAAATTCCTTTTGAAATTAACACTTAGCTTTTATAACCAGAATATACTGAGTCATTAACTAACAAAATCATTTCTGTGACTAGATAAAGTACAAATACTTACCAGTGGTAAATGCTTCACAGCGGCCAGGTATTGTAGCAGGCCCTTAGCATGGTAAATTGTAGGATGTAAATCTGGATTTGGACTTTGCCACTGTCTATTCAGATCCTCTCCACTTAAAGAACAGCGGTGACTACACAATATAAACACAAACATTAGTACTGATAAACTCTTACCTATATTTAATTTTATGATTCTATTCCAGTAAATATTTCCAGTAAATACGCTAGTCACTAAATAAACACTTATGAAGTATTTGCTTCGTGCAAGATCTTGTGTTACATGCATTTAACTGTGGCAAGCTTTCACATTTTTAGGTCAACATTTTCAAGCTATAGAAAAAAATTAATTCTCAATTCTGGGGTCTTATTCCAGACTCTCTAAAATTTACTAATGGTCCTATTTTCCATTCTGATTTCATAATAATCATTTGTTATACTCCAACACCGTGTACTTCGATTGTATTAGTTATCATGCAAAAGTACTATCTGGGCTGGGCCCTCCTAAGAAAGGTACATGTGAAAAGTCTACATTCTTTTTTGACTATTATTTTTATTTGAGAGAGACAGAGAGAGGGAAGGAGAGTGCCAGGGGGAGAGAGAGAGAATCCTAAGCAGGCTCCATGCTCAGTGCGGAACGTGACATGGGGCTCGATCCCACAACCCTGGGATCATGACCTGAGCTGAACTCAAGAGTCAGACACTCAACCGACTGAGCCATCCAGGTGCCCCAAAAGTCTACATTCTTGTAAAAATTCAAATACATTTTCACTTATTTCAGGTAGTAAGTAATAAAGCAGAGCAGAAATTTAAGCAAGCTATCAGAAGGTGGTAACAGAAGTGTAAACAGAATTCTAACTGGTCAATATGTTTCTGAATTAAAACTAGACATAAAATGCCATTTTAATTCCATAACGTATTACCTAAAAATAAATTATTCTGGTTTTTTCATTCAAAAACTTCCTAAAACGTGATAAATATTCATGCTACATTTAGTGAATAAATAAAATACGGTATCCTCAGCTTTGGAGACGCTCATGACAGCAAGACCAAATTCCCATCTTTCAGAAACAGAGTTTTCTAATTCCCACGAAAATTAAACTGCACTAACTATAAGCCATCTCCACCTAAAAAGAAGTTATCTTCCATTATTTCCAGTCTAAAGAATTCCTTCTGTCAAAACTACACCACCTCCTATCAGGATGAGGTCAGCAGATAGAGCCAATATTCCATATCAATGGAAAGAGATCCCAAGAGATTCTAAATCTTAGATCAACTCAAGATCATGCCACTGACAAACAAAAAGGAATAAAAGAAGTTACGTTAAAGACCTTATTTATGTATTCTCATATCCTGACATTGTGATTTTTCTAAAACAATTCAAGCAAGACATGAAATCATCCTCTCATGGAATACAGAAATTCTCAAAATATCATACTGATACATAAAATGTATTTTCATTTAAAAATTCATCTTAGATGAATTCCCCACCAAAAATTTCTTCGTTCTAGAAACATCACTCAATTTGTTTTCCAAATTAACCTGGATGTTATTATTTTGACAAGTTTACACAGGATAGGCACATAACCTATAATATTTCTATAATGATTGCTTAACTTACTTTCCATTGATGACACCATCTGGATTTAGCATAGGGACAATTTTAAAAATATAGGATTCTCGTAAGCTCTGAGCAGTAGGGTTATTACTCATGAGATACTCCAATGTTCCTTTCATTACCCAACTTGCGTTAGTTTCTCCAGGATGGACCCGAGCAGACAAGAAAACGTAAGGGCGATTTCCTAAAGTACACATAAAATTTCAAATTAAAATGAACAGCTACTAAGAGTCTGTATGATGTTTGACTTTGGGAATATAGAAATATTTCTACTCAATTGTGAGTTCTGATATAAATTCATACTAAAACTCACTGTGCACCTACTGTAATCTGAGCACTGCACTAGGCCCTACAGAGAAAACAGATACACAAAACCCATATATAAGCCATGTCCTAAAGGAGTTCATAATATGAACGCAACACAATAAATAGTATTTGAGTTTTATTTTCCAATGGTTAATCTAACATATAAAATTAGTTCTTTTATATAATCTTGCTTTTATAAAGAACAAGTATTGGGGAAGTTTTAAATATAAATTTATTTTTCATGAAGTCATGAGGAAAATAGGAAAATATCATTTTACCCCTGTTTTACAGTTGCTATGCTAAGCACAGATAAAGTACATCTGTTCAAAGATGAACAAAGAAAAACAGTTTCACTACGCATTTCGATACACAGGTCTACAATGTGACCACTCTGCTCACCTGCTCGTGTTTTCAGGCATATCAAGCTATTTCTCTTTCCTGAAAACACCTCACCTTCTTATCAAAATTAGGGCGCTTTCTCATTTTCCTATCACAGTTGTACATCTGAAGCAATTTTAAATATATAAATGTCAGGAAAAACCAACCAGCTATTTGGTGCTAGCATCAAAGCACATGATGGGTTTCTGGTGGTTTGATTTATAAACAAAATTAGTTGTAAATTTTTTAATTAATGGTATTATCATATGAACTCTTAAAACATTTTGTTGTATTACACAACAAAGGTAAGAACTACAGAATATTCATATCAAAAGAGACCTCAGAGATAATCTCATGCAGCTCCCTCATATCTGAGATGAGGAAACTGAGGCCAAGGGCTGGGCAGTAATAGGACCGAGACTAGAACCCCAGACTTCTGATGCCTGTTCTAGTCCTGTTGCCCTTACAAAACATATATGAAGCAAAGGAAAATAAGAATAATTGGCATTTTGAGTGAAGAAGACAGACTTACTGAATTGACAGATATGTTCATAATAATTAGACTCTGGCATTGCTGTTATAGTCACCAAGGGACAGGTGTTTCCAGACAGGGTTTCACATAACACATCTTTTCGAAAATAGATTTGCTGAGGATTGTGTGCTGATTCCAATTTTTGAAGATGCATCTTGATAAAAATTTAAAAGCAAAGTATACAATCATTTAAAAACTCCCTAAGATAAATAGAAATAAATGCATCCAGATCTCGACATAACTAAAAGCGAATCAGATTCCTAATCCCTTCTCTGAAACCCTCAGGGAGCCAGAGGTAGCTCAAACATCAGTTATTTGGGGCAGTTGAGAAAGGGCATAGCTACAATGCATACACCATTAATTCTGCAAACCCCCAATGGGGGTGGCCGTAGCAGCCTGTAATAAGCCCATCATTATTTCTGCAGCAAAACATGTGAGGAGTCACTCAAAGCGGAATCAATATTCTAAATAAGCTCACATCAATTCAGGCCAGGCTGCCAAATGGGCTAGGAGAAAGCTTTTGGTTTTCAAAGCCTTTTGAATTTTGAAATTATAAGTGACTGTAGACCAGCAGAATGGGGTATGTAGCACAAAAAATTTTTAACAACTTTTCCTGATTTCAAGATTCATACAGGTTCAATGTAAAATGTCTAGAAGACACAGAAAGTACAAAGAAAAAATTTTAAACACCCATAACTGCATCACCTAGATTACTACTAACAAATACCAATGTAACCTGCTTTTATAACTTAATAATTTACACACACACACATATGTTCATAATTACAAACACTATATCAGATCATTCAACAAGTGAAATATGTGTCTTTTGAAAACACAAGTTTTAATGGCTTTAATGTATGGTTATCCCATAAATAAACTGTTCAATCCTTTTTTTTTTTTTTTAAGATACTTAGTTTCTAAACTTTTGCCTATGTTCATTCACATAATCACAATTGACTATGTGCCCACTATTTCTGTGAGGGACACTGCCCGGGGATGTGTGAATGAATATACCCCACCTTTGGAAAAACCCAGAGTGCTGTGAGAGCTTGTCATCAGGAGTGGGGAGCCTAGCTGAATCTCAACAGTGTGGAAAGGTCTCCTAAAAGAAGTTACATTCAAACCAAGATCCAGAGGATGAGTGAGGAGGGCAGAGGGGAGTGTGGCAGGAAGAAGGAAGGTATATGGGAAGACCATGATGTAAGAAAGAGGAAGGGCATCTTACAGGACTGACAAAAATTCATTGCAGCCAGACCGGGAAGAGTGAGAAACAGAGACTTAACACAGACTGAAGGGCCTCACAGGCCATTCTTTCACAAGGAGCAGCATATATATACGCATACTGGTAATTTAGATAATGAAGTGACATATGCTTAACCATTTGAAAAATGAACAGGTATATTTTTTACTGTGAATTAATACCATGGATGTTAACCTAGGATGAGGATAAACTTTAAAGAGTTATTTTAGGTCCATTTAAAGACAAATATTAAGTAATAGTGCAAACAGTATGAGGACATGACAAAAATTGTTACAAATAGTAGGGAAATGATAGAAATGAACCACGGTAAGAATCTCAGACTTCATAAAAATGGCAAAAGAAATCACTAAGAAGCTTTAAGCGGGAGATTTATGGGACCAGACCCTCCCATCACGAAGCCCTCCTGCTCCAGTGTGGGGAAAGGAGGAAAGAGGACAGAAGTGAATTCTAGAACACCAGTTAGAAGAGGCGGCAGAAGTCCAGATGAGAGACAGCAATAATGGCTGGAAAGGTTGTGGCAGCAGCACTGGCAAAAGGAGGGGAATTTAAAATATACTAAAAAGGTCACATCAGTAAAGAACAATAATATGTAACCCTGTGTGTAACAGCACTATATACTTTGACGCTGTATTATTCAGCACGGAAAGATAACTGATAACACCTTTATTGTAAGTTGTAACTTTTATTAAAACAAAGTCAGCCACACTGAGTGTTCTAAGCTTTGCTCTCTCTTCTGTTCAGTGGAGTATGTTTCTCTTCTTTTCCCCTAATAATTTGGAAGCTTGTTTCTAATCATAGTGTTCCAATCTCTCTCTGGGTAAACCGATCATACCTCTTTGATCCATAATTATTACAAAAGACTTTCTGTACTAAGAAGAAAAAAATCTACCACAGTAACTACTCGATTAATTTTTTAGTTTTGTTTTACAATGTAAGTACTCAAACATCTCAAAAGAACTCACAAAACAACCCTCACATCTTAAATTCTAAAGAATCTGGATCTAGAACTCCACACCAAACCACTAAAAGAAATTAATTCCCCACAGAAAAACTTACGCATTTTTCTATTGCTAGATTTTCTATGAGATTTAATGCCTCTCATTAAACAAGTGGAAGTCTCACCTAGTTAATATGTGTAAATCATGGAATCTTAGAGAACTACAGATTTCTATAAAAAGGTGGAGAGTAAAAATCTTTTAAAACTTCCTTAGTATTTCTACTAAATAAAAATAAAGACTACATTCCCATTTTACTCCCTTTAATGTTTTCAACAAACATGGTATTATTTTCTAAAATATTCAGCACTGGATCTTTTCATTTTATTAAGATATTTAATTAAAACCCGTCTTCCCCCAATTATCTGACACATATGCATAGAGCACACTAAGAGCCATAATATAACTTGATGAGTTCTCACCTGTAAAGTTGAATATGTGTATGGATAGTGATAAGCAAAGTAGCAAACATCATCTTTATGTGGAAAATTGACAGTGAATGTAATTGTATAGTAGGATTTTCCCTTTTGCCCACCTGCAGCAACTGAACTTCTTGAGAAGTGATTTCTGCAATAGAAAAGCACAAAACCTGTTTACTTCTTCCACACAAAAGTTCTGAATCTCCTTGCGTCTTTATGAAACAGAACTTTGGGTGGGAGGAAACACACGGTTTATAAGGTTAGCTTAAATATTCTATACAAATTAGAGTTGGTACTACTGAATCAGATAAATGCTATCAGCCAACATCAGTTTTCACTTCTGAATTTACTATCAAATGGAGCTGAGACTCCTCATCAATGAAAAGCTTAGAACCTAATTCCTTGTTACCATACACATTACCGGATCTTGGCCAATTATCATCAATGGTTACTACCACCATTAGATGGAAGGCTAATGACCATCTTTAAAGCAGATGGATCAGGGGACAATACCTAAATTCACTATCAATCTTAAGGCTACAAAAAAAAAAAAAAAAAGAAAGAAAGAACCAGACATGATATGTTTCCGGACATAAGGCAATAGGAATTCACGGCACCATCTATGAAGTATTCTTGCCAAAATCAAACCTGAAGTTGATCAAGCTTCTAAATCTAACTACTAGTTTATAGGCAATCAGTGAGATAGAAGAATTCATTATCACCACAGGCATGCAATCAGCAAAACCCCAAATGTGGAAACTCTGGCATGACAGATGACCCAGTTTCTCCAACAAATAAAGGAGAAATAACAGAAAAAAAGGGGGGGGGACCTAATGTTGAAACAAACAAACAAACAAACAAACAAACAAACAAACCTGCTGAAACTCTAAAACAACACTTATGAGACAATTGGGGAAGTCTGAACAATGGGTATTTTATTGTATTAGAGAATATTCTTAAGTGTGATAAAAGCATTATGGTTAGACTGTCTTTAAAAAATCTCTAAGAGATATGGGGTGCCTGGATGGCTCAGTTGGTTAAGCATCTGACCTCAGCTCAGGTCATGATCTCACTGTTCCTGACTTTGAGCCCTACATCAGGCCCTCTGCTGTCAGCTCAGAGCCCGCTTGGATCCCCTCCCCTCTCTCTGCCCTTCCCCTACTTGCACTCACGTGCTCTCTCTCAAAAATAACAAAAAATTAAAAAAAAAAATCTCTAGGGGCACATGGGTGGTTCAGTCAGATTTAGCATATGACTGTGGCTCAGGTACTTATCTCGTGGTTCATGAGTTCAAGCCCCACACTGGGCTCTGTGCTGACAGCTCAGAGCCTGGAGCCTGCTTTGGATTCTGTGTCTCCCTCTCTCTCTGCCCTTCTCCCACTCACTCTTTGAAGTATTTATGGAGAAATATGATATCTGGAAATGCTTTTAAAAATTCAGTGTGGGGTGCCTGGGTGGCTCACTCAATTGAGCAGCTGACTCTTGATTTTGGCTCAGGTCATGATCTCACAGTTTTTGAGACAGAGCCCCGCATCAGGCTCTGCAATGAGCATGGAGCCTGCTTAAGATTCTCGCTCTCTCTGTCCCTCTCCCCAGCTTGCACTCCCTCTAAAATTAAAAAAAAAAAAAAATCTTTATTAAAAAAATTCATTGTGGAGGTAGGAGTGAAAGTATTCCTAAAGCAAAGCTAAACATGTATTGATAACGGTTGAAACTGGGTGATGAATACATTATCCTATTGCTTACTCTTACAAATGTTTGAAGATTTCCATAATAAAAAGTTTTTAAAACTACACATTACTTTCCAGGCTTTAAGTATCACTGACATTTGATGGCCTAAAGATTGTCTATCAACCAACCTAATCTCTAAAATTTCAGATCTTCTATTATTTAAGTCATGAACTGAAGAAAATCCATGACCAACAACTAGATTTACTTGCACACACATAAACATGAACGGTATTTTCAAACCAGTATAGTCTTCATTCACTTAGCCACTATATCTTGAATACTCAATGACAAGGTGCTGTGGGCTGACGAAAACACAAAAACAAGTTCCAGGGCTAGTCCTTGCCGACTCTTTTCCCCCAAAAGTTTAACATCTAATCAGAGAGGTATCGATAACCCCACATTAGAGCTATATATTTTATAAGTTACATTCTCTTATATACTGGTGGAAGTCCTTTTACTCTCATTTTGCAAATGAAACAAACAAGCATCCAAGGACTTAGCTCACATGAAAAGTTAAGACACATGCAAAAATAGTAGATTTTATCTTCATTATCTGGATTTCAGGCTTCAGGAAAGCAAGTAGTGCTTGCTGCACAGAAAACGGTTAATAGGCATCTGTTGAATTGACCTGAATTCCAGTTCCAGATCTGGAAGTAGCCAAAAGAAAAAACAAAAACTAAACAAATGAAAATCCTCGCCATCCCCCTTACACAGAACAGAACCACCACCTGTCATGTTACAACCATTCACTTGATAATGTGGAAAAGAAAAACATTCATTGATTATTTCTATTCCAACTTTATGAGAAAGAGATAAGTAAGAGTATTTTTATGCTAGCCTAGCAGTAAAAGAAATATGAAATTTATACAAGTACAGATGAAATGCATATAATCTTATATTTCTATCCCTCATTTACTATTGATTTTGCTAATACAAGTAAGGGGGAAATCCTACTGAGATGAATTCCAAGGAACACTGTCTTTCTCAGAAAGTAATAGCACTTAAGATGCAGGTTTTTCTAAAACCTAGAGTCAGAAATCTTCCGATTTCTGAAGGAATATTAGTGCTACTTAAACCCAAGATAAAAATTCAAAATCCACTAAACAAAAATGTCAGGATTAAGATTAATAACACAGAAAACACAGGGAGGTCAAATGAATTCAGTGGAGGAAGTTATCTAGAAATATATTACATGCAGAAACAGTAAAAATGAGAAGCAAAGGATATGATAATCCCAGATTACTTAGACGTGAAGTTGCAGAATAATCCAATCATTCCACTGAAGCAGTAAGTGATTTCGAGCACTGATTTCTAACCTGATTAAGTAGATGACCTATTTGAGGTCAAATTGAACTGTATAAATCGACGTAAGGTAACTATGGGATATACCTCCAGGTAAAATATTCTGGAAACTAAGATGAGGTAAATATTTGTATGCAGAAAAGAATTATACTTAATATCATCAGAACAACAAAAAGCCACTGCAAATTATTTCCTAGAATTCCTAATTTCTGTTTATTCAATGAAGTTTACATGGCTTAAAAGCTAAGAAAGTTGAGGACACATAGCTATCTAACTGGTGGAGACAAGATTTGGATTAAGTCTGTCTGTCTATAGGACAGATTTTATTTCTACTAAATTTACCACCTCAATGAATCTCAAATTTTAAAGGACTCTGTTAGAGATAACAGTAAAGTATATCACCACAGTTCAAATAATGCAATAATGACTCTAGTTTCTAATCTTTAAACTGAAACAGAATGAAGTTAAGATCCCCTTCTGTCAGCTGATGTCAATATTCTTAGAATACTTACTTGTAATAACAAATGTCAGTTCCCACACGAATCCACCATGGTCTGGCATTTAATGCTTCCTGAACCGAATACATGAGTGGTTGCATACCTTTGACAGAGAGATTTAAAAAAAAAAAAGAAGAAGAAGAAGAAAAAGAAACAAAGAAAGAAAAAAAAATTCTTCTCAGAGCTTCTGAGTTAAAAATTAATCATTCCATTATAGAAAGCACCAAATGTTCAGGAAAGCTAAAAGAAAATACATTTCAGTTTTTAGTATATATAAAAAAATATGAGATATTTCTTTACAATCTCCTAAATCAATCAATGATATGCTTTTAATCCCAATTTACCTAAAATCAGATTTCAACTTCAGTGAGAAATCATTTAGCTTTTTTCTATTACCTTTTCTATATTAGATTAAAAATGGTAAGTAAAATGTATTCCTTGGAACAAGTCAAAGAGTCAAAAATATATGAAGAAACAGTATTTGATCATACTTCTAACTCTCCAGGGATCCCCGTCTACACTGAGGTTAAGGGAGAAAATGCCACCAACATGTTAAGATTGTTTTCTTCTTCAAACTTCTCCACACAAATATGTGCTTATAGGAAGGAAAATGCAAAGGGACTATTAGCAAAAACAGGATTAAATATACAGCATATTTTATTGGGTAGTTTCAGAAATATATTCTACATATAAACTTTAATATTATCCAATTTCATAAAATCGTGCACTAGGCTTCTAACTAGAACTAATGAAATTCATATGTTAAGTTTAGAAATGTTGACAAATTTTACTGAGATCTGATTTGACTTTCCTTATATTCTAACTTAAAGATAGAACCATTTTTTTTTTCATTTTCCTGCTACAGAACCATTTTGTTAAATTTAGCTCTGAGTATTTTAATTAGTGTTTCATAGTCTCTTGGGTTTTGCACATATGTAAATCATATAATTTGTAACTTAAAGTATTTGGCCTCCTCTTTTAGTATTTGTATCAGTCACTTCATTTTCTACTTTTACTGTATTAGAAAAATGATACAACCTTACAAGTGATTCTGCATATAGAAGAGCACAACTCTGTCTTGTTCCTAATTTTAATCAAAATGTTTTACCACCCGATACAATATTTGCCAATTATTTTTTGCATATCAACTGTATCATGTTTAATAAAAAGAGGTAACAATGAATAATCTCTATGTGCTAGACACTGCTCTAAGCATTTTTACATGTGTTAATTCATTAAATACAACAACCCTCTGTGACAGGTGCTATGATTACTCCCATAAGTGGAGTAGTTTCTTTCATAATTCTTATTACACTTGTTTTAATTTATTTTATCAAATGCCTTTTCAGCATCCACTAATAGACTCACATGGCTTTTCTCCTTTAATCTGTTGACAGAATAAATTATGTTGATAGGTTTCCTATGGCTATCTTTGCACTGCAAGAAAATGCTATTCTTTTACTAGTATATAATTATATTAGCTAAAATCTTATTTAGAATTTTTGTATCTAGGGGTGCCTGGGTGGCTCAGGCAGTTAAGTGTCCGACTTTGGCTCAGGCATGATCTCAGTGTTCATGGGTTCAAGCCCCACTTCGAGTTCTATGCCCGCATCTCAGAACCTGAAGCCTGGTTCGGATTCTATGGCTCTCTTTTTCTCTGCCCCTCCCATGCTCACACGCTGTCTCTCTCAAAAATAAATAAACATTTAAAAAAATAGAATTTGTGTATCTAAAAACTGGTCTTTTTAAAAATTACCTTTACGAAGTATCAGTATAAGACTATACTAGCTTCAGAAAAATATACTGAGAAGCTATCCATTATTGATTGGAATAAACAGCAGTACAATCTATTCTTTAAAAGGTAAATATAATTCAGCTGAAATGCCATCTCGATAAGGTGACTAATACTTTTTAAATTTCCTTTTAAAAAGTTATAGTCTGTTCAGACTCTCTACTTTTTTTAAAGTTTATTTTGAGAGACAGTGCACAAGCGTGCAAGCAGGAAAGGGGCAGAGAAAGAAGGAGAGACAGGATCCCAAGCAGGCTCCACACTCTTATCCCAGGAACCTTGAGATATGACCTGAGCTGAAATCAAAAAGTCAGACACTTAACCGACTGAGCCACCCAGATAACCCCAGAATCTCTACTTATTACTCAATTCTGGCATATTTTATTTTATTTCTATCATTATTTTCAGCATTTAAAAAAAATCATTCTCTTCCTTTTGGTTTATTTTCTTGTTTTTCTACTATCTTGAGTACTTAGTTCACTTACTTTCAGTCTTTTTTATTATAAATAATGCAAGTTATTAAATGCTTTCCCGCCAGCTCCCAGCTTAGCTATGTCACGTAAGTCTATAAAGTGTCCTCTTTTGAAGGACTTTCTACGTCAGAGTTGTTCAATTGAACTTCCTACCAGAACGGAAATGTTCTGTACCTGCAACATCCAAGTTGGCAGCGGCCTGCCACACGTGGCTAGTAAGGGCAGGAGATGAGCCCAGTACCACCAAAAAGTAGAATTTTTAATTTTAAATTAACTCAACTTAGCCACATGTGTGTGCTAGTCACTACCATACTGGACAGCATGGTTCTACAGGATTTGTAACACCAATTTTAAATTTCAGAGGTTTTTTGTTTTTGTTTTTTTAAGGAAGAACTTTACATCTCCAAGTACCCATTTTTTGTTCAACATTTTGTTGATTTCCATTAGTATTTTAAATCACAATGAAATCTGTAAAATCTCTGAGCTTTTTAGTCACCCATAAGTTTTGTCTGTAACAAAAAAAGTTAAAATTTTTAAAATGTTTCATGAACATAAGGAAGATACCTTCTTGTGCTCCTTCTATAAAGCAGACCTTTTAAGGTGAAAAACAACAGTACTTACATCCAGATTCCGTAAATATAGCTCATTGCACAGCCAAAGTGCATTACCCACACACTCCCAAATAAAGTATTTCCAGGGTCTAGTTCAAATGGATTCTTTCATACACTTCATCAAACACTCCAACTCGTGACATTCTACGTCACTCACATTTGTAATGTAACTTTTTTGCAGTTTTTCTGTTTTATCCTTCCGTTGGAGAAGATACACAGGCCTTCTGCCCCGTGTCCCTAACATGTCTCAGTTTCATAAGCATACTATGTCACACTATTTCTTGAAACCCATTTCAATTTTTTTAAGGTGTAAGTCCAGGATCCCACCAACTTCCAGTTCTAACATGGATGAGATGCTTTCCCGAAATGCTCCTCAACTTTCCTCCTGTTAACACTGGAATCCCAGATTAGCTCCACCATTTCTCCCACTTCCCATCTTACATCTCACTCTGTTGGCTGCAACACATCTTCAAATATGTTCTCAAACTGGAATCCCAATGAATCCCAAAATCAAGCTTGTTGACTACATTATTCAAGTTTTCTGTATTGTTATTTGTGTTTTGTCTTCTTGATATGTTAAATTCTGAAAGGGGTATTTTAAATTCTCACAACGACTGTCTTCTAATTAAGTTGTATTTCTTGGAGCTTTTGTTCAATCTCTACAAATGCTCTATGGTTATGGTCCTTGCTGTGCTGTATAAAGGTGTGTGTTCTGCACAGCAAAAGAAATCATCGACAAAACGAAAATGCAACCTACTAAGTGGAAGAAAACACGTGCAAAGACAAATACCAAAATACCATATGATCTCACATGTAGAACCTAAAAAAAAAAAAAAAAAATCTCATAGAAACAGAGAACAGATTGGTAAGGCAAGAATAAAAGTGGGGGTGGGCAAATGGGTGAAAGTGGTCAAAAGGTAAAAACTGCCAGTTATAAAATAAGTAAGTCCTGGGGATGTAATGTACAGCATAGGGATATAGTTAATATATAAATACTATATTTCATACCTGAAAGTTGCTAAGACAGTAGCTCTTAAACGTTCTCATCTCAAGAAAAACAAATTTATAACTGTGGCAATAGATGTTAACTAAACTTCTCAAAGGGATCATTTCACAATATATACCAATATTGAAGCATTAGGTTATACATCTGAAATTAATAGGTTATATGTTAATTATACCTCAATTTAAAAAATGTTTGTGATTATTCTACATCTTCAAGAACTGCAACTTATAAATACACAGTATCTATGTAGTGCTTTTGATCCTGATTTTTTTCTTTGTCTGGATGGGAATGTAAATTGGTGACACCTTTACAGACAACAGCCATGAAGGCCCTTCAAAAATTAAAAATGTAAATACCATATGACCTGCCAATTCCACTTCTGGCATTAATATTACCACTTTTGCTATATTTTATTTGCATTTTCCTAGTTTATCTCTGCCCAATCATTCATTTTCAACTTTTCTTTGTCATTTAATTAATACCCTCCTCACCCCCACCACTGTGTAACTTTTTTAGGACATTTCAACTCATAATTAGTGATGACAGACATACATTTCATGTCATTCCTTCCATCTTATTTTCTTTCTACTATTTCATGGGTTTTCTTCTTCTTCTTCTTCTTTGCTTTCTTATTATTATTGGCTTGGTTGATTTCTCCACATTTTTTTCTCCATTATTGGAAGCTTTCTGTTGTACTCTTCAATTCACTTCCCATCCTCATCGTTATGATTAATTGGTATTTCTCTGATACTGTATCAATAACTAAGCAATCCCATCAAGATAAGTTAACCTTCACATCTCCCATATCACCCCCTTTAGAACATTTTTACTTTTGACAGATTTTATAAATTTCAAGACTTCTACCTTGAGATCTTTTTCCTCATTTATTTTTCTCACAGAGGGTTCAGGGAGAATATAATTCTGAATTCTACATACACAAAGTGTATGGCAGTGACAAACAAATGACACACTTCGCAAAAGACATTTGGCTGTCCTCTAGCTGCCTGTGCCACCGATGAGAAGTCCGACACTAATCCACCTTTCTCACGTGCAGAACAACACAGTGATTAAGAGCATGCAGTCTGCAACCAGACTACCTGGATTTGAATTCCAACTTCACCACCTACCAGATGCGTGATCCTGGGCAGATTACTAAAGCACTGATGCCCTCTTTTTCTCTTCTGTAAAATGGATTCTGTTGTATGGATTAAGAGTACCACATGTGTTAGCACTTAGAACAAGGCCCAGCACACGGTAAATACTCAATAAACGTTAGCTGCTGTAATATTATCATTATTTATGTAACCAGTTCTTTTAAAGTGGAAGTATGTTAAGATTTTCTCTTTATATTTGAAACTCAAGTATTTCACTGGTACATACAACAGATTCCTATCTTCTTTATTTCTTCCTAGGAATCACTGAGCCATTTTAATCTGAAACTTCAAACTCCCCCAGGGGCTCCTAGGTGGCTCAGTGGGTTAAGCGTCAGACTGTTGATTTTGGTTCAGGTCAAGATCCAAGGTCATGGGATCTATGCGTGGAACATGCTTAAGATTCTCTCTCTCAGGGCACCTGGGTGGCTCGGTTAAGTGTCCAACTCTTGATTTCGGCTCAGGTCATGATCTCCAGATTCAAGTCCCATATGGGGGTCTGTACTGACAACGCGGAGCCGCTTGGGATTCTGTCTCCTGTCTCTTTCTCTCTCTGCCCTTCCCCCACTAGCGCTCACTCATGCGTGCTCTATCTCTCAAAATAAAAATAATGACTCTATCTCCTCTGTCCCTCTCCCCAGCTCACCCTCTCTTTCTAAAAAGAAAAAAAAAAAGCGGGGGGTGGGGGGGAAGAAACTTCAAACTCCTCCAGACACACAAAACTCATAATAATGGTTGACTACAGTAAGGTTCCAGCTGAAGTCAAGGGCACATTAGATTTATTGAAGTGTTCTAATTTTATAAAAGACAATGTATTCTATTACTTTTTAAATGATAGTTAATTATGATCACAATGGAAGAGTGACATTTTAAAATTCCAACTATCATAAAAACCATCTGAACCAAAGAGGTTGTCCTACTAAGAATCAATCAAATGAGGTAACTCAGACTGAATATACCACAATCTACTCGACCTGACATTTTGGCTATATCTGAGTAATTGATATGGTCATTAGCCAAAGGATAAACCTTTATATACATAAAAAATATGCCAAGAACTATCAATCTTGTCACTTGAATACAGACCACCAAAATATTAAATTGCCATGGTGAAGGCAAAATCCAATGGCAGTGGCTTCTAACAATATCTAAGTAAAAGCCAAAGTCACATTGAGTAGATGCTAAATGACAAGTACAGATACAAAAAAAAGACAAGGTGTTTTAGTCCCTATTCATCAAATGTATGATGAACCACATATTCATGAAATTTTCAAGTTGAAGCTAATACCCTCATTTAACAAGGGGGACAAAAAAAAGTTTAAAATGGAACTTGAATAACCTACAGCCACCTATCACAAGTTGCATACATTATCTGGACTGAGTGACTCTATGGAGAAAAAAATGCATGCTTATCATATGGCTAGTACAACAATAGAGATTTATACTAAAAATAGGAAGATCAGATTGTTGGTCTAGGAGATAATGGTAGCCACTTGAGTCTGCATCCCTACACATATCCTTACCACCAAAAAGGAAATAAATAAATTCAACAAGCAGCACAAATAAAACCCAGGCTTTCATCATTACTAGAAGACAGAATATAAAAACTTTAAATCACCTGTTAAAAATGGGCAAAGATACACCAGGCAAATGGAAACAAAGTAGGAGTTGAAATCCTGAGATCAAAGTAGATTTCAGGCCAAAAAATAATAAATGAGACAAAGAAGGAACTTTATAAAGTGATCATTCACAGTAAAATATAATAATAACCAATATCTATGTACCAGATAAAACCAATCTCCTAAGTAAAGCAGAAATTACAGAATACAGAAGACAGAAACATACTATTGATAGTAGACTAACACATCGCTCTAGGTACACCACAAACCAAATGAACAAAAATGAAGAAATGAATACAGAAGATCTAAAGAACATAATAAGGCAAATCTTAAATACAGAACACTGTATCCTTATATATACACAGAATATATATACCTTCTATTAACAGCACGTGAGATAGTCACAAAAAATGATCACATATTAGATCAAAAGGAAATGTCAGAAGTTCCAAAAAAGAGAAATACTAACCAACAAAACTGTCTAACCACCATGTAATAAAACTAGAAACTAAAAATAAAATTAACACTTGGGGCACCTGGATGGCTCAGTCAGTTAAGCATCTGATTTTTGATACAGGCTCAAGTCATGGTCTCACTGTTGTGAAATCAAGCCCCGAGTCGGGCTCCACACTCGAGCCTGCTGGGGATTCTTTGTCCCTCTCACTCTGTCCCTCCCCCATTCACATGTGGGCACTCTCTCTCTCTCTCTCAAAATAAATGAATAAACATTAAAAAATAATACTAATAAAACAAAATGAACACAAACAGGGAGGACACACATGCAGGGGGGGTAGGAAGAAAGGCTGAATGAAGTGAGGAGGACATCTGCCCAAAAAGGCAGCAGAAAGATTGTAACATACACTGGAATTGATCAGGATTAAATATATTAAGGATAAGGGAAGTTCACATTCTCCACGTTGAAGGACGTTGTAAATATAGGTTAAAAAAAACACACACACAGAATAAAGCCTGTGGAATTGAAGGTATCAGTGTGACCTCATAGAGACTGTGTGGGGGTGTATACACATAACACATACACACAAACATAAACATATATATACATATAGAGAAACCACTACAAACGAAAATTTCTATATAAGTACTTATACACACATACAGTCCTCAGCTCTGTCTACTAAGAGGTCCAATAACAATGTACACACTATGCACACAGACCTTGGTTTTTAAGTACCACTCACCACTAAAACAAGCCGGGGCTCTTCCAAGAAATGATTGATACCAGGCTGGGGCAGGAAAAGGCAAGATGCGCCTTGGATATGTATGCCGAAAAAGCAAGGATGCCCATACAGAATGATAGGGATGTGTCAAAAGGACACTGAAGCCAGTATGAAAAGGATCCCACTGGCCAAATATTGGGCAATTTGAGCATAAAAATAAATAATGAGAGAAACAAATTACAACCTACTAAGTAAAACAGGAACCCAATCTGGATTTATATTAACATAGTAAAATCTGACGAGGAAAAGATATTTACATAGTTTCAAAGTACTTCCACCTAAAATACTTTATTAACTATAAAGAGAAAAAGGGTAACTTTATAGTGGAAAGGCTAGCAGACTCCAACTTAATCAAGTGATAAAATTATTATCAGTAATGGGACAAACAAAATCTGGGATGTCACCAGAGTACAACATCACTTCTATAATATTCCTGCCAAAGATACCTAACTTGAATGGAGTCACGAGGAATAAGAGACAACTCCAAGTCAAGAACTACTCTACAGAATAGGAGTTCTGTAATTTTCAAAAGTGTCAGATCATATATGTTAAGGCCTATAAAACTGTTCCTGACTTAAAGAGTGTAGAACTTGACAACTAAATACACATGGTTTGAGCAGAATTCTCTTGCTATTATAAGGATATTATTGAGAAAATGGGTGAAACTCAAATGAAGAGTCTATGGATTAGACAGGATTCACAAATCAATTATTTCCTGACGTTGGTGGTTATATACATATTTTAAAAATGCCACTGTTTATAGAAAATATACTAAAAGTATTCTAGGGTGATGAGGTATCATTTCAGATCCTCAACATCTGGAGTCAGGGTGTAACTTTTCCATTAATTTGAAATTATTTCAAAATAAAATATTTAGAAATAGTTGATCTTATATTAAACTAGAATCTTCTTGACATATATTTTGTGCACGTTCATTTTATGTTCCTAATGGGATCTTCATAGTTCATCCATTCATTGCCTCATTCATTTAACAAATGTTTACTAAACATCTGTTAAACGCCATAGTGTAAACATGGCAGTCAGCAACAGTGACACTGTCCCTGATCAGATGGAATGTATAAACAAGGGGGAGGGGGCAGGAAAGAGATTAATAAGCTACATTTATAAACAACATAAAACTGTTACGAGCACTCCAAAGGGAAAAATTACAAGGAACATTTATCCAGGAGATTCATCCAGCCTGAGGAGTCAGGGAATACTTCCTTAGTCAAGAGATAGCTCAGCTCAACTTCCAAGTATGGAATTAACTAACGAGGGCAAGGTGGGAATGCTACAGACTAGACTCTAAAATTCTATTCTGCTGATTCCACACATGTTCAATTTATGTAAGGAGGTGGTTAAAAATCTTCATGTATCTGGGAGACATGGCTAAGGGGAGGAGCAGGGAGAAGGAAGGGTTAGGGGGTAGGATGAGAAAAAGAGTGCAGAAGTGCCAGGGAGGGAGCTTGCCAAGGAAAGTTCCAAGTTACTAAAATGCAAGACTGCCATCTAGTGGTAATTTGAGCAAACCCCTTTCAAGTAATGGGGAGGGGGGGTGTGGAGAGAGAAATGGATTACAACAGATGTGACATTTTTATACAGTGATATAAATTCTCAAATAAAATTCACAAATAAGATCATTCACTTGTGAGAAAACTAACAGAATCACCTAAAATATCCCCAGGAAAAGGGCAATTTAAGAAACAAAAACAATAGTAATTCTGCCCCTTTTGGGGGCACTGTCAAAGAATAAGCCATCTTTGGACACATTTGCTTAGAACCCAACACTAAAACCCCAAACCAATAAAAAAAAAAAAAAGATGTCCCAATCAAAAAAAAGAAAAGAAATAAAATTAAAACTAATATTACTTCTGAATTTCAGTCATGGATGGCAATTAAATCCTTTCAGCTGAACAAGATTCTACTGCAAATATTTTGTCATCAGTACCATCCCTGGAGTGAATTCAAAATTCAACCCAATGACAACATCAACTACATAGCTAGTTGCAATTTCTTAAACTGCTGAATTCCAGCTTACTAAAATATTAGTCCCTTCTTTCTACTGATGTTAAGACAAACCAAGATTTCCTTTATGTTGTACTAAACAAACCTAACAGAGTTTCACTTAAAAAAATTGTATCTGCCTAAGAGCTCATTTCACAGCTATAACCAACTTCCTAGTTAAATACTTACAAGTATATGGCAGTAAAAAGAAATCACAAGAGACCACTTCTTGTCAGAATTTGGGAGAAATCTCTACTAAACTTAAGGCAGATGGAACAGGACTGAGAAAATCCAATGCAGAATATGCCTCATGCTCTATTTTTTTATATACATATTTTGGATTTCCACAATGAAACAAGTGTTGCACTACACCTTAAAGAGCGACAGACAGAACAATCAAGAAGCACAAAAATAGTGTAAAAATCTAAATGTATCAATTACAAAAAGAATTTTAAGTTAAAAGCATGTTAAAGACAAGGGTCAAACAATAAAATGCAACCTCTATTTATAAGAAACAAAGATGTATCAAGCAAATTTAAACCAAAACATTGTAAAAATAGAATTCAAGGTTAAATATACTTAAGTATGACTATTTTATACTGTTCAATGGCATATACAAAATATATATGGAAAAGTTATAAACTATGTGCCAAATAATGCTGCTTAAACAGAAAAAAATACATATGTTTTCGTAAATGAGGACTGGACAGAAGCACAACAGAACTGAAAGAAAATTTTTTTAAGTCTTAGGCAGATAGGGTAAAAGATAAATAAGGACACCAAAAGCTGAATAAATGGATTTATAACACTAAACTAACAATGTATATGAAATTATGCTTCCAGCAGAGAATATATATTATTTTCCAAGTGCCCATGAAAACAAAAACTGACCAGATAGGAAGCTTAAAAAACTGTTGCAAATCATAAATTTTATATGTATGTGAACAAGATTCATTAAAATTTGAAAGTAATGAGAAAAATTTTAATCAAAATAATCTAACCAACCACGAACATAACAAATGTCTTCCGAAATAATTCTTGCATCAAAAAGGATACCAACACTACATACAATTAGAGGCAACCTACAAAATAACAAGGAGTCTTAATATTAAAATCCAGAGGGGAAGGAGATACAAAATAAGTTATAATTAAGAGCAAATTCAAGCCCTAAATGCTTGATCATCAAACAAAAATAAATTTAGGTAAACAAACTAGAAGTTAAAAAGAAGAAAAACAATCAAACTGCAGAGAGGAAAAGAGAAAAGTTAATTTTAAAACTTTTAAAGGAAATAAGGAATAAAACCAAGAGCTAGGTTTTTAAAACACTAAATTATGTTTTAAGCACACACGCAAGGGAACGAAGCAAGAGAACAGGCAGCACACACAGTGCAGACATCATACAGAAATCCCTGCTAGTGAATTCTGAAAATCTAAATGTCATTTATATAATAAAATGTAAATCATCACGACTGCCACAATAAGAAATAGAAAACTAGACTACACCAAGTCACGGAAATCTGAAGAAGTTATCCAGACTCTCCTCCCACCCAAAAAGGAATACGCAGACAGTTCTAGAGGTGCGCTCTTTCCGAATTTCATGAAGACATGTACATGCTATTTAAGCTGTTCCAGAACACAGGGTGGGGAAATAAAAGCTTTTTTATTTAAGTGTTCAAAGTTAGCATCAGCTTGTTTGCAAAACTGGCCAAAGACAACCCTCCAAAAAAGAAACGGACTTGTCTAATTTACAACCAATGATGTAAAGCCTTTAAACAAAATACTAACAAATCAAAAATAGTTGTATATTAAAAGATTAACTCCCATGGCAAAGTGGACTTATTTCTGAAACCCAAGGATGATTTGATATTAGAAATATTATTAATACAATGCAGCACATTAATAGCTCATATTATATGGTCACATCACATTAATAAACCCAAAAATAAAATACTTAGTTTTTAAATCTTAGTAAAAGTAGAAATTTTTTTTTTTAAATTTGTTTTTATTTTTGAGCGACAGAGAGCATGAGCAGGGGAGGGGCAGAGAGAGAGGGAGACACAGAATCTGAAGGAAGCTCTAGGCTCTGAGCTGTCAGCACAGAGCTGGACACAGGGCTCGAACCCACAAACCGCGAGATCATGACCTGAACCGAAGTCGGACACTTAACCAACCAGGCGCCCCAAAATAGAAATTCTTTACTATGAGAAAGAATCTGTACCTCAAAAAAAGAGCTAGGGTATTTAATGTAAATACTAGCAGCATTCACATTAGAGTCAAAACAAGGATGCCCAATGTCTCCTTTTTATTGTAAACATTCTCAAAATTATATCCAACAGCTACAAAACAATGAAAGATACACAATATAACTACAGATAAGGAAAAATTCTAAGGACATAGCAAGAAAATCCGCAGTATCAATTCACAAACTATGAAAACTAGTAAGAACGTTCAGTAAAGAGGTCAATTTTCAAGTGAACATATAAAACTTGACAGCTTAATTATAAATAACAAACCTGAAAATGTTTGAAAGTACTCTTTCAAAATAGACGCCAAAAGAAAATACATAAAATACTTAAGAATGGAAGTAAATAAAAATGAACACAACTAACAAAAAGAAAACTAAATAGCGGCACCTGGGTGGCTCAGTCAGTTAAGCATCCACCTCTTGATTTCAGCTCAAGTCATGATATCACAGTTCATGTTTTTGAACCCTACCTCTGCTATCAGCACAGAGCCTGCTTGGGATATTCTCTCTCTCTCTCTCTCTCTCTCTCTCTCTCTCTCTCTCTCTCAAGAAATAAAAATAAACTTAAAAAATTATTTAAAAAAAACTAAACTTAAGTGAGGGCAGAAGAAAATGAATAAACAAAACTATACACCATGTTCCTAAGTAGTGAGACTTAATATAAAAAATTCAATTTCTCTCAGATTATTCTATGAGTTTAATGTAATTGAAATCTTCTGGCACTTAATAAAACTATTCTGAATAATATTTACAATAAACAATTCTGGAAAAATAGGTAGAAAAATTCAATTGTTTTTGAAAAAGACTACAGGATGTTAAGCTGTATTATAAAGTCAGTTACACAGCAAAGGATGTTACACTAGACAGAAAGGTCAGGATCATTAAAATCAAGTGGTACCAGAGCAACAAACAGCTTCCCCCCAAAATGCTAGTCCATAGCTTCTGAGAACTGTATTGTTTCAAACCAGAGGGGACAAATAATATGACTAGGAGGTCAGAGTAATTCAACCCAGATTCAAAAAGTTAGGAACTAGGAGCAAGTCAGAGTGATATCTTACCAACCAGCTTCCAATCTGTGTTTGCTAACCAGAGCATTTTCTTTTCTTTTCTAATATTTATTTATTTTTGAGAGAGAGAGAGAGAGAGAGAGAGACAGAATGCAAGCAAGGGAAGGGCAGAGAGAAGGAGACACAGAATCCAAAGCAGGCTCAAGGCTCTGAGCAGTCAGCACAAAGCCTGACACAGGGCTTGAACTCATGAACCACGAGATCATAACCTGAGCCGAAGTCGGATGCTTAACCAACTGAGCCACCCAGGCGCCCCATAACCAGAGCATTTTCTATACAAGCTACCACAGAGCAGCCATTCACAATGTCTTCTAAGTGATGTTTCCTCTCCATTTTTTACTAGTGGGTCAGGAACAGAGTTGCAAATGAGGCATAAATGTAAACATTTAACAAATAACTCAATTTATCAACACCATTTTAAATCTCTTTGGAGAAAGAATGGGTTCAGTTGTAGCTGCTTAACTACTAACAATAGGATTAAGTTAGACCCCAAATTCACAGAATTTACCAAAATAAATCCTGGATGAAGTTAAATATAAACACCGAAAGCATATTATCAAATGCACTTCAAAAAGGTTGACCTAATTTAACACTCCTACCAGCACAATAAGTATCCTTTTCCCTAGTTTTCAGCAACATCTGTTCATTTGCTTTGAGAAATTCTACTTAGAGAAATTTATGGCAAAGCAATAATCGTAAACATACACAAAAGCAAATAAGTAAGGGTATCAACAGCACAGCTTATAATTTTGAAATGTTGAAAAAGACTTAATAAAATCCCGAACTGTACATTACTCAATAGAATATTATATAAACATTAGTAATGATGTCACTGAAAATACTGAATGGCATGAGAATAGTTTCGGGTGAGTTTTCATACTCTAACCCCAATCTATGAAAGGATAAAATTTCATTTTAAAATTATGTGAATGTAAGTCTGAGGATTACAAAAGGCTAATTAGTGGATTTTCTCCCCTTCTTACATTCTTCTCTAAACAATTTTTAATTTACCAAATCCCCACATTAAAGATCCACTGCTTGATTATCAGAAAAATAAACATATTTACAGCTGGCAGACAGAGGAATTCCACTTCTGTAGATTTGTAACTAAATAATTATACACACAAATATTTTGTACAATAATGTTGATCTCAGCATTATTTAAAGTAGAAAATAATTAGAAGCAGCTTAAATGTACAACAGAAAAAGGTTTGGATAAATAAGTTATAGTACCTCTTGTAGGATGTCCATTATACTCTGTTTTAGAGAAATATTTCATGACCAGAAAAAAATGTTAACAATATAATGTTTGGTTAACATACAGACTATGAAACTGCATGGGATACAGGCTTATTTTTTTAAATAAATACAGAATTATGTAGATGTGGAAATCATATATTGCCATATAAAAAAGGCTGGAAGGACACAACAATATTAAAGTGGCTATCTCTGGATGACGCACTGTGGATGGTTTTAATTTTCTTAACACCATTCTGTTACCCAAATTCTCTATAAAGTGAGTTTGGAAAGTGTGATAGACATACAAAAATACCCAAAGGGCAAGGGCTAAGAAGCAGGGGAAATTTTAAAGTAAAGCAGCCATCTGTCCCATTGTTTTAAATGATACTAAAGGAAGACATTATTTTATCACATGGAAGTACTGATTTAAAAATAAAAATAGGGGCCCCTGGGTGGCTCAGTCGGTTAAACAGCCGACTTCGGTTCAGGTCATGATCTCATGGTTCGTGGGTTTGAGCCCCATGTCGGACTCCGTGCGTCAGAGCCTGGAGCCTACTTCAGATTCTGTCTCCCTCTCTACCCCTCCCCGGCTCACAGTCTGTCTGTCTCTCTCTCTCTCTCTCAAAAATAAAAATTAATATTAAAAACATTTTGTAATTAAAAAAAATAGAGAAGCACTGCTCTACAATGTAAGTTTTTAATTTTTAAAATTAAAATTATAATAAAGTTTAAGCTAGTAAGAGTACTATTTTATAAAAGTGAATAAATGAATGTAGTTGTAAAGATGTCATCCACCTGTAGGCACTACAATTTGAAAATTATACTGGCTATCATTTTAGGAATAAATAGGCTTTTATATTTATATACTCTTAAGGAGCACCCAAAATACAAACATACTTCCACTTAAGTAACTGTCCTTTCCTCCTCTAAAATATTATGTCAGCACTATACTTACAAGTTAAATAAGGAAAACATGAAATTCTTTCATTTTTTACTATTATTCTGAATGAGTTTCAAATAAGGTAATTTTTTTTAATTATATGAAGGTTTTAAGATCAAAAATAGGTCAAAATTATTTTCTAAGAAATACAACATTCAATGATTACTAGTTAGGCCCCAAAATCACAAAAATAAAGAATGTGAAATAGATTTTATCAGGAATATTCACACCACTATTCATGCAAAATATAAGCACTGACTCCTTGGTCAAAATATATTTAAAATGCACTATTTAAAATTAGATTACTTAAAACGTTTAAAAACTTTAAATAATTTTATAACTAACCTAGATATTATGCTACATAATCTTCCTTTCATTATTGCATTAAATTAGTGAATCTGATTAAAGCTTTTATCCCAAACATGTAATCATCTAGAGTGTAAAATTTCCTATTTCCCACACAAATAATGACAACTGAGAACAGCCTCTTCAACTCTTGAAAACTCTAATTCTTAGAAACGCCCCTTAAAAAGCACCATCATATTCATGCCTTTAACAACTTTAATACTTTTGCTAGTGTGCTCTACACACACTAGAGTTTTTAAAAAATTGTTTCATGAGAAAAACAGTAGAGAAAACCAATGAAACAAAAAGCTGGTTCTTTGAAAAGGTCAGTAAAATTGACAAAGGTCAATAGAGCTGACAATTCTAGCAGGATTGACAAAGGAAAACAAAGAGAAAACACAAATTACCAGTACCAGAAATTAAGCAGGGGTGTCACAACGGACCCTGCAGACCTCAAGAGGACAGAAAGGGAATACTGTGACCAACTCTACACAGACATTTGACAATTCAGAAGAAATGGATCAATTCCTAAAAGGCACAAACTACCACATACCACAACTCACTCAGTAGAAAATAATCTGAATAGCCCTACAACCATTAAATTTAATTTGTAACTTAAAGACTATCAAAAGGGGCATCCAGGTGGCTCGGTCGGTTGAGTGTCAGACTTCAGCTCAGGTCATGATCTCACAGTTTGTGGGTTGGAGCCCCACATCAGGCTCACTGCTGTCAGTACAGAGCCTGCTTGGGATTCTCTGTCCCCTCCTCCCCCCACCGCCCTTCCCCTGCTGGCACATAATCTCTCTCTGTCAAAAATAAACAGTTAAAAAAAGTAAAACTAAAGACTCAAAAAAGAAATCCTTCCAGACCCAGATGGTTTCATTGGAGAATTCTACCAAATGTTTAAGAAGTAACACCACATTTGGGGTGCCTGAGTGGCTCAGTTGGTTAAGCATCCAACTTTCAATTTCGGCTCAGGTCATGATCTCCCAGTTTGCAAGACGGAGCCCCACATCCGGCTCCGCACTAAGCACAGAGTCTGCTTGGGATTCTCCCTCTCTCTCTCTCTCTCTCTCTCTGCTCTTCCCTCCATTCCCCGCCCGCAAATAAATAAACTTTAAAAAAAAGTAACATGAAATCTACACAGGCTCTTCCAGAAAATAAGATAATAATTTCCCAGCCCATTTTATGAGGTCAGTGTTACCATGATACCAAAACCAGATACGGTACCAAAAATAAAACAAACCAAAAAAGCAACTATAGCTTGATATCCCTCCTGAACATATAATACAAATTTCTTAACAAAATGTTAGCAATTATCCACAATGACCAAGTGGGGTTTATTCCACAGATTAAAAAATGCTGATTCAATATTCAAAACTCAATGAAATAACACCATATTTACAGACAGAAGATCACATGATCAAATCAATTGATGGAGATGAAACATATGACAAAGTTCAATGCCCACTCATGACAAAAACAAAAAAAAGCCTCAGCAAAGTAGTAATAGGAGGAAACCTCCTCAACTATATTTTAAAATTTATAGAAAACGACTGCTAACATCGTACTGAAAAGTGACTAATAAAGGAGAAGCACAAGGCTTTGTGGTGGTGGGAGTATTCTGTACCTTGACTGTGGTGACAACTTCAAGAATCTACAAATGTAATAGAATGGCATGAAACTGCACCCACACTGTACCAACATCAAATCCTGACTCTGGGATGGTCAGTTACTGAAGATGTAGACACTGGAGAAAACTCAGTGAAGAGAACGTGAAATCTTTCTGGAACTTCCATTATATATATTCACTTTCTATGAGACTATTCAAAATTAAACATTTTTAAAGACTGCTTTATGTAATTCTCTTCTAGATGAGCTGACACTGAAAACTTGATTTTAAGCAGGATAAGTAATAAATCTTTAGTTGTATTTAATTTGGATGAAATCAAAGATGCTCTTTACATTTTAAAGAGCTTTTCACCAACAAAGCAATGCACAGGTTTATTCCAAATTTTGCATTAATAAGTATCCGAATTTTGAGAACTAGAGAAAACAAAAGAACAATGAACCTTTTTTAAACATGTTAATAATTAGAAGAAAAAAAAAAGCCTTATGTACTATAGTTACAATGCCTGCATATCATCTACACTGGGGGGAAAAACATGTCTTACCATAATTAAATTGACTGTTGGACTTTTCACAGTTAATGATGTTAAACCTGTAAGCAACACCTGGTCGCATTCCACTGACTTCAAAGTAAAACCACTGATGATAATGATTGCTATTTATATCTGAGTTCAGAATAAGATCATATTCATTTCTGAAAATAGAAAATAAAGAAATCTGATGAAAATTAGGGAAATATCTGTGTACAGACAAAGTGAGAACATTTTAAATGACTTACTTTCTAATTTGAATTACTTTGCGCAGATTCCCAGATTCAAATTTGGAGTTAAACTTCAAAATATCTCCTTCTTCTGGAACAGTGTAACTAAATAAAAGTATTCAAGTAAGTATTATAAAATACACTGCAATTAAATAGGTAAACAGAAAATTTAAAATAAAACTACACTACAAATTAAAAATATACCACTATTGCCACGTCCCCCCTTCTTTATTTTTAAACCAAAGAATGTAACAAGCAAAACACGAACTCTGGTTAACATTTATAGACTTAAAAATTACAAGTAGAGACTGAATATTAATCACAAATAAGAAATTCTGCCCCACTAAATAAATGTAATTTCTAAATACCAATAATCAAATAAAAAGACTAGATGTATCTTTAAAAAGGCATATGACCAGTACTGGGTAGCAATAATTCTAATTAAACTATGCAGTTCTCAGATTAAATTTGCAGAGCTATATTAGATATAGATACTAGCTTATTTAATTAGTGCCAGGAAGGTGAAAGTACTGTCTTCACTTTACATATTCACTACTTTAGTATTTACTGAATGCCTACTAGGTACCAGATTCGGTTTTAGTTGTCTGTCTGTGTCTCTGATTAAATACAGATTTTTGCTCTTCTGGAGCTTACATTCTAACAGAGGGAAACTCAGACTTTAAGAAGCTCAATGATTTTGTCCAAAGTCATTTCAATTAGAAATAGCAATGGTATGTATGCCACGCTCAGGGTTCCTGAGTTTCTGTTTTCACCATATCTGCCTGATCTGACACCAAATTATAAATATTGAAATAACTAAGACATTTTGAATAAGATAGATTTGGTTTTCATTTTTAAAAGTATTATTTCAAATTCAGTCATTAGCTTTGACATAATTTTTACCCTTATTTCTTTACCTTTAAAGATAATGATCTTTAAAAAGTGTTCTATTTCCTCCAAAAAGACCAGTAAGATCTGAAATGTCCATCAGAATATTAGAATGTTGAGAGATGGGGAAACCCACTGAGGGCTCATTACATTTCTTGTATAAAGAGGCAAATGACTAAATAATAGTCACATTCATCATTTCTAATTTTCACTTATTTAAACCCTAAAATGTCCTGATAACAGTGATAACCCTAAATTGTGAATAACACTAACGCATCAAGCATCATAAACATATGGCTTCAAAGAGCAGGAAAGTAATATAAAGGACTGATGCACATTGTAAGCAGTAAGAGGCAACAAAGACTAGTGGGGACTATGGAGAAATTAGCAAGCACATGTCCCTTCTTTTTTTTAAAACGGATGGTAATTTGTTGTCCTAAGGAAACGAAGGCTCAATATTGTCAATAGGACAAAATTGCAGCATTTCATGTGACATTTCCACTCTCTAAAATGGAGGTAATTTCACATTTTTTAAAAACACAGCATCAGTTTGTGACCTTTCCCTTATCGAACCCCTTAAGTCCACCTAAGAACAAACAAAAGCCTGTGATACATTCAATTTAATATGATTTACTATTACATTACCATTATGTCCCTGCTAAAAGATGAAAACATAGCAAGGGCAAACTAGGTGGAAGTTAGCTATATTTTTTTATTTTTAAAAATAACACTGAAATTTTAGAGTACTAATAAAACTAATGAAACTAAAAACAACAACAGACTTACTTTGGGTTATCCAAGTCATATACCACTCGATCTATGATATCACTCTGATGTATTAATCTCTCAATATCTTGGGCAATTTTTGTCCTGAAATCACAAAAGAGAAGCATGACCATGAAAATTCATTATTATAGGCCAAGGCACAACTTTCTCCAAGATAAGTTTGGGATGAAAAAGTGTAAAAGGATAATACTTTCTTAAAATAAAAATGATCATTCATATCAATATGTCGCAAGACAGT
This sequence comes from Felis catus, assembly GCF_018350175.1. Classification (NCBI taxonomy): domain Eukaryota; kingdom Metazoa; phylum Chordata; class Mammalia; order Carnivora; family Felidae; genus Felis; species Felis catus. The sequence continues at coordinate 26,578,432 of NC_058380.1, forward strand.
ATCTGTATTATTAAAGCCCGAATTCTGAAAATAACCATGTAGAATACAGTTACAAGTTCAATACCTTAAAAATAAATTTTAAGGGGTGTCCAGGTGGCTGAGACAGTTAGCACCTGACTCTTGGTTTCGGTTCAGGTTACGATCTCACAGTTTCATGGGTTTGAGACCCACATTGGGCTCTGCACTGGCAGTGCTTGGGATTTTCTCTCTCTCTGACCCTTCCCAATTCGAGCTGTCTCTGTCTCTCTCAAAATAAATAAATAAACTTTATTTAAAAAAATCTTGAATGTCTTATTTATGACTTTCGACATCGAAATGGTAACAAGCCACTCTGTAGACGAAAAGCAAATAATTTTACATATATAAGAACAGCATTATCAGAAGCAGTAAAGATCCAAAAAGCCAAAAATTATATATGAAGATTCTTAAAAGCCACCATTGCTGGAATGTTTCTAAAATGCAACTGGCAACCAGCATGCACATTTGTCAGAATCAGTGCTCTCTTCTGTGAACGGAGAGGAAATGTGGAGGAGAAGGGGACACTTGTGTCAGGAGGCAGAGCATGGACCCTGCATCTCCAGGATTCTCTAGGCCTGAGAATTCTCTGGGCCTCCCCCTGAATCAGTCCAATGAAATGGTCACCAACTGGAAAATTCCTAGAATCCTGCCACTATCCTAGAAAAAGGGGTCACAGACAGATTCCACCATCTTCCCTGTCCATAATTAAGCCAAGGAAGGCAACAATCACTGAAGGTGTCACCAAGGGTAACCAAACCAGAACAAATGTAGGTCATATAGCCAGGTGCCTGGAACTCCAGGTAGACTGGCCACAAAGCTCATACTGGGAAGATGCCTACTGCTGTTATAGTCACAGTATCACTTGTCATATTATCACTTATTCTTTTTTTTTTTTTTTTTTGAGAGAGAGAGCTTGAGCAGGCAAGGGACAGAGAAAGAAGGAGACAGAATCTCAAGCAGGCTTGGCACCAACAGCACAGAGCCCGACGTGGGGCTCAAACTCCTGAAACTGTGAGAATCATGACCTAAGCCAAAATCAAAATCAAGAGTCAGATGCTTAAGTGACTGAGGCACCTAGGCGCCCCTATCACTTATTCTTAAAGAGGAAGCCGATTATATGAACAGCTTTAAATTTCAAATTTGTCTGTTTCAGCTAAAGATTGGTAATACAGATTAAAACTGTGGTTTATTGATTTATTGTTAGAACAGAGTGAGGAAAGTTGCCAAAATGGTTATAATAAAATCTTAAAAATACACTAAACACTGAAAGTCTCCTGAACTTCAGGTAGATGTGAAATAGTCTCCTGCACCAAAGATACTTCTTTGTGATTAAGCAGTCTTAACTCTCATATAGTTCAGAATTATCTCTAACAATATCCGTATAACTTTGACTTCAGAATAAGCTAAGAACCCATTCTGATAAAAAGCTAATAGTTATCAGGAAAACATTAAAAGGTGTGATAGTTAAATACAGAAAAAAATTAAAGAGGTACAACTCTAAATTTATTTTTAGTTTTATTCTACAAAAAATAACTCTTCACTGACAAGCAGTCTATCAAGAAAAAGACCCAGTATCAAAGGATTAAGATATAAATCCTTGATTTACATTCAATGTCATAACTTTCAAATGCCAAATTCTTTCTAAAGAAACATTTTTAAAAAGCTATTAATTGCAATAATAAACAAGTCCAAAATTTATATTACCCAGACCTTTGACAATAAAAGAGGTAGCACTCACATACATTCAGATATACCATACCAAAAAAAAAAAAAAAAAAATGTGAGTATTCAAGTATGGGTGAATGACTAAATAAATCCTAATTATATCCATTTGTTAGAATATATCCATTTGTCAGAATAATTTAATAAATAAGGCTGAAACATACCACAAATGTGCAAATACAAATACTTACAAAAGTCTGGGTTTTTTTTTTTTTTTAAAGGAAAATGGTATTAACAGGCTGATACAACACCTCAGTTCCACAGCAATGCTCCATAATATAAAACAGGGTCAGAACAGCACAGACAGCCACGGGTCAGCCATGTGTACCCGTGAGATGGATGGATAGTGTGTGGAACACTGCAGGGCCCAGGCTCTGTCTGAAAACAAACTGACTGATGCCAGGTAGGAACCAGATACTAAGGTTGTTACACCAGTTTTTCAAGAAACATCAGAAACTTGGATTTCTATGAGGAATCTCCCAAATTTTAAATGCAAAAGTCAGTAAAAACAAAACAAACAAACAAACAAAGTCTGCAAAGTGAAGCCAAAATCATGTTCAAGTTAATATGGCCTACGGGCCACTCATTCTCAACTTCTGACACTGTATTTTAGGGTACATAGTGGCCCATGTATATTAGACTAGACCTAAAATTAACACTAGGAAATCACCTGCCCTTCCAGAAGCCCCCATTAATAAAGAGGAAGGTCAATCTTTTATTCAGACATGGATCTGGGTGAAGCACCACAACTCCCATAAAAAGAATGTCAATCCTTCCTCCCTTTCCCTCACTGGCCTATTAAAATACATGGCTCTCCAGTCAAAACAAAACAATAAATATTTTCCAGATACCCTCGGGGACTATAATCTCAGATTTACTGACCTCCAATAGCTAGCAAAGACTTGGCCCAGAAGACAATAATTTATGCAGTCTGAACAATGTCCAGTGCATTCAGTCCAGTAAATGCTCTAAAGTTCGCAGGACATGCGGCCACCAGTGAAACTTTCCTTTGTTAGTTAGGTTTCCACCAGGATAGGGCAGTCTTACAGGAAACAATTTCATACATCTCACAGCTATATTTTCTGTACGAATATTATGGGTAATGTTGTTCATTACATAACTATTCCCGAGGGTCCACAGAAGATGATCTTCTTTATAGAGAACATGGTTTAACCATATGTACATGATAACTATATATAAATGATTAACAGGGTAGGCTCATGACCTAGACCAGAGTTTGACTCTTGGCTCTGCCACTTACTAGCAGTGTAACCTTGGATAAGTTAACTCACGAATCCTAAGCTTCAGCATAGTCTTCTATAAAATAAGAGAAAGAATAGTAATTTCCTCATAGAGCTATTATACCATGAAATGGCACACTCTATATACACATATATATTCCATACGAAGTACTTGTTACTTAGTACTATGTCTGACCTAAAAAAAAAAACACTCAATATAAGTTATCTGCTGCTGTGCCAGTACTAAGATTTCTGCTACTGTCTCCATTCCATAAGTACTTATGTTCCCCCAAGCCATTCTAAACTTAATATAAAGAAATCCAGAGGTTTGCTTTCCTTATTTTGCTTTTGCCACAATTCTTTCGCCTACTTTTCAATTTTAAATTTCTGAACAGGTAATATATTGACATGGAGCAAAAATCATATGCTACATAAAAGTATAAAATGGAGACTCTCACTTTCTATACAAGCCATATCCTCCATCCATCCAGTTAACTACTTTTATTGCTCTCCCTCCACTAGCATCTTATAGCTTTTTCCATCAGTATGTACAGATCTTTTTGTTTTTTTAATCACTGCATAGTATTCATAGGTAAGATATACCATAATTTATTTAACTAGTTTGATTGGTGGGCACAATGCCATAACAAAAAACTTTGAACACCATTTCACAGATATGCAAATTATGTGTGTGTGTGTGTGTGTGTGTGTGTGTGTGTGTGTGTGTGTAATGTATATAAATTATAAATTCCCAGATGCAGGATTAACGTGTCAAAGGAAATAAGTACTGTTAATCTTGATAGACACTGTCACACTGCCCTCCACAAGAGGTACTATCAATTTGCAATCCCATTATTAATGTATAAGAAAACCTGTTTTTGGGGATGCAAACTGGTGCAGTCACTCCGGAAAACAGTATGGAAGTTCCTCAAAAAATTAAAAATAGAACTACCCTACGACCCAGCAATTGCCCTACTAGGTATTTATCCAAGGGATACAGGTATAGTGTTTCGAAGGGGCACATGCACCCCCCATGTTTATGGCAGCACTATCAACAATAGCCAAAGTATGGAAAGAGCCCAAATGTCCATCGATGGATGAATGAACAAAGAAGATATTGTATATATATACAACGAAGTACTACTAGGCAATCAAAAAGAATGAAATCTTGCCATTTGCAACTATGTGGATGGACCTACAGGGTATTATGTTAAGTAAAATTAGTCAGAGAAAGACAAATGTCATATGACTTCACTCATATGAGGACTTTAAGATAAAAACAGATGAATGTAAGGGAAGGAAGCAAAAATAATGTAAAAACAGGGACGGAGACAAAACAGAAGAGACTCTTAAATATGGAGAACAAACAGGGTTACTGGAGGGGTTGTGGGGGGGGGGGGATGGGCTAAATGGGTAAGGGGCATTAAGGAATCTACTCCTGAAACCATTATTGCACTACACGCTAACTAACTTGGATATTAATTTAAAAAAATAGTAAGAAATATGTGGTAGGGATGGATAAAATGCAATCAGAATTTGGTATGACATATTTAACCAGAATGACTAATATAATATAAAAAAAAATCTTACTTTATAAAATTAATATTTACCAAGGTTGAATTGAGAACAAATCATGTTTTAGAAAGTAAGCATTTAAGGCAATATGTGCATTTACTACATGTTCATTAAAGTTTTAATTCATATTTATGTTACAGAATTTGATGAACTTACTGAAAAACAAGATACAAAATTGCTACTTTACTAGCCATAATTAGCCAAGAATGGAATTGGTTTAAAAATCCTATTCACAATAAATAACAGAAATCCATAAAATTACTTAGGAATAAAATTCACAAAAATAGATGAGTTAAGTAAAACTACTAAAATACTTAAAATATAATAAAATCTAGAATAGAGGGAACAATTAATATTCCTAGAGATAATATTAAAAGAAAATTTATTGCAAATTGCAGTATATTACTATACATTAACAAAATACAAAATGTTAGGATAAAAAATAGTATTTATTTGTTATGTCAGAATAAATTTTCAGAACTGAAGATATTCTTTGGAAATAGTAATTGAACTTGAGACATATTTTGCATTGTGCAGAATGGATTTTTATAGTGTACAGCCCAGCAATTCCATTTTGATATAAAATGCAAATAAATTTTCATTGAAGGGAACTATGAAACATGAAAGAACATTTAAAACATAAGAATTTTTTTTCTGAAAGTAATATATTAGAAGTAAACTATGTTCATCAGCAACAAAATGAATAAATTGTGAGTATACTCATACAATACTATGTATTGATTACCATGATGAACATCATAAACCTGCTATTGACTGATGACAAGTTTCCAAAAGAATACTATCAGTATATTATTTACATAAAGTTTAAAAACATGAAAAACAATACCATATAATATTTATGTATATATTTAACTATGCATATTATAAAATAATCAGAAATGTATGATAATAAGAAACATCAAATTCAACATAATTGTTATCTCTGTTAAAAGGACTTTACAAATTAAACAATGAGTGTACAGGTGTCTGGCGAAAAGAGAGAGAGAGAGAGAGAGAGAGAGAGAGCGCGCGAGCCTGTTTCCCCCAGCCTCATCCTCATCAGTAAAACATGCTATCAAACTTCTAGATTTTAGGCAATTTGATATGTGGGAAATGATATCTCAGTACATTTTAATATGCATTTCTTTTAAGACAAGTTGAACATATTTCTGTGATTGTTACTGTATTTCTTTGCCATATTTTTTTTATTTTGATAAAAGTATTTTTGTAAAATACCTTAAATGCTTTGTAAAACAAAGCAATATGGATTATAATTTACAATAAAATACAGCTAGACAATTTTTCTAAAAACATACAGAAAGCTGGAAAGTAAAATCAAAATGCTAAAAGTTATTACCTCTAAGAAATGAGACAAAGAGTGACCTTTATCCTTTCTACTTTTTCTCATGTTCTAATTTTATGGAATATGAAAACAAGAAAGATGCACCCAAAAATGCTAAGCATACTTTATAAGAGATCAGTTTCATTTTAATTTATAAGCCAATTTAAGCCAAAAATATGGATTCAAGTAATTATCAGTATGGGATTACAATTAAAAAAAATTTTTAAGTATTTTTTAAAAATTTACATCCAAGTTAGTTAGCATATAGTGCAATAATGATTTCAGGAGTAGAATCCAGTGATTCATCCCCTATTCACATGAGTGAAGTTATATATTTGTCTTTCCCTAATTTTGCTTAGCCTAATACACTCTAGTTCCACCCACATAGTTGCAAATGGCAAGATTTCACACTTTTTGATTGCCAAGTAATACTCCATTATGTGTATATTCTTTATCCATTCATCCATTGATGGATATTTGGGCTCTTTCCATACTTTGGCTATTGTTGATAGTGCTGCTATAAACATTGGAATGCATGTACCCCTTCAAAACAGCACACCTATATCCTTTGGATAAATACCTAGCAGGGCAATTGCTGGGTCATAGGGTAGTTCCATTTTTAATTTGTTTGAGGAACTTCCATACTATTTTCCAGAGTGGCTGCACCAGTTTGCATTCCCACCAGCAGTGCAAAAGGGTTCCTCTTTCTCTGCATCCTCACCAACATCTGTTGTTGCCTGAGCTGTTAATTTTAGCCGTTCTGACAGATGTGAGGTGGTATCTCATTGTGGTTTTGATTTGTATTTCCCTGATGATGAGTAATGTTGAGCATTTTTTCATGGGTCTGTTAGCTATTGGATGTCTTCTTTGAAAAAGGGTCTAGTCATGTCTTTTGCCCATTTCTTCAATGGATTATTTGTTTTCTGGGTATTGAGTTTGAGAAGTTCTTTAGAGATTTTGGATACTAACCCTTTATCTGATATGTCATTGGCAAATAACTTCTCCCATTCTGTCAGTTGCCTTTAAGTTTTGCTGATTGTTTCCTTCGCTGTGCAGAAGCTTATTTTGATGAGGTCCCAATAGTTCATTTTTACTTTTGTTCCCCTTGCCTCTGGAGATTTGTTGAGTAAGAAGTTGCTGTGGCCGAGGTCAAAGAGACTCTTGCCTGTGTTCTCAACTAGGATTTTGATGGCTTCCTGTCTTAAGTTTAGGTCTTTCATCCATTTTGAGTTTATTTTTGTGTATGGGGTAAGAAAGGGGTCCAGTTTTCCCAACACCATCTGCTGAAGAAACTGTCTTTATTCCATTTGGATATTCTTTCCTGTTTTGTCAAAGATTAGTTGGTCATACGTTTGTGGGTCCATTTGTGGGTTCTCTATCCTGTTCTATTCTGGTTTTGTGCCAGTATCATACCATCTTGATGATTACAATTTTGTAATACATCCTGAAGTCCAGAATTGTGATGCCTCCAGCTTTGGCTTTCTTCCTCAGGATTGCTTTGGCTATTCGCAGTCTTTTCTGGTTCCATACAAATTTTAGGATTGTTTGTTCTAGCTCTGTGAAGAATACTGGTGTTATTCTGGTAGGGATTGCATTGAATATGTAGATTGCTTTGGGCAGCATCAACATTTTAACAGTGTTTTTTCTTCCAATCAATGATCATGGAATATTTTTCCATTTTGTGTGTGTGTGTGTGTGTGTGTGTGTGTGTGTGTGTGTGTGTCTTCTTTAATTTCTTTCACAAGCTTTCTATGGTTTTGGGTGTATAGATTTTTCCCTTTAGTTAGGTTTATTCCTAGGTATCTTATGGTTTTTGGTGCAATTGTAAATGGGATAGATTCCTTGATTTCTTTCTGCTGTTTCATTATTGGTGTATAGAAATGCAATCACTTTCTGTGCACTGATTTTATATCCTGTGACTTTGCCGAATTCATGGAGTTCTAGCAGGTTTTTTGGTGGAATCTTTGGGGTTTTCCATATAAAGGATTTGCAAAGACTGAAAGTTTTACTTCCTCTTTGCTGATCTGGATGCCTTTTATTTCTTTGTGTTGTCGGATTTCTGAGGCTAAGACTTTCGCTACTATGTTGAATAACAGTGGCAAGAGTGGACATACCTGTTGTGTTCCTGACCTTAGGGGGAAAGCTCTCAGTTTTTCCCCATTGAGGATGATATTACCATTGGGTCTTTCATATATGGCTTTTATGATCTTGAGGTATGATCCTTCTATCTTTCCTGAGGGTTTTTATCAAGAAAGGATGATGTATTTTGTCAAATGCTTTCTCTGCATCTTTTGAGAGGATCATGTGGTTCTTGTCCTTTCTTTTATTACTGTGAAGTATCACAATGCCTTGCGGGTATTGAACCAGCCCTGCATCCCAGGTATAAATCCCACTTTATTGTGGTGAATAATTCTTTTAACATATTGTTGGATCCAGTTGGCCAGTATCTCATTATGAATTTTTGCATCCATGTTCATCAGGGAAATTGGTCTGTAGTTCTTTTTAGTGGGGTCTCTGTCTGGTTTTGGAATCAAGGTAACACTGCCTCACAGTGTAAGTTTGGAAGTTTTCCTTCCATTTCTATTTTTTGGAACAGCTTCAACAGAACAGGTGTTAACTCTTCTTTGAATGTTTGATAGAATTCCCCTGGAAAGCCAACCAGCCCTGGACTCTTGTTTGTTGGGAGATTTTTGATTACTAATTCAATTTCTTTACTGGTTATGGGCCTGTTTTAAAGTTTTTATAGCTTCCTGTTTCAGTTTTGGAAGTTTATGTTTCTAGAAACTTGTCCATTTCTTCTACATTGCCTGATGGGCATATAATTGATCATAATATTCTCTTATTATTGTTTGTATTTCTGCAGTATTGGTTGTAATCTCTCATCTTTTATTATTGATTTCATTTATTTAGGTCCTTTCCTTTTTCTTTTTGATCAAACTGGCTAGGGACTTATCGATTTTAATAATTCTTTCAAAGAACCAGCTCCTGATTTCACTGATCTCTTCTACTGGGGGGGGGGAGTTGTTTGTTTTGGGTTTTTGTCTTTTGGGGTTTTTTGTTTTGTTTTGTTTTGTTTTTTTGGTTTCGATAGCATTGTTTCTGCTCTAATCTTTATTATTTCCCCTATTCTGCTGGTTTGGGGTTGTTTTTACTGTTCTTTTTCCAGCTCTTTAAGTTGTAAGGTTAGGTTTTGTATCAGAACTTTCTTCTTTTTTTAGGAAGGCCTGAATTGCTATATACTTCCCTCTTATGACCACCTTTGCTGCATCTCAGAGGTCTGGGGCTGTGGGTGTTAGCATTTTCATTGGCTTCCATGTACTTTTTAATTTCCTAACTTCTTGGCTAAACCATTCATTCTTTAGTAGGATGTTCTTTAATCTCCAAGTATTCTTTTTCTTTCCAAATTTTTTCTTGTGTTTTTGAGTTTCATAGCATTGTGGTGTGAAAATATGCACAGTACAATCTCAACCTTTTTGTACTTGTTGAGGGCTGATTTATGTCCCAGTATGTGATCTATTCTGGAGAATGTTCCATGTTCACTTGAGAGGAATGTGTATTCTGCTGCTTTAGGATGAAATGTTCTAAATATATCTGTTAAGTCCATCTGGTCCAGTGTGTCATTCAAGGCCATTGTTTCCTTGTTGATTTTCTGCTTAGATGATCTATCCATTGTTGTAATTGGGTGTTGAAGTCCCCTACTATTATGGTATTATTGTCAATGAGTCTTTATTAAAGCGTTTACATTTGTGATTAACTGATTTATATATTTAGGTGCTTCCACATTAGGGGTATAAATGTTTACGATTGTTAGATCTTGGTGGATAGACCCCTTAATTATAATGCCTTTATCTCTTGTTACAGTCTTTATTTTAAAATCTAGATAGTCTGATATAAGTATGGCTACTCCAGCTTTCTTTTAGTGACCGTTAGCATGATAAATGGTTCTCTATCCCCTTATTTTCAATCTGAAGGTGTCTTTAGGTCTAACGTGGGTCTCTTGTAAATAGCATATAGATGGATCTCGTTTTCTAATCCATTCTGTTACCCCTTGTCTTTTGATTGGAGTGTTTATTTCACTGACATTTACAGTGAGTACTGAAAGATATGAATTTATTGCCAGTGTGTTGCCTATAGAGTTGGAGTCTCTGGTGATGTTCTCTGGTCCTTTCTAGTCTTTGCTGCTTTTGGTCTTTTTTGTTTTGTTTCGTCTTTTCTCCCCTCAGTCTCCCTTAAAATTTCTTGCAGGACTAGTTTCGTTGTCACAAACTTCTTTAGTTTTTGTTTGGGAAATTTTTCTCTCTCCTATTTTGAGTGACAGGCTTGCTGTAGAAATAATTCTTGGCTGCATATTTTTCCGATTCAGCACATTGAATATATCCTGCCACTTATTTCTGGCCTGCCAAGTTTTTGTGGATAGGTCTGCTGCAAACCTGATCTGGCTTCTCTTACAGGTTAAGGACTCTTTTTTTCCTTGTTGCTTTCATAATTCTTTCCTTGTCTGTGTATTTTGTAAATTTGACTACAATATGCCTTGCTGATGGTTCTTATTGAATCTAATGGGAGTTCTCTGTGCTTCGTGGATTTTGATGTCTGTGTCTTTCCCCAAGTTAGGAAAGTTTTCCACTCTGATTTGCTCACATAAACCTTCTACCCCTTTTTGTCTCTCTTCATCTTCTGGGACTCCTCTGATTCTGATGTTATTCCTTTTTAATGAGCCACTGAGTTCTCTAATTCCTATATTGTGCTCTTTTGCCTTAGTTTCCCTCTTTTTTTCTGCTTCATTATTCTCCATAATTTTGTCTTCTCTATCACTGATTCGCTGCTCTACTTCATCCATCCTTGCCGCCATGGCATCCATTCAAGATTCCATCTCTGTTATAGCATTTTTAATTTTGTCCTGACTAGATTTTACTTCTTTTATCTCCGCAGAAAGGGATTCTATGCTTTTTTCAATCCCAGCTAGTATTCTTATTATAGTGATTCTAAATTCTAGTTCAGACATCTTGCTTATATCTGTGTTAAGTCCCTGGCTGTCATTTCTTCCTGTTTTTCTTCAGGGGTGAATTCCTTCTTTTCATCATTTTGGAGAAAGAGAATGAATAAAATTTTTTAAATTTATAAATTAAACACAACACAATCAAATAAAGGAAGACAGATCCTAGGTGTGTTTTGGTCTGGTTGTTGAAAGAAGTTTGATAGAATAGAGAAAAAAGGGAAAGAAAAGAGAAAAAGAAAAAAATTTTTTAAATTTTTAAAAATGTATACAATGAAACAGAATAAAATGAAGTAAAATAGAATGAAAAGTTTACAAAAAATACAGTAAAAAAATTTTAAATGTTTTTATAAAAACAAAATAAAAATACATTTTCCTCTTTTTGTATCTAAGAATAAGAAAAGAAAAAGAGAAAAAAATGAACAGATGGGCCAGCGAACAGAATGAAATTACAGTCAGTTTCCCCTAGAAGTCAAACTATGAAGCATCTTATAGCCTGTACACTAAGCAGGCAGGAAAACTTGTGGTCGTCCTCTAGGGCTTAATTGGTGCAGTTGGACAGGGCTTGGTGTAATGGCTCCATTCTCCACTAGGTGGTGCTGCTTAGCTTACTGGGGTGGATCAATGTGGGCACATGCAGGGGTATGTGCCAATGAGGTGAAAATGGTGTCACCCAGTTTCCCAGTCACTAGCATCAGAACTCTGTGCTCTCCCCAGGCAGCCATCAGGCAGCTCTCCTTTGTTTCCAGCTTTTGTCCACTACCTGCTTCTATGCTGTCCATGACCAAGCCATCAACCTGCCAGGCAGCACCTCTCTCTCAAATTTTATCTCAGATGGGGCTGTTTTTCCAAACGCCTCACTTCTGAGGGCCCTGCAGCTTTGACCTACTCAGACCTTCTGGGGGAGGGCCTCACTGAGCAATGGCCAGGTGCTGGCTTGCCCCCAGGACCACTTGCACGACCACACCACTGCAGAGACCCAGAGACTGCCTCTGGGTGCCAGCCTGCCCCAGAAAAAGTTTGCATGATCATGTAGCAGCAGTGGTTCAAGGGACTGTGGCAAATCACAACACACACAACTGGCACAAGGCTTCAATGCACCCTAGCGTCCTTGTTCCAACACCAGCTCTCTGTCTGCTCCTAGGGATTCATCCTTCCCACCAGAGCACCACCAGGTATCTATCTGGCTGCGGAGTTTCTGACTCTGCACTCTCCTGTTTATAGAGTCCTAATGGTATTGAAACTCTCTCCTTTCTTCTTTCTCCCTTTCTTGTTCACACCCTTGTGAGTACTTCCACTCTTTCTCTTTCTCTCCAGCTGCTTTGAGGGGGAGTGCTTTTCCTATACTCTCTCCCTATCTCTGTCCTCTCTCTGCAAATAAAAACAGCTCCCTACCCTCCACAGCTTCTCTCCCCACCCGTTCACCTCTCCATGCCAGGTACCTGCCAAGGTCCGTGGCTCAAGTTATACAGTTGTTGTGTTAATCCTCATATCAATTTTCTAGGTGTGCAAAATGGTTTGCTGCTGATCTAGTTGCATCTCAGGGACAAGAGAAGCAGAGAGCTTCCATGCTGCTCAATCATCTTGGCTCCTCCGCACAAAATCCCAAAATTTTTAAGTATTAATGTACTATCTACATTGAGATATGAATCTTATAATGGGTTTTTCCCCTTCCAAATGGGGTGGAGAAATTTTTAATGAAGTTTTATTCACTTATTGTGTTTAAAAAGATTAATGAATAAAAGATCAGTGATAATCATAAAGCAGAAACTCAAAGTAACAAAAACATATTTTCACCAAGTAATTTTAAGAAGTCTAATGCTTCCGGGGCGCCTGGTGCCGCAGTCGGTTAAGCGTCCGACTTCAGCCAGGTCACGATCTCGCGGTCCGTGAGTTCGAGCCCCGCGTCAGGCTCTGGGCTGATGGCTCGGAGCCTGGAGCCTGTTTCCGATGCTGTGTCTCCCTCTCTCTCTGCCCCTCCCCCGTTCATGCTCTGTCTCTCTCTGTCCCAAAAATAAATAAACGTTGAAAAAAAAATTAAAAAAAAAAAAAGAAGTCTAATGCTTCCTTTTTCTGAAAATGATCCTTATTAATTTTGACATTATTCATTTACGGTGTTACTACATTTGAATAAGGACTGGCCTAAAAGTAAGCAAATAATTTACAAAATGTTATCATTTGCTCAAAAAATAACTTGCAGAAGACAAGGCAAATAAGCAAACCAGAAACAATACCCTCAATGTAGGACTTCAGAAAAAGCAGCATTTCTGACTACTCAGAAATCCTTACTACCTGGCCAATATTGAGTATTTTCTTGCAAATACAGAACCACAAAGCCTTCAGACTATGTAGCTACTGGGGTGAAGCAAACTTTTCCTTTAAGGATCAGTTAGTATATATTTTAAGTTTTACAAGCCACATGTCTCTATGACAACTATTTAACTTTGCCATTGTGGTACCAAAACAGCCAGAGATCATACATAAACAAATAGAAATGGCTGTGTTCCAAAAAAAAAATCTTTATTTATAAACACAAATATGAATGTCATGTAATTTTCATGTGTCACAAAATGTTATTTTCTCTGGATTTTTTTTGAACCATTTAAACACATAAAAACCATTCTTAGCTTGTGGGATGAACATAAACAGGCTATGAGCTGTATCTGACACAATGAGCCATAGTTTGTTAACCATGGTCAAGGTGAATGACAAACTTTTTTGATCATGACCTGTAAGAAATACATTTTAAAAATCACAGCCCTGGGGCACCAAGGTGGTTCAGTCAGTTAAGCATCTGACTCTTGGTTTTGGCTCAGGTCATGATCTCACAGTTCATGGGAGCCCTGCATCAGGCACTATGCTGTCAGCACAGCCTGTCTCCCTCTCTTTCTTCCCCTCACCCACTCACGTTCGCTCACTCTCACTCACTCTCTCAAAAATAAACATTTAAAAAAACTCACATCCCTGCATACATGTGAGCACGTGCGCGTGCGCGCGCACGCACACACACACACACACACGAAGGTTTATGAAACAATACGTTGCTGCACTACGTGTGACACAGCTACTTTCTCTTATAATACTCGGTACTAATGGGTGTCAATCCACAGTCTGGAGAGAAAATTGGTATCTAGAGAAATTAAGTTATTTTGCTCAAACATACACACAGAATCAGTGGGACAGCCAAGTCTAGAATCCAAACATTCTGACTTGCTTTTCAGAATACCCCATCCTGCTAGGACACACCACACTGACTCATCACTCTTATCAAGTCAAATTCACTGGTTCAAGTATGGCTGCTACATATGTGTGTTCTTCCAGTCTTAATGTCACTTGAAGGAACAAATGCAGCTCCCCCACAGTTCTTGTGGGCATCTCCTAAGGAGAAACTGAGAAGGCAAACATGAGCAGGCCAAACTTTGTCCCCATCACTGCAACTGTTCTCAGGGATGCAACTCTGAACAGTGCAGTGTGTGATGCAACCAGTGGATGCCTGGGCACACGCCCACTCCCACACATCTTTCCAGCAAAGTGAGTCCCTGTTCTGATGCTATGTTGTATGTGATTCCATAGCTGTGGGGTCAAGTAGCCAACTGGTAGCATTAAATGTATACTAAGTTGCTAAGTAAAATGATTAATTTATACTATACATTAAATATTTAAAAAATCAGTAAGATACAGTTGTTGCTTTAAAAAAGCCTACAGTCCCCGATTCTGTGTCTCCCTCTCTCTCTGCCTGTCTCTCATACTCTGTCTCTCTCTGTCCCAAAAATAAATAAACGTTGAAAAAAAAAATTATAAAAAAGCCTACAGTCCAAGGAAAATCAAATGCCCACAGCAGTGTCTTCCTTTTATCATTACATACTATACTTGTAAGTGCATGTACGTGGTTTTAGGTACTGGTAAACCATCATCACAAAACCCTAAAATAATCACTGAAAATAGTCAAGTTGCACCACAAATGTACTTATATGCCAAATATTACTAGTTGGCAATAATGAATACTATTTGTAATTTCTAAAATTAACTGGAAAGATTTAAGAACTATAGCTACTGTCTTTATGAATCCCATATTTTCAACCCTAGTATTTCTAATTTCAATTTTTATAACAAAATAATACTGTCCACATCTCTTTTTAAATCATACAGATTTAGATATATCTAAATCAAGTTCAAATTAAAATCAAATTACTAAATAAATATATATTACTACTAATATTTATTGAAAGTTAGTAAATAATCTGTACTTTCAGATTCCATAGGAATAAAAAATTTCTAAATTTCTAAACTGTCCTATGGTCAGGTTTATTATGTTGGCTTCATGTGAATAAGTAACGAGCTTAGAAAATACAGTAACCCACAAGGACAATTTTAAAACAGTGCAAAATTTCCAAAGCAGGATAAAAAATTATAATAACTTTAATTCAGAGTACTTTTCTTCCTAAATACCAAAGCAGTTTTTTGAAGTACGTCTTATATTCTGACAATGGTCCTGCTTAAAAGAAAGAAGAAATTTGAAACTCACCTTTGTACACCGTAAGGTCTTTCTAAGATAGGCTCTTTGAATGGAGGTGGAATGTGACCAAAATAATCAGGATAAGCCACCTCTGAATATTCTGGGACAGACTTTGTATTTTTCACAATCTCAATATAGAGATCTGAGTCGTGGAGTGTGGGTCCATCTGAGACTTCCACTGATGTCTGTTCCACTGATGAAGTAGACTCTGTATCTTCATCATCCTCAGTTTCAACTCCAGTACAACAAAGCTTCCCTAGCTGAACTGTTCTTCCCTCAAACAGAACATTTCCACAAGCAGCCATGTGTGGACAAGCTTTAGTGCACGTAAGGACAGTGAGAGGGAGACTGTAGTCCTTCTTCCCTCCTGCGGTAAAACCTGGGCCTGTCTGAGAAGGAAGATTCTGCAATGTAATTCGGTCCAATGCCTTCACAATATCGTTGTTTAGGCCCTGGGTGGAAGAAATAGTTCTATTTTGATCACCTGGCTGCTGTTGTGATGTTCTGCCATTATCTTTCATATCTTCTTTTGCCAGATCCATACAGGTAGGTTTCTTATCACCTTCGTCTCCTTTAGGAGACACATGCACCTTCCTTACAACTCCTTTTCTTAAATTGCCTGAATTTCCAGATGCTTCCTCTCCAGCTGTAGGAACAACAATAGGGCCGCGTACTTTCCCCTCAAATACAAAAGGCTTTGGTTCTTTGGAGATTAAATCATAGTCCTTTGAAAATAAAAAAGACATATGATCTTTTAGCTGTAAATATTAAAATGTATTAACAAAATTAAGACTATATTCATTGCATATGCTGCTTCAGAATCTAACATTTGAAAATTATAAAGATGGAGCGCCTGGGTGGCTCAATCGGTTGAGCATCCGACTTCGGCTCAGGTCATGATCTCACGGTCTGTGAGTTCGAGTCCCGCGTCAGGCTCTGTGCTGACAGCTCAGAGCCTGGAGCTGCTTCGGATTCTGTGTCTCCCCCACCCACCCATCCCCCTGTTTCTCCCCCACTCACGCTCTGTCTGTCTCTCTCTCTCTGTCTCTCTCTCTCTGTCTCTCTCTCTCTCTCTCTCTCTCTCTCTCTCAAAGATAAATAAATATTAAAAAAAATTTTTCTTTTTAAAAGGAAGCACAACACCCAAACTGTTACTTCAACAACTACAGTGTCTGTTTTGTACCCAGCAATGTTTCAGGCTCTTAAGGCCCATCAGCTTAAAAACAAAAACAAATCTTCCCTCCTGCCGCTTACATTCTTTGATGGAAGGAAGGGCGAGGACTGTCAACACAAGTAACAAACATGACACAAATATACAATATGAAAAGTTAATAGACTAAAGTGTTAATAGCAAGAAGAGGGGGGAGTTGGGTACTGTGGATGGCGAGTGCCAGAGGGAGGAAAAGTGGGCTGCAATTTTAAATGTCATGGATTAGGGAAGCCTGAGAAGATGATATATAAGCAAAGGCAGGAAGGACTGCCATCCACACGCCCTAGAGAAGAAGGGTGCTTGGTGTATGCAGAGAACAGCAAGGAGGTTAGGATGGCTGGAACAGAATGAACAAGATGGATTCTAAGATGTAAAAGAGGACCAGATACTGTAGGGCTTGGCCGGCTATTGTAAGAATTTTGGTTTTTACTGTGAATGACACTGGAAGCCAGTGGAGGGTTTAGGGAAGAGGAGTGCCATGACACAGGACATACACTGAGAAAAAAAAAACAGAACAAAATAGAACCTGTAAGTACAGAGTGTCTTAACCACCTGCAGTACAGGGTTTCTTAACCACAGGGGTAAGACATTTGATCTAAATAATTATTCTTTGTTTGGTTTTGGTTCTATGTTTCAGGGGCTGGGGCTAGCAAGATAGGGGGCACCATCTTGTGCACGGTAAGATGCCTAGCAGCAACCCTGGCCTCCCTCCTCTGTACACGCTAGATGCCAACAGTATCCTCACCCATTTGTGATCACCCAAAATGTCTCCAGACATTGTCAAATATCCCCTGGAGACAAAATCATCCCAGTTGAGAACCACTGCTCTAGTGTCCTTCTGAGAACAGACTAAGGAGGGGAGAGTAGAAACAGAGGACAAATTAAGAGTCTGGGCAAGGTGGCAAGAGGGGGTTGGATTCTAAACGCCCTGTGAGGCAGAACTGACATGATACTGTAAAAGACCAGATACAGGACAGAAGGGACAGAGAGGTATCATACACGGTGCCCAAGTGTTTGCCTGAATAAATGAAAAGCATCAGGAGTTTAGCTCTGAGATGTTAAGTGTGAGCTATTCACAGCTAGTCAAGCATGTAAAGTAGGCAACTGGACATATATGAGTCTAGAATTCAGAAGAAATGCCCATCCAGAATATTTAGATCTGGGAATCATTAGCATACAGATATCATTTCAAGCCATGAGGCTGGAGATCTTCAATGAAAAGAACTAGAGAAGAGAAGAAGACTGAACTTTGGGTCACTATCATCTACAGAGGTTGAGGGGATGAAAATAAAGCTTTAGAGGAGACGGAGAAGGAAAAGCCAGTCGGGAAAGACAAACACCAGGAAAGAAAAGTGTCCTGGAAGCCAAGTTTAAAAAAAGGATGTCGCTGACAGGTCAAGTAGCCTTTTCTCTTTTTACACTTACAAAAATATTTTTTGTGTCTATATCTTATATAGACTCTACCAAAGAAATATACCACAACTGATTTAACTTTTATTCTACTGTTGGGCATTAAATCTTTTATTCAACAGAGGATTTAAACAAACATATAAACAAAGTATATATTTAAGCCATTTCCAAAATTTTGCTATTATAAAAAAATCTGTAAAGAAGATCTTTTTGCATAAAACTTTTTGTTTAGGATGACGTCCTAAGCACTGAAATGGAATTACAGGGTCACATAACTATAATCAATTTTAATGTTTAATACAAATTCTCCAAATACTCTCCAAAAATACTTATCCAAGTGTACATTCCCAGTACCTGTGTATGTGATTATCTATTTCAACTGCTCTCTTCCTTGCCAACATCAAGTACTATAGTTTTAAAACACTTTTCCAAAAGGGACAGATAAGAAGTACTGTCTAATGCTATTTTAATTTGAATTTCCCTATGAGAAAAGCAAAAAAATAAATAAATAAAAATCTATACATCTGTTAACTGGTTTAATTCTTCATAGGTAATTTCTTTGTTCTTGAAATACAGGGTTTTTCTTATATTGCATAAATTCCTACATTACACACACAAACATCCCAATCCTCCACGTAACCTATCTTTGCAAATATTTTTCTGAATTTGCAATTCATCTTTTAACTTTAGCTTCTTTATACACACTATGTGGTAAAAATTAAGAATCTTTTCCTTTGTGATTCATTCTTTAAATACCCACTGCATATAAACCAAGGACCTTAAGACGATTCACTCTCAGCCCCTATACAATGTCTAATCCAAGGAGATTAGACAGTGGAGGCACAAAGGAGGTTGTAGAGGTAGGTGGCTCTCCATTAGAAGTGTTGAAAGCAAGTAAACTTGCATTTAAAAACTCTGTTGATTTATAAAGACTAACATACAAAGAACACTGCTACACAAGTCGTATTTTATATTGAGATGTCATTTTGATCCAGGATGTTACTGATGCTGATCAGTATGCAGCACCTGAAGCTTTTTTCATAAACAAATAGGGGTATAATATGAAAGCTGCTTTTCTTAAAGAGTAAAAGTACATTCCATGTACATAAATGAATTTAAAACAGTAAGTTGAGGCAAACAGTTAAGAGGTTTTATTCTTAGAACAGTAAGTTAACCATAAATATTTTAATGTTAGTTTACTCATCTATGATCTGGGGTCATGCTGAAGTGAGAAAATGTCCCCCTAAGTACAATTGAATGCATGAGGGGAAAAAAAAAAAAAACTAAAAATAGTAATTTCATCTACAATCTTCAGATCACCCTTATAATGTATTATGGGCCCATTTCTCCTGAAATACCTCAAACTGAAGTGGTCTCCCCTTTTTTGGAGCTTTTGTAGTTAATTTTAATTTTGACTATAGTTTGGAAAAGAGGGGTTGCCTATTTAGATAGGAAGGCTAGTTTTTCCCTAAAACAAATGTTTATTTTATGTTAAAGATACCACTGTACTTGTTTTACACTATTTGTATACATGTGGTGGTATTAATGCTGAACTGTAAAATATAAAATTATAATGTGACCCCAGGCTAGATATCCACCCACAGAAACACTTAGAATTGTTGGACATTAAAATATTTTAAGTACCACAACAAGTGGATAAGACAGCAAAAATAAAGAGCAAAGGGTAAATGATGACGGGATCCCAAAGTGGTAAAACTAAATGGCTTTCACTTGGAAAATATTTGCTAAAACAGGAGACCTGGGGGTTTAGGTTTTCCCATCTCAGAGTATAAAGAATAGAAGACTATCCCAGAACCTGCATAAGGTGGGGACTCTACCAGAAGATCCTTCTCCCATAAAGATAATACCCCCACCAGAAAACAAACAGCAAGGAAAACCAACTGTCTCAAACCTGGGCACTAAGAGAATGAAAAATATCACTACCCATAAGTTATAAATTGATATCAAAAGCCTGCCATCACATCACACAGACTGCAGCCTGAACTCACGTATCTGAGTGGTCCAAAAACCCTTCAGAAGGAATGTAACCTATTAAGAGTGCCTGTCAAAAGTAATAAACAACAACTTCTGGAGTTTCCGCATAAGTTCCACAAACAGAATTGTAAAGAAAATGACCAGCTCATAGGGAAAAAAACAAAAACTAAAATACAACTAAATGAAAAATTAAACAAGTAGAAGAGAAGGAACTAAAACAAACAGATGTGGAAAAAGACCTGCAAGAACTTCAGACATTAATATTATAACACTAATTAAATGACTATATTTAATATGTTCAAAGAAATAAAAGACAAGAAGTTTAAGAATGATGAAACAGATTTTTTTTTTAAACCTTCCAAACCCCCCCGCAAAAAAACAAATCTGGATGCCTAGTGGATGCTTGTAACAACCAATCAGAGCCAAAAATAAAATTAGGGAACTGGCAGACTGTTTTAAGGAATGTAGTTGACTATAGCATAGAGAAAGAGAAGGAAAACATGAAAAAGAGTTAAAAGATATGGGAAGAAAGTAAAAAAGTCTATGTCCAGGGGCGCCTGGGTGGCTCAGTCGGTTGAGTCCAACTTCGGTTCAGGTCATGATCTCACAGTTCATAGGTGTGGGCTCGAGCCCCGTGTCAGACTGTGCTGACAGCTCAGGGCCTGGAGCCTACTTCAGATTCTGTGTCTCCCTCTCTCTCTGCTCCTCCCCCTGTTCGTGCTCTGTCTCTGTCTCTGTCTCTGTATCTCTCTCTCTCTCAAAAATGAACAAACATTAAACAAAAAAGTTTTAAAGTCTACATCCAATTAGTAATGCCAAAAGAAAAGAGAGAAGAAAAGGGAAAGAGGCAGTATCTGAAGGAGAGATAAAGAGTTTTTCCAAACCCTAAATGAAAACAACTCAGAGATTCCAAAACACAGCAAATCCCATACAAGATTTAAAAAAGAATACCTGCCCTTAGTCAACATTATTGGGAAACTGCAGAGCAGGAAGCTAAAGAAATGATCTTGAAAGTCACCAGAAACAATGTGTTGTACAGTGAAAACATACACTTCCTATACATACTACCCAGCAATTTCACTCATAGGTATCTACCCAAGAGAAATGAAGGCAAATTTCCACAAAAAGCTTTTTACACAGGTGCTAATCTCAATTTTATTCACAGTGGACCCAAACTGCAAGCATTCCAATACTCATCAAGTGAACAGATAGAGAAACCATGGTACGTTCATACAATGAAATATTACTTAGCAATAAGGAAAGAGCCACTGATATACGCAGTAACATCAGTGAACCTCAAAACCATAAGATGAGCACAGAAACCTTACACCAGAGCACATTCATGCAGGATTGCAGTGACGAGAAGTTCTAGAACAGGCAAATTAACCTACAGTGACAGAGAGCAGATCAGCTGTTACCTGGGCAGGAGATGAAGAGACTGACCACACAGGGGCCCAGGGAGATATCTGGGGTGACAGAAAGAATTTCATTATCTTGGCTGGGTGGGTAGTTGCACAGTAATTCATCAAAACTCACTGGACTTAAAGATGAGTAATTTACTGCATGTAGATTATATTTCAATAAAGCTGATTCCTAAAAATTAGCCAGAGAAAGAAACTAACTTCAAGAATGATTACAAAGTAAAAGCACTTTTAGAGACACACTAAAAGGTGTATTTCAGGCAGAAGGAAAGTAATTTAGACTAAAGGTCTGAGAAACAATAAGAAATGAAAAACAAAATAGTAAAAATGTGAGTAAATCTTAAACACTGAATGTAAAGCACAAAGCAGTACCATACACAATGATTTTTTAAAAGCTAGAGTTAAAATGTAAATTAAAAGTGTATACACTGGTTTGGGAGGTGATGATACTTAAAAGTATTCCAAGTTTCCTTTTGTAATTAAGAGAAAAAAGAAAGGTCTTGATTAACTTCTGAATAGTAAAAACTTACATCAAGAGTAACTAGAATTTCTGCATGTATGTCAATACTCAAACTTATACTTTAAAGGAATGAAGTTTATTATATGTAAATTACACCTCAATAGAGCTGATTAAAATAAAAATAACAAGACTGTAGAGCTTTCAAATGAATACGCATGAAAAAGTGAAACAAAAAACAGTCAATCCAAATGAAGGCCAAACAAAAGACAAAGATACACAGATGAAACAAAATCTGATCTCATAAATATAAATCTAAATAGAGTATTAGTTATATGTAAATGAACTGAATGCTCCAGTTAAATGGCAGCCTCAGACTTTTTAAAAATCCAGCTGTATGCTGTTTAAAAGATACATGTCTAAAGATATCAAAAAGTTCAAAGCAAAAGGCTTTAAAAAGATACCGGGCAGCTCATTAAAATTAATGTAGCTACATTAATAACTTTCTAAACTTTTTTGCCTTAAATGTCTTAGAGACTTTATAGTATCAATAACTTTATAACCATTAACGGTTCATTTCAGAGGGTACAGAAATCAATATATACTCGTATGCCTCCAAAAATATTTAACAAAACTGACCTACAAAACGGAGACACATTTGCAATCACAGCAAGAAATTTCTAACACATTTTTCACAGTAATTGATAGCACTGGAATAAAAAGCCTTAAGTACAGAAAAGATCTTCTCAACATGATGAACAATCCTGTCACAGTGGCCAAACCCACAACCGTGCCTAACAGGTGCAGAATTATTTTCAAGGGTACAAGAAGTAGTAACGAAAATTGACTAAGTTCAAAGCCATAAAAGAAGCCTCAAAAAATTCAAGAGATTCTAATCATAAAGAATGTCCTCTTCTGCCACAGTATGCCAGATAAATAAAGAGATAAATACAAAATTGGGAAAGCCAACTTTCACATTATCAACAGATGAAAGAAAAAAATCATAATGGAAATAAAGTTTCCAAACAAAGATAATGAAAATACTAAATATCAAAACATGTGTAATGTAGCTAAAACAGTAATTAGAGGGAAATCTGTAGCTTAAAATTTTAAATACAGTACTAAAAAAGAAGACTAAAAATTATTGGATGCCTATCTTAAAATAATAACAAAAAAGAGCAAAAGCAGGAAAATCAAGAGATGACACTGTGAGCCTACCATTTAGAAATATGGGGATTAGTGTCAAAAACATGCTAAAAATGACGGTAGGAAACAGTAGTGGGAAAGAGACCCAGTTTTTCCTAATTAAATTAGGTAAAGCTATGTGACTCTTTAAACTCTGTCCATACAAAACTTTAATAAAAATTTAAAACCAAAATAAAAAGAGGAAAAAAAGAAAAACAAAACTAACAAAAGTCCATAAGGCAACCGTCATCATGCCACCACAAATACATGAAAAAAGAGCTGTGACAATTCAGAATTTTGACACTTCCCATATTCTGCCATTAAGAAACAAAAGCAAATAAAACTGTAACTGTCACTATGAATAAATAATCATAGTTTTAAAAAGGTCCCTCAAAAGTCTGTTGATAATTACTTTAACACTTCTACAAGTTGCCTTCAAATGTATTCAATTTGCCTCCATCTGGCCACTGAATAGTAGCCTTAACACATCTGGAAGCAAAGTGGGTGGTGTTCAGAATTCTAACAAATGCATCAAGTAATTTTAAACTCCAATGGCTGATACTGAAAATGACATGTAAGTCCAAATGGAAAAAGTCACTTAAAAAGTTGAAATTAATTTCATCTGTGTTTAATATCTCATGATCTGCCAGTATCTGATAAGATGATGGCTGAAAAAATTCTTTCAAACACTTCTTATCTGGAACCAGATAAGATACATTTTAATTCTCTAAGATGTATCACTTAAATCTTGCTGCTTAGATACAGCTCCAACACACAATTCAAAAAATAGAGATTAATGTATCCTAAAGATCCATTCATCTGAAATTTAAAAATGAGAAAGACAGTCAACTGCCAACACAGCTACTTTAGAAATAACTGTCCAGTTGTGTAAATAAAAGACCATGTGCTATTCCTGTAACACATGCCACAGAAATACAGTTAACTATTCTACACTATACTTTGTGGCAAAATAGAGAACACATTGATAAATACGTATTAACTGAAACACTTGAAATAGCTTCTTTTGCTTACACATAATAAAAAGGAGTAAGTTACTTGAGAAGACTTTTCAGAGCACTTACACTCTGACAAACCCGTCTTTACCATCCGGCCCTGGCCAAGTCAGACCACAAGTAGGAACCCACTTCTATGAGCAGCCAAATTAAAGGACAAGCTGACCAGCTGTTAGGGGCCAAGCAGGAAACCATCAAGGGTAGCCTATTCTGGGTGATGAATTAACAGGCAGATATACAAGAACTTACCATCATAGCCTACAAGAAAGAAGTAGCCTGCGAAAGAATGAGAACCAAAATCCTGGCCTTGACACCCGTTAAAAAATTATTTTTCTTTATTCACACATCAAAACTCCTACCATTTTTAATCATGCTATATAGTTCCTATACACACACAGAAAAGAAAGAAGAAATTCCTTCCCAAATTCCTTCTGTAGTATTTTTCTGCTTTGAGGTAGCACTATCTGTCACCTCCCAGGTGTTATTTTTAAGCAGTTCTTAGCTGGGCACAAAGATGTTTAAAGAACAGCCATACATCTAGTAGGTTCAGTACCCTTTCCCAAACGCCTCCTCCTGTCTTCTTCTTTTTCTCTTTTTGACAAATACCATTCTCCTTTACTCCTGCCTTCTTTCTAGTCCGCCTGATTTTAGAGTACCTTCCAACATCCCTCAAATCTTTGCGAGCACCGAGGAAATGGCGGCAGGGGGGGGGGGGAGGCAGCGGGGAGCAACTAGAGGCTGTTCCTATTGCGTCCCAAGCTCGTTAAGATCCCAAAGAGAACCCTGAAGAATGAGCACAGTGAGTGTCAACACCACTAACCCGGATTGTTTCTGATACGCACAGTACATACAGTACAGTGCTATATACATATTTCTCTTCCTTATGATTTTCTTAACGACATTTTCTTTCTTGTAGCTTGCTGTATTTGTACGAACCTGGTGTATAATACATACAACATACAAAATGTGTTCATCAACTGCTTCTATTATCAGTAAGGATTCCAGTCAACAGGAAGCTATTAAGTAGTTAAGTTTTGGGGGAATCAAAAGTTATACATGCACTTTTTACTCCATTCAGAGACTGACACCTCCAACCCCCACATTTTTCAAGGATCAACTGTATTTCTTTTTTTATTTCTCATACATAACTTCATATTAAAGTCTTTTTCTTTAGGCAACTAAGAATTATAATGGAAATAAATGGGTTTATGGGGTATGGGGCTTGTAGTAAGAGCTGAATAAATCTGAGATTATCTGGTTCACCCTTTATTTTACAGTTTAAGATTCTGGGCAATTTCAGGGACTTACTCAAGGACCCACCACAGCAGGCAGCTGAGTGGGAATAAGAAACTAAACCTACTAATCACCATCAATTCAATCAGGTTTACTTGCTACGTAACCCACGCTATGTACGCGCACTCCAGTAAATAAATGAGGGTAAGAAATGTTAACAAGAAGTCACTCTCCCTGTGAACCAAATCAGATATAAAGACTTCAAGTTGTCCTCCCCACCCCCCACACCCCATCCCGTTACATGGAAACCTCCAGCAAACACAACAAGCAGACTACAGTTTTAATTTAGCACTTTCTTAGCTCTTGTCTCCCCTTCAGTTGGATGCAACTGCTACAAAGATGACTTTAATGTCAGATTCTGAAATGCCATTTTAAAGATTATTTTTTTACAAAGAGTAAGAAACTATGCCAATTAAAGCAATGAGCCAAAGTGATGAAAAACTTTTAAGCCAGCCCAAAAACTAAATGAGCTGGTCCCCTCATTTTATAAATAAGCAGTTTGCAGCTCAGAATGCTAAAGCAGCAGTCCAATGTCACTCAGAAAGGCAATATTACTTTCACATTTTAGAAACAGGAAGGAGAAGGAAACCAGTGATCATAGGCCTAAGGAAGAAAAAAAAATTTTTTCTTAAAATCAATTAAGATGCTGTATTTTCCATATTTATACCTGAAAATCATCAACAAGCTCAGGGAAAAGGTGTTCATACATTTTAAGTTCTTCTATCGTTCGTCCTGGTTCCTGCTGGGGTTTTAGCTTGTTAATATCCGTTTCAATATCATCATTCTGAAATAATAAAAATGTCACCAGTTAAGACAAAGTTACAGAATATAATTCAGACTAAAATTTTCCAAATTATTAATCACATGTAGAGAATAATCACTGAATAAAAGCTGTATAAATTAAAATGTGCTTGTATTTTTGCTTCATTGTTGCACATTTCATTGTTTTGGTTGTTTTATTGTGTTAAAGGTTACTCTAATAGAACACAGCATTTGGGCACCTCAAGATGGAAAACCTAGCATCAAGATCCAGACTAAAGTATGCCCTCCTGAATTGTCAAAATTTTATTCACATTTAAGGGCAGTAAAACTTAAAACTAAATTGAAAAATATAAATACAAGATAGTGGTGGTGATAATCATAACATTTACTAAGCAGTGAAAATGTGTGAAGCACTAAGGGTTTTACATAATTTAACCTGCACAAGAACACTATGAGGTAGATAGCATTATTACCTCCATTTAACTAAGAGGAAACGGAGGTAGAGAGAGGGTTAAGTGGCTTGCTCAAAATCACACAGCATGCAAAGAGAACACCCAGGATGGAAAATTCATCATTGATTTCAGAGCATACACTGTTGCTCGATGGACTGCCTCAAGACAAATTAATGATTATACCGTCCTCTTGTATTCCTTGGTCAATAATTTCCCTTAGAAAAGCTCAGTGTCACCATTCACTTTGTTTTTCGGGGGGAAAAAAGTGAAAAGTTGAACAACAACCAGAAATGATTTTCATGCCCTTTTAAGAAAGAAGAGGGTAAATTTAAAGGAGAGGTCTGACCTTAGGAAAACAGGATATGCATCCGGGATTAATTTTATCTGTATCTGCTCAAAGACCAGAAGTACGCTGTGACAGAAGGACAAGCGTCAGTTTACCTACTACCCAAGCTATTCTCACCAAATGTGGCCTCACACAAATACAGACTTACCACCACCTTCACTGGAAAAGAGACATGTAAGATTTGTCTGCAATGGGCATTCATTTTTAACTTTGCATTTACCTTACTATCAGAGTGAACTTACTTTTAGCCTTAAATTTATTCTACCATGCCCCAATTCTTACAATACTTTCTATACGTGTATATACATATACACATAGTCTCCATAGACGCTATGTACATATTTCGTATTAAGTAATTTAAAAGGAAAAACATACTATGTATTTCTCATATTTTATATTCAGGAACTTAGCTATCCCTTGTATAACCAACAAAAAGATTTTCTCCATTGCCAGAAATAATAAACACTATGTGTATTTAAAGAGTATCATGATAATTACTGTATCATTATTATATAATTATTAGTACTTGAATATGTAATTTCATGTGTCTTCAAATTATTAATTGATGAATCAAAATATATAATTTCCTTGATTGGCACCTAATAGAGAATGCTTTTAAAATAACAAAAAGTTTACAAAAGTATTCTTTCTCTAAACATACTAGAATTCAATATTCAATACTTTGTGAAAATTAAGACTTAGAGATTGGCTCTCTACTTTCAAAAAAATAATAATAATTTATCTGTAAAACAGTCATTGTGGACCAAAAACAACTGTACTTTGAGAGGTCAACAGCAGGAAATTCTGTGTTTTGGTTTAGGGAAAAACAAAGATGAAGAGCTACTGACAGCCTCAGGGAAAAACAACAACAACAACAACAACAACTGTCTATCACTCCTTAAAGTTCTTCTAAAGTAAAGGAGAGGGAAAAAACACATTGAAGTGTGTATACTGACAAGTCCTGGCTATCTGGAAATGAGTCTTCTAAATCTCCAGGTTTCTATAAATGCTCCAAGCTGAAGCATCTGGGGTAAAGAGAATAGAGAATAGAGAATGGGATTGCTATGGTGAGGAAAAAAAGAGTCTCTATGAGTATAAACACAATGGAACACAAATAAATATTAAACTCAATGCATATCAGGTTCACCTGACAAGGAAAGAAGTAATGGGATTTAGAATAAAAGGAAAAATTAAGTTTTACTAAATATGTAACTGCAAAGACAGTAAGAGGCAGACTGTGGTAAAGAAGAAAATAAGATAATAGAACTCAGCAGTTTCAAAGAGTCAACAATTCTGTAGCCCTTTAAAAATAAACAAATAACATTTGGGTATAGCATGGTGGTAAAGAAAGCTGACATTCACATCCGACTGCTTTATTCTGAATCCTGTCCCCCCTCTTATAAGCTACATTAGTAATCTTTTTGTGCCTCCTTCTTCTGATTATTAGCCATGTAAAGCAGAGGTAATTAATACCATGTAACCTAGAGGACTGAGATGAGGCTTTAGAGTTACTATATGTAAAGAGCATGGATTAGCATAAATGGTAAATTCAAGTGGTAACTAGACTGACCATGGTGAACATTTCATAGTGTCAAATCACTATGCCGTATACCTGAAACTAATAAAATAGTGTATGTCAACTATCCTTCAATTTTTAAAAAAAAGTACAGGCGCCTGGATGGCTCAGTCGGTTAAGCATCTAACTCTTGATTCCGGCTCAGGTCGTGATCTCACGCTTTGTGAGTTTGAGCCGCACATCGGGCTCTGTGCTGATGGTGCAGAGCCTGCTTGGAATTCTCTGTCTCCCTCTCCACCTCTCCCCCAGTCGTGCTCACTCTCTCTCAAAATAAATAAATAAACTTAAAAAAAAAATTAAAAAGAGCATGGACTAACATAAGATTGGATGTTCAATAAATTATTTTATTATTACAACTGCTGTGTTAAGGTAAAGTGGGGGAAATGTGAGCAATCATGGACATTCCAGTGAGTAACACAGCCAACAACTATATTTTCCAAAGATGTGAATGTCACAAAAGAGAAAGAAATATGTGGAAATGTTTTAAATTAAAGGAGATCTAAGGGACAAGATAATTAAACACAATACCTGATGTTAGCACTAGAGAGAGGAAAAAAAAAATACGAGAGGAAAAAAAAAGTCATAAAGGACATTTATTAGATCAGCTGACAGTCAAATATGCATGGTAGATTAGATAAAAATGTTCTATCAGTATAAACTTATGAAGTTAATAACTGCATTGTAGTTATGTAAGAGAGTATCACTATTCTTAGGAAATATACACTGACATATTTAGGGGTATAGGATCATGATACATAATATACATAACTTTACTCTCATATGATTTTTTTTTTAATTTTAAGTAATGTATTCATGCATCTACACTGACAATTTCCAAGGAGCAAAATAGAATCATTGTTATAATTCCTACTGAGTTCTATTTTCACACCAATCTCTCTGTCTTTACATCTGTAGTGATCCCAATAACAGATATTTTAATGAGGACCCTGAATCATAAAGAATGAATTATACTCAACATACTATGTTTTTAATAACATGGAAACATACAGCACATAAAAGTTTCTATCAAAATATAATACTTCAAATCATAAATTTAGTGTCAATCTGAAAAATTTTACCACCCTTAAACACTCACTTCCCAAAGAATCCAAACAGGTGATTTTTCCTATTATCTAAGGAACATTTTACATAACAGAATCTAAATTCTCATCCCATAGTTCTTTCACTTCCATCAAGTCCCGAACCACAATCACACAGTTAGCCCAGATTTTTTGCCTTGACCATCAGAGCCTGCATGGGTTTTCTTCTTTGCAGCTTCTTGAGGTAAGAATGTAGACCATCATGCTGTCCAGACTGGCTAACTTGACATTTCTGCCAAAGCCTGCCTTGGTGATCACAGTTGGTGATAATAAAACTGGTTCTCCATCTCCTATTAAGATGGAAATCTCAGGGTGCCTGGGTGGCTCAGCTGGTTAAGCATCCAACTTTGGCTTAGGTCATGATCTCGGGGTTCATGAGTTGGAGCCCGTCAGGCTCTGTGCTGACAGCTCAGAGCCTGGAGCCTGCTTCGGAATCTGTGTCTCTCTCTCTACCCCTCTCCCACTCACGCTCTTTCTCAAAAATAAACAAACGTTAAAAAAAAAATTAAAAAAAAAAAAAGGTGGAAATCTCCCTCCAGTATCTTAGAGTCTATCTCCAGAGGGGGTCAAATACTCAGTGTACCCAATTTTGATGTAACATTTCAAGACAAAAAGGTGCAAGCAGGCAAAGGTCAAATGAATCCCTCCCCATATGCCAAAAAAGCACTAAGTTAAACAGCTGAAAACTGAAAGAGTTAAACAGATACTTTTCCGAAGATACTAAAACAACCCCTTCTAACACTAAATAAAGCAAATATAGTCACTATACTTCTAGGGATGCCACCAAATTCTGAAAACTCCCCTGCCTTTTCACTTAATATCACATGACAATATTTTTTATCTAGTCTCAATTGAATAAATACTTTTGTCCATTTTCTTCTCCAATTACCTGAAACCTAAGAATCATCATGTAGACCCTAATTCTTACCAAAGAGCCAGCAGTTACAGATTGTTTTCCTACTATTTTGATATCTCCAAAAGATTGCTGAAAGAGGAACAGGTTGCCACTTAGAGTCTCAAACCACTTTCCTTCGAACTCAGATTTCCTTAGACTTTGAAACCTAAGCCACATGGGTTACCTGAGGTCATCCTGGCCAAAGAGAGTGAAGGTAAGTTATTCTCACACCCTTTTCAGACCAACGCATTCAGAACAATATTATTTTCCCTTTCATTAATTCAGTGTCCACCCTCATCATAATAAACAGATGGGGACTACATGAATTAATCTACCATTAAGCTATACCTACCTCCCCAACCTTTGTTTTACAACTGTGGATACAATTTATAAAGTCGACTAAAGATGGAGTCACACTAACCTTAAAATTCTGATCTACGTCATCTTCATTTTCAGTTTCATTTTCGGCTTCTAAGTCAAGCTCATCGTTGTCATCACTTTCATCCACTACGTCGTCCACTGTGACACAAAACGCACTATGAGTAGGTCAGAGGTAAGCATTCTGCAACATGCACATCCGAAGACAGGGTGGCACAGACATACCACATCGGCGTTTCAATCACCAAAGGAAAAGTTAATGAAATGCCTCATTAAAAATGTCTCTAACGCTGTTGAAAAACCTAGCAGATAAAGTGAAAGTGCTTTAAAATTTGAAAAAGCACTGTAAAAATGCATGGGTGTTTTTACTGATGTTCTCGGTTTTTAAAAATGAATAATGTCTTCTGTTGCAACAGCCTGAATGAAACATCTTATTTCCTGTACATGACAAATTTCAAGAACTGCTTTCATGCCTTTATCAACTGACTTCCCATCTATTTGTTTCAATGGCTACCATGTGCCTTATATAGTGCCATGTGCTGGGTATTCTTTTAAATATATCCAGAAAACATGGCAGCTTTCTAGGTGAACATAAGGGTGGGTGAGTGTGGCTTTTAAGAAAGATGAAAACAAAAAGCTGAGATGGTATCTTTGGGAAACAGCAAGTGTAACTAAACTTGTATGCTTGGAAAAGTACTAAGAAAGGCAAATAAGAATGAGAACATGTAGGGCACACAGTAGGCCAAGTAGTTTAGATTTTTAACCTCTGGAAGATAAGCACTGAGAATTTTCAAGAGGAAAATGGCTTAATTCAACTTGAAACTGTTCAAAAGATCACTCTGGCGGGTGAGAGGGAGAACATATGTGGAGGGGGACCATTTAACTGGAGACAGTAACTGTCTGACCAATATAGCAGGAATGGGGATAATGAGTATACATTAGAGAAAAACTCAGGGAACAGAATGTAAAGAGACATGAGGACCATGGCTGTAGGAGAGACAAGGAAAGAAGAGTAGAGTGCTCAGGTGAGTAACTGAGTGCTTTAAAACAAGATAGAGAATATTTTAAAAGAATATTTTGGGGGGTGCCTAGGTGGCTCAGTTGGTTAAGTGTCCAACTTCGGCTCAGATCATGAGCTCATGGTTTGAGGGTTAGAGCCCCGCATTGGGCTCTGTGCTGACAGCTCAGAGCCTGGAGCCAGCTTTGGATTCTGTGTCTCCCTCTCTCTCTCTGCCCCTCCCCTACTTGTGCATGCATGTATACTCACTCCACTCTCTCAAAAATAAACATTTTTTAAAAAAGGATATTTTTCTAAACTATTTAACTCTATTGAGGAAGAAATGGCCAATAAAATTGTATATATTAAAGTATACAATGTGATGATTTGATACAAATACACAAGGCAAAATGATTACCAAAACAAAGATAACTAATACATCCATCACCTCACACAATTAACATTGTCAATAGTGTCTGTGTGTGTGTTTGTTGTACAAATGCTTAAAAGCTCCTCGCATGAATGTCTAAGTATGCAATACCATATCAGTAACTATAGTTACCAGGCTGTACACAGATTCTCAGAATGTAATCCTCTTAAACTGCAAATCTGTATGCTTTGACCCCATCAACTAATTTATCACTCCCCTCACCTGTGGCACCCAACATTCTATTCTCTGGTCACACAAAATCATTTTTTGTGCTGCTGGTTTTTTTTTTTTTTTTTTTTTTTGGTTTTTATTTTAAGATTCCACATATAAGTAATACCATACAGTATTTGTCTTTCCGTCTGGTGTATTTTACTGGGCATAGTGCCCTTCAGATACATTCATGTTGCAGCAAATGGCAGGATCTCCTTCCTTTATTTTGGCTGAATAATATTCAAATATATATACATGACAGAATGAGAGGAAGGAAGGAAGGAAGGAAGGAAGGAAGGAAGGAAGGAAGGAAGGAAGGAAGGAAGGAAGGAAGGAAGGAAGTTAGTTTTATGGTCTTTTATCCATTTATCTATCTAAGGACATTAAGTTCATTTCTAAATCTTGTCTATTGTGAATAAAGCTATAGGGAATATGGGTGTACAGATCTCGCTTTAAGATAATTATTTCAACTCCTTTGGATATATATATACTCAGGAGTAGGACTGTTAGATCATATGGTAGTTGTATTTTTAATTTTTTGAGGAACCTCCATACTGTAGCTGTACCATTTTCACATTCCCACCAACAACGTTAAAGAGTTCCATTTCCTTCACAACCTTGCAACTACTTCCCATGTCTTGTCTTTTTGATAACAGCCATTCTAACAGGTATGAGGTGATACAGTAAGTGGTTTTTATTTCCATTTCCCTGATGATTACTGATGTTGAGTACTTTATCATATACTATCAGCCATTTGTATGTCTTCTTTGGGAAAATGTTTATTCAGGTCCTTTGCCTAATTTTTAATTGGATTACTTGCTTTTGTACTCTTCAGCTGTGAGAGTTCTTTATATATTTTAGACAGTAGCTCATTCTCAAATATATGTTTTGCAAGTATCTTCTCCCATTCTGTAGGGCAGTAAATTGAAATTAAAACAGAATCTTTTTAGTTTGTCAAAATACCACTTGTTTATTTTAGCTTCCATTGCCTGTGCTTTTGGTGTCCTACCCAAGAAATCACTGCCAAGACCAATGTCAAAGATCTTTTTCCGTAAGTTTTCTTCTAGAAGTTTTATAGTTTCAGCTCTTATAATTAAGTCTTTGATCCATGTCAAGATAGTCTTTTGTGAGTGGTATAAGACAGGGGTCCAGTTTCGTTCCTTTGCATGTGGATACCCAGCCTTCCCAATACAATTTATTGAAAACAATGTCCTTCCCCCAACTGTGTATTCTTAACTGACCCCATATGTGTGGGTTTATGTCTAGGCTATCGATTCTGTTCCACTAATCTATGTACCTGCTTTATTTGAGTATCATCCTGTTTTGATTACTATAGCTTTGTAATAGTTTGAAATCCAGAACTGTGATGCCTCTCTAGCTTTCTTTCTCAGGATTGCTTTGGCTACCGGGGGGTCTTTTGTAAGTTCCATAAAATTTTAGAGTAATTTTTTGTATTTCTGTGAAAAATGCCATTGCAATTTTCATAGAGATTGCATTAAATCTGTAGATCACTTTGGGTATTACGGGCATTTTCACAATATTAATTCTTCCAATCCAAGAACACAGGATATCTTTCCATTTATTTGTGTCTTCTTTAATCTCTTTCATCAATGTCTTATAGTGTCCAGTGTACAGATCATTCAACTCCTTGGTAAATTTATCCCTATTTTGTTTTCAATGCTATTGTAAATAAAGCTGCTATCATCTCTTTCAGATAGTTTATTAGGTGTATAAAAATGCAACTGATTTTTGTATATTTGATTTTGTATCCTGCAACTTTCCTGAATTCACTTATCAGTTCTAACAATTTTCTGGTGGAGACTTAATATATATATATAAAGTCTTTATATATTTTTCTGGTGGAGACTTTATATATGTATATATATATATGTGTGTGTATATATACATGATCTTATACATATAAGATCATTTGTATATATAAGATTATCTGCAAACAGATAATTCTACATCTCCCTTTCTGATTTGGAGGCCTTTTAATTATTTTTCTAGCCTAATCATTATAGCTAGGACATCCGGTATTGTGTTGAATAGAAATGGCCAGAGAGGACATCTCCGTCTTCTCCATAATCTCACAGGAAAAGCTGTTA
This sequence comes from Felis catus, assembly GCF_018350175.1. NCBI lineage: Eukaryota > Metazoa > Chordata > Mammalia > Carnivora > Felidae > Felis > Felis catus. Next base: position 26,613,077 of record NC_058380.1, read on the forward strand.
ACTTTTTACTATAGAACACAATATTAGCTGTGGGCTTGTCATATATCACCTTTATTTATTATGATGAAGAACATTCTCTCTATACCTAACTTGTTAAAAGAGTTTTTATCATAAAGGATTTGAATTTTGCCAAATGCTTTTTCTGCATCTATTGCAATGATCATATTATTTTTATCCTTCATTTTGTTACTGTGGTATATCATATTTTGATTTCTGGATGCTGAAATGTCCCTGCATCCCAGAGATGAATCCCACCTGATCATGATATATGATCCTCTTAATTTGTTGTTAAAATCGGTTTGCTATTATTTTGCTGAGGATTCTGCATCTCTGTTCACACAGATACTGACCTGTGGAGGAGTGCCAACAAACCAACTCCCCCCCTGCGGCCCTCCATCTTGGTCATGTCCAAGCAATGCCTCCCTCAGGGCCCAGTGGAGGTTAATGTATGCCCTGACCAGAATGCAGACAGGCTTGCTCTGAGCTTCCCTAAAGTGGTGCACAGATGGCACCATTTTGGATAACAGGTAGAGATCCTCCGGCACACATATGGTGCCACATTAGATAACTACCCTTTGACCTCACCACGAATGCCCCTCACTCCATAAAAGCTGTGGATTAAGGTCTGGACTGGGCAAAAAATAGCTGTGTAGCAGCACCTAGACCGCCCACCTGCTCTCCTCAATAAGTTACCTTGAATAAAACTCTGTAAACGGTATGGAGTGGCTTACGTAGTTTTCCTGGTCTCAAAGTGCCATCTCAGTCTGGAGGGTATTTCACTGTCCCATTTGAGGATGCACTTGCTTCTTCCAGCCTTTTCGGATTGGCTTGGGTGGGAAAGACTCTCACCTGAAAACAGCTGTGATGACAGAGGCTGGGGAAGATGTAGTATCTTTGCTCCCTGGCAAGGCACAGCAGCACAGTCCCCGTGCAGCTCCGTCAGCAGAGATCAATGTCAACACTGACTCTGAGGGTCTTCAGGTGGCAGCGGTAGCTAGGGCTGGAGGGTTCCTAAGAGGCAAAAGCTTCTAGGGCCTCCTTGTTCTCCTTGAGACAGACAACATGGGAGAGCTCTGGACAAGGGGCTCCCTCTCAGTCCCTGGTCTAGCATGCTAACACTCAGAGCAGTAGCACAGCTGGGATCCCGGGGTCAGGCACGTGTGGAACCACCGCCATGCCTGGTCCTAGGGCACAGGTGCCCTTGCTGCAGTGGTGGTGTCGGCTGTCAGAGCGTGCAGATCCCTTGTGGAAAACAAGCGTGGGTGTCTGGGGCTCCCCACAGTGACTCCAGCTGGTGGGGAGACGCAGCAGCAGCAGCTGCATGGGCTCAGAGCAACAGCTCCATCCCCAGAGAGTAAATGCAGCAGGCAGGACTCCGTGCAGCTCCATCAGCTTTGGTGCAGACCTGGAAGGCCTCAGCAGCAAAGGCGACCGACATCCACAGTGCGAATGCGTCCTGGGGTTCTCCCGCTTCTTCCCCCCAGGGTGAGGTTTCTCTGAAGGAAACCCCACCTGGCGCTGCGCTGGTCTGGACTAAGAGATGGGGTAGTGCAGAGAAAACACTTCCCATACTTCGCTCTGTGGCCATCCTTGGATTTTGAGCTCTTCAGGGTTTTAAAAACACTCTTTCTCATATATTTCCATCACTTTGTGGTTGGTTATTTATTGTTTTTGCTGTGTTTGTGGGGGTGATGAGCATTAGGACCTCCTGACCTTCCCTCTAGCCGACATTACCTCCTTCAAATTCCTTTGGACTTCCGTTTCCAATGTGCCTTCTTATGGTGAAGATTACAAACTCCTCCCTACCTCCCAAGTGTCTGTTCTCTCCTTCCCCTTAGTAACAGAGCCTCTGAGGTTTTGCTAGAGGTTATTGATTCCAGCCTCCCTCACAGTGGTTATAGACATATGATAAGTTTTTAGCCAAAAGTATGGGAGGCACAGTGGTAAACACAAAATTCCAGGCCACATTCTTTAGAAAGAAAATTGCCCGTTCCAGTTTCTTTCATGACCATTTTCCACATGTACTTGAGGAAACCACCATAGGAGATGATGAAAACAAAGAGAACTGTTTCCTTTGATGATCTGTGAAACAGAGGCCTACTGCCCAGGCTTATCTGCCCATCTTCTGGATGAATATGTAAGAGAAAAAACAATCTTCTATCTTGTTGCAGTATAACAAAGCGGCTCTGGAGACAGAATACCTAATTCAAATCCGGGTCCTCTATTTACTAGCCATTTGACCTTGAGCAAGTTCCATAAGTTGTGTCTCCATTTCCTCATCCATAAAATGAGTGTTGCTGGGAGCATTATACAGGCTAATACATAATGTGCCAGGCAAGAAGTATGTGCTATGAAAGTGTCTGTTACTATTGTTGCCTGAGTGGCTATGGCACTGTCCTAGGTCACTCTGTAACAGCAGCTCAATTCATCCTAATTAACACAGTCACCAAATTGCCGTAGGTTCCTTTGGAAATAGCAAAAAATTATTCGTATTACATATATGTAGTAACCTGGGTCAACGTATGCCAATGTACTAATAGCAGTTAGCCATGGATAAACAAGGGAAGAACTGACATTCAGAGAATGAACTATAAGAGAGAAAGAAAGGGACTGAATTCAAGAAAGTCTATTGCAAACAAGAAAGATGACTGCCTGGATAGGGAGGAAGGAAAGTGCAGTTCAGTATCAGAGAGAAAATGTTTTTAATTTTTAACCAAATCTTTCAAATATTTTCCTTTACACATCATTTTCCTTTGGTTTTCTGTTCCAGATGTGAAATGTCATTTAGCTTAGAGTGTCTGAGGCCTTCTTTTCTATTCTAATGAACAATATCAATCATTATAATTATACAATTAAAATCAGGGAATATAAATCAATCCTTGTTACTCGGTCTTCAAAATGTCCTTGGCTCATTTATACTAAAAACTAATAAAATACAGAGAAAAACTTAAATGCCTTTCAACAGGACACTACTTAGATAAATTACATTATATCTATATGATGTAACAATTACAAGGAATGAGTCAGTACTTTTTGTAAGGTTTTGGAACGTATATTCCAAGGAGTTTATTTAGCTTTTGCTATTGCTCCTTAAATGTGATCCACTTTCCCTGTTTTCTAAATGGTTTTGTTCCTGTATCTGCATACATAACCCAGGAAAGCTACTGAATTTTTACATGTATCTTATAAACAGTACTTCAAGAACTTTTATCTTGTCTAAGACACATCTTCTTAACTGACTTGCTGGGATTTTCTACACAGACAGTAATATCCTCCACAGATACTGACAGTCACTGAAAGAGTAGGCTAAAGTTAAGACCCTTCCTTTCCCAGGCTTATGGATCTGCCTAAAGCTTTCAAAATGATGTTACTGAACAATGGTTGAGCAAGGCATTCTCTGACACTTCATTACTGTGTGTGATGTTGGCTATTGATCTGAGTTGGATAATATCCAGCTTGCCTGGGAAATATTCCTGGATTCCTTAAGAAATTTTATCTGAAACTAAGAATGATTTTTACTAAATCTCTTCGTGGCATTTAGCAAGGGACTCTTTGGTTTTCTTCCTTTGACCTATTGTTAAATTCTATTAATTAAAATCTTAATATTACAATGAACTTACTTTTTAAAAAATAATCCTTAATTGTCATGAAAAATACAGCTCAATTCAATTTTCTAATATTTTAGGACTTTTATATTTTCGTGAGTGACAATTATCTCCAGTTTCAGGTTATTCCTACCAGGCTTTGATTTCAGAACGAAGCTGCTTCTAAACTTTCCCTTTTATCCTATGCTCTGGAAAACAAAGCACAGGAAACTTTCTTGAAAATTAAGATCAAAAATAAAAAACATTGAAAAAAAAAATTTAAAACAAAAAAAAAAAAAAAAGAAGGGGCGCCTGGTTGGCGCAGTCGGTTAAGCGTCCGACATTCAGCCAGGTCACGATCTCGCAGTCCGTGAGTTCGAGCCCCACGTCGGGCTCTGGGCTGATGGCTCGGAGCCTGGAGCCTGTTTCCACTTCTGTGTCTCCCTCTCTCTCTGCCCCTCCCCCGTTCATGCTCTGTCTCTCTCTGTCCCAAAAATAAATAAAAAACATTGAAGAAAAAAAAAATTAAAAAAAAAAAGAAAATTAAGATCAAGTCATCAGTGTCTGGGGTCTTCACTGAAGGCAACCTCACCTGCAGATTTTCTACTCTTTAGGTCAATTTTAGTTACTCACATTTGTCTAGAATATTGCCCATTTAAATCATATTTTGAAATGTATTAACAGGACTTATCTTTTGCATCCATTTGGATTGGATGAACTTCCTCAATTTGTTTTGCAAGAAAAATAACACTGTGTTTCCATGAACTTCTCCTTTTTAGTCAATGTTTACAGTGTTATCTATCTTTGCTCTAGTATTTATGACATACTTCTTATTATCTAACCTGTATGAAAAAATCCCTGCTGTCTTGTTTTAAACATTTGTTCAGTATAATACTGACTCTTCTGAGATGGGACTAACAGCTATACATCTGCCAATCTATTTACTTTCAAGCTTTCCATCCTGCTGTCTTAAGAGTCTCCAGAATGTATCAGCTACTTATACTCTAGAACCCAACCTGAGATTCTTCTCCTTTTAGTCAGAGTATTTTATCCACTTAGATATCTTATTACTAAAACTGATTTACTGGTTTTTGCTTTGTATTCAGCACTCTCAGGATTTCTGTGCATCTCTGAAGTCTCCTTGCTTTTCGAGAACAATAAATAGATCTCAAGATTTTTTCTCAAGGGAAAAAGTACATAATTTTATATAGAATGTCGAAGTGTTCACAGTCTCTGAACTCCATCCATGGATTCCTATGGTTCAATAGATCCCACACTAAAGATCCCTGTTTCAGATGTTAATTTTACATTTTAAAACCCATATCTGAACCACTATTTCTATAATTATTTTAGAAATACAAGAATAGTGTAATATTCCTAAGAATAGGAACTCCAACAATTATAAATAATATAAATTATATGTAATATAAATATTATAAACTTTAGTTTATTTGTGTAAAAGACCCAGTTTGCTATAACTGAGGATTATGTATCTTTGGCCAAGAGTTTGTAGATGTATTTCAAAAGAATATTACAATTATCTAGTGTTACATAATTAATAATTTGTAATGTTTAATATAATTATTCTGCTACCATGTATTCTTAATTCATCACTGGCTGAGCTGGAGTTATATTTCATATGATTACTTCAGAAAGGATACCTGGATAATCTACTTCCATACCATTATATACCGAAGAATTTGTCACCTTCACATACAGAAGGAAACTAATAAGTTTTCAGAAATCTTGAATCAGGACTCTTCCCTTCAAATCTCTGTAGACGCTGCTTCACTATCTCTTGGTATTTAATGTTCTAGAGACTAAGTCTCAAGGTCAGCTCAGTTCCTTCATCAACAAATGTTACATGCACACAATCTGTGTCTAATAGATGCTGAGGATAAAATGAGGGGAAAAAACAACAGTCCTATCCTCATGGAACTTATATTCTAGCTGAGGAAGGTAAAAAATCATGAAAACTGTGGGTGCCTGGGTGGCTCAGTTAGTTAAGTGCCCGACTTTGGCTCAGGTCATGATCTCGTGGTTCGTGAATTCGAGCCCCGCGTCGGGTTCTGCACTGACAGCCCTGAGCCGGGAGCCTGGAGCCTGCTTCGGATTCTGTGTCTCCCTCTCTCTGCACTTGCCCCACTCATGCTCTTTCTCTCTCTCAAGAATAAACATCAAAAAAAAGTAATGAAAACTGTGATAAACATAATTAAGCCTGATACATGAAAAAAAATGGTAAACAGAAAGAAGGTATTTTCCTTGTGTCTGAACAGTTGTTGTTAAAACCCTCCTCTCACATCTTAATCACAAAGGCTTCTGAGTCAATGTAAATGTCCATTTTTACTTTAGTGATCCATTAGTCTGAGATGAAAAAGAAAAGGAGTCGGAAGAGGAGGGAAGATGGCGGTGTAGGAGGACGCTGGGCTCACCGCGCGTCCTGCTGATCACTTAGATTCCACCTACACCTGCCTAAATAACCCAGAAAACTGCCAGAGGATTAGCAGAACGGAGTCGCCGGAGCCAAGTGCAGACAAGAGGACCACGGAAGAGGGTAGGAAGGGCGGCGAGGCAGTGCGCGCTCCACGGACTGGCGGGAGGGAGCTGGGGCGGAGGGGCGGCTCGCCGGCCAAGCAGAGCCCCCGAGTCTGGCTTGCAAAAGCGGAGGGGCCTGACGGACTGTGTTCCAACAGCAAGCGCGACTTAGCATCTGGGAGGTCATAAGTTAACAGCTCTGCTCGGAAAGCGGAAAGGCTGGAGGACAAAGGGAGGGAGAGCTGCTGAGCCCCCCGGACGACAGAGCTCAGTTTGGTGGGGAACAAAGGCGCTCGCCAGCGCCATCTCCCCCGCCCATCCCCCAGCCAAAATCCCAAAGAGAACCAGTTCCTGCCAGGGAACTTGCTCGATCCGCGCAAACACCCAACTCTGCGCTTCTGCAGAGCCAAACCTCCGGCAGCGGATCCGACTCCCTCCTGCTGCCGCAGGGCCCCTCCTGAAGTGGATCACCTAAGGAGAAGCGAGCTAAGCCTGCCCCTCCTGCCCCCGTGCACCTTGCCTACCCACCCCAGCTAATACACCAGATCCCCAGCATCACAAGCCTGGCAGTGTGCAAGTAGCCCAGACAGGCCACGCCACCCCACAGTGAATCCCGCCCCTAGGAGAGGGGAAGAGAAGGCACACACCAGTCTGACTGTGGCCCCAGCGGTGGGCTGGGGGCAGACATCAGGTCTGACTGCGGCCCCGCCCACCAACTCCAGTTATACACCCCAGCACAGGGGAAGTGCCCTGCAGGTCCGCACCACTCCAGGGACTATCCAAAATAACCAAACGGAAGAATTCCCCTCAGAAGAATCTCCAGGAAATAACAACAGCTAATGAACTGATCAAAAAGGATTTAAATAACAGAAAGTGAATTTAGAATAATAGTCATAAAATTAATCGCTGGGCTTGAAAACAGTATACAGGACAGCAGAGAATCTCTTGCTACAGAGATCAAGGGACTAAGGAGCAGTCACGAGGAGCTGAAAAACGCTTTAAACGAAATGCATAACAAAATGGAAACCACCACGGCTCGGATTGAAGAGGCAGAGGAGAGAATAGGTGAACTAGAAGATAAAGTTATGGAAAAAGAGGAAGCTGAGAAAAAGAGAGATAAAAAAATCCAGGAGTATGAGGGGAAAATTAGAGAACTAAGTGATACACTAAAAAGAAATAATATACGCATAATTGGTATCCCAGAGGAGGAAGAGAGAGGGAAAGGTGCTGAAGGGGTACTTGAAGAAATAATAGCTGAGAACTTCCCTGAAATGGGGAAGGAAAAAGGCATTGAAATCCAAGAGGCACAGAGAACTCCCTTCAGACGTAACTTGAATCGATCTTCTGCATGACATATCATAGTGAAACTGGCAAAATACAAGGATAAAGAGAAAATTCTGAAAGCAGCAAGGGGTAAACGTGCCCTCACATATAAAGGGAGACCTATAAGACTCGTGACTGATCTCTCTTTTGAAACTTGGCAGGCCAGAAAGAATTGGCACGAGATTTTCAGGGTGCTAGACAGAAAAAATATGCAGCCGAGAATCCTTTATCCAGCAAGTCTGTCATTTAGAATAGAAGGAGAGATAAAGGTTTTCCCAAACAAACAAAAACTGAAGGAATTTGTCACCACTAAACCAGCCCTACAAGAGATCCTAAGGGGGACCCTGTGAGACAAAGTACCAGAGACATCACTACAAGCATAAAACATACAGACATCACAATGACTCTAAACCCATATCTTTCTATAATAACACTGAATGTAAATGGATTAAATGCGCCAACCAAAAGACATAGGGTATCAGAATGGATAAAAAAACAAGACCTATCTATTTGCTATCTACAAGAGACTCATTTTAGACCTGAGGACACCTTTAGATTGAGAGTGAGGGGATGGAAAACTATTTATCATGCTACTGGAAGCCAAAAGAAAGCTGGAGTAGCCATACTTATATCAGACAAACTAGACTTTAAATTAAAGACTGTAACAAGAGATGAAGAAGGACATTATATAATAGTTACAGGGTCTATCTACAGGAAGAGCTAACAATTATAAATGTCTATGCGCCGAATACCGGAGCCCCCAAATATATAAAACAATTACTCATAAACATAAGCAACCTTATTGATGAGAATGTGGTAATTGCAGGGGACTTTAACACCCCACTTACAGAAATGGATAGATCATCTAGACACACGGTCAATAAAGAAACAAGGGCCCTGAATGAGACATTGGATCAGATGGACTTGACAGATATATTTAGAACTCTGCATCCCAAAGCCAACAGAATATACTTTCTTCTCGAGTGCACATGGAACATTCTCCAAGATAGATCATATACTGGGTCACAAAACAGCCCTTCATAAGTTTACAAGAATTGAAATTATACCATGCATACTTTCAGACCACAATGCTATGAAGCTTGAAATCAACCACAGAAAAAAATCTGGAAAACCTCCAAAAGCATGGAGGTTAAAGAACACCCTACTAACGAATGAATGGGTCAACCAGGCAATTAGAGAAGAAATTAAAAAATATATGGAAACAAAGGAAAATGAAAATACAACAAACCAAATGCTTTGGGACGCAGCGAAGGCAGTCCTGAGAGGAAAATACATCGCAATCCAGGCCTATCTCAAGAAACAAGAAAAATCCCAAATACAAAATCTAACAGCACACCTAAAGGAACTAGAAGCAGAACAGCAAAGGCAGCCTAAACCCAGCAGAAGAAGAGAAATCATAAAGATCAGAGCAGAAATAAACAATATAGAATCTAAAAAAACTGTAGAGCAGATCAACGAAACCAAGAGTTGGTTTTTTGAAAAAATAAACAAAATTGACAAACCTCTAGCCAGGCTTCTCAAAAAGAAAAGGGAGATGACCCAAATAGATAAAATCATGAATGAAAATGGAATTATTACAACCAATCCCTCAGAGATACAAACAATTATCAGGGAATACTATGAAAAATTATATGCCAACAAATTGGACAACCTGGAAGAAATGGACAAATTCCTGAACACCCACACTCTTCCAAAACTCAATCAGGAGGAAATAGAAAGCTTGAACAGACCCATAACCAGCGAAGAAATTGAATCGGTTATCCAAAATCTCCCAACAAATAAGAGTCCAGGACCAGATGGCTTCCCAGGGGAGTTCTACCAGACGTTTAAAGCAAAGATAATACCTATCCTTCTCAAGCTATTCCAAGAAATAGAAAGGGAAGGAAAACTTCCAGACTCATTCTATGAAGCCAGTATTACTTTGATTCCTAAACCAGACAGAGGCCCAGTAAAAAAAGAGAACTACAGGCCAATATCCCTGGTGAATATGGATGCAAAAATTCTCAATAAGATACTAGCAAATCAAATTCAACGGCATAAAAAAGAATTAATTCACCATGATCAAGTGGGATTCATTCCTGGGATACAGGGCTGGTTCAACATTCGCAAATCAATCAACGTGATACATCACATTAACAAAAAAAAAGAGAAGAACCATATGATCCTGTCAATCGATGCAGAAAAGGCCTTTGACAAAATCCAGCACCCTTTCTTAATAAAAACCCTTGAGAAAGTCGGGATAGAAGGAACATACTTAAAGATCATAAAAGCCATTTATGAAAAGCCCACAGCTAACATCATCCTCAATGGGGAAAAACTGAGAGCTTTCTCCCTGAGATCAGGAACACGACAGGGATGCCCACTCTCACCACTGCTGTTTAACATAGTGCTGGAAGTTCTAGCATCAGCAATCAGACAACAAAAGGAAATCAAAGGCATCAAAATTGGCAAAGATGAAGTCAAGCTTTCGCTTTTTGCAGATGACATGATATTATACATGGAAAATCCGATAGACTCCACCAAAAGTCTGCTAGAACTGATACATGAATTCAGCCAAGTTGCAGAATACAAAAATCAATGTACAGAAATCAGTTGCATTCTTATACACTAACAATGAAGCAACAGAAAGACAAATAAAGAAACTGATCCCATTCACAATTGCACCAAGAAGCATAAAATACCTAGGAATAAATCTAACCAAAGATGTAAAAGATCTGTATGCTGAAAACTATAGAAAGCTTATGAAGGAAATTGAAGAAGATATAAAGAAATGGGAAGACATTCCCTGCTCATGGATTAGAAGAATAAATCTTGTCAAAATGTCAATACTACCCAAAGCTATCTACACATTCAATGCAATCCCAATCAAAATTGCACCAGCATTCTTCTCGAAACTAGAACAAGCAATCCTAAAATTCATATGGAACCACAAAAGGCCCCGAATAGCCAAAGGAATTTTGAAGAAGACCAAAGCAGGAGGCATCACAATCCCAGACTTTAGCCTCTACTACAAAGCTGTCATCATCAAGACAGCATGGTATTGGCACAAAAACAGACACATAGACCAATGGAATAGAATAGAAACCCCAGAACTAGACCCACAAATGTATGGCCAACTCATCTTTGACAAAGCAGGAAAGAACATCCAATGGAAAAAAGACAGCCTCTTTAACAAATGGTGCTGGGAGAACTGGACAGCAACATGCAGAAGGTTGAAACTAGACCACTTTCTCACACCATTCACAAAAATAAACTCAAAATGGATAAAGGACCTGAATGTGAGACAGGAAACCATCAAAACCTTAGAGGAGAAAGCAGGAAAAGACCTCTCTGACCTCAGTCGTAGCAATCTCTTATTCGACACATCCCCAAAGGCAAGGGAATTAAAAGCAAAAGTGAATTACTGGGACCTTATGAAGATAAAAAGCTTCTGCACAGCAAAGGAAACAACCAACAAAACTAAAAGGCAACCAACGGAATGGGAAAAGATATTTGCAAATGACATATCGGACAAAGGGCTAGTATCCAAAATCTATAAAGAGCTCACCAAACTCCACACCCGAAAAACAAATAACCCAGTGAAGAAATGGGCAGAAAACATGAATAGACACTTCTCTAAAGAAGACATCCGGATGGCCAACAGGCACATAAAAAGATGTTCAGCGTCGCTCCTTATCAGGGAAATACAAATCAAAACCACACTCAGGTATCACCTCACGCCAGTCAGAGTGGCCAAAATGAACAAATCAGGAGACTATAGATGCTGGAGAGGATGTGGAGAAACGGGAACCCTCTTGCACTGTTGGTGGGAATGCAAATTGGTGCAGCCGCTCTGGAAAGCAGTGTGGAGGTTCCTCAGAAAATTAAAAATAGACCTACCCTATGACCCAGCAATAGCACTGCTAGGAATTTATCCAAGGGATACAGGAGTACTGATGCATAGGGCCACTTGTACCCCAATGTTCATAGCAGCACTCTCAACAATAGCCAAATTATGGAAAGAGCCTAAATGTCCATCAACTGATGAATGGATAAAGAAATTGTGCTTTATATACACAATGGAGTACTACGTGGCAATGAGAAAGAATGAAATAATGGCCCTTTGTAGCAACGTGGATGGAACTGGAGAGTGTGATGCTAAGTGAAATAAGCCATACAGAGAAAGACAGATACCATATGGTTTCACTCTTATGTGGATCCTGAGAAACTTAACAGGAACCCATGGGGGAGGGGAAGGAAAAAAAAAAAAAAAAAAAAGGTTAGAGTGGGAGAGAGCCAAAGCATAAGAGACTGTTAAAAACTGAGAACAAACTGAGGGTTGATGGGGGGTGGGAGGGAGGAGAGGGTGGGTGATGGGTATTGAAGAGGGCACCTTTTGGGATGAGCACTGGGTGTTGTATGGAAACCAATTTGACAATAAATTTCATATATAAAATAAAAAAAAATCAAAAAAAAATCACAAAAAAAATCACAAAAAAAAAAAAAAAAAAAAAGAAAAGAAAAGGAGCCCTCAGGAAAATATCATCTCTGTGTCATTTTTTCCCCATGTTTGCTGAATTCACTGCACTAGAAGTCAGTTTTCTCGACCTATGTGATTATTCTGGACACTGAATAAAGAACACTATGGGGTGTACCCTATATCCTATCCTCCTCCCAGTGTTACTACCTGCTATATCGACAGAAGTCTCCCCAGCTTTCTACCAGTTGCAACCACCACTTAAACCCCTGTAATTCTACACTGAGATACAGGACAGAAAAGGATTCTAACTGCTCCTTGACTGTCCCTCCAAATAGGTGCTACTGGCACCTCAACTTGGAGTCTGAGAAGTTGCATTTACAGAAGGCTGAGTAGGGAGTTGATGCTCTTCTTTAATATATTCGTATCTCCACCATTTTTGTTGCATGTTTCATATTTGATTTTGAGTTGTTTTGTTTTGTTTTGTTTTGTTTAAGTAGGCTTCATGCCCAGTGCAGAGCCCAACGTGGGGCCTGAACTCATGACCCTAAGATCAAGACCTGAGCTGAGATCAAGAGGCAGTCACTTAAGGGACTGAGCCATCCAGGCGCCCATGCATGTTCTGTTTGTTTCATGAGAATGCTTCTTTTACCTTGTTTTCACTTTTGGTACAGCTCTTGCTCTATTTTTAAAGTCTGTGGTAATTTAAAATGCAATGGGAAAGAGAAATTAACTGTTTTCACTTCACTGTCTTACTCAAGTCCCTGACTTAGTTGTAGATTTTTAAACCTTTTAAAGGAAGTTGCTGAGTAATCCATTTTGATATTTTGTGTGGACTAAACTTGTACTTTAATAATAAAATGGTTTTTTAAATAATATCTTAACAGTATACTCTGTGGCATATACCACTAATAAATATATATCAAGAATAATAAAATTAATTATAATTACCTGGAAAATCTCTTAAATCATTTATTTCAAGTAACTGCTTTTAAATATAAAACATCTTCCATTTGTTTTTGCAAAAAAGTAACTGACAAGAAAATACTTTAGAAATTCTATCAATAGCCTAGACTACATTCTCTTTTCCATTTTGCTAGGTCTTAACCACCCCCCCAAAAAATCTTTTTCCCCACATTAAGAAATTAAACTCTTACTTCTTTTACTATGTTCTCAGCATTGTACTGAAAACGACAAACAGCCAACTTCTGATCATTTCATTATTTTCACTCGGGTAAGTCATGTGCAAGTTTTACTTAGCATAAACCATAACATTTTTGGCGATTAGGTATTCTTGACTTTAAAAGAATGAAGGCTCATCAAAAAGTTATAAACGCAGGCCCAAATATAATTACCTAAACATTTAATGTTATGTTCTTATCCTTTGAAAATTTATTTAAACTATGAAACAGTGCTCCTATATGTAATGCATAAATTTTTTCAAATTCGAATTTACATAAATGTAATATTCCACACTACTTCCCTTAATTATCAGACTTCAATTTCTTATATTTAAAGAAATATTTAACTAAAACATAATATGAAAGTTTACTGTGTGTATGTAGGCCTTCTTTTAATGAGGAACTAGAAACAAGAAATAAAAAGTTAACAGTCACACAATTCTAAGAACCACTGAAAGCCAGCAGTAAATATGTCATCTTACCTTCAGGGGGTAAACTGTAGAGCTGGGCCACAGGCCCAGTCACAGGAATAACTGGCAACTGGAAATGGAAAGAACTTTTAATCGTTGGGAGTGGCAGGCGATTTTTAGGAAAACACTTCCTCATTATTAGACTGGAGGTGTTGACAAGAGGATCAAGGGTCCTAACTGCCAAACATTCCTGTTTTTTAAGAAAACAAAAAAAGAAAGAGAAAAGAAAAAAGGTAATATGCCTTTGGTGAATAACTGAACCAATTTTACATTACTTCATAAAGTAATACATCAATAAATTTCAAGAGACAAATATCACAAAAAAAAGTATTTTTTTTTATTATAAAATAGCTTTGGCTATTCAGAAGGGTCTCTTCATAAATAAGAACTTCATATGGCAAATTTAGTTAATACTTTTCTCAAAATATTTTAACTAAGCAAAAATCAGTACCATCTTTGGCACCAAAGTCACTGAAGTATATCAACCCCTTTTTACCCCTGGTTTCAGTTACCCATGGTCAAGTCTGGTCCAGAGCCAATGATCTTCCTTCTGACCTAAGGTCAACTGTCAGAAGGTCAATATTAGCCCTAATGCTACAACACGACATAACTACATCACTCACCTCCCTTCATCTCATCACACAGGCATTTTATCATCTCATGTCATCCTAAGACAGATGAGTGCAGTACAGTAAGATATTCTGAGAGAGAGGGACCACATTCACTTTTTATTACAGTATATTGTTGTAGTTGTTCTATTTTATTATTAGTTGTTAATCTCTTACTGGGCCTAAGTAGTAAACTTTATGATAGGTTATGTATAGTATAGGAAAAAACACATCATATATATAAGGTTGAGTACTGTCTCAGGTTTCAGGCATCTAAGCCAGGGGGTCTTGGAATGTATCCCCCACAGATAAGGGGGGGCTACTATGCCAAGTAATATTTATGAGTAAAATTTATAAATATAAATATTTATATTTACTTAGCAAGCCTAGGGCATAAAATAAAAATTCTTTTTAATGTAAGGGAAGAAGGGAAAAAAAGCATTAAGTAAAAAACACAGTAAGAGAGAAAGGTGTAAGAAATAAAAAGGAATGTGCATTAGCTAAGCCTGTCTCAGAACTGTATCAGTTATCATACAATAGCACCTCGATAAGCTGGCTCTTCAGCTTATAAAAAAACAAGTAGCCTGAATACCACGATTTTAAGTTTCAATAGTTTTAATTTGCTGTCCTGGTATCTGATCTTGAGAAGGGCTAATGAACAGGGAATTTGAATCTATAACATATAACACTGTTATTATTATTACTGACAGCTGGCATTTAGATAGCACTTTGATATCCCATAAAATTTTCAATACAAATTTTCACATCTAGCCTGTCGGAACAGATGAGAGATTAAGGCTCAGACATGTTAAGTGACATAAACAAAGCCACTCAACTCTTTCTAATATACCAATTATCCATCACTGTCTATATTAGGAATAGTAAATACAAGTGCATATGATTGATGTGGAAAAGAAAAAGCTTAGGGTAAACGTAAATCGTGTGTTCAGATATCTTAACTACTGCCACGTAGAAAGAGACTTGTGTGTAAGACCGAGAGGGCACAACCAAGATAATGGCTGCAATTTTCAAAAAGACAGATTTCTTTCTAGTAATTATAACCTTCTAAAAACAAAAGGGTTGCACTGTAACATCCCCATTGCCCAGAGCTGACAGTCCTCTTGCTAAGCCTTTTGTCAAGAAGGTTTATGGTTAAGCTGGCTGGCAGCACTAGGATTCCTAACTCCAGGGTTCACTTTTGTACCTTCTGTATGTAAAAATGCTCTATCCAGAAGGAAAACATCGACAGCACTCAGAGGCAACAGAACTATCTTACCAGCTGTAAAGGATCCATAAATACCTTATGAGGGGAACATGCAAAACTGAGTGCAGTCAACCGCACATCTTAGAAAACATGGCTATATGGAGTCCCTTCCTGCCCAGTGGATGGATTTAGACATACATCGTCCTTTTTACCTATGAGGAAAAAATCTTATATTGTGGAGATATGCACCGGGCACTTTCTCCAACTCACTGTGAGGTCACGTGAGAAATGACTGCACCTTTTGGTTAAGATTTGGTTAAGATTTTTTTCTTAAACGTATTTATCATACTTTTGTGAGTATTTATAGAAATACTAACTTTCTTAAGAACGAAATATTAACACATAACCAGGAAGAAAACAAAAAACTCACTTGTGAAGTGTTATAGAGAATTTTCATCCCATTGGCATCTATAAATGCTTTTCTTCCCAACTTGATGTTTGTAACACTTTTTAAACTCTGTAAAATTCCTTTCCGAATGAGCATGTTTCTATGCCGGTTATCATGGCGGTGCCAATCTACATAAATTGTTAAAAGGACTTGGACATATCCTCTGTCTACAGCTCTCCTGGCGTTTGTTTCTTTAACAAAAGAAAATTGAGAAAGAATATTTTTTAAATGACAAGAGAAACTGTTTGAATAAATCAAATTAAAAATACCGCTACAATCTTGTAATGAGTTCTTACAACTTTTTTTCCAAAAAGAAAAAAATATGTAGGAGCCACGCATTTATTCTTTTTATCTAACAAAATAAAAGGTTCAGATGACTACATTTTCCAGAAACCTGCCCAATATATTGTTTTATGGTTAATAAATATCAAAATATCTTTAATACAATTAGGGCTACATCTTTTTAAACGTGAATACTAAAGTTTCATGTAGTTTAAAACTTAAACCAACTTTGGTTACAGTGAATATATAAGCCTTTACCTTACTAGCTGTGAGTGTGATTTTGTTAAAAGACATTATCATTATTGTAAGTCCTATCATAAACCTTGTGTTTCCACTGAAATTAACTCCATTGGATTGTAGCTTCAATTAATACTATAATACAGTATTACAATCTATATGTGTTTCCAATGAAATCAACTGCTTCAATTACCCCCACAACTACATAAATATCCATGCAATAACAATGGTAAGTTAAAAACACTTATACAACTTGGGAGCGCCTGGGTGGCTCAGCCAATTAAGCATCAGACTCAACTACAGCTCAGGTCATGATCTCACAGTTCCTGAGTTCGAACCCCACCTTGGGTCTGCGCTGACAGCAC
Source organism: Felis catus (assembly GCF_018350175.1). Taxonomy (NCBI): domain Eukaryota; kingdom Metazoa; phylum Chordata; class Mammalia; order Carnivora; family Felidae; genus Felis; species Felis catus. The sequence continues at coordinate 26,629,791 of NC_058380.1, forward strand.
AGAGCCTGCTTGGGATTCTGTCTCCCTCTCTCTCTGCCCCTCCCCTGTTTGCTCTCTCTCTCTCTCTCAAAAGAAAAAAAAAATACTTACACAACTTTTAGTAAATGTTTTAGAAATGTAAGGAGCACATTACTGCTTTCTGATCATTAATTGTTTAATGTAATAAAAACTACATTAAAGAGCTTTTTTGTAAATGGTCACTTTTACTGGGGCAGAATTAACAAATCTACAAAGTTGATCTACTTTATTATTTTTAAAGTGTTACTATTTTAGATTATTAACCAAAAGGGTACATTTCACTAGAATAGCAGTAGGGGAATCCTATCATAGCAACATCCTAAGCCACCCGTCACCACATAGGTAGGCCATTAATAAGAGCACAAAATAATGTGGAATACCAACCCACTGATTGGTTGGTATTTAATTATTTAATTACTTAGCTTCTTTAATTACAAAGAAATTCCAATCTCTTCCTAAGTTTACCGCCTGCCTCATGGCATAGGCACTAAGATAACAGTAATGTTCTGCTGCTTTTAGTTACCTGAAAGAATTACTACAGCTTCCAAATGTGCTAATACGTACCTAAAACATAAAGATACTGAGATCAACAAACTTATTAATGCCCTATCAGAAGGCATTAGAGAGCTGGAAGAAATTCATGTGGGGAGTGAAGCCTTCTTGTGTAAAAGCTTTAAAAACCTCTATTGTGTCTTGAAGAGTTTGTCGGCCAAAGCTGTGGTTATTTACAAAATCAGTTCAATAGTTTTGACTAACAGGAGTTTCATGTACTGTAAGGGAATACATACTTTGTTTACACCACCTGGAATATATAAGCCTTTCCTTTCGTTTACTGTCTGTGAATACGATTTTTCTTACAAGACATTATGATCACTGTAACACCTATTACAAAATGTGGTTTCCACTAGAATTCCCAACAGCCTAAACGGTATTTATATGAAATAATTTAAATTCTTTATTAAAGATCAAATAAGAAACCTGCCCATAATTCAAACACAGGTGCTGAGTGAAGAGAAGTGAACAGAGCTATCTGCAATCTGCAACTGAGCACAACTAAAAAGTTTAGTAAAGGGCTTTTTATTCATGTGTTCAGGATACCTAACTCAAAATCAGCCTATGTCTCTTCTTCCCTCTCTGGTTAAAAGAAATTCAGGTTCCCCTTCAGACTGCAGCATCTCATCTATACTCTAGCGATGGCACCCAAGTGCCTGTCATTCTGCACTGGGCATGAATCCAGGTTCTTTGCTTTACACTCACTCAGGCTTATTACAGTAATCTCATTTACCCTTTTAACTTAAATTACTGCGCCCTCCAAAAAAAGCAGTTAAAAAAAAAATCAATGGGTAAGAATGTTCCAAAATGCCACAGTGCATTTAAAAACATGCAGTGTGCTACTAAATATGCATTTAAAAATATGCAGTGTGCACTATCCTTCTAGTGCCATGTGCCATATGAAAACATGTTAGATAGGAATTAGACTCATCCTAGTCACATTTTTACCTGATGGGGTAAAAGGATATGTTTGCCCACCATAGTCCTTTGAAGGAAGAGGGAGTAAAAGGAAGAATATTTTTTAAAATGGAAGATACCAGATTTCAGTCATCTTAACCAATTCCTACAAATAATTGGAACTTATGAGGGCGTTTTTACTGACTTAGTGATTTTGTCATCAGTGATTCTGAAAATTAGTAAGCTTCAGTTTTAATAGCTATTTTAATCTATTCTAAATCAAAAACATATGCCCATATTAATTTAAAAATTAATCTTTAAATAACAATTTGAACCACAAAGTCAGGGCACAACAAAGCAAGGCTACAACTATCTTTGAAAATTAACCCAAGTATTCTGATCTTGTCTAAAGTTTATCCTATCAAATATGGAAATAAAGCTACATGGCTAATCTAATTGAGTACTACACATTTCATTTCAAAGATAAAACGGTTAACTGAATTTTATATTCTCTGGTATGTAATACTAACACCTAAGTGACTTTTTAAATAAATCATTACCAAACACCAGATTTTCAAACAATTAATCATTTGCTACTGTTCAAATGAACAACTCTGGTCATTCAAATCTAAAGGCAACCTAGTCGTACCCTTGATTAGACAGTTTTGGGGGAAAATAAGATAGAAAGCCATAACACATATCCTTAGGACTAAATGTTACTGTGGTCAAAACGTTAACTTAGTCAAGCAATGAGACTGGAAGTGCTAACAAAAATTACTAATTAAAAAGCAGATACTGAGTATCTTAGAGAAAATATATAATGTAGATAAATTACTTTCCAAAGGAACTGTATCATGAGACACATTTACTCCAAATGCTTAAATTCTGAAGATCAGAAAACAGTTGCTTTAGTTTGTAAATGAATTTAGGAAACTGTAAATTTACATTAAGTCACTTTTTAATGATATAAACTTGAATTTGATAGAAATAAAATTTCTAATAGGAGGTTTCTACATGAAAATTGTGTGTTCGATATAGTAGAGACAGAGTTGTTTGAAATATTTTCATAGTAAATATCCTCAATACCATGTTACCTTCACTTTTTAAAAGACGATACTTAGGTAATATTCACACATCACTTTCTTCTATTGACAAGATTTTATGTTTACATAATGAACTTATAAAAAGGAACCCCATGTACTTGAAAAAATTCCATAAGTGTACTGAACTATACTATATAATAGCTCAATAAACATAAATGACATTAGCTAGGACATATATCAATCAACCATATGAAAAATCAACTTTGACATTTCATTATCACAAACCAGCTTTATAACTACAGACTAAATCTACATTTCGAGTTTCTTTAACATAGTAGAATACTTGGAAAAATAGTATCTAGTATTTCTAGTATTTAAAAACTTACTTGATTTTAGCAATGCAGCAAGAGTGTCTAAAGCAACCCTGTCAACGTGAGAAAACACAAACAACAACAAAACTAGTAAAATTAATCTACAATAGTAAATTCAGACATCTTTTCAGATAAGTAATTATTATCTATTCCAAAAGTCATTCCTGTTATAGTCAATTACATATGGTCTTTCTCTGTATGGACCTCTCCCTTTAGGTTAAAATCGAATAGGAGGAAGATTGAAATATTAATAGGCAAGCACCAAAAAATATTTTTAAGGAAGAAAATTAACATTTTAGTCTTTATATCAGAGATTAGATGAACATACTCAATTATTGTACTTGTATCTGACCCTGACAGTTCACAAAATAGCAATATTAAGAATCAGAGGCCTTGATTCACAAAAATTTTAAAGAAGTGTTAACACAAATAAAATTCTTAACTACAAAACTCTACAGATGTTCATAGTTACCTGACTTAAAATTATTTTAGCTCCATCACACAATAATCCTAATATTTAAAGTGATAACAAATGTAAACTATTTTTAGAACTGGGAGGTTAGGGGAGAAGTATGAGACGTTAGCATTTTTCAGCCATAAGGCATCAAAGAAAATAATGAACCTAATTAATACCTCAAAAACTCTTACTGCCTATTAAAGGACAGAGGAATTGCCCAGAAACTTAAAAGTACTTATATTTTCTTTGAACATAAATACTCAAATACACACAGTAAAATCAACTGCCATTAATCAGCTTTAAAAATACACAGAACATCACTGGAAAATCCTAGAATCAAATACTTTTTTAAATAAGTTACTGAAAACTTGGCACTTGATTTCAGTAACTTTAAAAATATAAGGCTACATACAGCATACAGTACCTCTTAGTAAGACTTCAAAAACTATCATTAATTTGCATAAAAATATGCACTTTGTCAAACTTAAGCACGTCGCTCATCATTAAGCATTTGTTGAATGCCTACTAGACACCCAGAGTAGCCAGTTTCTTCATTGGGATCAAATCAGCAAACTTCTCTCTTCCACACTTTTACAGTCTAGATACTGTGATAGAATGTACACACCTGTGAAAAAACTACTCAAGAAATGAAAACCAGAAACAAAGCAATGAAGGAAAAGCTGCACACATTAGTGTAAAGGCAACACAGAATGCCCAGAGTATTTGTTTAAAGGTAAAGAGCACAGCTGAGTGGGAGACTGAGGATGGATGCTGGTTCATGGTAAAATGTGCAGCAATGATCTAGGACTAGGCACAGAGTAAGTGCTCATTTATAATAAATGCTCATTAACAGCCATACTTTGGTTTATTGACACAAATAAAGCAACGATATAAAGCTTTATTTAAGATGACATTCATAAAAAGGAAAACAAAAGCATATGCTTTAAAAAATGCTACAAATTCGTACTTGTTATTTTCTCAAAACAATGTGAAGTTTTCATAATAGTGAGTTAAAATTAAATGAATATTATAAAATTACATACTGAATTTTCATAGCACTAAATCATCAGTAAGAAACGTTCCATAACCTCATAATTACGTAATAAAATGTACACAAGACTGTAAAACAGAAATAAGGATGGCTTTGAAATTGGTCAAAATTAAAACACAGAACTAAAGGGATACTCCAAGGCAAATGCCAATACAAAGTACAAAATAGAAAAGAGCTGATAAGTGCCAGAAATTATTATAGGTGCCTCATATATGTGTTTTCTAGTTAATTCTTAAAACAATCCTGGTCCATAGAACTGGCACATTTTATGGATAAAGAAACCAAAGATTTCAGAATATAATGTGCCTAGGGTCCCATAAAAACTAGGTGCTATGAAAAATGAGTAATACAGGCCTCTTGTTGAGAAAGAAAATTATGAAATCAGAAATACTGGTTTCCTCCAAGAAAGATGTTGAAATCCTAACCCCCAGTACCTCAGAACGTGACCTTATTTGGAAACATCGTCACTGCAGGTGTAATTAGTTTAAATGAGATCATACTGGAGTAGTGGCCCTTAATCCATCATGATTGGTGCCCCTATAAGAAAAGGGAAGACTATCTGCAGACAGACACACCAGAAGAGAACACCACGTGAGGAGAGAGGCCAAGATTGAAAAGCGGCACCTACAAGCCAAGAAACACCAAAGACTGCCAACAAACCACCAGCTAGAAAGCGGGGAAGGATTCTCCCACAAAGGTTTCAGAGGGAGCAGTGGCCCTGCCGAAAGGGTGATTGTGGACTTCCAGCCTCCAGAACTATGAGACCATAAATTTCTGTCATTTGAAGCCACAAAATTTGTCCTAGGTACTTTGTTACAACAGTTCTAGGAAACAAATACAATCACTTAGCTGCAATCACTTGCAATGACTTAATCTACTGTTAAGTCTTTATTCAAAATATAAAAATCCTAGAGTACTGTTAGAGAAACAGTCTTTCTTTCTTTGAACCAAATAAAAGTGTCTCTGACAGTTTCTAATCCTTAAATTACATGTGTTTTGGGTTCATGTTTATTCTTCAATACTGGCAAAACTGGGATGTGAACCCAGTTCTTTCTGCTGCCAAAGCCCATCATGCTTGTTCCACAGCTGCACTACATTAAAAGAAATTATGAAGTTCAGTGCAAAGTCCTCTTGATGTTTTTACCAAAATGTTATTTAAAAGGTTATTTTTAAAACCTTCAGCACAAAAAAATTCTGGAATTCTCTGACACGTGTAAGTCAATACAAATTTATAATATAAAACTTACAAAAGAATTTTAGAATAACAGATTTATTGAAATGCACACTTTATATTATGTTAACTGATTAGAATTTTTCAGTTTCACTATTTTATACTTCCTCATATATTTTCCCAATCTTCCTATGTCCCAAACAGAATAATACAACCAACAATGAATGGCTTAAAAAGCTGCCTATGGCTTATTCCTTTAGGAGCAGTAAAGGAAGAAAGCTTTAGCTCCAGGTTCTCATGAAGTCACATTTCCTTTAAATTAGGGGCTCAATCCTTATCGGGACATTCAAGAACCCACTGCACCCTAAATTGCTTCCTTCTGGATTAACAGTGTATATATCTAAAACCTAAAATTGGAAACGGAAGGAAATCCTCAAGGGCTGCACTACCGTTCAAACATAAATAATAACCCTAATCTTATTCCTCTAAACATGGAGCATTATTTCAGAGGAGGAAGAACAGCAAAACAAATGTTCTATATGTCAAAATTTTATAATTAAGGGAGAGACCCTAAGATTATTAAAAATGATAAAGACATCGAGATACTGATGCTCAGCCAATGAATTGTTTATTGTTTTTAAAGTAAAAATAAAGTAAAAAATTTGTTTTTTGTTTTTAAATATAAATACAGGAAGGAATGAAGGGATAATTTAGATAGCTCTATTCCTTGCTTAGAAGTTTATACCCACTATTTCTACATAATTTTGGATATACTCCCATATTGGATATTCTAATGACATTTGTGAAATGTTCTGTTTCTCCTAGGAACATTTTATATTAGATTTGGTAACTGGTTAGAATAGACTAATGTAGACTTTAAGAATGAGATCAAAACCATGAGATAAAAGATAAATTAAAAAGTACTTTAGGAGCGCCTGGGTGGCTCAGTCAGTTAAGCATCCGACTTCAGCTCAGGTCATGATCTCGCCGTCCATGAGTTCAGGCCCCACGTTGGGCCCTGTGCTGACAGCTCAGAGCCTGGAGCCTGTTTCAGATTCTGTGTCTCCCTCTCTCTGCCCCTCCCCCGCTCACGCTCTGTCTCTGAAAAATGAATAAACCTTAAAAAAAAATTTTTTTTTAAATACTTTATAGGTCAAGGGGAGAAATGGCACATAAATTAAAAAATAAAGAATATACTTTTAGTACTAAAATTCACTCACACCCTCATTACTACATTAGTTATCGAAACTAACTACACTGCACTCATAGGCACTGTGATCATTATAAGAATCATCTCGGGGCACCTGGGTGGCTCAGTCGGTCGAGCGTCCTGCTTCAGCTCGGGTCATGATCTCGAGGCTTGTGGGTTCAAGCCCTGCGTCAGGCTCTTTGCTGCCAGCTCAGAGCCTGGAACCTGCTTTGGATTGTGTGTGTGTGTGTCTCTATCTCTCTCTGCCCCTCCTCTGCTCATGTGTGCGCACGTGCTCTCTCTCAAGAATAAACATTTAAAAAATTTAAAAAAGAAAAAAAAAGAATCATTTCATTAAATCCTCAAACCAAACTTCTGATGTAGGGGTCCATGTTACCATTTACAGACAGGAAACCGGGGCTTAAGTAAGGTAACCTACTTCGTACCTAGAGCCAGTCAATGACATGCAAATCCAGTTCCGCCTGCCTCCAGAGCCCACTCACTACACTACACCAGTTCTATAAGTTGGCTTTACTAATTGTGATACAACCATTTTCTTTGTTTTGTTACATTTCATGAGATGCTCTAGGACTGTGTATGATCTCTGCATAAGTAAATATGTTAAGACATCCCACCAAACAATATTTAATGAATAATCATATGCACAAGTCAGCTCCATTTTCTAAAAGGGTAAAAGCTGAAATATTTGACCTTTATTTAAAAAGAGTGGAAAGACTGGAAATGTTCTGAACTTATTTGTAAAATTTGGTAAAATAGTTGATGTGGATAAATTCTTTCTCATAAAAGAACCATAGCTAATAAAAGTATAAAGAATGAGAAAATTAGAAAAGTCACTATTCTGCAACCCCTAAAGAAATAATGGATCTAGACAGTGTCATGAAATACTGCTAAATTATTAGGTGGAAAGTAGAGCCATCACCTAAACTCAGTGATCTCAAGTGGTACAAAACAGAGTACCCAGCACATCTGAAACCTTTTGATCAGAAAAAATGAACCCAAATCTAATCAATCCTCTAGCTCTATCAGTCTACAGGAAATTCAAGGGACATACCTACATGTTAAAGGACCCCAGGATACAGTCATCTTAATCCAGAATGTTGGGACAACCTACAAGACATCACCCAGGTCCTTCAACAAATAAATAAAACAGAACCAAAAAACAGGGGAACTGTTACTGATTGTTAAAGATTATGAGACACAGCAATCAAATAAAATGTACAGATCTTATTTGGATCCTGATTGGAACAAGTCAACTGTAAAAAAGACATTTCAAAGACAATCAGAAAGTATCAGGGGCGCCTGGGTGGCTCAGTCGGTTAAGTGTCCAACTTCTGCTCAGGTCATGATCTCACAGTTTGTGGGTTCGAGCCCCGTGTCAGGCTCTGTGCTGACAGCTCAGAGCCTGGAGCCTGTTTCAGATTCTGTGTCTCCCTCTTTCTCTGCCCCTCCCCTGTTCACGCTGTGTCTCTGTCTCAAGAATAAATAAAAACATTAAAAAAAATTTTTTAAATAAAGGAAGTATCAGATGATATTAAGGGATTATTAATATTGCTGGACAATGAAACAATATTCTGGAAACACTAAAATGAAAAAGTTGTGTCTGATGATAATCATACTAAAGAATTCACAGAACAAATGTTACAGCCAATATTTGCTTCAAAATACAGAAAGAAAGAAAGAAAGAAAGAAAGAAAGAAAGAAAGAAAGAAAGAAAGAAAGAAAGAAAGAAAGAAAGAAAGAAAGAACGGACGGACAAGGAAGGGAAAGCTGAGATAAAAATGCCAATGTTGGTTACTGCTGAAACTGGGTGGTGGGTACATCACAGGGTTCTATTCTAGTTCTGCACAGGTCTGTAATTCCTCTAGTCTATTTTTGTGTAGGTTTGGAAATTTCCTAAATGTGACAAGGAACAATGTGTGTGTCCTGTTTGGATTCTGATTCAAACAAACCCATTAAAAAAGGGGGATTTTGAGACAACAGGAGAAAAATGAACACAGAATAGATTTTAGGTTATATTAAGGAATTAATAATTTGGTTGAGTATGATTTTAGTATTTTGGTTATTTTTTTAAGTCCCTATTTAGTAGAGTTAAATACTGAAGTATTTAGGGAAAAATGATAAAATATCTTGGATTTTTTTTATAGAAATATATATATTTGAATTGCATATATGAATGAAATATATGAATAGCATCTGGGATTTGCTTAAAAATACCTCAGCATAAATAAAAGTATAGAGGGGGATTAAATGGCAGAATGTTGATAACTGTTGAATCAAGTAAGTGATTAATAAACCTAATTCAAGATAATCATTCTAATATAATATAAACCCCAGGTATCTTTGAAAAACTCAATACTTTTTTAAAGAATATGGCTTAAGAAAAAAATACTAAATATAACCAAATAACTGGAAACTGCTTTCATTTTTGAAGCTGAAAGACCTACAAATGAATAGATACATATCTTAGAATATACATATCTCAAGAAAAAAGAAAAAAAAGACATTATTTTGACAAAAAAGAAATGTATAAATTTAAAATATGTTCAGATAATTGTGAGAATGAAGGATGCAGTCACTGAAAGACTGCAAAACTGGGTAGGGGATATAGTAGGCATCCAATAAATGTTTCTGAATGAATGCTACTCTGTCAATGAGGTTTTTCCTCTTCCAGTATCTAGGAATGTTCTACATCTAAATTTCCATAACACTATATTCAATGACTTTAAAGCTTTCTAATTTTGATACACCTTTGAAGATTAAACTTTATATTTTAAAAATCTTTATCATAATAAAATCACTAAGAACTAAGAAAGGACCCTCGATACAATATAACTCAACCTGCTGGCTGTGCAGATCAAGAAGAGGCCCAGAATAACAAAAGATAGACCTCTATTTATACTCAAAGCATTTACTCACTTCATGAGACCCGAATTCTTCTTACTAAATGGTCCAATGATTTTAAACAGCAGCTCCACAACTCCATTTTTCCCTAAGGATACTGAATTCACAGCTAGGAGGGAGAAGAAAGAATGTAAAATGATGTTAAAACCTCAATAAATAGAAATGTGTATTCTTGGTAATACATGGCCAAAAACATACACAAGTTCTGTAGCAGATATGAACTCAAGGCCTCATGACATCCACCTTAGCCAATCACTTGAAGGGAAGATTTGGTTGGGGGTGGGGGGGAGAGGGGGAGGCAGTTATTTACTACCTTACAGGGAAATTATGAAAGAAGTTATATAAAACAACACAATGTTACTACAAAACAAAAATAGTTTTAAACTGCTCTGTTTGTTTCTTCAATAAATTTAGAGAACTCTTAAATACCAGGTCATGGAGATTCAAGGACAAAAACTGAGAACACAGTAGAGAGGAGCATGACAGTAACAATAAACAAATCATTACTACATTATTTTCTAAATAACTAAGAGTTGTAAGCTGTTTAGGTTACACCTGTGTGGAGCCCCAAATCCATAATGAAACTGAAGGTATCTCTGTAGAAATTGATGCCTGGGCTCAGTCTTTACCAATGAAGAGGAGCTAGCAAGGACAGGAATTGCTGTAAGGGAATGTCTCTGGAGACAGGGATAACACGGAAAACAGAACAGAGTCCATGAACAGCATGGGTATAAAGTCACACATTAAAAGATAATATCAGGGGATGACTGGGTGGCTCAGTCGGTTGAGCATTCAACTTCAGCAGGTCATGATCCTGTGGTTCCTGAGTGTGAGCCGCAAGTCAGGCCCCATGCTGACCCTGTGGAGCCTGCTTGTAATTCTCTCTCTCTCTCTCTCTCTCTCTCTCTCTCTCTCTCTCTCTCTCTCTGCTTCTCCCCTGTGCGCATGTGGTCTCTCCAGAAAATAAATAAATATTTAAAAAACTTAAAAAAGCAAGATATAATACCAGACAAAAGCATATCAGTAGGAAGATGAGGTAGGAAAAGAAGGTAACAAACTATAAAGAGCCCCAGAAGTTGTTAATTTGTTCAACTACAGGGAATTGCCCAAAAGGAACAACTAATCAGACATGCATTTTAAATACAAGTCAGATCTCACAGCACTGTGGGGAAGACAGATTTGAAAGACATGTAGATCCTGAGAAACTTAACAGAAGACCATGGGGGAGGGGAAGGAAAAAAAAAGTTAGAGAGGGAGGCAGCCAAACCATAACAGACTCTTAAAAACTGAGAATAAACTGAGGGTTGATGGGGGGTGGGAGATGGGTATTAAGGAGGGCATCTGTTGGGATGAGCATTAGGTGTTGTATGGAAACCAATTTGACAATAAATTTCATATTAAAAAAAAAAAGAAAGAAAGACATTTGTTAGCAGGCTGTGGTCTACGTGAGAGGTGATGAGACCTCAACCAAAACAACTGTGGTGGGGAAAAAGAGGAAACAACTTCAGAGTTTCACACAGAATACACAATTACCTATCCAGAAAATTGTGCCTAATGTTTTCAACTCTGAACACATAGATTTTTAAAAATTATAGATAAACCATTACTAGCCTTCTAGTGGTAAATTCAATATGTTGCCACCAAAAATATAAGCTCAAGTTTTGTATGATTATTTTAATTTCTTCTGTATCTATTTTTCCATTATCCCTTCTAATTTTACCTCTGCGCTGTCTTCTTTTTTCCTTCATTGGGGTATTTGGTGGTTTACCTGTTTATTTTTTTAATTTTATTTGAGTGTAGTTGATACACAATGTTACATTAGCTTCAGGTATACAATTTAATAATTTAATAAGTTTATACATTTGGTATGTTCACCATCAGAATAGCTACCATCTGCCCCATTACAGCACTATTACAGTATTATTTTAATCCAATCAATTTATTTTTTACATCAACTGGGTGTTCTTTTTCCTGTACTTTTCCTGCTTTTTCCTCTGCTTTCCTTGTGTTTATTGCTCTCTTAACTTCTTTGGTTAGAAATCCAATTCATTCATTTTCATCTGTTCTTTTTAAATTATCTAGTGTTAATTCTTTAAGTGGTCAGAGCTATTTTCCTATGAGCTCACCTTTAGCCATAGTGTCAAAGTATAGCTATCGACAAATACATACACACACACATTTTTATACATACACACAAACACACACACGTATCTCTACCACTTGGACTATCATTATTCTACAATGATATTCTGCCATGATATGGCAGAATCATGTACTCTCCATGTACATCATATCATGTACTCTACAATTTCAATTTCAAGGTGTCTTGATAACCACTCCAATCCCATAGTCAGGGAATAGAAAGAAAATTCACGCTTCCTAGGTTTGGGACCTAATATTAGTGAGAGTGTGTGTGTGTGTGTGTGTGCATGCTAGGAAGCTTTCTCTCTGTGATCCCTCTTCTCTGCAGCTTCCCCGGAGGCTCCTATACTATTTTCTTCTGTTCCACTACTTCCCTATTGATTGCTGAAGGTAATTAGCTCTAGGAGACTATGCTACCACATGCTTTCCCTCTCAGTTTTTCTCTCATCTGTGAAAATCCAAATAGGCTCAGCAGTTTTTCCAGCTGCCAACACACTCACCTATTCTTCCACATCTTCCCACAGGCTGTCTATTCATCCCCTTCACTACAGGCTTTTACAAATGGCAGGAAATGAGAATTCTCAAGATTTTGTCAACTTACCTTCCTACCACTTATCGCTTTTGTGGCAGTGGGGTTAGGAGTTACCAAGAGTCATATTAAATATTCTCTTTTCTTGTCTCCAATTTTTAGAGATTTATGGAGCTTAGGTACTTCCCCATTTGCATTTTGTGTAACTTGACAACACTGAGTCAACTAAAAGCAGCCCTAAAATACTTACAATTGGCAGAATATACTCGTAAAAGCTGAAGACAAGGCAAAACCAAGCGATGATTCTGCAAATTCTGTTTGACCAAATTCAGAGTTATATTCAGAGCTCCATTAATTCTAGCTTTCACTCCAAATTTTTTGTCTGTTAAAAAAAAATGAACAAACACAATTTAGCCATGTATAACTTTTGAATGAAATAAAAATGTCATAAAGCAATGAAAATTTAAAAACGTATATTATGAATTCATATTATCACACATAAAATTGACCAGAAGTAACTAAAATTGGAATTGCTTTCTTGTATATTTTTTATTTATTTTTTATTTTTTAGAGGGAGTGTGCAAGCAGGGGAGAGAGGATCTTAAACAGACTCTAAGTTCTTTCTGCAAGGAGGCTGACAAAGGGCTTGATCCCACAACCCTGAGATCATGACCTGAGCCAAAATCAAGAGTTAGACGTTCATCCGAATGAGCCACTCAGGCGCCCCTCTTACATAATTTTAAAAGATCCCTTAAACTTTTAAAACATGGCCTGAAAGAAAGTACAAAAGGGCAAGTTGGGAGGATAGCACACAGGGACAGAGGTTGAAAAAGTTCGACTGTCATGAAAGGAATAATTTAACTGCTCCACTACATATATTATTCAAAGGAACACCATCACAAGGTTAGGGAGAATCATAAAGAATCTAAATGTCCATTACCAATATTATTTACTTCATATTAACTATATTTTTCAGACTTAGAATATAAATTAATGAAAATATAAACAGCTTAAGTAAAAAATAATCTAGCAAATATTATCAAGTTAGCTTCTAAAGGATCTAATTCAACACAGAAAAGGAGAAAAAGAAAAGTTCTGGATTTTTATTCTCGCAAAGAGATTAAAATAGTCTAAGAAACAATCAGGATAACAAGAATAATGTTAAGATTTCAAACATAGAAAATAAGCAGGACCAGCAAGCAGAGTTATTTCATTAACAACAGGAATTTTACATCAAAAAGAACTAAACATTCCTGAGGAAAAATTACTCCCATCTCACCGGGGAGGGGGGTGGGGACAAAAAGTATAGAAAGTCACTCAAAGAATTACAGCACAATTTCCTTGAATAACAAAAGTGGAAAACTAGTACAAATAATAAAGGAGATACCACAAATTTAAAAGTACAGAAGACAATAAAATAAACCATAACTTAGAAGAGACATTAAAGAAATACAAATATAAATTCATGAATGTCTTCATTTCATGAAAAGCAAAGGAAAGCTCTAAAAAAGGAGGAAGCATGAGATAACAATAGTCATCATGAAATAAGGTTTTCTTGTTTTATTTCTCATTTACAGCAAAAATCTCAGCAGGGATCCCTTAAACTTCAAATATGAGAGTTAAGGAAAAATAAAAGTTGACATATTTCTTACATTAACTGAATATTTGTTTAAGTATTAAGGCCCTTAAGACAACTGGAAAATTAAAGTCATCTCAGAGATGCTTTGAGGGAACAATTGTTAAAAGTATTAAATATTTATACAGTAAGGATATGTATGAAATACATAATAATACACTGAATACACATATGTAAACACTTTTTAGAATAAACAGTTTAACCAAAAGCTTCAAAGTTTAAAACTCATAGGTACACCACAAGGCAATGGCAGAACTCTTAAAAAATTGCTATACTAAGAGTTCAGAGAATCATTTTAATCTGTGTAGCTAGACTACTATAAACTGAATTTAGGTTCTATTCCAAGGATGCCCTTTCTCTGTTAACCTAACCTAAATCACCTTTGTTTCAAATCCCATGTTTTCTCAATTTCTATTTTTTAACATATTGCAGGTCTTAACTGTTATAATAATCGGTCTTACAATATTTTATATCTTTTGATCTTGACTAGGTCATAAGCTTTTTAAGCACTGAGACTGTGCAGTACAAATATGACTATTAATGAAAAGTGAACACATTTCACCTCCATGTTCCTCAAAGCATTTCCATCCATACTCCCTCCTTCCAGCTCCAACAATATCCATGCTATATGTGTCCTTTACACACATACAAATGCAGGCACACATACACTAAGACACACTTGTGATTTTGACATATTTTTCTTCCTTTTTTCCAACCTATGCAAAGGCATTCCTCGTGAATTTAGGATCTCCCATTCTTGCAGGCTACTGCAGTTGACTGTAAAAAGTAGTCCATAGCTAAGACTGAGAAAAAGCCGTACCATTTTAGATGTTCAAAACTGACCAAGTTTCAAGGCACACAGAATCAGTGTCACAAATGGTTCTATGATGAACACACAAGTGAAACCCTTACCTTTTGGTCCAATCTTTGCAAGAATAGAATGAATCTGCACCATTAACTCCTCATTCTGGGGAGATTCTTTGCTAGCATTCGTAAGTAACTGCAACAATATTTGTGAACCACCTTTGGCGACCAAGAAACTCGCTCTTCGACCTCCACCTAAAAAAAAAAAAAAAAAAGATTGTTTTTAATTGTTTAAACAGCAAATCCTCCCATAACATATTAAAAACATCACAACTTGTTAGCATTCAAGAAATACTTCAAGTGATGACTTCTGAAATCAAATACCTCAAAATCAAATTTTCTTTCATTTCATTTAGTATTTTAGTTAGAAAAACAGCAGAAGGAGTAAATAAAAGTGATGCCAAAATTCTACACTCAAGGCTCTGGAAATGGGTTTTGGAGTGGTTTGAGGGATACTGGAAGATCCCTCAAATCAAAAACAAAGCAACAATAAGAGTATGACATTTCAGCTTCCAAATTCTGATACTCAGAACTGTCTCTATATGAGTATCAAAAAATTCCAAATAAAGTACACATAATACATTGTTGATCACTGTTTACAAACAGAAATTAGACCAAAGGAAACAAAAACTTACCAGCTGACACCAGCTCAACAAGAATGCTTAAGATATTAAGTGTAGTTTGAAGATCTTTCGTGTTCTGAAATAAATAGTTTATTTGCTGTATTAAACCATTGTAAATCTGTGATTCCCAAACCTTTTCTGTTCCTGTTGTGAACTACATATATTTTTACAAATGACCCTTCCAATTTCTCTGAGAACAAATGTATTTGGGCTTCCACTATTCCCACTCATCACTTCAGGAGATTCTTCTTGCCCAGGAGACTGTTTGCAGGTCATCTGAGCTATTATTTTCTTAGTACCAACATTATTACAAGAGGAATTCATTTGTCATTTGAATTCATCATCTTCTACCAAACAGAAAATACAAATAAATGAATCAAAATGTGAAAGGCACTACAGTGTACATATGGTGACTACCCAGTCACCTAGCTCCCCTCTCAGAAGGCAACTGCAGTACCAGTTGCTTGTGTATCCAGCCGAAGATAATGTGCACACATAAAAGAAATCCATGTAAATGGAGGTGTATACACAGATTTCTACAAATGGTATTGCCCTATGGATACTAGACTATACACTGATATTTTTATGTATGAACAAATGGTTTCTTAACTCTTTTTTAGGGGCTACAGGATATAATCCATTATATATGGTGATGCCAGTGTTTATGAAACCAGTCACCTACTAATGGAGTATTTAATTTTTCAAATCTTTTGCTATTAAAAAACTGTAACAAAAATTAAGTACATGTTTATACGGAACCAAGTACATCTCCATATGGGACGAATTCCTGGAGTTTCTGGGTCAAAGAATATGAGCATTTACTTTGATGAATATTACTAAATTGCTCTTCATGGAGTAATTTACACTCCCACCAACAATGTGGAAGAGTATTTCCCAAAGTCTGGACAACCAATCTAAGAAGAGAAAATGTTTAAATTCTTTCCTTTGGTTACATTTCTCTTATTAAAAGCGATGCTTGGATCAAGAAAACCACAGATAAAGCAGAATTATGACCTACTTAGAGAATTTCTTCACCCCCAAAGTAGAGGAATGTTACAATGTTTATACAGAGGAATTTCAAAAGTGCTGTGTATCAGTGACTGGCAGGAGTCTCTTACTCTTCCCCTTTCCAAAAGGGAATGAGTGTTGTCTCTGCTTCCCCATTTTAGCTTATAGACTAATGGAACCAAAAGGCCACATCTAGACCAGTTAGAGGATTATGCATTAACCAGAAACCCTTGTCTTAGCATTGGCGATATTAAATGGACCATCAACTCACTAGAGAGGAATCTGAAAGAAGAGAGGGCCAGACAGACATCTGTTAAAAAGAAGAATGGACTATGGCAGAATATTATTATGTGTTTGGCAAACTGATTTCATCTTCTTCCTGGGTACACAAACCACATTTTCCAGCCCTCTGTAATTAGGTTTGGGCCATGCGACTGAGCTCAGGCCATTGGAACCTGAATGGAAGTTGTATTGTCATGTCTAGGCCTTACCCAGACAAGTCTCCCATATTTAATTCGCCACCTCCCATCCCTGCTGACCTCAGTAAATTGTGATAAAGCAAACAAACAAAACAAATGGTGTTCAATCTCAAGTGCCATTTGTGTTTCTTTTCCTGGGAACTGTCCAGAACGTCTACACATTTTTCTATTGGGTTACTGATTTAATTTTTCCTTACTCATTTGTAAAACTTCTTTACATGTTAAAGAAGTTACACAAGTTGAATGTTTTTTCCTCAGTTTGCCAAGTGTCTAGGGTGTTTTTTTCCTACATACTTTTGTTAATGGAGTTGAATTTATCCATCTTTTCCTTTATAACTCCTGAGTCTTTTTTTACATTAGAAAAGCCTTCCAGGGCACCTCGGTGGCTCAGTCAGTTAAGCGTCCAACTTGGGCTCAGGTCATGATCTCACAGTTCGAGAGTTCAAGCCCCATGTTGGGCTCTGTGCTGGCAGCTCAGAGCCTGGAGCCTGCTTCAGATTCTGTGGCTCCCTCTCTCTCTGCTTCTCCCCCACTCAACCTTTGTCTATGTCTCTCAGAAAATAAATGAATATTAAAAAAATTTTTTTTTAATAAAAAAAAAAGCCTTCCCTGTTTAAAGATTATTTAAAGATTTCTCCCATTACTTCCTCTAGTATTATGATTTTATTTTCCAAGCTTAAATCTTTGCTGGATATGGAACTTACTTTGGTGTAGGAAGTAAGGATCCACTACACTTTTCTAAGTGGCTACCAATCTATCTGAGCTCCACTTAGTAAGTAATCCCTCCACTTCTCACTGATCTGAAATGCTACCTTTCTTAGATGATATTAAATTCCCATGTGATCTTAATTTATTTCCAGAATTTCTATTACACTGATGTCTATTACTCATGCACAATTTCTAAGCTATCTATCTGAATTACTAAAATTTTATAGTGTTCTTTGATATTTGATGCAGCAAGTCTTTTCTCATTTCTCTCCTTTTTCAGAAATGTCCTTTCTACTCTTGCTTTTTATTTTCCCATCGGACTTTAGAAAGAAAACTGTTAATGTTTTTATTGAAATTACTCTAAACTGATGAATCAATTTAGGGAAAAATGACATATCATTTTGAATAGAAAGTGACTCCTACCAAAAACCATGAACTTACTCCCTGTTCTTTTTTTTTTTTCCAGCTCTATTGAGATATAATTTGACATATAGCACTGTGTAAGTTTAAAGCATACAATGTATTCACTCCCCTACTCTTAACACCGCACTGAATAAAATTTAAAATCCTGATTCTGAATATATCCTGCTGTTCCACCCCAAAATTTTACACTGGGATAGAAATTTAATTATTACCAACATAATATAGTTATTCAACCAATACATGCAGTAAACTAAATCACAAATATATATCACCTAACACAATAAATGAGAATTTCCAACATCAATCATTTATTTCCAGCTAATGCCTTCTTATTACCAACTGGAATGGCAGGTTAAAATTTAAAATATGGTTACATGATAATCATCAGGGAATATACTTAGAGGTTTACCTAATATATATTAGAATGCTTCTGCCACCGTTCCAAGTGATCATTTAAAACATAAAACTAACTTCCATTCATTGGCTTTACCTCTAGAATAAAACTTTTATACTTCATATATACATTTTTTCCTTCAGTCCTGGTTGGTATTAATAGTTATATTAATTAAAGCCTATCAGCGATTTACCTCTAGGGTTGACAGCAGAACTTCCATTCCTGTAGAACCTTTGGCTGTCATTTCTCTCCTTGTCTTTTCTGAAAGGTATAAAAAAGTTTTCTTCTAAGATATGAAAGAAAAAAATTACATATAATTCTATTGTATAGCTAATGTAGAATCCACAGGACTCCATTGATTTAGTAAACATTCTAAATTGGTTCTTAGATGTGTCTCCCTCTGATACTGCTAATTATACTCTATGGGAACTTCCAGATCTCAGTTTACAAGACCTTCCTTGCATTTGATCACATTTCCTATCATGAACTAGATGAATCCTTATCAATCCATCTGTAATCTTAAAATCAGCAGTAAAGTGTAGATACCAGAACTGCAAGTGAGGTAGGAGTAGTAATGGTAGGCCTCTTTATTATCTTTATGACTAGAATTAGAAAATATTTAGTCAAAATTGGTGAAAACAAAAACCTAGTTCTATTTTCAAATGTTTTTACTGAACTAATACTATTTTAAAATTCTGAATTACACAAAAAATACAAAACTAGGTTAGAGCTGTTTCTGCAAGACTCTGGAGATCAGATCACCCAAATAATCCCTTTTATCTCACTGAGATTGGGGGCAGGGGGAACAGTATACATTTTCCTCTATTTAAACGTTTCTAGAGCTTCTCCACGATTCTTTTCCTTTGATTGACAAGATAAGAAAGGTAGAAAGGTAGACATTTAGATAGACCACACACAACTTATATGTACTTTACCTATATCACCTCATTTATGACTCACTTTAACTGTCCAGGAGAAAAATTACTATTTTTACAGACCAGAAATTTGAGTTCAGAAAGAAGAAATCTGTACAATGTCATTGAGCAGGTAAGGGTAAAAGTAAGAGACTAGGTGATCCAGATGTTTCTGAACCCAAAGCTTACAGTCTTTCACTGATTTAGTGTATTTCTAAAAGAGCCACAGGAATCATTCCTTTATATAGGACTGTTGGTACAAGAGACTTGATGACCCTCTCCAACTGTTTCACACCTAAACATTAGTGCCAGGAATTCTTTTAATATAGAATGACGATGCCATTCCTTTCACATTTTGAGATTTTAAAAAGAGAACACAAATAATCCATTCTCAATACAGCACATATTACATAATAAAGTTCAAGAGATTGGTAATACCAAATGTGTTCTACACAGGGATGATCAAGGAGTCTAAGAGCAGAATGAGCCCCGAAGCCCTGATAAGGGGAGGGGGCAAAAGTGAGACTAGGCCTTTCGAACATCACACTTCTGCCCAAAGCAAATCCTGTTCAACTTGCATCGTGAAAGAACGAAAAAGCCATAGGTGGTACAGTTCTGCCACATACAAATTATATATTTACAATTTCACAAGGAAATGAAGTGTAAGATGTAGACGACAAGTCACAAAATCTTGGGAAAAAACTCATTAGTCTGATACCCATCTGAAAATTAGGTTATTCTAAATTATAAGTTATTACAAAAAGGGACAAATGTGCTACAGAGAAGTTATAGTAAAATATTATTTATAATAACTATCAGTAACTACCTACAAAATAAATATGGAGATTAGAAACCATATTTTTCTTTAAAACAACAAACTCATGCTATCATGCATCATCTTGGGTCCAGATAACGAATTTTGTGAAACTTACAGAAGTCTTACAATCTGTTTAAATATAAACTTGCATAAGTGACTGTTCATCTTCTTACCCCTTGCCATAATTACTAATGCTTAAAAGAATGACAAATTTATTTGCCTACAAAAAAAGGAAAAACTCATAAATATTCGTAAAACTCAATTCCCTTTTAAAAAGTATGTGATTCATGGGGCACCTGGATGGCTCAGTCAGTTAAGCAGCCGACTTCCGCCCAGGTCATGATCTCATGGTTTGTGAGTTCGAGCCCCACGTCGGGCTCTGTGCTGACAACTCAGTGCCTGGAGCCTGCTTCGAATTCTGTGTCTCCCTCTCTCTCTGTCCCTCCCCCACTCATGCCCTGTCTGTCTGTCTCTCTCTCTCTCTCTCTCTCTCTCTCTCTCTCTCAAAAGTAAACATTAAAAAAATTTAAAAAATAAAAGTATGGGATTCCTCTGCTGACCCTTCATTTCCCTGGGCCAGCTGCCTCCATCAGTAAGCACTGAGTTATAAAATAAATATTGTTTAAATATCTACAATGTACCCTTGATTTAACCTTTTAAATAACACAACTGATTTACTATTTTTTTTTTACATTTATTTATTTTTGAGAGACAGAATACAAGTGTGGGAGGGGCAGAGAGAGAAGAAGACACAGAATCCAAAGCAAGCTGCAGGCTCGGAGCTGTCAGCACAGAGCCCAAAGCAGGACTCTAACTCACAAACCGTGAGATCATGACCTGAGCCAAAGTCAGACCCTTAACCGACTGACCCACCCAGGGACCCCCACAATTGATTTACTACTAAAGCCAAATGATTTTTCAATATTAATCACATAGAATAGTCAGAAGACTGAGATGTCCTCTACTAACAAACCATTACATTTTCACTTTCATGGAACAGACCAAAAACTCTCCTTATTGTAACATCCACGATCATCTAGTTTATTCCACACGTTAAACGAAAACTAGGTGCCATACAGTTTTTTACTATACTCTAGATTCTGTCATAATCTAAGGAGGTTTTGATGTCAATGATTCAAATACCTAGCTGCATAGTTTTTTTGACAACAAAACCCTTCTCCTTTGCTCTAATTTATCAACCCTTGCAATTCTCGTACCCCAAACTGTCCTACCTCTGGAATCTTAACCTACGATCTCCCTCTATCAGACCCCAGACTCCTAACACTCCTATCCTTCTTTCTTTTCAAAAGATTAGGGAAGTCTCACTGTCACTTTCACTGAAACTTCTAACTCATCAAAGGTAGTGCTATTTTCAGGTAAAATCAGGTCTAGACGTACCCCACTTGGATTCAAAGCCTCACCCCTTAAACTTAACCACCACAAAGCTTTCTAATTAAGTAAATGCTCAAATGTGCATTCTCTTTCCTACATCACAGTAAAAATAATGCCGTAAGAATTTCTTCTCCTAGTTTAAGATTGTTAGTACCAAAAATTCACCATTTCCATCCTTATTTAGAAACACAAAACTACTGTTTTCACTTACCTCAACTCACAGCCATCACCATCTGCCCTGCCATAGCCCACAGCTATTCCAAACGTTGTACCAGTCCTCTACCTATGGACTCTCAATCCCTGGGCCTCTGTTCCCAACTCTCAGCATCTATATTTCCCTCAATGAATTGAGACAAAGTGATCTGTTAAGTACAGATGAAATTCTATAAACAATTACCAAAATCCATATACTCATGTATCAAAGCCTTGACAATTTTGCATTCCTTTTTCCAGTCGGGGTATTGGAAGAGGATGTGTCCTTTTTACTACATTCTGAATCCCATCCTTTCTACCTACTTATAAAGCTATAGCTTCAACCTCCACCCACATACTGTTTTTTATTTTCCCATATACTTAACAAACCTTATTTTACCTTGCCTCTTCCTCTATTTCTTTGTTTTCTCAGTGAAACTCTCTCCAACAACAACAAAAAAACTCTATACTCCCCAACGTTATTTCATTTGCCACTCATATTACAGCATACTGTAATCTTCCTTCTAATTCCACCACTTGAAAGTGCTCTTGTTGTGGCCAGTAATTTATTAATTATCAAGTCAAAAAGGTCTTTATTTTAACTGACCTCTCTATGTTACTTAACATTACTGACAATGCTTCCTCCCTTGGCTTTTTCAAAAGTCCTTCCCAGTTCTTATACCACTACATGCTTTCTTCAACACTGTCAATAATCTGAATGTTATATTTAACAGGCAAGGATTTTAAAGCAGCTATTATAATTACATTCTATTACATTAAGGAAAATACAAGGTCACTATGAACAAAAATATAGGAAATCACAACAGAAAAATTAAAAGTATGATGAAGAACCAAATGCATATTTCAGAAAAGAAAAATACAATGTGTGAAATAAATATCAGATAGACATAATGGTAGACTGCAGAGGAAAAGGGCAGAGAACTTGAACAGAAAAAGGGAAATTTATCCAATCTGAATAACAGAATTAAAATTGAAAAACAGGAGCCTCAAGGACTTCTGAAACAATCTCCACAAGTCTAACATATGTATAATTATAGACCCAAAAGAAGAGAGAATGAAGAAAAAAATATTTTTGATCAGCCAAAAATTTCCTAAATGTGAAAAAAGACACAAATGTACAAGTTTGAAAAGCTCAGCAAATTCCAAGCAGCATAAATACTAAGAAAACTACAGGCAAACTTCTGAAAACCAAAACTAATGGAACAATCGTGAACTCAACCAGAGAAAAATGACACATAACTTTTAGAAAACAAAGATTCAAAAATAGCAGACATCACCTTTGAAATTATGGAGGCCACAAAATAGTGGAAGCACTGTTTTATGTGCACTCTAAATGCTGAAAGATAAAAACTGCCAACCCAGAATTCTATAACCAGTGAAAATATCCCTCAAGAATTAGGTGAAATAAATCCACTGTCAGATGAAAGGAAAAAAATTCTTAGACAGCAGACCCGTCCACTAGAAATGCCAAAGGAAATTCTGTAGGCTATCAGGGAAATTATACCAGACCAAACTCACATCTTTAGGAAAGAATAGAGCTTCAGAAATGGTAAATACCTGAGTAAATATAAAAACTACTTTTTTTTCTTAGTGTCTTTAAAATACACATGATTTCTTAAAGCAAAAATTGTCTTTTGGGGTTTATCATGTATACAGATGTGATAAATATCACAAGTATAGCTAAAGAATGTAAATATAAATGGATATATAATGTGCCAAGGATTCCAAATTTTATATGAGGTTACAATATCAATTCTAAACAAAGGATAAAAAGTTACTGATTGTTTATTATGATTTTCAGAGGAATGATTTCTTAAAAATGCAAACAGGTATAACTAAAAAGTCAATAGGTAAATTAAAATGGAATTCTAAAAAATGGTCAAATAATAAAAAAGAGGACAGGACAAAGAGAAACGAGAAATAAAAACAGAAAGGACAAACAGAAAACAAGTAACTATAAACCTAAGTCCAATCAATGTTATATTAAATTTTATCAAACTAAATGCTCAAATTAAAAAGCAGAGAATGTCAAACTGTTACCTACAAAAGACACACTTTAGATTCAAAAATACAAATAGGCTAGAAGAAAAAGAACAGGAAAAGCTAATCATGTAAACAAGTATAAAAAAGCTGGAGAGGCTATACTAATATCAGACAAAACAAACATCAAGGTAAAGAAAATTACTAGAGATAAAGATGAACATCCCATAATGATAACAGGGTAAATTCATCAAGGACATAAAAATCCTAAACATGAATGCACTATGTCATTTTCACAGGACTCTCTTATAGCAAAATACAAAATGTAGACCGTTCCCAGAACACAAATCTCAGCTTTCTCCCTCTCTACCTCCTCCTGAGAAAATATCACTTCACTTCCATTAATTTAACTACCAAGCTTTTGGTTCTCAATCCTGATCTTTATTCAGAACTCTGAAATTCAGCAGAATTTTCCACTTTTTCTCCTAACTATTTTACAAGGCATAAACTTGTGGAAGCAGTAATTACAATGTTGTAATTGTTGGGTTTCTACCATCTATGAACACAATATATATGATGACAACAGCACAAAGGAATAAGAGAGAAATGGAGCTATATTGGGAAAAAAGTTTCAATATTTTATCAGAATTAAATTAGTATTAATCTGAAGTTCAATGTATACTGTAATCCCTATAGGAGCCACTAAGAAAACAACTAAAATCTTTAAAAACCAGAAGATCAACAGATGACACAAAAGAAGGCAGTAGAGGATGAGAATAGTAATATAAAAGGCCTGAATCATACAGAAAACAGCAAAAAGGCAGATGTAAATCCAATCATCCAAGAAACAAGTACATTAATTTGGAAACCAAAAATACTCAGATTAGATTTTTAAAAAGATCCAAAAATATACTATTTCCAAGAAACATGCTCTAGAATAAAAAGCAGAAACAGACTGAAAGGAAAAGGAGAAGGAAAAGGTATAATATGCAAAGAGTAACCATAACAGCTAGAAGGGTTACATTATTAAACAGATTTTCAATCTAGAAATATTACTGGAGACAAAGACAGACATTTCATAACGGCCAAACAGTCTTTGACGTCAGGAAGATTTAACAACTCTAAATGTATACACAGAGCCTCAAAATACATAAACCAAAACTGCCAAAACTGAAAAGGAAAATATACAGTTCACCAACAGGTAGAGAATTCAATACCCAATTTTTAACAATTAATAGACAAGCTAAACTAGAAAATCAACAAGGTATATAAGATTTGAACACTATCAACCAAACTGATGTAACCAACAACATTGATAGGATACTCCACACAACAGCAGATGGAATACTCAAGTGCACATGGAACATTCTCCAGGAGTGACCATATACTAAGCCATAAAACATGTCTCAATAGGGGCGCCTGGGTGGCGCAGTCGGTTGAGCGTCCGACTTCAGCCAGGTCACGATCTCCCGGTCCGGGAGTTCGAGCCCCGCGTCAGGCTCTGGGCTGATGGCTCAGAGCCTGGAGCCTGTTTCCGATTCTGTGTCTCCCTCTCTCTCTGCCCCTCCCCCGTTCATGCTCTGTCTCTCTCTGTCCCAAAAATAAATAAATAAAAAAACGTTGAAAAAAAAAAAAAACATGTCTCAATAAATTCAAAAGGACTAAAATCATACAAATCTCCAACCACAGTGGAATTAAATGGGAAAACAACAGAAAGAAATTGGGAAATTCTGAAATAATGGGAAATTAAACAACACAATGCTAAATAATCCATGGGTCAAAGAAGAAATCACAAAAGAAATTAGAACAAATGTGAACTGAATGAAAATCAAACTACAACATATCAATATCTGAAGAATGCAGTGTTAATAGGGAAATTTACAGCTTTAATGCCCACATTAGAAAAGAAAGGTCTCAAAATCAAAAATCAATAATCAAAGTTTCAATTTAAGAAAATGGAAAGGGAAGCAAAAATCAAACTCAAAGCAAGCAGAAGGAAGGAAGCAATAAAGATTAGAGATCAATGAAAGAGAAAAAAAGAAAAACAGAGGTAATCAAGTTGGTGCTTTCAAAAGAGCAACAAAATTGACAAATGTTTAGCTAGACCTGAGTCTAGCACTGTTGACATTTTGGGCCAAATAATTCTTTCTTGTAGGGCGTTGTCCTATGTGTTACATAATGTTCAGCAGCATCCCTGGCCTCTCTCCACTAGATGCCAGTAACAATCCCCTTCTCAAATTTCACAACCCCAAATATCTCCAAACATTACCAGTATCCTGAGGCAAGTGGAGGGAAAAATCACCCCTGGTTGAGAACCGCTGAGCTAGACAGACCAAGAAAAGAGACAGATGACACAAATAACAAAAATCAAGAATGCAGAAAGAACATCACTTCCTACCCTACAGAAACTGAAAGGATTATAAGGGAATTGTTATCAACAGATGTATGCCAACAAATTAGACGATTTACCTGAAATGGATAATTATTATGTTTCTAGAGAAAAAAATTAAGGGTAAATTACAAACAGTATCATGCATGCTGCAAATAAGTAGTACATTATTAAAGACAGAAAATGTAATGCGTCCAAGGAAAACTAGCACTAAATTGTGGAAATACATATTTCAACTATGTAAACAGGTATTGTAGGAGTTTGGTGTTATTGTTGTTGTTTTTTTTTTTTAATTACAAGTAGTACATTTAAATTATGAGTAGCATGTGCTTACTGCAACAATTCTAACTGTAGAAAAGTACCTTAAGTAAATTAGGAACTTACCTCATTCCCCTCCATTTCTATCCCATTGATAACTACTGCTAAACATTTGGTATGCATATTTATGGTTTTGTTTTTGCTTTTTTGCCTTGCTCATACAAACATTACACACATTTATAATGATTTTGTATAAAAATGAGTTTACACATATAGTTATATAAGCCAAAGACACTTGCTTTTTTACTTAATATGTTAAACTTAGGACTCCAGAAACAATGCATATAGTTCCACATACAATCTGTATGTTCCATATAACACAAATAACTCACTGATAATAGCTGCATAATATAATTTTAAAGTTCCACAATTTGGCTACATCAAAATTAATTCAACCATTTTCTCACTGATGGATATTTAGGTTGTATCTTAGTCTTTGATAGGCAAACAATGTTGCAAAACATCCTCACACACTCTCTTCTATACTAGCATTTTTATTTCAGTCAAACACATTCCTGAGAGTCAACCAGCAAGTGCACTTTAAATTTTAATAAATATCGTCAGATTCTTTTCTTCCAAGTTAGTAATAATTACTGCACCACCAACAGTGTGTAAGAATACCCTATTTTCCATGTCCCCAAAACAGGATATTATCATTTTCTAATTTCTGCCAACCTAACCAGTGAGAAGTATCTCTGTTGTTTTTATCAGTAATTCCCAACTTTCAAGGAGGTAAAGAACCTTTTCCTAGGCTTACTGGTTATTTGCATTTCTTCTTCCTTGAACTACAAATTTCTAATTTCTCTCAAATGGATAGCAATTTCTCTCTCAAATGGACAGCAAACAGGATCATCCTATAAATGATGACGGGACAATCTTCCACTTCTAACTTACACTGTGTTGACTGCCTAATCCAAGGTACTATAAACAAAGTCCCTGTATTACACAACTCAGGGGACAGTGCTTAGGGGCTGGTCCCCCAGTGGTGAGTGGCATAGGAGAGGGGCAGTCTGGGTAATGGTATGCTTGGGGCATTTTCAGTGGTGATGCTGGAGTAGGAGGGCTTCCAGGCTGTGATGGGAAAAGTCTGCAGCAGCAGAGGCAGGGTACACAAGTGTTATTTGTGTGTCTGAGGAATTTGTTTTCTTTTGGTTTTGTTGGTTTTGTTCTGAAGAGGTATTTCATATAACAATACAATGAATATCCTTGGTACGTCTAACTTTGCACTATTACAGTGTACATCCTTGCATATAGACCTTGGTTGATAAGCACAATACTTCCAAAGGCTAGAATCCAGTTAGTGACTTCCTGAATTAAAAAGTACAGGCACGTATTTTAGATTTTTGTTAGAAATAAATGTCATCTGTTAGAGAGATCTCCTCAACCACCCCCGAAATACATGGACTGAATAGGAGGAAGTTATCAAAATAATAATAGTCTATGACCATTTAGAAGGGTTAAGATACTGAGTTCTTAAACACAGTTCAATGCTTACTGAAGGACCTGAAACTTTAGAATAATGAAATTGAAAATTAAATAAAATACTAATTAGGGGCACCTGGGTATCTCAGTCGGTCGGTTAAGTGTCCGACCTCAGCTCAGGTCATGATCTCACAGTTCATGGGTTTGAGCCCCACATTGGGCTCTGTGCCGACAGCTCAGAGCCTGGAGCCTGCTTTAGATTCTGTGTCTCCCTCTCTCTCTGCCCCTACCCCGTTTGCATTCTATCTCTCTCTTTCAAAAATAAAAAAAACATTTTAAAAAATTATTTTAAAAAATAATAAAAATAAAATACTAAAATTAAAAAATGTCTGGACTTTAATTTTACCAGAATGTCTTCAATGTATCACTGTTAAATATTAAGGCAGCTGCTGGTTTACCCTTATTTAACTAAAGAAAAATCAGGTGTTTTTAGGGGTTTTTTTTTTTTGGTTTTTGGGGTTTTTTTTCTGTTTTTGTTTTCGTTTTAATCAACCACAGGTTTTGGAACCTTAAATTCCTTTTTTAGCATCTACTGAAATGATTAAATAGATTTTATTTGACCTGTTCAAATAATGTTATACTGGTACAGTTCCTGATATTAAGCCATTTTACATTCCTAAAATAAGTGCTCTTTAGCAATGACATTCATTTTTTAATGTATACTTAGACTTAATTCACTAATGTTTTATTTGGGATTTTTCATATTTGTATTCCTAAGTGCAAAGTCAGTACCCTTCTTCTCTCGTACTCTGTCGAGATTTCGATACCAATTCAGTAGTATTGACTTCATAAAATAGAGCACTGAAGCCTAACTACAGGTACCATTTATTGAACATCTTAGCATTCTTTTTTTTTAAGATTTTTTTTAAGTTTATTTATTTTGAGAGAGAGAAAGAGAGAGAGCACAAGTGGGGAAGGGGCAGAGAGAGAGGGAGAGAATCTCAAGCAGGCTTTGCACTAGTGGTGCACGCGGGGCTCGAACTCACTAACTGCCAGATCATAACCTGGGCCAAAGTCAGATGCTTAACAGACTGAGCCACCTAGGTGCCCCTGAACATTTCAGCATTCTTTTTACATGCTTCCCATGTAAATTTCATGATAATCACATGATTTCTTATCTCTATTTCGGAGATGGTGCAGCTGAATCCCACAGACTCAAAATCTCCCTCAGATCACCCACCACTGAATGAAAGAGTTTGCATTTCAAAGTAGGGATCACACTAGTAACCAATGTTCAATGCTACTTGCCATCTTTGTGTCAACATTCTAGAACAAGAAGCACTGGAATTAAGTATTGTTTGAAAATGGTTCAGGCAATCATAATCATTTCTGGAAACAATGCTTTGAATAGCAATACCTTTCACAGTTACTCAGTTTTCTACTTCCTGAGTCTATTTGAGAAAGTTCAATTTTTACAGAAAATCATCTATTTCTCCAAAGTTTGAATATTCTTAGCATCGACTTTCGAAGAACTAAAAAAGCGTTTCAAAAACAAGAGACTAAAGTTTACCTTGACTTTGGGCCAGATGAAGAATTTTTGATGTAACATATCGGGCAGTATCTGATTCTGCAGATTCAGTATTGATCTTCTCCAGCTGAGCCAGGAGTCCCACGATCCGTGAATTATTGGTAAGGCTAAGAAGAATGTTACTTTATATTAGGACACATTCTACATCAATTGTAAACTCAAAACTAGAAGATCACTGTTTAAAAAAAAAAAAAAAAACTCTACCCTTCTAAAAACATTAAGCGTTTATATCACATTTCCTTACTCTATGTTATATAGCTCAACGTTGCTAAAAATTCTATTAATTTAAATGAGAAACACATTCCATTTCAGAAAACCACAAATATGCACTCAGCCCTGCCCAGCAATCTTAAATCACGCCCTGAAAGTTCATCTTTACACTCTCCAAAAAGACGTCTTACATTTCCTATGCTCACCTCAAAACTCTAATCATCCCACCCACCCCAGTTCACTCTCAGTGCCTTGCTTTATAATCGTTATAAACTCAAAAAGGCACACACTCATCTTCCCACTACCAGATCCTTAAACCTATCTGATTCTCTATCCACATTCTTTCTTCTTTGTTCTCTTTCATTATACATTGCACATTGGATACTCTTCTAGGTATTACAAACAGTAAACACAACAAAAATTCATGCCCCCTACAGACTGAACATTCCAATGGTGAGACATAAATATGTTGATAATCATACAGTATTTAAGGTGGTGGTAAGTGTTATAAAGAAAAACAGATTAGGGGAATAAAAGGTACAGGGCAAGGGATGCAATTTTAGACAGTGGTCAGGGAAAACCTCATTGACAGGGTATCATTCAGGGAAAGACCTGAAAGAAGTAAAGGAGTAAGCTGTGCAGAAATCTGCAGAAAGAGCTGTCCAGGGAAAAGGAGTCACGACCACGAAGACCCCAAAGCAGGGGTCTGCTGCATTCAGCTAAAGTGAGATGACCCATGTAGCTGGAGCAGACTTCAAGGAGAGTAACAGTAAGATTTGAGGTCAGAGTGGGGGTGGGGTTGGAACCAACATTTAAAGCTTTGCAGGCCACTGTAGGGATTTTGGTTTTTACCCTAAGAGGGATGGAAAGTTTTTGAAATGAGCAATGTGCTCTGATGTTTTAAAAAGGCTCTTTGACTGTCATGTGGAGACTCAAAGAACAATCCCTCCCCTATTTACTTGCCTCAGCCCCTCCTGCATTTTCAATGTCTTTGCTCCTTCAATTACTTGTAGTACATCATCTCCCTCTCTCCCTTTCAACTGGATCATACCCCCCTGGCACACGAATCTCCTGCAGGAGCTCCCACTAGCTGCCACGGCATTTCCGTTACTCCTTGAAGGAGATGTCTGTGCTTGCTCTCTCCATTTTCTCACATACTGTTCACTTTTCAAGCTTGCCTTCTGCACCTCGAGATCTCCCAACCTCCTGTGGTCACTTCCTTCCTCGTTACACTCAGTCTCTCAGCACTATCAGATAGCTCCCTCTTCCTTCACCTCCTTCTTTGGGCTTCAATGACCCCACTCTCTCCTCATGTTCTTCCTGTCACCACCTCTCTGAGATCTCGTGATTGGCTCCTCCTCCTGTGACACATCTCTACATGCTAAAGACCCCACACAGCTCTATCCCCAGCTCTCTTCTCTTCACTCTCTCCACTCTTCAACCAGTGTGGTCTCATCTAATCCCACCACTGTTAATTATGATCTAAATGCTGCCTGGCTCCTACACTCAACTCCAGCCTCACCCTGATAGCTTACCCAACCTAGCAAGCCCAATATAAAACCACCCATTCTTCCTCTCAACCTATTCTTCTTCCAATCTTAATGCTCCCAAACTCACGTGAAACCATCAGTTGCTCAAGACAAAAATCTGGGCTCCCTTCCCCACACACCAACCCAATAACAGCTCCATCTCTGAAACATCTCAACTTCATCCACTTGTCTCCCTATCTACCATTACTACCCAAGTCTAAGCAATCATTCTTTCTCGCTTAGAAATCAGAGCCTCATAACTAGTCTGCTTTCATTCTTGCTTGCCAATAATCCATTTTCACAGTACTTTTTTTATCTTTTTGTTTTGAAATAATTATAAACACGCACAGAAAGTTGAAAAAATAGTAGAGTGGTCCCTTCCATCTTTCGCCTAGTTTCCCCAATAGTTAACATTTACATGAACTACAGGGCAACAGCAAAAACCAGGAAATTGACATTGGTTACTTATACAGTTCTAGGCCACTTTATCACATATGTAGATTTATAGAACCACTAATATAATCAAGTTGCTGTCCAGCTAAAACCCCTTCAATGGCTTCCCTTCAGCCGTTAGGCCAAATCTTATTTACTTACCACAACATACTAGACTTTATATCATTTGGATTCTGTCTACCTCCCCGACTTGACTTCTCACAATGTTCCCCTCACACACTGGGATCCAGTTGCAGTGGATTTCTATCAGTTCTTTGAATACGACATGTTTTCCCCAACCTCAAGGTCTTGTATCTGCTGTCTTCTCGATCTGGAGGGAGGTTTCTCCCAGTTCTATTTAGAGCTGGCTCCTTCTCATTTCAGGCTACAGCCCAACCATGGGACCATTTCCTCACCAGCCCCTCCACTTCCAATATTAAAGTGTACCTATAGAGAATTTATCACAATCTGTAATTACGTAAGCTCCACAAAGGTAGAGATCTTGCATGTCACCCAGTATTTCAAACACTGACTGGTATAGCCATAGGCAATACACATCTAGAAACATATTATAAACAAACAATATATGTTTTTTCATATTAACTGTGCCCAATGCTTTGAATTTGGAAGTACTTCAACTGAAAAGGTATCTGAAGTTTGAAAAATACACATTAAGCACACATTTGAAAATATATCTAATATACCATTTAAAATAACGCAACACGGGGCACCTGGGTGGCTCAGTCAGTTGAGTGCCCAATTTCCACTCAGGTCATGATCTCACAGCTCGTGAGTTCAAGCCCCACGTTAGGCTCTGTGCTGACAGCTTAGAGCCTGGAGCCTGCTTCAGATTCTGTGTCTCCCTCTCTCTCTGCCTCTCCCCTACTTGCTGTCTTTCTCAAAAATAAATAAACATTAAAAATATTTTTTAATTAAAAAAAAAGAACACCACAAATCCACAAAACCCATGTATGTGTATGTATCATATACATGTGTATATACTATATGTAATGTATAGATACTTATATCATTAAAGACTGAACTCAGGAACACATAAGAGAACCTAGCTATCTTTCATTAAGCCACACATTAAAGATATTTGCAAAAATGTAATAAAAAATGCCAGTCTTCTATCTTTTTGAAAATATAGTTATTTCTAAAACAAAATGTTATATTATTATACAATTGGTTTATTATCATTTTAAAATGAATAGTTTTAATTTCTCAGTTTTAATGTATAATACCATAAATATCAATAGATAAAATAACTCACATCAACAAAAACTTTTTGGAGTCTTCATCAATTTAAGAGCACTAAAAGGTTCTAAGCTAAAAAATTTAAGAACCACTCCTCTAGGCTTATCTTGCACATTTTGTGCTCCTGACCTAGAATCAGCCCTTTCTCCAAAGAGCCCTGGTTCTTTCTGGTGAGAAATGGTACTAAGACACCACAGTTTGCAAACTAGGGAGCAAATACATCTTTAAAAACAGTTCCATAACCCAGATTTAAGAGAAATTTGCATTAAGGAAACCAAAATTCTGAAATTTAATAACTGAGTGTTTCTTAAATTTTCTCCATATTATTTTTCTCTTAAAGGTCATCTCTGTATTTTTCAGTAGCTAATAAAACATCTACTATTCAAAAAATTCATGAACATACAAAACGCACTAAGTGTAACACACATTCTGTTCCATTCCAAATTAAAAATTTATCAGTAACTCTTAAAATTTTTAAATTACACCACTGTATAAAAAGAAAAAAGAAAAAAAAAAAAAAAACCTTTCATCGGAGTGATTCCATTCTGAGAATCATGCTCTTTCAAATGGATGGATGGATGAATTTTTGGAAGGGAAGCAACTAATTGAGAACACTGGCAAATCAATTTCCCTTTCTATTCCTATTTTTCTCATCTACAGAATGAAAACTGAACAAAATACTTTAAGCCACCCCAATTTTGCTCTAAGAACGTAAAGCTGCAGACACTAATATTGAAGGAATCACCGGGTGAACACCAGAGGGCAGCTCTACCTTCTGAATAATTTTCAGACTTTGGAAAATCTGAGGGTGGTGATAAGGTATACAACTATTCAATGGACAATCTGAACTACACTGAGAAAAATTTTAAACAACAAGGCTCAGAAAAGAATGTTATCTTCTCTGCCTTACCCTATTCTTAGACGAATCAAAATGAGGCTCAGACCAAATTTCAGAGATTCAACTTATAATTGTTAATTATTATGTAGTGAAAAATCATGTAATTGGAAATATGAACAATATGAAACACATCAAATCAAGTTAACCTCCAAATGGACATTTTTTTAGGTTTTTTTTTCCTTTTTTTTTTTCTTTTTTTTGAGAGAAAGAGGGAGGGAGAGACAAAGAGAGGGAGAGAAAATTTCAAGCAGTCTCCACACTATCAGTGCAGAGCCTGGGGCAGGGCTCAAACCCACAAACCATGAGATCTTGACCTGAGGCAAAATCAAGAGTCAGATGCGCTTAACCGACTGAGCCACCCAGGCGCCCCTCAAATGGATATTTTAAAAATAATATCATTCAAATATCTGTTTCACAGTGGTCACCTACTGCTTTGATATTTGGGTTTACTCTCAGAGCTATTTTTCTAAAAGCATAAATTTTCTTGGATATTACAAAAGTCCCAATGATGTACAGATATTAATCTGCAACAAATTATTTCCCAAGCAAGTGCAAGGGCTATAGAACCTACCTTCATATTATAAATAAATGTTATTATCTTTTTCACCTTAAAATGTAGATAATAAAGATGTCCTTGTAAAACAGGTAAAAATATCTCACAGCAAAAAAAAAAAAAAAAAAAACAGATATATACTAAAGTTTTAGACTTAAACATGAATCACAGAAATTAAGTTTTAATTTCAAACAATACAGTTTCATTTCTAAAATGCACATTATCTTTCAGAAATGTCTGTTCCTCATTTATAGGTCTTTTTTACCTGTCTTTTATTACTTTTGCTTTGTTTACATTTTTACTGTTTCTCTCCAAATACTGAACACAAAACTTTATTTTCTTCCATCATAAATCAAAGGACAATGAAAAACAGAAATTTCATTATCATTCTTCTGTAGAAATAGTTACTATTTAAATATGTATGTTTGGAAAACAATATTATTCTAACTGCAAGAGAACAGTAACTATTTCTCTGACTACTTATTAGAATTAAATGCAATAAAGTCTTCTCTAACAATAAATTCTAGTTCAATACTACCAAGTGACTTGTTGTTAAAGACAACCAAAAAAATCTTGTTAATAAAATTGCAAACTGCCTAAATTTATACTAGGATCAGCAATAATTAGTCAAGTTTTCCTTGAAATCCCTTCACCAAAGTTAATAACATGCTAATGATTTTCTATTCATTATTCATTATTTTTTATAACTTCTCTGGTAACGTTCCACTGGGATTTTAGGTACACGTTTATGGCTAACTGCTTTGCCCTGGTATCTGTCCTATCTTTCAGAATAACAAGTTTCAGTCAGGTGTGAGCCACCCTGGTAAGCCACACTTCTCATTTTTAGCTTAATGTAGAAGTTAGTATAGGCTAGATCACAGGCTCTCAGTTTTGTTTTAGTGTTTTTTTTTTTTATTGTCTCATGATATCTTTATATTCAAAAATTACTGGGGACCCCCAAAGAGGTGTTATTTTCAAGGGAAACAGAAATCATCTGACAAACAACCTGAAAGACCAGGACACATCAATACAATAAAAACTACAAAACACTGCAAAAAATATTAAAGAAGATCATAAAAAAGGAATATGCTGTCCTCAAGGGTAAGAAGACTCAACGTTGTCAAAATATCAATTCTCCCCCGTGGGGCGCCTGGGTGGCTCAGTCAGTTAAGCGTCCAACTCTTGATCTTGGCTCAGGTGACAATCTCACAGTTCTGGGATCCACGCTGGACTGGACGTGGAGCCTGCTTAAGATTCTCTCTCTCCCTCTTCCTCTGCCCCTCCCCCACTCGCTCACAGGTACTCTCTCTCAAAAAAAAAAAAAAAAAAAAAAAAGAGAGATATCAATTCTCCCCAAACTGATCTATAAAATCAAGGCAATCCAATAAAAATCCCAGCAGGCTATTGTGTAGAAATTATAAAACTGATGCTAAATTCACATGAAAATACAAAGAAACCTAAAATACACCAAACTTTGGAAATAAAAGAACAAAGTTGGTGGACCAACACTAATTATGAGACTCATAAAGCCACCAAGGCAGAGAGGTATCAACACCAAGATAAACATCTAAATCAGTGGAATGAAACAGAGTCCAAATATAGATCAACACATACATGACAACTAATTTTTAACAAAGATACAAATTGTTGATTGAGAGGATTTTGCAGGTATAAACAGACCAAACTTACCAAACTGTACTCTCTATGTACAGTTTGTTGCACAATGATTGTATGTCAATGAATTTGTTTACAAATTATAGGTGGCCTTAGTAAGTACTCTTGGGTAAGACAGAAACTACACAGAAATGGATGGAGCGTGTGAAAGGAGATGTAGATTGCACTTACAGACCATTTCAAATTTTTTTGGCTTTTAAGGGAATCATATATATTGGGTAGTGACAGAAGAGCAGAGTCTAAATACTGGGAAGCCCAGATCTTGTTTAAATAGTAATGAATGAAGGAGTTAAACATTCAAGACAGAAGAACAAATGATTAAAAGACCCTGAGAAGGAAAGAGGGAGGTGAAATCAATACACAGGTGTCAGTATTAGTCTTTGACAATAAAAGAGACACATTCTCTGCTGCAGTAAGTAACAAGAGGGTAGGCAGAGGATGGGATCAAATAAAGGGGAATATGGAAAATTTTGGTGCCAGAAATATGAGGATAATAGATTGTATTGTCTCTGTGATATCATAAGGGGAGGCCATTTGTTAAGGATATGTATTTGAGATGTCTGAGGATTTCAAAGGTTTAAAGGGTGAAAGAAAGTATAAAATAATCATTACAAAAATTGAGAAAATGAACTTTCCAGAGAACCACAGTCACAAGATTGCTGGGCTCAGTTCAGGCCGATGATCAGTAATTTTTAGTGATATCTGCCAAGTTAGTTCATCCTCCAATGTCATTTAGCTACTCAACAACAGTTTATCCAGAGAAAGGACTCTGTCAGATGGGTGTGATGGAAAATAAAAAATGAGGTAAAGCCATTTCAGGTATTTTCAAGAGTGTAATGATAGACAATGGATTCTACACTGTGTAAGAAAGGAGGAGGTGAATGAGAAAAAATAGAAGTCAACAGATTAGCACTCTCGGTAAGGGAGAACTCTTGTAATACAGACACTGGAGCAAGTGAGCTAGAGAGATAAAAGATTAGAGCAAGGGAAAAGAAGGATTTGACCCTTTTCTATCTATCTCAATTTATCTTACTGAATTCAGGTTTTTTTAAGTTTATTTATTTATTGTGAGGTAGAGACAGAGAGCACAAGCAGGTAAGGGCAGAGAGAAGGAGAGACAGAATCCCAAGCAGGCTCCATGCCATCAGTGCAAAGCCCAATGCAGGCCTCGAACCCATGAACAATGAGATCATGACCCACACCAGGATCAAGAGTCAAACACTTAGTCGACTGAACCACCCAGGTGCCCCTGCATCCGGTTTTCTTTACAGAGCAGTATAACAAGTATTACTAGAAACTATAATTTCTCTTAGATGAAGGCCATTTGCAATGATCACCTAAAACAGCAGCAAAAATTACAATAAATATCCAGTAAAATCTATTTCAGGAGAAAAAAATGAAAACTAACACTAAGAGCCAGAAGTTGTCAAACTATAACTTCATATTCTTATGAACAACAAGCTAGTAATTCTAGATACTTTAGCTAATCAACAGAAATAGCATTACTTGTTCCACCTAATCCCAAAAAGAAGACTGGTGCTCCTTTTTAAAACACAGTCAGTACTTAATTCCTTTACTATAGAAATTACAGAAATACTTGAACAATGAAATTTGTTACAATGTATCACATAGTTAATACCTGGAAAACCTAACAATTTAAGGAATAAATCTTTTTTTTTTTTTTTTAACGTTGATTTATTTTTGAGACAGAGAGAGAAAGAGCATGAACGGGGGAGGGTCAGAGAGAGAGGGAGACACAGAATCTGAAACAGGCTCCAGGCTCTGAGCCATCAGCCCAGAGCCCGACATGGGGCTCAAACTCACGGACCGTGAGATCATGACCTGAGCCAAAGTCGGACGCTTAACCGACCAAGCCACCCAGGCGCCCCAGGAATAAATCTTATCTAAATAAACTGTGTGGGGCACCTGGGTGGCTCGGTGTGTTGTGTCTGACTTCAGTTCAGGTTATGATCTTGCATTTCATGAGTTCGAGCCCCACATTAGGCTCTGTGCTGACAGCTCAGAGCCCAGAACCTGCTTCGGATTCTGTGTCTCCTTCTCTCTCTGCCCATCCCTTGTTCATGCTTTGTCTGTCTCCCTCCCTCCCTCCCTCTCTCTCTTTCTCTCTCAAAAATAAATGAACATTAAAAAAAATTTTAGGGGCTCCTGGGCAGTTGAGCATCCGACTTCAGCTCAGGATTGATGGGATCAAGCTCCATGTTGGGCTCTGTGCTGACAGCTCAGAGCCTGGAGCCTACTTCAGATTCTGTGTCTCCCTCTCTCTCTGTTCCTCCCCCACTCACACTCTGTTTCTCAACAATAAATAAATAATTTTCTTTTAATTTTAAATAAACTGTGTATATACTTCTCATTAGAAAACAGAGTAAACCATACTTGTAAATGCAAAGTTGTAGTAAATGTAACATACAACACTGCTACAAAGCAAAAAAACTCTATTATCAATATTAATAAGTTGTCATTTACTGAGCCTGCTAGACACTATTTAATCTTTGCAACTTCATAGTGATAGCATTATTATTACACCCATTTTATAGACACTTAACAGGGTTAAGTAATCTAGCTAAAAAAATTCCAAATTAGAATCAATGAGTTTGACTTTTAATGAAAGAGTCCACAGTAAAACCTTGCTAAGGACAATTTCTTGGTACATTCGAGCTTTAGTCGATATGATGCTTTAACTCAGGGGTAGTTAAAATTTTCCTGGAAAGGGCCGGACACTGTGGACCAAACAGTCTCTGTCATGATTACTCAACTCTGTCACTCTAGAGCAAAAGTGTCCAGACAATATATAAATGAAGGAGCATAGCTTGTTACAATGAAACTTTATTTATGTACACAGAAATTTCAATTTCATATAAACTTCCTGTGTCATAAATATTCTTCCCCCCCCCCCCCAACCATTTAGAAATGTTAAAAACTATTCTTCGGGTGCCTGGGTGGTTCAGTCAGTTAAGTGCATCTGACTCTTGATTTTAGCTCAGGTCATGATCTCACAGTTCATAGGATCGAGCCCCAAGTCAGGCTTCCCACTGAAAGCACAGAACCTGCTTGGGATTCTCTCCCCCGCCCCCTCTCTCTGCCCCTCCCCCACTCTGTTTCTCTCTCTTTCTCTCTCCCTCTCTCAAAATAAATAAACTTAAAAAAAAAAACTATTCTTAGTTCATAAGCTATACAAAAACAAGAGGTAGACCAAATTTGGTCTATGGGTCATAGTTTGCTGACTCTTATTTTTAACTGAGAAGTTAAACATTAATAAATATTAATTTAAAAATATAAATACAACATACAATCATTTAAACATAAATAATATTTTCAAGTAAGGAGTTTCCAATAACCATTGGAGTATTATTCCCATAACTGATACATATTGGTATTTAGAAGTACAGTACCTCTTCTCTGATACCACTTTTAACTTGCTCATCTTGAGTTACTTCATTTCATCATTGCAGATAATCTAAAAGAAAAAACGTTAATGATTTTAAACACATGATTGTTTCTAAATATTAGGTGACATAAAAGCCAGACAACTGAAAGTTTTTATTGTAAAGATAACAAGATAACACAAGAAACCAAGGAAGAATGTTTTGAGTTTTATGTGCTTCTGGCAAGCTACTTCAATGTGCAAAAATGTGTGACTAGTATAAGACCTAAAACCAGCCAGTAAAAGGTTATCAAAATCCTGGTGCTACAAAAATGCAAAAACCTAACATAATAATCTAATATCTAGTGTTAACATTTCTTTTGAGACAGTTCAAATTATCTTTCCTGTTCTTACAGTCCTCCTTAAAATACTCAAACCAACCACAGCAATGTACTTACTTGTCCACCATTCACACTGTGGTCAAATACTGTTAAATGTGTACCATTATTTCTATGAGAGAGCACTTTTTAACAACAAATTGTGTACACAGTAAAAACCATCTATAATATCTCATTCAATATACGTAATGCATATTTTCCTTCAACAAAGTTTTATCATTAGAAAGTGTACATTATACATTTTAAAGCTTTAAGTCTTGGCTTGCAGAATCTTTACAACTTTTCGTATTTCTTTTGCAACTATTCACCCTCCAAAAAAGAAAAAAAAAAAAGAACCCTGGACATTTTTAATTTTTATATATAAATGCTTACTGAGGCAGAATTTTGTGGCATCACTAGAAAGTTTAAAAATTACTGCCAATTCAACAAGTTTCTCACATATTTATGCAATATATAGTAATGCTATTTAGTTAAAGGGAAGGAAACATGCAAAAGAACATAACAGATTTAGAAGATACAGGTATTCTGGATGTTTTTCTTCAATTAACAAAGAACTTTCAACTTCAATAAAACACATATGATTTTTTTCAATTTTTTCATTACCTCAATTATAAAAGAGAAAACATGTATTTAGTATTATGTATAAAAATTACATAATTGTTTTTAAGGTTACTAGAAATTTTAAATTGCTATTCTTTTAATTGACTTAAAAAAAACCCTACCAATTGAAAGTAACTTTTTCCAATTTCCAAATTAATTAAGACTCAAAAATCCAAAGGAGGAAAAAAATTCTATGTAATTTCAAAAGCACTAATGCTGCCATAAACATAAAGTTAAAGTAAGTTACTTCTACTTGTTGGGTGGTAGGGTGCTCTCTAAAAGTATTAATAGCACATCTCATGAAAAGTTCACTGCGAATCTCATTAGAACTGATAAAGTTGGGGGGGGGGGCACCTGGGTGGCTCAGTCGGTTGAGTGTCCGACTTCAGCTCAGGTCACAATCTCATGGTTTGTGAGTTCGAGCCCTGCGCCGGGCTCTTTGCTGATGGCTCAGAGCCTGGAGCCCGCTTCAGATTCTGTGTCTCCCTCTCTCTCTGCCCCTCCCCCACTTGTGCTCTGTCTCTCTCTGTCTCTCAAAAATAAATAAATGTAAAAAAATAAAAAATAAAAGAACTGATAAAGTTGGATAGGTTAATGTTGGGCACTTACATCACAGCCAATTCTATCTCACCAGTTAAGAAATGATTCAAATTTCCAATTCACAATAAAATAATAGTCGAACAACAGGCATTCCTATCCTCTCCCTCCTAGGACTGAATTAAAGTAGACAGCAGCAATAAAGAGAAATTAAGTTATGTTGAAGCCCCACAGTGCCAAAAAGGAAACAAAAGTTGGGGATGGGAGGTAGATGCCTTGTCCAGAAGAACTCAGGACACTTGGAACCCAGGGACTAGAAGATGCCAAGTAAAACAGAAAGAGACTGCTTGGCAGCTAACTAAAACCTTGTAATCCCAACTTCTTACCTCCTCCATACCTCATACCTCACCATTGTGGGAAATGTTCAACAGCTAGTCACAGAACTCCTGACAAATAATCTTCACTAAAGAAACTGACAACCTCAAAGAATTCTGCTTTCTGGGACTAAAGAGATCCCCAGGAAAAAGGCCAGCTCTCAATCCCATCATCCTAGAGCTAAGCCAGTATGGTCACTTTTTATAGCCCAAGGCCAGAGTGTCCCCAGAGAACTTGGGAACTTTCTGTTTTGAAAGTCTGTGTCTGTTACAGTATCACGTACTAAAAAGAGGCACCTAGAGAAGTGCTGCATTTCACCAAGTTTGTGGCTTTGCCAACCAAGTGTGACAAAGCAAGAAAGGGGCAGAGAAACTGAGAATGTATAACAAGGGCGTAATGATAAAAACTGACCGTGAAGTTTAGGTATAATCTACTCATTCCTCTTTATGGGGTCATTCTCATCACCATAAAATCATGTTATTTCCGAGTCTTGAAGGGAAAAACAACCTCTCTTGTTCCCACTTCCTCAATCCTCAATCAAGTCTCATTTAGTTGTTTACACACATTGCCAACCAGTACTCTCTTCCCATCCTCTCCTAAAGACACTCCAGCCAGATTCTCCCCATCCCACTTGTCTGTGTCAGTGACCTCCACGTCCCTAAATCCAACTGTCAACTCTCAGTCTTCATCTTATTTGTCCTATCAGCAGCATTTGATAGAACTGGTCACTCCTTTTTCTTGGAAATACTTTCCTCATTTGGCCATACTTTCTAAGCTTCCCTCACTGGATGCCCCAGGCTCATTTCTTTCTCATCTGTTTCTAACTCCAGTCTCTTCCTTGGTGACCTCATCCAGTCTCACGACTACTCAACATCTCCACTTGGATCTCTAATAATGCCAAAACTCAACATATCCAAAACTGATCTCCTGACCTGCTCTCCCCTACCAAGTATGCCCTCACCTAAGCTTTTCCAACTGTAAAGACAATTCTCTCTCCAGTTCTCAGTACAAGGCCTTAACTTCCTCCTTGGCTCCTATCTTACATCCCACATCCAATGCATCAGCAAGTTCTGATAATTCTACTTTCAAAATACATCCAGAATCTGATCACTCCACCATAGCTACTACAATGGTCAAGCAAACCATCCTCATTAGTTTCCCTTCTACCTCTGGCCTCCTACAGTCTATTCTCAACACAACATCCTGACTGATCCTATTAAACCCTTGGGGAAATAAAAGTGGGGGGGGGGGGGGACCTTAGGTAAATCTTGTCACCACTCTGCTTGATGTCCTGCAACGCTGCCCATTTCGGTGGCACTAAGCGCCCTAGGTGAATACCCCCAGCCGTTCCCCTGACTTCATCTCCTACCTACAATTCTCCTCACTCACACTGCTCTAGACACACTGTCTGTGCCTCCTTGCTTTCTTCCCACTCTTACCTTAATGCCTTTGCCCAAGCTGTTTCCTCTATCCAAAATGTTCTCCTGCCAGATAGTCTAATGACCAAACAACTCCCAAACTTCTTTTGCTTATCACCTTTTCAATAAAGTCTAAATTTCAACCATCCTATTTAATTTTGTAAACCAGATCCAGACCCCAGCATACCCACTGTCCCTTGCCTGAATCTACTCTCTCTTCTTCTGGAGCACTTACCACCTTCTAACACTGGATGATTCACAAATTACTGAACACTTGTAAGACTGTACTATGCAATAACTGATAATATACGAACATGCATCAAAACAACTTTCAAGGGAACAGTTTAGTTTCATAAACTTACAAATGTTCAACAGATACCCCATTAAACCATATATATCAATCCTGTAATCAAATTCATCCCAGACCCTTACCAGTTTATCACTACTGATGACTACAAAGGCAACCACGGTAGGTACCTTCATTTTCTTGAGGTTCTGAGGAAAAAGTGATAGCAACCCACAGTCCTTGGTATGCCCACATAAGAAATCACACGGTCTAATATCTAATATCTCACTGGCCAATATTTTACTCATTTAATCACCTTGTAAACTAGACAATTTACTTAACTCTGTGTATTGCTTACTATCTATATTTCCCTGCTAGAATTAAAGCTCCATATAGACAAAAATCTGTTTTGCTTAGTAAATGCCTCCCAAGTATCTAGAAGAGAGCCAGCACACTGCAGGTGCTAAATAAGGATACTTAATATTTTGTCTTCCTATCTAGAAACAAAGGTCTGTCTTGAAGAACAATGTTGACATCTATACTGACAATGTCCCATGGATAGCTGGCTTCATCTGAAGATTTGTCACTCTTGTTTAAAAAAAAACAAAAGCTGACTTCACGACACAGTGTTTTCTTCACAAAGAGGTGCTATTGTCAAAAATTCTGGCAGGTGAGAGGAAAAAGTTGCTTGAAACTACAAAAAATGATTAACTTTATTAAACAAAAACCTGTTCACTTGAAAATATTTATGGGTGCCTGGGTGGCTGAGTCAGTTGAGCGTCTGACTTCAGCTCAGGTCATGATCTCATGGTCTGTGGGTTCGAGCCCCGTATTGGGCTCTGTGCTGACAGCTCAGAGCCTGGAGCCTACTTTGGATTCTGTGTCTTCCTCTTTCTCTGCCCCTCCCCCGCTCACGGTCTGTCTGTCTGTCTGTCTGTCTCTCTCTCTCTCCCCCTCCCTCCCTCCCTCTCTCTCTTGAAAAATAAACATTAAAAAAAATTTTTTAAGAAAAAATAAAAACCAATGTTTAAAGAACTATGTTACAACCTGAACAAGGAGCATATGAATCTCCTGTTACATCCAGAAATGCAGTGACTTAGTGCGTGAGGAGTTCTCAACAGGGTGTCAGCGCTGAAAGGTGAAGTGCAGAGTACTTTCACACAGTAGGCTATGTGCTTAGAGAAAAAAGGCTGCCTACTGAAACCAGCCAACTTAGCAAACACTTGTTATCACGTGAAGCAAGTGAATGACTTTGCAAGACCTTAGAGAAAATGTTTTGACTTCAAGTGACAGGATTATTGGGGAAAAAATCAGGTGACAAACAAAAATCATAAAACTGCTCCTACTGCTGCTTGGGTTTGAGAGTGAAAAAGGGTATCTGTAAATCTCAAATCTTGCTGACCTAGAAGAACAAAATTGAAAAGCAAAATTAAACAGGATTTCCTCCTTATTTTCAAACAAGTGTAAGACTGAATGAGGAACCCTTCCTCTGAATCTACTGCTCAGGCTGAGAACTTGACTTTGAGGAAGAAGAATTTCATATGTTATGGTCTAATTACACACTCAAGATGAGACTTCCTGATCTGTCCCTAAAAGAGTT
The DNA here is from genome assembly GCF_018350175.1 of Felis catus. NCBI lineage: Eukaryota > Metazoa > Chordata > Mammalia > Carnivora > Felidae > Felis > Felis catus. Next base: position 26,674,450 of record NC_058380.1, read on the forward strand.
CTCAGTGTCTACAAACAAGTAGTATCCTGAAAATCTTAGGAAAATAATGAACATTTCGCTGTAGGCTTTCAACCTCTCATGCAAGAAAGACTTTGTTTTTTAATAGCATCAAGAGCCAGGAAGAAATAATCTTGTTGGTTGAAATGAAATCTGAGAATGGTTATTTCAAGTTCAGCATAGAAAGCAAAAACAAGTTTCATGAGAGATAAACTTCATTCTTTTGGCTTCAAAAAATAACAATTTTATCGTATAAAGCCTTTTCATAAAAAATCAACACATATAATCATTCATAACTTCTGAACCTATATTCACTCAAGTGAGTGAGTGGAAAAAAAAAGTTTTTTTCAAATTCTTATATAAATTGTATATTAGGCTCTACTTTCATTAATATTATTTTGACCTATGGTTTTTAGTAGCTTTGCTATTTGACACTGTTAATGTTCACATTGTATTTTATTTTTTTTATTTTATTTTTTTTAATTTGTTTTTTCTTTGAATGTTCACATTGTAAACAACATTAATTAGAATCAACTTCAAGTGGTACTGGCAAAAAGACAGAAAACCAGACCAACAGAATAGACCTTAAAGTCTAGAAATAAATGCACACATCTCTGGCCGACTGATTTTTGGCAAGGTTACCAAGTAGTCCACCCAGTGAAGAAAGAATATGAGCACCCCTCAGAGATATTGCGGGTTCAGTTCCAGACCACTGTAATGAAGCGAGTATCATAATAAGGCAAGTCAAATAAAAATTGTTTGGTTTCCCAGCACATATAAAAGCCTTGTCTACACTATACTGTAGTCGATGAAGTGTGCAAAGCACAATATCTAAAAAAAAAAATGTGCATACTTTAATTAAAAAGTACTTCATTGCTAAAAAGTGCTAACCATCATGTAAGTTTTCAGCAAGTCAGAATCGCTGACTGCAGATCACCATAATAAATATAATAATGAAAAAGTTTGAAATAATGTGAGAATTACCAAAATGTGACACACACAAAGTGAGCAAATGCGTTGGAAAAATGGTGCCAACAGGCTTGTTAGATACAGCATTGCCACAAACCTTCAATTTATAAAAAACAGTATCTGTGAAATGCAATAAAGCAAAGCACAAGAAAGTGAGGTATGTCTGTAGTCCCTTCTATGCTGGCACAGCGTGACTTCCACATGCAAAAGAATGAAGTTGGTACTCAAACCGTATTATAAAAATTAACTCAAAATGGATCAGTGACCCCAATATAAGTGCTAAAACTTTCAGTAGAAAACACGGAGGCAAATCTACAGGACCTGGAATTGGCAAGAGATTCTCCACTGCAGCAACAAAAGCACAACCAACAAAAGAAAAAAAAAGGTAAGATGGACTTCAAAATTTAAAGTTTTTTGTGCATCAAAGGACACTATATCAAGAAAGTGAAAAGCAAACACAGAATGGGAGAAAATATTTGCATTTATATATCTGATAAGAGTTTTGTAGCCAAATATATATACAACTTCTCCAACTCAACAACCAAAAGAGAACTCAATTTAAAAATGAGCAAAGAGGGGCGCCTGGGTGGCTCAGTCGGTAAAGCATGCAACCTTAGGACTTGAATAGACATTTCTTCAAAGAAAATATTCAAATGACCAACAGGCACATGAAAAGATGTTCGACATCATTAGTCATTAGAGAAATGCAAATCAAAATCACAGTATTACTTCATACCAACTAGGATGTCTATAATTTAAAAAACAGTAAATAGGGGTTGAAAATGTGGATAAACTAAAACCCTCATTTGTGGCTGGTGGGAATGTAAAATGGTGCAACCACGTAGAAAACAGTTTGGCAGTTCCTCAAGCTAAATGTAAAATACCATATGACCCAGCAACTCTACTCCTAAGTACACACCCAAGAACTGAAAACAGTGACTTGAAGAGATAATTGTCATTAATGTTCATAGAAGCATTAGTCACAATAGCCAAAAGTAGAAAAAATCCAGGTGTCCACTAACAGATGAAGGGACATGTGGTAGATACACACAATGGAATATTACTCAGCTTTTTACAAAAAGGAATGAGGTTCTTGTATATGCTATAACATGAACCTTGAAAATATTATGTAAAGTGAAATAAGCTAGAAACAAAGCAACAAAAATCATATGCCCCACCTATATGAAATACCTAGAATTGGCAAATTCATAGACATATAAAATAGATTTTAGAAGTTAGCAGGGGTTGGAGACAGGAGGATGTAGGGAGTCATAGTCTAATAATTAAAAAGTGTCTGTCTGCAGTGACAAAAAATTTCAGAAATAGTGGTGATGGCCGTACAACTTTGTGAATGCAATTAATGCCGTTGAATCAAAAGCTAAAAAATGGTTACACAGGCTAATTTTATATTAGATATGTTTTACCACAACAAAAAAATACAAAACATTAACTTACATTATTTATTTAAATTAGGTCTATCCTATCTTTTAAAAAAATGAATTCATTTTACTTTAAGTCAGTTAAACAGAAATGTATTATCTTTACCACATGAGGTTTTAAAAATCATGAAAAGGAAGAAAGATTAGTTTCCAGAATGGTAAGGTAATTTTAACTACCTATTTGCTTTTCACGTAAGGTTAATTAAAGTCTTTTTTGTATGCTTTAAATAAAGAAAAATAAAACTACTTTTGTATACATCATATACCACAAGGCATAATTTATTAATGTCTTGTGTAGTAAAAATTTGTAGTAAGACTCCTTAAGCCTACTTGTATCAAGTAAAAAAATAAAGTGGGAAATTTAAGGAAAGGAAAACCTGTTTTTCCTAGCTGCATTACTAACTCACATTAGAGTTCATACTGTTTGTGGGGATGGAGAGCCACACAAAAGAGCAGACTAATTAAATAGCCACAATAAACAGATGTGCAGAAAAATACTCTCTTTCAAAAGAGCATTAGCAGTCATTACTGAGGTACTATTATACAGACTTAAAATTTCAATTACACCCCGCCAACTCTGAGCCTCATAAGGCCCCGAAGGCCTACTGTCCTGCCATGTGCAATCCCATCCAGCAAGAAGGGCTCTCCACCCAGCTAGTTCCACCATCAGCTGAACCAGCTGCACCCCACTCAGTCCTCAAGCTGTCAGTGTCTTGCCCTGCCAGCCCTCAGAATTATTCAAACAAATTAATCACATCCTCCCATGAGGGCAGTCCTTTTGTTATTTCATCCATTTGTTACTACAAAGCCTGCCTCCCATGGCCACTGTGACTGGTTCACTCTACTCCCAAATGCAACTTCCATGAGGCATGCAGTATCCTCCTCTCCCAGGTTGTGAGTATTTGACGAATAAACTGTTGTTAATAGCATCTGGTCAAAGTCAGGCAGTAGCCATCTCATACCATTTAAGACATAAGATCCCTCCTTCACCAATGAATTGATCAGAACAATTATCAAAACTAATTATCACAGCTGCTAACACAGATGTTCTAATTTTTATGGAGGAATTTCCTGAGACCTGAAAATTATCTTGTGGACCCTTTGGGGTATAGAGAAAGACCAGTAGACAGGACTGGTGCAGCCATAACAGGTCTTGGCCCAGTGTGGTTCTACAGCTAGTTAAGTACAGCAGGACATTCCTGATCACCATAGCCTCCTGACCACCACAGTTTCCTGATTTTATTTATTCTTTTTTTATAAAGTAAAACTTCAGTTTACTCATCTGTTTATCACACAGTACATGAGTACACGAGGTAAAGTGTTTCACATTACATATTCCTCTTCCAACTCCTTGGAATGTTCACTTCTTTGGTTAAAAGGAGAGACTAGACATGAGGGGCAGGCAATGCTTACATAACTAAAATAAAGTTGAGGAGGGGGCAAGGGCGCCTACGTGGCTCAGTCAGTTGAGCATCTGATGTCAGCTGAAATCATGATCTCACAGTTTGCGGGTTCAAGCACCACACCAGGCTCCGTGCTGTCAGAGCCCGCTTCGGATCCTCTGTCCCCCCTTCTCTCCACCTCTCCCCCACTCGCACTCTCTCTCAAAAAATAAATACTTAAAAAAAAAATTGAGGAGGGGCAATGCTAACATCACCCTGGCAGGGATGGGCACAAGGGGACTGTTAGTCACAGCTATTTTCTAGAACTGTTAGCTGGAAACAAAGGAGCACCACTCCTGGACGCTCTTGCTGTCATGGGCCTCAGTCAGCCCCACCACACAGGTACAGCAGCACTTTTGGGTAGTTGCATTTGGTGCCTCACTGGATGCAGCAGTACAAGGACTTGCCACACTTTCTCTTGGATTCAGACCTAATTTTCAACATGTCCACTGAGAGAGACCATGACTCTAATCAGGACTTTACTGGGGCACCTGCCTGGCTCAGTCAGTACAGCATGCAACTCCTGATCTCAGGGTCCTGAGTTCGAGCCCCACAGTGGGTGCAGAGATTACTTTAAAAATTTAAGATTTAATCAGGACTTTATCACGAGTCCTTCTGCCCTTCCTGGAGTCATATAGTCAGCAAAATATAGGGGCTTGTTCTGAATGCACTGCCCCAGCTCCGGGAAAGCATTTTCCAGATCTCCTTTGACCTCCTTCTTGATGCTGTCCAGCGTGTCATACTTTCTGGATGTGTCACACACTTCACTTGTTTTGATGCTGATCCACTTGGGCACATCAGTTCCTTTCCTCTTCACTCCAGCATCATAGAGATCCCAGGCACCTTGGTCAATCAGTCAGTTCATAACCAATGACAGAGCCATCCCCTGCTCTTCTACCCTTTGCGAGGGCAACCATCAGCTTGCAGAAGTCACCAGATGTGTCAGAAACAATAACCTCCAGATCAATCTTGTACATTTCCTCATAGACTCTATTAATTTTCTGAAGCTCCTAGTTGGTCCTTGAGCAGACGATCTCAATGAGGGAGTCCTCATGAGTCCCCAGGCCCTTCATGGAGGATTTCAGCACAGAAGCATCATACTGAACAGGTGTTTGCAACAGGCCCCAAAACACGGTCTCCAGGCTGACTTCAGTGCTGATACAAGTTCCCTTTTGGTCCTTCTCTGGTGGGGAAGGCAACATCCAGTTTCTGTTCATTGTTGAGGCTGGTCAAAATGGTTGACAATGGTGACCTCATCCACACCTTTGGTCTTGATAGCTGTTTCAATGTTCAGAGCATCACACTCAGTATCAAAATTGGTATATGCAAAATTGGCATCACCAACCAGCATGAACTTGGGGGTGGGAGTTTTCACCCTCCAAGCTGAGCTTGCAGAGAATGTCGTGAACGGCAGACATTCTGAAAGAACCTAGGCCAGACGCCGAGAGCCGCAAGCATCCCCAGTTGTGGAGTCAACAGTATCCTGATTTTAAAATATCAGTGTCGTTCTAGGAATGAAGATCTGAAAGCAATTTCACAACTAGACAGGTCTCTTAATCATAAAAGAGACAATATCTCCCTTGGTCTCTCAGTTTTGTGTAGAGGTTTTGGAAGTTGTTCCTTAAAGCTCAACCTAGAATCTCTTTCTTTAAATCTCCAAACAATTCTGTAAACCAATTAAAACCCGTGCCAGGTATTGATTTATTGCCCCTCATCTCTAAATTCACCATTTTTGCCTGCTCTGTGAAAACGGATGTGTGCCCTTAAAATACTAATTTCTTTGCCAGCTGGCAAGACATTAAGCTTTGTCAAGAGGGCACTGGAAAGACATTGCAGAGGAAAAGGATTTTGCTTCCTGGCTCCGGGGTGTTCACTTGGCTGCAGCAGCCAAGGCTTCTCTGGGACCCATTCCTGCAACAAGGATGGTTTCTACAGCACCAGGCTCCTACAGCACATGCATCCTCTCCAACAGGGGTCTAAGCTGCTCTGTAGCAGAGGGCCTCCGGTGAGACATCTCCCCATGAACAGCTTTCCCTGGCACCCTACAAGGTGAACATGCAGCAAATTCCACTAGTGTCACACCACACCTACTTGCCTTGACCTTACCTTTTTCAACAAGTCTTCAGTGGGGAAGAGGGGCCCCCTCTATCTCAGCCTTGGGGGCAGTAACCAGCTATCCCACTCTTCTTTAGAGTTATCTTTACTTCTTGCTGACAAATCCCTCAATCAATTCTCCAATCCCTGTTATAGTCAATAATTTTTTATATTAATCTTTCCCTGTTAAATTACTGTGTGGTTTCTATTTCCTGATTGGACCCAGACTGATATAACCCAGCAAACTACTTAGTACTCTAACATAAATAAACCTTCTCTGCCTAAGGGGTCTATAGTGAATTTTGTTCTCTGAAATTCAAACTTCAATTTTCTTTTTCAAAAAGACTTTTGTGAGGAAAAATCGTACAATCAGAGATTAGAAAAATCTATGACCTCATTTTTTAATTAGCAAGTGATACTAATTAATCATAGAGTTTTAAGTATTAATTCTGATAATTGTATTCCTAGATCAGCCTATTAAATACTTTAACTGTAAAATTAACTCCATCTTAGAGTACTATCATTCTTGTTATGCTTAACTACTATTTAAAAAGTTAGTCTACAATGAGATACCACTTCTCACCCACTAGCATGGCTATAATAGTTTTTAAAAAATACAGACAATAACAAGCATTAGCAAGGATGTGAAAAACTGGAATCCTTATACATTGTTGATAGGAATTTAAAACGGTACAGCTGCTTTGAAAACAATCTAACAGCTCCTCAAAAGGTTAAACAAAAAGAAACCATGTGACCCAACTATTCCATTTCTAAGTATATACTCAAAGAAATGAGAATTTATATCCACACAAAAATTTGTACACAAATGTTCCTAACAGCATTATTCATAACCAAAAAGTGGAAATAACCCAAATGTCCACCAACCAATGAATGGATAAATGAAATGTGGTATAGCTATATAGAATATTATTCAATGATAAAAAGAAACAAAGGACTGATATATGCTACATAAATGAACCTTGAAAATATATTAAATAAAAGGAAGGCAGTCATGAAAGACAACATCATTGTATGATTCCATTTATATGAAACATCCAGAATAGGTAAATCTATACAGAGAGTAGATTAATGCTTATCTAGGACTAGAAGAGAATGGGGTGGGGCTGGGGGAGGAGACACACTAAAAGGATGTGGGATTTCTTTTTGGGGCAATAAAAATGTTCAAAAATTCACTGTGGTGATGGCTACACAACTCTGTGAATATACTAAAGGGCACTGAATTGCGTATTTTAAAGGGAAAATTGTATGGTATGTTAGTTATATCTCAATAAAGCTGTTAAAAAAAAAAGTTAGTCACTGCAGGAACTTTCTAATTCAATCCATCCTTAAATTAGGGTTAAGGGCTTAACACTCTCTGTAGTTCAGTGCCTGATTCCCACAATAGAATACAATATCCCTTTTACACAAAAGCAAAACTACTGACCCACCTGGGTCTTTAGGGAGAAAAAAAACACAATCCTGCTATGCTGCACATAAAAAAAAAATCCGCAGTATACATTTCCCAAAATGGCGGGGGTGGGGGGGGAGTGTCTGTATACGTTGACTTTTATATATATTTAAAGGTGGCTTGAACTTGAATTAAATGTGGGCATATGGCCTTGGCGGAAAACCACATAAGCAAGATCAACTCACTCAACCTAGCCCACACATAAGAAAAAAACAAGCAATTTAATATACTCTAGCTCAAGAAAAGTATTGGATTTTCTGATTTGTTTGTGTTTTAGATTCTCCTGATCTTTTGCTCTCAACTAGAGCTAGTTCCAGAGCCCAAGAAACCAAAACTGAAGGCCTCAGGTTCCACTGGCTTAAGCTTAAAATCAAACCTATCAGCCAAGTCAGTAAGTGTGCATAAACACACTTCATACATGTAAGCCTGTCCTAATTTCCATTCCACAAAGAAGCCATAAAAGAAATTCTGGCACACGCCCCAAAGTTAAGGTTATATTTTCTAAATATATATACTTCGCAAACATACATGGTTTTTAATGTATTTCAAATCAAACTGCTAAAAAAATGCAAAGAAACATACACTATTCACGTGAAATCTTTTAAATACAGTCTGAGGAAATATGATTCCTTTTCACTTGCATTGTTTAAACAACCTGGTTCTATTCCTATTCAACCAGAACAACTTCACTATTTTACTCTCAAATGTCCACAAATGGGCCTCCCTACAAGATATAATTAGGCAAAATTTCCACTGTTTAAAAACTTTGGGGAAGCACTGCTCTAGTCAACAATGATTACCTTTGCTGTTAAATAGTAGACATTGTTCTTATTGTAGTGGATGTGGACAACTAAGGAAAGACTGCAGTTAAAGAAGATCTGGGTAGTTGGTTCTACTGCGAGGAACCGGGAAACAAGTACACTGAAAAGGTATCATCTTTTGTCAGCTTTCTCTAATTGTTTCATTATCTGAAAAGAAGAAATCACTTTTCAAGAACATAAGGCAGCTACTATTCCCCCACACCAGCTATGTCAATGTGATGGAAAACTGTAAATTCTGATTACTGAATAAGAAACATCCCAAAGAATATGACCATATCCTTGGCAGCATCCTTGAAGGAACAGTGAGAAATTTTAAGGGAAGAAGGTAAACAATATCTGTTGTCTAAGGAAAGAGAAGTAACATTCCCAGCAAAAGGCATATAAAAATCATTTCCATTTAAACTGAGAGAAATATATATATTGGACACAGTCTGCATATACTAACCCACATCTCCATATACATTGACCTACTCTAAATTACTACTATTAGAGTATACATTTTCATCTAGTTACCTTATTCATATGGTATTCAATGATTAGAGATGTTGGAACAAACACAGATCCCCATGCACTCAAAAATGCACATATAACTTTTGACTCCCCCCAGATTTAGTTATCAATAGCCAGAAGCCTGGCTGGTCAACTGACCAGAAGCCTTACCAATAATGTAAACAGCCAATTAACATATATTTTGCATGTGTATGTATATGTATTATACACCATATTCTTACAATAAAGTAAGCTAGAGGAAAAAAATATTAATAAAATCATAAGGAAAAGAAAATACATTTACAGTACTGTACTGTATTTATAAAAAACAACATGCAGATAGGTGGACCCACACAGTTCAAACTCATGTTGTTTCAAAGGTCAACGGTAGTTTATGAATGTTGCAGCCCAATCTGCAAACAGGCAAATTTTTTTTTTTTACCTATATTATTGTCATTAATTTTACCAAAAAACTGTGGATAAGAGGAAACCTATAAAAGTTATACCTTTTACCTTTCTTCATCATGCATCCTCATTAAAAACCTAAGTTTGGATAGTTCACATGCTACTCCACAAAGATGTTCCAGCACTTACACAAGATCTAATTTGTTTTGCTATATGATGTTTTAATTATACTACAAATAATGTGTTACCATTGGGAGCAGAATTGCACCACACTTCAATCCAACTAAATAATTTATTTAATATTACTCTTCCCTCAACTCAGATTCCAACCATTTTTAGATTTAAACAAATGTCAAAATTCATAAACCTATATAGGTGATATCTGACATTAAAATTCTTACCTTGAAACACATATTGTCCTTGCCTCTAACCTATGACAAGTCCATGAAAATGGTTTCAGTTTTGTCTGTTTGTTGTTTAAGTAAAGTATCAGAGCCAAAGTCAGTCCCAATAAAAATCAAAATATACAGGATATAAGAAACTCAAAAAGCCATAAGGCATATAGAAATAAACAAGAAAAACTAAAATAAATAAAAAATTAAAAATTTCGGCAAACCAGGGGCGCCTGGGTGGCTCAGTCGGTTGAGCGTCCAACTTCGGCTCAGGTCACAATCTCACGGTCCGTGAGTTCGAGCCCCGCGTCAGGCTCTGGGCTGATGGCTCAGAGCCTGGAGCCTGCTTCCGATTCTGTGTCTCCCTCTCTCTCTGCCCCTCCCCCGTTCATGCTCTGTCTCCCTCTGTCCCAAAAATAAATAAACGTTAAAAAAAAAATTATTAAAAAAAAAAATTTAGGCAAACCAAAGATAGTCATAAAAACAAAACAAATAATAATAAATAATTTTTAAAAATATAAAAATGACAAAGTTCCTCCTTATCAGTAATTACTTTAAATCTAAATGGGTTAAAACCTCCAATCAAAAGGCAGAGATTGGCAGAATGGATTTAAAAAACATAATCCAACAATATGCTACCTACAAGAAACTCATTTAGATATAAAGGCACAAATACTTTGAAAATAAAAAGACAGAAAAATATTCCATGCAAATAGTGACCAAAAACAATGCAGGGTGGCTATACTAACATCAGAAAAAAAAGGGACTTTAAATCAAAAAAGATTACAAGAGACAAAGAAGGACACTATATATTAATAAAAGGTTTAAGACAGCAAGAAGATATAACAATTATAAACATTCATGTACCTAATAACAGAGCATCAAAACACACTAAGCAAAAATTGACAGAATTAAAGGGGAAAACAAACAGTTCTACAATAATTGTTGGAGGCTTCAATATCCCATGATCAGTCTTGGAAAGAACAACCAGACATAAGATAAATAAGAAAACAGAGGATTTGAATAACATTGTAAACCAACGAGAGATAACAAATATAAAACACTACCTAACAATAGAATATATATTCCTCTCAAGGGCACTTGGAGCATTCTCCAGGATAAACCACCTTTTAGGCCACAAATTGGGTCTCAATAGATTTTAAAAGACAGATATTATACAAAGTAACCTCTCCAAACACAACAGGATGGGGGCGCCTGGGTGGCGCAGTCGGTTAAGCGTCCGACTTCAGCCAGGTCACGATCTCGATCTCGCGGTCCGTGAGTTCGAGCCCCGCGTCAGGCTCCGGGCTGATGGCTCGGAGCCTGGAGCCTGTTTCCGATTCTGTGTCTCCCTCTCTCTCTGCCCCTCCCCCGTTCATGCTCTGTCTCTTTCTGTCCCAAAAATAAATAAAAACATTGAAAAAAAAAATTCAAACACAACAGGATGAAGTTAGAAATAAATAAGGAAAATTGGAAAATGCACAAGTTTGTGGAAACAAAACAACATACTGTTTAACAACCAATGGGTCAAAGAAAAAAAATCACAAGGGAAATGAGATAAATGAAAATAAAACATACCAAAATTTATGGGATGCAGAGAAAGCAGGGCTAGGAGGGAAAGTTTACAGCTATAAACACTTACATTAAAAAAGAAAGATCTCAGGGGTGCTTGGGTGGCTCAATTGGTTAAGCATCTGACTTGGACTCAAGTCATGATCTCATTCATGGTTCATGGGTTCAAGCTCCACATCAGGCTCTGTGCTGATAGTTCAGAGCCTGGAGCCTGCTTCTGATTCTGTGTCTCCCTCTCTTTCTGCCCCTCCCCTGCTCGTGTGCACACAGCACACTCGCACTCTCTCTCTCAAAAATAAACATTTAAAAAAGAGAGAGAGAGAGAGAGAGAATGACCTCCTATCAACAACCTAACAAATTAGGGAACTAGAAAAAGGAGAACACAAAGCTAGCAGAAGGAAGGAAATACTAAGGATCAAAGCAGAGATAAAGAAAATAGAGAATAGAAAAATAGAGAAAATCAACAAGTAAAAAAAAAACTGGTTCTTTAAAAAGATTAACAAAATTGGCAAAGCTTTAGTAAGTTTACAAAAAAACAGAGAAGGCTCAAATTATTAAAAGCAGGAAAGCAAGTGGAGACACGACTACTGATTCTACAGAAATATGAAGGATTTTAAGTGAATACTACGAACTGTGCACCAACAAATTGGATAAACTAGATGAAATTGACAAATTTCCTGAAACACAAAACTTACTGAAACGAAATCACAAAGAAACAGAAAATCTGAATAAATCCATAACTATTAAGGAGATTGGACGAGTAATCAAAAATTTCCCAACAAAGAAAAGACCCAGATTTGATGGCTTCACTTGTGAATTGTACCATTTAAAGAACATCAATCCTTCTCAAATTCTTTCAAAAAACTGAAGAGAAGGGGACACTCCCTCTTTCTATGAGGCCAGCACTGCCCTGATACCAAAGCCAAACAAAGACATTACAAGAAAACCAGAGATCAATAACCTTTATGAACACTGTCATACAAATCCTCAACAAAATAGCAGCAAACCAAATTCAGCAGCATAAATGCAAATCTAAACCACAATGAGATAGGACCTCACACCCATTAGAATGACTCCAACGGCCAACCCCACCCCCAACAAGAGACCAATCAACCAGAAAACAAGTGTTGACAAGGATGTGGAGAAACTAGAATCCTCGTACACTGTTGGTATAGAAATAAAATGGTGCAGCTGTTATGGAAACAGTACAGTTGTTACTCAAAAATAGAATTACCATATGGCCCAGCAATTCCATTTCTAAATATGGACCCAAAAGAACTGAAAGCAGGGTCTCGAAGAAGTATTTCTACACCCATGTACATAGCAGCATTATTCACGATAGTCAAAAGGTAAAAGCAACCCAAAAGTCCACTGACAGATGAATAAACAAATATGGAATATACACACAATGGAATATTATTCAGCCCTAAAAGAAGAAATCCTAATACATCTTAAACAGACGAATCCTGAAGACAATGCTAAATGAAATAGCCAGTCACAGAAGGGTAAATACTGCATGATTCTACTCATAAAAGGTACTCACACCAGTCAAATTCATAGAGAGAGAAAGTTGAATTTGTGGTTGCTAGTGATTACAGGAAGGAGGAAATGAGAATTTATTGTTCAATGGGTACAAACTTTCAGTTTTGCAAGACCAAAAAAGATCTGAAGATGGATGGTGTGACGACTGCACAATAACGTGAATGTACTTAATACCACTGTAAAATGATTAAAATGGCAATTTTTATATTTTATATATACATATAAGTTTAAAATAATTTTTAAATCAAAATACGAACTAAAAATACAAATATAAGAATTGGGAAAAATAAGCTTCAAATGAAATCACAAATTCGAATTGATGAGATGGAGTTAAAAAATGACAAAGATGTTATCAATAGGCAAAGAAAATAAAAACAAAAAAACCTAGAACTCTAGAGTTGTAAGAAACTTCAAAGACCACCTGGGAGTCAAATCCTCTTACTTTGCAATTAGGAGAAAAGCTCATCAAGGATGTTTGCTGTCTTGCCTTATTCAACATCACTTCTACCTACATACAACTAGAAATTGTGCCTACAATAAATTAAAAAGTCTGGAGAATTCCTGTCAAAAATAGTATTCTTTTTTTATTTTTAAAAAAAGAAAAAAAATTTAATGTTTATTTTTGAGAAGGGGGGGGAGGGCAGAGAGAGAGGGAGACACAAAATCTGAAGCAGGCTCCAAGCTCCACATTGTCAACACAGAGCCGGATGCAGGGCTCAAACTCACTAACCACAAGATCATGACCTGAGCTGAAGTCAGATGCTTAACCGACGGAGCCATACAGGAACCCCAAAACAGTATTCTTTTCAATTCATTCAACACTTATTATATGTAGACAGTGTTTACATTTTTATTACCATTATTCTATCACAGATCTTTCATAAGCCTTACTATTACTTTTATTCCCCATGTTACCTATATACCCTTATAACCTTCATAATCTTAAGTCGTTTTCCTACTAAGGTATGACGTGACGCAAAGAGAGCAAATGCTGGGTACCTCTGCTTAGGGATGGTTGACCCTCAGCACGAATTAAGTGAGAAATGAACTCAAGAGATTAAGAAGGGAAGCTAAGATGTTTATTTTAGCTTAAGAGCTTGATATCAGTTGAGCTTTTCACGTTTTGTGCCTTCACTATTTATCTAATATTTAAACCCCCCAAATTAGATTTGTTGAACATTTATGTGGAAATATACTCCCCAATCTTTTTGCTTTTAGATAGCATAATTTCAAATTACTAATACTATAGTTCCCCCATATCAGCATCTGACTAAAACCCCTAAGAGCCTCAACTTTCTAGAAGTGAATTGCCTTTACTGCACTTTAAAAAGAAAAAAAAAAAAAAATCCTTTTAAAGGTGGCCTTCACTGGGCCCTAAAGACTGAAGCAAAAACAGACTAGTAATTGTCACTGCCACTTCCCCTCCTAATCAAAGTTTGGTAGGAACTGCTGATGTGTACCAGAAGTCCTCAAAATGTGGCCCATAGACACCTGGGATCCTGACACCTTTTTCAGGGGTCCACAAGGTCAAAACTATCTTCATAATAACATAAAGTATTATTAGCCTTTTTACCTGTATTAACATTTATACTATGGTACAAAAGCAATGATGTATAACATTTCTAGCATCTTGGAACAACTTCTGGTACTGGCACCAAACTGCACTATTGGTCATTATATTTTTCACCATCAAGTACCAGTAGCTATTTAAAAAAAAAAAAAGACTTCTTCACTTAAGAATGTCCTTCAGGGGAGCCTGGGTGGCTGACTTCCACTCAAGTCATGATCTCATGGTTCATGAGATTGAGCCCCGTGTCGGGCTTTGTGCTGACAATGCAGAGTCTGCTTGAAATTCTCTCTCTATCTCTCTCTCTCTCTCTCTCTCTCTCTCTCTCTCTCCCCCTCCCCAGCTTACTTACACAAGCTCGCTCTCTGTCTCAAAATAAATAAACTTTAAAAAAAAACTCTAAAAAAAGTCCTTCAAATAGTAAAAATTAATTTTATTAAATCTCAGCCCTTCAGTACAGATCTTTTTAATATTCTGTGTGACAAAATGGTTAAGTATGCACAAAGCATTTCTGACCACATACTGAATTGCAATAGTTGATGGGTGTCTCAAGGTAAAGCACTTGTGTGACTGAACTGAGAGCTTTCACTAGCCTCTTTTTTTTTTTTTTTGTGAAACACCATTTTTACTTGAAAGAATGACCATGGTTATTCAGACTTGGGTATTCTGGCAGTTCTCTCACAGATGAACAAAATCTGCCTGTCACTTCTAGGAAACAACTGGCAGTCATAGTTCTTGCCAACGATAAAATTTGAGCCTTCAAGCAAAAATCAGATTTCTGGAAAACTCACATCCACCATCATGTCATGACCTGGATAGCTTCCCAATAATCTGTTTCTGATGGGATGAATGGTGATATTAACAAACGTGATTTTCTAATAATATATAATGAAATGTGCCAACATTTTGGAGATCTGCATAACTGACTGAACCAATACTTAGAAACAACCATGGCATGATGTTATAAATTCAAGCATGGTTATGCAAGATCCATTCAAAGTTTAGACCAGTGGATTTTAATGTAACATTATAAAAAGTCCATTGATATGATTTCAGATTCCATAATACAAGTAACTAGAAAACCAACACATGTTGAGTTCTGATGTAGCACCAAGCAAGAAAATCATTATCTGAAAAGGCTATTAAAATACCCCTCCCTTTTCCAGCCATTAACTATGTAAGGCTGGGTTTCTCTTTCTATATACTTCAAACCAAAAAACATATTGCAACAGACTGAATGCAGAAGGAGATGAGAATCCAGCTGTTTCTATTAAACCAGACATTAGAGAGTTACAAAAATGTAAAACACGGGGCACCTGGATGGCTCAGTTGGTTAGGTGTCCAACTGTTGATTTTGGCTCAGGTCATGATCTCAAGATTGTGAGACTGAGCCCCATGTCAGGCTCTGTGCTGAGTATGGAGCCTGCTTGGGATTCCGTCTCCCTCCCTCTCTGCCCCTCCCCTTGCCTCAAAATAAATAAACATTTTTTTATGTAAAACAATACCACTCTTCTTATTGCCTTGTTTTGAAAAATAGTCATTTTTCATTAAAAATATGCTTATATTAAGATATTATCATATTTGAGTGAATTAATAAAAGTTGTACATTTCTCTTTAATTTATAATATAATAAATACAGACATAATCCACAAAAGCTCTTTGGGGTGTGCAATAATTTTTAAGAATGTAAAAGGGTACTAAAATCAAAAGTTTGAAAACTGATTTAAACAACTGAGTATTAACATCAGATCCCTGCAAACCAAGAAAAACAAGAAGTACATAAAGTCATTAATTAGAAAAAAACTTTCCTAGCAAAATTACATGAAAGCTGAAAAGGTACAATGTCCAATCATAACTAACCTCACTCTGTAACACCAATGAAGAAAAAAACAACAGAATGTGCAATATCTTGATCAGATAAACTCCTGTATACCCAGTAACAATTTGATACATAGTATTTTTGATAGAAGCACATGACAGTCAAAGAAACACAAGTCAAAAACAGGTGATTAAAATAGCAGTCACCACCACCATAAGGGAGACAATCCAAGGTTCTGTCAGAAGGGACAAACATGGATACTTCAGCACCTCTCCAGCAGCATCTCAGCACACCCAGCTTTCAGGGTCTAGCTGTTCTATTTAAAACTAAATTACATGCTTCCAAGGCAGGACAGTGAGACTAAGCTGTCATTTAGCCCCAAAGGAGTCAATGGGTCACAGTGGAATGATTCTACAGTGATCATGCTCCATCAGCCTAAAGTCCTTCTTGAGCTTACTAAACCCCTTGGAAGAGTGAGAAAAAGCAGTAGCAGTAATATTTACTGAGCAATTACCATGTGCCAGGCACTGTGGGTTAAGCACTCCATGTGTATTAACTCGTTTAATATTCAAGATCTTAAGGATATAACCATTATGACCCCATTTTTGGAACAGAGAAAACTGAAGCACAAGGAGGATAAATAACTTGCCTCAGGCAAAGCCAGGATTCAAAGCCAGCCCTGAAGCCCAACTCCTCAGCCACTGCATTACAGTACACAGACCCTATAACCTACAGCAATATATAAAATTTAAAATTCGGTGCCCACTCTAAACTTCTGTTGTTGTCACCAAGAGCAACTGCCTAAGGGAGGCTCCCAATTTGAAGAGCCCTCTGACAATTTCATCCATTACTACTGATACACTGTTCAACTTCAGGTACTTGGGGACTTTAAGCAAGAATACATTTTGGAAGGTGAATACTGCGGAGATTTACTAAAAAATTCCAAAATGTAGAATCTAATACAAATTGGGTAATTTCACATTTGGGTCTCTTTTCCCTCTGTCAGAGATAACCATTATTATAAAAGGAGTCTTGCTAGACTGCTCCAAAAAGTAATAATGCCTCAATTCAAGTCAACGGGAAAAGATTTATAAAAATTGCTTCTACAAAAGCTTAGGCTACATTAAAACACCTAAATGTTTTTTCAGTGTTGGCTAGTAACAAGAGGAACTCTAAGTCTACCCCCTTCATTACAAAGTTCAGAATGAGACTGCAGTTCTCAGTAAGTGTGGAAGCAATTAATTCAAGGCAGATTTTTGAGGTCATTAAAAATGAACCTATAACTTCATTGCGGAATTTAACTCAAGCGAGGTGGAATGGGAATTAAACAAGTCATATTACAATAAGAACATAAGGCGTAGATAAGACATCCCTATCTCACAGCAATTACAGGACTAATCACAGCCATTATAGGAAATCCTTACAGATCTTCCAGGGTTTTGTCTGGTTTTCATTAGTATTTTGGCACATGTTTTAAAATACTACCATTTAAAGTGCCTTAAATAAACTACTATTTTTTTTAGCATACTGAACTGAAAACATTTCACTGTAAAATTGCAAAAGTAACTTTCTAGTTTTCTCAGGAAAAAAGACAGTTTATAATAAGAGTTCAGGTTACTAGCTGGATTTACATAAAGATTACAACACAGGCATCAAAGCAAGTGAAAATGAGTGATAAAGCTGTTCAGTCCTTTCTAACTACAAATTGTCGTGCATTACAATTAAACACTGCTACAATTTTCAACACCTGAAGAAAAACAAAACACCTACAAGGAATTAATACTGCCAAAAAAAAAAAAAATCCCCTCAGTGTTACAATGTATTAGGTCATCAGCAGTGCTGGACCTTTAAGCCCTTGATTGAGCAATCTGTATCAAAACAAGAAGTGGCCTTTAAATGATCAACATTCATATCGATTACGCTAAGATGTATAAAAACTCCATTCTATAATGGGTAAATGTCCAGGAAACCAGCCGATTCAAAATTGCACTGGTCCTAGTAAGAGGCTTAACCGCCACAAGGGGAAACCACGTAGACGGGGTTGCAGGAGTCCTCGAGTACTTGCAACGAAGAACCCGCAACTCACTCAGGAAGGCAGGCTGTAAGGAAACTCTGCACTGTCATCTAGAGCGATCTCATTCAGGTTCAAATCAAACCCAAAAGGCGACAAGTTGTAAACGGAGAACACACTTCAGGCCAACCACCCTGACACGAAGCAACCCTGGCCACCGCCAAAGTCACACCACACACCAAGCCCACCGCGAAGCAAGGTGTGTGCCGGCGTGGGTGGGGGAGGCGGGGCGCGTGCCCGTCCCCGGCCCGCCGCCCCCCAGCTCGGCTCCGCGCTGCACCCCGGCCCCAGAAAAAGGGCAGGGCACGGGGGCCGCCTGTGCCGGAAAACCGCGTCGGGGACCCTCCGCCGGGGATTGAGGCGGGGGTCACCGAGTGTCGCGGGTGGGGGCGGCGTGGGGCGCTTTCCAGAAGCCAGCCAAAGCCCCAAACCATCAGGGGTTTTCCTCCCTCCAGCTCCGGTCCACTCGCCCCGAAAGACACACGTTACACAACCTGTCAGGTGAGAGGCGGAGGGATCCCAGGACGCAGACCGCGGCGGGCGCGGGGTCGCTCCTCCCGGCTTCTCCCGCCCCCGGGACTCGGTGGCCGGGGGACTGCGGAGGGAAGGCGGACGGGCGGGCAAGCAGCGGCCGAGGGGCGGCCGGCCCGGACGTGCGGACAGCGGCGGGGCGCTCACCGGCTCAGGATGGGGCGCTGGCGGGACTTGGCAGAGCCGCGGCACCAGCTCGGCATCCGCAGCGCCAGCGGCTGCTCTCTGGGAGCACGGCGGAATTCTCGCCGCCCGCCGCCCGGTGTTTTCATACAAACCCCGGTGGCAGGCGAGGCGGAGGCGGCGGTGGCGGCGGCGGTGGCGGCGGCGGAACCTGCCCGCATCCCGGACAACGTCAGCGCGGCGCCCCGCCCACCGCACGCCCTGGGCCCGAAGGCTCGCGCGCGCCGGGCGGCGGGAAGGACGGAATGCGCGTGCGCGCGGGCCGCGTGGGGCACGCGCTAGGGAGGAGGGTGGGGCACGCGCTGGGGAGGAGGGTGGGGCACGCGCGGGCCAGAACGGGGTTGGGATTCAGGGAGCGCGCGTGGGTAAGGAGCGAGCGTGCGCAGGAGGGAGGGCGGGGCGCGCGTGCTGGCGTTAGGTGCTGTGCTGCGGGGTAGGCGCGGCAGGGGTTTGGGGAGGAGGGTTGCACGCGCGCTGCAGGCCCAGACCCTGCAGCGAGCGTCCAACCCAACCGAACCGAACCGGTAGGCGGGCGGCCCCCCACTCTCTGCAATTCACCTTCCTGTACGCTCCCAGTTATAGCGGCCCGCCTTTCTCCGGAGCTAAGCCGGCGCCCACCCCACTACCATCAATCACTCTGCTCTTAGAAGGCTGTTAGCTGCTGTGGACGAGCGGTTAACTCCCCAGTGTGGCGCGGGGGGGGGGGGGTCGCTCTAGTCCCTGGGCACCACTGGAAAGCTCAGCCCTTTCCTGACCTCGAGGAGAGTCTATAAAGAGACAGCTGGGCTCCAGAACACAAGGAAATTGCACCTTGTGGCCAAACCTCAATAAATTAGATGCCTAGAGCTGCAGTGAAAAAAATAGCAAGCTGATTTATTTTTTGCTTTTTCGTAATGTGGCTACGTATCGTCACGAAAATGGTAATGTTAAATTGGCCACTAAAGGCAAAGACAGTGTTTTTTTAATCAGAGCCAAAGTGATGTGTCAGAAAGATTGAATACTGATTCACCCCCTTCTGTTTTGACTGCCCGTAAAGCCACTGTAATAGATTCTTAATAAATACTTGACATTTACTTTTTTTCCAAGAGCATGGATCATGTTTGCTGCTGTTTATGCTAACTGCTACAGAATGCAAAATTATTACAACCAGGTAGAGAAATAAATTGAGACCTGTGAAATTTTTGCTTTGTTTTCTTATCATCATGTTTCAACAAAATTAAACAGTTGTGAAGGCAGTTCAAAAGGTAATCCAAGGTGCACGACACCTGCTTCTTGCAGTTTGCCCTTGGCAGAGTCTTTAATGAGAGATTGCCATTTCAGAAATGCCATAATTTCCCTGGCTGTGAGCACTGAAAGGTAGATTACAGTATTTTAAGGAATTTTAAAACAAGAACCACCCCAAACCACCCAGACTGAAAAGCATATCTAACAACACCTAATTACAATTACCTAAGAATATTTAACATTTTACAGACATTATATATAACACGCATAAAACTTTATTCAAAGAGCATCTTCCTAAATGAATCAACCTTCAATATATAAAGATATAGAAATAAATGTAAGTGTGTGTGAATCCCACTTTAGCAAAGCATCATTAGTGTGGTTTGATGGCCAGGACACAGATCTAGTGGATTAAACCACACAACTAGGGAAAGGGCCAAGCCATTCCCTGTCTGTCACTCTTTTCCACTATTTTAAACAGTTTCCCCAACACTGTTATGATATATAAAACTGAATACAAATAATCGTGTGATGTAGATCAGTCTGATCACATAATAATATTCACTTAACTCTGATTCCTCAAATCAGTCTAGTCAGCGCCTTTAGGTATTCAGTAAATGTTTAGGGTTTTTCTGTTTTTTGTTTGTTTGTTTGTTTGTTTTAACTCTGGACTAGGCAGAGAAAGAAAGATGAGCAGTGGAGCCCAGCTATCTCTTTCTCCTCCTCTTCTGTTGATTTTCCTGCCTCCATACTTTTAGTAGAGTAACATACAAAATGCAACAAATTGTAACAAAACTATATAGTCATATGCTTTAGAACAGCCATGGACATATCCAGTCCTCTGGAGTTCTAGGATTGTTATAGCTATTCTATGTTATTCAACAATCATCAGTTTATCAAGCACCTTATGTGCCAGACCAATCCTGAAATCTTTGGAAGAGATAAGCAAATGATAACACTCAACAAAAACCTAACAGCTGCATGCCCTCTGTGAAACTAAAAGGTTTGATATATCCATAGATGGATAGACAAAGAAGATGTGGTATAAAGATGTGACAGACAATGGAATGTTACTCAGTCATTAAAAAATAAGTGAAATCTTGCTACTTGCAACAACATAGATGGACATAGTGGGTATTACGCTAAGTGAAGTAAGCTAGACTAGAGAAAGGCATAATTTCCCTCATATGTGAAATTTCACAAAACAAAGCAAATGAACAAACAACAACAACAACAACAAAGAGATGCTTAAATACAGAGAATAAACTGGTGATTGCCAGAGGGGAGGTAGGTGGGTGGGATGAGCAAAATAGATGAAGGATATTAGGAGGTACAAACTGCCAGGGGCCACCTGAGTGGCTCAGAGTCAGTTAAGTGTCAGACTCTTGATTTCAGCTCAGGTCATGATCTCACGGTCCGTGATTTGGGCACTGAGTTGGGCTCTGTACTGAGCATGGAGCCTGCTTGGGATTCTCTCTCTCTCTCCCTCTCTCTCAACCCTGACCCCACTGTTCTCTCTCTCTCTCTCTCTCTGTCTCTCTCTCTCTCTCTCTCTCTCTCTCTCTCTCTGACACACACACACAAATAAATAAACTTAAAAAAAAAAAAGGTACAAACTTCCCGTTACAAAATAAATAAATCACAGGGATGAAAAGTGCAGCATAGGTAACATAGTCAATAATATTATAATAACTTTGTATGGGGGAAGATGGTGACTACACAGTAACATGTTGATCCCTGTGCAATTCTAGAATTACCACATCACCAGATTGTACACCTGGAATGAAAATAACATTTCATGTCAACTATGCTTCCATACAAATAAATAAATATCCATATCCGTAAACCACTGCACCCTCATTTTCTTTATTTGTGAAATGGAACTTAAATATTCTTGCCAAATTTAAAGTTTTAAAATTTGGCATACCCTTTAGCCTCATCATAGGAATTTATCCTAAGGAAATAACAAGGAAAATGTGCAGAGATTTAGCCAGAAGGATGTTCATCCCAGAGTGGTGTCCAAGCTGTCTTACATGCTCAACAGAAGGCACCCAATTAAACACAATATTTTACACCCATGCAATAGATCACTAGGAAGCCATTAAAAATAACGTGGTAGGGGGGTGCCTGGTTGGCTCAGTCGGTTGAGTGTCCGACTGCGGCTCAGGTCATGATCTCGCAGTTTGTCAGTTCGAGCCCCACGTCGGGCTCTGTGCTGACAGCTCAAAGCCTGGAGCCTGCTTCAGGTTCTGTGTCTCCTTCTCTCTCTGCCCCTTCCCCACTCATGCTCTGTCTCTCAAAAATGAATAAATATTTTTAAATTTTTTTTTAAATAATAACGTGCTAGAGCAAGAGTTCTTAACGTGGGGTGCAACAGGTTTAACTCCTCCTGTACAGCCATGGATTTACCTTGAGGCTGAAGAAGGCCCACTGAGTTCTGAGTTTGCTGAGAGTTAAAGGATTTTCTAGATATGAAGGAGAAGCCAGATTACAATCGAGAAGCATTTCTATATAAGCATTTCTGGTAAACTTCCTGAACAGATCCAATTTAAAAAGGATCTGAATTGAATAGATCACATATGAGGGCATAAAATGAGCCTCAATAATTAGAGAAGACTGGGTCTTTGAGGAAAGGTGGTCATAGCTACAGTGGAGCTCTGGGCACCCCTGCTCCTGACTCCCTGCTGTTTGCCTCACCAAAGAACAAGTCAATCAGAAAGCCACACTGCAGCCTAGCCTTTGGTTTTGGTTTTGGTTTTTTTGTTTTTTTAAGTTTCTCTACTTTCAGAGAGAGAGAGGGAGAAAGAGAATCCCAAGCAGACTCCAGGCTGGCTGTCAGTGCAGAGCCCAGTGTGGGACTCAATCCCATGAACTGTGAGATCATGACCTGAACTGAAATCAAGAGTTGGATGCTTAACTCACTGAGGCACCCAGGTGCCCCCAGCCATGGCTTTTAAAGTCAGCAGGAAGATATCCAGGAATCCAGAGGTGGCAATTCACCAAAGTAGAATTCCTCTAACCAGCTGCAGTGTAAATCTTTGGAGAAGGTATGTGCTGACTTGCTCATACAAGGTGCAAAAGAAAAGAATCTCAAAGTGAAAGAACCAGTTCAGATGCCTACCAAGACTGAGCATCACTATAGGGAAGACTCCTTGTGGTGAAGGGTCTAAGACTTGGGATTGTTTTCAGATGAGAATCCACAAGCAACTCATCGATTTGCACAGTCCTTCTGAGATTGTTAAGCAAATTACTTCCATCTGGGGGCGCCTGGGTGGCTCAGTCAGTTAAGCATCCAACTTCAGCTCAGGTCATGATCTTGTGGTTCATGGGTTTGAGCCCTGCATTGAGCTCTGTGCTGACATTTCAGAGCCTGGAGCCTGCTTGGGGTTCTCTCTCTCCCTCTGTCTCTGCTCCTCCCCTGCTCATTCTTTCTCTCTCTCTCTCTCTCTCTCTCTGTCTCTCAAAAATAAATAAACATTAAAAAAATTTTTTGAATTACTTCCATCTTTGGAGTACTTCCATTGAACCAGGAGTCAAGGCTGAAGTCACTATTATAAATGCTTAAATCAACCTTTTTAATAAACTGATTATCAATCGTTTAAAAAAAATCAAGGGAAGGGAAGCAAAAATAATATAAAAACAGAGAGGGAGACAAACCATAAGAGACTCTTAACTACCAAGAATAAACTGAGGGTTGCTGGCAAGGTGTTGGATGGGAGAATGGGCTAAATGGGCAAGGGGCATTAAGGAGGGCACTTGTCGGGATGAGCACTTGGTGTTACATGTAAGTGATGAATCATTAAGTTCTATTCCTGAAAAAAAAATTTTTTTTTGAGGGGCTCCTGAGTGTCTCAGTCACTTGAGTGACCAACTCTTGATTTCAGCTCAGGTCATGATCCCAGAGTCGTGGAATCAAGCCCTGTGTCAGGCTCTGCGCTGAGCTTGGAGCCTGCTGAAGATTATCCCTCTCTCCCTCTGCCCCTCTCCCCATTTTGTGCTCTCTCTCAAAAATTAAAAAATTCTTTTAAAATTTTTTGAGAAGATTGAAATCATACCATGCTCCTTTTCCAATCACAACAATATGAAACTACAAATAAATCACAAGAAAAAAACGGAAAAATAATACAAACACACAGAGACTAAGCATGATACTAAACAAACAGTGGGTCAAAACTTAATCAAAGAAGAAGTTTTAAAAATGCATGGACACAAATGACAATGAAAACACAACAGTTCAAAATCTTTGGGACACTGCAAAAGCAGTCCTAAGAGGAAAGTATACAGTAATATAAGCCTACGTCAAGAGACAACAAAAAGAGGAGTGCCTGGGTGGCTCAGTTGGTTAGGCAACCGACTTCGGCTCAGGTCATGATCTCGCAATCTATGAGTTCAAGCCCCGCGTCGGGCTCTGTGCTGACAGCTCAGAGCCTGGAGCCTGCTTTGGATTCTGTGTCTCCCCCTCTCACTCCCCCTCCCCTGCTCACGCTGTGTGTCTGTCTCTCAATAATAAATAAACGTTAAAAACAAATTAAGAGACAACAAAAAACTCGAATAAACAATCTAACCTTACATCTAAAGGAACTAAAAAAAGAGAACAAAGCCCAAGGTGAGTAGAAGGGAGGAAGTAATATAGACAAGAAATAAATGCCATAGAGACTGAAAAAACAATAGAGAAAATCAAGGAAACCAAGAGCTGGTTCTTCAAAAAGATAAACAAAATTGATAAGCCCTCAGCCAGACTCATCAAAAAAGAGAAAGGATCCAAATAAATAAAATCAGAAATGAGAGAGGAAACGTAACAACTGACCCCATAGAAATACAAAGGCTTCTAAGAGAATACTATAAAAAAATCATATGCCAACAAATGGGACAACCTAGAAGAAAGGGATAAATTCCTACAAATATATAACTTCCCAAAACTGAGTCAGGAAGAGATAAAAAAAAATCTGAACAGATCAATTATAAGTAACAAAATTGAATCAGTAATCAAACAACTACCAAAAAAATGAAAATCCAGGACCAGATAAATTGACAGTGGGATTCCATCAGGCATTTAAATAAGAGTTAATACCTATTCTTCTCAAACTATTCCTCAAAATAGAAGAGGAAAGAAAGCTTCCCAATACATTCTATGAGGCCAGCACTACCCATGATATGAAAACCAGACAAAGACACCACAAAAAAAGAAAACTATAGGCCAAAATCCCTGATGAACACAGATGCAAAAATCCTCAACAAAATATTAGAAAAACACATACAAAAATACATTAAAAAAAATCATTCACCATGATCATGGAATTTATTCCCACGATAAAAGGATTATTCAATATTCATAAATCAAGCAATGTCATACACCACATCAACAAAGCAAAGGCTGAAAATCATTTGATCATCTCAATAGATGCAGAAAAAGGATTTGACAAGATTCAACATCCATTCATCCATGCAACGTACAGATTCAATGCAATCCCTACCAAAATACCACAGCATTTTTTCACAAAACTAGAACAAATAATACTAAAATTTGTATGGAACCACAAAAGACCCCATATAACCAAAGCAATCCTGAGAAAAAAGAACGAAGTTGCTAGATTTCAAGATATACTAGAAATCTGTAGTAATTAAAGAAATATGATATAGACACAAAAAAATAGACACATAGTTCAATGGAACAGATAGAGATTACAGAAATAAACTCACAGTTATTTTCAGTTAATCTATGACAAAAGAAGCAAGAATATACAATGGGGAAAAACAGTCTCTTCAATAAATGGTGCTGGAGAAACTGTAAAAGAATAAAACAGGACCACTTTCTAACACCATACACGAAATAAACTCAAAATGGATTAAATCCCTGAAACCATAAAATTCCTAGAAAAGAGCAGAAGTAGTAATTTCTCTGCCATCAGCCACATTTTTCTAGATATGTCACCTAAAGCAAGGAAAACAAAGCAACAATAAACTGTTGGGACTATATCAAAATAAAAAGCTTCTGCACAGCAAAGGAAACCATTAACAAAACAAAAAGATAGCCTACTGAATGGGAGAAGATATTCGCAAATGATATATCCAGTAAGAGGTTAATATCCAAAATATATAAGGAACTCAGTACCAAAAAAACAAACAATCCAATTAAAAAATGGGCAGAGTACTTAAATACATTTTTTCCAAGGACAGACAAAAGGCCAATAGACACATGAAAAGATGCTCAACATTACTAATCATCAGGGAAATGCAAATCTAAACTACAAAGAGATATCACCTTACATCAGTTAGAATAGCCAAAATCAAAATGACAAGAAATAACAAGTGTTGGCAAGGCTCTGGAGAAAAACAAACCCTCATACACTGTTGGTGGGAATGTAAATTTGTACAGTCACTGTGGAAAACAGTATGGAAGTTACTCAAAAATTAAAAATAAGAATACTGAATGAGTCAATAATTCCACTATTAGGTATTTACCCAAAGAAAACAAAGACACTAATTCAAAAAGATATATGCACCCATATTTTTTGTTGCGGCATTATTTACAAAAGCCAAGATATGGAACCTAAGTATCTAACAATAGACAAATGAATAAGGAAAATGTCACACACACACACACACACACACACACACACACGCACACGCACACACAGAATATTGCTTAGCCATAAAAAAAGATCAGACTGTGCCATTGAAGATAACATGATGCATCTAGAGGGTATTATGCTAAGGGAAATAAGTCACACTGAGAAAGACAAATGCCGTATCAAAAAGCAGAATCACACCTATAAATACAGAGAATAAATTAATGGTTGCCAGAGGAGAGGGGGATGGTGGAATGGGCAAAATGTGTGAAGGGGAGAGGGTGATCCAGGCTTACAGTTCTGGAATGAATAAGCCATGGGAATAAAAGTAATGGCATAAAGAATACCATCAATGATACTGGAACAGTGATGTAATGGGACAAATGGTAGCCACACATGGGGTGAACATAGCATAATGTATAAACTTGTCAAATCACTAACTGATTTGTATAACTGCAACGACTATAACATTGTGTGTCAACTATACTAAATTTTTAAAAATGCATAAATGAAAATAAATTTTAAAATTTTAACATAGAAAATAAAAAAGACTTGAGTCTCCCAAGTTTCCAGCAAGATATTGCAATCACTCATTCTACAAAAATATTCACATTTGTATATGTGAATTATATATAAATATTTATAATTTTGCATTTTTTTTCCTTTTAGAGGGCTCCCAACAAGTGTGAGAAAAAGAAATTTTTCCATCATTTTCAAGTCAGCTTCTCAATCCTACAATTTAGACAATTGTGTTTGTTTTAAGTGTTTATTTCAATTCCAGTTCGTTAACATCAAGTGTGCAATTAGCGTCAGGTACACAACATAGTGACTCAGCACTTCCACACAACACCTAGTGCACATCGCAACCAGTGCACTCCATCTCTTTGTTTTGTTTTGACTAACCAAAATAAAATAAACTTTTTAAGCAAAAATCATAAACACCAGAAGTACCACTGTTTCCTATTTAATAAAACTGTTCAGCATTTCCAAAAGACTTCCTCATCAATAACTGATTCAAAAACATTAAAGAAATGTTTCATATCAGCTATTCAGAACTTTGTGGGTAGAATCTGAAACAAGCCCCCTCACCATTGCCCCCCCAACCATAGGGTGGAGGGCACAGAGAGATAAAAAAAAAAAAAAGAGGGACAATCCACTCCGGATTGGTAGGTCTTGAGCGGCCACGAGATGAGCTCTCTGCAGCCATCTGACAATTCGTAAATTGCGAAGGCCTTAACTGGGTTCAGCCACAGATACCACCCAGAAAGTCTCAACACCAGCCATCTCAAGGGCAGCCTCCAGGAGTGGGGAAAGCAAGGAGAACGCACGTTCCAAACACAGGGGAGGGGGTGAGGAGGCTGTGATTTCAGGGGTTCAGCTCACATGAGTCATGTCATCTTGATACTCTCCCCTAATACTAACCATTAATTAGAAGAAATTTAGAAACAGAGTCAAAACTAAATTCACTTTTTCACATTTAAGAAACTTTTCGATGTCTATTATTGAGAAAAGCAACTTGCTGAACTGTATAGATTATATGAGCCCATTTGTATTTTTTAAAAATCAATACTATGGATGGGGCGTCTGGGTGTCTCAGTCGGCTGAGCATCTGACTTCGGCTCAGGTCAGGATGTCTCAGTTTGTGAGTTTGAGCTCTGCATCGGGCTCTGTGCCGACAGCTCAGAGCCTAGAGCCTGCTTGGGATTCTCTCTCTCTCTCTCTCTCTCTCTCTCTCTCTCTGCCCCTCCCCCATTCACACTGTGTCTCTCCATCTCTCTCAAAGATAAACATTAAAAAAAATTTTTTTAAATCAATATGATAGAAGAGAACACGCATTTACACTCTCATCATCAAAGTTATGTAAGGAAAAATAGGATTCTATTTGCTAAGAAAGAGACCATTCTATTTACTAGAATTACTTGAGGACAAGTTGAGGTAGGTGCTACCACTTTATATATTTTGCACTGTTTAAAACATTTTTAAAGTAAGCATGCGATGTAACCGAAGATAAAATAAAATTGAAATCCAAAAACTAGAAGAGAGCCTCAAAAATTATATAGGCTTCAAAGCCACAAATGCTAGATCCTAGAATATACTTTGAAGTTCTAACAACAGTTATCACTTGGCAGTGGGGGTGCAAATCATTTCAAATTTGTTCTTTTTCTTTCCCTGTTTATTGCATTTTCTACAATAAAATATTTTAACAAAAAAAACTAAAACATTCCTTAATTTATAGTCATAACTAACTCTGAAGTTGTGAGTAGATTAAAAGGTAGAGTATATGTCAAAGCAGGCAGTAAATCATAAGGCACTTACAAATGTTAATTACTGTTCACCTGGCTTTAAAGCAGGTGAACACAATAGGCTGGATTAGCCTGAAACCAGGAGTAAGCATTAGAAAATCTCATTCATACATTAATCTCTTCTGTCACAATGAACCTTGTAGACAAACACCATTTTTTTAATTTGATTTTTTTTTAGTTTACATCCAAGTTAGTTAGCATATAGTGCAACAATGATTTCAGGAGTAGATTCCTTAGTGCCCCTTACCCGTTTAGCCCATCCCCCCTCCCACAACCCCTCCAGTAACCCTCGGTTTGTTCTCCATATTTAAGAGTCTCTTATGTGTTGCCCACCTTTTAAAACAAGACTTTATGCAGATACGAAGGATTTGGATTTTTTTTAAGTTTATTTATTTTGGGAGAGAGAGTGCAAGTAGGGAAGGGGCAGAGACACAGAGACAGAGGGAGAGAGAGAGAGAGAGAGAGAGAGAGAATGAGAATTCCAAGTAGGCTCCATGTTGCCAGCGCAGAGCCCAATGCAGGGCTGAACTCACGAAGAGGTGAGATGAGACCTAAGCTGAAAACAAGAGTCCGAGGCTTAACTGACTGAGCCACCCAGGCACCCCTGGAAGGTTTTAATTATAAAAAAAAAAAAAAAAATTCACCTGGAATTATTTTAAAACATAATGAATACACTTCCATGATTTCTTGAAGAAATGTTATTTGCTATTTAAGGATATGTGAAATTTGGGGATACCTTCATCCTCTTGGGACTCAACCGGACTTGGATTCCTGATTCATCACTTTGATTCCTTTGACTCATGTTGAGATGGAAATCTCTGGACAATAACCGATCAGATCAATGAAAGGGCTTATTTATTCCCTGTTTGCATCAGTCTCCATGTTTGAGCGCCAGATCTTGGAGAGAGCCCAGCAGTGACTAACTGGGTGGCTGAGAGGTCACTGTGGTCTGTCTGTGCTTACAGAGATGGCTGGAAATCCACTACCCAGGGTGCTGGGAAAAGCTATTCAAGGGGAGGTGCCTCACTGGAGACACTCCAGTATGACACTGCCTGAAAGAGTGCCAGCTACTGGCCACTGGGTGCTGGTGGTCATCTGGTGATCATCGGTGATTACCCGTGTGCTATAGGTGATGACCTGTAGAAGTCATGTGTTTGGAGAAGGCACCCAAGGGGACGTAATGTTTTGCTGTTGGCAAATGAGGCACGTAGCAGCAGCATTAGCCAAGTCACCCTCAGTGAAGGTGAGTCCATGTTCTTGAGCCTCCGTCCCTGCTACCACAGTCACTCTGTCCCAGGGCCTGTTGAGCAAACCCTGGGATGGCTGGATAAAGTGACTGACATCCCAGAGAGCATCATTTAGTTCACCTGATAATTAAGAGCTTTCTCTGCAGTGGATGCCCAGTGGTGGGCCTTAATGTGGATCTCACATGTCTTCGCAGCTTATGACCTTTTAGAGAGGCTCATCCACATACCTCTTCCCTAAGAGGTGACCCTTCCCTGTCACCCATCTTTCAATCCTGTTTCTTCCAAGCCCCTGACCCACTAGCAACTGCCCAAGAAGCAGTGTGTAGACCCATACTTCTGGCCATCTCTCACTCCAGACGTGGACAACCAAATGTATTGCTTCCGACTCTTGGTTTCAACTCAGGTCATGAACTCACAGTTCCTGAGTTCAAGCCCCACATCGGGCTCTGCGCTGACAGCACAGAGCCTGCTTGGGATTCTCTCTTTCTCCCTCTCTCTCTGCCTCTCCTCCCCTCCCCCATTCTCTCTCTCTCTCAAAATAAAAAAATAAACGTAAAAAAAAAGTTCTGCCCACCGAAAGGATTTTCCTTCACCCTTGTCCTTTGGCATCACCACCGAGTAGGGCTGTAATGCTGTAGCTGTGAACTGTGGATGGTTCTAGCACATTGAACAGACCCATCTGTGAGCCAGGTTTGATTATTTTTTCTTCCTCAGACGACTAGTCATATATACAACGTCCCCAAAATATCTAGGTATTGTCTGTAATGCCTTCACTCTTCTTTCTGTCATGGGAATCCGCAATTTTCCAAAGGATTCTAGACCTGTAATTCCTCCCTGAGAAATTGAGGGTTTCTCATGACCTTACTGTGAAGTCTCTGCAGACGCAACCAACTTTAATTCCGGAATACTGGTAAAAATACTTTACAACTTCCTTTTGCATGGTTTGAGACTCAAAGCGACAAGCTGATACCTTGATTATTTATAAAGAAATTCATGTCAAAAAAATGAGGACATGGGATTCACAAATAAGAGGGATTTCAACCAAAGGATGACCAGTGAGACATGAAAATATTTTACAGGAAAATACTCAGCGACTCTGACCTGCCTTATTGATGAACAATAGTCATAATACGCTAATGTATTATTTCTGTAAGAAATGAAAAAAATTGCAACTTAAGTAGGGCCAGACATTTCAGGCCCCTTTTGGGGATTTTCCTGAGAAAACACAGGACAGCACAGAAGGAATGCTCCTTTCCTTTAGGAATTCCCTTGTCTTGGTCCCTGTGGTAGGCGTAATGATCCCCCAAAGATGTCCACATTCTAATCCCCACAACCTGTGAATATATCACATTACATGGCAAAGAGATTTTGCAGACTTGATTAAATTACGGGCCTTGAGATAGGAAGATCATTCCGGATTATCAGGATTGTTCTGAATTATCTGAACCCAATGTAATCACCTGAGAACTTGAAAACAGAAAGCCTTTCCTGGCTGCGGTCAGAGGAAGATATGATTACAGAAGAGATCTCAGAAAGATGCAACATTGCTGGCTTTGAAAAAGGAGAAGAGGTGGTGAGCTGGAAAATGTGTGTGGTCTCTAGAAGCTGAAAAAGGCAACAGAGAGGATCCTCCCAGAACCTCCAGCAAGGAATGCGCCCCGTGAGTATTTTATGCAGGGGCGGTGGGGGTGGGGGGGCTCAATCTCACAAACCTGGGATCACAACCTGAGCCAAAATCAAGAGTCAGATGCTCAACCAACTGAGCCACCCAGGCACCCCTCTATACTGACTTCCTAAACACACATTTACTCAATTCTAGATGTGTATACGCTAGGATTTTTTTTTTCTTTTAAGCTTTCTAGACAGAAAACGTAAATAGGTTTTTTTTTACTTCTAATTTGGAAAAACTTTCATTGTTATGCAATTCTCACCTTACCAACTGCCAACTCCCACCCCCAAGTCAGAATAACTGATTCTCTAAATGAAGTTACGCTTAAAGCAACATGCACACAATAGAGGCTTCATAAGTACGTGACTTCTGATCATTATAACAGTAGTAGTGACCACAGATGAGAAGCGTTCTCTAGCCGTAAAGAATAAAGCATAGGAACAAAACAACAAAAACCAAAAACTTTTTTTAAAGATTCTACTAAATTAAAAAACCACTTTCACACAGAAACCAGAAATCCTTTCTTCAAGCTAACTGTTACAATTGACAGATATACCCAGAATATCTCAGAAAAAGTAAACAAGGAATTTATAGCAATGTTGGCCTCTGAAGAGAACTGGTAGGCTATAGTTTGTTGAATGCCATACTGTGCTTGTAGATTATACCATATGCATGTAGTGCCTACCGAAATAACTACTTGATTTTTAAATTTTTGAGGCTTTTACATTAGCTTCTATTTAGAATTCTATATAGACAAGATCAAGCTGCACCCGCGTGTAACAGATGATCAAACCGATGAGGACCAGCCAAGTGACATTACATTGTAAACTCAAAATTTAAAAACCCCTTTCAAAAAATAAGGCGTGTATGAGTGGGTGTATATGTGTGTGTGTGTGAACAGCTACTATCTTGGGATGGTGGATAAGGTGATTTTCACTTTGACCTTTTTGTTTTTTTAATTTTCTGCAGTGTTATAAAGGACACTCAGGTCACTGTTGGAATTAAAAGAGGAGCCATTTATTTATTTATTTATTTATTTATTTAGACAGAGACCGCACAAGTGGGGAAGGAGCAGAGAGGGAGAGAGAGAATCCCAAGCAGGAGGCCCCCAGCGCAGGGTTCAAATTCACAAAACTGTAAGATCATGACTGGAGCCGAAACCAAGAGTCGGACACTTAACTGACTGAGCCACCCAGGCACCTCTATTTATGTATTTATTTATTTTTTCAACGTTTTTTATTTATTTTTGGGACAGAGAGAGAGCATGAACGGGGGAGGGGCAGAGAGAGAGGGAGACACAGAATCGGAAACAGGCTCCAGGCTCCGAGCCATCAGCCCAGAGCCTGACACGGGGCTCGAACTCCCGGACTGCGAGATCGTGACCTGGCTGAAGTCGGACGGTTAACCGACTGCGCCACCCAGGCGCCCCTATTTATTTATTTTTAAAGGGACTAGCCACAATCCTTTTTTGTTGTTGTTGTTTATTTATTTATTTTGAGAGGCAGAGAGTGTGTGAGCAGTGGAGGGGGAAAGAGACAGACAGAATCCCAAGCAAGCTCCGTGTTGTCAACACAGAGCCCCGCACAGGGCTCAAACTCAAGAACTGTGAGATCATGACCTGAGCCGAAATCGAGAGTTGGATGCTTAACCAACTGAGTCACCCAGGCGTCCCTAGAAAAGGATCCATTTTAAAAGGTAAAAGCTTCCCATGAATTGAGCCCAGTTCACCTGATTGACTCATTTTCCAGTTTCCTTGTAGCAGAGAGAAAGTTTCCAGTTGCTAAATGTGAGAGAAGGAGCTATCAGAAAGGATGGTGTGCTGACCACCCCAGGAAAAATCTCAGAAGGGCAATTCCTCATCAATGGGTCTTGTCTTCAACGTGGCTAATAATTATGAAATTCGAATTTTCAGGTGGTACATCCCAACTTTATCAGATGGTGAGAAACTAGTTGATGTTAACCAAACTCACAAGTGGCTGAATTATTCCCAGAATGGTAATTTGTTAATAATAAGGTATGTGCTCTTCTGGTGAGCCAAGAGCTCTGGCCTACTATTTTCAAAAGTTTTTTTTAGCAGTGGTCTGCTTTCTTCAAGCAACGGGTTGGTTGGTTTGCTTTCTGTTGTTCTTGTTTTTGTTTTGTGGGGCACCAGTATGTAAAACGAAGAAAATGAATCTGCTCTGGTGGCAGATAGATGAAAATCTGCTCAGTCTCATGTTAATCCTCCTCCCTTCCCCAGATGTCCCCTAAGGGAGCTCCTTAGAATTCCCAGGACTTTGAAGAACACCACTGATCATCTACTGGTACCAAATTCATCTACTGGTACACCAATTCATCTACTGGTACCAAATAAATAAGCAGCAAATTGCTCAGCAAGCAAAGAGAATTGTGGGAATGCTAGGTCCAGGTTCTGGGAAACGCCTGACAAGCTATTCCAGCCCCACAATAACACACACCTCTGTGAAAGATGGAAACACATACTTTCCTGACAGATAGTCTCTGCCTTCAATGGCCCTAGGCAGTGGTAGTCCGCTAACCTAGCTCTCTGAAAACAAAGCAAAACAACACTAACCAACAAAAAGCCCTAGTCTCTAGCAATTGCCAGTTTCTGTGATATAAACACTCGCACGATGGCTGATTTCAAACCACCGACAGAATTTAACGACGGCTCACAGAATTCCCAAGTATTTCACAATCGGCTCTTAAAAACCTGTACTGCCGGCTGCAGCACAACACTGCTATATGTGTGCTCCACGCGGAACACAACCTGCTGTGCCTTCATTGGTTCACAGATTTGGGTTATACTGTAGTTAATTAGGGTACAGCCTTCTCTGGTGATGTTCCTCTCTTAATGATCTATTTAGATCATCTTTATCAAATGTAGGGGTCTCCTGGATCTCTAATGATCCCACACCTAAAAACCATCTCCAGATGATGCTTACAGTAAAAAGGTAAATCTACTTGTCATGTGTTCATCCTTACTGGCATTGTGCAGAGAGCACCCAAATTCGGAAAGTCACATTCTTTATTGACAGCAGTGATTCTGGCAAATTGTAGACATCTCTTCGGCCTCGTGATGATTTCATACCATACAGGCCTTTTCTTCCCTTATGAATCATGCTATTGTTTATTTCTGGAAGGGAGATGGGCAATTTTTAATAAATGCTGTGTTCACATGGGCATGGGAGAATTGGACCCAAACAAATAATTGGGTAAGTCCCTTTTCACTGTGTCTTATCCATGTGTTTTAGTTTTGTACTGAGGACCTGGATGGCCAGTTCTGCTTCCCATGATAAAGTAGTTCCTGGTTCAGCTTTTTTGCACAATCACGTAAGATTACCATCTTGTGCAGAATCACAAACATTCTAAAAATTTTCTACTCATCTTCTAGGCAATGTTACCTAGCGTTAGTGGCTGTGAAGGAAAGAAAGTTCAAAATAATTGCCTACTCCAAAATCCATATCTCCAACTGCAGGCACATTGAGTTACCTGAAATTCCTAGCCTAGGAGTCACTGATATCACATCAATTACACTTCTCCAAAGGAACTTATAGCTATGATATATTTAACCTATGAGGGAGATGGCCTTAGCAGTTAGAAACACAATTTTTATATATTTATGAATTTAATGAAAAGGACACAGGCAACCAAAGAGATTATCACGAACGGAAGGGAGCAAGATGCAGAGCTTGGGAGGATGCCGTGTGCAGGCTCTGGGCAGAGCAAGACTCAGCGAGCTATGAAAGTGAGTATAAACTCAGCCATGAAATGCAAGGGAATAGAAGACAGAGTTTAATTCTGTCACTTTCCTTTGTTTCTCTTGCTGCCTTTGATTCAGGCACATACATGATTCTGGAAAACAAAATACATCTACTGCAGTGCTTTAATTTCCTTTGGCACTGCAGCTGAAACTGACAAGTGTGTGAAGACATACCAGCCCCGTGCAGAGTCCTTTCCTCTAGGAATCAGCAGTAATCGTGAGTATTAGCCAACAGATTACACCTGGAAGGCCGCCAGCATGGAATGCAGTCAGGTACCGCTAACCATTACAGGAAAATGAAAGTCAACAGTAGCTAAAGAAGAATTTGAGCCAAGGCGTGCAGCCTGAAAGCAACTGGAAAGCTGAATCATACTATGTGCAAAATTGATCCTTCCGGTCAGTCTTTGGGAGTC
The DNA here is from genome assembly GCF_018350175.1 of Felis catus. Taxonomy (NCBI): domain Eukaryota; kingdom Metazoa; phylum Chordata; class Mammalia; order Carnivora; family Felidae; genus Felis; species Felis catus. Next base: position 26,710,436 of record NC_058380.1, read on the forward strand.
TCCCTTATTGCCAAGAAGGGTTTAATTCAATTAGCAACGAGCTGTGGGAAAAGGTCTGTGCAACCTTGAGCCTGGCTGGATATCCTTAGCTCTGAAGCAAAGTTATTTTAGGAGAAGCATCATAATTCACTTGCTTCAGCACCTCAGCCCATCCTGGATATGCTCCCTGAAACTCAAAAAAAAAAAAATGCTCTGTCCCACATCCTGTGTTTCTGAATGTAACCTGCCATGAACTTTACTAATGCTCCCTATGCCCACTCCTCGCCCACCCCGCTTCCACTTCCTCTCTACTGAGTTTCCTCATTTCAGAGATACAATCTAGTCCGTCTTTTGCATCCTCCATACACTCCCCTCTCCCTGAATTGGCTGGCCCTATCTCTGCCCCCCGCCCCCCCCCCCAACAAGTCTCAAGTTATACCCTCCAAGCCAGAGCATCCCTACCAATACTCTACATGATAGCTAGATACTCCTCACAGTGCAGGTCAGCATTGTGGCAAGACCCTGGAAGTTTCTCATTTACATAAGAAGAAACTGAGACTCCGAGAGGTTAAGTAACTTACTCATGGCCAAACAGCTAAAAAGAACAGCAGCCATAATAGCTATTATTTATTAAGCATTTATATGTCGAAACTGTGCTGAGCCACTTATATACATTATCTTAGAATCAGAAACCTAGGGTTTGATTCTGGCTTTAGTGCCCTTTCCACTTTATCTAATCTATAGTTCCAATTAATATAAAAAGTACTCTAACATGAATCAATGTAAAATACTGTGGGGATACACAGCAGCTTTATTCACAATAGCCCATTTACTGGAAATAACCCAAATGTCCATCAATAGGTAAACAGTTAAACAAATTTTGGTCTATCTGTACAATGGATACTCATCCATGAAAGGAAAAAACCACTGATACAGACAACAACATAGACAAGCCTCAGAAATATTTTCCTGAGCAAAAGAAGCCAGAGGCCAGAGAGTATGTATTGCTCAGTTCCATTTTTACAAAATTTTGGAAAACAGAAATCTATAGTGACAGAAAACAAATCAGAGATTCCCCCTAGGGCTGGGATATGGGGTGCGGAAGGATTAACTTTTGGTCATGAGGGAACTTTTGGAGGGGACAGAAATGTTATATATACTGACTGAATACACAGATGTATTCATTTTTCAAAATTCATTGAACTGTATACTAAAAATAGGCTCATTTCATTGTGTGTAAGTTTTATTGTATCAAAGCTATTATTATTATTATTTTTTAAATAAATCACTGGTAAAAAGAAAAGGGAATGAGTAAAAGAAGAGGGAGTGACTAATCGCCCAGAGGGGCTAAGGAAGGTTAGACAAAGGAGGTAAATAATCTAACTGGGTTTTGAAAGATGAATAGTTCATCAAGCGGGAAGGAATGGGAATGGGAAAATGGAGTGGTATTTTTACATATATCTGTTGCCTCCACTAGACATAAACAAAGGAACAGGAAGTTGGGGACCCTGGCCTACAGGCACTGTGAAAGGGCCTGACAGCGTCGAGAGGGAGTCATCTCTAAACGGAGCCCTTGGGAGAAACTCCCATTCCGTATATGCCCTCGGGTAAGCCACCACCTCTCTGGGCCTTGGTTCTCTCTTTTCTAAAACTGAGAGGCTGGAGAATAAACTAACAAACTGAGGGGCTGGACTATACAATCTCTAAGGTAGCATTTCCAAGTGTGTGTGCCAGGTAATACTAATGCACCAGGAACGGCTCTATGGGCAAGCTGACAGTCATCTGGTGACCCCCAGGTGGTCATGCTGGTGTCCAGTGTACATTCTGATTGGTCAATAGCTGTGCAGTGAAGGTTGTTAACAGTGTGAGGACCATCTCTGGAGACCCCTGGGTCTGCTTTTTCCAGCCACAAACCGCCAGATCTGTTTTTCTTGGGGTACAGTGTATACCCCAATGTCTACGAAAAATGCTGGAAAACATTAGATCCCTTTCAGAACTAACATTCTGTGAACATGTGAGAGTAGACTTTGCATCTTCCAGAGGGAGAGCTTCCAAACCCCTGGAGAAATATGCATGGGAAGTCATGAAAAAAAACCAAATTGGTTTCCTTGGGGAAGCTCAAAAAGGCAAGAAAGGTGTTTTACAGCAGAGGTAGAGAATTTGCAGGTTAGAAATAAGAAGAGTTGGCCTTTGGAGACACATGAATATTTTTTGCACCTGAATAATAAGATAAAAATAAAAAGTCCCTCATGCAGATCTGGCATAAGGATATGCTCAGTAAAAGATGAATGAATATATGACCTTTACTAAGCGGCCGCAGGGTACTAGGATTATACCGATAATCCTGAAGTTCCCTTGGTAGGTCTTAAGCTAGCCATTTAGGTATATCTGTTGCCTCCAGTAGACTCTGAGGGCCTCTTGAGCAAATAAAATTTGTTTTACAGCACTTTGCAAAGTGCTTTGGATATACTATCCACTCAATGCAAATGTACTGAGTTTAATTTAATTTAGAGATACCAGTTTGGAACACTCTCTGCTTTTAAAAAATTTGCAGTGCATTGGACAGGGGGAGCAAGGCTAATCGACTTTAATAACTATACACATTACGTTTATTAACATTATAAATTATGTTTATTAATATGCAGATAATTATAAGAATGCTTATTAATAAACTGTACACACAATTCAGTCTTCATTAAATGCACTTTTCTCTTTACCTTTCAGAGCTCTCCCCTGGGACCTGAAATTGACATAATTATTTTTTTCTTCCTTGATGGGAGAGTTCTCTACTTTTTGAAAATCACAGTCTTCTTCCTTCTCTCTCGGTGGCTAGCTCCTTTCCAGGCTTCTGGGCTCAACTGGGTTTCAGAGGGATATCTCCAGGGCAGGGACTGACAAAAGGACTTAGGGAGGGAATTTTGCTTTTTTTTTTAATGTTTATTTATTTTTGACAGGGCTGGGGAGGGGCAGAGAAAGAGGGAGACAGAAGATCTGAAACTGGCCCAACATGGGGCTCCAACTCCCAATTGGTTAGATCATGACCTGAGCCCAAATGGGATATTTAACTGGCTGAGCCACCCAGGCACCCCTGCATGTGGAAAATCTTGGTAGCCGAAGCTACCAAGAAAGCTCTGAGGCAGAATTGGAGGTGGAGTGCTTGTCCACACATAGGGGAAGTGACCCCTGGAGGTGCAGTTTAAGTCAAGGTGAGTTTAACACTTAGAGAGGCTCTCCGCGAAAACTGGCAGTCCTTCAATCATCTTGCATAACAATACAGATCATCGTTAAATATTTTTTTAATGTTTATTTTTGAGAGAGAGAGAGAGAGAGAGAGAGAGAGAGAGAGAGAGAGAGAGAGAGAGAGAGAACCAGAGCCCAAGCAGGGGAGGGGCAGAGAGAGTAGATCATCTTTAATTTACTGATCAAGGTGCATCATTGTTGGCCTTTGCTCGTGAAACAGCTAATGTTTTGGGAGCTTTTTTTCCTCTGGGAAAGCCTCCTTCGCTGTTCTCAATCCAGGAGCTTCAAACGAAGACTCCAGTCTGGGTTCTAATAATGGCCGGGAGGCTCCCGTGGGCCAATCAGAGCATCGCGTTCCCAATCAGCCAATGAGAAGTAACGAGATATATTCTGGGGCTTGTTCTTCCCCCAAACTGCTGCAACACTTTGGCACAGCTAGGGGCAAGCTTGTTTCAGCAAGGAGACAAGCCACAGAATGCATTACCAGAAGCACACTTGAAAGAACTCGCTTGGTGACCTAGCCAGAGATGCTAGATAAAACTTTACAGGAAGCAAGCTCTATTTCTGGATTTATTTTTTATTAGCCAAAAAATTCCCCCTTTTTCCACAAGCCAGTTTGGGTTCAGCTCTCCCATCACTTGCAAATCAATGGGTCTTGTTATATTACCTCACTTACCCCCTCGTACACTGTGTATCCCATGACAGCAGAGACCTTATCTGTCTCATTGCCTATTGTATAAGCAGATATTTGCACACTGCCTGGCACATAGGTGCTCGATGAATGTTTGTTGACTTAATTCTCCTTTGCCTTTGAGCAGGGTAAAATACAAAAGGGAGAAAATTCTAATGTTGAAAATAGAATGTTAGTGAAGTGGAGGTCCTGGCAGGAACTCAGGCTCAGATGTCTTAACTGAGGAGGCTTTAACGAATAGACTATTTAATGAGGGGACAATTGGTCCTTCATGCAAGAACCAAGCAAGAGATGTTGGGGCATCTAGAGCTTGCAGCAGTGGGAATCCACTGCTGTGCTAGGGCTAAAGAAACAAGGGAATGAAATACTGTCATCTGAGCTTAGGAAGAGCAGAGCTGGGCAGAAGGAACCATCCTGGGAGAGCTGGAGCCATGGAAGGAAGCTGCCACTATTGAAACCACAGAGCCCCAGGGGGTAGGAATGGTGGAATTAATACCCGGACCTCTATCTCTTCCCCATAACCCTGGCAAAAACTAACCAGAAATCAGTCTATAAGGGAGCTGGATGACAGAATCCCTAGAGGTAGCCTCCAGGAACAAGACAAAGAAAGGCAAGAGAATGGATCATGGTCAGTCAAGTGGAGAACAACTACCACAAGTACAAAAGAAGATTTTCTTGCGATCGTAAAGAAAACAGACCAAAGAAAAGAGGGAGCAAGTGAAATATGACAGAAACCTTCAAATCAAGTGCCAATGCCCCTGCACTTCACTTTCATGGGTTTTTTTCTCCTTGTAGTAGGTATATCTGTCTTCATTTTTTCCAGTTGAACCTAATATTGCCCTCATCTTCCTGAACATTGCCTTTATGTATACAAATTTTAACTATTACAGAAATTCCCAAGCATAAATAAAACTAGAGAGCATTGTATAATATACCATTATACCACCCAGCTTCAGTAATTAAAAACTCATGGGCAATCTTTCTTCCTCTATAATCCCAACCATTACCCCTACCCAGATTATTTAATGCCAACTCTCAGGCATCATACACACATGTTCAGTATGTATCACTAAGGATGAAAATTCTTTAAAACGTAAGTACAATATCCTTACCACACCTAAAAAGCTAAGCTGAGTTAGCATCTAAATACCAACAAATATGCAATCAAGCTTTCACAGTTCCCTGATTGTCTCATAAAAATTTTTTATACTTTGTTTTTTGAATCAGAATCCCAGTAAGATATGTCTTCGTTTGTTTGGGCTGCTGTAACAAAAATATCATAAACTGGAGAGCCTAAACAACAAGCATATATCGCTCCCAGCTCTGGAGACTGGGAAGTCCATGATCAAAACAGATTCCGTGTCTGGTGAGGATCCTCTTCCTGATTCACAGGTGGCCATCTTCTTTCTGTGACCTCACATGGAAGAAGGGGGAAAGGATTTCTCTGGGATCTTTTTTATAAAGGCACTGATGCCTTTCCTGAGCATCCTATCCCCAAAGACCTAATCAACTTCCTAAAGGTCCTATTCTCCAAATACCAACATATTGGGGATTGGGGTTCAACATATGAATTTTGAGGAGACACATTCAGTTTATTGCAATTGTTTGATATGTCTTACAGCTCAATCTATAGGTTTCTCCTATGTTTTTTAAGATGTCTTGCAACTTTTTATTAAAGACAAAAAGGTTAGGGGCACCTGGTGGCTCTGTTGGGTGAGCGTCCAACTTTGACTGAGGTCATGATCTCACAGTTCATGAGCTCGAGCCCCACATCAGGCTCTCTGCTGTCAGCATGGAGCCTGCTTAGGATCCTCTGTCTCCCTCTCCTTCTGCCTCTCCCTCACCTGCACTCTCTCAAAAATCAAAAACTGAAAGAAAGAAAGAAAGAAAGAAAGAAAGAAAGAAAGAAAGAAAGAAAGAAAGAAAGAAAGAAAAGAAAAAAGACTAGTTGCTTCCCACAGACTAGATTTTGTCTCTAGGATTTCATTTAACACATTGCTCTGAACTCTACACTGATGCTTCAATTTAGAGTGTTGACCAGATTCAAGTTTGATATTTGGGGGTGGAGTGTGGGGGGCAGGCAAGACAATTCCACAGGTGGTGTTACATTCTTCCATCAAAAAGCCTATGCTGGGGGCGCCTGGGTGGCTCAGTCGGTTAAGCGTCCGACTTCGGCTCAGGTCATCATCTCACAGCTCGTGAGTGCGAGCCCAGCGTCGGGCTCTGTGCTGACAGCTCAGAGCCTGGAGCCTGCTTCACATTCTGTGTCTCCCTCTCTCTCTGCCCCTTCCCTGCTCATGCTGTGTCTCTCTCTGCCTCAAAAATAAATAAACATTAAAAAAAAATTTTTTTTAAAAAGCCTATGCTGGCTACTTGTCTTTGCATGTGTGTTTGTGTTAGCCGCTGATGATGATGTTGACTAGATTGATTACTAGAAACTGAAAAATGGAGATACCCTACTTCTATCATTATTCTTCATTTGAGGACTGTAATGCATCTATAAAGAGAAGCTTTACATCATCAATTAATGGATTACCTTGTGGTAATATAGGAAAGATAAAATAAATGCTTGATTCTTTGGCCTTTACCAGTTTTTAAAATAATGAGTTAGCTGGGGCACCTGGGTATCTGGGTCTCTGCTCTCAACACAGAGCCTGCTTCGGATCCTCTGTCTCCCTCTCTCTCTGCCTCTCTCTCTCTCGCTCGCTCTCTCTTTCTCTCTCTCTCAAAAATAAAAATAAACATCAAAAAAAAAAAGTAATGAGCTAGCATCCTCCAAAAGATGACCAATGGTATTTTTTCTTTAGTGTCATTATGAAATCATGGATTTTAAACATACTTGAAGTATTTTAATATCTTTCCCTTATCGATGCTCAAATTTCTCCATCTTTGGCCACTGGAAGTCTACGCAAGTTGGTTCCAAGTCCCCTCCCCCTCTTTTTTACTAAGCGCAGTGTTTCATAATCGTAGTATATATCCTCATATGTATTAAGCAGTATTTTTTACTGAGGTATAATTGACATACATTATATTAGTTCCAGGTGTGAAACATGATGATTCAATATTTGTATATCTTGCAAAATAGTCACCAAGTAAATCTATTTAATATCCATCACTGTATGTAATTATAGAATATTTTTCTCGTGATAAGTTTTAAGATATATTCTTGTGGCAACTTTCAAACATGCAACACAATTTTATTAACTATACCCACCATACTTTACATTACATCTCCATGACTTATTTATTTTATAACTGGAAGTTTGTACCTTTCAACAGCCTTCACCCATTTTGCCCACTCCCCATTCCCTGCCTCTGGCAGCCACCAATTTGTTTTCTGCATCCATGAGCTTGTTTGTTGTTTAGTTGTTTAGATTTCACACATGAGTGAAATCATAGGATATTTGTCTTTCTCTGACTTATTTCACTTAGCATAATGTCCTCAAGGTCCATCCGTGTTTTTGCAAATAGCAAGATTTCATTCTTTTTATGGCTGAATAACACACACACACACAGAGAGAGAGAGAGAGAGAGAGAGAGAGAGAGAGAGAGAGAGAAAGATATCGCATCTTCTTTATCCATTCATCTGTCAGCAATGGACACTTAGGTAGTTTCCATATTCCAAGGCCCTTTGATACAACCCTACTAGCCTTGATAGCTTTCTATTGTCTGGTATTATAAGATACTCCAGCCTTATCTTTTACTTTGCTTGCCCAGACCTGGAATCAACCATTTCTCCAAAGAGTTTTGGTGCTTATTCCAACTCATTTGAAAATACCTAGAAACATGGTTTCCCTCTCTCTCTCTCTCTCTCTGGGTGGCTCAGTCTGTTAAGCTTCTGACTCTTGATTTCAGCTCAGGTCATGATTTCATTGTTTATGAGTTCAAGCCCCAAATTGGGCTCTGTGCGGACAGCATGGAGCCTGCTTGGGATTCTCTCTCTCCTTCTCTCTCTCTCTGCCCCTCCCCCACTCATACTTTCTCTCTCTCTTTCTCTCTCTCTCAAAATAATTTCAGAGGTTGCTCTGAAATCATGATAAATTATAAAAATGGGCATAAATCCCTCTTCTTCCTGTATGCAATATGTCTCAAAGTGTGACTTTGACACTCACATCAAAAAGTGGAATCTATTTCTCTAACCCAAAAATCTGGGCTTGGCTATGTGGCTTGCCTTGGCTAACAGACCACAGTAAAGTTGACAAAAGCAGAGATTTAAAAAGCACATGTGTGGGGCGCCTGGGTGGCTCAGTCAGTTAAGCGCCCAACTCTTGGTTTTGGCTCAAGTCATGATCTTGCGGTTCATGGGTTCGAACAGCTCTGTGCTGTCAGTGTGGAGCCTGTTTGGGATTCTATCTTTCCTCTCTCTGACCCTCCCCCAAGTGTGCTCTCTCTCTCTCTCTCTCTCTCTCTCTCTCTCTCTCTCTCTCTCTCTCAAAGTAAATAAAAAATAAACATTAAAAAAAAAAAGTGGCCAATGCAGGCTTGTTCACTGTACTTCTAGGAACAAGACTCAGTTAACTTCCTGGAGGATAAAAAGCCACATGGACAGAGGCACCCACCATCCTGCCTGATCCCAGCTGAGCCCACAGACATGTGAATTATGCTGTCCTACACAATCCCTCCCCAAACTAGCCAACCCAAACGAGAAGACCCACCCAAGTCATTCACAGAATCATGAGAAATGAAAATGTTTCCTGTTTGAAGCCATTCAACTTTGGGATGGTTTGTTAAGCAGCAAAAGCTGACTGATACAAAAACACAAATTTTAAAGATAAAGTATATCACATGTTCACATTAATAACTTAATAACCTTGAGTTAAAATCCATATCTGCAGAGTTTTTATGTAAGCCTTGATCTTCCACTGAGACTTCTTTCTCCTCCGAAAATTCTGATTTTAAGCAAACTGGACATTTGTTTTGCCTCAAGCCACACATATAAAGGTCTCAGAATAATAGCAAAATACTGCCTCTGTCACAGGTTGGGTTTTCTAGAAGGAGACACTGAGTTAGAGTTAGGATAAAACATGAGAAAGGTCAGGGTGGGGTGGTGCAGAATTAGGCAGACTCCACCCATGTCTACCAGGACCTCCGACAATATGATTACTGAAAACAGTTGAGGATTATTTTTACAGTTCTTAGTCTTTTGGGTATATACTGCTAGGTATATGCAATCAAATTACTATATTTTAAAGATACTTGGAATAATGCCTCTCTCTCTACTTATGCCATCAACTGGATCTACTTTTAAGGTTATTTGATTATATTTTAATTTTACACCTGATTTTATGTTACGATTATGTGAAACATAAACATGGTTCCAAAATCCAAAACACGAACAAAATACATCTGAAGAAATACATTTGAATATTTTTCTGCCCCCTCCATTCTTTCTCTCCTACAGGCAACCTATTTTTTAAATGTAGTGGTTTGTCCTCCCAGGGTATTATTAATTTTAATCACTTCACGAAGTAGTTTTAAGTAACTTATTTTGTTTGGGAATTAGAGCAATTTTGTTAAGCCTTACATTTGTCTAGAACATCACAGTTTACACAAGTCTTCATTGATTCATGATTGCATCACATAAGGGGCTTCCAGAGGAAAAAGTACCATGAAACCTCTTGATGGACCTAATCTCAAGTGAGGTATGATTTTAAAGATGCACATTCCCCTCCTTCAAATTAAAAAGACAGGGGCAAGTGTATCAGAGGGCCTGTTTGAAGAATAAAGGTGGGACCATAGGCTAACATTTTTTTTCCAACTGTTGGCCCAGGCTCCTCTACTCTTTCTTGGTTCCACTCCAACAGCTAAATTAAATGAAAAAGAATTTGTCATTTGCTTCCACAACGCAGCGCATATGATTTGGAAAATGGTTGCTAAGTGCCGTAGGGGCTAGAACAGAAGGCAACACCCAGCACTTGACTCCAGAAGCTAGGAATCAAGCGGATTTTTAAAACCATTGCAACAACCTCAACGCATCTTTGTTCATTGAAAACAGTCCTATTTCACCTCGAATTGGTATTTTTCTAGGAAGCTTCACCAGACCTTAAGACTTTGAGCCCGAGTTCCAGAGTTTGGAAATAAATCAAATAGCTTCTGCTCCTTTGTTTCTCTTCAGATTAATTGTGGAAAAACTACCTTCTGACTCTAGAGTCATGCCCATGATTCTGTAAAACCAGACCCTTGCTTCTTCAACATTTCTGTGCAGGGTGCAGCTCCCTCCAGCACAGATTGTTCCTGAACAGAACCTCGGGATAACGAGCTAACATGCTATGCTGTCAGAGAGACTTATGTAATATTTCCACATAGCAGCAATTTTTCTCTCTGAGGTTCTGAACTAGAATCTCGAGAGCTGATTGAAACAGTTTTGCAAAGTATCCATAAAATAAATGAACAGAAGGAATAGTTTTTTTATACTTTGTATCTTATTTCTAAATTCTCGTATTTAGGAAAGAAAGTGAAGAAAAGGCAGATGACTTTAATTTTTTTCCTGTGTTGTCAACCCTTTAGAAAGTTAAGGGTGTAAAGGTCTGTGATTGTAAACCTTGTGGTCTGCGGATAAGAAGGTGGTGTTGGGTGTTTTTAAAGGAGGTCATTGCAAATATACAATTGAAATTATAAATCCAAATCTCATCATCTTGTAAACATTCACTTTCTAGCTGCTACAGTTATAAAAGAAATAGATGATAATGCTAATGCTACTAATGTACTGTTACATACTTTTTGAATTTAGTGAATACTTAGACCAGGGGTCAGCAAATTATGGTCTGTAGGCTAACTCCAGCCCACCGTCTGGATTTAGGATCTTAAAAAATCCTATCCTCATTTCTGGATTTAAGATCTTAAAAAATCGTATCCTCATTTGTGTTTCAGTTTCTTCCTAATCTTCTCATTTATTTCTTCTTTTGACAATTGAAAGAGCTTGACTTTCTGGCCAGCTAACTTTGATGCATGGGCCCAGAGTGAGCTTTAGTTCCTGCCTAAGAATGGTTTTACATTTTGAAGTGGTCGGAGGATAAAATCAAAGGAAAAGTAATATTTCATGGCACATGAAAATTACATATGCAATTTAAATTTCAAAATCCATCAATAAAGGTTAATTGTCACCTTGCCACGACCACTCATTTACATATTGTCTGAGTTGGCCTGTGTGCTACCGCAGCTGAATTGAAATGGTGTAACAACCCATGTAGTTCATAAGGCTTAAGATATTTTCTATTTGGCTTTTTATAGAAAAAGTTGGCTGACCTGTACCAGGCAGACCAGGGGTGAAGGGTGCACTGATAAGTCACTAAAGACAAGATTCCTTGCCTCATGGAACTTACTGCCAAGATACTATCTCATTTCAATCTCACAGGAGCGCCTAGGTGGTTCTGTCAGTTGAGCCTCTGACTCTTGATTTTGGCTCAGGTCATGATCCCAGAGTCGTGGGATCCAGCCCCGAATTGGGCTCCACCCTAAGCATAGAGCCTGCTTACGATTGTCTCTCTCTCTCCCTCTGCCCCTCTCCCCCACTTGCACACACTCTTTCTCTCTAACATAAACAATTAAATTAAAAAAAAATAAATCTCACAAATTTAGGAGAGGAGGTTTGTTGCTATTCTGTCCACAAGGCAACTGATGTGCAGAGAGGCTAAGAATCTTGTCAAAGCCCACACAGATCCCTGAGGGAAGTGGGTTCTGCAGCTCGCCCTAGACCCCACGACATGCCTGCTCATCCAAGTGAGCTGGCTACTAAGTTACACTCTTTAAATTTTAAAGAAGAAAGAGTTACACTCTTTAAATTTTAAAGAATTTTTTAAAGAAGAAAAAACTGACTATGAAGACATAGTAATGAAGATGCTATTTTATCAATAGACCTGTTTTTGGACAGTTCTAGATTTACAAAATGTTGACCAAATAGTATAGACAGTATCAAAATACTGCCCCCACCTCTGCACAAAGTTGCCCCATTTTTAAAAATGTTTGTTTATTTTGAGAGAGAGAGAGCGTGAGCAGAGGAGGTGCAGAGAGAGAGAAAGAGGGAGAGAGAGGATCCCAAGCAGGCTCCATGCTGTCAGTTCAGAGTCTGACATGGGGCTCAAACTCACAAACCATGAGATTGTGACCTGAGCCAAAATCAAGAGTCGGACACTCAACCAACCGAGTCAGATTTGCCCCATTTACAAGTGTGTTACGTTTGTTACAATTAATGAGCCAATATTGGCTCATTATTGATGTATTATTAACTATAGTCTACACTTCATTCACATATCCTTAGTTTTTCCCTTATGTCCATGTTTCATCCCAGGATCCCATCCAGGATACCACATGACACCCAGTTGTCATGCCTCCTCTGGGTTCTCTTGGTTGTGACAGTTTCTCAGACTTGCCTTGTTTTTGATGACCTTGGCCATTTTGAGGAGTACTGGTGAAGTTTTTATAAAATGTCTCTCAGTTCAAATTTGGTATTTTTATCATGATAACTAGGATTATGGGTTTGGGGGAGGAAACCACATAAGTGTCATTTCCATCACATCAAAGGTATAGACTATCAACGTGATTTCTAACTGTTGATGTTGACCTTCATCACATGGCTGAAGTAGTATTTGTCAGGATTCTCCATGCCGAAATTATTCCCTTCCTTCCTTTCCATACCATACTGTGTGGAGGGAAGTCACTGCACAGTCCACACTTAAGGATGGGGAGTCATGCTCTCCTCCTTTAGGGCACAGTACCTACATAAACTATTTAGAATTCTTCACAGGAGATTTGCCTCTTCTCCCCTGGTTATGAATTTATTCAATCACTTATTTATATCACTATGGACTCTTGGATATTTATTTTATCTTTTAATTGTCTTAAATGTTTATTTTTGAGAGAGAGAGAGAGAGAGAGAGAGAGAGAGAGAGAGACAGAGTGTGAGCAGGGGAGGGGCAGAGAGAGAGGGAGATACAGAATCTGAAGCAGGCTCCAGGCTCCAAGCTGTCAGCACAGAGCCCGACGTGGGGCTTGAACCCATGTACTGTGATATCATGACCTGAGCCAAAGTCAGCCACTTAACCAACTGAGCCACTCAGGCGCCCCTCTTGGATATTTATTTTAAATTTTGGGTCATAATCTAATACTATTTTATTTTCTTACTCAAATTTTTTCAACTTTAGCCACTTAGAGCTCTTCCAGTTGACTCCTGTCTGCCTTTAAAACACTCCCATACTGGGGCACCTGGGTGGCTCAGTTGGTTAAGTGTCCGACTTCAGCTCAGGTCACGATCTCGCGGTCCGTGAGTTCGAGCCCCGCGTCAGGCTCTGCGCTGATGGCTCAGAGCCTGGAGCCTGTTTCCGATTCTGTCTCCCTCTCTCTCTGCCCCTCCCCCATTCATGCTCTGTCTCTCTCTGTCCCCAAAATAAATAAACATTAAAAAAAAAATTTTTTTTTAAACACTCCCATAGGGGTTCCTGGGTGGCTCAGTTGGTTTAGGGTCCGACTCTTAATTTTGGCTCAGGTCATGATTCCAGGGTTGTGGGATCGAGCCCCCACCAGCCTCTGCACTAAGCATGGAGCCTCTTTCTCCCTCCCCACCCCCACTTGTGTGCTCTCTCTCTCTCTCTCTCAAAATAAATAAAATGAAATAAATAAATAATTTAAAAAATAGAAAATAAAAAAATAAAGCACTCCCATAAATGTTTTTTGTTGTCATTTTGAACACTTCCTTACTTTCTTGCACTACAAAATGTTCCAGGCTCATCTTGTATATTTCCTGTCCCAGTTACAGAATCAGCCATTGCTTCAGGATCCCTGGTTTCTTCTACTGGATAATGGTATTAGAAACCAACATCTGGACAATGGATATACCTGTTGCTATCAGGGTGTTGTTTCTCTTAGGCCCTCTAAGCTGTCAGGGAAAATACATGTGTGTGTATTAATCTGTGTATAGTAAGCCAAAAACGCGCTGCCCCCTCCCTCTCCAAAGTCCTTGGAGCCTGTGAATGTAAATCATTTGGAAAAATTGTCTTTGCAATTGTGATTAAGTGAGAATCTTGAGATGAGGAGATAATCTTGGATCATCTGGGTGGGCCCTACATGCCACCAAATGCCTCCTTTTAAAAGAGACACAAAGAGGAGGAAGTGAAGAGACACCACAGAGGCAGAGATCAGAGTGATGCAGAAATACACCAGGGGATGCCCAAAGCCACCAGAATCTGGAAAAGGCAAGGAATGGACTCTCCCCTAGACTCTTGAGAAAGGGTACAGCCCTGCTGACACATTGACTTTGGACCTCTAGCCTCCTGAACTGTGAAAGAATAGATTTGACCTGTTTCAAGCCATTCACTTATGGTAATTTGTTACAGCAGCTACAGCAAACTAAAACACCTTGTATATGCACATACATAAATATCTCTCTGTATGATCACCTGTATCTATTTCATGTTAAACCTGAGTTCTTCCTGATGTTGCCAACTCTAAATTGTTACCATATGGGCCATTCTAACCTCCTATCCTGATCTGTCAGCTCCTACTTCAATAGTGGGAAACCTGGCCCCCACATCTGTCCTCAATTTACTTAACTGTTCAAGTCCAGTATACATGTATGGTATCAGCCCTCCTATCCCATTAAAGGAAACAATGTTATCAAATGGGGTAAAGTATTACTGCGGTTCATTTTGCCCTTAGTCTCACAGACTCCATTCATTGCCAGAGTTATTGAGGTCAGCACGTTTTTCTTCGTCCCTCCAGTGAGGTTGTTTCACACATTTGTCGTGCAGTTGGAGTCTCCTGTCAAGAGTCTGCATGTTTCCCTGGTACCCCCTGACCTCCCAAATACATCTTTAAATTTGTATACGTTACAATTCATTCTTTGCGTTGCAAGGATCTGTGTGTACGTTTTGACCAATACATGATGTCATGCACACACCACAAATAGGTAAATATCTGGTAGTGTGATTGCTGAATCATGGGATGACATGATATTTAGTTAAGGTAGCAAGGATATTTATGGATACTCTTATTCTAGAAAGCACGAGTATTTCAGTGATAGCCTTACTCCTTTAGGTAAGAGAATCCACTATGTTTCAGCATCTGATTGCTTTCTCTGTGTCTTTTTTATTCTCCCAGTCATTTTATTGCCGAGGCAATAAAATCTTATGCATTTGGAAAATCTATTACAAATAAGAAAAACTCTGAATTGGATAATTTTTAGAAATAGTTTTACTATCTTCATACATGTAGAGTCAGGAAATTAATGGCCAAGTTTGCACTGACTAATAAAGTTCTCATTTACTAATAAAAGAATGCTTTTCACTAACAGATAAGAATGATCAAAGGTAGTACAATATGTAACTGGATTTGAAAACTGTGTGAAAGCAATTTGTTTATTAATATATGCCTGACATTCTTTATACTTTTATTAGGATTCTAAGCTTGCCCCTTCTCTCCCCTACCAACAATAAGGTAACCTGTGTGCCTGTGCTCTGCTTCCATTATTTCCCTTATGCATGGCTAATGCTATATATCTCCCCCTAATCCCCTTGAAGCAGGGACTATACTCTTTTCAGTGTTAAATTGTAGCCCAAAGTCTGACATATATTGGCCACTAAGTCAGTGGTCATTAAAAGAGGGATGGGGGCACCTGGGTGGTTCAGTCAGTTAAGCGTCCAACTTTAGCTCAGGTCATGATCGCACAGTTTGTGAGTTCGAGCCCCACATCGGGCTCTCTGCTGTCAGCACAGAGCCTGCCTCAGATCCTATGTCTCCCTCTCCCTCCCTCCCTCTCTCTTTCTCTCTCTCTCAAAAATAAACATGTTAAAAGAAGAGGAGGGATGGATTATCTTGAAACTAGAAAGAACTTTGGTTGTGAGTTGGAGCATCTTTTAGACAAATAACCATCCTCCCAGACCTTGTCTGGACTATCACATATTCTAAATCAATGGGCTCTGAATTAATAAGGTAACTGTTGAAGAATCTGTGCCTCCACACCCAGCATCTTTTACATTTTACTTCTGTTCAGTGTTTATTGTCTGTTACGAACTCAGCAATGTGCAGTCAACCACAGCCTGGACGACTTGTCCCCCAACCACAAACCACAAGGTCAGGGCTGTGTCTGTGGTAATTAACGGCCATCAGATGCCTGGACTAACGACATCCTACAGACACAGAGATCCCACAACCTTGGGAAACGACCTGAGTCAAAATCAAGGGTTGAACGCTCAAATGACTGAGTCACCCATGCACCCCAACATGGGTGAACCTTGAGGGTATTATGCTAAGTGAAACAAGCCAGAAAAAGAGGGACAATTTGATACCATTTGATATCACTTACATGGAAACTGGAAAAAAAAAAACCACCCAAGATCATAGATACAGAGGACAGACTGATGGTTGCCAATGGGATGGGGTGGGAGGAAATGTGTGGAAGGCATCAAAAGGTACAAACTTGCAGTTATAAAATAAATAAGTCAAGGTAATGTAATGTACAGTATGGCAACTATAGTTAATAATACTGTAGTCCATATTTTAAAGTTTCTAAGAGAGTAAATCTTAAAAATTCTCACAAGAAAAATAATTATACGTGTACAGTGACAGGTGTTAACTCGAATTATAGTAATCACTTAAAATATATACAAATATCAAATCATTATGTTGTACACTTGGAACTAACATAATGTTGTGTCTCAATTATATCTCAATAAAGGCTTTTTAATAAAATAAAATTACAAGTAAAGACAGTAAAGCTAATAATAGTTTTCACATGCACACTTTTAAAATATCGAAGTTAGTTTATACCTTACAGAAAGCTGCCAAGATTCATTTTCTTTTGGTAATGGTATTTTTTTAATGTTTATTTATTTTTAAAGAGAGAGAGAGAGAGAGAGAGAGAGAGAGAGAGACGGAGCATGAGCAGGGGAGGGACAGAGAGAAAGGGAGACACAGAATCTGAAGCAGGCTCCAGGTTCTGAGCTATCAGCACAGAGTCTGACGCAGGACTCAAACACACAAACCACAAGATCATGACGTGAGCCAAAGTCAGAGGCTTAACCAACTAAGCCACCCAGGCACCCTGGTAATAGTATTTTTAAAAATTAGATGCAGTAGAATTATTTCGTACAGGGAAGTTAGATTCTTTTTTTAATGTTTATTTATTTTTAGAGAGAGAAAATGCATGAGCCAGAGAGGGGCAGAAAGAGAGAGAGAGAGAGAGAGAGAGAGAGAGAGAGAGAATTCTAAGCAGGCTCCATATTGTCAGCACAGAGTCCGATGCAGAGCTCAATCCCATGAACCATGAGATCATGACCTGAGTCAAAATCAAGACTTAGACGCTTAACCCACTGAGCCACCCAGGCACCCTGGAAGTTAGGTTCTAATCTACAAGACAAAAATTGTCAAAATTCTCTTTAAAAGCCCTTAAGACACAGAAAAAATATAGTACGTATATATATTTATAATCAGTTTTCGTTTTTGTCAAGTACATGTAGTTGAATTCATACAATTTAAAATCATGAGCTATGCTAGACCTCCACTATATAGCATTGGAAAAATAAAAATGCTAAAAATGTATTTCATTAATATCTATTCATCATTTATTCTGGTTTTGTTCAATTAGCAGATAGCTGTTACTCATTTGGTAAGTAAATCTAGCATATACAACAAAGAAGAAAAGGTCCTCTTGGGTAGACAAAACATTCCTCCATTCCCTGAAATTAAGATCGCATGCATTGGGCATGACTCTAGAAGACCTCAAGGGATATTAGTTAGCGGTAATATTGTACACGTATACATGTTTTCACATAGCAGAGGGGGAAGACATAAGCTATGAAATGATCAGTGAACATTTGGAACCTGTTTTGTTGGCAGTGAAATCCTGCCATAATGATCACATCTCTCATAAAAAGATGCAATATGCATTTATTTCATGACTTAATAACCTTACCTAAGTCAAGAGTGGAATTTTTTTTTAATTTTTTAATGTTTATTTATTTTTGAGAGAGAGAGAGAGAAAGAGTGAGAGTGGGGGAGGGGCAGAGAGTGAGGGAGACACAGAATCTGAAACAGGCTCCAGGCCCCGAGCTGTCAGCACAGAGCCTGACCTGGGGTTTGAACCCACAGACCGTGAGGTCATGACCTGAACCGAAGTCGGACGCTTAATGGACTGAGCCACCCAGGCGCCCCTACAGTGAAATTTTATTCTGCCTTTAGGATTTCATGCTGTCCACCCATGAGCTTTTGGAAATGTTATTCAGCCTGCAATTGTTACTGAACAGCTGCACCTATTAGACCACAGTCTAGAACCTGGGTAGAGAGATCTGAATTTGAATGGTTAGTAAAACCAGCTTTAATCAGCCTTAGAGTACATGCAGACTTCTGAGACACTGAGTCCACCGAAAGGAGGAATGGGCATTCTTCTGCTACAACAATGTTAGCTTCAACTTTTTTATAATACTCTCACAGTCTTTCTAAAATTCCCCTGATTGCTTTTAAGACTGTTGGTTTTGTCTTGTTCCCCCCATCCCAACACGGGTCTTAAAATAGTTATTCATGTTGGTTGTACTTGAAGTCTTTGAGCACTGGAAACATCTGTACATTTCTTTTTTAATTTCGGTCTTTCCATCCCCAAAACTAAAAGTAGAAATGATTTCATCCCTGTTCTACAGTAAATGCTTTATTGTAGTTATTAGCTTTTGCATTTCTGGGACAATTATGAGTCACTCAGAAACATACATACTCTCTTGGTATTGACTGTTTTCACATTTAATAATTTCCAAACCAATTTTTAGAATCTATCACCAATTCATGTGCTAAAATTATTTGTGCATATATCTTATCTCTTTGGTGTTAGATTATAAGCAAACTGAGAGGTAGGGTCCTATACTATGCCTTACAATAAATGTATGAATGTTCTTTTCTTTCTATAAAAACTTACATTCTAGAATATTCTTTGACAACATTTGGGAGCCACCCTTATAAAATTGAGAGCAACCAATGCAAAAACATAAGTTTTACAATTTTTTGAAACAAATATTATACATTACTTGGAAACAAGTATTAATTGATTAATTTTTTTTGCAAGTGTTACTTTAGAAGAGAGATTTAAGTCAATGTCTGAATTTACTCAAGATTTGAAATATCCAGTAGATATACATATTGATTACATTTATATATGGAGACAAAAAATTCAGAAATGCCAATTTTAACATTTTCTGCAGAGTAATATTTTATCAGGTATAGTGTTACGGTCGGCTAAATTGCTGTAACAGAGAAATCAAGAAATGCAATGGCTCAAACACAAAAGAACTAGACTTCTTACTTGGGTAACACTCCTGATCGGCGGAGTCCAGCATCTGCTCTCCAGGAGGTGACTCAGGAACCAGACTCCTTCCATCTTGTGGCTCTAGTTTAGGGTCTTGTCTGAAACCACATGATGGAACAGGAAAAAGGGGACAGAGGCATGCACTTATTTCTTTAAAGTCACTTCCACCCATAAGCCATCAGCTAAATTCAGCCACGTAATCACATCTCACTGAGAGGAGGGCTGGGAAATGGAGTCTAACTGTGCCATTAGGAAGGGGAAACACATTATCTGTGAGCCGTTAACAGTGAGCCATTCCTGCCACATATGGTCAGACAACCACGGGTGATTACTGCTATTTGGGAAGTTATTTTCTAGGTGTGTGGAGTTGTTTGGGTTATGATTTAGGCTAGTCTTTCTTTTTGAAAGATGTTAGTCTGGAGGAGTAGTTTGCCTCCAGTCTTAGTGAACTGTGGGTGTGTATCATAGAGAGGCACTTAGATATAAAACCAGAGCTGACAAGTTGACCTGACTTCAGTAACAGGAGCTGCTGCCACCTGGAGGAAGAGAGAAAACCCCATTCATGGGAAGCTCAGAACATCCACGTGAATGCCTTCTCTCTTGCTTCTTAAAGTCTCATCTGCAGGTGTAATGGCACGTTGGCTCCAAGTCTTTTCCTTCCTAAACTCTACCCAAGCAACTGTGTTTTTTACCCTCAGAAAAAATAGATACACATCACAGCAAAACAAAGATGAGTCAAATCAAACTGTGGGGGAAAGCTCTGAGTGCCAGTAGCAAGGCTTTGCTGTGGGGTTTTGAAATCTTTGCATTAAGACCTGGATCTCTTGGGACCCCTGGGTGGCTCAGTCAGTTAAGCCTATGACTTTGACTCAGGTCATGATCTCATGTTTTGTGGGTTCAAGCCCCGTGTGGGGCTCTGTGCTGACAGCTCAGAGCCTGGAGCCTGCTTCGGATTCTGTCTCCCTCTCTCTGCCCCTCCCCCACGTGTGTGTGTGTGTGTGTGTGTGTGTGTGTGTGTGTGCGCTCTCATTCTCTCTCTCAATAAATGAATAAACATTAAAAAAAAAAAGACGTGGCTCTTTTGCAATCTAATTGGTTAAATTTGTTTTCTCTCTTCAAGCGTATATGAAATAGGAAGAAACAACTTCTATGGATTAAGAATTCCCAGAGTCAGAGATCTGTAAGTGGACAAGGATCAGCTCTGATGTGAAAGCTGTTATACGCTGTCTGGGCATCCATCTGAATGTTCAGGCATCTGCCATAGCCACAAACATTTTTTTTTTTACTTTTTAATGTTAATTTTTGAGAGGTAGAGGGAGAAGGCGAGCAGGGGAGGGGCAGAGATAGGGAGACACAGAATCCGAAGCAAGCTCCAGGCTCTGAGCTGTCAGCACAGACTTCAACACGCAAACCGCATGATCATGACCTAAGCCGAAGTCACACGCTTAACCGACTGAGCCACCCAGGTGCCCCCATCATCAAACATGTTTAATATCACCTTGCACAGATCTCTGTCCAAGAATCATTCTGTCAGACTTAGGGATAAGGACTCAGACCTCAAAGGAGGGCCTCCTTAAAGTCAGATTTCGGTAGGATGCTTCTACTTTGTGAGTAAAGGTTTTTCCCCATTTGGGTAAGGGGTCTGTTCCTCCAAAGCTGGCAGCACTATGCCACCTCCGGTAAAAGACATGTGCTTCCCTTGAAAGCTATCTCTGAACAAGAGAGGATGGCCCACTTCCATAAGGAATTAGCAAATAAAATTACAAAGTCCCAAATTCAATGATGCTTCTATTTTGATTGATTTCTAGACACTACAAGGTACTTAAATCTAAAATAAGAAGTGTCAAAGATTTCCAGGGGTGGGGCGGGGGGAGAAAGTAAAAGAAAAGAAGTAAAACCTTTAATGCTATATGAGCTATGCTCTATGCTCTTTGAGAAAAACTTTCCAGGATGGAAGAAATAAGTGTGAAGTTCATGGAACTGCCAAGCAGTATGATATACTCTATAACTTGCACAAATACTTTAAAATACATTAAAGAGATCAGTCTTTAGGGAACTAAATCTTATAATGGTTTTCTACCTGGAGAAGATCCTTTTTCTATTCCAAGTAAAAATCAATTACTCAACTGAGTTATGAGACCATTACTTAAAGGTAAGTATCTTTAGCAAATGAAAACATAACTTTGGTTTATTGTTCTTCAGGGTCCTTGCATCTGAGTTACAAGATTAGGACCTAAGAAATGCACATTGGTACTGTTGGCATTGGGCCGACAATTAGCAATTGTAAGAAATCTTTAAGGAACCCTTCTGTACTAAGATGTTTTACTAAGATTTAGAGGGTTTTAGTACTAGACCATAAAATTGATTTGAAGAATTCTGGTTTAAGCATTAGCTAAGTTCACTTAATACTTCTAATACTAAAAAATCCTTAAACAAATTAACTTTATTTTATGAATTGGATATGAAAGGACAGCTGAGTGTCTTCTCTCTGATTTATATCACAGTGAAAAAATTAAGTGCAAACATGACATTGTCATTTGTGCCAAATCTGAATTTGTTTCTTGGAAGAAAGGTTAATTAACTGTAACCTCCTAAATTTGTTATCCTTATTCCTTACACCATCAATTGATAATATATACAAGGAAATGGATTGCATTAAACTGAATTTTTAAAACAATTGTTACATAATTGGCTTGTAAATTTCTAACATTACTGAAGACTTGCAGACATTCTCCAATCACACTATCCTGGGAGGTTTTCTTTTCTGATGCCTTCTTAATAGTAACAGGGATTTAATGATTTAATGTCAACTTAGATTATACAGTCTAACTGACTTTGAGACCTTGGAATATCGGTAAATTGAGGTAATTAATGAAGAATCTTATGTCACCAGGAAATTTTCTAAAGAAGTTCACATTTTGAAGTGTAGAGAAGATAAATTATGTGTTGTGTGTGTTTGAATAAAAATTTTATTATTTTTTGGATATTGACCAGGATATTGACATTGATACAGTCAAGATACCGGACAGTTCTATCACCATGCAGCACTGTTTGGTCAACTCCCCCCCGCCCCAAACCCAACTCTGTCCTTAGCCCCAAGCAACCACTACTCTGTTCTCCCTTTCTGTAATTTTTTCATTTCAAGGATGTTACACCAATGGAGCCATTACAGCATGTAACCTTTTTAGATTGGCTTCTTTCATACAGGTCAATTCTCTCACGGGTCATCCAAGTTAATATGTATACCAATATTTCACTCCTTTTTATTGCTGAGCAGTAGTCTGTGGTGTAGACATACCGCAGTCTGTTGAACCATTCACCTGCTTCAAGGTGAAGGGCATACAAGTTATGCTGTGAACATAAAATTTCATCTCTATGGAACAAATGCCCAAGAGTGCAAATGCTAAGTTGTAGGCAAGTTGCATGTTGCATTTTAAGAAACTTCTAGCTTCCCAGAGCAGCTGTACCATATTACATTCCCACCAGTAATATATGAATGATTCAGCTTCTCTGCATCCTCAACAGTGTTTGGTGTTGTCACCATCTTTTATGTTAGCCATTCTCATAGGTGTGTGGTGATATCTCCTCCTGGTTTTAATTTTCATTTCCCTGATGAGCAATGATGTTGAACATCCCTTCAAGTATTTATTTGCCATCTGTGTGTCTTCTTCAGTGCCGTGTCTCTTGATGGCTTTTGCCATATTTTATTTGGACTGTTTGTTCTTTGTTCTTTTACTGTCGACTTTTGAGAGTTGTTTATATATTCTTTTTTTAATTATTTTTTTTTTAATTTTTTTTTAACGTTTATTTTTGAGACAGAGACAGAGCATGAACGGGGGAGGGCAGAGAGAGAGGGAGACACAGAATCGGAAGCAGGCTCCAGGCTCTGAGCCATCAGCCCAGAGCCCGACACGGGGCTCAAAGTCACGGACCGTGAGATCGTGACCTGAACTAAAGCCGGACGCTCAACCGACTGAGCCACCCAGGCACCCTTGTTTATATATTCTTAATACTGTTCTTTTGTCAGGTATGTGGCTCACAAGTGTTTTCTCCCAATGTGTAGCTTGCTTTTTCATCCTCTTATCAGAGATTTCCACAGAGCAAAAGGTTTTTAATTTTGGTCAAGTACAGTTTATGGATTTTTCCTTCTTTCGATCATGCTTTTGGTGTTGTCTGAGAACTCTTGGCCTAGCCACAGATCCCAAAGATTTTCTGCCATGCTTTTTTCTAAAAGCCTTATACTGTTACATTTTATATTTAAGTCTGTAACCCACCTAAGTTCATTTTTGTGTAAGGCGTGAGACTGAATCAAGGTTCATTTTTTTTTGCCAGCGTGTTTCTGGTTGCTCTGGAACCATGTATCAAAAAAGGCTACTCTTCCTCCACTGAATTGCTTTGCACTTTTGTCAAAGATCAGTTGAGGGTCCATTTTTGTGGGTCTATTACTGAGTCCTCTGTTCTTTTCCACTGGTCTATGTGTTTATTCCTTCCCGAGATCACAGTCTTTATTACCGTACCGATACAATAAGTCGTGAAACCAAGTACATTGGTCCCCCCATTTTATTCCTTTTTTTTTTCAAAAATTTTTTAGCTGGTCTAGTTCCTCTACCTTTCCATATACACTTTAGGATGATTTGTCTATATCCACAATTTTTGCTGGGCTCTTGATTGAAATTGTACTAAACCTACATATCTATTTGCAAAGAATGAGCACATTTACTACGTTAACTCTTCCAACCCGTGGACAAAGTATGTCTCTCAATTTATTAAGATCTTCTTTGATTTCTCTCATTAGTATTACATTGTTTTCAGCATACAAGTCCTATACATTTTCGTGGGATTGACACCTACATATTTCTCCCTTTTTTGAGCAATCGTAAATAATACCACATTTTAAATTTTGCTGCCTACATGTTTACTGCTAGGCTATAGAAATATAATTGATTTTTGTCTGTTTATCTTATATCCTGTGACCTTGCTGAACTTAAGTTTTAGGAGCATTTTTATATATCCTTTAGGATTTTCTATGTAGACAATCATGTCATCTGCAGATAAGGACAGTTTTATTTATTACTCTTCATGCTTGATAAATCGTAGCTCTGGGCATAATGTTAACTCGGAGATGCAACGTGGCCACTGTTTTTAGGAATGTCTCTGTACTCTTAAATCATAAATACTTGTCAGATTTCTTTACCAACACAGAAGAGGACCATTGGAAGCTTGACTCTGCTGACACATGACTTGAGAATTTGTCTTAATTTAGCATAAGATTGGTAATTTAGAGAGACTTTCATTGGATACCTACATGCATTTTATTCAATAATAAGTTTTCTATTTAGATTTTATGATATCTTTTAAATGCCATTGTAGAAAATAAAATAAATATGAAGTCATTGCTCCAAAATATTAGTCTGTACATTCCTCCTTCCAGATAATCAAATTTTCACTGATCCGTATGAAAGGAGAAAAATAACAAGGCGGTGAGTTTTACATAACACCAGTTTATCCAATTTTGAAGGATAATCGTTTATGAAGTTATGTCCCGATTTTTTGGCTGAAGTATACCCTTTTATACTTATAGTGTGAGCTTGCTGGTGATGACCTCTCATTTAATGTTTTTTTCTTGAAAATGCCTTTACTCCTACATCATTTCTAAAGGGCATTTTCACTATTTATCTATTTTACCAAGTAGCTATGGCATCTAATTTCTTCAGCAAATTGAAGGTGCCATTCCATTGTCTTCTAGCTTCCATTCTGTCTATGGAAAAGTAAACTTATCATGTTAGTTGCTCATTTTTAAGACGATCTGCCTTTTTTTCTGGCTGCTTTGAAGATTTTTCTCCTTTCTTGGGTTTTTGCAATTTTACTCCAAGGCGCCTAAGTGTGCTTTCTTTTTCCAATCCTGCTTAGGGTTCGTAGTGATTCTTGAGTTGGTTGGCTGATTATATGATTATATATCTGTGATTACTACATGATTTATATTTCCTCTGTTTGCTCTCTGTTCCTTTTTCCTCTCTATCTTGACCTCTTTTGTGTTGATTGATTTTTTTTAATTTGACTTTTAATCTCTATTCACTAAGAAGTTACATATTTTACTCTTCTTTTGTGGTTGCCTTAGATATTATAACATGCAGGGTTTTCTAAAAAATATTTTTATAACATGCAGTTTTTAGCTTGCCAAAGTTTAATATTAGTGGCACTTTTACCCATTCCCAGTACAATTGGAGGTTTCTGGAACAGCACAAATCCATATACCTCCCTCCCAAATTATACACCATTGTGGTCTTATATTTAACCCTACAAATATTTGAAACTAAGACATTATTAATTTTGTTGTATATCATAGAAACACATTTAGATTTACTAATACCATGATTTTTATTATTCCTCATTCCTTTCTGCATCTCTGATCTTCTACACACATTAAAAGAAAAGAAAAGAAAAGAAAAGGAAGAAAGAAAAGAAAAGAAAAGAAAAGAAAAGAAAAGAAAAGAAAAGAAAAGAAAAGAAAAGAAAAAGAAAGACAGGTCCTAAAGGTGCGGTGACCAGAGAATTAGAAAGCAGGAGGCTAAGACTCTCCAAGAGCCAAAGCACCGGTCTCCTGGCTCAAGCCTCTTTTATTTTTGCAAATTGTCTGATAACAGCAAGCACATACAACATAGTATTTGGCATCTGGACAGGTCATGTACCTGCGGTGTATTCCATACTGGGTCAAGAGTACATCTGGCGCCAGACAAAATATTCTTATCCCCAGGCCTGGTGCCCATATGATGTCCTTCTGGAGAGAACGAGCAGTCCCAGCGGCCTCCCGTCCTGGGAATAAAACTGCTTTCAGTTTCGCGCTGCTCCGTCCCTTTCCTCAGGACATTCCTACAGTGCCTCCGGCTTCTTGCTCTCCAACACAATTCAAACACAAAAAGCCACAAGCTAATTAAAAAAATAACCCCCCAGGAAGATAGTTCTAAGTTCCTTTTCTCAAACGTATCTATATCACGCAACTAACTGCATATAGCCACTTAGCTTTGGTTTGAATTTGTACACCGTAGGAATCTCGCTATGCCACTACATCCTAATCCAGATCATTCTTTTCAAAATTCAGATCCTTTGCCTCCAATATGAAAGTCCTTTCATTATTGAGCCACAAAGTTCATCCGAGTTTTACTTTATGGAGGCATAGACAATATATCTGTCTCCAATTCCCTGTGATGGTCCTCCAAATAGATGAATAAGGCTACCTCCTTTTTCCTTCTACCTATCCCAGGTTCTTTGTAACAATGTTTTACGTGATCTTCGCCATCTTTTTATATTATTTATGAAAACAGCTTTCTTTGGATTTGACCCAGCCTGTCAAATTATTTTTGGATTCTGCTGCCCTGTTCATCATTTTGGCATGTTCCTCAATTTTGTATCATTGGGAAATGATCCTAAAGCGTGTTTTTTTCTGTTTTCATTTTGTTCACTGAGAAACGTACTGAAAAACAAAATATTGAATAGAGCACTTTTGATGACAGTGCTTCAAAGCAGGCACTGCAGAACTTTCTCTAAGTTGACCTTGATCCACTGGTCAGCATGCTGAAGGTCTGAGCATTTAAACGTTAATGACAAATATAAATCAATGATAGCAATAACAAGTATAAATCAATAGCCAGCTCACATTTCTCCAATTTGTTTACAAGATTAGCACGAGAGGCTTTGTTAGAACATTTTGCTGAAATTCAGACATGCTAGATCCACTTATCAGACTAGACATAACAATCTCAGTGTGCTAGTAAATCTCACTTCCATTTGTTTATAGGGAAGAGAGGCAACTGTAAAATGCAAGTCTACAGATTTAGGTTATTTTAGTGCAATAATCCAGTCCCTCGTCCGTCTATAGGCACTGAAACTGCTGGGCATTACTTTACTAAGAAGATGCCGCGTTGGGGGGCGCCTGGGTGGCGCAGTCGGTTAAGCGTCCGACTTCAGCCAGGTCACGATCTCGCGGTCCGTGAGTTCGAGCCCCGCATCGGGCTCTGGGCTGATGGCTCAGAGCCTGGAGCCTGTTTCCGATTCTGTGTCTCCCTCTCTCTCTGCCCCTCCCCCGTTCATGCTCTGTCTCTCTCTGTCCCAAAAATAAATAAACGTTGAAAAAAAAAAAAAAAAAAGAAGATGCCACGTTGGAATGTACTGGATCTTTGAAATCTTGGAGAATCCCCAATGGTCCCAAAAGCATGTGTAATAAGTAGGTAGAACTAGTGATAGTGTTCAGAGACTTCAGGGGCCATTGCAAAGAATGGCAAGCTAGACAAAAGTCTCCTGGCCTACAAAAAGTTAAAAAAGAGGTCCAACTAAAGCTCAGAGGGTGAAGGTCTCAACATCGAGGTGAAGAAGATCTCTGGGACATTTGATTCATAGCAGCACTCAAAATCTGAGGTTCTTCTTAGTGAAATGGAATCATGGCTATGGACTCCTTTCCTAGGGGATCAGTCGGTTAAGGGTCCGACCTTGGCTCAGGTCATGAACTCATGGTTGGTGGGTTCAAGCCCCGTGTCGGGCTCTGTGCTGACAGCTCAGAGCCTGGAGCCTGCTTCGGATTCTGTGTCTCCCTCTCTTTCTGCCCCTCCCCCACTTGTGCTCACTCTCTCAAAAATAAATGAGTAAACTTAAAAAGAATTCATTATGTTACTAGATCAAACTCCAAAAGGCATAGCAGCCTTTAGAGTTGGTGGATTCCTTAGTGCAGGTCTGTCATCATCAACCCAAGAATATTTTCCTCACTTCACTTTGGAAGAGAAATAGAATTACTACAGTTGACTATACATTATTTATCTGGGGTTGAACATACGTGGGTGAATCAACCACTGTCCATCACAGGGATTTTTTAATCTTGTTTTTTTTTTAACTATATTCATTATGCTGTACCATTCATCCCCATGACTTATTTATTACTTAACAGGAAGCCTGTATCTCCCACTCCCTTTCACCCATTTTGCCCACTCCCCACCCATTAACTTCTTTTTTAAAAACATTATTTTAACGTTTATTTATTTTTGAGAGAGAAAGAGAGAGAGAGAGACAGAGCACGAGTGGGGGAGGGACAGAGAGAAAGGAAGACAGAATCTGAAGCAGACTCCAGGCTCTGAGCAGTCAGCACAGAGCCCAATGTGGGGCTCGAACTCACAGACCATGAGATCATGACCTGAGCCCAAGTCAGACGCCCAACCGACTGAGCCACCCAGGCACCCCTGCCACTCATTGACTTCTGAATGCAGAATAAAACTGGTTCTAAGCCAAAGTCTCCTGACTTTTTAATTACAGTAATAAAATTGAAGTTAAGAGTGTAAACTGACTGACCTGAGAACATCTAATAGGATGTAATTTTACCCCCAGCTACGAAACTATATAGCTGTAAGAGTTTCTCCAACACAACAGTAACATAGTTCTTGAATTCTAATAGAGGCCTGGGGTAAGAGCACTAACAGAGGCCTGGTGGGAGAGCACTAGTTTCACAGATATAATGTTTGAGAAGAAGCCGTTCTTTTCTTTTCTTTTGGAAGCTCGTGGTGGGAAATCTACCAGAAGGGAAGGACACCTAGCCTAATTTTAATCAACCTAGCCTAATTTTGACAAACAGTAAAACATAAACCTTTGATTTTATATTTCATTGCTCATTCAGTAATACATTTAGTGGAGAGGATATTTAGAGGAGAGGCTGGAACTAATGAATAAAATTAAAGGATGGGTTGTTGATTTCATTAATGTGTGCTATCCTCACATTTGATCGTGAATATATGAGCAACAATATTTTCCTTAATTTATTTCTTACTTACTGAGGTATTTTTAAAAACAGTCAAGGAGGGGCCCCTGGGTGGCTCAGTCGGTTGGGCGTCGGCTCAGGTAATCATCTTGCTGTCCATGTGTTCGAGCCCTGCATCGGGCTCTGTGCTGACAGCTCAGAGCCTGGAGCCTGCTTCAGATTCTGTCTCCCTCTCTCTCTGCCCCTCCCCCACTCATGCTCTGTATCTCTCTCTCTCAAGGGTAAATAAACATTTAAAAATCAGTCAGGGAAATATTTTTGATAGTCTAATTTATCACACATACTAAAATTTACAGTGCATGCTAGAAAGAGGAATTATTAGATGAATCACTGAAAATGAAACAGTGATTTTGCCAGGAATGATTTCAATGTTCTTAGACATGTATATTTGTCTCAGTCATGTGGATTGCTCTTTCAAAGAGAAGACTATTGAAAAGAAGAGAATTTCATTTCTACAGTAAGATGAGTGTGTAACTTCTGTTGACTAAGAATAAAAATTGCCTTGAATTAAAGCAAACCTCATTCAAGCCACATATTTTCTGTCTAGCTCTACCTTTGGGGAGCATATAAATTTCCAAGAAATAGACAGGGAGAGTGCCAGATTTGCATACAAATGCTGGTACTTTTTCCAAATTTAGCTCTCCAATGCAGGAAAGCGATCTCAGAAGCTGATAAAATATATTTGAATAATGGAAGCGTGGGTTTAGAAAAGAAAATGTATCTGACGCACTGTGCTCCATAAATAATTGCAAGTTAATTTTTTATATCAATATTTTAATGCAAAGATTTCAATAAAACTTTAAGACTCGCTCAGCTTCCTGTGTATTAATTTAGCTGACTCTTTGCAACTTCATAATTCATTACTTTATTCAACACATCTGATATGTGCCAAACAACCACTGTTCTAGGCATTGGAGATACAGTGAATACGATGGGTATAGTCCTTGTCCTTGAGGAGATTACATTCTTGGGGTGAGGAGTAGGGAATAACCACGCAGACGAATGAAGAAGATAATTTCACATAGTAATAAGACAATGGGGCAGGATGGCAAGATAGAAAGTGATATAGGAATACAACATGAGCTAGTCAGACATGGCCTTTGCAGAGGTGATCTTTGAGTTGAGACAGAAATGATGCAAGAGAGGCATCCACCTGCGTAAAATCTTAATTCATTCCGATATGAATGATATATAGAAAGGAATAGTGCAGGAGTAGCACAATGATTATTCCTTATGGTTGCCTAAGCACTCAAAAACTTGTCTCATTGATGGGGCGTCTGGGTGGCTCAGTCGGTTGAGCGACCCACTTCGGCTCAGCTCATGATATCACGGTCCGTGAGTCCGAGCCCCGCGTCGGGCTCTGTGCTGACAGCTCGGAGCCTGGAGCCTGTTTCAGATTCTGTGTCTCTCTCTTTCTCTCTCCTCCCCTGCTCATGCTGTGTCTCTCTCTTCCCAAAAATAAATAAACGTTAAAAAAAGAATTTTTTTTAAACTTGTCTCATTGAAAAAGTGTCACATTTAAATAAAGTGCTCACAACTGTATATGATAATTTGTTAAGCAAAACAGGAACAAATCTAGCACCTGCCTTAAGATGCTGATGTCTGGACTGGGGGTCGCTGAGGACCAAAGGAAGAACTGTAACTTGCTAACTTCTATCTCCAGCTTTACTGGTCAGTTTCAGTTACTAGGGCCTCATGAAATGCTCTTAGTGCAAATGTGAGTATCTATGGCTGCTTTCTTGTTTGATTTCAAGTTGGGATATAAGTTACTTAACAACACAAAAAAGTAGACAGTCACTTTCACACGTCCGAGACACATCTTCCTTAAATATTTCCATGTGTTCTCACTGTAACTATGAGATGGTAGATATGATCAAACACAGAAATGCAGGGGGCTGTTGTCCAAAATATGCCAGTTGGTAACCTTTCATGAAAACATATATACGAAGACACAGTCCTGCCCCTAAACCTTTCTCTAGTATTACTTTAAAACAAAATTTTAAGGCAATTTCAGGAAATCACATGATTTTATAAATGTTGAATGGCATGTTTTTATACATGTTTAGTATATGTGCTGCCGAAGCGAGCACGTGAATGTTTATAATGGTTCAAACGGTCAGAAATGGCTCATATTGAACATATTTACACCTCCTCAAGAGATGGGAATTATTCTAAGAGGATTTTGTTTTCTGAAAATTCATGACTTAACTCCTGTAATTACCAGGTTGTAACGGAAAGCAAAATTCATATAAAAGACAAGAGATGCCATGCAACCTGACATATCTAGGACAGTTAATAAATGAGGGGGAAAAATTAATGAGGATGATTAGGTTATGAGAGGAGCTTCAAAACGGAAGAAGTTAACCATCCAAGGATTCAGAAAGGCCTCTTGAGAAATTTGATTACACCCGTAAGTATTTTTGCAAAAACACTCATGCTGTGAAAGTTGGTTATAAAGGATGGCATCTCCACTATCCTGTAAAAGTCAAAGCTAGGATTCTTCTACTTCATTCCATTATTCAAGGCTTAGCTGAAATTATAATCTAAATTTTGTTCAACATAAGAGAAAATGTTTACACTGTTTAGTTTTGTCTTTCAGGATAAATTTCTAATTGAACTTTTTTTTTTTTAACAATTTCTATGAAATTCCCCCTATTCGAACTTCTCCCATTGTAGAGAACTTTTTCTAGTACTAGTTATTCCTGATTACTGAATACCTACCTATGCTTCTTATGAGGACTCCCACTCCATAAACCAGGTTCTCATCTGGACCTGCAGCCTTGGTTCCCTCTTAACAGTTAGAAAGTAACTGGAGTGCCTGGATGGCTCAGTAGGTTGAGCATCCAGCTTCAGCTCAGGTCATGATCTCACGGCTCATGAATTCGAGCCCCACGTCAGACTCTGTGCCGACAACTCAGAGCTTGGAGCCTGCTTCGGATTCTGTGACTCCCTCTCTCTCTCTGCCCCTCCCCTGCTCATGCTCTGTCTCTCTCTGTCTCTCAAAAAATAAATAAATGTTTAAAAAAAATTTTTTTTAAAGTAACTTAAGACATTTGTCACATAAGTAATCAAGGGGTGGGTAAAGAGGGCAGTGCACTAGCTGACATCTCTTATGCTATGTAACATCCTAATAAATCTCAACACAGCCACTGATTCTACTTCTTCTTCCTGTCTCCCAGTGGTTCCCCCTGGTATCATGGACTGTCCCCCCCAGACCCAGAAGAGGAAGTTGTGCACCGATTTAAGGAAAGTGCCATATTTCTGTCTGTAATGCAAGCATGTTCTTTTCGTAGATTTATATAGGGGAAGAGAAATACAACTCCTTCCGGCATTGTTAATTTCCTTGCCAGCTTTTGTTTTCTTCTGGTTTAACACACACATAACACTAGTCACATGCTTGCTTTAACCCATTTAAGCCTCAAAAGCAC
The DNA here is from genome assembly GCF_018350175.1 of Felis catus. Taxonomy (NCBI): domain Eukaryota; kingdom Metazoa; phylum Chordata; class Mammalia; order Carnivora; family Felidae; genus Felis; species Felis catus. Next base: position 26,742,850 of record NC_058380.1, read on the forward strand.
CACACAGGATAGATACTGTTGTTGTCACCTGCACTTTTTAAATGTTTATTTATTTTGAGGAGAGAGAGAGAGAGGGAATGTGCACACAAAATCAAGAGTTGGACACTTAACCGACTGAGCAACCAGGCACCCCTACCTGCACTTTTTAGATGTAGAAATATCTACAGACCTCGTTAATGGCAGAGTTGGAGTTTGAACTAAGAGTTTCAGACTCCAGAGCCTGTGCTCTTAACCCCTAATCTTTACTCCCTTCATTGACTATCCTGCCTGTAGTTGAAGACATTATTCTATAAATATGTTGTGTATTTGTAAGGTGTAATCAACCCTGATTCAGGCCTATTGCTTTGTGTAAAATGCAGACATTCAACAAGCCATAAAGAATTTCCAGATAAGTAATAATCAAGATTGCAATGCTTTGTGACCTGTGTTTACCCTTATCAATGTGACATAAACCACTGTCCCAAAGCTATCACTATCAACCACTGAAGTAACTACAGATAATGTTAATGCCAATCTAAACTTCTCTAAGGATATTATACTATTGAGCAAACAAATTCAGAACAAACATCAGAAAAGCAATTTGCTTTTATTAAGAAGTTGTTAAAATTGTCATTCTATAAGTATTAATTGAATGCTTCTACTTGACAGATGATCGGGGAATTTTAGGGCACTTAATAAATAACATGCTTTCCCCCTCCAGCATTCCAAGTCGATTGAGAAGTGGATAGTCTATATATTAGTTTGTTAGGGCTGCTATAGTTATAAGACCTAAAAAAGCAGGACATATTTGTAGCAGCATTATTTACAATAGCCAAATTATAGAAGCAGCCCAAGTGTCAATCAATACACAAGTGGATAAAGATGTCATATATATATGTATATATATACATATATAGAGAGAAATATTACTCAACCATAAAAAAGAATGAAATCTTGCCATTTACAACATGGATGGAGCTAGAAAGTATAATGCTAAGCAAAATAAGTCAGTCAGAGAAAGGCAAATACCATATGATTTCACTCATATAGGAATTTAATAAACAAACAAGCAAAGAAAAGAGAGGGAGAGAAACCAGGAAATAGACTCTTAACTACAGAAAACAAACCGTGGGTACCTGGGTGACTCAGTGGGGTTAATGTCCAACTTCAGCTCAGGTCACGATCTTGCAGTTAGTGAGTTCGAACCTGTCGTCAGGTTCTCTGCTGTCAGCACAGAGCCTGCTTCAGATCCTCTGCCCAATCTCTCTCTCTCTCTCTCTCTCTCTCTCTCTCTCTCTGCCCCTCCCCCTGCTCTCTCTTCTCAAAAATACATAAACATTAAAAAAAGAGAGAGAGAAATAACAAACTGATGGTTACTAGAGGGAGATGGGTAGGGGATGGGTTAAATAGATTGATGGGAATTAAAGAGTGCACTTGTCATGATGAGCACAGTGATGTATGGATTTGTGGAATCACTATCTTGTCACCTGAAATTAGTATAACACTGTATGTTAATTATACTGGAACTGAAATAAAAACTTAATTTAAAAAATTTAAGAAAACACTTAAAAATTTTTTTTTAATGTTTACTTATTTTTGAGAGAGAGACAGAGTGCAAGCAGGGGAGGTGTAGAGAGAGAGAGGGAGACACAGAATCTGAAGCAGGCTCCAGGCTCTGAGCTGTTTGTTAGCACAGAGCCCGACGTGGGGCTCGACCCTACAAACCATGAGATCATGAGCTGAGTCAAAATCAAGAGTTGGACACATAACCAACTGAGCCTTCCAGGTGCCCCTAAAAATAAAAGATTTTTTATGAATACAAAAAGAAGGAAATAAAAGTGACAGCTAATAAAAGCGGGTGCACAGATGGACACAATGTTAGAATCAGCAGACAAGGAATTTAAAATAACAGTGACATATAAAGATGGAAAACATGCAGGCAGGGACTTTCATCTCAGAAATGGAAAGTATAGAAAAGATGCAAATGGAAATGCTAGGACTGGAAAAGACAATGTTAGAAATAAAGATTTTACTAGTTGGGCTTCATAGCAGACTTGACAGAGTAGAGGAAAGATCAGTGAATATGTTACAAATTATCCAAACCAAAATGTAATAAGAAAACAAGTGTAAAAACTGAACAAATCCTCTGAGACCGGGGATTATAATCTAATCATCTGATGCACATGTAATTGAAATCCAAGAGAAAAATCCAAAAAAAAATCCAAAAAAAATGGGGCAGAATAAATACTTGCACAGGTGATGCCCAAGGCTTTTCCCAGATTGGTGGGGGTTGGGGAGCAGTTCACAGATCCAGAATCTTCAATAGGGGGGTTTTTGCTGACTAATCAGAAGGAATGGAAGCCAGAAGACAATGAAACAACATCCTTAAAATGCTAAAAGAAAAAAACAATCTGTGAACCTAGAATTCCATCTCAGTAAAAATATCCTTCAAAAATAACAGTAAAATAAATACCTTTACAAGCAAAAACTAAAGAATTTATCTTCAGCCAGTACTATAAGAAATACTAGAAGTGTCAGGCACCTCGGTGGCTCAGTGTGTTAAGTGTCAGACTTTGGCTCGGGTCATGATCTCACTGTTTGTGACCCCCACGTAGGTCTCTGTGCCTTCAGTGCTGGAGCCTGCCTGGGATTCTCTCTCTCCCTCTCTCTCTCTCTCTCTCTGCCCCTTCCCCACTTGTGCACTCTTTCTCTCTGTCAAAAATAAACAAACAGAATCCAAAGCAGGCTCCAGGCTCTGGCTGAGCTGTCAGCACAGAGCCCAAAGCCCGGCTCGAACCCACGAACCAGGAGATGATGACCAGAGACAAAGTCGGACACTTAACCAACTAAGCCACCCAGGTGCCCCTTTAAAAAATACTTTTAAAAAACAACAACAAAAAAGGAATACTAGAGGTTCTTTAACTGTGAAGGGAAATGATACTAGAGGGAAGCTCAAATTTGTAGGAAGGAACGAACAGTATCAGAAAGAGTAAATGTGTGGGTTGCCTGGGTGGCTCGGTCAGGTAAGCCTCCAATTTCAGCTCAGGTTATGATCTCATATTTTGTGAGTTTGAGCCCAGCATCAGGCTCTGCGCTGACAACTCAGAGCCTGGAGCCTGCTTCAGATTCTGTGTCTCCTCTCTCTACTCCTCTCCTGTTCGCACTCTCTTTCTCTCAAAAATGAATAAACATTAAAAAAAAAAAAAAAAAGTAGGGGCGCCTGGGTGGCGCAGTCGGTTGAGCGTCCGACTTCAGCCAGGTCACGATCTCGCGGTCCGTGAGTTCGAGCCCCGCGTCGGGCTCTGGGCTGATGGCTCAGAGCCTGGAGCCTGTTTCCGATTCTGTGTCTCCCTCTCTCTCTGCCCCTCCCCCATTCATGCTCTGTCTCTCTCTGTCCCAAAAAGAAATAAACGTTGAAAAAAAAAAAAAGTAAATGTGTAATGTAAATAAATTTTTTAAAACAGAATAAATGTGTATACAAACAAAAAATTATTTATCTGTATCACACATTCGTTAATTTCTAGAAAATGTTACTTATTTTTAAAGCAAAAATAATAACAATGTATCATTATATTGTGGAATTTATAACACCTTACTATAATACATAATAACAAGATAAGACAATCTTAAATTGGTTAAGCCCCTGATGGGCTGGGGTCATGATCTCATCATGAGTTCCAGCCTCTCATTGGGCTCTCTGCTGTTAGCACAGAGCCTGCTTCTGATCCTCTGTTCCCCCCGCCCCTCTCCTGCTTGTGCAGGAGCTCACGCTCTGTCTCTCTCAAAAATAAACAAACATACAAAAGAAGAAATAACTCAAAGAATTACATAAAGGAAATGGAGGTAATAAAATGGAATACCAAATAACAACAAAACCAAACTTGATTAACCCAAAGGAAGGTAGGAGAAAAACAAAGGCACAAAGAAAACACGGGCCAAACAGAAAAATAAAAATCAAAAACCACCCACAATAATTGCATTGTACTTATTTACTTTGAATGTAAAACCTAGGTACTCCAATTAAAAAGGTAAAGAGGAAGATACTGGATTTCCAAAAATGCACCAAAACCACTCCTAGATCATGTTTTCATAAACACACCAATCCCATTCTTAGCCATTTAAGAGAAATGAAAATATATGTCCACAAACAAACATATGCTGTAACGTTTGTGTAGTAGCCTTCTTCGCAAAACTGGAAACAACCCAGACGTCTACTAACAGGAGAGAGGATGAAGAGCTGGTGGTATAGACACACAGTGAAATACTAGTGAGCAATAAGAAAGGATTAAACTGCTATGTGCAGCAACATGGATCCCTTTCAAAGAAGACAAACGCAAAAGTACACACTATATGATTTCTTTGCTATGAAGTTCTAGAGGCAGCGAATGTTATCTATTGTGATGAAAATCAATATCTTTCACCTCTGGGGCTGAGTAGGAATTGACCGAGAGGGACACAGGAAAACCCCCCGAAGCGATGGAAATATCCGGAGTCTTGATACAGTGTGGGTTGCACAAGAGGGCATATGTGTATGTCCATCGGTCGGATGAGGGAGTAGACAGACATGACCCGCAGGCAAGGACAGTGATAAATAGGTTACGTGTTAGAAACCAAGAGGCACAACATCACACATTTAGAAGCCTGGGGGCACAACATCCTGACTTTGTGACTTCCAAGGTCCCTCATCATCCTGGCCTTCTGGTTTTTACGACCCTGGGGCTAATAGACTAAGAGCCACAGGTGTAGGACATGTGCTCTCCTCTTCCAGCTCTGCCCCAGGGTAAGCCCTAGACTCATTATATTGCATTTGCATTGTGGTTTTAGCCGTGCCCTTCATGGCGTGGGAAGGCTGCCATGAGGGTTCCAGCATAAACAGGGTAGGGTCAAAAACTCCTCCTCACAACCTGTGGGAGGAGTCCCCCAAAGGATTGGAAGCAGCCTCCCTCAGAGACCACCCGGTCCAGGACCCTAGATGTCCACCCCACCTCACATAAAAAGAAAGGACCTCTGTAGCCTCAGAGCAGTCGCCACCTCTGGCCTTGACCAGAATATACTGTCTTTAATAAACTGCTTTGTTCTTGCTACCTTCCTTCTGGCTGTCTTTATGTGAGCTCGGATCCTCACTTAAGTCTTTCCTGGCAAATCCAAGAACTGAAACCTCCATTCACACAACACAGGCTCTCCTACTGGTAACACAATCACCTCACATTGTGAGTTTCAGATTTGTGTATTTAACTCAATGTGGAATATCCCTCATTTAAGAAAATTAAAGGGCAAAATATAATAGTTAATACATATGAAGTTTTTAAGTGAAAATATTTAAATAAAGCTGAACCTTTTATTTAATTTTAAAAAATCAGTACCGGGTACTTTTAGGTCAGGGCGGAGAAGGTGGAGTTTCTTTGTGTTTTTGTTCTCTCTCTCTCTCTCTCTTTTTCTCTCACTGCTTTTTTAAAAACTAGTATGGGTATACTGGTTATTGGTATATTCTGATTTTTATTTCTGAAATTTGGAGACTTGCGTTGTCAAGAAAAAACTCTTCACTGATGGAAGACCAACATTTGCCACTTTAACATCACAAAGCAAATGGGGCACCTGGGTGGCTCAGTCGGTTAAGCGGCCTACTTCAGCTCAGGTCATGATCTCACGGTCCGTGAGTTCGAGCCCTGCGTTGGGCTCTGTGCTGACAGCTCAGAACCTGGAGCCTGTTTCAGATTCTGTGTCTCTCTCTCTCTGACCCTCCCCCGTTCATGCTCTGTCTCTCTCTGTCTCAAAAATAAATAAACGTTAAAAAAAATTTTTTTTAAATCACAAAGCAAAATAAATAAATAAATAAATAGATAAATAAAGTCACAAAATGGCCACTTCATTCTGTCTCTTGGTGGGTGCTGGGCAGTGGTCCTCAGAGTAAATCAGTTGTCCCTAAGTCCATTATGATTTCAGAACCAAGTAGGAAACAGTGGAGAATCTAACTCTGGATTCAGTAGCCCCTCAATAGGCTCAAGAGTTGGTTCTCCCACTAGATGATTTCTGGTTGGTTCTCAGTTGGTTAATCACTGACCATTATATCAGTTCATCTCAAACAGCCCTAATTTTCACCTATGGTTCCACACAAATTATTATTAGAGTCCCTTCCTCTGAGAAGTAAAGATGATTCATTTTCAGAAATACCAAATAAAAGCTGTGCTGTTTAGTTAACAGTAGGTTTACAATCTATTGGAAATATGTACGACCCTCCCCCCCCCCCACCTCACCCCCACTCCCACAGTGGAGTCCCAAACCCTTAGACACTTCACTTCCTGGTTCTTCTTCCCTTCTGCCTTTTCGGGGGCTCATTTTCCCAGCTTTGCGATGAGCATGCACCAAAGAACAAAGGAAGAAGGGACTGAAAGTCTCTGCATCACCTCAGGGAAGGTACATTTGTTCCAATCAGACTACTTTTTGCCTTACATGGGTAAGGCTGATTGGGCCTGTAGGCTTTTCTATTCTCAGATATATCCTGGTTTAAATGATAAATCATGTAATCATCCTAAATATGAGGAAAAATCTTACTTTAGGGATTTTTTTATTTTATAGCTTCATAATAATACACAGAAGAGATAGATACCATGACATAAGGCTGGAAACGAGTACTTTTTGGAAAAACTGGACACTATGCCACTATATTCAGTATTGGAGCCCTCAGGGGAAATGGATATTAAGTTTGAAAATAGTTATGGTGAGAAAGAAACACACTTCAAATAAAACCTAGGGATTGAAACCACTACTATTGCCAACGTTTAAATTTGCAAGGGAACAAAGGGTCTTAAACATCTTTGAGAGATGAGAAAGACTCCATTGGCGAATTATACTCACAGATTGTTTTCAATTTTTTCATTACTGCGAACAATATTGCGGTCACAACTCACATTTTAGTAAAGGAATTTTGTCTCTAATTTCCAGTTTGGGTTGTTGAAAGAATTGACTTAGGAAGGGATTTTATGGCAAAGCATAAAATACATCTTTGGAGGAGATGCCTTTGATCATGGGTGGGGGCAGTGGGGGGGTGGACAATTGTGGCATATCACAGATCTTCTACTTGGAGCTACTAAACTGTGTTTGGAGAAATACATGGAAACTTGCCAGTTTCTGGTTGGATCTAACATGGACTCCAGAAGTCAGGTGTTCCATGAGTTTTTTTGGTATTCTAGTGTGATCTTAAGAATTTTGATTTAAACCAGACTTAAATGATGGATACCGTAAGTTGCCTGATGCAACATCCCTTGCACTATATATTTCCTAAGTGGCTTCTATACAAAGCCTGGAAGCTAAACTCTTATTTATCCATTCCCTACAGTTGCTGGTTTTCCCAAACAATGTTGCAACGAACATCCTTGTACATGAGCACTTTGTGACCTGTGTGTATGATTCTCTGGGTGTATGCAATATGGGGTTGTTCTATCACAGAGGATATAGTACACATACCCAATTGACTAAGTACTCTTGGATTACTCTCCAGAATGGTGTGACTGAATGACTCTCCTGACAGAGTATGAGGGTTCCATTTTCCTACATTCTCACCAATATTCGGTGTTATCAGATATTCTAAGCTTTTGCCATCTGATAGGTGAAAGTAATATAACCAGTATGTTGAACAAGCTTGACTTGATTCAGGGAGTGTGGTTAGAAAACACTTTCCTGCCTTTCTCTCTTTTTTTGTTTCAGCTTCCTTGGGTCAGCATTTCAGAGAAATCAGAACAATTTCATATTTTGTTTATGTGACTATTAATGTTTGGTCTAGGGATATATTCAAACTGTAGTCTCTGATTTAGTTTTTCTTTAGAGTGTACAACTTGGTGTTTTGATATACGTGTATATTGTGAAATGATCACCACATATGTTCAGCTAGTGAACATATCCAGCACCTCACATAGTTACCATTTTCTTTTTTCTTTCTTCCTTTTTTTCTTGCGTGTGTGACAAGAGTACTTAAGATCTACTCTCTTCACAGATTGCAAGTATTCAATACAGTACAGTGGACTCTTGAACAACACAGGCTTTGAATTGCATGGATTTTTTTCTGATAAAGATGGTACAGTACTGTAAATGTCTTTTCTCTTCCTATGATTTTTCTTAATAACATTTCCTTTTCTCTAGCTTGGTTTTTTTTGTGTTTTTTTTGCTAGCTTACTTTATTATAAGAATATAGAATACAACATATATAACGTACAAAATATGTTTTAATTGGCTGTTTATGTCATTGGTAGGGTTACTGCTGGTCAACGGTAGACTATTGGCAGTTAAGTTTTGGGAAAGTCAAAAATTATACATGGATTTTTGACTGCTGGAGGGGTCAGCATTCAAGGGTCAACTGTATTATTAACTGTAGTCACTATACCGTACATGAAATCCCCAGAAAATATGCATTTTATAAGTGGAAGTTTGTACCCCAGGCCCAACAACTCCCCATTTCCCAACTTCCCTCACCCTCCAACCCCTGGTTGGATTCTACTCTGTATCTGAGTTTAGCTTTTTTAAGGTCCTTTTTATCTAGTGTTTTTCAAGTCAGGCGTATCTTTATTGATTTTCTGTCTGGATGTTCTATCCATTATTGAAAGTGAGGTATTGACTCCCGCTATTATTGTATTGCTATAAATTTCTCCCTTCAGATCTGTCAATGTTTGCTTTATAAATTTAGGTGCTCTGATGTTGGGGGGTGAATATATTCATAATTGTCATATCTTCTTGTCGAATTAACCCTTTTGTCATACAATAAACTTCTTTGTCTCTATAGCCAGTTTTAATGTCTATTTTGAGATTTATGCTTTCATATTGTTTAGCATGTTTTCATTTCAATTTGAAGGACTCTCTTATGCATTTACTGTAACACAGGTCTAATGGTGTTGAACTGTATCAGTTTTTGTCTGAAAAAGATTTATCTCTCCTTCATCTCTAAAGAATTCTTTTGCCAGATGTAGTATTCTGGGTTGGCAGTTTTTCTTCCATTTAGTTCTTTGAATATATCATCCCAGTCTCTCCTGGCCTGCAAGGTTTCTGTGGAGAAATCCACTGGTAGCCTCACTGTGGAATCCCTTCTGTGTGGTGAGTCACTCTTCTCTCGCTGTTTTCAAAATTCCCTCTTTGCCTTTGCCTTTTGACAATTTAATTAGAATATGTCTCCGTATGGACCTCTTTGCAGTCAGCCTATTTAGGATTCTTTGGGCTGCATGGATGTGGATGTCTCCTTCCCCAGTTTCAGGAAGTTTTCAGTCACTGTTTGTTTAGCCAATCTCTCCGATCCCTTTCTCCTCTTTTTCTTCTTCTGAGACTCCCAACAATTCACTTGATGGTGTCCTATAAACCTTGCAGGATTCCTTCATTCTGTTTCATTCTTTTTTCCTCTGTCTCCTTCAAATGGATAATTTCAAAGGATTTATTGAGTTTGCTGATTCTCTTTTCTGTTTGATCGGGTCTGTTGTCTAAACTCTCGACTGCATTTTTTGTATTCCATTCATTATATGCTCCAGCTCCAGAACTTCTTCTCCAATGATTTCCATCTCTTTGTTGAACTTCTTGTTTCGTTCATGTATTGCTTTCCTGATTTTGTTGAGTTGTCTATCTGAGCTCAGCTGAGCCCACTGAGCTTCTTTAAAACAAGGGGCATTGAGGAGGGCACCTGTTGGGATGAGCACTGGGTGTTGTATGGAAACCAATTTGACAATAAACTTAATATTTAAAAAAAAACAATTATTTTAGACTTCTTTGTCAGGTAATTCATAGGTATCCATTTCTTTGGGGCCAGTGACTGGAAATTCATTGTGTTCTTTCGGTGGTGTCACGTTTGCCTGAATTTTTGTGTTCCTTGTAGCCTTGTGTTTCTATCTGTACACTTGAAGAAGTAATCACCTCTTCCAGACTTTCAGGATTAGCATCAGCAGGGAGAGACTTTCAATTGTAGGTGGACAAAGGGGTGTCAGCTGGAGGGGGGATGGCAGTGCTAGGTCTGGTGCAATATCTAGGGACATGTGGTGATGCTCATTCTATGGACACATTCTGAGTTCCAAGAAGTCCATGGTGTCCCTGGCTCTGGTGGGTATGTAGCATCTCCAGATATGGAGTGGGTGAGTGTGAATGCAGTGGTAACAGGGCTGTGAAAGGGAGGTGGGCCACAGTGGGGTTGATTCAGGGGGAGGGGGTACACTGGCTTGGGCTCCCAGCGGCTCCAGCAGCTGCGGTCTCCATTGGCCAAGATTGTTTAGGTCCTTGGCAGTGAAGGCTGTGGGGAATCCAAGGAAGGAGGGTGGGCTGCTGGAATCCTTAGTGTTAAAAGCTTCTGGGATCCTTTTGCTCTCCTTATCCCCCTTAGAGGAACACATGGTGTAGGGGATTCCTCTTGGCACTAAGTTGTGCTGGCCTGCTGGGGGGCAAGGGGGCAGGTAAAATGGCTCCTACCTTCTCTGTGTGGCCATTCTTGGTTTTTGTGTTCCTCTGGGTTGCCATATCTTCTTAATTATAATCTGGAGCATTCCCAGTGCTCTTTTCATCCATGGATAGTTGTTAAATTATTTTTTTGGTTAACCTTTAAAATTCTAGTACAGTTAACATAGAGTATAATATTAGTTTCAGGTGTACAATGTAGTGATTCATGTTAAATTATTTTGTGGGAGCTCTTTGGAGGGCTGGTGGTAGGGGCTGGGACCTCCTTATATGCCGTTTTGCTGAAGTTACTCTTTCTTTACTTCCACTCTCCCCTTAAATTTATTCAGTGGGAAGTTACTTTCCCTACTTCTATTTGAAAATGTAGGCATTCCTTGGGGCGCCTGGGTGGCGCAGTCGGTTAAGCGTCCGACTTCAGCCAGGTCACGATCTCGCGGTCCGGGAGTTTGAGCCCCGCGTCAGGCTCTGGGCTGATGGCTCAGAGCCTGGAGCCTGCTTCCGATTCTGTGTCTCCCTCTCTCTCTGCCCCTCCCCCGTTCATGCTCTGTCTCTCTCTGTCCCAAAAATAAACAAATAAGTAAACATTAAAAAAAAAAAAAGAAAATGTAGGCATTCCCATGACATTTCTTTTACTTTTAGCAAATAAAAAAAGAAAGATATAAATTAAAATATAGAATAGAAAAATGAAGCCTTCTGAGATCAGCTGTCTGTATTAGCCTATTTTCCTCTGAGTGAACTCAGACCTGGTGGGCCAGCTCTTTGCTAATCTACTGAAAGGATAGAGGGAATGAACCTCCAGGACCATGCAAATTTGTACCTCCCACGCAATCTGCTTAGGCATCCTTTGGACTGACAAAATATGTCTTGGCTGGACATTGGAATCGTTAGAGAATTCTCTATTCCCTGACGAAACCCTGACCATTTAAATGAGAGTCTCTGCAGGTGACATCCAAACATCAGTATTTTTTCAAGCTCTCTAGGAGATTCCAACATGCAATCAAGGTTCTGTGAACCTCTGCCTCTATAGAAACAAAGGCTTTGAAAGAGGAAACAGAATTACTTTGGGTGATTCAACATAACTTCCACCAACTTCCTCCTGATCATGGATTTATTTGGGTCATCTGGTGCATGGCTTTTAAACGCAGGCAATCCAATCCCATTCCATGTTGCGGTTGGTGCGGAAGGGTAGGATGCAGTGAGCCGTGTTTCTGAGAGTTTCCCAGAATACATATTTTGCTTTCCTTCAACTGTTTCTGTTTCCTTCCGTCTGCTGAATTTTGTTGCTGGATTTTCAAGATGTGCTCCCTGCCACTTGGTTTGGAGAAACATTTATACCCCTATCTGCACCTGGGCTTTCGTTTTCTCATCAACTGCCTGCTGTGGCCATCAGTGAGCACACCCACAGCCTCTGGTGAGTGACTCCTGCTCCCCTTTGCTTGACTGACTCTTCAGAAGCCCACCACTGACTGGCCTCCCGCTTCCCCTTTTCCTATACGACCACCTCCAAGAACCAAGCTCTAGGCATCTGCTGTGTGCCAGCCGTTGCTGAAAAGTTCTTGACAGTCTGTGCTTTCCCACGTATGATCTTTTAAAAATCTTCTCAATGGTGCTGCGAAGTGAGTACTGTTATTATCCCCATGTCATGGGAACTTTCTCTTTAATAAATCTAAAGCTGACCAAAAAACTGTGTATCTTTTTGCTCCTATAAGACTAGGAACCTATTGAAAATCAATTGTGTTCTTTCTTTTCTAGGTAGCTAATGTAGGGTTTGGAACACACTGGGCACTTATTAAATGCTTGAGGCATGGATTCTGTCCTCTAGTGCAGCGTTAAAGTGTGGTCGAAAGACTAGTAACCAGGCATTACCTGGGAAGTGCAGTCATGGGCCTCATCCTAGACCTACCGAATCAGGATCTCAGGGTGAAGAAGCTCGAGCTAGCAAACTCCCCCTCCCCCAACCTTCCAGGGAGTTCTGATACACTCTCAGGTTTGAAAAGCTCCGCTTCAGTGGCTTCTACTCTGGTAGACTAATGTGAAAATCACTTAAAAATAAATATTCAGAATGGAACCTACGAAAAGCCATGTTAATGTCTATTAGAATAAAAGAGGTTTGAGGCACCTGGGTGGCTCAGTTGGTAGAGCGTCTGACTTTGGCTCAGGTCCTGATCTCACTGCTCACGAGTTCAAGCCCCTTGTTGGGCTCTGTGCTGACAGCTCAGAGCCTGGAGCCTGCTTGGGATTCTGTGTCTCCCTCTCTCTCTCTGCCCCTTCCCCTGCTCGCTCGCTCTCTCTCTCCCTAAGATAAAATAATAAAACATTAAACACATTAAAAAAAAAATAATAATAAAAGAGGTGTGGGTGCCTGGGTGGCTCAGCCCGGTGTCCAACTTTGGCTCAGGTCATGATCTCAAGGTTAGTGAGTTCGAGCCCTGTGTCGGGCTCCATGCTGACAGCCCAGAGCCTGGAGCCTACTTCTGATTCTGTCTCCCTCTCTCTGCCCCTCTCCACTTATGCTCTCTCTCTCTCTCTTTCTTAAAGATAAAATAATAAGACATTAAAAACAATTTTTAAAAAAAGAATAAAAGAGGTGCTAGTTCACCTCACAACTTTGGCTTTCTCCTTCTCCTGCTTCGTGCCTCTTCATCCCTTCCCTTTTCATGCCTGTGCTGTTCAGAAATCCAGGTAGGAATCGGTTGATGTTTTGCTCCTTTGTGTGCAACTCTGAGAGCATCGGCCCACAGACGGGGTTATGAAACTGTTTTTCCCACCTAATGAGTTGGAAGAGAAAGGAACGTTCGTTTGTAGAGGTGTGTCAGCATAGCTCTGAGGCAGCAGAGTACGCTCTCATTAGCACAAAACTTCACAAAGATAGGCATCGGCCTCACCTGGAAGGCTTGTTACAACAGATTGCTAAACTCTGCTCCCAGGGTTTGCAATTGACTAGGCCTGGGGCGGTGCCTGGGAATTTATGTTTCTAACAAGCTCCCGGGTGAGGCTGAGGTCTCAGGTCTGGGAAGCACTGATGATACACAAAGATAACAGAGACAGGCGTTTGCACGGAGGGGCTGGAGAGCGCCTCCTACAGGAGAAATGCATGAACTTAGGGATATTTAGGGTGACTGCTTTTCTTCCAGGTTTGGGTATTATTATGCAACACGGGCTTTTTGAGCTTCTAAAAGGCTGGGTTGCATTTCCAGATGGCAGGAGTTTGAGAAAAGTCCAGAGTGCAGAGAGAAGCGTCTATTTAACAATCAGAGCTTAGCATGTAGAGTCACAGAGGTTAAGTTCCAATGACACAAGTGGAGTATGTAGGGAGGAAAAAAACTAATGCAAAGCTTTAAGAACCCAAGCAAAGTCTTTTATAAAAAAGAATTATCTAGGAATGGAGTGCAGTAGTGGTGAAGATTATTTAGTAGCCCTAATGCTTTTAGTAAACTAAAATATTTAAGACTGTGGTATCTCAGTAATATTAAAGTAAAAACATGAATGAGACTTCTCTAGGCCAGAGGGAAACATTCATTCACCTTCTCCCTATGACTTGATGCTTTCTCCTTTCGATGACCCATGTGCTGGTGAGGGAAACAGAATTGATTGTAGCAGTTCTCGAAGCCACCATGACTAAGTGCTTTAGAAACCTATAGATATGGAAGTCAGTAACATAGCAGTCTGTAAATTTCTCATTCTTTTCCCCTCAGTTACCAGGAAAGGAAACTAGGAAACTAGGCTACAGAGAACCAGACAGCTGTCTCCAGTCTCCTTACTCCTGCTCCTGGGTGCCTTTTTGTGTTTCCTGCAGGAGCAGCAGATAGGGCTCAAGATCAAATATCACTGTGATGGTTTATTTTATGTGTCAACTTGAGTTGGCCACAGGGTGCCCAGACATTTGGTCAAACATTATTCTAGTGTGTTTCTGAGGGTGTATCTAAATTTTTTTTTAATGTTTATTTATTTTTGACAGAGAGACACACAGCATGAGCGGGGGAGGGGCAGAGAGAGAGGTAGACACAGAATCTGAAGCAGGTTCCAGGCTCTGAGCTGTCAGCGCAGAGTCCGGCACGGGGCTCGAACTCACAGATCAAGAGATCATGACCTGACCGGAAGTCCGACGCTCAACCGCCTGAGCCACCCAGGCGCGCCTCTGAGGGTATATCTAGATAAGATTAGCATTTTGTAAAATTGGGTACTAAATGTCATTTATTTTTATTATTATTTTTTTAATTCAAGTTAGTTAACATATAGCATAGTATTTGTTTCAGGAGTAGAATTTAGTGATTCATCACTTACATACAATAGCCAGTGCTTATCCCAACGAGTGCCCTCTTTAATGCCCATCACCCATTTAGCCCATCCCCCAGCAATCCTCAGTTTGTGCTCTGTATTTAAGAGTCTCTTATGGTTTGCCTCTCTGTTTTTATCTTATTTTATTTCTTTCCCTTCCCCTATGTTCATCTGTTTTGTTTCTTAAATTCCACATACGAGTGATATTTCTCTTTCTCTGACTTATTTCAGCTAGCAAAATACACTCCAGTTCCATCCACATTGTTGCAAATGGCAAGATTTCAGTGGATATGATTAACATGTGAATCAGTAGACTGAATAAAGGAGATTCTCTTCTCAAATGTGGATGGGCAGCATCCAATCAGTTGAAGGAATAGAATAAAAAGGCTGACCCTCCTGTGAGAGGGGGAAACTCTTCCTGCCTGATTGCCTTCTGGCTGGAATATCCATTGGTTTCTCTGCCTTCAGGCTCTAACTAAAATAGTGACTCTTGAATCTCAAACCTGCTTGAACCACACCATCGGCTCTCCTGGGTCTCCAGCTCGCCAATTGCAGATGTTGGAAGTGTTAGCCTCCAGAATGGCACCAGCCATTTTCTCATAATTAATATATGCATACACGCATACACCCTACATTCTATTGGTTCTGTTTCTCTGGAAAACCAATCACAAGCACAACACAGCCTGGCCATAAGCAACTTTTCTGAGGGCACCTGGTGAGGAGGCCAGCAAGAAGGTGTTTTGTTTTGAGTCCAGTGATTCCTGTTAATGAACTGGTCTTGGAACAGAAAGCTGAGCCTTGTTTTCAGTATATTCATGCTCATCCAAGGTACTTTAGGCTACACCCAGGCTAGATTAGCTAAATTTACATTAGAATTCAATGGTGTGGTTCCCCAGCTTGTATTTTTGACAATTTTCTCTAGAGCAGTGGGTCTCAAGCCTGGCTGTACATCTAGAAATCTCTAACCATACTGCAGACCAAGTAAAGCAGAATCTCTGATGGGGGCTTGGATATCAATATTTAAAGACTTCTTGGTGATTCCAATGTGCAGCCAAGGTTGAACTTCTGAGTCTAGGGGATTCCAAATTTTGCTAGAAACCAAATATTTCCTAAATTACAGTTATGAGTCCCAATGTTTCTTTCGTTATAGTGTATATACTCACCTGACATATTGGGTTCAGAAAAGTAATAAATGTTTAACAACTGATTCTTTTTCATGACCAAATGCTATGCCATTTTGTAGGATAAAGTTTATAAACATCTTGATGATGCCTCATTTAATTCTTAACCCAAACCTAAAAGATATGTAGTATTATGACTACTTCCAAGATGGTAAAATTGAAGCTTGGGTATGTTGTGACTTGAAGTTCAGAGAGCTAGTAAATGGTGAAGCCAAAATTAAAACTCAGGTGTTGGTGGATCCAAATTCAGAGTCATGTTTACCCCTGATCTGCCTATCAAATAGTATATTCCTCTGTGTCCTGAGAAATCACTGTTTTCACTTTGCACTAAACTCTAAATTCCTATTAAACTCCTCTTACTGGGAGTTGTATAATAATGTAAAATGTGACAATTCTTAGAATTAGTGGGTTATTGGCAAGTTAGTAACCTAAACCTCAATTTAAAGAAACTTAAATGAAATTTCTTAAATAGGCATATTCAAAATTGGAACACTACATTTATAAAACAATCATCCAATGCTGCTGTTTTTTCAGACCACTTCTTTCTTGAGAATCTGTCATGTAAATGTCACATTTTATATTTAAACAGAAATTGCCTTCCCTATCTTGGTAACCTATATTTTTATCTGCTTTGTTCTTGATTATCAGCAAATATAAAATCAGTCCTTACATGTTTGCTATCTTTTTGTTATCATTACGTCTTTCTGCTCTTTCTCTCTCCTTTTTTTTTTTTTTTTATTTTGAGAGAGAGAGAATGTGGGAAGGGCAGAGAGAGAGAGGGAGAGAGAGAATCCCAACTGGGCTCCAAGATCAAAATCAAGAGTCAGACACTCAACTGAGCCGCCCAGGCATCTCCTGCTCTTTCTGTCTTATTCTGAACCTATCCTGGGAGTGGGGGAGAGTATCTCACTTATTCCTGTGGCTTCAGGGGTATAGAAGAAATTCTCTTAAATTTGACAACCCTAAAGACAGGTAGTTCTACAGATGATGAACTTGAGGTTTGGCCAGGAAAAGTAAATTTTCTACTTAGATATTTAGCTGGTAAGTGCCTGAGAAAGACCTCAAGTCCCGCTTCATGCAGTCACTACCACTTACCCTTTGAGATGACCCCCAAACCCACATTTCCAGCTCTTCTGATTTTTCTCCGGAGATCCTACTGTCTTAAGGACTCTGGGCCTCTAACCCAGCCTGAGCACTTCAACCCACACAGATTAGATGGGCTGTACTAGTATGTCATCCTTTCACTTAATTTCTCCATCCATGTTTGTTTGCTTTCAATTGCCAGGTATGATACTGATCTTGGACAAGGTACTGTGTAGTGGGCCACATTAGCTTGGTTCCTGGTGGTTGGTAGCTCTCAGCCTAAGACCAAGGCAACATCTTATTCATGTGCTACTTGAAGGGTTTTTTGGGATGCCTCTGGAGTTGTGAATATCACAGTAGGTAGCTAAGCTATAGTGAGTGATCAGGGTTCCACGTTTGACCAGAAACTAGGTACGTGTTTTTACCTGCTCTGTGGTCTTAGTGGAATCCTGATGGGCCTGACTGGCAGAGAAAACAGGTAATCAGACAAAGCTCTTTCCTGGCCATTCCAAGTCAGACATCCCGTCTGGATCATAGATACAGTTCTGCCTGCATTGATGGCTAGCCATATGGGTATGTTCTGGCCTTCCAGGCGTGGGAGAGAGCAGAGGCACCAGCTGGGTATGACTCTACTTTGTGCAGAAAAACTCTGAACTCCTGACTTCTCCTGGAGTTTTGTAGATGAACGCCTCCCCCCCCCCCCCCGGTCCCCATCTATTTGAACTTTGGCATTCTCTGGGGGTTTTAGACCATTTCATCTGCCAGGAAGCAATCCAATCCAGTGGACTCAGATAACTTGTGTCCCAAGAAGTTATCTTCTTACACTGCAGTGTAAGAAGATACCATGGATGGCCATGCCGTGCTGGCAAGCCTACTATACATAGCTGTGTGCTCTGAAGGTTCACGTGGGGCCATGACCAAGTGCTCATCTTTACAAGTTGCCTTTTCTTGGCCACCTAACCAGTGGAAAACCAGCATGGGACTAGTCACCTGGAATTTGTGAAATACTATTGTTAGCAGCAACGCCTCTGGGTGTTGAGGCTGGCCACAAATTATGCTGCCTTACGGAACTTCTGCTTCAGGAAGCATACTATTCCAGAAATTTGAGTTCTTACCAAGACTGTTTCTTGCCGTTGAGCCGGAATCCTAAGCCCTCTGAGAGTTTACTTAAGTTATATATCAATACTTTTTATATACCATAAATTTTATTCATTTTAAGGGTATGCCTCAATGATTATTAATAAATTTAAAGTTGTGAAACCATCATTATAATAAAACATTTTCACCACCCCTAAACGATTCATCATGACCATTTGCAGGCAGTCTTCATTCCCACTCCCAGCTACCCCAAATCCTTTTTTTAAAACAGCTTTATTGAGGGGCACCTGGGTGGCTCGGCCGGTTGAGCTTTGGACTCTTGATTTCAGCTCAGATCATGAACCCGGGTCATAGGATCAAGCCCTGCATTGGGCTCCACCCTGAGTGGAGTCTGCTTGAGATTCTCTCTCCCTCCGCCCCTCTCCCCGCCTCATGTGCATGCATGCTCTTTCTCACTCTAAAACAAAAAAATAAATAAAACTGCTTTATTGAGATGTAACCCACAAACCGTACAATTCACCTATTTAAAGTGTATAAGTCCGTGGATTTTAGCACATTCAGAGTTGTGCAGTCATTACTAGAATCAATTTCAAAACACTTTAATTACCTCAGAAAGAAACCCTGTTCCCCTTAGCAATCACCCACAACCCTCCATCGCCCCTGGATTTTCGGCTTCTTATCTCTACAGGTTTGCCTATTCTAGATGCTCTGCATAAATGGAATTGTGTGTGATCTTTTGTGATTGGTTTATTTCACTTTGCCTAATGTTTTCAAGGTCCATTCATCTTATAGCACATATCAGTACCTCATCTGTTTCTATAATCCTCCCTTGTATGGGTATACTACATTCTATTTATCCATTCTTCAGTTGATGGGCATTTTGGTTATTTCTATTTTGGGGCTATTATGGATAAGGCTGCTATGAGCATTTATGTCCTTGTTTTTGTGTGGATATATGTTTTCATTTCTTTGGGTAGAAGCCATTGTAGGAGTAGAATGGTCTCCCTATGTTTAGCCTTTTGAGGGATTTCTAGACTGTTTCCAAAGCAGCCGTACCATTTTAAATTCCCATCAGCAACGTAGGAGGGTTCCAGTTTCTCCACTTCCTCGCCAACATTTTTTATGATGGGTCTCTTCTATTGGCATGAAGCCATTGGTATCTCATTGGTATCTCAGTTGATTTGCATTTTCCTGGTAGCTAAAGATGATGATTATCTTTTTGTGTGCTTATTGGCCATTTGTGTATCGTACTTGGATCTTTTGTCCATTGTCAAATTGTTTCTTTTTATTATTGAGTTGTAACAGTCTTTAATATACTCTATCTACAAATCCTATGTCAGGTAAATGAGTTACAAAAATTTTCTTCCATTTTTGGGGTTGTCTTTTCACTTTCTTCAAAGCTTCTACCACTATTGTGGCACTTTACTTCATTGTGGCTCCTGTTGTAGTTGTTAGCTTGTAACTCTCTCCCTTGAAATTAGAAGCCAATTGATGGTCATACCTTTTTTTTTTTTTTTAATTTTTTTTCAACGTTTTTTATTTATTTTTGGGACAGAGAGAGACAGAGCATGAACAGGGGAGGGGCAGAGAGAGAGGGAGACACAGAATCGGAAACAGGCTCCAGGCTCTGAGCCATCAGCCCAGAGCCCGACGCGGGGCTCGAACCCACGGACCGCGAGATCGTGACCTGGCTGAAGTCGGATGCTTAACCGACTGCACCACCCAGGTGCCCCATGGTCACATCTTTTAGTATACCCTCAGAACCCAGATTGTTCTCTGCACATATGCACAGTATCTTTGGGGATTGAGGTCTGAATCATAGGTTCTATCATCTGAAGAATGTCAAACAACATCTCTAAAGCCAGAGATTTTGCTTTCCAAGTAAAGGCAACCAGACTCTTTTCATCTAGATAAAATAAATGGGTGAACACAATTGACTATCCACTGACAATTGTTCCCTTTAACAAGGAAAAATAGCATTGCTGTAACAGTCAAAAGTTTATAAATAAGCCCTATTCCAAAAATTCACTTGCATGGTAGTCATTGGTAATGTTACACATATTTTCTTCTAGCACCAACGCAACAGCAGTTGTTCACTTTACAATTCTGGGTCCGAAAGCCATTTGAATTTTTGAAGACGCTTCATGCTAAGAGTACACCTAAGTACATCCAAGACCAACAAAGCCCTTTGTGATCTGGACTGGCCTGGGAATTGAAGCATCATTAATCATTTTATTTCTATGGGAAAGTATGTCACACCATTGGACAACAGCATAAACACGTGTCTCCTGTCCGTATAAACCCATTACAAGCCTAGCCACTCCTGATCAGCAAGCCTGAAGTTAAAAAAAAAAAAAGGATTTGGGATATAAGTAGCATTTGTCAACAAACCCCAGTAGAGATTAGTTTTCCCTAAGGATGGAATATGTGAACTGGTGTTTGGGATCCCATCAAAATACCAGTCTCAAGAAACAGTGAACACTTGAATATTATCAACGATAAAAATGATGATTGGGGTGCATGGGTGGCTCAGTTGGTTGAGCAACTGACTCTTGATTTCGACTGAAATCATGATCCCAGTATCGTGGTATCAAAAGCTGCCTTGGGCTCCATGCTGAGCATGGAGTGTGCTTAATATTCTCTCTCTCTCCCCCCCTCGGCCCCTCTCCCCTCCCCTTAAAATTAAATAAATAAAAATTTTTAAAAATGATAATCATGAAGATTATGCGGTTACATGGGCACACACTTACAAGGAGAAAAACCTAGGATGTGGTACGTTAATACCCTGTCACACTCCCGCCCCCAACACAGGAAAACAGCCAAAAACTCTGGCAGAGGGGGAGAAAATAACTAGAAGCAAAGAGGCCAAAATACTAATAATAATTGTGTTGGCATAGAATTTCTTTTTCCTGCTTTTCTTTCTTCTGAATTACCTCTAATTAGATTTTTTAATAATAAAACACCAGAATAACTTACCTTCCTAAGTTGTAATTTCTGTGAGAGCAAGGATCTTATTGGTCTTGTATCCTGCGACGTCACCACTGCACAGAAGAGTACTCGACACAGAAAAGGCGCTTAGTAGATATTTGTTGAGTTATGGAAGTAATCAGTAAAAGTTTCAGAACCGAAAAGTGGAGTTTGGAATGCAGGACTTGATAACAAAGTAATTTTTTCTTTATATTTTTCTTATGTGGAATAAAGAGAGGCCATGACCACGTGAAGATTCACGGAAACCTGTAGTTCTTACATGTCTATGTTATGTGGAAAGATTCTCCAATGTGGATGCACACTGCCATTAGAGGAAAAAAATGTATGCAGAAATGAAAGTTCTGTACAAAAAAAACTAAGAAAGTTGTTTCATGTCTTGCCCCATCTACTTTAATTTCCAGAAAAGATGAGCAAATAATGAAAGAATAGTGTTCCAAACACCTTGCAGATCTCTCGTACATTGTTTGTTTTATTGCAATATGTGTGTGTGTGGAAGGATGGGACTCATAGCTTAGCCTCTCCTAGAACCTGCAAGTTATGTTGCTTCAGATTCTTTTTTATAACTCTAGATTTTTCAACACTCATGTGCTGGCATTATATTATAACATGAACTCTATATTTCATATATTGGCATATCTGCAGAAATCCCAGTTCTTGACTGTCTCCAAAGAGAAAAAGGCTAGAACAATACTGGAAATGTTATGAATCATAGTTTGTAGCAGATGATCTTTTTTCCCCCCTACACACTTGCCAGTATATTTTATCTCGATTATTTTCAAATTATTTTGGTAATTATTTTGTATGGAAGTTTGGTAGAGTAGATATCATTTTGCATTCTTTAGTTACTGCATTTGGCTTTGAATAAATCTTAGTCTTAACTTCACATTATATATTTTCACTTAATAATACCAATGATGTTATTCTCCTTTGTTTATCCTCAAGCATATTTTAAGAATAACTGGTGCAGAAAGATGGAAATATACCATTCTATAAATAACAAAGTTTCCTTCATGATTTTCTACATTTGAGTTGCCCAAACTTTAACTTTGGCAGAGTTCTCCAAGGACTCCAGATCCTAAGAGACTGTGCAGATTAAAGTAGCATTTCATATTTTCTGAAAGATAAACATGATCATTTGTAGCTTTTTAAGTCCTGTTCAAGGGCGCCTGGGTGGCTTAGTCTGTTAAATGTCTCTTAACAGCAGCTCAGGTCATGATCTCAGTCATGGGATGGAGCCCTGTGTCGGGCTCTGTGCTGAGAATGAAGCCTGCTTGGGATTGTCTCTCTCCCTCTCTCTCTGCCCCTACCCAACTTGCGCTCACTAGCTCGCTCTTTCAAAATAAAACATTAAAAATTTTTTTTTCTTTTTTTAAATTTTTTTTTCAACGTTTATTTATTTTTTGGGACAGAGAGAGACAGAGCATGAATGGGGGAGGGGCAGAGAGAGAGGGAGACACAGAATCAGAAACAGGCTCCAGGCTCTGAGCCATCAGCCCAGAGCCCGACGCGAGGCTCGAACTCACGGACCGCGAGATCGTGACCTGGCTGAAGTCGGACGCTTAACCGACTGCGCCACCCAGGCGCCCCAAAAAAATTTTTTTTCTTAAATAAAAAAATAAAAATCATGTTTGAAGATAAAGAGAAATTTACAAGATCATGTCTTATGTAAGTGTCTATATTTTGGTTCAATTTAGTTAGAATAAAAGTGGTTTTACATTTTATCTCAGGGCTGATAATCATAAGAGGTTTCCTATAAACCTTCAAGCACCTGAAAGCTGTTCTTTAGGCAACTGAAATTATTGTTTTCAACTACACTGCGTACTTGTAAAGTACAGAATCTGAAGCATGAGTGCCTTAATAGTTTTATAAACTCAAGTCACTGAAATGGAATTTTGAAGAGACGGGAATATAAAATAAAGATCCTTTTCCTCAAAGATGTTTAAAAATGGAGTAAGCAGCCATGAATCTGAGTGTGACAAAGTACTAGAACTTTACTTTCAGTATGAAATAGCCTTCTAGACAATATAGACAAGTGGTACTGAATAACCAAAATATCAGAAAAGTAGGGGAAATTTACATTATGTAATTTTATAATCCACTGAAATCAAGAGTTGGATGCTTAACGGACTGAGCCACCCAGGCGCCTCAAAACAGAATTTTTTTGGTGAAAAAATTGACCAGTTCAAGAAATCTGATATCTGAAGAATATTTCTAGAAGTTGAGGACAGAGGGAAAAGGGAAGCACATAATAAAACACTAAGATAACTCGCTAGACCTGAAAGATGTGTATTTTTACATTCAAAGCGTTCATTTAATGCCCAGAAAAATACATGAAAATAAGAGTTATGCCTTAGTAAGTCATTATGAAATTTCAGTACATTAATAAGAATAAGATAGGAATAAATTAGAAAAAAATACAAAAAAGACAAAATTAAAAAACTGGTTTTTGAAAAAAAAGGGGTAAATTGTATGAGTTAAACTTCTTACAAGCACAATAAGGAAAAAAATTGACAAGATCAGATATCACAGAGGAGAAATGACCACATCTATAAGTGGGATTTAAAGGAGTCCTGAGTGGGAAAATACTTGTGTGTCTGAGTGTTCTACAATAATGATATTCAGAATCAATCTTGAAGTTAAAAAAATAGAATACAAAACAATATGTACAGTGAGAACCCACTTTTAATAGACAAAATAAAAACCTATATATGCATGGGCAAAATGAATAAATAGTATGAACAAAGGTTTTCTCTTACCTGGGATTATGGGTGATTTTTATGTTTCAGCTTACATGCATGAATAGCTTTTTAGTTTTATTTAAAAAAAATTTTTTTAATGTTTATTTTTGAGAGACAGAGAGAGAGAGAGAGAACATGAGTGAGGGAGGGGCAGAGAGAAAAGGAGACACAGAATCTGTAGCAGGCTCCAAGCTCCGAGCTGTTAGCACAGAGCCTGATGTGGGGTTTGAACCCATGAATCGTGAGGTCATTATCTAAGCCAAAGTCGGACGCTCAACCTACTAAGCTACCCAGGTGTTCCAAACTTTTTAGTTTTATAATAAGAAATCTACCTAGTGGTCACTGCAGGACATTTTAAATAAACATTAAAAAAAATTTAGGTCACTGAACAGTAAGTGTTTAGTGTAACATTTAAGGGAAGACATTTTTATTTTTAAAAAAATTTTTTTAACATTTATTTATTTTTGAGACAGAGAGAGACAGAGCATGAACGGGGGAGGGTCAGAGAGAGGGAGACACAGAATCCGAAACAGGCTCTGGGCTCCGAGCTGTCAGCACAGAGCCCTACGCGGGGCTCGAACCCACGGACCGCGAGATCATGACCCGAGCCGAAGTCAGCCGCCCAACCGACCGAGCCACCCAGGCACCCCAGGGAAGACATTTTTAAATTCCCAGTTTGCAGTGTCCACACCAACATGTTTTATTTCACAGCAACTTACTTGCAGTGTTTTATGTTATTTAAATGGCTAGGTGTCAGAAAGTGGGGGAGAGATGGTAAAGTATCCCCTGAACCGAGGAGGCACTTTGAGACAGGAAAACGAAGCAGGCAACTCCATTCAATTTTCACGAGTTTTATTCAGTGTAACTTCCTACCCGGGAGTATCGGGTGGAGGTTGATCCATGGCAGCTGCTTCATTATTCTCCAAAAAGGGCAGACCTTAGTCCACAGATTTTATAGAGGGAGGGGGCACACCGAATGGCTGTGTAGTGAGATCAAAGTGTTCACATGTGCCTGACAGGTAACCCTTAATTAGACCTTGTGGCATCTCCTGTGTACCAGGAAGGGAAAAGACTGTTATCTCTAACAGAGTCATGGGAAGCCAAAGCAGTCTTCCCCTCTACCTATCCTGACCTTGGCAGGCATTTCTAAGGTATGTATATTAATCTCCAAGGGGCCTGGAAGCCCCAAGAGAGATGAACATGAACAAGATAGAGCATCAAAGATGGCGTCAGTATTATCAGCACTCCTACACTGGGACTATAGTAACACAGCAGAGTAAAGAATATTCTTCAATGAGCTAAAGCCATTAGGGACAAACATGCGGTTCTTAATTTCTTTATTAAGGAAAAGTTTTATTATGGGAAAATTAACCAGACAAAAGTAGAGAGAATAATACTGTGAGTAGTTATATCCATCACCATCTTCCACAATTATCAACACATCTTATTTCCTCTCTCTGTTTATCCCCAAACCACAGGATGATTTTGAAGGAAATACCAGACATAATATCTTTTCACTTATAAATATTTCAATATGGGTCTCTTAAAAAACAAAGGTTTTTTTTTTAAAGATTACTACAATGTCTTTATACCATGTAAAAATATTAATTTCTGGATATCAAATATCCAGTCACTGTTTAAGTTTGCTCAGTAGTTTCAAATTCTTCTCAGTGTATTTCAATTAGGATCTAAAGTTTATCTAATTCATAAAGGTTTTTTTCCAGTATTTATTGGTGTCTGCTCTGCTGACTTCCCTTTTGACAGAAGTTTTAGAGTTTCAAGATCCAATGGATTAGTCAACTCATTAAGGGAATTCATAAGAAGTCTACATATGTAGTTAATCCTTTTGTTAAGTAAAAAATCCACACGGTAAAGTTTGAAGGAACTGCTGAGAATCATTTATAAAAAGGAATTATGAAAAGATTTTTTTACAATGAAAAGACTGTAATAAGTTATGTAAGTCTTATTACAGGGATAATTGAGGGGCACCCAGCTGGCTCAATCAGAGGAGTGCATGGGCTCTTGATCTGGGGGACGTAAGTTCGAGCCCCACATTAGGTTTAGAGATTACTTAAATAAATAAATTTGAAAAAAAAAGAAAACAATGGATGAATTGGGCTTCATGAAAATTAAAAAAAAAAAAACCTTAAAAAAAGAGGGATAATTGAGAGTTGACATCTCTCTCAGATTCAGTGAACCACTCTTCTGATTTTTCTCTTGCTTTGGTCTTTATTCTCAGAGCCCTTCCATAGGTTCTCTTCCTCTACCTGATCTCAAATGTTGGGCTTCCTCAGCACTCCATTTTGATCCTACAGTAAAACCTTGGTTTGTGAGCATAATTCATTCTGGAAACATGCTTGTAATCCAAAGCACTTGTATATCAAAGCAAATTTCCCCATAAGAGATAATGGAAACTCCAATGATTTGTTCCACAACCCAAAAATATTCATATAAAAATGATTACAATACTGTAAGATAATACAAAATAATAAAGAAAATACTAAATAAAAAGAAAAATAAACAAATTAACCTGCACTTACCTTTGAAAACCTTCGTGGCTGGTGTGAGGGAGACAAGAGAGAGAGGAGGGTTATTATATAGGAAGATTTTCACTGTGACTAACAGTATCACTGTTACCTACTGGCTCAATGGAATCTTTCTTCTTTTTGTGCAACGTTAACAAGGAACCTATCCAATGACACTTGCTTTTGCCTCCTTTTGAGGATTTCTCAGAAATGTGCCATTGCATTGATGATCACCCACAATCCCACAGCAAGAGAGAGAAGAACCATTGGCTCAGTTGTGATCATGTAATGTTCAGCTTCACGTACTACTTGTTTTGCAAGACGTTGCTTGTTTATCAAGTTAAAATTTATTAGAAATGTTTGCCCATCTTGCAGACCACTCACAGAACAAGTTACTCACAATCCAAGGTTTTGCTGTACTTCTCTCTTGACACCATCCTCTTATGGCGTCTCAATTAAACCCATGGTACTAAATGACATCATTGTTGATAAATTTGACTAAAAAATACTTTCATGTAGCAAGAATAAAAGAACAACCAAAAGCAAAGTAAAAAGACATATGACACACTGGTTTAAAAAACTGCAACATAAATCCTTACAGAGTTAATAGTGAGAGCTTCTTAAAAGTAGAAAAGAAAATAACCAGTAATCTACAGGGAAAAAAAAGGCTAGAGATAGAAACAAAAAGATATAAAATTCACTTAAAAAGATAAAGAGACTTTCTACCTCATTTGTGATAAGAAAATGCATATTAAAACTATGCTGAGATACCATTTTTATCATGTAGCCATATGGCAAAACTCTAAAAGTTTGACCATACACTGTGTTGATGAGGCCATGGGAAAATGAGTGGTCTTGCATGTTGCTCGTGGACATTGAAAAAGGAACAAACTTGGGGCACCTGGATAGCTCAGTTGGTTGAGTGTCCAACTCTTGATTTCAGCCCAGGTCATGGTCTCGTGGTCATGGGATTGAACCCCGTATC
Organism: Felis catus; assembly: GCF_018350175.1. NCBI lineage: Eukaryota > Metazoa > Chordata > Mammalia > Carnivora > Felidae > Felis > Felis catus. The sequence goes on from NC_058380.1 coordinate 26,770,121, forward strand.
GAGCTCTGCACTGGGCGTGGAGTCTGCTTAAGATTCTCTCTCTTTCACTCTGCTCCTCGCCCCTGCTCCTGCACTCACTCTGTCTATAAAATAAAAAATAAAATTTAAAATAATGTTAGAAAAAAAAGGAACAAATTTGGTAGAGGGGTATTTGGCAATATAAAATTACAAATGCATGTATACCTAGACCCCAAATTCTGTTTATGGGATACACTGGCAAAATTGCGAAGAGACATAGGCGCAGAGCTTCTCATGGTAATGCCATCTATAATGGTAAAACCTGGAAACAACCTAAATGTCCATCAACAGAGAGCTAGTTGAATAAATTATGGTACATTCACTCGGTGAAGTTGGGGATTATTTATTTATTTATTTATTTATTTTGAAGTGATCTCTACATCCAAAGTGGGACTCAAACTCATGACTCCGAGATCAAGAGTCAGATGCTCTTCCAACTGAGGTGTCCCTGGGACTCCACTTTTAGGCTATCAATCCAGGACACAACCATATCGGGAAAAAAGACATATACAATATACACACATGTGTTATCACCTTAATATTAAATTATGAAAACTGGATGTTTATTTGAAACTATTCTGTATTGAATTTTCTGTTACTTAAATGCTGTTAAACAAAACTACAGGACTAGTTAACAGTGGCAATAAGGGATGGATGGAAACAACTAATTAAAAATGTGTAAGAAAATGTATTTATAATGACACATTACAAGCATTTTACAGAGGATAATTATACATTATCCTCTAATACAGAAGTTTATTTTAACTTTTTAAATAACTTTTTATTGGACTTCTGTGTATCCTTTTACTTTTTTCTTTATACAGAGGTATAGTTGATACACAATATTACACTAATTTCAGGTATACAGCATAGTGATTCAACAAGTCTGTACATTATGCTATGCTCACCACAAATGTAGCTACCATCCGTTCTCATACAAAGCCATTAAAGGTATCATTGACTACATGCTGTACCTTTTCTACCTATGAATTATTCATTCCAAACTGGGAGGCTGTATCCACTGCCCTTCACCCATTTGGGCCATTCCCTTGCCCTCTCCCCTCTAGCAATTGAGAGTTTGTTCTCTGTGTTTATGGGTCTGTTTCTGCTTTCTATTTGTTTATGGTTTGTTTTTTAGATTCCACATGTAAGTGAAATCACATGGTATTTGTCTTTCTCCATCTGACATATTTCCCTTAGCATAATACCCTCTAGGTCCATCTATGTGGTCACAAATGATTACTATAGCTGGGTAATATTCCATTGTATGTGTGTGTGTGTGTGTGTGTGTGTGTGTGTGTGTGTGTGTGAGTATCACATCTTTATTCATTCATCTATAGATGGATACTTGGGCTGCTTTCATATCCTGGCTATTGTATAACTATGTATTCTTTTTTAAAAAATGTTTTAATGTTTATTTATTTTTGAGAGAGAGAGAGACAGAGTGTGAGTGGGGGGAGGGGCAGAGAGAGATGGAGACACAGAATCCAAAGCAGGCTCCAGGCTCCATGCTGTCAACACAGAGCCTGACGCAGGCCTCGAACTCACCAACCACGAGATCATGACCTGAGCCGAAGTCGGACACTTAACTGACTGAGCCACCCAGGTGTCCCTATACTGTGTATTCTTGAGATACATAAGACTTTTAAAAAGGAGAATTAAATACAATAGAACTAACTAAACTGATTTTACCTATACTTAATAAAAAAAATAATGCCATGTTTCTTTCTGTCACATGGAACAGTAGGGTATTTTTACTCTGTTTCCTTTTTTTGAAAGCATTTCTCTGAACTGCCTACAGGCTGTAGGACATCCTTAATTTATTTTATGTAGTGATAAAACTGGATACACTCAGACATAAAGGTCACTTTGGTAGCTCTGCTTTTATCAAACTGATGCTACACTGGTTCCTTGTATCAATATAAAATAATCATATCAAGCTAAATTTCCTTTCAATATTAATGTTTAAGCATGGAATACTTAGGATTTTATGAGTCAAGATTTAGTTTCATAGGAATTTGTTTCCAGCTGGCCAAATTGCTCATCTACTCTATATTTGTAGACATGTTTAGGTAGACAGACTATTTGTTGATCAATTACATTCATTTATTCATCATGTAGTTTATCTAATGTCTAAAATATTCATCATTTTTTAAGACTGTGAGGCATATGGGATGTCATCATAAATTAAGCCTCTCAGGGAAAATCATTTTTATATTTATTTATTTTTTTAAAAAAATATTTATTTTTTTGGAAAGCTCAATGGGGGAGGGGCAGAGAGAGAGAGAGAGAGGAACAGAGGATGTGAAGCAGGCTTTATGCTGACAGGCTTACAGGAGGAAACCCAGTGTGGGGCTGGAACTCAGGAACCACGAGATCATGGCATTAACCAAAGTCAGCTGCTCAACCAACTAAGCTACCCAAGTGCCCAGGGAAAATGGTTTTTAAAGAGGAGAGGTAATTAGAGCTTGTGAAAATTAACTTGAATTTCAGGTAAATTACAATTTTAGTAAAGAAGTTAAGAAAATCCTTTTTCATTTGGCTGCCTTGTTCTGGTGATTTTTTGTTGTTGTTTTGTTTTGTTTTGTTTTTGAGTTCTGAAGCAGTCTTATTTCAAAACATTGGTAGGGGGTTTTTGTTTTTCTGTTTTCTTGCTATATCAGTTTTTGTCACAATCTACACATGATACTGAATAACTCAGATGCAGTCAGTTCATCCTTTTCTAGATTTCTTATGGCCTCTGCAAAGTTCAGCAAATGGTTTTGGAGAAACAGTATAGATTTTCTTTATTGTAATTCTCCCCTACATTTTCATCCTCAGTGCCTTTAGTGAGAACCTACTACATGCCAACCACCACCCTAAGTGAGGTGGATATAATTTTGTTCAAAACTGGCAAAGCTCCTGCCATTATAAACCTTATTATTCTGTAAGAGACACAAAGATGTACTTTTTACTTTTTTAAAATGGCTACTGTATAGTGGCTACTATAATCAAGAAACAGAACATTTCTATCACCTCAAATCATCTAGCCCTATTCTAGTTAATCCTTCCTTGACATCTAGGCACTCAATGCTCTGTTTTGTCAGTATAAATTGCATTTTTATTTTTAAGAGTTTCATATAGGGGCGCCAGGGGGGCTCAGTCAGTTGAGTGTCTGACTTTGGCTCAGGTCATGACCTCGCAGTTCCATGAGTTCGAGCCCTGCGGCGGGCTTTCTGTTGACAGCTCAGAGCCTGGAGACTGCTTCAGATTCTGTGTCTCCCTCTCTCTCTGCCCTTTCCCCTCTCACGCTCTGTCTCTCTCTGTCTCTCAAAAATGAATAAACGTTAAAAAATTTTTTTAAAGTTTCATATAAATGGAATCATATTCTTTTGCTTATGCTTTTTATTTCCTTTGCTCAACATAATGTTTTTTTGCGATTCATGATTTTGCATGTCAAGTAGTTCACCCCTGTTTGTTGGTAATTACTATTCATTACATTGTATGGATGAGCGATAAGTTTATCCATTCACCAGTAGATGAACATATGGGTTTCCAGTTTTGGATTATTAAAAATGAAGCTATGAAATGTAAGGTACAAGAGGACACATATTTTCATATTCTTAAGAAAATACCTGGGAGTGGATTTGCTAGATCAAATGGTAAGTGTATGATCAATTTTCTGGTAAAAGACAAACTGTTAAAAGTGATTGTACCATTTTGCTTTCTCGTCGGCAACAGGAGAGGTCCAGTTGCTCCAAATCCTTGTCAACATTTGGTGTCGTCTTTTAAATTTTGGCCATTTTAATGGGAATTAAATTGGTGGTAAAGATGTGCTTCCTACTAGTGGAAGTCTACTTGCATAATCCCACTTTAAAACTGATCATTTTGTTAACTTTAAGAAAAACGTAAAATATTTACAAGTCTCAGAGAAAATGGCTTGACTCTAGATATTTCGTTTCTCTTTTCCCCCAAGAAACCTCCAGGCTCTCTAGGAAACATAAATCCTGTGTCAGGCAGCACTAGCTCGATGAAATTCACAGCCAGGCTCTTCCTGCGTGGCCACAACTGCTAAGGTCTACAAATATTGTCCTTGCTTTTTTCCCCCACCTTAGCGGTACCTTTCTAAAAATATCCCAGGGAGCCCGTCTGGGCCAGCTCTGAGACCACCCCCTCTGGCTCCACCCCTCATCGGGACCCGCCCACTGCCCGGGACTCGGCTTGAGGCAGAAGGAAGGTAGCTTCCGGTCTCGCGATTGGCTCTAATCCCGCGAGAAGAGAAGTCGGCTGCCGTCGGCGGCGGTGGTGAGGGAGGGGGTGTGGCCGGGGTATGCGAAGTCCCCAGGAGTGAGGGAGAGGGGGCGGGGTCGCGCGCACCCGGCGTACGCATGCGCGCACGCGGCCGGTCGGGCAGGGCTGAGGGGAGGGGGCGGCGGCGGCAGAGGCGGCGTCGTTATTTCCGCGGTTTGGACGGTGCGTGGCGGCGCGGGCGGCCACGGGAGAAGTAGGTAGGGACCGCCAGCGCAGAGCCATTGAAACTCCCTCCCTCCAGTGTCCTAGAGTCGCAGCCCCCCGTGCGTGTGGCAGACCCTGGGACGCCAGGTCACCCTGGGGCCCCGGCCATCCCGCCGCGCTTCAGGTAGGAGCTGGAGGCTCCCCCGAGTCCGCTGCCCGCCGAGGCCCGGGCCTTGCCGGGTGTTGCCAGGGCGACGACCCGGCACCGGGCGTGCCCGCCCTCCCGCGCGTCGACAGCTCTGCCCTTGCTTCCGTGCCCTGTGGGGCCGGGGCCGGGGCCGGGCCGGGCTGACCCGGGGAGGGCGGACGTGGGGCGGGTCCCCGCCTCAGGTGCGCCGCCACCCTGGGCCGGGTGGGTTGGACCCCGCGGGGCGCGCCCGCACTCCGTGCCCACCGTGCGAGGCTATGCGGGGGTCCAGGTCGGCCCAGAGAGTTCCGGCCAGGTGAGGGACCACCCTGACTTGAGTAGTTGCCTCATGGGCTCCCGGGCTGCAGGAGGGGACTGTGAAGAGTGTCTTGGCCATTTGTGGCCAGTGTGGAAAGTTGAAAGCTCTGGAGTTGGTTCTGTTGGGGCCAGTGGTGGGGCGGCTTGTGATTTTTCTTCTTAGATAGTGGAAGGCAAACTCTTAGAGCCCTGGTAGGTGCTGGACTATTAGTAAATGAACAGCGATAGTGTCCGTGTAAGATTTAGTTGCATTAAGGTATTTTTTTTCCAGTACCATGTTCAAACTCGGATGAGGTCTGGCAATTTAGTAAGACTTCCATCGAGTACTTCAGCAAACACACAAGGATTGCAAAAATACCCTTGCCTTGAAAGCCACAATCTCTTTTACACCAGTGTTAATTTTATAGGCATTATGGTCATGAAAGCTTCTGTAGAAGACGATGATTCAGGATGGGAGCTCAGTATACCAGAAAAGATGGAAAAAAGCAACACAAGCTGGGTGGACATAACCCAAGATTTTGAAGAAGCTTGTCGAGGTGAGTTTGAATTTTTGGATTAGAAGCTCAAAATCTGGGAAAAGATAAAATACAATCTTGATTGTGATTTGTGGACTAACTCATTAAATGTAAGGAAATCAACAGGTAAGTGTGCTTTATCAAGTTTGTTAACCACACGTATTCATTCTCTACCTTCTGATTTTAACTTTCATTCGAAGCCAGTCGGTATTTGATATCGCATGAAATACAGATGTTGAAGCCATTTCTTCAGTTTGTCTAGCTTTAAGTAACAGAGTGGAGAGTGCATGGCAGTAATTTCAAACTGTGGAAACATGAGTTGTATGGAACTAAAGATGTTAGTATTGTATGTTTGAGGTTTGTAAATGATCGAATCACATCATTCCCTGTTTAAGAGCCTTCAGTGGCTTCCTTTTCTGTGTAGAATAAAATCCGTATTCTGTCCCCATGGCCTGTATGGTCTGGTGCCTGCCTACCACTGACTTCGTTTTTGTACCACTGCCCCACTAGCCTCATTATGTTAGTCACAAGGTCCTTTTTATGTCATTAAGTACACCAAGGCAGTTTCCCTTTGGACGTCTGTATATTTCCTTTTCTATGTTTTAAACTCCTTTGCTTCCAGGTCTTCACGTAGCCAGCTCCTTAAATGTTACCTCTCCAGTGAGGATTTCTCAAAACAACCGGTCTAAGCAGAGTTAGCCCCATTCTCTTCTGTACAACTCCACCTCAGTTGAATTACTTGTTTTATTTTTATCGTAATGCTTAACCTACTGTCAGAAACCGTCATTTTCAGTTATTTCTTGTTTATTGTCAGCCTTCCCCACTGGAATGTAAGCTCTGTGAGTGCAGAGATCTTGGTGTAGCCCTAGCACACAGAACATTTCCTGGTACATTGTAATAGTTTAATAAATGCGTAGGCATAAATGACGAGAGAAATGAGCATACTTGTTGTCTGAGAGGAAGGAGCCTTGAGGAGAGACTGAAAAGTGAAAGAAACAAATGGTAGAGTGAGAGCTTGAATTTGAAGAGGATGAGATCAAGAACATGGTAGGGAAATTAACTTTTGGGTATAGAATAAGGACATACTGAGACAGGAGGAACTGAGGGTAGGATTGGTGAAGAAACATATTTCTAAGTGGATGGTGAGGCATGGTGGAGGGATGCACACCTGGACAGCTTCTGTTTCGTTACTGAATGAGTTAAGTTTCGCATGCTGGTGAGGAGGAGTGTTTAGTGCTCTTGAGAGGAAGAGTAGAGACTTGGAGCAGCTGAAGGTGGAAAGAGAGCCAGCTGAATATAAGCAAAATGATAAATCATGTGCCTGCCCATCCACTGTTTCGAGATACGTGTCCAGTTAAAGTATGCGTAAGTGAGATAGTGGAAAGAACATTACACTGGGACTAATTGGGGGACTGCTCATATCTGTGTATCCAAGGGAGAGAGAAAGAAGTCTAAGTTACAGTGTAATTGTACCTAGAGATCTTAAACTGTTAAGTGGATCATACTCATCATTTTGCACTGATTATTTATTTATTTACATTTATGTATTTTTGAGAGAGAGAGGCAGAGCACAAGTGGGGGAGGGGGAGAGAGGAGACACAGAATCCAAAGCAGCCTCCAGGCTCCGAGCCGTCAGCACAGAGCCCGAGGCAGGGCTTGAACTCACAAACCATGAGATCATGACCCGAGCTGAAGTCGGATGCCCAACTGACTGAGCCATCCAGGTGCCCCTGCACTAATTTTTTAAATGATCTATATTAGAGGGCTGTCATTCTGAACCTAAATGGGAAAGGTTTTATGAAGTTCGTAAGGCATGAGTTGGGCTTTAAAGGAGTGGTCGAGTTTCTATAAGTAGATGGGAGGGAATTATTCTAGACAGATGAACCATTACAGCCAGAGTTTAGTGAGAGTTTGATGTTTGAGGAAGAGTAAATAATTTTGCTGCTTCATGGAAGAAACCTTGAATAGGCAATATGGTTTAATACCTGTTTCAGTGGGGATTGAGAGGGGGTAGCATGTCATTTTGTTGCTAACCTCAAACCATTCTGTTAAATCTTCCATAATTAGCTCTTGCTTTGTCTCAGGAGGCACAGGTGTGAGGCATTCTTGAAACTAAAAAGTTAATGTAGATTTAGGACTTAAAGGCTGTTGGCAGTTCTTGAGCCTGTGGTATTAATAATTTGTTTTCTCTTCCTGAAATAATCAGATTCATGATGTCAATTTATTTTTGTATTTATTTAATGTTTGTTTATTTTTGAGAGAAAGAGAGCTCACGTGAGCATGTGCATGTGGGGGAGGGGCAGAGAGAGGGGAGAGAGAATCAGAAGCAGGCTCAAGGCTCCAAGCTGTCAGCACAGAGCCCGACGTGGGGCTCAAACCCATGAGTTTTGAGATTATGACCTGAGTTGAAGTTGGATGCTCAACCGACTGAGCCACCCAGGCGCCCCTCAGTTTATTTTTTAATAGAGTGTGTTGGGGGAGAGAAGCAAGGTAGAGGGAGAGAGAGGGAGAGAATCTCAAGTAGACTCCACACTTAGTGCACAGCCTGAGGGGGCTCGATCCCACAACCCCAGGATCAAAAGCGGGACACTCATCTGACTGAGCCAGCCAGGCACCCCCATGGCGTCAATTTAGTTTAGACTTCTAGCAACTTTCAGAAGACCAAATTTAAAACAAATATTCTTAATACCTTTTAACTGTTGTAGTGGTCTCTTCAGTAACACTGTGATGGCATTTGGCTAAACTATGGTGATTTATTTATTTTGGTACTGAGAAAACAATCTGCATAGTGATCACAGTGTTCTTCATGCACATTTCTACTTGTTCTTTTAGTGGCTCGTCAAAACTCCTCTGGATCAAATTGTAACTTTCATCACTTCCTTTATCTCCTATTAGGCGGAGGGCACACATTCCCTTGACATTTCCTGTATCTGACATCGAGGCCCTTGGCTTTTTTTCCCCTGAAATTATTTTGAATATATGGTGCCATTATTGTTACTTTGCCTGATATATAATATATTCATCTAAATAACACCTCTGAGCTTTGCTTCTCCAGGAAACTTTGCCGAATTCAAACCATCTCTGCGTCCTATAAAAAGCTTTTGATCTTCGTATTTCATTTGGTTGTCTAAAGTTAGGTGCTTTCTGAATATAAACAAACCCTCAATTTAGAAATTTCACTTAAACGCAGAAGATCATAAAATGTACGTTGCTCCTTCTACCTACCAGATTCCCTTCTTCCACACACTCTGTGGATAGCCAACAGCCTCTCCTAGGATGATGATACCTTCAGGTGTCTAGAACCCAGAGGTAATCCAAGGTTCGTTATCATTACTTCATCTTTTTGAGCTTTAGTGTAGAAAGACATGGGCCCTTCCTGTCATCCCATCTTCTTATGTCTTTGATGGCTTCACTCATTCGTCATTAGTCTGTCTTTCTCAGAGGCCCTGTTGTTTAAGGCCTCTTTTCCCGTCCACTTTCTTCAACTCTTGCCCATTACTTTTCTTCAGAAGACTCCTTTTATTGATTTCTCTTCCCTGTTTCAAAACCTACGATTCTTAAGCTTCTTTCTCTTCCTTTCTATATTGTCTTCTCTCATTTAGAACACTTGTAGGTGCCTAATATATATTTGTTTTAAGAATGAATGAATATATTAAGGCCGTGTTTCTTCAAATCAGAGTATCTGGATCTCCTACTTCAGAAGTTTTAGAACCCCTGCATTACATTAAATGGTATCATTTTGGGTGATTGCCTGAAACTAGCTTCATTATGAACATAAGATTGAGCACTGAAATTGTAGCAATACTTGATTATAAACCTCATTATCCAGTTGGTTTACAGTATGCTTCTGTAATCTTTTTAAAAAAAATTATCGAACTGATTATATAGCGTTTAACAATTATCGTAGAAAAAATATACACTCCTCCCTTGCTGAATTCATAAACCCCAATTTGAGAATCATTGTTCTAGGAATTTGCTGTTTGTTAGCACTTTATTCAAAGATAAAAAAAAAAAATGGATGGAAATTGTCTTGGTGAAAGATCTGGGCACCCTGTAAAATACTTTTTTTTCTTTAAGTGATTTTGATTTTGGAAATGAAAATTATGTTTTCCTTGTTCCATCCTATCAAGAGTGTTTTCAGTCGTAAGGCATGGGGACTGGGCAGCGCTGGTAATTGTGGGTCACTTGAGATCAGCAGTTTTCCACCAGGGATGATTTTGCCCCTCAAGGAACACTTGCCAGTGTCTTGCAATGTTTTTAGTTGTCACAGTGGGGGGGTGGACTGTTACTGGTGTCCAGCGGGTACACAGCAAAGATGCTGCACAGGGTAGCCCCCACAAAGAAGTAATTATTCTGCACAAAATGTCAATAGTACTGCATAGTTCACTCTCTTTAGATAACTTTCAAGAATGTTCAACTATCATTTAAGATCATTTAAGAATCTGACCCTGGATTCTTCAGGAAAGGAACATATGGATACTGGATGTCTTAACACCTCTAACAACTAGCATTAACATAGAGCAAGCAGTGGGAAGAGAGTGGGACCGTTGATACATTTTGAGGGCTCTTCTGCATTGTTGAATGCATCTATCAGATTTTCTTCTTAATCAGGTGGGTATTGTATATCCTCCTTTATGTTGGGAGGTTTGGTTAACAGGAGAGGTGTCCTCAGAACTCACCACTTTCCCTCTTTGAGGTGGTTATTCCAGTATTCATAATTATAGATAGCATGCTTCTATTGTTATTTCTTGATTCCTCGCACTCCCAATTTGAAATCACGTACGTACCTCTACCCTTATAGTTATAGCTACACTATGGATAAGCACATATTACCTATTGTGGAGTCAAAGAGTAAAGCTGTTATTTTTCCTTCCTGCACAGTTTTGTTATATACAAAAAACTCTTATTCAGAATCTTTGTATCATTAGTTCTACCTTAGATTGTTCATTTGCTTAAGCTCCTTAAGACATTCAGATACCTCAGACATCGTATTGTTTTTCATCTCTTTGAAGAAATTTCTCCTCGAGCCTCTTACTGCTCCAGTCTGAAGCTTTGTACATAGTGTGATCCTGAGATCATCAGCCTGGGGTTTCTTATTTTAATATAGATTAGACATCTTTTTTTTTTTTTAATTTTTTTTTACATTTATTTTTGAGAGACAGAGTAAGACAAAGTGAGAGTGAGGGAGGGGCAGAGAGAGAGGGAGACACAGGATCAGAAGCAGGCTCCAGGCTCTGAGCTGTCAGCACAGAGCCCTACGTGGGGCTCGAACCCACAGACCGTGAGATCATGACCTGAGCTGAAGTCGGACGCTCAACTGACTGAGCCACCCAGGCACCCCTAGATTAGACATCTTTTTTCTCCTTTTGAATAAAATGCATGGGAGATACAATTTTTTGAGGCTCTGGGTGTCTGAAAATATTTTTATTTTATCCTCCCACTTTATTGATAACATAGTGTGTCTGGATATCTTTAAGAATTTTGAGCGCATGACCCATTGATGTTTTTGCTCTGATTTTGCTATTAAGTAGTTTGATGACATTCTGATAACTGAGCTTTCCTATGTGACCTTTTAGAGTCTTCTGTTTGACCTCTTATATAGACCTCTCATAGTGGCTTGCCTGGTTGATGACTCTGGGGTCTTCTTACCTTGTCTGATCCTTCAGTTCTAAGAAACTTTCTTTAATTACTCTATTTCCCTTCCTTCCTTCCTTCCTTCCTTCCTTCCTTCCTTTCTTATTTTGTATTCTCCTTACAAAAGGATACTGTTTTTTGAATACTGAACCTTTCTTTGGGAGGTGCTTAGATCGTGAGAGTGGAGCCCACATGAATGGGTGTAGTTCCCTCTGATATTTGAGGTTACCATAGAAAGATGGCTATCTAGCAAGTAGACCCTCACCAGATATTTGCTGGTGCCTTAATCTTGGACTTCCCAGCCTCTAGAAGTGTGAGAAATCAATGTTTGTTGTTTATAGCTGTCCAGTTTATGGTATTTTTTGTTGCAATAGCCTGAATGGACTAAGACTCGCATCTTCCAAACCTACTGATTTTTTCTTTTCCACTGTAATGTTTTTAAGACTTCTTTTCTCAGAACAATTCCCCCCTCCCCTTTTTTTTAAGTAAAATGTCCTGGTTTTGTTTCAGGGTTGCACCGTTTTATCTCTCTAAGGATAATAGTTCTTTTGAATTTTCCTCTACATAGTGTCTTTCTGCCAACTTGCCTTTTTGTTTTTCAAGTTTGTTTCCTTTATATCTTTCATATTTAAGGATTACTTCAGATACCTAAGATTTCTTTGTTGTCTGAGGGTGGGAGACCAAAAGCCAGTGGGAAGCTCTGAATTTTTGAGTGGGACTTACTGGTGTGGACTTGACTGGTGCTGGTGCTCTGACTTGACTGCCTGTGATTTAATAGATAAGTGAAGGAAGAGATCTGGGGTTTTCACATACTCACTTAATGCCCCCTCTTTCCAGTGTTCTACCCTGGACTTCAGGTAACCTTATGTCCCTGGGGACGTTTTCCCCCTCTTCACAGAAAGTCTTCAGTGTTACGTGTGGGGAAGGGAGGGCAGTTGTCCTGCTCTGTACATTAGGACAGGGCTCTGCGCTGTCTGCTCAGTTCCATGTTTTAGCCTCCCTTTATCTGTACTTTTAGAGGCAAATGGTAAGTCATGTTTTGGGCTTTCTTCACTCCTGCTTTTTAGGATTCGGTTTTCTTGAGTTTGCTAAGAAACTACTTGTCTTTTTGTTTCCAAGTTGTACTATTACACTATTTCTGTACCTGTTTCTCTTCTTTGGAGTGTATACCTTTCTTAAAACACAAACACACACATACATACTTCCTTTGGTTGTTTTAATGAAATTTCTGGAGGGAATTAAAGGTAGTTGCCTGTGTTCAATTGGCCACCCTTACCCAGTGGTAAACCTCCGTCATTTTGTTTAAATATTACTATTACAGTGGTATTGGATTTCGGTTATATCATAGATTCAGTAGGGTATTCATAAGGATCCTAGCTGGGAACTTAACCATCATTTACAACGTTATGGGTAGAAATTTTATCAAAGATCTATAACGTCAGTTTACACATGATCTCATTTACAAGATGATAACGTATATGTATTTGCGTTGTCACATAGGTGCATGTTTTTCTTTTGCAAGATAACGTTTCATCCAAATGAGCATATGCTTCAATTGCTGCATACCTAAATTCCACCACAAGTTATGATTCATTGTTCATTTCCAAGGCAAAATGAATGATGTCTTCAGTAAAATGTTAGGAAATTCTGTGACCCACAAAGTTGAGTTAAATTTTCTCTCACAGCAGATCCATTCATACTTTATATGAGAGTGAGGATAAAAGAAAAAGACAATTGTCAAGGTAGTCAAAAAATTTGAATCATCAATTTTTCCTCATATCTAATTTTTTCCTTTGCTTGGAGTGGTTTAAGCTATGTGCTACTGTACCTATTTAAGGCTTTAACTTAAAAGTAGAAGTAACTACTTTTTAATCATTGTGTTAACTTAGTTCAGTGGTTTGGTGCATCTGTAATCCCTAGGATCATCAAGAACATTTCCCACAGCATGCAAGATCAAAACAATTTCTGTAGTAGTACTAAGATGTTAACTTGCCTTTTTGACTCTCATTCTCTTATTAGTAGTCCAGAGACTACATGATATGTTATGATGTCATTGCTCTGACTGCTAATGATAAATGTAAAACATTATCCTTCTCGCTAAGTCTTTTCAGAACTGCTGCATAGTTGGATAAGACCCAGACTACTCAGGTCTGTAGTGCTGTAGAAGAACATGATTCCGTGTCCAGGTGTTGATCATGTAGTAAAAGTGCTTGCACTCTGCTTAGTTGAGCAAATTTTCAAGCTTCCTGCCTATAGTTTACTGTGATCTGATTCCTGGTGTTCTAAGGGACCATACTGAGAGTCAGCTAGTTCAGCAGTTCATTTTACAGATAAGGAAACCAAGGCACAGAGTGACTTGGTTCAAGGTCTGTGGAGTGTTTTTCTTTTTAAGTTTGGTGAAGCTGTTTGGTACCCTAAATCTACCATAAGTATTTGATAAATTATTACAGCAGTTCTCAAATTTTTTGATTTTGGGACCCCATTATACTTTTAAAAATTATACCTTTACACTCAAAAATTGTGTTTCCATATGGATATGGATATAGATGTTCATTAAAACTTAAAACAAATTTTAAAAATACCTCCCAATTGATTTAAAAACAATTATAAACCCATTCCATGTTAATATGTCTTTTAATGAAAAATAAATTATTTTTCAAAAGAGAATAACTTCCAAGACTAGAGTTGTTTTATATTTTTGAAAATCTCTTTAATGTCAGCGTAATAGAGGGCATCTGAATTGCTAATCTGTCTGTATTTGTTGGAAGTATATGAGGTAAATCTGGCCTCACCAGATATATAGTTGAAAAACAGGAACCTTTTCAGATAATTGTGGATATACTTCTTTGATATTACAGTACAACAAAACTTGACAGGTGGTAGTTTCTTAAAGATGAGTTGTGATATGGAATCTGAAGATCTGTTATCAGTGGACTTTCCATTCTCTCTGTTACATTAAAATCCATTGGTGTGCCTTGAACTTGGAATGCTTAATTTTGGAACGTGTGTCTCCATTTGGAAAATATTGGTTCATTGACTTAAGCATATCTTCTAAATGCTGATATATAATACTGAAAAGCACATTTGTTAATATTACCACTATTATCAGAAAAGTCTTTTTTAATATTGGGAAGCTATCAGGTTCACAGTGGTAGATATGTTTCTCCAAATTCTAAGTTTTGCTTACAAGCTCGAATTTTATCATTGGCAACACAAAATTTCAGTTTTTCTTAAAGCAACAAACTCCTTTCCAAGAAAATGGCATATTCTTAAGTCTGAATAAGTATAGTTTGTCATTTGTTCTTTCAAGTAAAAATGGTGTTCCATTGTAATTGTGCAAGTGCTTTTCCTTACAATAACAGCTTACTTTGATATGCAGCAGACGTGTTTGTTTATATTTCCTATTTTGTCAAATAGAATATTTAAAAGATGTACTCAAAGATTGAGACTTAATCAGGTAAATCAGGACCAGCACTAGAATGAAGTGAGGCACCTAGGGTGGAAAACTTAAGAATTCACTACCTGAGGGGCACCTGGGTGGTTCAGTCAGTCCATCTCTTGATTTCATCTCATGGTTTGTGAGTTTGAGCCCCATATCCGGCTCTGTGTTGACAATGTGGAGCTTGCTTGGGATTCTCTCTCTCCCTGCCCGTCTCCTGTTCATGCTCTCCCTCTCTCCGTCTCAAAATAAGTAAACTTAAAAACAAAAACAACTCACTACCTGAAAGTGAGTTCATGCTTAAATTTCTCACAGGAAATGCTTCACTTGCTGCACCCTGGTCCCAGCCTTGAGATTAGTGATTTTACTGCTTCATCAAGGACTTAAGTGACATTTAAAAATGTCTTTTTAACTGCAAGTGCTTGGAGGTAAAAAAATACACTATTTAGCTTGGGGGCCACTGTCTTAATTTGTGGTGAAGCTAAAGCAGTGTAGCCCTCATTGCTTTTTTATTTTTCCCTTTATGCTGTTGCTCTTGTGTTATCAGTGCAGATGTCAATACAATGAAAAAGAAAATGTTTTAATATTACTGTGAAAGTAATTTTAATGTTACAGACACCTGCGTTCCCAGACCATCTGTGAGAACTGCTGTTATGTTCTGTCATACTATATTGTAGTTTTTGATATGCTTCTCATTGATTTATCTGTTTTGTTACCTGGAATTGTTAAAAATGAATGTTCTTTAACTTAAGATCAGTAGGAGGGGTACAGTTCGGAAAACTGGGGCTTTGCATCTTTTACCGGATTTGACCATCAATATTTAAGTTACTTAAAATGTTACAGTAGTAGTTCTCCCCTTCCCTGCACATTGGGATTTTACCTGTAGTGGTTTGAAACCATTGCAGAGGGGCCACCCCTAGAATTTAATTGGTTTAGGGGGCTGCTTGGATGTTGGGATTTTCACAGGGTCCAGAGTTGATACCAACATGAAGCCAAAGTTGAGAACTGCTTTATAGAGGATGAATACTGTTTTGATTAGCTGTTTACTCAGGTGTTTTCTACATTTAAATAAAATGGGATTTCCTTTTTTTCTTTTTTCTTTATATTTATATTTATTTTGGGGAGAGCACAAGCAGGGAAGGGACAAAGAGAGGGACAGAGGATCTGAAGCAGGCTCTGCACTGACAGGCTGACAGCATGAGCCCGATGTGGGGCTTAATTAATGAACGTGAGATCATGACGTGAGCTGAAGTCAGACGCTCAACCGACTGAAGTGCCCCTAAATAAAATGTAACTTTAAAAAGTAGTGCTTTTTTTTCCAACGTTTATTTATTTTTGGGACAGAGAGAGACAGAGCATGGACGGGGGAGGGGCAGAGAGAGAGGGAGACACAGAATCGGAAACAGGCTCCAGGCTCTGAGCCGTCAGCGCAGAGCCCGACGCGGGGCTCGAACTCACGGACCGCGAGATCGTGACCTGGCTGAAGTCGGACGCTTAACCGACTGCGCCACCCAGGCGCCCCTTTAAAAAGTAGCTTTGACACTGTTCCTGGGACAAAAAAAGGTTAGATTATGACCCCAAGCGATTTAAGAAACAACTTAAAAGTGGTAGGGGCACCTGGGTGGCTCAGTCGGTTAAGCGGCCGGCTTCAGCTCAGGTCACAATCTCGCGGTCCATGGGTTCAAGCCCCGCGTCGGGCTCTGTGCTGACGGCTCAGAGCCTGGAGCCTGTTTCAGATTCTGTGTCTCCCTCTCTCTGACCCTCCCCCGTTCATGCTCTGTCTCTCTCTGTCTCAAAAATAAATAAACGTTAAAAAAAAAAAAAAAGTGGTTTAAGAAAGTTTAAAAACAGCAGTCCTGTGAAAAAGCATAGTTGGGGGAAATTTACTAGTGATATTTTAAAATGAGGTTGGTAATTCTGATTGGATTTTTGTGGCCTGTGGTGGGTTGCTTGCTAATTATTAAAAGTTCAATTTATAGGGATTAAATATTCATCGTGTAGAAGGCATTATGTTAGTAATGGAGTAGAAATAATTTCTTAGAAAATGAAGTTTAAAGTAATGAAAGCCCACTTTTAAACAAAACTGTTTTGTTTCTTTTTTTTTCTTAGAATTAAAATTTAAAGATAAAGATGGTGTTATTCAAAGGATTTTTCTGTTTGTTTCTTTTAGAATTAAAGTTGGGAGAACTGCTTCATGATAAGCTGTAAGTATTTGAAATAGCATAGTTTAATATTTCTGGGGTTTTTTTGTGTGTGCAGTAGTATTCCTTGAGGCCTGGGTAATAACTACATTTCAAAGCTGTAAAAATAAAATGAATTAGAAATCTATTTTTAATCTTGGTGAGCTGTTTTGGGGCAGCTGACCTTAGTTATGATATGAAATGGTTGTACCTGGTAAAACTATGATTTATGGTCCTTTCTTTAAGAGTTAGATGTATAGGATATGGAATTTCTTGAGGAAAAGATACAGATTTTGTGTTATCTGTGATAGGCTGGTTGATGACCAACGATGAATGATTTAATGGCTGGATGAGAGAATCCTGGGAAAGGCGAAAAAAGGGAGATGCTTGATTTTATTTGTACTCTCGCAGATAACCTCAATTCCCGTACTACTATGGCCAGGCTCAATTTCAAAATTAGGAATGTGAAATGTTAAATCAGTTAATGGCCAAGATGGGACATTTGAGGAGCAGGAGTAGATCCTGAAATTTAATTTTTCTCAAACTAATGTGAATCAGAGACATCAAGGGTTTTTTAAAACACACATTGCTGGGCCCAACCCCCCAGAGTTCCTTCTTTAGGGCTGGTGTGGGACCCCGCAGAAGTTGAAGTTCCAACAAGTTCCCAGGTGAGGATGATGTGCTGATCCAGGGATCGACCACACTAAGAACCACTCTGGGTCATCCTTTTGGTGCTGCAGGCGGTTCTAGGAAAGATACAACGAAACCATACCACAAACAAATGCAGGAAAGAGTGTGACTCCTCACTGTGGAGCAAGATTTGAGAGAAGACAGCTGAAGAGGGACCAAGTGGTCTTCATTTCCCCAAGGTTTTAGGCTCAGCCCAGGAAACATGATTGTCAGCAGCCTCCCCTGAACACCTATTAAAGTTATATTCTTGTAATTTATCTCTCCCTTAGCTGTCTTGTATTTTCTCCCTACTATGCAATCTTCTAACATATATGTAACTTTTTATCTTTACTGTTTGTTTCCTTTCTCTGGACTCTCGGCAGGCAAATTTGTTTTGTTCAGTTGAACCTAGAACCGCGTCCAGCATATATTAGGTGCTCAGCATTTGTTGAATGAATGGAGAAATCCTAATTTAATGCTGCTATAATTTCTGTAGAGCGTTTACTAATTAGGCAAGTACTTCACAGGTCTAGGGTTTTAATTGTGCCATTAAAAACTTGTTTTTAGTTGTTCTCTTGTAAGTAATGGATACTTTGTTTTAAACGAATTCAAACATTAGAGATGAAGCAAAAATTTCCCATTGTACTGCCCCCACGTCCCCCATGCTTACTCTTTGCTCAGATATCATCACTATTATGAGATTGTTGCATGTCCTTTTGGACCTATAAAATATATATATGAATAAAATCTGTAAAAATAGTTGATTATAAATTCCTGTCTGCAGTATGTATTATTTTGAAAATTCTTTTCCCATTCAGTGTATCTCGGAGATCTTTCCATGTTAGTATATAAGCTATACCTCGTTCATTTTAACTGTTGCTTTGTATTTTACAGTGACTATACCATAATTTATTCTGCAGTATCCCTATTGGTGGACATTTAGATTGCAACATGGGAACATGGGATTAGTAACATGGGAAAATTGAAGACATTTAATTTATACAAACCTCTTTGTATGCATGTGCAAATATATTTTAGGATGGAAGCCTAGAAATCAAATGACTGGATTTTAATAGGTTCAGCCAAACTTTACTAAAAAAAAGTCTGTATCAGTCTCCCACCAACAGTATATGAGAGTAAACTAGGTATATTTTTTAAGCTTTCTGAGTGGCCAAAGCAATTCCTCATTGTTTTGTTTTGCATTGCCTGATTACATTTGAATTTGAGCAGCTTTTCACTTTTATTATAAATAGACACTTTTTTCTTTTGTGAATTGTCCATTTGTGTCCTTTGCCTCCTTTTTTTTTTTAATTTTTTTTTAAGTGTCTGTTTATTTTTGAGAGAGAGACAGAATGTGAGTGGGTTAGGAGTAGAGAGACAGGGAGACACAGAATCCGAAGCAGACTCCAGGCTCTGAGCTCTCAGCACAGAGCCCGACGTGAGGCTTGAACTCACAAGCTGCGAGATCATGACCTGAGCCGAAGTTGGATGCTCCACTGACTGAGCCAGCCAGGCGCCCCTGTCCTTTGCCTCTTTTTCTTTGGACTAGTTGCCTTATTTGTTGTATGAGTCAGTTGTATTCTGGATAACAACTTTTTAAAAATTACCTATATTAAAAATACCCTTTCTAGATAATTATGGTGTTTTAACTATGGTTTATTATCATTGCATATAAATTTAAAATATTTACACAATTGCATACATCAGCTTCTCCTTTTATAGTTTTTTGAAATTATTGAAAATCTTTTTTTTGTTCAGAAATTCAAAAATTATTGAAATCTTTTGTTTGTTTGCTTGTTTTAGGTATAGAACTTAAATCTGCCTGGGTTTACTTTTTAAAATTGTGTGAATCAAAGATTTCACATTTTCCAGATGGTTAGCCACTTGTTTCAGCAGTATTTATTGATTAATCCACTATTTTTCATTACTTTGAAATTCTGTCTTTATCATATAGAATTCCTACAGAAATGTGGGTTTAGACTGTTTTCTATTGATCTGTGTGTTCTAGAATGTTTGTAATTATTATGTCTTATAGTATCTTTGATATTTGGTGAATACTGTTTTTGTTGAAAGAATTCTCTTCCATTTTTGCATATTTTCTGTTTTGGCTTGGCAAGCTCTTTGAAAAATACTATTTGGGTTTTGATTAGCATAGTTTAGAGTTGTTTTCAATAATAACATACTCATCTTGTCAGATTATCTTGAAGCATTGAGAGATTTGAGGGATTGAAGGGAAGAGTTTGTCTCCTTAAAGCTGGTTTTAATGTCTTGCTGCTTTTCTAAGAGGAAATGATGTATTGTAACAAGGTAATGTCTTTATTTTCCTGGTAGTCTAATAGCTTAGACTAAGCAAAATGTGAAGTCAGTAGCTTGATCACCTGTCAGACTTTCTTTTAAGCTTTTCTTGTTCCTGTCCCATTTTTTAAGGCATATCTGTTAATGATATACTCACTAACCAGTCCACAGTGCACCACAACTATCTGTTTATATGGCTAATAAGCCATAAATACCAGATACAAGTTAACACGACTCCTGGATTATTTTTCATTATGTTACTGCCAGAACTTCAGGCATTGTAGATGGTAATGTGCTGCATTATTCCTATTATTCAAGATATAAAGAAAATAAATCAAAAATTACATTTGGTAATGATTATTCCAGTACAACTTTCTAAATATTAAGTAGAGAAAACCATTTAAAGAAGGCAAAGTGAAATCCATTATAGATCAGTTGATCTTTTTTCCAAAATTTCTAATGTGCAACCTTTTTAAAGGAAACACAAAAAACAACTTTTGTTTTTTCACCTGCACAGTGTATGCAAATAATTTGACCACTACGTAGAATTTTTATGTTAAAATAAGATTATTTAATTTTTTTAATTTAAAAATTTTTTTTTCTTTTTTTTTTTTGCGAGAGAGTTACATACATGCATAAGCCAGAAATGAGTAGAGGAAGAGAGAGAATCCTAATCAGGCTCCATGCCCAGTGTAGAGCCCGACAGTGGGGCTCAATCTCACAACCCTGAGATTATGACCTGAGCTGGACATTTAACTGACTGAGCCACCCAGGTGCCCCAGAGGGAGATTATTTAATTGAAATAGAAGTGTTAGCAAATTGGGAAGACTAAATATATAGAACACTATGTATTTAAAGTACTATAATTATTATATCATTGAGGGAATCTAGGTAAACTTACTGGTTCAAAACAATTTGTGGGGTCAATTTTTTTGTTTGCAGATTTGGTCTTTTTGAAGCCATGTCTGCCATTGAAATGATGGATCCCAAGATGGATGCTGGCATGATTGGAAACCAAGTTAATCGAAAAGTTCTCAATTTTGAACAAGCTATCAAGGTAAATACCATTGTGCTTTTTGTTTTATCATTTGTTATTCCACATGTTAAAACAGTGCCCATCAAACTTGGCATATTAAAATACAATTTTTTTACAAGCATCTCAGGTACATAAACAAAACTTAGTTACAAGCTTTAGTTATCTTTTTTTTTTTTGAAGTCTGTAAATTGTTCAAAGGTCTTCATTACAAGCTGGCACTAAATTTGTGTGTGTGTTTACTAATTTTTTAAAGCATTTCAGTATATATTCAAATACCAGGGTAGTTGGTTAAGCGGTTAAGTTTTATATATTAACACACTAAGCAGAATGCTTGTGGTTGTGAATTTGAAATTCATTCTGTGAGGATTGACTTAGAAATTCATTCACAGTTGCCACAGAGTTTAATTTTGCATATTTTATGAAGAAAGATTTGCTAAATAAATGGATATTTAAATAAAATTTACAAGTAGTAAAATTAATCACCTTAAGGGAAGGGTTTTTTAAAAATTTTTTTATTTTTATTTTTGAGAGAGAGAGCGAGCACAAGTCAGGGAGGGGCAGAGAGAGAGGGAGACACATAATCCGAAGCAGGCTCCACGCTCTGAACTGTCTGCACAGAGCCCGATGTGGGGCTTGAACGCATGAACCGTGAGACCGTGACCTGAGCTAAAGTCGGATGCTCAACCAACTGAGCCACCCAGGCACCCCAAGGGAAGGGTTTTTAAAAATGTTTACTTTTCTGAGTACTTTTGATCCATTAAAATGATTCATATTTATTAATGCTTAAAACTAATTTGAACTGTGTTTTTAAATACTTGTTTAACTTTTTGTTTATAAAGGCCTTTATTCTTTTCAAATTAACAGGCTTTGATTTTTTTGTATTAAAGATCTATTTAAGATATATTTCAAGAATACAGAGTTAATTAGGCATTTTAGTTTTTATCAGATGATGATATAGTTCTAGAATTATTATTTTTTAAGCATTTAATTCTTGGAGGCCAAAATGCTACTGGACATAGAAACTATAACTTTTATAAAAACTTCTCATATGTCATATTTCTCCTCTTTTAGGATGGCACCATTAAAATTAAAGACCTCACCTTGCCTGAATTGATAGGAATAATGGATACTTGTTTTTGCTGTTTGGTAAGAGTACACTTGGTTAATCTAAAAACTGTGACTTCCTAGAAAGTTCCCTCTGGTTGGGAGAATTGAATTAGAGAAGAGAGGTAGGAAAACCATTGTGCAGTTTCTTGCAGTAATCTAGGGGAGGTGTGATGCTCTTGACTAAGTTAATAATAGGATGAAAAAGGAGAGTTAAAGGAGTGGCTAAGCACCTGGTTAGTTCTAAAATTGTGAATTCCCTACTTAATGGATTTTTATTGACTCCACTGTGGAATTGATTGCTTTTAGATTCTATGTAAGGTGGCATTCTAATTTCATTAGTCTCCAAATATATTGCACACTGAATGCTGTATAAGAATGTTTCCCTTAGATAGCTAATCATATTTATGGTGTATGATTTTTGAAAGACTTTAGTCAGTGAAAGTGAATTGTAATTCTTCTGTCTTTTCTTAGCTTCCTTTTAATCATCTTTGAAATCCTGTGGTTAATTATATATTTATTTGGGTCTGTGGCTTTCTAGCCCTTGACTGTCGTATCTATTTAGACTTTGCAGACCCTCTGTGTCATCTTAAACATATACATTCTTTTACTTCTTTATAGATAACCTGGCTAGAAGGCCATTCCTTGGCACAGACAGTATTCACGTGCCTTTACATTCATAATCCAGACTTTATAGAAGATCCTGCCATGAAAGCTTTTGCTCTGGGAATTCTGAAAATCTGTGACATTGCAAGGGAAAAAGTAAATAAAGCTGCTGTTTTTGAAGAGGTAAGATTTTGTAATATAAGAATTCCTGAAACTCATTGACCACTTTATTTATTGTGATGTATTTAAATGATTATATGATACATGTTTTTATTGATACATGTAGTTAAAAACAGTTTTTAAAAGTGATGCTATGCTGTTTACAGATATATTGACTGAAATCATCCAGTTCTAAGAAAAACCTTTCATCTTAGTATATGTTCGTTCTGTTGGTACCATTCATTGAGTATCCACTATGTGCTGAGAGAGTACTTTGCTCTGAATATTATGGGGATTCACAAAGACTATGAAGACACAGCCTCAAGTCTCTTAAAAATTATAACACAGAAGTGTTGTACTTTCAGTTTTTGGATAATAGGGAGCTAAGGAAAACAAAGGTATGAAAAATATTTCAGGATATAAATATTTTCTTCCAGTTTATACTAAGTACCTTGCCCTTAGGAAGTGTTTTAAGTTTTAGACATAGAAAGATTTTTTTTCTCCTTATGAGAAATTTTATGGAGAAATGTGATAGTATTTAAAATTATTGATAAGTAATTATTTTTTTAATTCTTCCTTTTGTTGAAACTTGTTTCTTTTTAACACTGTTACTAATCCAAAATAAATATTTTAGTCTCCTACAGTGGTTCAGTGTATACAATGTATAGCTTTTCTAAATTTATATATGTGAGAATAATAAATATATAGCTAATATGATCACATTTAAATATATGGCTTGTGAGTTGTCTATGAAATACTGCCTACTTTTATACACTTATTTGTTACTTAACTACCTATTTTAATTGCTGTGGGTATCATTATGGAATATCTTACACATTTGAGTGAAAATTTTAAAAAGATTAAGTTAATGAGAAGAGATACACAAATTATTAAATACTTACATTCTCAACGTATGCCCAAAAGGACATCAGAAATCCTAGTCCTAGGGCAGAGAAAGGATTCATTTAGCAAATAGTTGGTTAGTCGGACAGTTGGTTAGCACCCTTGAGAATTAACTTATCATCATTTTATATCTGCCTTAATCTTTTGGGTTGTTGTAACAACAGAAGTTTATTTCTCATATTTCTGGAGGCTGAGAAGTCCACAATCAGGGTACCAGCGGCTTCAGTGTCTGGTGAAGGCCTGACTACTGGTTCATAGTTGGCCATCTTTTCACTGTGTCCTCACATGGCAGAAAGTGTAAGGGAGATCTCTGGGATCTCTTTTACAAGGGCACTGGTCCCATTCATAGGGCTCTACTCTCATGGCCTGATCATCTCTCAGAAGGCGCCCCACCACCAGATACCATCACATTGGGTGTTAGGACTTAACAGGAATTTTGGAGGGACACAAACATTCAGTCTATAACAACATCAAAATAAATTGCAGATCAATTAAATATTTTAAGTGTAAAAAGTTGTTAAAAGTCAGAAAATAGTTTACAGAAAATAAAATGGCCTTTAAACATGAGAAAAGATACATAAGAGAAATGTAGATTAAAACTGAGGTGCCTTTTTTTACCCATTATTGGCAAAGATTAGAAATTTCTTATACTATGTCGATGAGGGTGAGAAACAGGTACTTTCGTGCTGTGTGTGTGAGAGAGAGATGAACAGTCATTTCTCTCTTTTTAATCTTTTTTTAAGAAAACCTTTTTATTTGGAAATAATTTCAAATTATCAGAAGTTATAGTAACCACACAAAGAACACCATATATCTCTCACCTTGATTCAGCTGCTATTAATGAATTGTTCCAATTGAATTACTTCTTCAGTTTCTGTTGTGTATGAATATACATGTTTATGTATTTTTTTCCCCCCCGAACCGTTGGAGACTAAGTTGCATACATTTTGAAGTTCTCCCTCCAAACATCTCTCAGTGTGCATCTCCTAAGAAAGAAGCACTTTCATACACAGCTACAGCACAGTTATCAACTTCAGTGAATCTGTAGTAACAGTCCATTCTCTGTATTCTGTTCCTCTCAGGTGACCCAGCATTGTCCTTCTTTGCATTTTTACCCTATACTACAGGTTCCAGTCTAGGATCATGTCCTGCATTTGGTTGCCTATCTTTTTAGTCTCTTTAATCCACAGAAGTTCCTCAGCCTTTTTTTTTGTCTCCATACCATGGATAATTTTGGAGAACACAGGCCTCTCCTGGTTTGCCTTTTTTCATGGAATGTTCCTCACTTAGGATTTGTGTGTTTTTCCTCATGATTACATTTAGATTAAGCAATCCTGGCTGGAATACAACAAAAGTAATATTGTGCCTTCCTTCCATACAGTGTCCATCGGCCCCCTCAGTGGTGATGTTATTTTGTTCCAAGGTGTTTTCTGATTACTGTATGGTTAGTTTTTAGCCTGGCATATAATAAGCAATCTGTAGGGAAGCTCTTTAAGATCATGGAAATATCCTGCTCATTAAAACCTATCCCCTAGATTTAGCATCCATCAATACTTGCTTGGTTTAATCTTCACTGTAAAATGATGATTTTCTAAGTTTAGCATGCCCTCCACATTTGTTAGTAAGGACTCAGGTTTCCAGTGTAAGCAAGACTCATATGTTTTTATGGTGTCATAAATTCACACAACTGTTTTAAAGAACAATTAGTAATATTAATGTAAGTTAAAATGTGTATGACTTATCTCCGCAGTTTCACTTTTAAGAATTCTACAAATAGATCTGTGCTGTGCACAAAGACTTGTATGCAAGGACATTAATTGTAGTTTTGTTTGTAGTAACTAAGGTCTAGAAACTATCTTAATGTCCATCAACAGGAGACTCATTAAGTGATGCTACCTTCATACAGTTGGGTATTGTGCCTCCTTTTAAAGGAGGTAGGTTTATGTATACAAGTAAGATTAGGTCTCCAAAATAAAGTAAAATAAGTCAGGTGTAGAAAAGTATGTAGTAGGTTACTCCCATTTTATTTTCTTTTTTTAAAATGGGAGGTATTTATCTTCATAAATAAGATAATTGGAAGATTTTATTTAAGTTTATTTTGAGAGGGAGAGAGAGAACGCAAGTGAGGAAGGGATGGAGACAGAATCCCAAGTAGGCTCCACGCTATTAGCGTGGAACCCAATGTGGGGCTCAAACCCACGAACTGTGAGATCACGATCTGAGGCAAAGTTGGACACTTAACTGACTGAGCCACCCAGGCACTCCAAGATAACTGGAATCTTGAGGATTGGGATATATACTTTTTTGTGCTGTTGGAATTTTTATTATGTGCCTGGATAAATTTGTTTTAAAATAAATGAAAATGGGGCACCTGGGTGGCTCAGTCAGTTAAGCATCCAACTCTTGATTTTAGCTCAAGTCATGATCTCGCAGTTAGGGAGTTTGAGCCCTACATTGGGCTCTGTGCTGCTGGTGTGGAGCCTGCTTGGGATTCTCTTTCTCTCTCTGTCCCTTCCCTGTGCTCTCTCTCTTTCAAAATAAATAGAAAACTTTAAATGAAAATAAATTTTTTGTAATATAAATATAATTGAAATTCTGCATATCCTCTGGATGAAGGACTTACAAATGGGAGAAATTGTAAAGGAAAAGACTAATAGGAAAAAGCTGATAAAAAAATTTTTAGAAAAATCTGGATAACAAAAATAACCAAATATTTCTTTATTAGGCTCTCATTCAAATAAAGCATAACACTGAAGCCCAGATGAATAAATGGGCAGTAAAATAAACAACTTACTCTTGGAGGAAGGTAATAAATTGCCCTCATATTTTTAAAATTTAGCCTTATGTAATCCAAGAAATACAATTAAAATAAAAAGTAATTAGATCATTTTTCATCTACTAAATACATTTATAAATGAGACCATTCAGTATTGGTAAGGATACAGTGAGTTGTCATTTTGGTTTTTATTATAGTGGGAATGTGCATTAGCACAGGTGAAATTAATTCATCTCTAGAACTCAGCCTTAAATGATTAGAAGCATGGACACTTCATGCCCAATACTTGAATAAGTTTTCAATAGTGATAAGTTTCAATAGTAATAAGTTTTCAAAGTTAGCATCAACCAAAATGCCACCATTAAGGTTATGCTTGAAGTAAATTATGGATAATTTATTACCATGGATAATTATAAATAAATAATTTATAATTTATTATACATAGTGATAGTGAAAATGATGTTTAGAATCATAGGAGAGTATATACTTTTAAACAGGAAAGTGGCACATAGTGTAAGCAACTGTGTAAAATTAAAAGAAAACTAGGAAGAAATATAAGTAAAATCTCCTGGGCTGAAGAGATTGTTTTTTCTTTCTTCTTCTGTTTTTTTAATGTTTGTTTATTTTGAGAGAGTGCTGGGGAGGGGCAGAGAGAGATCCCAAGCAGGGTCCACACTCAGCACAGAGCCTGAGGAGGGCTGGATCTCATGACCATGAGATCATGACTTAAACTGAAATTAAGAGTCAAATGCTTAACTGACTGAGCCACCCAAGTGCCCCTATGTTTTCTTGTTTCTATAAACTTTTCAGATTTGCTAGATAGGTTTAACTTGTTTTTAAATTAGAAAAAGAATTGATTGCCTAGTGAAAGTTCTTAAGAGAGCTAGTAATGAATAAGTAAGAATGAACTGTAATAAACCAGTCATTTCTTTGTTTGAAATGCTGCTTCTGAAGTTCTAGGTGCTGTTATATTTTGCCCTCAAGATGTGTCTCTGCTTTGTTTTTACTTCTGAACTGGAGACATTTCACTTGTCTAAAGATGTGTCTTTCTTAGTATCCTGTGTACATATACAAAATGGGAACCATAGTTCCCCCATCACACCGCTGGTCCACTTGCATTCTACATTCTTGCAAAATGGTATCTATAGGGTTATCTGATTGAATTCTTTTATTTTTACCTTTCAAGTGTCTTGAATCTGGGCATTGCTTTTCCTTCTCTCTTATTGTTCCTGCTTTACTTTGAGCCTTTCTTAGCTTCAGGTTTAGATTCCTTGTGAGTGTCTGTACTCTTCCTTCTGGCCCACTCTTTCCCTCTAGGCCACTCTCCACTTGACCACTAGTTACCTTCTTAAAAGTAGGTAATTTGGTCATATCTGGTTTTGCTCTTTGAAAAATTTTCCTACTATGTGTATTTTAATAAAAGTACTTGTACAAGGGCACCTGGGTGGCTTGGTTGGTTGAGCACCCGACTTCGGCTCAGGTCATGATCTCATGGTTCATAAGTTCGAGCCTGGCATCGGGTTCCGTGCTGACAACTCAGAGCCTGGAGTTTGCTTTGGGTTCTGTGTCTCCCTCTCTCTCTGCTCCTCCTCTGCTTGCACTCTGTCTCTCTCTTTCAAAAACCAAACATTAGAAATAATATTTAAAAAGTACTTGTACATACTATGCAAAATCAAGTACCCCACAATATGCATAATGAGAAATTATAGTTCTCTGTTTTTTTCCTCATTCCATAATAATATTAAATTTTTTTTAGCTTTTTGCCAGTAGTTAATTCCATATTTCTGGATAATAGGCATGTATTCTAATTTCTGGATAAAAACAATTTGAAGTGCTTATTTCTGAGAGAGAGAGAGAACACACATGTGAGCAGGGGAAGGGTAGAGAGTGGGGACAGAGGATCCAAAGCGGGCTCTGAGCTGACAGCAGAGAGCTCGATGCAGGGCTCAAACTCATGAACCCTGAAGTCATGGCCTGAGCTGAAGTTGGAAGCTTGACTGACTGAGCCACCTAGATGCCCCTGGATATTAGCAGTTTTTAGCTGGTATGTCAGCACATTTTTAGCATATAACTAGCATTCACATATTACCCTGTCCTGTATCCAAATAGTAATTCAGTTTTTTGTTAAATCATTAATCAGTGTTGACATTATTGTGATTGTATAAATACTAATGACAGATGAGCCAAAGTGGTGTAAACGTACATTTCCGTTCTCATACAAATTTTTGTTTTTCTTGAAATGATAACTGCCTCTTGTTTTTTGGTTTGCTTAGTTTTCTGTGTACTTGGTTCTCCCTCTCCCATCATAAGATCGTCTTATCGGTTTATGTATTTTTTGAAATTACCCTCTTTAGCTCCTTTGTTCTCTAGGTTCAGGCTGGATCAGTGCCCTTCTAGGTCCACTGTATAGCTGGGATTCCAGTTTTCTCTTCGCCCTTCTCCTGGGAATTTCATTTCCCTCTCTTTGTTAGATTTCTGGTTACCTGGATTTTATGCCTTTATTATTATTCTTTATTACTTTGGTTGGTGCAGTATTTCCAGTTCCATGGGGAGATGGAGAGGGAATTGTTCTTTGAGAACTTACATGTTTGCAAATGTCTCCCCTACCCTCACACTCGATTGAAAGTTTGGTTGTAATAGATTTCTAGGTTGGAAAATAATTTTCCTCTGAATTTTTTTTTTTTTTTAATTTTTTTTTCAACGTTTATTTATTTTTGGGACAGAGAGAGACAGAGCATGAACGGGGGAGGGGCAGAGAGAGAGGGAGACACAGAATCGGAAACAGGCTCCAGGCTCTGAGCCATCAGCCCAGAGCCTGACGCGGGGCTCGAACTCCCGGACCGCGAGATCGTGACCTGGCTGAAGTCGGACGCTTAACCGACTGCGCCACCCAGGCGCCCCAATTTTCCTCTGAATTTTGAAGGCCTTATTCTACTGACTCTTAATTTCAGTGTTGCCATCCTGATTTTTTATACCCATGTTTTCTCTTTGGAAGCTTTTAGGAGTTTTCTTTCTAATGACTATACCTTAAACTTGGTCCTTCCAACCCTTTACTGATCTCAGTTTGAAGGATCCTATTCTCAGACTCCCACCTCTGTTTCTGGGTTGCTTGTATTCTGACTCCTATGGTTCATCTCTACTTGGGCTCCAGTTTATCATACTGTTTTTTTGTTTGTTCGTTTTTTTTTGCATTGTATTTATTTATTTATTTTAATTTACCTCCAAGTTAGCATACAGTGCAACAGTGATTGCAGGAGTAGATTCCTTAATGCCCCTTACCCATTTAGCCCATCCCCCCTCCCACAACCCCTCCAGTAACCCTCTGTTTGTTCCCCATATTTAAGAGTCTCTTGGGGCGCCTGGGTGGCTCATTCGGTTGAATGTCCGACTTCAGCTCAGGTCATGATCTCATGGTCCGTAGGTTCGAGCCCTGTGTTGGGCTCTGTGCTGACAGCTCAGAGCCTGGAGCCTGCTTCAGATTCTGTGTCTCCCTCTCTTTCTGCCCCTCCCCCATTCGTGCTCTGTCTCTGTCTCGAAAATAAATAAATATTTATTTTCACCACCCAACCAACTGAGCCACCCAGGAGCCCCTAAAATTTTTTAAAATGTTTATTTATTTTTGAGAGGTCGACAGCACAAATGAGGGAGAGGCAGAGAGAGAGGGAGACACAGAATCCAAAGCAGGCTTCAGGCTCCAAGCTATCAGCACAGAGCCTGACATGGGGCTTGAACCCACGAACCATGAGATCATGACCTGAGCCAGAGTCGGACGTTTAACCAACTGAGCCACTCAGGTGCCCCGGTTTGTCATCTCTTTCTTTAGGCCAGCACTGTCCAATAGATAACAGAATACAAGCCATTTATATCATTTAAAATGTTCTAGTAGCTTATCGGTGGAATTAATTTTGGAACGTTTTATTAGTCCAATATATCTAAAATAATATTCCAGTATATAATTATTTAAAAAACATTAATGAAACATAAAATTGTATTTTTTGGTACCAAGTATTCCAAGTGTGGTATGTAACACTCACAGCACATCTCAGTTTGAACCATCCACATTTGAAGCACTCACTACTTGATTGGTTGTGTGATGGCCATATTGGACAGCACAGTCTAAATATTGGTGTGGCTCAGGCTCCATCTTTACACCTCTGTCTGTACTCACTTCCCTGATGACCTCGTGCAGTTTCATAGTCTTAAATTCTGTCTCTACTAATGAAGCCTAAGTTTGTATCATCAGCCTAGACTTTAGACTTCCCTAAATCTCAGACTTCTATGTGCTTACTGCCTGTTCTGCATTCTCCATTTAGATGTCTGTCTCAGAGTTCACGTTTCCAAAATGGAGTTGCTGATTTCCCCCTTGCCTCCTACCTTCTTTCTGTAGTCTTCTCAATCTCAGCAAATGGAGCTCCGTTCTTCTCGTTGTGTAGAACAAAAATCCTGCAGTCATCCTTGATTCTTCTCTTTCTCTCATTCCCCACATATAAACCCTCAGGAAGTCCTGTGAACCAAAGGCTGTCAAACTACAGCCTGCAGACCAACCTACCCTGTTGCCTTTGTTTTTTATGGCTCTTGAGCTAAGAACGGTTTCTGTGTTTTAAACAGTTATATAAGTACCTACATAATATTCTCCACTTTACCACTTGGCCTGCAATGGATAAAATATATATTATCTGGCTCTGTAAGAAATAGTTTGCCTGTCTTTGACTGATACTATCTATTTGTTAGCATGTGCCAGGTGCTGCTGGGTGTTAACACACCTTAATGACAGGCATATATTGCCTTGCTTATGTAGGGTGAGGGTGGAGGGAGACTAAGAGCTCCTTCCTTAAACATCAGCTTCTTCTGATGCCATACCTCAGTCTCCAAAGGTGTCTGATACCTCTAATTCTTTTTTTTTTTTTTAATGTTTATTTTTGAGAGAGAAAAATAGAGCCCCCATGCAAGCAGGGAGGGGCAGAGGGAGACAGAGGATCCCAAGCAGGCTCTGCACTGACAACAGCAATCCTAATGTAGGATTTGAACTCAAACTGTGAGGTCATGGCCTGAGCCAAAGTCAGACACTCAATCAACTGAGCCATCCAGGAACTCTGAATTCTTGAAAGTTTTCTTTGTCTTTACTTCCGAGTGGCATTGGTTTAGCTTTTTTCACTCACATAAGTCAGTTACTTTTTGTCCGTTACTTTGCATCTTCCAAAAATTGTCTTATGCATTTTGTCTCTTGTCCTCCATTCTCTTTGTCCTTTGGGATTCAAACTTGTGATTCCTATAGTGTCATTGTTAGTATGATTTTAAGAGGGATAGTAGAAGTCAGCATTTAACCAGAAGTTCACCCTTTCTGCTGCCTACATGATAAAAGTCAAAAACCTCTTAGAGTAACGCTGTCCATGAGCCAGCCCTAACTTTATTACTCATCTTTTTTGTTGTTTTATTGAGTTATATTTGACATACAGTGTTGTGGACGTTTAAGGTGTAGTGCACATTGATATGATGCATTTATATTGCTGTATAATTGCCATAGCTCACACCTGTTGCATCACATAATGATCATTTCTGCTAGTGCTGGGAACGGTTAAAATCTAGTCTCTTAGCACATTTAGTGTTTATAATAGAGTTTTGTTGTTTATAATCTGTGCTTGTGTTAGATCCAGGACTTACCGCCTAGTTGTAAATATGTACCCTGAACACCTCTCCCATTTCCTCACCCTCCAGTTCCTGGCAACCGCCATTTTGTTCTTCTACTCACCATTTTACTAGCTTTTATAATTTTGGTTTTCTTAGATTCCACCGTAAGAGGTAACGTATAGTGTTTGTTTTTCTGTCTCTGACTTACTCATGTGGTATGGTATTCTCCAGGTCTATCTATGTTGTTGCAAATGGCAGGATTTCCTTTTTTCCCATGGCTGAGTAGAATTCCATTGTCTATACATACATACATACGTACATACATATCACATCTTTATCCATTCATGCATTGGTGGACACTTAGGTTGTTTTTGTGTCTTGGCTGTTGTGAATAGTACTGCAGTAACATGGGAGCTATGTAGGTCTCTTCGTTATCTGCTTTCATTTCTTTTTGATCTATACCTAGAATTGGGATTGTTGGATCATAGGGTAGGTCTTTTTTTTTTTTTTTTAGGGTAGTTCTATTTCAATTTTTTGAGGAACCTCCATACTGTTCTCCATAGTGGTTGAACTAATTTACAATCCCACCAACAGTGCACAAGGGT
Source organism: Felis catus (assembly GCF_018350175.1). Classification (NCBI taxonomy): domain Eukaryota; kingdom Metazoa; phylum Chordata; class Mammalia; order Carnivora; family Felidae; genus Felis; species Felis catus. The sequence goes on from NC_058380.1 coordinate 26,802,627, forward strand.
TCTCTTTCTCCACATCCTCACCGACACTTGTCATCTCTTGCCTTCTTGATGATCACTCTTACATTGTCATTTCATTGTGGTATTCATTACTCCTCTTCCTTCTCGCTGTGACATATTGTTGTTCAGCTGCTCCTGAGTACGCTATTCTCTTTCATTATCCCATGCCTGTGCACAGTATGCTCCTTCTGGCTCTTACGTCTTTTCTCCTTACCTATTTAGGGAAAAGTCCTATTTATCTTTAGGCTTGGATCCCACTCTCCTGACTTGCCCATACAGATTTCAGTTTTCTTCTCTGCTCTTCTTAGCACATTCTTCTATTACAGCTGGTGTCTGCGTACTGGCTTGCATGGAACAGTCTTACTTGGCACCTTTTATCCTGTATGGTTATTAATAGCATCCCTTTTTACTCTCAATAGTGTGCCAGTTTGAATAATGAATGCATGTATAGCCCACTCCTTCTGTCATTTTCTTTGATTATGGATGTAATGTTTGAAGGTAACTCCTGCTTCATTTTGTAAACTTGAAAATCTGAGATGGTCTCAGCTTAGGATGATGGAGCTGAAAGATTACTTCTGGTATTCCTGTTATTTGGCATGCTAGAAGTGTGTATCACTTAAGTCACTGTAGTTGGATTTTTGTCTTATTTGCAGCCAAACATATTTCTAATACAAAAATAAACTATAAAAGTTGGTTTGGGGCGCCTGGGTGGCTCAGTTGGTTAAGCATCTGACTTTGGCTCAGGTCATGATCTCACGGTTTGTGGGTTCCAGCCCCATGTTGGGCTCTGTGCTGACAGCTTGGAGCCTGGAGCCTGTTTCAGATTCTGTGTCCCCCTCTCTGTCTGTTCCTCCCCTGCTCAAGCTCTGTCTGTCTGTCTCTCTCTCTCTCTCTCAAAAATAAATATTAAAAACAATTTTTTTTTAAAGTTCTGGTTTGCCTGGTAAAGAGTAAATGCTATTACCCATTTGGTGTATATTTCTTCACATACTTCCTAATAATATGTATACATGTGTATTTTATTTAACGTGATAAAATTATATAAACTGCAACTTTTTCCCACAGACAATAGAAAATAGATTTCTATACCTACCAACACATGTAGGTGGAGAGCTACCTCATTGTTTTTTATTAGCTGCATAACATCATGTTAAGAGTACAGGTTTTGAATAATTATCTGTGGCATGATTCATTAAAGGATGCTAAAACTAGTGAACAAAAGTATAATGAGCACAGGATTTGTACCTAGCCTCCAAGTATCTTCTGGCAAGATATATATTAATTACAAAGGGAAGTGAGTAGTTTACAGTGAAGAAACGTGGCAGATACCATCTTAGCTAAGTGGCCAGACTTAATATCACCAACAATAGGACAGGTCAACACGTACCTCCAGATACAGTGCTCCATGAAGAACACAGCATCACTTCTGTGGTATTCCTATCCAGTATGACATAAATTGGATTTAATCTTGGGGAAACATAGGCAAACCCATATTGAAGGATGTGCACAGAATAACTTTGGCCTGTACTATTCCAAAATGTCAGGCAGGAAAGATAAGGATGGAGGAAATGTTCCACATTAAAGAGACATGAATTTCCTAATTTGATCATTGTAGTGTGATTATGTAAGGGAGTGATTATTTGTTTTGGAAAAATCACACAAGTATTTATTTATTTTAAGTTTATCTTGAGAGAGAGCATGGGCATGAGCAGGGGAGGGCAGAGAGAGAGGGAGAGAGAGAATCCCAAGCAGTTTCCACTGGGAGGCTCAAACACGTGAACTGTGAGATCATGACCTGAGCGGAAGTCTGCCGCTTAACTAACTGAGCCACCTAGGCGCCCCCTTACTGAAGGATTTAGAGGTAAAATGGCATCACAGGGTAGGACTTAGTCTCAAATGTTTAAGAAAACAATCTAGAGAATCATAATGCAAATATGGTAAAATGTTATCATTTGAAGAATATCGGAAAGGAATATGGGACTTTGTATTCTGAAATTTTTTCAAAATAAAAGTTTAAAAAGTACAGCCTTGGGGCGCCTGGGTGGCGCAGTCGGTTGAGCGTCCGACTTCAGCCAGGTCACGATCTCGCGGTCCGTGAGTTCGAGCCCCACGTCGGGCTCTGGGCTGATGGCTCAGAGCCTGGAGCCTGTTTCCGATTCTGTGTCTCCCTCTCTCTCTGCCCCTCCCCCGTTCATGCTCTGTCTCTCTCTGTCCCAAAAATAAATAAACGTTGAAAAAAAAATTTTTAATATAAAAAAAAAAAAGAAAAAAAAGTACAGCCTGCAGGGATTGACGCCACCTAAGTTTGTGTTCTTCCTCTGTCACCTATACACTGTGTGGTGCTTCTATGCCTCAGTGTCCTCATTTATAAAATGTAGTTTGTACTAGTCCCCACCTCAGGGTGTTGTGAGGGTTAGTAAAGTTAATACAATAAAATTTTTAGAAGAGTGCCTGGCATATAGTAAGTACATAATAATGTTATTATTTATTAGTATTCCATTGTATATACAGTAAATTACAAGGCACTTACTAATGGACATTTAGATTGTTTGAAGTCTTGATGTGAATCATCTGTGACCATGTTTTACCCTTCCTTGTAGCCCTAATGTGTTACTCAGTATCTGGTCTGTAGAAGGTACTCAGATTTGGTTGAATGAACAAATCATTTCAGGAGCCTCTGAAATGATTTTTTAAAGCAATATTAAATTGTAACTGATATATTACAATTGTTTTAGAAGCGATTGAAAACATTTTTACTTGATTAGACTATTATATTATTAGCACAGTCAAGATTACTGGTTTAGTTGGAATCGCATTAAGTACTGGTATTGGGTGTTCTGCAGTTATGATTATAAATACTTTATCATTCTAAATTTTCTTGTGGTGCTGCATTGTTTTAAATACTGTGTTTTATAGAACCCTGAATATCCCTGATAACTTTCTGCAACTATATCTTGGCAGTATTGTAAAGTACAGTAAAGAACATGGGGCTTTGTACCTGTCAAGATGTCTTAATTCTCTCACTGGATAACAGACTCTATAATGGCTATGGTTGTGTTTCGCCATTGTATCCCTGGTTATCTAGTCCATACCAGCCACCATTGTGTCCTCAGAAAATGGTTCAGAAATGGGTAAGGGAGGCAAAACTTTCCTTACTAATCTACACTTTCAAGATGTTGAATTCAAAAATACTACCCTTTGATCGCTACCACTTACTTTCTGGCTTCCCCTGCTCCTACTATCCTTCAGTTCCACAGAGACCTCCCAGATTCCCAGATGCTGCTCCTTTCTCTCTTGTGGCCTCATTTCCATGGTCCGCTGGTGAAATCATTCGTTTTCAGACACCCTTAACTCCCTTGCCCTTCTCGTCTCATCATAATGTGTCACTTACATGGCAAAACCCCAACCATCTGTCTACTTGCTGCTTGCACCCAAACAGCAGAAGGCTGTTCGAGAAAACCCACATCTGTGTGTCTATTCTCACTTTAATTTTAGGACTGCAAATCTCAGATGGGCACTCAGCACTAGAGACAGTCCTATCTTTCAACACTTCTGTGGTAAACTTGGTTTCATAGCCTCTCAGGGACTTCTCCACATCTTTTATCTCTCAAGACCTCCGTTGCCAGTGTCAGCTTACTTTGTACCTTAATGAAATATTTGATGGAATCAGACGTAGGTAGGAGTACCTCATCTTCTCACAACCACACATGCTAGCCTGTATTGGAACCCACATCATCTACCTATTATCTTGTGAAAATACAAGTATCCCCTGACAATATAAGCTCAGCCTCCACTTGTGTTCTCCATTCTGTTCCCTCTTGCCTGCTGCAATCATTAACCCATCTCTGTATTGCATTGCTAGTGTCTCTTTCCCTACTAGATTATTCTTATGGCATATAAACATGCTTTAAATATCAATCAGTTTAAAACAAAATACCACAGTTCCTTTGATCCCATGACTCCTTATATCTACACTGTCATTTCTCTGCTACCCTGTGCAAAATAACTCCTTGAGTGAGCTGTTAATGTTTACTTATTTTACTTTCTCCTTGTCTCTTCTCACCCTCTCGTACATTTTTTTTCTACCACTGCACAGAAACTGGTCTTAACAAGGCCCTTAATGATCTCCATTTTGCTAACTCCATTGTTTATACTCTGCAGCTTTTGACTTCATTTGACACAGTTGACCTCTCTTTGAAATACTTCCTTCTCATCTTCCTGATACAGCTGTCTCTTGGATTTCTTTCTTCCTCATTGGTTAGCACATATCTCGTGTTTGCTCCTCTAGATGCTGGAACGCACCTGGGCTCCTGTGTCCCTTCTGCTTCAGTTGATGTCCTCTGGTTCTGCTCCATATTATACCAACTCTGTGCTGATGAAGCCCAAATTTATGTCTCTAGTCCTGATTCCTCCCCTGACTTCCAGACTCACGCAAGTGCCTTCCTGAAATCTTCACTTGGATAACTAAAGAAATTATAAACTTAATCAAAATTGTACTCCATTTCTGCCTTTAAACCTACTCCTCTGAAAGTCTGCCCCCTCTCAGTAAATTGTGCTATCATATACCAGTTGCTCAGACGAAACACCTGAAAATGATCCTTGATTGTGAAGTTTACCTCCTACTCCACATTCGCGTCTTTGGCACATCGTGTAGGCTTTACCTTTTCAATATATCCTGATTTCAACAACCTCTCATCATCTCCAGTTATAATCTCAATCCAAATCGTCATCAGCTCCTGCTTGTACTGTTGGGTAGTGTCCAGTAACTGGTCTGTCTCCCTGGTTTCACTTTGATTTTTGTGCTTGTTAAATCTACAAGGTTTCAGGAATGATCTTTTAATGGTAGCATCTGCTTATGTAACTCGGTCTGCTTCAGTCCTCCAGTGATTTAGATGAAGTTCCTGTTACCGAGGCTAGTATTTATTTACACAGACCTGCGGCATTCTATCATGTGAATGCTTTTCCTTAGATGCATGATTCCTCTTGGAAAACGTTGCATCGATGGGGCTTACTGGTGTGTTTTGTTTCATCTTCACGGTGTTGGCCTACTTAATTTTTAAAAAATGAGTAACATTCAAAAGTTGGAGGATTTTATGTTAAATTAAGATTTGTTCTGAAAAACACTAGTTGTACCTTCATTACTCAGTAAGATAAGTAGTGGCTGGCTTCCTTCAGATGAAGCATGTCTTCTCCAGTTTGCCACGGTGTCCACCAGTCCCACAAGTATCCCGAGCCAACTTGATCTATTTAGGAAGATGACCAGGAAAACAGCCCCTGTCCTACAGTAGGTCATCATTCAGTTGACAAATATATTTTGAACAGTACTTTGTGCCAAGTATAGTTCTAAGCCCTGGAGATAAAGCAGTGAATACAACAAAGCCTTGATGTCATTGATCATGCATTCCTTGAGACAGATAGTGTGTCACTAAACAAATACATCTCGTCAGGTGTTTACTCTTCTATGTAGAAGAGTAAAGCAGGCACAGGGCATGTAGAATGGCAGGGGATGCTGTTTTAAAGAGAATGCACAGTGCAAAGCTCTGTTTTGAGGTTTGACACGGGAACAGAGGCTAGAATACAGTGAGTGAAGGGCCTTTGGAGATCTTAGGAAGAAACTCCTTGTAGGGAGGGGTCAGCATGTACAGAGGTCTTGAGAAGAGAACGTGTTTGATGTGTCTGAAGGATAATAAGGCCTGTGTGGCTGCAGTGCAGGGATCGTGGAGAAGAATGGTAGGTAGAAGGAAATGAGGTTGGAGAGGGAAGCTGGGCCACATGGTGATTGATGGAGGGCCTCAGTCCATGTAGGATTTTTGATTTTCCTGTGAGGAGGGAAACAGTTGAAAGGTTTTCAGTAGGAGGTGATGTGAAATGACTTATTTTAAAACAACCCTTTCGGCTTCTGGTGGTGAATAAATTGTAGCAGGGATAAGCATGGAAGGGGGGGGCCCTGTGTGGAGGCAGTTGTGGAAGTGAGAGGCGGTGGTGCCTTCACTAGAGACAGCTGTGAAAGCCGGGAGCTGCGCTTAGATGAGAAATTGGAAGTTTGAGTCTGTCATCTGTTCTGATGATCTGATACAGAACGTGGGAAAATGAGAGGAATCGAGGTGAAGGTTTTCAGCCAGAGTAACTATGGGTGGATAGAGGTGCCATTTAGCAATGTGGTAAACACTGGGAGAGTTCCTTTTTAGACGTGTAAAACACGAGAATCCTATTTGGTGGCCAAGTAGGGGTAGAGCATAAACTTTACCTAGAGGATAAGCTCACAGCTTTGTAACACAACATGAGATTTTTAAAAGTCCCAATCCTATGAGTCCTGTAATAACACTAACAGTTCTTTGAACCCAGGGACATTGATGTTTGTTTGTTTGTTTTTCTGTTTGTAACCTATAGTACATGATATAGATTACATATAGATTACACTGATACTTTTAAGAATCCAAAAATTCTGCTGTAGTTCTGGCCCCTGCTGTAAACGCCTGTTATTCTATTGTATTAGGCTTCTATATACGTGTTAAGAATTCTAACATGACAGAAACATTCCTTTAATAGAGCTTGTGACTTAATAGAATCAGCCAAATGATATTAAATTTCTAGTCTTCAAAGTGAGTCTAGCAAACTACTTAATTTGTTAATGTCTCAGCAGTGTTTTAAATGACTTTGCAGGTAGGAATCCATGTATGAATAACTTTTTCTTTATAGTGGGGCTGAGTGGAAATGTGCTTTTGCTATCACTTTGAGTAATTTTATTTGAGAAGGCTTAACCTTTGTAGCCGAACAGTGTATAAACAAGCATTTGATAATTTTTGAATTAAAAGTCTTGTTTAAATCTTTCAATCTTATCAAGCAGTAATTTCTGTGTATTTACTGTTCACTTGTGAATGTGAGAATACTCCGTAAGTGTGAATTACTATTTTCTGATGTTGTCATAAGCATTAACCTTATTTTGCAAATCAACATACTAAATGCAAGTGTATTTAAATTGCCTAAAGACAGGGACGCCTGGGTGGCGCAGTCGGTTAAGCGTCCGACTTCAGCCAGGTCACGATCTCGCAGTCTGTGAGTTCGAGCCCCGCGTCGGGCTCTGGGCTAATGGCTCGGAGCCTGGAGCCTGTTGCCGATTCTGTGTCTCCCTCTCTCTCTGCCCCTCCCCCGTTCATGCTCTGTCTCTCTCTGTCCCAAAAATAAATAAACGTTGAAAAAATAAAAAAATAAAAAAAAATAAATTGCCTAAAGACAAACAATTAAAGATGGAGACAGCATTAGAATATGATGTTTTAAGGATACATTATAGGGAAAACGTGGATGTATATAGATAAGCTGATGACATTTCACTACTGTGTTCATATTAGCAAATTGTGATTTTGTAAGAGAAATCTAATAAAAGGTTTTGCTAGTACTCAAAGGCCTAATTATTGCTTTCCTGTACAGGAAGATTTTCAATCAATGACTTATGGATTTAAAATGGCTAACAGTGTGACAGACCTTCGAGTGACAGGTAAAACAGTTTATACGATTATTCACAAGTTTTGTGTTTGGATTTGTTTCCCATTGAAACTCATGGTCTCTCTTTCTAGGCATGCTAAAAGATGTGGAGGATGACATGCAAAGAAGAGTAAAGGTATTTTCCATCTCTCGTTGCTTTGCTATAGGATCTTTGAACTCTTCTAAGTGTGAGGTTACCTTTAGCCGATTACAGCTAGTGAAGGGAGGACCACCCTCTTCCTTGATATATGCTGTGTCTTTTTTGCAATGAATTTGAAGACAACTTCACAGGAGGAGTTTCTGGTGAATTAATGTTCCTTTCACGTATTGAAAATGTAACCTTTAAGATGTTTCACTTTTTTGCCAGTGTTTTAGAATTACACTCTGCTGTTTTAAGAATATTAAATATTAAATATTAATATTCTAGAGCGTTAAGTTCCTCAGAGGTAAGGACTATCGTCTTCAACTTTGTATCTTCAATAGCTAGTACAATGTGTGCAACACAGTAGAAGACCTCAGTAAATGGTGGCTCCCCAAATCTGGTGAAAGCCTTCTGTGAATAATATCCTTGAGCCAGATGATGTGACGATTTGGTTTGCACAGAGATTTAAAAAAGGAAAAAAGTTCTATTTCTGCTGTTTTTCTACACTCGTATAACACAGCATGGTTGTCACAGTGATTATATATTATTGCCTTAGTTGATATTTATAATTGTGCAGTGAATTAGGCAATAAGTTGCATACAATGCCCTAGTTTTAGATGAGGAAAACACAGCTTAAAGGAGTCAAGTAAGCTGTCTGAGATTAATAACAGGGCATGCCACTAGGAAGTGGCAGTGCAGGGCTAGAACCCTGATCTTCTGCCAGATCTTCCCATAGTACTGCCCTGCAGTTGTCAAAATAGTCGTGTGTCAGTCACGTATAAACAAGAGGTTTTGCATTTTAGTGTAGAATAATCAGTATTTACAGTGTGACTTTATTTTTATGATGTGATTTTTATAAAGGTTACTATTTTTTTCTAACAGGGTTAGTTTTGAGAGTGTCAAGACTTTCAATTAATACATCGTTTTAAAAAGAAAGAAGTACCGTGTGCCACATGCTTTTACTTATTTCATTGTTTTGCTTTTGCTGTTTTTAATACCTTACTCTTCCATATGATCTTTATAATTTGTATCAAAATGAACTTTCTGTATATAGTATTAATAGGAAAATAAATAGTAGATACAGCTTTTTTCTTCCAAATATTTTTCTTAAAATCAGATTCTTGCATATACACAATAAATTAATTTAGTGCTTTATTTTGGTATTTATAAACTAGTATTTCTACAAGTTTGTGTTTATTTTAATTCACCTTTTTTAAAATTTTAGAGTACTCGAAGTCGACAAGGAGAAGAAAGAGATCCAGAAGTTGAACTAGAAGTAATTGAACTTATTTTCTGGTAGATAATATCAGAGAAGTCTACCTCTTAATGTTGTAGTTTTATGAACTGCGTTATAATTTATGGAAGCCCTTTTTAAGGTATTTCTTTAAAAGTTGGACATTGCAAGGGATTTTATTTCCCTTGTATTTATTTTGATAGAATGATAGTACACCTCTTTCAAATACATGATTTCAAAGCTCTTCAGTATTCCTGTGAGGTAGGAAGAAAAATGATTTTTTACACATGATACACCAAAACTTGGCAAAACTCAAGAACTTGGACAGTATGAAAAGTTGCTGAACCTTTGTTAAGATCCTTAATTTTCTGACTCTGCTTACAGCATCTTTTTATTATTCCTGTTAAAAATGCTAATTCAGAGGCACCTGGTTGGCTCAGTCGGTTAAACATCTGACTTCAGTTCAGTTCATGATCTCACGGCTCATGAGTTTGAGCCCCATGTCGGGCTCTGTGTTGACAGCTAGGAGCCTGGAGCCTGCTTTGGATTCTGTGTTTCCCTCTCTCTCTCTGTCCCTCTCCTGCTCATGCTCGCTCGCTTGCTTTCTCTCTCTCTCTCTCTCTCTCTCTCTCTCTCAAGAATAAATATTAAAAAATTTTTTTAAATGCTAATTCAGTTTTTGAGATGTCAATGTAACTTTTGACTTAAGGAAAAATTCATCCCATTGATAAAAAAGTTTTACTTTATATCTCTATTTCAGTAGAATAGGTTTTATGTTTTCTGCAGCTCATTTTCAGGCATTTAAAAGACTGTAAGTGAAAGTGTGTGTAATATAGTAAGTCATTGACATTGAGATTTAGGACTTAAAATACTATATTTGAAAATGAAATTCCTTTGCCAGACTTTGCATCTCTTAACTTCTAGTCCTTATTTTTTAGCACCAACAATGTTTAGCAGTATTCAGCAGAGTGAAATTCACTCGAGTGTTACTGACAGTGCTCATAGCCTTTACTAAGAAAGAGGTAAGGGCATTTACTATAATCTATTTTAGTGGGTTATGTTTTTTTTCCCTTTGGGGGGATAGAGTGTATTATTGAAGTAATTCTGAGGCTTTTCCATCAAAGCACCCCCAACCACACATATACAGAATTGAGCATTTGGTATATTTTTATCTAGTGATTTTATATATATTTGTGTGTGTGTATATTATCACATATATATAACATTACATATATATGTAATATTAGAGTAGCCCTGATAATTTTTTCAAAAAGTCACATGAATTTACATTCTGCTCCATAACATACCCGTGTCTGTTGTTGGTGTATAAATATATTTTGTATTACTTGTTAATGGATATAATAATAGAAGCTGAAATTGCTTGTGGGTAGTCTTGTTTTGTGAATTGAAAAGGAGAAAGCAAAAATGGGAATTTTAGGTAGACATCTTTCATTCAGTTAAATAATTAACTGTTGGATTTGTGTAGAACCAGAAGTAAGCCCTAGATGGTGAATCCTTTTTCTTTGTGTGTCTTTGCATTAATTGAGGTCAATTACAAACTAATATGTAGATAGTTAGGAAGTGGTGAGTAGAGAGCCAACCTTTACCATTGATCTAAGTCTGTTGTTTTCCTGTTTTCTTTTTTTTTAAATTTCAACTTAATGAATAGCATAGGAGAAATGTTGAAATTTTCCAGTTGCCTGAAACTCGATTTTTTTTCCTTTCTTTTTTTTAAATATAAGATGAACAGAATAAGCCAGCATTGTTTCCTGTTAGTTTTTAATGGCTCCTACAAGATATAAGAAGGGGTAAAAAACTAATTTCTATCCTAACAGGATCTGAGCATCCTGTATTAAGTGAATAGTTTCTGAAAACCAATGTCATTACAACATATAATTTCATTATTGTTTATAGGATTTTCCTATTTAATGTATATCTTTCAGTGAAAGAATATGTAAGAATGTTTTTGGTGATTTATTTGCTAGACCAGTGCTGTTGCAGAAGCTCAAAAATTGATGGTTCAAGCAGCAGATCTTCTTTCTGCCATTCATAATTCATTGCATCATGGCATCCAGGCTCAGAATGATACTACAAAAGGAGGTAATTGTCTGTTTTACTCTTTTTCTTTCTTACCCATCCAGATTATATAGTTTGGTTTGTTCTAAAATTTCGTGTAAGTCAGCCTGTTGGGACCATGGGATGTTTTACTCTGTAGACTTACATAAAATGTACTATAGAACTTGGCCATCTCCTGTATCTTACTGTTTGGGCTCTGAATATTTACCCTGTCTGGTGATCATTCTGTGATGTCAGCATTATATTCTTTTTTTAATCACCTCTCCCCTTTACTCCTTTGAGAGATCATCACCTCAATTACATAGTATTCCCTGAATACTTGGCCTAGATATGCCCTCTGCGGCCTCATTGCACTCATACATGCCTGTGTTAGAACATGTTTTTAGTATATCACATTGTAGTTGTTTGCCTGTTTGTCTTTCCATGACAGTATCTTAGGCCAGGAGCTGTCTTATTTGTGTATCTCTGAAGTGCTTGGCACATTGTTGACAGTAGGTTATATTTATGAAATATGTCTTAAAATGAAAGGAATAATGTACCTTTTTGTTGTAAAAGTTGCAGCTGAGTTAACGTTTTAGATAATTTGTAGCAGTAGTGATTCTTCAAACTCACTATAACGAGATGATATTTATATTCTCTTTTTTTTTTATTTTTTTTATTTTTTAACGTTTATTTATTTTTGAGACAGAGACACAGCATGAACGGGGGAGGGTCAGAGAGAGAGGGAGACACAGAATCTGAAACAGGCTCCAGGCTCTGAGCTGTCAGCACAGAGCCCGACGCAGGGCTTGAACTCACGGACCACAAGATCATGACTTGAGCCGAAGTCGGACACTTAACCAACTGAGCCACCCAGGCGCCCCTTATATTCTCTTAAATTTTGTACTTTCGGTAGATGAATTATATGGTATGTTAATTGTATCTCCATAGACTTGTGATTAAATGAAAATGGAGCCAGGGGCACCTGGGTGACTCAAGTGGTTAAACATCTGACTCCATCTCAGCTCAGGTCTTGATCTCAGGGTGATGACTCAAGCCCTGTGTTGGGCTGCACACTGGGTGTGAAGCCTGCTTTAAAAAGAAAGAAAGAAGGAAAAAAAATGGAGTAGTGTTTTCAGAATTTGGGTGAGGGGATGTATTCTAATCTCGAATCCTAGTTTCAAGGTATCATTTAATTGTGAAGGAAGATAATTGTAAGTAAAATCTCCAAGTTAATCTCCCCAAAGCTTTTTTTTTTTTTTATTTTTTTTTTTTTTCAACGTTTATTTATTTTTGGGACAGAGAGAGACAGAGCATGAACGGGGGAGGGGCAGAGAGAGAGGGAGACACAGAATCGGAAACAGGCTCCAGGCTCTGAGCCATTAGCCCAGAGCCTGACGCGGGGCTCGAACCCACAGACCGCGAGATCGTGACCTGGCTGAAGTTGGACGCTTAACCGACTGCGCCACCCAGGCGCCCCTCCCCGAAGCTTTGTAAGTTACCACTGGGTATGTGCTCCAGAAAAAGGACTAAGGGGATTCTGGGGAAGATGGCAGAGTGGGAGGATCCTTAGATCCCCTCTTTTCACAGATACACCTTATAACACCCACATCAGTGTTAATTACCCAGAAAACCACTGGAAGCCTGTCAGAACAACTCTCCATAGCCAGATAGAGAGAAGAGGCCACATGGAAGAGGGTAGGAAGGATGGAGACGTGGTCAGGAGTTAAATGGATCATCAGGGCTGTCTGTGGGAATGAGTAACACTGAGGATGCGGAGAGGGGAGAGCAGCAGAGCCCACATCAGGCAAAGGGGACCTACGCTGGGAAGATAAATCCCCATAACATTTGGCTTTGAAAACCAGACGGGTTTAACTTCTTGTGTTCATACAATCAGTGGGGCTTAACACCTGGAACTTTAAAAATCAACAAGCTCAGCTCTGAGCCAGAAGGTAATAGGAAATTGAGACACTGCCCTTCAGGGGACAGCACAACAGCCCTGCTGAGATATTGCATAGAAGCAGCAGTTTGAAAAACATCTGAGGTATACAGGAACAAGATTTATTTGCTGGTCTCTGAAGTATGCTGCAGGAGAACAGATCTTTAGGAGACTTCTCGAAGAACAAAAGAGCTGGCGGGTGCCATTTCCCTTCCCGTCTGCCCAGCTTAGATAAACAGTCACAGGAACCAGTGCAGGATACACACTCTCCACCTAGCTTGCTAACAGCACATCCCACCTCTGTGGTCTTCTGCTACCCACAGCAGGAGTTTTCCAAAGCCACTCTATTACCCTATCACAACAGACCAGCACAAACCTTGGTAACACTGTATGCCCCTCCTTGCATTCACCCGCAGACCCGCCCCCTCTAACACTTCCTCAGCAGGAGTCCATCCAGAGTGGTGCCTCAAGCATGACAGCGTGCAAGCATCCCCAACAGGGATCGTCACCTCTCAAAGTGACTCCTACCCTGGGAGAGGGAAAGATAACCACACACATTGGTCTGACTGTAGGCCCTGCCCACCAACAAAAGCTACTCAGGGGAAGACACAGGGAAAGTGGCCTGCAGTACTCTGTGACCACGGCTCTGGCAAACGCCTGGTCTGACCCACCTCAAACCCAAGGCAGTGGCAGACTGGTTCATGAACAATCCAGGCACCAAACCCTGCTCACAACAGGCAAAGAGAGTCATTGCAGATGACTGCACTGAAAGCAAACACAGCTCAGTAACAACAGTAGGGTGCACACAACACATATAGACACTCTGAAGCACCAGGTTCTGGTGTACAGAGGACAGTGTACTATGGTACCACACGACCTCTTCTTCATAAGACCGCTAGTGTCAAGAGCAGGAGACATAGCTGAATTTCCTAAACATAGAAGCAGCCACACAGAGAGTTAGAAAAAATGAGGAGAGAGGAACAGGTCCCAAATGGAAGAACACAGAAAGAGACCTAAATGAAACTGAGATAATAGGCCTGTTATGCCATTCTGAATAATGGTTATAAAGATACTTACCAGACTTGAGAAGAGAGTGGGAAATCTCAGCGAGATCCTCAACGTGGAGATAGAAAACAGAAGAGAACCCATCAGACGTGAAGCACTCAATAACTGAAATTAAAAATACACTAGGGCGGGCGGCCAGGTGGCTCAGTTGGTTAAGCTTCCAACTCCTCAGGTCATGATCTCAGGTTCACAAGTTCAAGCCCCATGTTGGGCTCCCTGCTGCCCATGCAGAGCCCTCTTTGGATCCTCTGTCCTCCTCTCTCTCTCTCTCTCTCTCTCTCTCTCTCTCTCTCTCTCTCTGCCCCTCCCCCACTTGTGTGCTCACTCTCTGTCAAAAATAAAAATTTGAAAAATTAAAAAAAAAAATAGAGGGCATAGATGGTAGACTAGAAGAAGCAGAAGAACAGATAAGTGACCTGGAGAATAATGGAAAGCAGTCAAGCCAAACGGGACCAAAAAAAAGAATAATTTAAAAAATGAGAAGTAGATTGAGTAGATTAATATTGTCAAGTGTAACATTCACATTTTAGGGATCTCAGAAGGAGAAAAGAGGGCAGAAAATTTACTTGAAGGAATAATAGTGGAAAACTTCTGGAATCTAGGGAAGAAAACAAATCCAGATCTGGGAAGTACAGAGAGTCCCCAACAAAATCAACCCAAGGAGGTCAATACTAAGATACATAGTAATTAAAATGGCAAAAACTAGGGATAAAGAGGATTTTAAAAGCAGCAAGACGAAAAAACAGTTCTATACAAGAGAAACCTGATAAGGCTATCAGCTGATTTTTCGGCAGAAACTTTGCAGCCCAGAGGGAGTAGCATAATATATTCAAAGTGCCAACAGAAAAAAACCTGCAACCAAGTCTATCTAGCAAGGCTGTCATTCAGAATAGGAGAGCTAAGAGTTTCCCAGACAAAAGTTGAAGGAATTCTTCACCGCTAAGCCAGCTCTATAAGAAATGTTACTTTTTTTTTTTTTTTTAAATAAGAAATGTTAAAGGGTACTCTGAGTGGAAAGGAAAGACCATAAACAGGATTAAGAAAAGTAGGAAGCACAAAAATTGTAAAGTAAGTACAGTTAGACATCAGTCAAGGGATTCACAAAAGGATGGAAAGTATGACACTGTACACCTAAAACATGGGGGAGAGAAGAGCAAAAATTTAGTGCTTTTAGAATGGGTTCAAACTTGGGGCACCTGGGTGACTCAGTCACTTGGGCGTCTGACTCTTGGTTTTAGCTCAGGTCATGATATCACAGTTCGTGAGTTTGAGCCCCACATCTGGCTCTGTACTGACAATGTGGGGCCTGCTTTGGATCTTCTCTCTTTCTCTCTCTCTCTCTGCCCCTCCCCTGCTCACGCTCTCTCTCTCTCAAAATAAATAAACTATATATATATATATATATATATATATATGTTCACACTCAACTGACCATCAAATTAATATAGATTGCTTGGTAACTTGTATAGGTAACTTGTTATAAAAACATAATAGTAACCACAAATTAAAAACTGGTAATAGATATACATAAAATAAAGAGAAAGAAATCCAAGTATATCATGCTATTTCAAGAAATAATAGAGGAAGGAAAGCTTCACTTAAGAAAGCCAACAGACCATGAGAGAAGAAAGCAAGAGAAGAACTACAAATCCGACCATAAAATAATAAGTACATAACTGTTAATAGTTACTTTGTATGTAAATGGACTACATGCACCAATCAAAAGACATAGGGTGGTGGAATGGATTAAAAAGCAAGATTCATCTATATGCTGCCTACAAGAGACTCATTTCAGACCTAAAAACACATACAGATTGAAAGTGAAGGGATGGAAAAGCATATATCATGCAAATGGAAGTGAAAAGAAAGCCAGGTATAGTAATACTTAAATTGGACAAAATAGATTTCATAACAAAGACTGTAATGAGATAAAGGATACTACATAATCATAAAGGCAATAATCCAACAAGAAGATACGACAATTGTAAATATTTATGCACCCCAGATGGAAGCACCCAAATACATAGAGCAGTTATTAACAAACATAAAGGAAATAATTGATAGTAATACAATGATAGTAGGGGATTTTAACACCCTACCTACCTCAATGGATAGAACATCCAAACAAAATCAACAAAGAAACAGTGGGTTTGAGTGACACATTGGACCAGATGGATCTAATACATTGGGAACACTGCACCCTAAATCAGTAGAATGCACATTCTTTTCAGGTGCACATGGAACATTCTCCAGAATAGATCACATGTTAGGCCACAAAACAAGTCTCAACAAATTCAGAAAGATTAAAGTCATAGCATGAATCTTTTCCAACCACGATGGAAACTAGAAATCGACCACAAAAAAATCTGGAAAGAACACAGATACATGGAAGTTAATCACATACTACTGAACAGTGAATGGGTGAACCAAGAAGTCAAAGAGGAAATAAAAAAATAAATGGAGACAAATGAAAATGAAAACAGTGGCTCAGAATCTTTGGGGTACAGCAAAAGGTGTTCTAAGAAGGAAGTTGGTAGAGGTACAGGAAAGAAAAAGCAAGAAAAATCTCAAACAACCTAACCTTACACCTAAAGGAGCTAGAAAAAGAACAAGGTTGCCTGGGTGGCTCAGTCAGTTAAGCATCCAAGTCTTGATCTAGGCTCAGGTCATGATCTCATGGTTTGTGAGATCAAGCCCACGTTTGGCTGTGTGCTGAGAGTGTGGAGCCTACTTGGAATTCTGTCTCTCTGCCCCTTTGTCCCCTCTCCGAATCAATAAATACATTTCAAAAATAGAAAAAGAACAAAACCCCAAAAGAAAGAAAGGAAATGATAAAGATTAGAGCAGAAATGAATGAAATAGGAACTTTAAAAAAATGATAGATTAATTAAACCAGGAGCTGGGTCTTTGAAAAGATCAACAAAACTGATAAACCATTAGCCAGACTCCCCAAAAAGGAGAGAGAAAGAGAGAGAATGGACTCAAAAAATGAAAGAGGTCAAATAACAACCAACACCACAGAAATACAAAAGATTATAGGAAAATGTTATATAAAATTATATGTCAACAGATTGAGACAATCTGGAAGAAATGGATACATTCCTAGAAACATAAACTACCAAAACTGAAGCAGGAAGAATTAGAAAATTTGAACAGACCAATTACCAGGAATGAAATTGAATCAAAAATCAAAAAGCTCCCAACAAACAAACGTCCAGGACCAGATGGCTTCACAAGTGAATTCTACCAGATATTTAGAGAAGAGTTAATACTTCTAAAACTATTCTAAAATAGAAGAAGGAAAACTAAATTCATTTTATAAGGTCAGCATTACCCTGATACAAAACCAGATAAAGAAACTACAAAAAGAACTATAGGACAATATTATTGATGAATATAGGTGCAGAAATTCTCAGCAAAATACTAGCAAACCACATTCAACAATACATTAAAGAAATTATTCAACATGATCAAGTGGAATTTATTCCTGGGATGCAAGGATGGTT
Organism: Felis catus; assembly: GCF_018350175.1. Classification (NCBI taxonomy): domain Eukaryota; kingdom Metazoa; phylum Chordata; class Mammalia; order Carnivora; family Felidae; genus Felis; species Felis catus. The sequence continues at coordinate 26,820,047 of NC_058380.1, forward strand.
CAATAGATTTGCAAATCAATCAACATGATGCATCACATCGACAAAAAAGGTTAAAAACTGGGATAATTTCAATAGATGCAGAAAAAGCATTTAACAAAGTACAACATCCATTCATGATTAAAAACAAAACCAAAAAAGTAGGTATATCTGAATATAATAAAGGTCATATATGAAAAATGCACAGCCAACATACTCAGTGCTGAAAAATTAATAAGAGTTTTTCCCCTAGGGTCAAAAACAAGACAATGCTGTCTACTCTCACTACTTTTACTCAACATAGTACTGAAAGTCATAGCCGCAAGCAGTCAAAGAAAAAATAAAAGGCGAGCAAATTGATACGGAAGAAGTAAGGCTTATTTGCAGATGATATGATACTGTATGTAGAAAACCCTAAAGATGGCACAAGAAAAACTAGTAGAAGTGATAAATGAATTCAGTAAGGTTGCAGAGTACAAAATCAATAAACAGACATCTGTTGCATTTCTGTACACTAATAAAGTAGCAGAAAGAGAAGAAAACTGTCCCATTTACAATTGCATCAAAAATAATACCTAGGGATAAACTTAACCAAGGAGGTGATAGACTCTGAAAACTATATAAAATGTTGATGAAAGAAATTGAAGATGGCCCAAATAGATACTCTATGCTCATGGGTTAGGAGAACAAATATTGTTAAAATGTCCACAATACCCAAAGGAATCTACACATTTAACATGATCCCTGTGAAAATACCAACAGCATTTTTCACAGAACTAGAACTGGTCATCCTAAAATTTGGTTGGAACTATAAAAGACCCTGAATAGCCAAAGCAATCTTGAAAAAGAACAGAACTGGAAGTATGTGAATCCCAGATTTCAAGCTATGCTACAAAGCTGTAGTAATCAAAGCAGTATGGTACTGGCACAAATATAGTCACATAGATCAATGAAACAATAGAGAGCTCAAAAATAAACTCATTTGACAAAGGAGACAAGACTATGCAATGGGAAAAAGACAAGTCTCTTCAACAAATAGTGTTGGAAAAAGTGGACAGCTACACGTAAAAGAATGAATCTGGGCCACTTTGTTACATCATACATACAAAATAAACCGTAAAAATCCTTGAGGAGAGTTGAGGCAGTAATTTCTCTGACATCAGCCATTAGCAACATTTTTTTTAGATAGGTCCCCTGAGGCAAGGGAAACAAAAGCAATAATAAACTATTGGAACTACACTAAAATTAAAAGATTCTACACAGCAAGGGAAACAAAACAACTTTCTGAATGGGAGAAGATATTTACAAATGACATATCTGATAAGGAACTAGTATTCAAAATATATTAACTTCTACAGCTCAACATGAAAAAACTCAAATCCAATTTTAAAGCAGGCAGAAGTCAGGAACAGACATTTCTCCAAAGAAGGCATACAGATGGCTAATAGACACTTGAAAAGATGCTCAACATCACTCATCATCAGGGAAACGCAAATCAAAACTACAATGAGGTATCACCTCATACCTGTGAGAATGGCTAAAATGAACACAAGACACAACAGGTGTTGGCAAGGATATAGAAAAAAATGAACCTCTGTGCACTATTGGTAGGAATGTGAACCAGTACGGCCAGTGTGGAAAGCACTGTGGAGTTCCTCAAGAAATTAAAAATAGAATTATCATATAATCTAGTAACTTCACTACTGTGTACTTACCTAAAGAAAAGGAAAACACTATTTCAAAAAGGTATATGTACCCCTGTGTTTATTGTAGCATTATTTATAATAGTCAAACTATGGACAAACATGTCCATTAATAAGTGAATAAAGAAGATACGATACACACACACACAAACAATAGAATACTACCTGTAAAAAAGAATGGTCCTTGCCATTTGCAACAACATGGATAGATCTAGAGGGTATAATGGTTAAGTGAAGTCAGTCAGGATAGGCAGATATACCATATTTCACTCATATATGGAAATTAAGAAACAAAACAACAAAGGAAAAAAGAGACCAACAAAAATCAGACTCTTAAATATAGAGAACAAACCCGTGGATACCAGAGGGGAGGTCGGGGAGGGAGGATGGGTTAAATAGGTGAAGGAGATTAAGAATACAATTACCATGATAAGCACTGAGTAACATATAAAATTGTTGAACACTATATAGTGCGTCTGAAAATACTGTATGTTAATTTTACTGGAATTTAAGAACATAACTGGAGTAAATCAAGAAATGGGAAAACATGGAATTTTGGGAATATGAGAATCCAGCATAAGAGAATAATCAAGAAAATCCTGAGGGTAATTATGCAGTGAGATCACCAGATAGTAACTCAACAGTGTATACATGGTGAAAAAGTTTAGCTTGGAGACAGTCACAAGGCTCTAGGGGAGATGTCTCAAATATAAAACCTTTCGTCACCAGTGAAATTAATACAATAGCTGTTGTGTTTAATGTAGTAAAAGTTTTAGACAGTTGGCAAACGATTTGGGGTTGAAATGTTAACTATGTAGAAAGAAGGCAAACATAAAGTAAGACAATGATTAACTGCAAAATAAGCCTAAAAGTTAGTTATTTCCATGTTTGCAAAGTTTTCTGTGGCCTAGATATGAATATCATTTACATAATGGTGTACATGTCTGAATATTGATCATGATAAAATTGTGATTTAACCATATTAGAGATGAGGGGGCGGCAGTGTATATATGTATATAATTTATACATGTTTATAGTATACATACATATATCCGACTTCTTGAAGATGAAGGAGTAAGTCAGAGATAATGTGTAAAACTGAAAAAACATGGAGTAGCATTATAAGCCTGTTATTTGGTGATATGGGGGTAAGTTCCAAAAAAAAAATACCTAAGAGGAAGTGGAAGAGATGGCTTCATTTCGTAATATGGCACCTCTAACCTCCTGAGGACTGAGCTTGGTGCTGAAACAGAAACTTTGCTTCCTTAGTCTGGTTGATTTTATTTACCAGCTGGCAGTGTACAAGAGAGATGGGAGCTGACTTTTTAAAAAATCACAACCCGTTAGGCCTGTGCTGTGACGTACTCTTGGCGAGAAACTTGAGTTGTTTACTTATTTTTCAGTTGAGATACAGCTGATATATAACATTAGTTCCAGTTATATACCATAATGTTTCAACATTTATATTACTCTTAATTAAAACATTTTTCTTGTTAATAAAAAATCCATGCACACACAGTCCCACCCATGTGGGTGTTTGTGTATAATCCAGAAGACTTCTGGTTTTGGATGTTAAAGATGTCTGCAGCTTCTCTATACAACCAACTGAAAACTATAAAGAACATAAGAAACAGAATCCTCCCAACTTCTTAAAAAATAAGAAACCCTTATAATACAAATAAAAATAGAAGGGCTTAAAAAAAAAAAAAGTGAAGGGCTGCCAAACACATTAGCAATAGAACCCAGATGAGGGAGAACATTAAGAATGGATTCCAAGATTTCTTGGTGTAAATATAAGTTGACCAGCAAAGCACATGTTTTCCAAAGTAGTTGGTGTAATCTGAAAGACAAAACCAGGGACGCTTTTGGAATAAGGTAAGAGTTGGGTATTAAGTTGGCTGTGGGTACCTGTCTGATTAATATCCTGGGGATACAAAGGAAGTAGGGCCATGCAAATGCACTAAAGATGTTATTCCTGCAAGATGAAGAGGATGCTAATTAGCAAGCTAACAACTGGTAATTTTTGTTCAATAAAGGAGATAGATAATTTCCTTTGCATGCTTACATAGGCACATCATATGGGGCTTAACTGCAGGTCAGTGAGGCTTCCTGTTAGTCTAGAGTACTATTCTTAACATCTCAGCCAAATAATTGCCTCAAGAAGCATTCATTCAGTGATGTGATTTTAAAAAAGCAATTGCATGATATTTATACACAAATATTCCAGAAATTTAATGAACAAAGAAACACAAAAGGCAGATGAAAAACACAGACCAGAGACATTGTTCTGCATAACTTCAAAGAGTTTATTAAAAAATTATAAAACAAGACTGCAAAGCAGGAATACTAGAAATAAAGTAAAAAATAATAACATAGTACAAGTGAGCAGGCAGAGTCCATCTAAGAAGGAGAAAAGTCCTGAAAGTGAAAACAGTAAAAATTGGACTGCCTGGGTGGCTCAGTCAGTTAAGTGTCCAACTCTGGATTTCAGCTCGGGTCATGATCTCATGGTTCATGAGGTCAAGCCTTACATCAGGCTCTGCAGTAAGGGCACAGAACCTGCTTGGGATTCTGTCTCTCTCCCTCTCTGTCTCTGTGCCCCTCCCCTGCTGGTTCATGCTGCCTCTTTCAAATAAATAAACTTAAAAAAAAAAAAAAAAAAGTAAAAAGTATGCTACCCATTGCTGAAAAGCTGCAAAGGACATGGAGATCAGGACTGAGGAAATAACTAAGCAAAAGGAAAGTGAATAAAAATAGCCAAAGAAGATTCAATATATTCATAATTGGTGTCCCTTAAGAGAGTAACCAAATTATGGAACAGGAAAGAAAATCTTAAACATTTCTAGAAAGAAGCAAATACAATTAAATTTACAGGCTTAATTGGAAGCCTGTATAATGACATAATGTCCTGTGCAACATTGGTAAGTATTAATTACTTCAGATATAAAGCAACAGTTATGTGTGCAGCCTGACTTCAGAGTCCTTCACATCAGCATTCAACACAGAAAGTAGAACAGAATCTAAAAGTTCTTGGTTAAAGAAATGTGATCTAAGAATGTCATATCTCTTAAGTGCCACTCAAATATTATTAAAACTTGCAAGGACTCTGGAAATATTTTTTCTTTGACTTTCCTGGGGGAAAAAGATTGGAATAAAGAATGAAATTCAACTTACTAAGGCATAAATGGAAAAGCTGTGGCATAAAGGATGAGCAGTAAGTAGTAAATCCATTTCATTGTAGGAAATTGGTTTTACTAAATATAACTGAAGTGCCATGAACCTTGACAGTATAAAAGTAATCACTTAAAAGTCAAGAGGTAAAGGAGGAAAGAAGACTTTTTCTTTTCTTTTTATATTGTTTTTGTCCAAAGACACTAGTTAACAGTCAACAAATCGACCACAGAAATATAGTTAGATTTAAATATATAAAGGTAACTGTGATGGAGATAATTCTAATTTGGTGGGTAAAGGGAGGTGAAAATCATTGATTTTCATGGGTGAGGAGTTTAATAGATACCTGTCTGAAGATATAGAACGTTAGAGATATTCAGAAACTTAGTTATTAAATTTAACAAAACTTCTCAATTATCAGAAAGAAAATATGCCAAAGTAAATGGTAGTGAAAGAAAAAATTAAAAGCAGTGCAAAGGACAGCGTATATTTCCTGTGACATGGGAACAAAACCAAGAATGGTTTCTTGCTGTTTTTTCCTTCTGCTCTTAAAAAAATTCAGTCCTGAAGTCTTGAAGTTGGCCTGAGCAAGCAGGGACTTGGTACTGGAGCAGGATGTTGGAGGCTGACCCAGGATTAGGATGGTGTTGGCAAAGGGAACCGTGTGTTGCAACCATGTGGTTAGGAAGGATGCGATCATAGCAGGACATTCCTCAGGGCCATCAAAGCCTGTGTGGGGTGAGGATATGTCTGTGTCAGAATGGTAGTGGAGTGAAAGCCCGCATAAAGAGGTGGTCCTAGAACAAGATTTTGGAGGTAAAGTGGCTTGAGAGAAGACAACATGAATGGGCTGCCTGGTTAGATTCACTGTTTCTCGAATGAGGTGAGAAAGGGTATCTGTACATAGGGCAACTGACCTTGAGATGTCAGAGCCTAGCCAACATCAGGAGGGTGACTACATGGGAACAATTTGGTTCAGTGTGTCAAAAGCCTAAATAGGGTAAGGAGAGTGGGGGCAAAGGGGAGGGGTGGGAAGCAGCCTAGTGCAGGATTTTATAGCCTAAAAGGAATGTGGGAGCCCAGACAGGGTGAGGAGGGCATGTGAGTGTAGCCTGGCCTGGAGTGTTAGAAGCTGAGGCAGATTCACAGAGGCAGCTAGGTGCCTGGTGGTTGGACACCATGCAAGGGAAGAAGGGCATCTGTGTACGGAGCTGGCCTGGTGTGGGGTCTCAGAGCCTATGCATGTTGAAGAAGCTGTTTCTGTGGAAAGGTGTCCAAGTACAGGCTGTCAGATCAGAAGCAGAGTGAAAAGAGCATCTATACAGGAGGATAGCCCGGCATTGAATATCAGAGCCTAAGCAGAAAGAAGAGGGTGTCAGAATGGAAAGATGGCTCTGTGAAGGGAGTTGTAGCTGAAGCAGGCTTAAGAAGGGTATCTGTACATAGAAGTGGCCTGGCATGGACTTTCAGAGCTTAAATGGGGTAAGGAATCATCTCTGTGGAAGAATGACCTGGCTTGAGGTACAAGAGCCCAAACGGTGTGGGTATTGTGATGGCTTGGCATGTCAGAACCTAAGTAAGATGGGAGCACATCTGTGTAGGGGAGGTGAGTGTCATTGATAGGAGATTGTAATGGGCTAAGTGATAGCATCAGAGTCCTAATTCTCACGACCTTATTTGTGATTAAGTAAAGATGTTTTGATTATCTTGCACTTGTCCTTAGATTATCTCGTTGGGCCCTAAATACTGCCTAGGTGTCTTTCTTAAAAGAGAGGCAGAGGGAGATTGGACACACACACAAAAGAAGAAGACGATTGGGGCACCTGGGTGGCTCAGTCGGTTAGGCGTCTGACTTCGACTCAGGTCATGATCTCGCGGTCCAAGAGTTCAAGCTCTGCGTCAGGCTCTGTGCTGACAACTCGGAGCCTGGAGCCAGCTTTGGATTCTTTGTGTCCTTCTCTCTCTGCACATCCCCCACTTGCACTTTGTCTCTCTCTCTCTCTCTCTCTCTCTCTCTCTCTCTCACACACACACACACACACACACACACACACAAATAAACATGAAAAAAATTAAAAAAAAAAGTGATGTAAAGATAGAGGTAGAGATTGGTGTGAGCAGCTGTAGACCAAGAAATTCTAATAGCCACAGAAGCTGGAAAAAGCAAGGAACAGACTTGCCCTTAGAGCCTTTGAATGGAGTGCTGCCCTGCCGACACCTTGATTTCAGCCCATGAAACTGATATTAAACTTCTGGCTTTCAGAACTGAGAGAATAAATGTTTTCACCCACTTTGTGGTAATTTGTTACAACAGCCTTGGAAACTAATACAAAGATAAACTGTAGTGAAATTGATCAGATATAAAAATGTATTGAGAATCATGGTATGCCCCATTTCTCAGTTGGGGAGTTGAGTTATGCTAATTTCTAGAAAGGGAAGAAAGTAGATTGAACTCTGTAGTGTTGCATTGAAATTAAAGGTATGGGAATAAATTCATGGTTTTGTTTGTTTATTTTAGAGAGTGCAAGTGGGGGAGAGGGGCAGAGCTGAGAGAGAGAGTCTTAACTAGGCTCCACGCTGATCCCACGACCCTGGGATCATGACCTGAGCTGAAATCAAGAATTGGACGCTTAACTGACTGAGCCACTCAGACACCCCAATTCCTGGTTTTTAATATATAGATTGATATAGAAATGTAGATGTAAGTGTGTATGTGTATGAATATGTATATGTGTATATGTAGACACAGATGTATGTATGTCCTTATGTACATACATTTTCTGGCTCTGTGATCTAGAGAACCTGGGAGCAGTGACACCCTAAAAGTGAAAATGCCTAACATCCAGCTCTTGCTTCCCAAGACCATTGTCCACTAAAATGAACTAGGGGTGGGAGCTGATCAAGATGGTGACATAGGATGCTCCCTTCCTCCCATGGACACACTACTAAATGCACAACTGCACATGGAACACTTCTTTCTGAATGAGATCCAAAAACTAGCTGAGTAAGTCCTACACGTCAGACAGATGAGAAAATACCTACATTAAAACAGGTAGGAAAGGCTTAGACACCCTCAACTACTGGTAGCTGCTAAGAACAGAGGAAGAGGCTTGGATAGTCCAAAGTTTGAGAGACAGCTAGGAGCTTGGGCTTGGCTGATCTGCAGAGTTTATCTACGTGATACTACTCTGTTAAGACTAGGAAAGGTAGCATTTTGTCTAATATTCAGAAACCAGTCAAAGAAAAGAAACAAAGGAATATGTTCTAAACAAAAGAACAAGAGAAATATTCAGAAACAAATTAATGAAGCAGAGATAGATGATTTACCTGAGAGTTCAAAATAAGTCATGAAGATTCTCTCCAAGGTCAGGAAGCAATGTATGACTAAAGTGAGAATTTCTACAGGACATAGAAAATATATAAAGGACCAAACAGAAATCACAGAGCTGAAGAATATAATAACTGAACTGAAAAATTAAGTAGAGGGTTTCAAAGCAGACTAGATCAAGTGGAAGAAGAAATCAGCAAACTTGATGGGGCAGTGGAATTCCTACAGAGGAATTCCTACAGAGGAGCAAAAAAAAAAAAAAAACAAAAACAAAAAAAAAACGAGGGGATTTATGGGACACCACCATCAAAACAAACCAACATATGCATTATAGTAGTCCCAGAAAGAGGAGAGAGAAAGGAGCAGAAAACTTACAGAAAAAGCTGAAAACTTTCTTAAACTGGGGAAAGAAAGAGACATCCAGATCTAGGTGGGCTAGGAAGTACCAAGAAAGATAAATCCAGAGACCCACACCAAGACATATTATGATTAAATTGTCAAAAGTTAAAGACAAGTATAGGCACGTGGCGGGCAGGCCTGGAGGGGGCGGGTCCGCATCCGCGTGGGCCTCAGGGACTCCCGCCCAGCCTGAGGAGAGGTCACAGCGGGAGCCTGCTGCCACCTAGGCCTCCGCTGCGCTATTGCCGCTAGGTCTGAGTGCAGGGGCTGCAGCCATGGCCTTCATGCCAGCCGGAAGTGAAGGATCGAATCATATTTGTGACCAGAGAAGACCATGAAACCCCAAGCAATGCAGAGCTGGTGGCTGATGACCCCAACGATCCATATGAGGAGCACGGATTGATCCTGCTAGATGGAGACGTTAACTGGAACTGCCCATGCCTTGGGGGAATGGCCAGTGGCCCCTGTGGGGAACAGTTCAAGTCGGCCTTTTCCTGCCTCCACTATAGCACAGAGGATGTCAAGAGGTCAGACTGTGTAGACCAGTTCCAGGTCGTGCAGGAATGCATGCAGAAATACCCCGACCTCTATCCTCAGGAGGACGAGGAGTAGAAGGAGAAGAAGCCAGCAGAACGTTTAGAAGAGACTGCTTCCACTGAGGCCACTGTAATCAAAGAGGAAGGGTCAAGCTAATGAAGGCCATAAGGCACTGGGCTCCATTCCTTCTCCTTCAGAGTGATATGAACCTTTTGTAAGATGCCTTTTGGTCATTCTCCCAGAACGTGTTTTTCCCTCTGTTGTTCTGTGCACTGTAATGTTCAAAATAACTTATTTTGATGATCAGGGGTCTTGGTCCTTTGACATATACACTGGAAAAAATCTATGTGTGTCTCCCATAAACCTACCAGCAAATGTACTTGTCACTTTTGAATTTTCAGATTATCCTGAATTTTGCCTCTTTGAAATAATGTCCTGATTATGCTCAGCAACTAGAAATTGTTATCTGGGAGTATCTTGTGAGTGAACTGATTTATTCTAATTGATTATATTCCCTTGTAGATTTTATATCCCTGTGGGAAATGAAATAGAAACAAAACCATCTTCCTTTAAAAATGCTGGAGTGGGGCCATTCCCAGTAAAAGGCCAGATGATCAGATACGTATTTCTCATGAACCATCTTGACCTTGAGTATGTGGGGAGGTACTGTAGTTCATTTCTGATGCATTTTGGTTTCCATTTTCACTTTGAGCTCCAGGTTTTCCATGTTTGGAAATTGGAACTGTGGACCCTCAGATTCACAGTCCCTTTCTAAGTGAAGAGAAAGGCTGGTTTTGCTGTTGTTGTTCTTCTGCCAGCCCTGGTTTGGGGCCTGTGTTCACACTGGCTCTGTGTCAGCCTGTTCAATGCAGTGTTCTTGAGAGGTGGGGACCTAATTGTTACCAAAGTAGCAGCCAAGAGAAGAAACAGTGTGAATTAAGTAGTCACTTAAAAGGAAAATAAGACTTTGACCTGGTGTTGAATGTGTGAACTCAAAATGTTTTTGATATAAGGAAATATAAATATGAAAAGTTCATTGAAATTCCTCCTTGAAGATACTGGTAAGCCAGTTTGAGTCCATTAAAATTTTCAGTGTTGAATTAAAAAAAAAGTTAAAAGACAAGTATAGACTATTGAAAGCAGCCAAAGAAAAGCAACTTGTTATGTAAAAGGGAACCCCTCTCAGCCCCCCGCCCCATAAGACTCAGCAGATTTTTCAGCAGAAACCTTGCAGGCCAAAAGGGAGAAGGATCATATATTCAAAGTGATGAACAAAAAAACTGCCAACCGATTATACTTTACCCAGCAAAGTTACCATTTAGTATTGAAGAAGAGATAGAGTTTTCCAGATAAGCAGAAGCTGGGAGAGTTCATCATCACCAGACCCACGTCACAAGAAATGTTTAAAGGAATCTTTCAAGATGAAAGGAAAGAATGCCAGTTAGTAGCAGGAAAAGAGTATAATACTCGAAGCCAGCATTACCTTGATTCCAAAAGCAGACAAAGACCCCACTAAAAAGGAGAACTATAGACCAATCTCCCTGATGAACATGGGTGCAAAAATCCTCAGCAAGATACTAGCCAACCGGATCCAGCAATACATTAAAAAAATTATTCACCATGACCAAGTGGGATTTATACCTGGGATGCAGGGCTGGTTTAATATCTGCAAAACAATCAGTGTGATTTATCACATCAATAAAAGAAAGGACAAGAACCACATGATCCTCTCAATAGATGCAGAGAAAGCATTCAACAAAATACAGCATCCTTCCTTGATAAAAACCCTTTAGAAAGTAGGGATAGAAGGATCATACATCGAGATCATAAAACCCATGTATGAAAGACCCAACGTTAATATCATCCTCAATGAGGAAGAACTGAGAGCTTTCTCCCTAAGGTCAGGAAGAAGACAGGGATATCCACTCTCACCACTGTTACTTAATGTAGAATTGGAAGTCTTAACCTTAGCCTCAGCAATCAGACAACACAAAGAAATAAAAGGCATCCAAATTGGCCAGGAGGAGGTCAGACTTTCACTCTTCACAGATGACGTGATACTCTATATGGAAAACTCAAAAGATTCCACCAAAAAACTGCTACAGCTGATCCATGAATTCAGCAAAGTGGCAGGATATAAAATCAGTGCACAGAAATCGGTTGCATTTCTATACCACAACAATGAAGCAACAGAAAGAGAAATCAAGGAATCGATCCCATTTACAATTGCACCAAAAGCAATAAATACCTAAGAGTAAATCTAACCAAAGAGTTGAAAAATCTATACACTGAAAACTATAGAAAGCTTATGAAAGAAATTGAGGAAGACACCAAAAACAGGTATGCTGTTCAAAGGGGTACTGCACCCCAATGTTTATAGCAGCACTATCAACAATAGCCAAAGTATGGAAAGAGTCCAAATGTCCATCAATGTGTGTGTATATGTATACACACACACACACACACACAGTGGAGTATTACTCGGCAATCAAAACAATTAAATCTTGCCATTTGCAACTGCATGGATGGAACTAGAGGGTATTATGCTAAGTGAAATTAGAGAAAGACAAATATATGACTTCACTCATATGTGGACTTTAAGATACAAAACAGATGAACATAAGGGAAGGAAAGCAAAAATAATATAAAAACAGGGAGGGGGACAAAGTGTAAGAGACTCTTAAATACAGAGAACAAACAGGGTTACTGGAGGGGTTGTGGGTAAGGGCTAAATGGGTAAGGGGCATTAAGGAATCTACTTCTGAAATCATTGTTGCACTATATGTTAACTAACCTGGATGTAAATTAAAAAAATAATTAAAAACTTAAAAAAAAAGGAAAAGAAAGTATAAAAAGCAGTGGTAAAAAAGTAATACATATATGCTTGGATAACAGGTATTCAATGCATGCATGTAACAATGTTAGCTATAACAAGCACCATTTGAAAATTCAGAGGAACCTTTTAAGGATTTCAAACAAATTCGACTTTCAGTATAACTGCACCTAAAGTACTTAAACACAGGTCATCAGAACGTCTATTTGTCATAAACTTTTGAGTTTATTGTTGGGACCACATAAATCAATAAAGCCCGGATAACCTTTTAGAGATCCCTTAAATATGGCCACAGTTGCATTTAAGCAACCAGGGCTAAAGAAAAATGTCATTAATTCTTTTAAAACAGACATAAAATGGAATTATCAACTGAGAGGAAAAAAAAGGTAAATAAAAGTATAATACTCACTGGTAAAAGTAAATACGTAGTTATATTCAGAATACTCCAGTTCTGCAATGGTGATGAGTAAATCACTTGTAACTGTAGTATGAAGGTTAAAAGCATTAAAAAATATCTGTACCTACAGTAATTTAATGGATACAGCTTGTGAAAAGATGCTGATTGTGACATCAAAAATGAAATGGGGGTGGAAGGTTTGTTATGTGTTTGAAGTTATTATCAACTTAAAATAGACTGTTACAGATATGTTTTTTGCAAACCTTGTGGTAACCACAAAGCAAAAACCTATAGTAGAAATACAAAGTGTAAAGAGAAAGGAAATCAGAGCATATCATTATAGAAAATCACCAAATACCAATGGGAGAGAACAAGGAAAAAAAGGAACATAGGAATTACAAAATAGAACACAATTAACAATATAACAAATGGTAAGTCTGTAACTGTCCGTAGTTACTTTAAATGTAAATGGACTAAAATTTCCAATAAAAAGATAAAGATTGTATAGTTAAATGTTTCTTGGTTTTGTGTATCTTTTAAAAAACCAGCTGTTAATTTCATTGATGTTTTCTGTTATGGGGAGAATGGGGTCTCCATTTATTTCTGCTCTGGAGACTTGCTTTTTGTTGTATGTAAGTGGGGTCATACAAGATTTGTCCTTTTTGTCTGCCTTGTTTCACATAACATAACGTTAATCATTTTATAAAAGGAAATCATGTAGACAAGAAGTGCAGCATCACTTAACAAATCCTTAGCAGCTTCTGCATTGTTTTCTAGAATTCCTTCCAACTTCAGAGCATCCAAAACTTGTTTCAGGAAGTCTACACTGTCTATGTAACCTTGGGGAGAGATGTCTGAAAAATGATATATTATCTCTATCTCTTGACTAATATATTTCTGGATCTTTAATTATGGCATCTAAATTTTTTTTTCAACGTTTTTTATTTATTTTTGGGACAGAGAGAGACATAGCATGAATGGGGTAGGGGCAGAGAGAGAGGGAGACACAGAATTGGAAACAGGCTCCAGGCTCTGAGCCATCAGCCCAGAGCCTGATGCGGGGCTCGAACTCACGGACCGTGTGATCGTGACCTGGCTGAAGTCGGACGCTTAACCGACTGCGCCACCCAGGCGCCCCTAATTATGGCATCTAATTAATTTTAGGATAATTTAGTTTGTTAAATTAAAGTACATTGTTACTATAAATCTTTGACCTAAGAACCTTGTACTATTTGTAGTACTTTTCTGCTATTGATAATGACTGGTTATCAAACAAGAATTTTAGTAATCTAAAACACTCTGATCCAGTGTGCTGTATGTTTTGAAAGTAGCAATTAGACTTTATTACTTTGTTTTTAAAAGAGTCCTAGTGGGAGGGGAAAATCCTCTTATTTGGCATTCTTATACTAGGAAGCATTTTATGTATGAAATATTTTAACTGGAAAACCAAGATAATTTTTTGTACATCTGCAGACTTGGAACATCAGAAAAGAGACTAGAAGTATCTGGTTTGTCCAGTTCAATTCAGGAAAACTTGATTAAGCATAGCCCACACTGGGTGGAAAGTAATGTGAATTACCTTTTTTTCAGGCTCATTTAGTAAAGGCTCTTCAGGTTATTTTAACAGAAGACGTGTGAGGTAAATTGTGGTAGAGAAGATACATGATGTATAGTGAGAAAATGTTAGAGCATTTTATTCCAGGAGAGGTTTGGATGTGGTAAAACTACTTGTAACACTTCATAGGTTAGGTTGACATGAAACCAGGTGCAAACTCCCACCTTACTCTTAGCCCCTCTCCTGCTCAACTGCTCTCTGTTCTGAGCAGCTTCTTCAGTCTTTTCTACCTCAGCACTTCTGTTCTTTTCTGTTCAGATGGGTTACCATGTCTATAGGACAGTCACAGAGTTCTTATGCATGAGATTCGGCAACAGCTGAGACATAAAAATAGTTACTAGGAATCATTTTAACCATTAACGAGGACTAGGTCCAGAGAAATGGGGGGGGTGGGGAGAAGAGTTTAAATATATGTGGAAAATGGAGAGAAGCATACAGGTAACTTCTAGCTTTATGCATAGGGACTTTGTCCCCTTTCTGTTCAGATGAATATATTTTTACTCCCTGAGATTGGAGAAATTACAACTTGGAAAGTTACAGTGCCTTATGGAAAAAAGAACAGGAGCTATATTCTCTGTCCTCTAGGCTTTTGATATGCTTGGAATACTTTTTTCTGACTAATATTTTACTAATATCATTTGAGTCTTTCCTTAGATTGTACTCTTGTCAGTCTTTCGTCTAATTTTACCATGGATTAGATGCTCTTGTTACATTCTGAGCTTATCCACACTGAATTAAATTTGCTTATTGTATTTGTCTAGACCCGTGTTTCTCAACTGGGGCTTCCTGGGACATTTGGCAATGTCCGGACCCATTTTTGGTCTTCCCAATTGTGGGGATTCTACTAGCATCTAGTGGGTAGAGGTCAGGGATGCTGTATGTTGCATTTTTAAATTTGTATAAAAATGTAATGAAAAATATACTGTATGTGGTATCCATTTCCCATTAATATTTCCTTCTTTTCATGGTAGTGTAGACTTTCATGAGTGGCTATATCTTCTAAGTGTGGTTTAAAACCTTAAAATATGTGTATTAAGAATAAGAATATTGGGGCACCTGGGTGGCTCAGTCGGTTAAGTGTCTGACTCTTGATTTGGGCTCACATCGCCATCTCATGGTCGTGGGCTCAAGCCGTGCATGGGGCTCCACGCTGAGCACAGAGCCTGCTTGGGATTCTCCTGCCCTCCCTGTGTGTGTGTGTGTGTGTGTGTGTGTGTGTGTGTGTGTGTGTGTCCCCGTTCCCCTCCCCTGCTCGTGCACTTGCATGCATGCTCTTTCTCTCTCAGAAGTAAATAAATAGGGGCACCTGGGTGGCTCAGTCAGTTAAGCATCTTGATTTCAGCTCATGTTATGATCTCAGTGTTCGTGAGTTCAAGCCCTACGTCAGGCTCTTGGCTGATAGTGTGGATCCTGCTTGAGACTCTGTCTCTGCCCCTCCCCTCTTTGCACTCACATGTGTTGTCTGTCTCTCAAAATAAGTAAACTTAAAAAAATAGTAAAAAGGAAATCTTAAAAAGAATATTTCTGGGTAATAATTTCAGATGAAAATTAGCATGCTTTCAGGGAAAATAAGGATAATAAGGATAATGTACTATTTAATGTACTATTTATTAGGTATTTAGATTCTGTGCATTTATTATTAAATCCCAAAATGTATTGGTATGGTAACAAAGCTTCTTGCAGCATCCTCATTACTACATTTACCTTGGTTTTAAATGAAATGCTGTAGGGGCGCCTGGGTGGCTCAGTCGGTTGGGCGGCCGACTTCGGCTCAGGTCACGATCTCGCGGTCCGTGAGTTCGAGCCCCGTGTCAGGCTCTGGGCTGATGGCTCAGAGCCTGGAGCCTGCTTCCAATTCTGTGTCTCCCTCTCTCTCTGCCCCTCCCCCGTTCATGCTCTGTCTCAAAAATGAATAAAACGTTAAAAAAAAAATTTAAATGAAATGTTGTAAATGAGAAATTCCAACTGTTCTTTATAGTGGTAACAGTCTTTCATTTTATTTTGAGTATGCAAATCTTGTCATTCAGAAAGCATGTATCCATTGCCTATAATGAGCCAGGTATTTCGGTGTTTGGGACATAAGCCAGTTATTGCTTTCAAAAGAACCAGGGAGAAATGACGTAATCCCACACGGATTACACTTAGCAGCCTATGTACACAATACTTGGGGGAGGACTAAGCAAGAGAGGGAACTGAAGCTATCGCAGATCTCTCAGGCTAAGAATAAGGGGTAGACTTTATAGGCAGAAAGAATAGTTACTAAGTAAAGAGGCATAAAGAGCATGATACTTCCAAGTCATTGTGCTTGATTATAGTTTATGGTGCTTAGGGAATAGAGTGTGGTAAAAGATGATTTTCAGAAAAAAGTAAAAAGAACTGTGACTGTCCGACAGATACAACAGTGAACATGTGTTTAGGATTTTATTAAACTCATTCAGTGAAATAACTAGATAGAAAAGTTTTAAAACTTTCAAATTTATATGAAGCATCAGAATGTTGAAATAAATTATAATTGGAGGCAGAACTCTTCTGTAGAGTTGGGAGGAAGTCAGGTGAGTCTTTGCATGTCTTCTGTCAGTTACCTACCATTTGTAGATTTGTAAAATAGCTGCCTTGAATTAATCTGACAATGCATAGTTTTCCATTGGAATACAGATTTTTTTTTTCCCCTACAGGAGTGACAGGAAATTGTAAAGTACCTTCCAGTGCCCTGTCAGACACTTTGTACTGTATATAACAGGGAGTCAACAGAATTTTTGGATTAGGAGAATGAAATCAGGTTGTAATTTTAGATAAAACAATTGACGTGGCAGCATATAGGATTAATTAATGAGGGAACATTCAGTGTAGGGGAATGAGTTAGGCTATTATAGTGGTAGTAAAAGTGAAGAGTGGAGAGGGGCGTCTGGTTGGCTCAGTCAAGTGTCTTGGTGACTCTTGGCTTCAGCTTAGGTTATGATCTCATGGTTTCCTGAGTTCAAATGCCGTGTCTGGCTCCACGCTTGTGAGAAATAAGCCCACTGATCCAATAAAGGAGGGATGCAGAGACTGGGAGCACAGTGAAGTGAGGCTTTAATCAAGGTTCCTGCAAGAACTGGTGTCTGATGGACAGGCACACTCGGGGCAGTCACAGCAGACATTTTATCTCCTAGCATGTAAGTCCCTCCCTTGGTTCCTCATTGGCTGAGCACTACAGAGGCTACAGACTTACCCAGACATGGCCTTTGCCCATGTAAGGCAAAAAGTAGTCTGATTAGAACAAATTTATTCCTTGAGGTGATGCAGAGACTTTCAGTTCCCCCTCCCTTTGTTCTATGGCTCATGCTCATGAGCAAAAATAAGCCCACAAAATGGAGAGGGGAAGAACCAGAAGTGAAATGTCTAAGGGTTTGGGACTCTACTGTTGGGGTGGGGGCTGGGGGAGGGGGGTTCATACATATTTCCAATAGTCTGTAAACCTACCGTTAACTAGACAGCACAGCTTTTATTTGGTATTTCTGAAAATGAATCATCTCCCTCACTTCTCACACACTGACAGCATGGAGCCTGCTTGGGATTCTGTCTCTCTCTGCCCCTCCCCCACTAACACTGTCTTTGTCTCTCTCAAAATAAATAAGTAAACTTAAAAGAGTGAAGAGGGGGGATGGTCAATGGATGTTAGGATGTAGACTACTTTAAGACTTACACACTGATTAAATAAAGCAGACAAGGAGGTTTCTGGCCTAAGCAATTGTAAGGGCAGTGGGTCATTTTACTGAGAAAGGGACTACAAGGAATATAAAGAGATGCAGTGTTTGGGGCAAGATCATGGCAGTTTTTGGACATGGGCCTTTTGACATGAGGTGGGGAACCAAGGTAGAAATGTCCATTATACAGTTAGAAATCTGATTTGGAGCTCAGAAGAAAGATTGTGGGCTAATGATTTTAGCCTGGAAGATGTTAGTTAAACTGAAATTTATATAACAATAAATACCTTCAACCAGGGAGGACTTAAGTATGGAGGAAAGGAAGAAGGCCAGAAACCCTGGGGAACATCTTTATTTGCTTGATACTCAGGAATAATTATGTATGTCACAGAGCGTTATTATAATTTGGTTAAGTATCAGTCTTGCTTTTAATTTTAATGATGCTTGCTTAGCTTAATTTTATCTTTCATTAACATCTGAAGCTATTTTATTTTTTCTTAGTTTATAGCCTGTTTGTAGTACAGCAAGAGAACTTTGAAACCCAAATTCTTTTTTTTTTTTTAACTTAAGTTTATTTATTTTTGAGAGAAAGAGACAGAGCATGAGTGGGAGAGGGGCAGAGAGGGAGACTCAGAATCTGAAGCAGTCTCCAGATCTGTCAGCAAAGAGCCCGATGCGGGGCTCAAACTCACAGACTGCGAGATCATGACCTGAGCCGAAGTCAGATGCTTAACTGACTGAGCCACCCAGGCGCCCCTGAATCCCAAATTCTTAATTCTCACTTTATATACTTCCTCATTTTAGATTACAAGTTGACAGAGACTTAGTTTGGAGCCTTGTGCTAGTGTGAAGAGTGGTGTCCCCAGTGGACAGAAAATGGGAAAGAGGAAGTCACCCTTAGGTCTTTTGTAATGGGTTATTTTCATTAAAGCACTGTGAATTTCCATAATTAATGTCAGTGTCAAATGCATTCCAGATTCATTGGGGTGGGAGCTAAGTTTGCATTATTATTATGTAGCTAAATTTGAGTTGATTCTGCTGTTCAGTAATTGAAGGGAAGACAGCCAAAATTTATGTTCCCATTTTACCTTTTCACAATCTCATAGTTAATACAGCATTGCCTTTTTTTTTGAGGGAATATATTCACCCTATTTTATCTTATTCATGACTTGTAGTTAATTTTGAGGTAGCAACCCCTTTCCATCACTACTACCGATTACTTGTAGATGGGAAGTACAATTTTCAGGTTATTAAATCTGCTTATCTCATTTTTAAAAATGCACATGTGTAGATATGTGTAAATTATAAAATTCATTTAGAAAATACTGTCACAAGAATTTGGAGATACTTTTGAAATTGGCCTCTTTTCATATTTACTAGTATATGAGGATTAAAGTTCAGCAAAACATTGAAAAATCTTACTTTTTTTCTTTTTAGATCATCCAATTATGATGGGTTTTGAACCCCTTGTTAACCAGAGGCTACTTCCACCTACCTTCCCTCGATATGCAAAAATAATTAAAAGGGAAGAAATGGTCAACTATTTTGCAAGATTAATAGATAGAATAAAAACTGTTTGTGAGGTGGTCAATTTAACAAATTTACATTGTATTCTGGTAAGTACAAATCTCTGTTTTGGATTATGATTTTGATTGAACAACAGAATAGTTTATCACTTTTTAGACTGTCCCATGGATAAATAATATTGTTTGCTTTCTTTGATAGCTGGAGGATTAAGTGTTGTATGTGTATTGTCTGTATTTTTCTATTTAATCTTCACAAGGATTATATACTATCCATCTTAGAGATTAAAAGACTGAAGTTTAGATAATTCACCCAAGTTTGAAGAATGGGAATTTAAACCCTGGATTCTGTCTTCAAAACTTTTGTGTGTATACACATATGTATGTACATGCATGTATACATGTATATTTTCATATAAAAATTAGATCGTGGTGCTTGTTAACCTGCTTTCTTTTATCACTAATCTCTATATCATGAACATCTTTCTTTTCATGTCAACAAATAAACATATTTCTGTATTATTCAATTGGCTACATGGTATTCCATTGTAAACATAGATCACAATTTTTTCCAGTTCATTCATATAATAGTGAGGCCCTTTTCAGCGTTTTAATGTTATAAACGATACTAATGTGAACATTTTTGTAGGTAGACCTTTGTATCATCTGCTTCCTTCTTCCTTAAGTTATAATCCTAAACCATGAAGCTGCTGGGTTGAAGAGTATATACATTTTTACATATTTTGGATTAATCTTCTTTATGGGTTAAAATATAGAAAAGCAATGTTAGGAAGGTAGAAAATATGCAGAATAATACTGTTGTTATTTAGACATAAGCACAATAATTTATTTTGCACAACTCTGCATAGAGATACATAATTCCTAGCCCATGTCATTTTCCCTGTGAGGTCTTCCTTGTTGGTTCTAGGCTGCTTCTGTTCCTGTATTCCTGGAGATGATTATTATCTCATTTACATTCCTGGAATTGAGCAGCAGCCTCTGGAATATATTTTTTCATGGTCAGCAAAGATTTGTGCTTTTGTGTATGCTTTTTCTTGTAATAACTTTTTTTTCCCTTCTAATTCTTTGTCATTAACACCAGTATGAGTCTTCATTGCTTAGTGAAACTTCCCCTGTTTGTGTCTTTGTTACCCCATTTCTGTTTGCTTTTTTTTTTTTTTTTTGTAGTTTTTTCCTTATTCTGTCATAAGAATCATGGAATCTTAAAGGTTGAAAAGATCATAGACATAACCCAGTTCATTTTATAGTTCATCGTATAGGTAAACAAAGTTAAGGCTTAGAGGGCTTGTAACCAAAATAGATGATTGGTTAGTGGCATATCAGGAGTTAGAGACTTTCTTATTCTTCTGCTATATCTCCTTTTTTGATTCTTAATTGTGTAAATGTATATTTGTGTTCAGATTAATTGTAAGATTTTTGAAAAGAAATTGATCAATGTGAGTTGGAATAAGAATAATGCAACAGTTGGAATTTGACATTCTGGCAGAAAGTTATGGATTGCCTTGTCAGAAAGTTGAATGCTGAATGACACAGCATAGCTGGGGGAGTCAGGCCTGCACTTCTAGCACTGGACATGAAGAGGGCATAGAAGGAGAAGAATCTGGCTCCCTGGAGCACTTGGGACAGGAATACCTGTTGTGGGATGAGGGGAGGTAGGGAGTAGTTGAGGCTAAGAATAGAGGAAAAGATTAAAGTTAGAGGGAGAAGGAACCAAACAGTCTGGTAGTTCTGCCTAAGAAACCGGTCACTGTTCAGATAAGGAGTACATCTCAGTGGAAAATTGGGAAAGGACATGAGCATACCCACTGAAAAGGAAGTAAATGTGAAAAAGGTATAACCTTACTAGTAATTGAAGAAATGCAGTTTATAATAACTAGATTGAAAAGTATAGCAATATTTAATGTTGATGGAGGGAAATAGCTCTCCTATACTCCTGTGGCTGTCTCTCTCAGAAGTCTTAAAAATAGTGTATATCCTGACCCAGCAACTCCCATTCTAGAGATTTAGCATAATAAAATCATCTAAGATATGTTGCGAAGATGAACTAAAGAGGTATTTGGTGCGTCATCATTTGTAATCTTGAAAAACTAGAAACACTGGTGATACCACTATCCATCCTATGAGTATGTGTAGAATATATGCCACAGTGCCGTTAAAAAGCATGTTATAGAAAAATATTGACATAAGGAAATGTTTGTGAATGTCAAGTCCTGTTTCAAAAATACTTTACCCATTTTATACATTGTCACACAGAAGTGATGGTCAGACACAGCGAAGTTCAGTTTTTCAAATACTGGAATAACGAATATCAAGATGTCAGTTATGACTGTAGTTTATGGTCTGCATGTTTCTGTATTTTCACATGGGTGAATATGGGTGGGGCAGTTAAATAAATGGATTAACAGTTTGGGAGATGTGGTTGACTGTAGAGAAAAGATTGGAAAGGAACAGAGTAAACACAGGGGGATAATAAATTAAGAGACCGTTACTGCAGTTCAAGGGAGAGAGAATAGAAGGATGGCAGGGAGGTGACATGAGGTTGTCAGAGTTAGAGCTATGTATGAACTAAAATTGATAGCATATTGGTGATGAATTAAAATATGGGACATGAGAGAGCTTTCAGGAAGGCCCAGGGTTTCTGACTTGCAAATCTTGATACACACTGGTGCTGCTTACCAAAATGGGGAAATTCAAAGACCCTTAGTCAACTGAGGGTCTTAGTAAGGCCGATTTTGAGGTACCTTTGAAATATTTATGTAGAGATATTGAATTAGGTATTGATTATATGGATAGAACTTAGAAGTCTGTGTTCAATATATAATTTTGGAACTATTACAAGTAGTAATCAAAGGAAGCATGAATACGGAGACGATTGTGAGGGAAAAAGTATATAGCTTGAGAAAAGAAAAATAGTCTGGAACTAAACTTTGAACCTACAGAGCAGACTGAGAAGTGACCACAGAGGAAGAAACTCATGGAAGTCAGTTAAAAGGTTTTTCAAAAAGGAAGTCCTGTCACATACTGCTGAGAGGTCAGATGAAAGAGGTGAATAAAGTCCAAAACAGATGTTGATTGGATTTGGTATCAGACAACAGTGGTGACTAGAGTGAAGAGCCAGGCTAGCGTGTGTTGATGAAGGGGGCCTTTGAATAAGGAGAGATGATGCAGCCAACTCTTTTAGAAAGTTTGGCTGAGAAGGCAGTGGTTAAGAGTGAAATGTGGGAGCATGTGACAGTATTTTTTCTTTTTAAAGATGGGAGAAAATTTTACTTAAATGTAGATGGGGAGGATATGGCAGAAAGGGAGAACTTAAATTATCAGGGGAAAACAAGGATGGATTATTGACCATGCGTAATGTTCTGATAAGACCAAAAGGAATGCAGTGTGTAGTACAAGTTGGGGGTCCTCCGTTGTTAAAGTGGGCAAGGTAGGATCTAGGTACAAATGTGGGTTCAGTGGCTGAACATTCAGAGGCTGAAGCAGAGGATTGCCTGCTGGATAGATGACTTAATTTTCTTTGTAATGTTAAATGGGAGGACATCTGTGGTGAACATTCACTTTGAAAAGTGTGAGCAAGGTATAAAAGTTAATTGTTAAAAAAGTGAATTGACTAGAGAAACTTGGTAGGATTTGGCAGAGCACCCCTTTAAATTGAGGATCATGAGTCTGGAAAATACAGAAAAATATGAAAATGATAGGTAACTACTACCCTATATAATCTATAGAAGTTAACATTTTAGTGTATTTTCTTAGCTTTTTTCTTTTATCTATGTATAAACCCATATATAGTTTTCTAAGCATATCTTTTCAGGAACAGTTATATGAATCCAGTTGGCCTGGTTACGTGGTATTTATTTCTGTGAAGTAGGAAGTAAACTTCTACCATTAGTTAGGAAATTATTATTGGTACTATTATTTTCATGGTGTGCATACATTATATTTGTATACACAATTGACTATTGTTCAGTTAAAAAAAAATTAGGCTCCAAAATCCTCCATCATCCTATTGATACAATTAGACAATTCCTATAGAAATGATTCTTAGCTCTTTGTCATGTTTTAATTCTACTAGTATTTAATTTGCAGAAGGTCTGATAAAAATTGCATGCTAAATAAAACATTTCTGGCTTTTATTAATCTATTAATGACATTACTTTTTCTGTGTGTATCAGGATTTTTTCTGTGAATTTAGTGAACAATCTCCTTGTGTTCTTTCAAGATCTCTATTACAAGTAAGTTCTACATAGTATTGAAATACTTCTTTAAACATCAAATTATTTGCATGTCGACATTGTTTTATTGATTGCTGGAACAAAAGTAGATGCTTTTAAAGGATGTTCAACAGTTAGTGTTATATTTTTGTGATAGAAATATTGGAATATTAGACATTCGCCAAGACCATATGCTGGACTATAAAACAAACCTTAATAATTTAAAATCAGTTGAAATCATACAAAGTATGCTCTCTGACTATTTTGCAATGAAACTAGTAATCCATAAATATTTTCCAAATATTTGGAAATTAACACACTTCTAAACAACCCTTGAGCCAAAGAAGGAGTCTTGAGGATAATTTGAAAATATTTTGAACTGAATAAAAATGAAAATATACAGATTCTGTGGGATATAACTGAAGCAGTGCTTAGAGGAAAATTTATAGGATTAAATGTTTATATGAGAAAAAAAAGAAAATGGTTGCCAGAGGGGTTGGAGATAGGGGAATGAGTGAAATAAGTGAAGGGGATTAAGAGATACAAACTTCCAGTTATAAAATAAATAGGTCACAGGGGTGAAAAGTACAGGATGTGGAATATAGTCAATAGTATTGTAATAACTTTGGTGACAGATGGTAACTGCACTTGCCATGGTGAGCATTTCCTGGTATATAGAATTGTCGAATCACTGTGTTCTACATCTGAAACTAATATAATACTGTATGTCAACTATACTTCAATTAAATTTTTTTAAAAAGAAAGCTCTGAAAATTTAAGCTTCTGCTTTAAAAAAAAAAAAAGAGCAAATGAAACTCAAAGCAGGCAGAAGAAAAGAAATACTACAGATAAAAGCAAATATCAGTAAAATAGGAAACAGGTAAACAGTAAAGAAAATTAATGTAACTAAAATCCTGATTCTTTTGAACATATCAGTAAAATTGAAGAACCTCTAACCAGGCAGAACAAAAAAAAGAAGGTATAGTACAGATGAATAATATCACAAATGAAAAAAGAAAGGACCACTGCAGACTCCAAAAGGGTCTGTAAAAGGATATATGGGAAATATTATAAACAACTCTGTGTCCATAAATTCAAAATCATAGATGAAATGGACCAATTTCTTGAAGGGCACTATCAAAACTCATGAAGAAACAGAGAACTTGAATGATCCTACATCTGTTAAATTGAATTCATAGTTTAATACCTTCCAACAGAGAAAATTCCAGGTCAATTCTGTACAGTCTGTTCCAAAAAATAGAAGAGGCAACAATATACATAATAAAGCCAGCATTATCTCAGTAGCAAAACCAAACAAAGACATTAAAAGCATGGAAAATTATAGGCCAGTATCCCTTATGAGCATAGATAGAACCACCTTAAAGTATTATGATATCAAATTCAGCAATATATAAAAAAAAAGATAATACATCATGACCAAATGGGCTTTATCCCAAAAATGCAAGCCTGGTTCAACCTTTGAAAATCAGTCCATGTAGGGGCACCTGGGTGGCTCAGTCAGTTAAGCATCCGGCTCTTGTTTTCGGCTCCAGTCCTGATCTCCTGGTCATGAGATTGAGCCCTACTTTGGGCTCTGCAAGGAGTATGGAGCCTGGTTGGGAGTCTGTCTCTGCCCCTCCCCTGCTTGCGCTCACTCTATCTTTCAATAAACATTTTTTATTTAAATTGTTAAATTTAAATTTATTTTTAAATTTGTTTTTTAAATAAACATTAAAAAAAAAAAAAAAAACCAGTGTAATCCACCATACGATCAAAGTCTCATGGGGCGCCTGGGTGGCTCAGTCGGTTAAGCCTCCAACTTTGGCTCACATCATGATCTCATGGTTCATGAGTTAGAGCCCTGCGTCCAGCTCTGTGCTGACAGCTCAGAGCCTGGAGCCTGCTTTGGATTCTTGTCTCCAGCTCTCTCTGCCTCTCCCCCACTTACACCTTGTCTCTGTCTCTCTCTCTCTCTCTCTTAAAAATAATAAACATTAGAAAAATTAAAAAAAAAAAGTCTCAGTACATTCAGGGAAAGCATTTGACAAAAGTCAGCATCCATTCATGACAAAAACTCTTGTCAAAACTAGGAATAGAAGAAAGCTTCCCTTAACCTGATATAGGGTATATACAAAAAACTTGCAGCTAACGTCATACTTAGTGATGAAAGATTAAATCCTTTCCTCCAAAGATTGGGAGTAAAGTGAGGATGTCAGCTCTCTCACTCCTCTCTTATTCAACATACTACAGATGGCCCATGACTTAAGATGGTTCAATTTATGATTTATCGACTTTGTAACAGTCTGAAAGTGATGTCCATTCAGTAGAAACCATACTTTGCATTTTGAATTTTGATCTTTTTCTGGGCTAGCAATGTGTATTATAACTCTCTCTCCTGATCCTGGGCTTGACCAGCAAGTTGCAGCTCCCACTCAGCTACACAATCACAAGGGTAAACAGCCCGTTTAACCATTCTGTTTTTCACTTTTGGTATCGCAGTCAATAAATTACTGGAGGTATTCAACACTTTATTATCAAATAGGCTTTGTGTTAGATGATTTTGCCCCACAGTAGGCTAATGTAAGTGTTCTGAGCACATTCAGAGTAGTCTAGGCTATAAGCTGTGGTGTTCGGTATGTATTCAGATGTATTGAATGCATTGCAGCTTATTCAACTTAAAATGGGTTTTGGGATGTAACCCCATTATAAGTTGATGGAGATCTGTATTGGAAATTTTAGCCAGTGAAAAAAGGCAGGAAAAGGAAACAAAAGGCATACAGCTGAACAGGGAAGAAATCATCAGCGTTTTACAGACATTATTTTCTGTGTAGAGCACCAGAATTTTTAGAGAAGTTCCTAGACCAGATGGGTGAGTTTAACAAGAGCACAGGATATGAGGTCAATATACAAAAAACAATTGTATTCTTATATACTTTCAGGGAACAATGGGAAGTCAAAAATTGAGCAGTACTATTTACAATAATCTCAAAAAAACCACAAAATACTTAGATATAAATCTAATACCTGTTTGTAGACAATGCAGAAAAACTAGAAGTATTGGTGAAAGAAGTCAAAGACCTAAATAAATGGAAAGGTATATACCTTGTTTGTGGATTGGAAGAATTAATATTTTTAAGATGTTCTTCCCAAAATTGTTCTATAGATTCAAAGCAGTCTCAATAAAATCATAGCAGGATTTTTTACAGTGTTGCAAGAACAGTTGGACAGACATATGCAAAAAAAAATTGACTTAAATGCATCATAAATCTAAAATGTAAGACTATAAAACTTTTACAAGAAAAGACAGGAGAAATCTTTGACTTTAGAAGGCAGAGTATTCTTAGGTATGACACCAAAAACACAATTTTTAAAAAATGGTCAGTTGATCAACTTAAAAGTATAAGTCTGTGGAAGATACTGTTAAAGTGAAAAGAGACTACAGAATGGGAGAAAATATTTGCAAATCATGTGTAGCATAGGACTTGTATTATACAAAGAAATTTATAAACCTAACAGAAACAGACAACCTAGTTTTTTTAAGATATTCAACATAATTGGTACTAGGGATATGCAGATTAAAACCACAATGAAATACCATTATCTTTCTTTTCTAATATCTTTTAAAAAGAAGAAAGAAAAACTGATAATACCAAGTGCTGGTGAGGATGCATTTACTGATAATTCCATGAAGTGCTACAACCACTTTGTAAAACAATTTGGCAGATTCTTATTAAATTAAATGTACAAATCCCACTCCTGCTTAATGTTTACCTAAGAAAAGTGAAACCCAGTTTTCTCCTGGAAACCTGTATGCGAATGTTTATAGCTATTTGTTTCATGATCACCCAAAACTGGAAACAACCCAAATGGGTTAGGAAATCAAAGAAGGGATAGTATAGGAAATATTAAAATATGCTGAGGTCAGTAAGGGGAGAAAATGAAATGCAAACTATTGTTAAATAATTTATTTTAAATTTAATCATTAAATAATTTTTCCAATTTCAGGAAGTGTGTATTCCAAAATGTTCATAAGAGACAAAGTTTGTCAACTAAATATTTAGAGCCATTTGCTGTTTAATAACTTATGAAGCCCTCTTTCTTATATATTAGCTTATTTGACATATTCAGACTAGTCATTTCATTTTGGGGTTTGTTTTTTTAAGTTTATTTATTTTTGAGAGAGAGGGAGAGAGAGAATTCCAAGCAGACTCCTCACTGTCCGCACAGAGCTGGACACAGGCACAATTATGAACCTGTGAAATCATGTCCTGAGTTGAAACAAGAGCCAGCTGAGCCACCCAGCTCAGCCACCCAGCTCAGCCACCAGGTGTCCCTGGTCAGCTCATTTTGACTAGTTCACTATTATTGCCTTTGGCTTGAGAGGTATTTTTTCTTTTTTTTGTTTTTAAATTTTTTTTTCAACGTTTTTAATTTATTTTTGGGACAGAGAGAGACAGAGCATGAACGGGGGAGGGGCAGAGAGAGAGGGAGACACAGAATCGGAAACAGGCTCCAGGCTCTGAGCCGTCAGCCAAGAGCCTGACGCAGGGCTCGAACTCACGGACCGTGAGATCGTGACCTGGCTGAAGTCCCACGCTTAACCGACTGCGCCACCCAGGCGCCCCGAGAGGTATTTTTTCTTTATACACCTTCATCAGAGTACATCTTAAATATAGATTAACAAGTAATAACCCATTGTGGAGGTAGTGATTCATTGATTTCCACCAGGTTTTTATGCTTTAATCTCTTCTGTTGTGTTCATGTCACAGTAATGACGGTTGTATGTACAATATGTCAAGATTTTGACAGCATTACTAATACATAACATTTGTCTTAAGACTACTTTCCTGGTGGATAACAAAAAGGTCTTTGGAACCCATCTCATGCAAGACATGGTGAAAGATGCACTTCGGTCTTTTGTCAGTCCTCCGGTGCTCTCCCCAAAGTAAGTACTGTGAGACTTTTCTTAGCGTGTACATTTCTTAAAAGCCCCAGGTCTCTGTGCTCGTTTACAGCCAAGGCATAAAAACTGTTGGAATCACATCTTCATGCAGAAAATAAATAACTCATAGTAAAATTAATTGATTTCTGCTGCATATTATTTAGATTTAAACTGAAGTTTTTGTGAGGTTGACATTAGGCTCAATATGAGAAGAAAACCTTACAAGGAATTATCAAATACAGTAAGTTGCATTGATTCTTACTGTGTGCAAAGCACTGTGTTAGGTAAGCACTTTGGGAGTAATTATAAAAAATCAGATAAGGTCTCTTAATCTGAGTCTAGATAAAAATAGAAAATGCAGATAATTATTTCTTAAATTATGTTCTGATAGAAACATGTTGCTTTAATAAGAGGCTGGAAAGGATTTCATACAGCAAGAAATCATCATTTGTGTTGGCATTTTAGAAAAGGAATAAAGCTTTTCCAAAGGGGACGGAAGAAAGGTGTTGTTATTTCTTAGCAAAGAAACCAGCATGTCTAAAGACATGAGCATATGAATTGTGTATTTTAGGAACAGTTAGTGGTTCAGCATTCAATTTGTTGAATAAATCATGCCACATCTCACATAAAACTTTTTCCTCTCTTAACTTGGGTTTCTCAGAAGCAGATCCTGAGACTTAGAAAGTGTTCCCAGGAGCAGCGCCTGGTGGCTCAGTCAGTTAAGCGTCCAGCTCTTGACCTCAGCTCAGGTCATGATCTTACACTTCATGAGATCAAGCCCCTCATTGAGCTCTGCACTGGCAGTGTGGAGCCTGCTTGAGATTCTCCCTCTTTCTCTCTCTCTCTGCCCCTCCCTCCCTCCCTCCCTCCCTCTCTGTCTCTCTTTCTTTCTCTCTCTTTATAAATAAATGAACGTTAAAAGAAAAAAAAAAAAAAAAGAAACTGTTCCCAGGAGAAACCAGCGGTGTTTTCGGCAAGTGGGACATGCAAAGGAAAAAAAACCATGCAGAGGTATACTTCAGGGAAAGTAACTCTGGTTATGTCCTGGTGGGAAGCTCTGGAGATAGTGTGGGTAGCACCTCAGAGTTGTTAGGGATAAAACAAAGGAGCCTGAGAATTTACCCACATACGAGTCCATTAAGGACTGACTCTGGGAGGAGGTAAATTCCCAGGCAGCCTCAGTGTTGCTTATATTCCCTGTTTCATTCACAGTAAAAGCCACAGTCCTTATGATTGAGCCTAGGAGGTCCCATACACTCTGGTCTAGACTCCTGTCCTGATGCCTCTCTGGCCTCATCTCTTACCCACTCCCCCCATCAGCCACACTGCCCTCTTTGCTATTCCAGGAACATACAGGCTCACTCTCACCCTACAACCTTTACACAGAGTCTGAGGTGGAGGACATTTTACTCAGAAATCCCCAAGACTGACTGCCTCACCGCCTTCAAGTCTGTTTAACTTCATCTCAGTCAGGACTGCTTTGATCAGACCGTTTAAGAAGTACAACCTCTCCCCTGCCTCAGCCCAGCACTGGGCTGTATATAGTTCTCTCTCCTGTAACAACGATCTTCTTACCTGCTGTATAATTTGCTCCTTCACTGTGCTTACGTGCTGTATATATACACTACATAATTCTTCATTGTGTTTATTTTTTATTTCCCTCTCGTCCTCCCCCCACTCCCGTTAGAATATGAACTCTACAAGGTCAGGGCAGGTCGTTTTGGCTCTTTGTTCACTAATGTATCACAGGTGCAAGAACACTGTCTAGCACACAGCACATGATGAATCTTTGTTGAATGAGTGAATAAATAAATGGCAGTTGGATGGTTAAGATAGTCTGGGACTTACGAGTTTTGAATGCTTTGGTAAAATTTGGTCTTTATGGTCAGTGAGGAAGTGCTCAGGTTTTTAGGAGGAAATTAGCATAGGATAGTATGTATTTTTTTATGGTGCGTAGTTTTTAACAGGAAACAAACTGGTAGTGATAAAGGAGGCAAAGTGTTGAGGTAGGCTAATTCGGTACTACAGGCAAGAAATGATAAAGGATTAAACTCTGGGATTATAAAGAAGACAGACCTGAGGAACATTTCAGAGGTAAAATTAATAGGACTTGACAACTGATTCAGCAGGGGAAGGAAAGGAATAAGAAGGTAAATAAGTTGCTTTAAAAAAAAAAAAAAGAAACCAGAAGCTGGTTGTTTATATTATTATATAAAATTATGTTTATATTATTATATAAATATATGGTCATGTTTGAAGTTTAGACAGTGCATAAAATGTGAAAAATAATAAAAATCCCCTGAAGTCTTAGCCTTGAGGTAACATTTTGATGACCATCACTATAGATCTCTTAGATCCCTTAGATCTGTGCTACATAGATGTATGATACACATTTGACTTTATGTAAATAGGATCATGTTAAACAAGCTGTTTTTATCATGAACTTTTAATTACTTTTTGTGGATTGCTTTCTTAAAATTTTTGTTTTTAAAATTCTTTTTTTTCCCCCACTCAAAGGTACATCATGAATTTGTGTTTCAAATGATCTGATGTAGATCCAATTAATTCTTTATAATGATTGCCAAATATATCATAATGTGAATGTATTCTGTGCATTGGGGTTTACTGGATGGGGGCATGTGTACTTATAATAGATATTACCAGATTGCATTCTAAAAGATTGTAACAATTTGTATTTCTGTTAGCAGTATATGAGAGTGCCCATTCCCTAACTCCTTTTAATTTTTTCCAGTGTGTGTAGCAGGAAACAATATCTCATTGTTACTTTAATTTGAGGATTTAATACAATATTTATTGAACATTTAGAAATACTTTTCTATGAATTGTTTATATCCTTTTCCCATTAACTTTTAAGTGGTTTACTTTTTTGGAAAATTTATATGAGCTGTTTGTACGTTATGAGTATCTAATATACATCGTTAAACAATAGTATCTATCATACAGTATATAGCTCCTCATAGTATACAAGTCCTGACTAAATTATCTTTCAACTCCTTCATTTGTGATAGACATTGCAGATTTTTTTTCCTTAAGTTTTCTTTTGCATCACAATTTTTGCCTTCTGTGTGGTAGTTTTTGCTACTAAATTTTATCCAATATTAGGTTTCTTGTTGGAGGTAAATCGCCCCAGCACATAGGTTGTACCTTTAGTCACTTCCAAAGATTTTTGTTCAAGGTTTTGTCCAAAGATTTTTATTCTTGTGCATTTAAGATTAAGTGGTGTGAAGATAGAAGTTCAACCTGATTTTCCTTCTAGGTAGTCTGTTGGGTGAACATCACTTACAATATAAACCATCATTTCCCACTGGATTAAAAGAAGACCACCTTTATTTTACTTGGAAATCCTTTATGTATTGAAATTTTTTTCCAGTTCCAATGATAGTGTTTTCTTTTTGTTTTGTTTTTAATGATTCTTATTATTGTGGCTTTGTCTTAAGTTTTAATATCTTGTTAAGACATGTCCTCTGGCTACATTCTTTTTCAGGATTTTGTTGGCCCTTCCCTGGTTAACCCTTTATTGGGCGTGTGGTTTGCAAATATTTTCTCCCGTTCTGTAGGTTGCTTTTTCATTTTGTTGATTGTTTGCTGAGCAGAAGCTTTTCAGTTTGACGTAATCCCGCTGCTTATTTTTGCTTTTGTTGCCTTTGCTTTTGGTACAAAACCAAAAAATCTTGATCCCCTATGTTTTCTTCTAATACACCAGAAACTTCAGATCTTACATACAAAAGTGGGTCTTTAATCCATTTTTATTTGATTCTTGTGTATGGTGTAAGGGTCCAATGTCATTTCTTTTACATGTGGCTGTCCAGTTTTCCCAGTATTACTTATTGAAGAGTCTGTCTTTTCCCCATTGTATATTCTTGGCTTCTTTGTCAAAAGTTAATTGACCATATATGCATGCTTTTTTTTTTTTTCCCCTAGGCTCTCTATTCTGTTTTATTGATCTATGTGTCTGTTTTTATGCCAATAATATTCTGTTTTGAATACTGTCACTTTGGTAGTATAGTTTGAAATCTGGGAGTGTGATGCCTCCAGCTTTTTTGTTCTTTCTCAAGATTGCTTTGTTTTCAGAGTTTGGGGTCCCATATAAATTCTGGGGTGGTTTTCTCTATATCTGTGAAACATGCTATTTGAATTTCAGTAAGGATCGACTCTAACAATATTCTTCCAGTCCAAAAGCACAGAATATCTTTCTACTTATTTGTGTCTTCAGTTTCTTTCATGAGTGTCTTACAGTTTTCAAAAGTGTATTGATCTTTCCCCTCCTTGGTTAAATGTATTCCTGAGTACTTTATTGTTTTTGGTGCTCTTATACATGGGATTACTTTCTTAATTTCTCTGATAGTTTATTGTCAGTGTATAGAAATACAGCAGATTTTTGTATATTGATTTTTTATACCCTGCAACTTTACTCAGTTAAGTAGTCCCAACAGTTTTTTGATGGAATTTTTAGGTTTTCTACATAATATGTCGTCTGCAAACAGACACTTAAAAATTATTTTAAAATTTGTAATTAAATACATCCAGTATTCAGATTTGTATAAGTGACATACACTACCATCCATTTAAACAATATTTTTCTTTGGTTTTTATATATTCACCTTTTGGAGAATTGATAAAATTTGATAAAAATGCATATTTATATGAATTTATAAATTTTATCAGTTCCCTTATGTAATAAATATAATAAATTAGTACTTGCTGTTGCCAGGCCAGAACCTTTTTGGGTTCTAGGGAAGAGAAGAACACACCTGCTAACAAGGCACCTCGCATCCAGTGGGAGAGACTGAACAGTAGACAAATACATAATGTGAGTTTGTAGAAAGATAAAGGGGATAGATAGTTCTCTTAGGGCATAGTTATAGAAAGCATGTGGTGAAACGTGAGTGAACTGAGGTAGTGAGCTGTGCAGAATCAGGGTCGGGCTTCCGACAGCAACATCATGTCCTAGAGTAGAGCTGAGCTTGAGTATCAAGGAGCAGCTAATTTTCACGAATTAAATTATTAGAAATACATCTAGATCAGCAGTTCTTAAGCTTTTTTGTCTTGGGACCCCTTTACATTCTTAAAAGTTATTAAAGACCCAGATAGCTTTTGTTTATATGGGTCATGTGTATTGCTACCTACTGTTTTAGAAATTAAAACAATACTTTAAAAATATTTATTAATTTTTTAAAATAGGAAACCCATTACATTAATCGAAACATTTTTGTGGAAGACAACCATGTTTTTAAGAAAAATTAGTGATAAAAGTGGCAGTTTTACATTTTTGTAGATCTGTTTTCTGTCTGTCCTAATAGAAGATAGCTGAATCATTTTGACCTGCTTCTGCTTTCAGTCTGTTAACGCATGCCATGTAGACTCCGGAAACACTTACCGTACACTTGTGAGAGAAGGAATACCAAAGGCGAATAACATCCTAATGTTATTGTGAGAATGGTTTTGACCTTGTCCCCTAGAAAGCATCCCAAAGTCACCACCCCCACCGGGGGAACCTGGGCAACATTCTGAGAGCTGCTAGCTGCCATTTCAAATCCAACTCCCCGCACCCCTCCCTCCCCAACACTCCAGCCAGTCCTTTCCTCCACCTCTGGTCCTAGAGGTGTCCACTGTGCACTACAGTTTGTGTCTCTTATGAATGCTTATACACTTCACCCAAATATGTGTCCAGAAATAATACATCCATTTATTTTATATGTTTTTAGACTTCACATAAATGTTGTCACACTGTATACATCCTTTTGCAACATGATTTTTTCATTCAACATTAGGGTTTTGAAACCAACAGGTTTGATACTTCGTTCATTGAAATCCACCCTTGGAATATGTTGCAGTTTGTTTTGCTGTTTCTCTATAAATGGACATTTAAGTTCTTTCTAATTTATTACTATTGAAAACAGTGCTGTAGTGAACTTCTTTGAGTATGTCTCCTTGTGCACATAGGCTGTCTATACTTAGAACTGGAATTAATTGCTGATCGTAGGGTATGTGCATCTTCAACTTCACTAGTTTTGCCAAATTGCTTTACAAAATAATTTAACCAATTTGTATTCCAGACAACAGGGTATAAGAATTCCAGTTTTCTTAGACTTTGTGCTTTGTCATAATCAGACTCTTCAGTTTTTGACAATCTGATATGTGTGAAATAGTGTCTGTGTCTGATTTGCATCTTTCCCTTTTCTATTTAACAGTCTCCTTTAGCACTTTTATTATTACTTATTTAGGGTTAGTTACAGTTCAACCTTCATTGTTCGAAGATTCCATATTTGCAGATCTTGCTTACTTGCTAAGATATATTTGTAACCTTCAAATCATTGCTCTGCTCTCGCTGAATTCATGGACATGGGCAGAGCAAAAAAAAAAAAAAAGAAAAAAAAAAATTAGAGTCTCCCGGTACTGAATAAGGAAACTCTCTACCTTCTTTTTCAGTTCTTATACCGTGAACAGCTCCATTAGGTGCCATGTTCTTCACATTTTTGTGCTTTTTGTTGGTGATTTCATAGTTTCAAATGACCTCCATCTGTAATGATACGCTATCTAGTGTCCCTTAGCACAAGAAGGCTGTGGCATGCCTTTCAGAGAGAATATGTATGTTAGATAAGCTTCACTCAGCCATGAGTTTGGTAATGAATTGGCAATATACATCACATAAAGCATCTTTAAACACATAATGCAAGGTCATGTAGTGATCAGTTGATGAAGATGGTGTCACCAGTGGCTGGCAGGAACCTAACCCAGTATTTTACCCTAGCGGCAATGTTGCCGTATCCTCTAATTCAGTGTCTGCAGCAGCTTTAAAGAATAGAACTATCATGAGTACCGGGAATTGACTGTATATATGACAGAGTTCATTGCATGATAATATGTAAATGTTACTCCACTGTTTTAGAATTCCAGTGTTAGAGATAAGAAATGTGATCCTGATCTAATTCTTTTTTTCCTTTGTTAAGTGATTGGACACTTTCTTCTGGAAGATTGTAAAGTTTCTGGGTTTTGTTTGGGTTGGTTGGTTGGTTGGTTGGTTTTTCTGGAATTTAAGAGTTTTACCAGAATGTACGTGTCTGATTTTCAGCAACACCTGTCGGGAACTCAGTCCTTAAAGCCTCAAGTCTTCCAATCAGTAATTTTCCTTTATTTATCTCTTGTCATTTTTGCTGTGATGTGAGAAAGTTCTTCCTTGACCTTCAAGACTACAAGTGAGCATCTTTTCATCTGTTGAATTTTTAAATTTGAAAATCCTAATTTTGGGATCCAGAAAGTCTTTTTTTTTTTTTTTTCCTCCTTTAAGAGCTTTATTTTAATCACTTTAAGTAACTTTCTTACTTTGGAGTTAAAGATCTAGCAGACCTTCTAGCACTTCTCTTTTGCCACCACCTATTCCTGGTGTTCTGCCTCCTCTTTCTCATGGCTGCTGTGTGCACTGTCATTTTCCATTGCATGATTGTGGCTCTGTTGATCTTTGAGGCTCTGGTCAGATTGTTCAGTTATGGCAAATACTTAGAAGTAGTGAGTTGTCTGCTCCTGTCAGTGTGCCAGGGAAAACTCTTTGCTTTTTTCCCATGTTCTTAAGTGCAAAGGCCACTGACCTCAGGGATAGAAACAAAAATAATCTTCCCATCTATTCAGCCCCCGAATTGGCTGAATTGGCTCCTCTAGAGCCAGGCAGGTAGCAGACCCTCCCCTCCCAAACTGCTCAGGAAGGCTTTAGTCACTTTAATAACTGAGACAAGGAGCACCAGAAAGGAAATCACTTGATGAGAATAGAGGATGAGCTGCCAGAAATGTATAAGTGAGGATTTTGGCCAGTGGTTGGAAATGTGGATACATCTTTAAAAAATTAGGATTCTGTATAGCATTTTCTTTGTAATTATTATTATGGGTATAATCTATGAGGGTGTTAGTTGTAGAAAAATAAATAACGTAGTAGGGCCATGAAAAAGTAGAACTTTGGAATTTTTCTTCTCTGCTTGTTAATTTGATCTTGTTGGATCCAACTCTGTCCAAGTATAGAACTGGAAGAATTGGAAATGTACATTTGTTGTGCGAATAACACAATAATAGTGAAATATTTCTTAATCTAATGCTAACAGTGTTTAATTTAGTAAGATATTTGGTTCCATTTTCT
Source organism: Felis catus (assembly GCF_018350175.1). Lineage (NCBI taxonomy): Eukaryota > Metazoa > Chordata > Mammalia > Carnivora > Felidae > Felis > Felis catus. The sequence goes on from NC_058380.1 coordinate 26,856,535, forward strand.
ATTTTTTCCACAATTTTGGTCTGTTGGTATCCCTGCTGCTTTTTGTAGGCCAAATAGTTTGATTTTAATGAGCATTATCTTACAGGTGCTGCCTATATAATAATCACCAGGCTAAGGACTGTATTGACTCCTTTGTTACTCACTGTGTTCGGGTAAGAACTGCAGTTTGGATCATTGTGATGGATACTTTAAAAATTGTGGGGAGTGGGGCGCCTGGGTGGCTCAGTGGGTTAAGTGTCTGGTTGTTGGTTTCGACTCAGGTCGTGATCTCATGGTTTATGAGATCAAGCCCTATATCAAGATGCCTGCTTGAGATTCCCTCTCTCCCTCTTTCTGCCCCTTTCCCGCTCACACACAGGCACTCTCAAATAAAATTTTAAAAAATAAAATAAAAATAAAAATTGTGGGGTGTAATTCCTTCAGTCACATTCATTTGTGTTACTTTTTTCATCCAACAGTTCTTAGTCATTTTCCCCGAAAAAATGAAAAATTTCTGTCTGTTCTTGCACTTGAGGAGATAGCTTTCTAATGTGGAGTCTTCCTGGCAGGTCGTTAAATACTGAGGCACCTTTGATGTCCTCTCACTGTAACCCCCAGGGACCACACAAGCAGAATTAAGTTACGACCCCCATCTGGGAAAACAGAAGTTGTTAAAATTTTTTGTAAATGTGCACAAAAACTATTTTTGACCATATGAACAAGGAATGTTTGTACCAGCCCCAGATACTTCTCTTTGTGCTACCTTAATGAACAGGATTATAGTAAAATTAAAATTACTACTTGAGATGGGAGCACAAATTTTTTTCAAATATAGGGTAATTAGGAAAAAATATAAATCTTGTAGTGGATTGAATTAATCATAAATCATTCTAATTTAATTATATAAACATTTCTTTTGGAGAACTGAAACAGTTTGGGAGGCCTAATTCCAGTTACTAAAATATAGCAAGGCACCTTGGGAGGGTGAAAGGAGGAGAACTAAAAGGCCAGATCTCGTCTGTATCATTAACATTTTATCATTGTCAGGAAGATCACTTCACTTTTCTATAAATTCCCCCGTCTTTAAGAAGTGAGGTATTAATACTGCCCCTGTACCTCATACATAGGCTAGTTATTGATCAAGTGAGATAATATCTATCAAACTGTACAAATTTAAAACAATTCTATTTGAAGGATCTTCTGATTCGCATTTCTTAAATCAGAGCATCTTACCATTCGTGCATATTGTCTGATTAGTGAAGTGTTAACAATATTTTAGGATATCGAATAGGAATTGAAGAACCTTAGGGTTTATAGAGAACAGTTGACCCTTGAACAACACGGGTTTCAACTTTGCAGGTGCACTCATGTGCAGATTTTCTTCAATACGGTACTATAAATATAAATGTACTTTCTTAAGATTTTCTTTATAACAATTCCTTTTCTTTAGCTTACTTCATTGTGAGAATACAGCATATAATGCATATAACATACAAAATAGGAGTTAACTGTTGATGTTAACTGTTGATGTTATCAGTAAGTCTTCCAGTCAACAGTTGGCTATTAGTAGTAGTTAAGTTTTGGAGGAGTCAAAAGTTATATGTGGATTTTCAACTCTGCAAGATATAAGTGCCCCTAACCCATGTGTTGTTCAGAGGTCAGCTGTATCAGCCATTACTTAAGCCTTATAATTATTCTGGTATATTTAAAGTAGCACAGAAATGTTACCCTTGAACTTTGGCTTATGGCTTGAGATCCTCAGAAGAGGAAACTATTCTCTTGGAATTGTGGGAAGATATCTAAAGATTGAAGTAACATATTTTTGCCATATGAAAACAGGTTTCATTAATAGCCATTTTCTTCTGGCTCTTGATAAAATCTTGTGTTAAGTTTCCTTAAAAAGAAATACCTATGTAAGAAATACGCGTAGTCCTGATTCTTACCTCCACAGTAATTTTTTCCCCTTAAACTAGATTTTGAAAACTTAGAATGTTAATTTTCTTTAGTGTCAAGAAATTTCACATTGGCAGTTAACAAATCGTATGTATTTGCAGCCATTCTGTAGTCTTATTCAGATCCATGGACATAATCGGGCTCGACAGAGAGATAAGCTTGGTCATATTCTTGAGGAATTTGCTACCTTGCAGGATGAGGTAAGAGCCAACAAGTTGCCCTCCCTTCTAAAATTAAGCAGTTCATTTACCTTGATCAGATTTTTAAAAACAGTTCTTTGGAACAACGTTTTAACTATTTAAGTTTTTAGCATGATTAATTTACTTTTAACTTAAAATGTAACATTTCCATATATCAAAGAAAGAGTTTACAAAAAGAGAACAATAATCCAAACTGAGAAACCTCTTAAATTATTTCTTTGATAATCAGGATAAATTATAAAATATGTGTAGAACTATAGTTTTATAGCAAGTTCACATTCTAACAAAAATCTTAAGACAAACCATAAGAGACTCTTAAATACAGAGAACAAAATAAGGGTTGCTGGAGGGGAGGTGGGTAGGGGGTTGGGTTAAATGGGTGATGGGCCTTAAGGAGGACACTTGTTGGGATGAGCACTGGGTGTTATATGTAAGTGATGAATCACTAAATTATATTACTAAAATTAAAAAAATAATAGATTTATTATGTAGCTGTGGAAAAGAAAACCTTAATATTCCTGTCAGCAGCAATATTAATTGATAACATAATTAAAAGCCTAAAGTCAATATTTTGTATTTTTGTTTTATAAAATGTCTTTTTAGTTTAAGGAGCATTTAGGTAAACGTTATCCATTGTGAAATGGGAAGTTTAAATGTGAATGGAACCAAAAAATGTTTTGAAAGTATAAATTCTTTAGTGACAAGTTTTATATTTTCTGTGTAAATGCTATTTTTAGCTGTTTGTCGTTTTTTTTTCATTCTTTCATTACCTTGAAATGAAAGTCCGTGTTATGACATTTTATTCTGATAGGCAGAGAAGGTTGATGCAGCCCTTCACACCATGCTGTTGAAACAGGAACCCCAAAGGCAACATTTGGCCTGTTTAGGTACCTGGGTCCTTTATCATAACCTGCGAATTATGATCCAGTATCTTCTGAGCGGCTTTGAATTGGAACTCTACAGCATGCACGAGTACTACTACATATATTGGTGAGAGAACAATTTGAGTTAAAATCGGTAGTGGGGAGCAAGTAGAGAAGATCTGAGAGAGCATCTGTAGAACAGAATATAGTTTCACGGTACTTTTTCATTTAATGTGTTGTGGGACAATTGAAAAACATCTGTTAGAAATTAGAGCCAGATCGTCTTGAACATCTTCAAGTGCTGTAACACCATACAAATGTTTTTTCCAGCCATTGAATGTTTGTTTCCAAATTAATAAAAGTGATTCCAAAGTAAATGGATTAATTGAAGAGGTTTTTTTTTGTTTCTAGAGAGAAAAACCACACACATTTAGCTCTGACTTCAGTGACAATAGGTGCTAGCTGTGGAATGTACTTAACTGAATTAAAGTTCAAAATTTGAACCAGATCTTTCCTCTGAGAAGAAATGAAGATTATCATTGGGAGCCATAAACTGTTGCACACTGCCACCCTGGGGGTTTCTCTCAGCAGTTTTGAAGGAGTTCATAAGAGCTGTCCTCCTCAGCCAATAGTTCTTTGCTTTCACTTGAAGATGAAATAGAGAAACCTAGTCAGAGGATGCTTGGAAATACTTCAGGCACGGGAAAGCTGCCGTAGAAAGAAAATAAATTGAGAGCTAATGGATCTTTTTTTCAGTCTGGCCATGTATGGTGGTAAATAACCAGTGTTGCTTATCACAAACAGCTAAGTTTAGTATATCTTAATAAGGTTCATCTTTTTAACTCCTATTCGAATTATTTAACAGTAATTAAGATACTGTGTATTCCTTGGAGTCATCGCTATGAAGGAAGGAAAGTAATTCTTTTCCAAGCTGACATGGTTTTGTTATCATGGCTGTCAGGGCTCCTAACTTGGTTATGAAACTTGAATTTGAACATTGAACTAAAGTAATACGAGAATAATATTATTTGCTATACCCTCTGACATTTATGTAGGTAACAACTCTTACCAACAGGTGTTAATATAGCTACTTGGCATATGTTTTGTTACTAACTCACAGTAGACAAAGTATCCAAACCAGACATTTGTGGGGGAACATGCTCAAGTTCCTTCTCTGAGGTTTGAGTCAGCTTTTGGGAAGCTTTTGTGCTCTTGATTTCTCAGAATAAAATTTATATATATATGCTTTTTGGCACAAAGAATTGGGCTCTTAATTAGCAAATAAATGATAATCAGATAAACACTCTATTAGAAACGTATCTGCATATTTGAGCAGATTCATTTCTTGTTAACGAAAAAAATTTTAGTTATGCCTATAAATACCCTTGTGGTCTACATTCATGTTAGTTTTAACTACTTTTAGTTTCAAAATTATACATTGGGCTCCAGCATTTTCACAAGATAAACGTGTTACATTGTTCATGAATATCATCCCTAAAGCATGTGGGCCCTTTAAAAATCAGCAGTGGAAAACATTGATTCTTAAACTCTGGAGTGCATCATAGTCACTTCTCAGTCCATCGAGCTCCTGGTTTAGCAGGTCTGGGATAGGCCTCCATCATTTGTATTTCTCACTAGTTCTGGCGATACTGCTGCTGGTCCGGTGATCACAATTTGAGAACCACTGGGCTAGAGTATCAGTACTTTGACTCTCCATAGATATTGTGTATTAATTTTGATAATGCACTTAAAAGCTCACTGAGATGTCTGATATTTGACAAGAAAAGCATGACATGCGCCAAATTATCTCCTTCACTCATATATGCCCCTCGGGTTCAATATTTGGAAGGTAGAAGGCAGCATTCGTTCTCTATAGAAATCCTCTCATTGAGTTAAGATACCCTCAGATTTTGTAGTGTATTGGGGCGGGGGGGATTCATTTGTATCCTGTGTATTTGCAGGGGGGGTGGAATTCATTTGTATCCTGTAAAAGGATACTCTAAATGCCTTTCTTAAATTCACTGTCAGCAATTATTTTCAGATGAAATTGTATGCTTTTTTTTTTTTTTAATCAAACGAAAATATGTTTGCCAGTTTGCTGTTGCTACCAGGAAGCATAGCATTCAGATTAACTTACAGTACCTAAGTCATTCCAGGTGTTTGGGGTTTTTTTGGTTTTTTGTTTTTTTGCCAGTTCATACTGTTTTGATTTATCGAATGTGTGGGTTTTGTTTGGCTACAACAAAAAGGAATGTTGTTTATCCTAAGTTGTGTCTTCTGACTAGTTTTCGTTTTGCTTTAAAATATTTTTTTTTTTTGTAAATGTTTTAATATTGTAACCTGCCTTACAACTTTTGGGTGAATTTTGGAAATATGAATTAAATGCTCATCCTTGATCATAATACAATTTCTTCTAAATCTTTGATTTTAGCTTAATGTAGTAGTGGTCCTTAATGTTTATTATGATTATGTTATAATCATAAATATTCATATCCTAGATTTGAACTGCTTTTCTGGCGTAGGAGAATGTAATGTTGGTTAAACTTCTGAAAAGTTAGTATTGGGTGTACTGTTATCTGTTTCACATTTCATTTATTGATTAAGCTCAAGTAAATTATAAGCCTGAATGTTCTTAATTTTTTAGAATGCTTTGGTATATAATGCCTACAATTCAAAATTTTTTCAGTATTAATTGCTTTCTTTCACAATTAATGGGAAAATAAAATATTTACTTAATAGGTTGAAGGTGAAGTGTGTTCTGATATAGTTAGTAAAAAGGAAAAAACAGCTTAATGGGCATTCATTTGATTTACATACATCATTATCAAGAAATTTGTAAAATGCATATCACTGTAGGAAGTTAAACATTTTTAAGCATTGTCCAGCAACATATAAGTCTACAAGAAAGGAAAAGTTAACCATCTGTAATGCTAATTTCTTGTAAAATCTGTCAGTTATCTAATTGGATAATCCAGGGTTTGTTTGTTTTTTAAGATTTTTAAAGCAGTATTAAAAATATCTCTTTATTAAGAGATACATGTGATAGAGCTGTCTCGTGTAGACATCTTCCATTAACTCACATTTGGTACCCTTTAAGGTATCTCTCTGAATTCCTTTATGCATGGTTGATGTCCACGTTAAGTCGTGCTGATGGCTCCCAAATGGCAGAGGAAAGGATAATGGAAGAGCAGCAGAAAGGCCGGAGCAGTAAAAAAACAAAGAAAAAGAAGAAAGGTACTGTGGGCTATTTTTAAATTCAAGAAGTAACTAACGTTGGAGTGCACTTTAATTTCTACACATAAATAGATGGAGAGCCACCTGTGCCTTGTTATGGTTGAATTAGTCATTACACCTCAATTCTCACCCATCTTCTCTTGAGCCAAGTATAAGATAGACACTGAGTCCCACTGTTAGTGACATAAGCCTCCTTGGAGCCTTCCCTTGCTTTTCTTTTACTTCTTTGCTATTCCATGTGTTGGAGGGCCTTAGGACAAGATGATGTAGACACGTGGAGTGTGCAGGCAAGATAAATTAAGGCACAAGGCAGCAGGAGATCCTTGATCTTTTGACAGAAGGCTGACAGCTCAGGAGGGAAGTGGGTCCCGAGCTGTGCTGGTCCAGTGGCACAGAAAGATGACCATAGAGCGCGGTGGGCAACTGAGGAAGAAGAAATGTTTCCGGGGCACTGCCCTCAGGATCACTAGGGAAGGGTACAGATACTGCTCCAAGTGTTAACAAAATACTACTTTGTATTTCATGAGGGTTTCAACAGCTTGGGTGGGTTATTAAATGACTATAGCCATGGGTTTCCTATTTTAGAAGTTAAGTCTCTGTAATGGTGAATTCAAAAGAAACCCAAATTACTTCATACCAGAATTTTATGGTATTACTTATTTTAGGGAATATGACTTTTTAACCTTCCAGTTATATTTTATTATTTGTAGATTTTGTTCATAAAACTAAATTTAACCTGTAGGAACAAACTGTGAATTTTTAATTTTAGTAAACAAGGTGGAAGATTTTTTTTTAAATTAGATTTTCTCCTGCAATAATGTGAGAGGAGGGGGAAAAGCCTGGGTGATTTTCTTTTTAATTACAGTTCGCCCATTGAGCCGAGAGATCACAATGAGCCAGGCATATCAGAATATGTGCGCTGGAATGTTTAAAGTAAGTTGTCGCAAATGAAGTTCTTTTTGCTTTTCAACACATAGTTTAGTTAAAATGGGCTTTCTTCTGTGATTCTTTCCAGATTCTGATTTCACTTTTGTGTTTATTAACCATCTGCTTGAAAATTACCTTTTGCCCAAGTCTAGTTTTCATTAATTTGTTTATCAAGTGTTTATCAAGTGTTTGATTATCAATTTGTTTGATTAATGGATGTTAATTTAACACCCTTGCTGTGTGTCACATATCTTCTACTGAGTACATTTAAGGATACCGAGTCTAATCAGAGGTGATCCTTGTCTCAAGTGTCTAGGTAATGACGGGTCAGGTGACGTGTGACACAAGTAATAAGAGAAGGAAGAGTTTATTTCTGGTTCATGATCAGAAGAGGTTTCTTGGAAGAGAGAGAGGTTTGTATTTCTTTAGGAGCATATTAGGAAGAGGGTGAGCTCCACAGCTTAAGCAAAGCACTTTTAGGAGGTAGTACATATTAACTAACTCGTAAGTTGTGCTTGGCAATTCGAGAGATTATTTGCTGCAATTTATATTCAAATACATAAAACAGAGCACGGACTTGTGTTTGAAAAACAGGACCTGCGCTTTTCGTATTATATCCCACTTTTTTTCTTTAGAAGCTTTTATTTGAAGGTTTCAAAGCTACTGTGAAAGCCTAAGTCCTAGAAAAATAATGTACATGTGGTACAGTTTCACTTGGAAAGGTAGTAATATATTAAACATTGGAACTTGACAATTTTTTATATAATGATGGCATATTACATAATGAATACTGAAGCCAGTTTTTCTCTTCCTATTTCTGATTTCTGAGCCTTACAGTTGTTTTAGCCCTGTGTAAATAGCTGTTTCTTGTTTTCTATTCTGTATTAATAAGGATGTTCACTTTGTCGTGTTGATATAATCTTTTTTCTCATTTTCTTTTCCCTTTAGACCATGGTAGCATTTGACATGGATGGCAAGGTACGAAAACCCAAGTTTGAGCTTGATAGTGAACAAGTTCGATATGAGCACAGATTTGCTCCGTTCAACAGTGTGATGACACCACCGCCGGTGCACTATCTGCAGTTCAAGGTGATTTGGCTCATGAAGCAACTTACTGTAAAGCATTCCGTCTTAGACCTTAAGTCTTGTACCTAGCCATTGTGTTAAAATGGTCCAATCCAACCATTATTGGGCCAGTGACAAGGTGATAAAAGAGCAGTTTTAATTAGTGTGAAAATTACTTGGCTTTTTTTGGATGCACTCATCAAATTGAGAGTTACTTTAAGTATGAGGATCATATGAGGATCATATGGAGATTGAGAATTGAATATTACACAGGAAAAATAGGGACATATACCAAGTATTTGCATTAGTGTCTCTATATAAATCATGAGTCAGTAAAGAATTCTTTAATTAAAAAAGGTATTTTAGAGTTTTTCGTATTAAACATGTTTTGAATAATATAGCATTTCCCCCTTTTTAGGAAATGTCTGACCTCAATAAATACAGCCCTCCTCCTCAGTCTCCAGAACTGTATGTTGCAGCTAGTAAGCACTTTCAGCAGGCAAAAATGATACTGGAAAATATCCCAAACCCAGACCATGAGGTAAGACTGCAGTCATAATAATTCTAGAGGAAAAGCTTGGCAGGAAATATGTATCTTACTACTGGATGACAGTTTATAAAAATGAACCTTAACAGTATTAATAGTGAAGCCTGTCCTGTTTTTGGCAAGGATTTTAAATGGCTTTGCTTACCCTAGCCTTTTAAGACTTAAAATTTATGTGATGAAAGTAAATGCTCTTTTGTGCAAATTTAGAAATCAGTGCAAGGAGAAATTAAGACATAGAACTGTAAAATGAGTAGGAAGAACACAAATAAGATCCAAAATGATCCACAGTTCAGAAATGTTAACATATAAAATATTTATTTTAATGTGTAGTTTACTATATTGAAATATAATTATATAAATCTTAAAAATATTAAGAATGAGGGGCGCCTGGGTGGCTCAATCGGTGGCCATCTGACTTTGGTTTAGGTGATGATCTCACAGTTTGTAAGTTTGAGCCCCATGTCGGGCTCTCTGCTGTTAGCACGGAGCCCGCTTCGTATCCTCTGTACCCACCTCTCTCTCTGCCTCTCCCCCACTCATGCTCTCTCACTCTAACAATAAATACACTTAAAAAAAATTTTTTTTAAATATGAAAAATGATCTAGTCATTTATCACAGGAAGTAAAAACCTTATTCCACTTGACCATTTAAAATGCTAGTTTGAACACTTTGAGATATCATCGTACAGACCTTAGAACTTGTAGAATACTAAAGTTGTGCGGTCTTATTTTCACAGTTTGCTGTGTACCTAATAACATTGAAATGCATGTATTCCGTAAGTGAGAATGCATTGCCTGTAATACTCAGACTGTTTTGGGGAGTGTATCTTGGTATAGCTTCCATGAAAGAGAAGTTAATAGCAGTTCTCTGTTTAAAAACACAGATGCTTAGGCCAAGCAGTTCTGCTTCTTGGGGTTTATTTTTTCTGCATGAGCACGTGTGGGAAGTGAGTGCTTAATACACAACAGTATTCATTGCAGCAGGATTCTGATGGCAAAGAAAGGAAATTTCACTGTCCCTCAGTCGGGACTGTTAAATGAATTACAATACATCATATATTGCAATAAAAGGACAACAGAAGATCTTTATGTACTGTAATGGGATGTTCTTCAAGATACAAGAAGTTTAAAAAAAGCGAAGTAATAAACTGTGTATAGTATGCTGCCAACAAGTCTGTGTGTATGTGTGCAAGGATTATGGGACTATAATATATCTCCAGCAAGATACATAGGAGTTGATAACAGTGTTTGCTTCTTGGGAGGGGAACTGAGTGCCTTGGTAAACAAGGATAGGAGAGAGATGACTTTTTGTCGTGTATAACCATGCAATAAAAGAAAATACAAGGGGAGAGGAAGGTACCTATAATAGCATAGATTTATTTCAGTGGACTTCATTCATTTACTCAACAAATACTTGTCTACTATGTCCTCAGCCCTGTGGCAAAAAACTAGTGGGGGCCCCTGGGTGGCTCAGCTGGTTAAGCGTCCAACTCTTGGTTTCAACTCAGGTCATGATCTCGTGGTTCTTGGGTTCAAGCCCCACATCAGGCTCTGTGCTGACAGTGCAGAGCCTGCTTGGGATTCTCTCTTCCCCCTCTCTCTGCCCTCCCCTGCACGTGCTGTCTCTCTCTCTCAAATAAACTTAAAAAAATTTTTTTTTAATAGTGAAAAAAAATAGACAAATCCCAGCCCTCCTGAGGGCAGTGGAGGCTAGTGTGTGGCAGACACCAAATAAATAATAGAGTGTACTAGAAGATATTAAGTACTATGAAGAAAAATCAAGCTAGGAATGGGGATAGCAAATAGAAGTAGGGAGGTGGGAGGGGGATGAGGCATTTTTTAATTAAGATGGCCTGTGAGCAAATCTCAGAGGGAGGTGAGAAAGCAAGTCACAGGGCTACAGGAATGGAGCCCTGTGGGCAGAGGGATCTGCATGTGTACAGGTGCCTAGGCCACTGCTGGAGCGGGGTGAACAAGGGGGGCGCTGCTGGAGAGTTTTGAGCAGAGCAGTGACCAGAGTGGATTTTTGTTCTGAAGGATCACTCTGGCCCTGGTGCTGCACATAGACTGTGGTAGGGGCAGAGGTGGAAGCAGAGGAGCCAGTTGGCAGGCCACAGCAGTAATCTGGTGAGAGATGGTGGGGACGGTGGAGGTCATCAGAAGTGACTGCATTCTCTGAGTATGCCAAAGTCAAGATGGATCGGATGTGGGTGAGGAAAAGAAGAGTTAAGGAGGACATCAGGGTTTGGGCCTGAGCCCCTGCATGGATGGAGCCAGTGGGGAGGGCTGCGGGTAGAGCAGAACAGGTGGGAGCCAGGGCTGGGAAGTCAGGAGCTCAGGTTGGGAGGTGCCTGTTAAATGGCCAGACGGAGCTGTCATCTGGACAGGTGGATGTGTGATGAGGCTGAGGAGAAGCCATTCCAGACCTGCAGTGAGGGGTGTTTCTGGAGAGAGGTCAGCAAGGAGCAGTGGGAACATTTTTCCTCAAACTGCACACTACTCCCTTTTAAGAGGAATACAGCATTCCTGTCCTCTGCTGTTCATGTCTAGGTGAAGGCTCTTGAGCGAGTAGTAGTCAGGAGTGACTGTAAACACAGGACACTGCCTCCCTGCCGGGTGTGGTTCCCAGCTCACGATACGTATTAGCTCATTTAGTAACCCTCCCAGCATGTCTGCAGGATGAGTCACATTATTGCCCCCATGTTTATAGATGAAGAAACTGAGGAACAAAGAGGCTAGAGAACTCAAAGGTTTCATAGCTAGTACCTGGCAGAGGTGGGATTTATAGCAGACAAACTGCACAGTCTGGGCCACACCAAGTGCCCTGCTGCCACCTCTGCAGCCTGACATTCTTCAGGTTCAATGAGAGGGAGACCTAGGGGCCCTTCTAGGCTGTCAGGGCTGACCAAACTAGAGCCCTGTGGAAAAGTATGTCTGTCCATGTTGCTCAATTGCCTTTGTTTAATAAAGCAAAAATAATAAAAATTTTTAAAAATCTAAAATGTAAAGACATAAATGTATTTTATGTTTTGATAGCTTAATGTTGCTCATTGTTTAGGTCAATAGAATTTTAAAGGTTGCCAAACCCAACTTTGTGGTCATGAAGTTATTGGCAGGAGGACACAAAAAAGAATCTAAGGTAAGTACATTGTGGGGAAAATAAATGGGTGTTAAGTTATTGTAAAACCTTTTTTAAGTAAGATGCATAAATATTATTACAAAAAGAATTAAAACATTCAAAAAAGAGGTTCATCAGCAGAAAATAACCTGAGTGTACCATTTTGCTTTGAAACGGAGAGATTTTACGGACTTGGTTTCTAAAATCTGCCCTTCCATTCCCCTCCCTCCCTGTGTAAATTACCAAATGACTTGGAGTAAAACAAAATGTGTGAAAACAAATTTATGGAAAAAAGGTAAAGACTTTGTTGAATGGCTTAAGAGATGGTAAATTCTTTAAACTTCTCTTGCTGGTGGTGTTACACCATCAGTGTCGTATCAACATGTGGTGTGCTGCTGACCATTTGCCCATTACATGTACCTGTTTATTCCCCGAGCTTCTTCCTGTCTGGCTTCCTTATCTTCTGCCTTGCTTTATTAGATACATCTCATTGCTTGGTACTCTGTTGACCCAGGAACTAAAAAACACGCTCTCTTTCCCGTAATTTAAGTCCATTTTCCTTTAAGTGTTCTTTCATAAACCCAGAGATAAGCTAGTTTTCCTTCCAGTTTAGTTTCTAACTTGCCATTAAACCAGTTTTGTATCTCTTTTGCTGTCTTACCTCTAAAATCTGGAGAAACTCTAAAAAACTGTACTGTCTGAATATTTGTAAATACATTAGTTTACTTTCCGCCTTTCTTTACAGGTTCCTCCTGAATTTGATTTCTCTGCTCACAAATATTTTCCTGTTGTGAAACTTGTTTGAGAGACTGAAAGGGTCATAAAGGGGTAGAATCTACTTTCAGATTCTAAGAGGATCCATCCGTCAGTCTTACCACGTAACGTGAAGTGAAATGGATTTCTTAGATAACAGCCTATTATAAGAAATACTTTTAATTTGACAGCCTTATACGACATGAATGAAAACTGCTGTTTTAAAGTGGTTTGTTATGTTCCATGGATGAAACTGGTCTTACTGAATGCATCGATGAACGTTCTATGGTTTTATTACAGATTTAATCATAAATCATTTTTTATGAATGAGTGAAAATAGTGTTTGTAAAGGTTAATAAATTTCTTGACAAAAAAATGCACCACTGGAAATTAGAAACAACAGCACTTTGTTGATGCATGTTAAGAATTGAAGGTGTTTACACTTAAAGTCATTCAAACAGATTATTCAAAAGTTTCAAAACAAGGGATTTAGCAAACACTTGTATGGGGTTTTGGCAAAATACATTTAAAGGGAATGGCGGGTGGGGGGAGCTCTAGACTATATAGGGAGACCAAATTACATGGGGATTGTGATTTTGTGTGTCATGATGTCTTAAATTATATACCTGTAAGAATATAGAGGTTTTTAAAAACATCCTTTAACTGTCCTTTTGGCACTTTTAAAACATTATGCGTAATGTTGGCTAGTGACATTTTTAAAAGGTAGGAATGTATAGATTATGTGTAGGGTTAGGTTTAAATGTGGCAAAGTCCTTTTTGGTTACTACTAAATACTCAGTTTAACCTGTGAAATATTTTCAAGTGGGGATCTTTCCAGGATCTGCTGGCTTGGAAAACAGACTTCAGTCCACCTGTACCTGCAGACCCATCGCTAGAGACCCCACCCTTCCTTCGCTGCACATCCATCTTCCTTTCTCATGCTATCAGGGATTTTTATTCTACTTTAGATGGTGTAATTTGTCTCAACTAGTGAGGGCCTTGGTTTACAAAACTCATTGTATGAAATTTATACATAATTTAAAGATGTCAAGTCCTTTAACTTTCCCAGAGATGTGTTTCACAGGCACACCAACGATGAAGCATTTTACTTTAGCTTTTTAAGTGCATATGAGAATACCAACTTTGAGTAAGCCTTCAATGTATACATTATCAGAATTTTATAAGCCATTTTCTAAGGGACAGCTTAGTACACTTTGTACTGCTCTCTGAGAAAATAACACATACCATTATTTACACAATTAAGCCATTTCCCCAACTCAGACACTAATGAACATTTTTCAAAGCCTAAGCTGACAATGTGAAAAAATATATAACCCAGTTAATGGAATCTTCTTGTGTTTTTTCTAAAATTCACTTCAGAGACCAGCATTAGAAGTTGAGTGTCCTATAAACTATCGATTATTTGTAATTAATAATCTCTTAGTGGGAGTAGACTGATCCCTTGGACCTTAAAGAACCTTGAATTTGTACCTCAGGTTCCACTGTGAATGGATAACCAGATACTACCAGTTTAAACAATCCTGCTAGTTACTGGTCTAGTTATAGAATGACAGCACACAGACTTAACAGGGATTGGTTTATTTCTCAAATTCCATCACATGAAAGTACATTATGTGCAGTGCTTACACTTCAGGAAATCTGATTGAGTCTTGCGTAGGGAATCTGCAGTCCCATCCGTAGAAAAAAGATGAATCCTCACACTCCTGTCTACACGCCATTTTGAGTATAGAGGAAGGTGTGAATTTAAAAGTTTGCACCTATTAAAAATGGGAATAGCTGATTTAATTTTGGCTGAAACCAAAAAACCAAAGTGTAGGGGATCTGAGATCTACTTGCTTATTACACAGGTTTTTGTTTAAAATAAAACCACAACACATGTATGAATCGTTGCCTTGCAATAGGTGCCTGCATGATCTCAAGGTAAGCCAGGGGTAATAAAGCACGACTGTCTGGAGAAACAGCTCACAGGACACCCCTCCTGAACAAATGGCCTTTGGAGCCTCAGCACATGAAGATGGAATCAGTGTGGTTATTTTTTTTAATTTATATTCACGCCCCAGCTCAGTCCACAAAAGGTTTAATAAGGCAAATCACCACCCTTAATCCAGTTTGCAAGCTGATTCTTCAGGGACCCAGTAGGGCATGAAGGGAAAACAAAGCAATTGGACTAACAGTCCTTTATTTCTCAGAACTCTATGCACACTGATTAAACGTGAAATGAAGAGACTTTATTAATTATTGAAAAAGCAAAACTATCAGCCCTAAGGCTAAGACACAAAGGGAAGTTGGACAAGGACTTAGATAAAACCTTACAAAGCTGTGTTTAACATCCTTCTTTGCCTTTTCCAGGTGGAGGAGTTTAATCTTAGTGATTAACAAGATATCCTACGTGAGTAACATTCACATTGGAGATCTTAACCTGAATGCAAACCAGGTCCTGCCTTCAGGGCCTGCCAGGGGTATGGGGAGTCCAGACCAGCTGAGGGGCCAGTGTCCAGCTTGCCAGCTGTCTGGCCTGCAGGGCTCTAACTTCTCTGGGCCCCCATTTCCTAATAAGCATCACCACCCACTTGCCCTTTAGAGGGCCTGAGAGTCACACAAGTGTGACTCTGCCAGTCATTCGTAAGTGGCAAGAGCCTATTTACCAGAAATACTGAGAAGCAGCTCAATGTGAATTAGGATTAGTCCTTTTCAAATTAACATTGATTTTTAAATCACTTTTTTAAATAGTCCTCAACTACGAGCCAAACATATAGACTGCCAAAAACAACTTGCGTTTCTCCGGCCTTTCTAAACTTTCCATCTGTGTAACAACTGTATATACCCTTAAGTGTCAGCTTCCTGTCCTCCTGTAGTGAACAGGCAGTCTGTCCACAGCAAACACGCCACCGTGTGCCTTGCTGCCCTCCATGCTCTGCCACAGCCCCAGGATCAGCTCTGCTGCTGCCCCTGTAGCGGCAAAAGTCAATCCATTTGTGGCTCTTGGTAATACGGACTTCTTAGAGACCATTTTGCTTTGCCCACACATAACTAAGCAAAGTGAGAACACAAATGTTCAAATTATAAGTCACTTAGAAGCATTTTTGTACATTAATGACAAAGGTTATACAAGTGGTCTTTTAAAAATTTCTCACAAAATGTCTCTGTCTACAGACTTGTTTAAAACTGTTGGTAGTGATGTTTGCGTTAACAGTTTTGCGCTCTAGGCCACAGAATGAACCAGAAGTGAGCGCATGACAACATAAACCAGTAATCATTCATTGCTGATCGGGGAGAACAGAAATACCAGGCTGGTACCTGCTGCTCAGCACAGCATGTGATGGGGACACCAGAGGTACCAGAGAAGAATGCCCAGGTGTGGTGGGTCTTCTTGGTGTCAGAAGACAGACTCTTCCTACAGGCTCTGATTGTTTTCAGCAAAGTTACATTCCAGAAGAAGTGCCACTGTCACCATACTTGCAGGAAACCTTGGGTTCTATTTTTGGTGTTGATCTTCTCTTACCTATCAGCTGACAAACTGACACCATGGTACACACTTCAAAAATACCCCCCAAAAACCACCTAACAGACCATCATTTTCCTACATAAAATACATATTAAAACTCCACAACAATCATCTTTAGATGTGTATTTTACTTAGTACATTTCACAGTATTCAACCCCTCATAAATATTTTGTAGTGATCTCTGTTCAATCCTGATATCAAGTACAGGATTCCAATCGATTCAGAGTGTGTGATTCCTCTTTTCACGCTGATCAAGTAAATTTATCATGTCTCCTTTCTGATTTTCAGCATTAAGAACTAAAAAAGAAAAAAAAAACCACACATAATATTCTGATATTAAAACATTTAGGAAAACCAGCCAGGCAGGCTGCATTTGACCCACGTGTCCAGAAATTGCCTCATCAAGAAGACAGCATCTCCCATGGCAATATCATGGGGCACTGCATTCCCAATCAAGGACAGCAGAGCAAAGAGGCTACAGGTCTGGCCACAAAGGTGCCATGAAATAAAGCCATCAAATAAAAACTCCCTATTTAAAATAGTGAAATAATGCCCCCATTGCCCTCTAAAATGGACAATACAAAATGTTCTAACATTTTTTGATATCACAACCCTTGTGTGTTGCTCACATCCCTTTTGTGAAACTGACAGGGAGCCCGACGCAGGCACTGCAGTGCATCTACCGCCACCCCCCACCCCCGTCAGCTCTACTGCAAAGTCTTCCCTTTACGGAGCCGAAGCCCAAAGCCTCCCTGTAGCTCGACCATCCTTGCTCTATCCCCTGACACACAAAGGACAGGAAAAGACCTCACAAAATCTAAAACCACCATGCTGACTTACAACTACTACATATTAAATGGTGATTTGCTCAAATGAATTAAATGGCTGCCTTGAATTAACTGTCTTAAAGTTCTCTATTCAGAGTGCCTGTGTGGCTCAGTTAAGCATTTGACTTCAGCTCAGGTCATGATCTCACAGTTCCTGAGTTCAGGCCCCATGTCGGGCTCTATGCTGACAGCTCGGAGCCTGGAGCCTGTTTCGGATTCTGTGTCTGTGTGTGTCTCTCTCTGCCCCTCCCCCGTTCTCTCTCTCAAAAATAAAACATTTAAAAAAAACTTTTTTAAATAAAAATCAAAAAGTTCTGAAAGCTGGAAGGGGTGCCTTTTTCTAACCTCCCTGGAGTCAGCAGGGTCTGAAAACTATTTTAATGATATGATGGTGATAATTCTTCAACTTAAAAGAGCTGACAGAGCATTTTTCTCTGCCTCTGTCCTCGCTTTGTTGGAGCACCTGAGTGTAGGGGATGAAAGCCCAAAGCTTCACTGCAAAGCCAGACATTTAGGACACTACTAGATTTAAAAGGATGGTGAAAGAGGTGTAAGGCAGTAACCACACCAGAAAAGGTGTGCAATCCTCCAAGGACTGAGGTGCAACCAATGATAAGGAACAGAAAAATTGGCTTTGTATTTGCTTAAAATTCTGACTTGCTAATATGTTCATGTTCTGCATTAAATCGCCTACACAGTCTGAAAATAAAAATCAAGTTAGGATTCCCATTTCTAGAACCCTCAACTCTACCAACTATAGTCACTGGCATGCTGGATGAAATATGAAAAGATATTTTAAAGAAGCACTGTTGAATCAAACCCAAATTAGGGGACTTTCTACCAAATAACTCGCTACAACACTTCAAAAACTATCAACGTCGTAAATGATGAAGACAAATGGTTTGGGGTTAAAGGACCCAAGGAGGTATGACAATAAACGCAGTGTTTAATCCTGGATTTAGATCTTGGACCAGAAAAGTGGTATTAGTTGGACACTTCACTACATCAGAATAATAGCATTGTGTCAGTATTAATGTCTTCATAATAAGATGTTAACATTTGGGAAACCTGGGTGAAGGGTATATACTATTTTAAATTATTTTTAAATTAAAAAGTTAAACTTTAAGATACTAAAATGCATCGTCTATAATAAAAAAAAAAGGAATAAAAGGGAATCTGGGGCACCTGGGTGGCTCAGTCAGTTAAGCATTCAACTCAATTTCAGCTCAGGTTGTTGTGATCTCATGGTCATGAGATGGAGCTCCGCCTAGGACTCCATGCTGAGTGTGGAGCCTACTTGGGATTCTCCCTCTTTGTGCCCCTCTCTCACTCTCTCTCAACATAAATAAACGTTAAAAAAAAGAAGGAATCTATGAGGCCAACAATGAAGTAAAAGTTAGAACTCCTAAAGGTAATAAGCATCAAAAGAACACCTGCCCTGAGGACTTCTGAAGCCTGAAGACTCTGGGCTTCTCCCTTCATAGCATCAAAAGATGCAGAGGAACAAAACATAAAGATGAGGACTGCACTCAAGGCAGAAAGTCCAGAAGCAGACCCGTATATAAAACAAACTCCCAAATGCTCATGTCCTTGGTTTAAAGGTAATGGAAAAGCGGTGCAGTGAAAATGAGCAACAAGAAAACCTAAGTGGTTAGAATACGGGACTTCTTAATCGAGACGACCATGCAAGTGTATAATTTGAACTCAGTTTTCCTATGTGAAACAAAAAAATCCGAAGAGAATTTACTGAAGTGGTAGTGAGTCTGTAACCCTCCTTGAGACTACTAGAGGTGAATGATCTCTAGTGCAATACTACTCTAACTCAGTCCCCTGAGACTTCCTACAGATAAAGTTCCCAGGAAACTAGCTCACAGTTAAAAAGCACAAAACACAAGGAAACAAGCTATCATGAGGACAATCTGCAGAAACAAAAGAAATACCCACAAGGTTTTCAGACACTGCAATTGGAAAACATGGTATAGAAAACTTGGAGATTATATATATTTTTTAATGTTTGAGAGAGATAGCATGAGCGGGGGAGGGGCAGAGAGAGGAGACACAGAAATCTAAAGCAGGCTCTAAGCTGTCAGCACAGCGCCCGACACAGGGCTTGAACTCATGAACTGCAAGATCATGACCTGAGCTGAAGTTGAATGCTTAACTGAGCCACCCAGGTGCCCCAAAACTCAGATATATTTAAAGAAATAAAAGATGTTTGAAAATAGGAGCAAGGAATAAGAATACTTAGAAATGAAAGCAAAGCATGGATTAAAGAACAGAGAAGGCATAGCTGAAGGAAAAATTGGTGAACTAGAAGCTATGTCTGAGGAAATCATTCTGAATGCAGGGTAGAGAGGCAGAAATGGGTAATAGGAGGGGCGCCTGGGTGGCTCAGTCAGTTAAGTGTCTGACTTCAGCTGAGGTCATGATCTCACAGTTCATGAGTTTGAGCCACGCATCAGGCTCTGTGCTGACAGCTCAGAGCCTGAAGCCTGTTTCACATTCTGTGTCTCCTTCTCTCTGCCCCTCCCCTACTCATGCTCTCTTACTCTCTCAAAAATAAACAAACATTAAATAAATTTAAAGAAAAAGAAATGGGTAATATGAAAAAGGGGGTAAGAGACAGGAAAAGAATGGTAAGGTCTTTTTTTAATATGATAGATTTTTTTTTTTAAGTTTATTTATTTTGAGAGAGGGTAGGGGAGGGGCAGAGGGACAGAAAGAAAATCCTAAGCAGGCTCCACACTATCAGCACCAAGCCTGATGCAGGGTTCAATCTCATGATCTTTGAGATCATGACCTGAGCCAAAATCCAAGAGCTGGACACTTAACTAACTGAGCCACCCAGTTGCCCCAGGATCTAACATTTCTGACCTGAGTTAAAGAAGGAAAATGGGAAGAAGTATTATTCAAAGAGATCTTGACTGAGATTTTCCAGAAGGACTAGCTGTTACACTTAGAACATGGTGGTACAGTATGAGTAAGCAGAGAAACCAATGGAACAAAAAGACCAAAAAGTAGATCTGAGTACAAATGGAAATCTATTTGGTAAAGGTAGTGCCTCAAATCACTAGCCTTGAGATGGTGTTGGGCCAAATGAACGGCTCTTCGGACAAAGAAAATTGGACCCAAACTTGTGCCACATACTTGAATACATTTGATGTTAATCAAATGAATCGGAGATCTAAATGTAAAATATAAAACCAGATGATCCTGGAAAGACAGTGGCAACAGTGACACAGTTTTTGAATCTCTGGGTCCCCACATGAAGCCACTACATTAAAAAACTCAAAAACCACAGACATTCACAGCAAGAGTAGATGACAAGGAATCCTGCAGACCCCAAAACACAAGCAGAGACAAACAGCAGCAGACAGTGTCTAGAAAAAAAATGGGAGCAATGGAGCACCTGATGGACCTGAGAAGAGGAGAAAAGAACCCCAAACAGGCAACACATTTACACCAGAAAGTACTGGGCCAATGTACAAACTGCAGCTTGAAGCAAGAGGGTTTCTGCCACCCCCACAGCAGGTGACCACAAAGTGGCCATGGCAAAGACGAGGAGGCTGGGGGAGGCTGAGCCCCACAAACTTCTGAAACTCATCTGCTGGGGCTCCTTCCCACATAGAGCCCCACAAGCAAAAAAAAAAAAAAAAAGAAAACTCAGAGAGCTGAGTGTGAAGGAGAGCAGAGGCTGAGTAGGGACAAGGGACCTGAAAAGCAGATAAAAGTTGGGGAAGGTCCCACTAGTCAAAGAAGATGGGACAACTTGAACTTCAAAAAGAATAATAAATACAACTGAATGAAACCCATCAAAATAGGTTTAAATCCATTAAGTTTGTATATTTAAAATCATCACCTTCAAAGGATAACAGGAAAAATAATTCGTTATTGTGAAAATTGATAAATAAAAAGAAGCATTTATCCTACGTTCTATGCCTAAAACCACTGACTTGCCTATTTATAAAAATATCCCAATCAACCAATGAAATAGAAATGGTTCAATTAGAACACCACCACCAAAGAATTAAGGAAGGCACTGAACATCAACTGATCCTTCCATCACAAAACAAAGACATTACTTGCCTCCTGATGAAAGAACATACCACTGCCTACCATGTTACCACAGGCTTGAACTCAAACAGAGTCTTATCAAGCCTCTGGATATCAGCTGCCAATTTACAGGAAACAGAGCAGAAATAACATACTAAGTTGTACAATGAATATATAACCAGCACTGTATAGACTGGGGAAAACTCCAGGGCAAATGGAGGAAAGGAATGGAAGGGGAAGCTGTAGACTGAGAGAGACTTAAAGATGTATCAATTCTAAGAAAATGGGAAAAACTAAATTATGGTGTTCAGGGAGACCCACTTGAGCAATAAACCCATAAAGCAACTCAAGAAAATGCTTACTAGATGTGGGGAATAAGTTTAAGAATTCTCGGAGTTTGCACCAATGGGTTAACAAAGTTTAGGGCGGAAAGCCGCCACAGGACGAAAGCGCTCATCGTAGAACAAAGCACAGAGCGGAAAGCCACTTCCACAGAAAGAAAGTGTCTGCTCGAAAACAGGTAGAGGCAGAAAGCCACGGCAGCAGGGCAGAAGTGCCCAGGATTAGTCATTAAGTAAAACAAAGCACAGGGTGCAAAGCCGCCACAGGGTGGAAATGCCCAGAGCTAATTAGTGAGAAAAATATCTTGTTGACCCTGAGGTAGCATGCTCTGTCTTAGCCCCTAGAAAAGCTAAGATAAAAAGACACAGCACCTGGTGCCTGCCATAAACAGCCATCTGCTCAGCACTGGGATTTTGTTTTGTATTGACCCAAACCCCTAACACCACATATCTCACACCCGAGTTAATGATCACTGTTTCATTGTCTCTTTCTGCACGTACATCATGTTTGTCAGCCTTCTGATCCTAACAAAAACAGACCAAGGACCCTTTCTCAGGGTTCTTGTTTCCTCCCGGACATTAGCCTCTCTCATATTCAATTCCACTCTCTTGTGGGACAAGAGAGAACTCCAGACTCAAAGTCTGCGACGACTAGAAAGATCAAGATAGGGGATAAGTCTAGGGGATGGGGAGAAGGGGGAGGGGAGGACATAAAAGATTTTAAAAGTCATATGACAGACACTATATAAAACCAAAAATCAAACTGGGAATAAGTATTTGCAACTGACATCATGGATAAAGGGCAATCTCCCTAGCATATAAAAGAACTCTTAAAAAGTAAGAAAGGAAACACCAAGAATCTGACAGAAAAATAAATTTTAAAAAAGGGAACCAACGAAGCACAGGATACTAAAACAAGAGTATGTGGCCGGAGGGATCCTTCAAGAACAGGAGGTAATAGATGTGAGGGATGACAGGGTCAAGAAAGCCACCAGTAGACAGGGTGTCCAATGGATGCTAAAGCCACACCATTTCAAAGCATCCCCCTTGAGTGACAAAGGGAAGATGGACCTTCGCGATGTCGAGACCTGGCAGGCAGTGCTGTCAACAAACCAGTATGTGCCTCCTGGTGTGAAATAAGAAGGGTACATACAGCTACAAGATGTCCAACCGGAATCCAATCACAAGCCAATGGACAAATCCAGAATCTGATACATCCCATTGCCCTGCATTCTTTAAAAATTCAAAATAATAACACAAAGTGCCACTATAAAAAGCTGCTTGGAAGTACTGTGCAGACAGTGAGGCCTTTTGATTGTTGCTACAGAGTGATCAAGTGGTGACCTAGCCATTCTGTCAGGAAACCCCTAGAAGTCACGAAGACAAATGCTCCAGCTGATACCCGAGGGCTTCGGCCCCCTGAACACGCAGATTTTCTGAAAGGTCTTCATCTTGGGCTTCTCTGCCATCCCCTCCCTCCACTGAACGATGTATAAAGGCTTCTGAAGAAAAGAAAGTCTCCTTCAAATGATGGATTACTTACAACAGTAATGTTGGGAGACATTGTTTAGTCACTGCCAAAGTGAAGGACCACAAGGGGAAATGCAAGGCGAACCTCCCCACCCCCGCCTCCACTACACTTCTTACCATTCAGATTTCTGTCATTCCCTGCAAGGGCTGCCTGCTTGTCTGTTTCCGATTCTGCCTCATTTTCGTCCATGTTGTAGTCCTCCTCTCCTCCCAGCTTCTGCTGGTTTCTTCCTGCAAACAAGCAAAGGCACAGAGCACACAACCCACGTCATTTCTCTCTCGAGGCCATAGGGGCACCCGAGCCCAGGAACTGGGGTTTTCCAGGTGACAGCTTAATGATCTGGTCTTTCTGCGACCTCTCGGGAGGTAGGGAGGACTTGTGTGCCTGCTGCCTGAACAAACAGCAGGTGCGAGGTCTCTACTTATGTTCTGTCCAATTAAACTCTGAGTCCATATAAACCATGGCCCTCAACAATACTCAGGGCTGGAACTGAGGAACCTAATGAATTAAACCCATATTCCAGTTTTCTGAAGACACAATCCACTCAAGGTTAAAGGAAGGCACCACTGTTGCTGGAAACAACAGGTTTCTAGTTAATGACGGCACCTCCACAGAAGGGCTGGTGACTCTGACAGAAGGAAATAGAGCAGCTACTGGGAGTCGAAGGATGGCTTTTTCCATCCTGCCTACACAATTCAACTATTCATCACTTAAGTCAGCCCCACAGAGAACAACCAGAAAAGATCAGGACGAAATGTGTTCAAGAGACACGTTCATAGGGTTTCACGTGAATGTCTCACATACACATATTGATAGACTTCACTCTGGTATGTTTCCCTCTGCTCACTGCCTGACATGGAAGTGAAGCACATGCCTTTGGCCCCTGCCACTTTCTTGTACAATCAGGTCACTACAAATGCCCCAGGACGACGTGTATCCTGCAGGCCCTGCGGGACCTCGAACCAATCTTCAGCTGTTACGCTCCACGGACAGTCTGAAACCTGAGTGCCACTGGGTCGGCTCCCTGACTTTCCTTTTCTTTTTAATTCTTCAACTGCACCCTCGTGAGAGCACATTCCTCAGAAAGAGAAACTTGAATACAAATTAGATCGATAGGACATCAAGGTAATTTTCACAAACAAGCACATTCCCCACTCCTGTTAGTGGGTCATCCCACTGACAGGTATCTTCTCTTCCTAAGTGTTCCTGGCTCAGTCGGGAGTGAAGTCTTCCACACTACTTTTAGGGACCCAAGTACACCCCAGGATACTGTGCTGATCTCCATTTCCCACAGTTTCGTGTGCCTTTAAAGAAAAGTCAACCAAACCAGAGAGGGAGGAGTCACGTGTCACTTTGCTGCAATGCGCACATTGGCACGAAACCCCCTCTACCCAGTCATCCCTCCCTCCATTCCCAGGGCACCAGTGGCAACACCACACCACGTGACGCTGCGGAAGACGCAGGCCAGGTGTGTGGCCCAGTGTGGGCTACGTTCACAAGGCACCTAGCACCCACGTCAGGCCTTCCACTGAGACACTCCCCCCCACCCCCCCACCGACTCCCTGTGAACCTGCAACTGGTGCGAGCACACAGCTCTTCCCTCCCGCCTCCCACTCTGTAAGACACCCAAGGAATGAGACCAGCGGATGGCAAACTGCTGTTCGGGAAGCTTCCTAGGGGCCCCTCCAGTGTCAGGGGATGGTTGGTGGAAAGGAGTCTGCGGACGCCCACAGAGCAGCTCACACACCTTCCTCATCAGCGTCCTGCTCTTCCTCCTGCCCGTCGGGGACAACCAGCTGGTCCCGCTCTAGGTCCTCGGTGTCCTGGTTCTCTGGGCTCTCCAGCAAGGCTGCTGGCGCCCGCGGGGTGTGGCCCACCGCCTCCGCTTCCCCAGTGCCTCTTCCACCTGCAGGCCTGTCTTCATCGGCCACCTGCTCTGGGCCCGGCGGTGCTGGCGGCAGCCCCGGCTCGTCCCTCCGAAGAGCCTCCTCACCGACGGCCTGAATCTCGTTGGTCTCCTCTGTGCACAGAACACCGTTCACTGCAACCTCACCAGCATTTACTTTCATTGGAACAAAAACACAACCCCTCATACCACTCAGTTTCTGGAGCCTTCCCAGGGGCTGTGGCTAGGGGAGCAACTGGGTAATTTACTCTGTGACTCCGTAAAGACTCCAGGTGCCACTCAACCTGCAGCTCATCTTCAGACCCATGAGGAAGAGAGAAGTGCTTCAGGGAAAAAATTTGGACTCAGTTATCCTGATTACAGGGACAACCAACAAGCTGAGGTTATCTGATGGCAATAACGGAGACAAGTACTTGGGAGTGGGCTGTGCCAGCCGCCACGGAGTCATTCCACAGGGACACAGCAGCCTCTGGTTCCCAGTGACAGCTGCCCAGAACTCAGCCATCTCCCTGTAATCCCACAGTCTCGCTGATGTCCTCAATAAAGCACGGCCTGGGCCTCTCTTTACACAGCTGCCAAAGAACAAGGCACTTGGTTTACAGGGACGAGAGGTAAGAGAGGGAGGCACCAATTCCAGGTGCCCACAGAGACCGTCACCTTCCTCCTGCAGCCCAAACCCAGCTCACCAACTGCCTCCAGCAGGGACACTCTGTCCTGAGGCCCCGTGCACAAATATTGGACACGAGCTGTCATCACATGGCTTTGCAGAGGGCTTCCGTGTATAATTACCAAGCTTCACTCACCTTTCTCACCTCGTCTCCTCAAATCCAAAGCCACCTCAGAACTGGGGGCTGGTGTCTGGGGCTCCCCATCGCTGGGCACGTTTCCTTTCACTGGTGGCACCTCTGCCTGGGGCAGGTCGACTTCCTGTGGCCTGGGCTGAGGCTCCTCGGGGGCTCGGAGCTGAAACAGGAGCACAGGACGGCCAGGGGGCTCCGTGACCTTAACCTCACAACAATCCCAAGCAAGGAGTGGATGTCCTTCTGACAGTCAACACACTGAAACCTTGAGAAATGCTATGATATACACCGATCGTGCTCTACCAGCTGGCATAAATCCAAGCTCTGAGGTTAAGATCTCCCAGAAAGTATTTTCAATACTGTATTAACAAGTAGGCAGAAGATCAACAAGGACAAGGAAAACCCGAACACTATAAACCAACCACACCAGGCTGACTTCTATAGAACACTGGCCTGACAGGAGCAAATCACATTCTTCAAATGCACATGGAACATTCTCAGGGAGAAACATACTTAGGCAACGAAACAATCCTCAACAAATTTGAAATGATCGGAGAACATGCTTTGTATGATGTCAATCACAATGGAATGCAATTATCAACGATGATAAAATTAGAGAAATTCACAAATATGTAGAAATGAGACAACACACTCCTGAATAACCAGTGGATCAAAGAAAAAACAATAAATGCAAATAAGAGAGAAAAATGAAAACAAATACATAACATACCACACTTAAGGGACGCTGCTAAAGCAGTGCTTGGAGGGAAATTTACAGGCCTATATTAAGGAAAAAAAATAGAAAGATCTCAAAACAGTAATCTAATCTTCTACCTTAAAATACTGGAAAAAGAAGAGCAAACTAAACCTAAAACAAGGACGGACATAATAAAGGTCAGAGCAGGAATTAAGAAATATAGAATAGAAAAACAACGGAAAACATGCATGAAATCGAAGTGAATTCTTTGAAAAGAACAAAATTGACAAGCCTTTAGCTAGATTAAACAAGAAAAAGAAAAATTACTAAAATCAAAAATAAAATAGATACAAATAAAATATTAGACCTTACACAAAAATATTAGAAAGGAATACTGTGAACAACTGCATGTCAACTTTGAGGACTTAGATGACATCAGACAAGTTCCTAGAACAATACAAACTACCGAAACTGACTCAAGAAGTAGGAAATGTGAGTGGACTTACAACAAGACATTGAATTAGTAATTTTAAAATGTCCTCCAAAGAAAAGCCCAAGCCCAGATGACTTCACTAGTGAATTCTAGCAAACATTTAAAGTATCAATACCAGCTCTTCACAAACTCCTCCAAAAAATAAGAGAAAGGAATACTCCCCAACTCATTCTATGAAACAAATATTACCTGATACCAAAACCAAAGACAAGAAAACTACAGACCAATATCTCTTAAGAATACAGACACCAAAATCCTTAACAAAATACTGGTGAAATCAAATCTAGCAACATATAAAAGGATTATATACCATGACCAAGTGGGATAAATCCCATGAATGTAAGGTTAAACATACAAAAATCATTCAGTGTAATATATCAACATAAAGGACAAAAGAACACATGATCATCTTAATAGATGCAAAAAAAAAAATTGACAAAAATCCAATGCTTCTTCTGGATAAAAACACTCAACAAATTAAGAACAGAAGGGAACTTATTCAGCTTGATAAACTCCATCTATGAAAACACATAGCTAACATCAGACTTAATGATAAAAACCAAATGGTTTCTCTCCATGATCAAGAACAGGGATGTCTGCCCTTCCACCTCTGTTTAGCACTGCCCTAGCCAGGGCAACTAGGCAATAACAAGAAATAAAAGGCATCCAGACTGAGAAGGAAAATGTACAACTATCTCTCTTTTTTGGTGACATAATATTGTACACAGAAAATCCAAAGGAATCATACACCAACAAATAATATTAGAATAAAGAAGTTCAGCAAGGCTGCAATACAATATATATATATCAATATAGAACAGTGAATTGTATTCCTATACACTAGCAATGAGTAAGACAATAAAATTTAAACAATTCTATTTATGGTAGCATAAAAGATACAAATAAACTGAACAAAAAAAAGTGCAAGACTTCTGTAAACTACAAAACATTCTTTGAAAGAGATTTTTACACTTGATCTTAGCCAAAAGGTTGAGAAGCAATGTTTGAAAGAGATTTTTAAAGGACTTAATTAAATGGAAAGACATCCCACATTCATAGAACAAAAGATGTCCTTTGTTGTTAAGATGGCAATACTTCCAAGCTGATCTACAGAGTCACTGTAATCTCAGTCAAAATCTCATCCAACTTTGTTGAAGAAATTGACAAGCAGATCCTAAAATTCATATGGAAAGTCAACCAACAAACAGGAGTCAAAATAGTCTTTAAAAAGAACAATGTTGAATGATTCATCACTTCCTGACTTCAAAGCTTACTACAAAGCTACAGTAATCATGGTGGTGTAGTATTGACATAGGGGACAAACAGACCAATGGAACAGAACGAGAGTCCACAAATAAACCCTCATATTTACAGTAAATTGATTCTCAACAAAGGTGCCATGGCAATTCGGTGGAAGAAAGAATTGTTTTTTCAAAAAAGGTGCCAAGAGACAACTGGATATTGACACGCAAAAGAATAAATTTGGACCCCTACCTCACACCATATACATAAAATTAACTCAAAATGGATCACAGGACTAAATGTAGGAGCTAAGAACTATAAAACTCTTAGAAGAAATTATAAATCTTCATGACCTTGGGATAGGAAGCAACAGAATAACAAACTGGACTTCGTCAAAACTAAAAACTTTTATATTTCAATGAACATCATGAAGAAAGTGAAAAAATAACTCATATAATGGGAAAAAATATTTGCAAGTCATATAGCTGATATCTCTCTATATATACATATATATGTGTGTGTGCATTTATATATATATATATATGCATACGTGTGTGTATGTATATACATACATAAAGAACTCCTACAACTCAATTATAAAATAACTCAATCAGAGGCACCTGGATGGCTGTCAGTTGAGCATCCGACTTCAGCTCATGTCATGATCTCATGGTTTGTGAGTTCGAGTCCCACATTGGGCTAGCTGCTATCAGCACAGAGCCCACTTCAGATCCTCTGTTCCCCTCTCTCCCTGCCTCTCTCCTGCTTGGTGTGTGTCTGTCTCTCTCTCAATAATAATAATAATAATAATAATAATAATAATAATAATAAAACATTAAAAAAACTCAATTAAAAAATGGGCAAAGGATCTGAATAGACATTTCTCCAAGAAAGATATACAAATGGCCAATAAAACACAAGAAAAGATGCTCAATGTTAGTTATTATGGAAATGCAAATACAAACCAAAATGAGATAGGACTCCACACCCGCAGGGATGGCTATAATGACAACAACAGATAATAACCAGAGTTGGCAAGGATGTGGAGAAATCGGAACCCTCAAATTGCTGGTGAAAATGTAAAAGAGTGTGATTGTTTTTTGAAAACAGTCTGGCAGTTTCTCATTAAACACTGAGTTACCATATGACCCAGCAATTCCACTCCTGGGTATATACCTAAGAGAAATGAAAACTTGGGTCCACACAAAAATGTCTATCTACATGAATGTTCACAGCAGCATTATTCATAATAAGCCAAAAACTAGAAATAACCGAAATCCCCATCAATTGACAAATGAATCAACAAAGTGTGGTGCACACACACGATATTATTCAGCCATAAACAGGAATGAAGTATTCATACATGCAAACACATGGACGAACCTTGAAAGCATTATGCTAAGTGAAAGGATGTAGACACAAATGGCCACATATTATATGATTCTATTGACATGAAATGTCCACATAAGGCAAATCTATAGAAACAAAGTAGATTAATGGTTTTCTAGGGATGAGATGGGAGAGCTAACAATTATGGGTTTATTTGGGGGTAATGAAAATGTTCTAAAATTCACTGTAATGGTTGCACAACTTTTTAATATACTAAAAACCAATGAATTGTGACTGTTACATGGGTGAATGTATGGAATGAAAATTACCTCTCAATAAAACGGTTATAGTTAAAACTAACAAGCGAAGATTTCCTGAAGGCTTCGAGCAGCAGCTTCGTGGGCCAAACTTCACACACCCTGCCAACATGGGCTCCCGGCCCCCCTACTGACCAGCTGGTGCAGGGGCCACAGTATTTAACCATCTCCATGAGCCTCAGGGCCTTCAAAACAGAACAACAGCAACTCTCTCCCAGGGTGGCTGTGGAGTCACCCTGGTAAAGCCCTGAGCATGGGGTCGGGTCAGAGCCCGGCATACCCGGTCAGAGTCCCAGCATCCAGAGACAAGGCTGGTATGTCTCAGGGAACCAAACCTACCAGGGACAGCAGAGGTAAGAGCAAATCAGACAGCAGATAAGGGAAGTGAATGTCTGAACTGAGGGGAGGAAAGCCTTCTGGAAATTCTGGACAGAACAAAAACGAGGATTACCTGCTGGCCTTGGTCCTTTTTTTCATTCAGGTCCCTGGAAGCGACAGCTTCATTTCCCTTTTTGGTGACTTCTTCTATTCGCTCCTCACACTGCTCCTTCACCTCTTTCATCTGATTGATGCACTGGCTCCTTTGGTGAAAGAAAGCAAAAAAAAAAAAAAAAAAAAAAAAAAAAAGACAAATATTTAGGGATGTGTCTATACACCAAGTGTTTCCTGCCATGACCATGGAATCCACTGTGTCAATAAGAGACAGAGCTCATCGTTTTCCTGCTTCCAGCTCTGTATCTCAAGAGCATACGTAAGGCAGGGCAACACGTGTGTTTCACTTATTAAGTGGCAAGAAAACTAGTTGACTGAAACTCACTAAAAATTTGTCACACTCTTCTAAAACAAGTGAATTTTATTGGTTAGAAAAAAAAGTATTTAAATTTTTTTTTCCAACGTTTATTTATTTTTGGGACAGAGAGAGACAGAGCATGAACGGGGGAGGGGCAGAGAGAGAGGGAGACACAGAATCGGAAACAGGCTCCAGGCTCTGAAAGCCTGACGCGGGGCTCGAACTCCCGGACCGCGAGATCGTGACCTGGCTGAAGTCGGATGCTTAACCGACTGTGCCACCCAGGCGCCCCGAAAAAAAAGTATTTAAAAAAATGCAATCTGTGTTGTGGCGCCTGGGTGGCTCAGCTGGTTGAGTGTCTGACTCTTGATTTCAGTTCAGGTCATGATCCCAGGGTTGTGGATTCAAGTCCTACATTGGGCTCCATGTTGAGTGTGGAGCCTACTTGGGATAGTCTCATTCTCTCTCTCTCTCTCTCTCTCTCTCTGCCCCTCTCCCTGACTCATGCTTTCTCTAAAATAAGTTAAAATTAAAAATATATATACAACCTGAGATATAGTAAGAAATACATACATTTGGTCTTGTCCCCAGCTATTAGCTCAGAGCACCTAAAAGTCCTTAATTTCCTGAGTAATAGGAGAGTCTTCTGTTAGTCAAAGGGAGTCTCTCTGGACCAGACCTCAGATTATGCTAATTCGCTGGCTCATGAAGCCTTAGGATGGGGGCTGGTGGCCAGAGGAAACAATCCCATGATTATAGGGTTGGACTTTCAGCCCCACCCCCATCCTCCAGGAAATGGGGAAAGTAGAGATGGAGTTCAACCATGCGACCAATGATTTAATCAATTGTGCCTATGTAATAAAACCTCCAATAAAATCTCTGGGTAATGAGGCTTGGCAAGCTTCCCAGCTGGTGAACATACCAATGTACTAGAAAGGTAGCACCGAATTCCACTAGGAAAGGAGCTGTCTCCCCCACAAATGCCCTAAAACCAAGTCTCTACCATATAACTTGTTCCTGAGTTACATCCTTTATAATAAAACTGCAGTTGTACGTACAGCACGTGCTTGAGGAGTTCTGTGAATCATTCTAGAGAACCATCAACCCTGAGCAGTACAGGAAGCAGAGTTCAAGCGGCCTGGGGACACTCAGAACTTGTGGGTGTCATGTGAAGAGGGGAGAGTCTTGGGACCAAAGCCCGTTGTAACCTGTGGGGTTTGTGCTAACTCTGGACAGTGTCAAAATCCAACTGGACTTCCGCTTCCGGAAAGATGAAATAGATGTATTTTTCCCTAGTCCTCCCATTAAGCACAACTAAAAACCCTGGGCATTGTATTTAAAACAAACATAAGAGGACTGGACAGTAGAGAGAAGAAGGCAGACTGGCCAGGGACCTCGGATCCACAGAACACCATGGTAGTGTCACTGGAGAGCACGTGGGAAGCCTGTGTTTCCACCCACACCTGACAGGAACACATCCTCTCCCCATGGGGTGATGTCAGAGGGTGTCCGTGAAGAGTCCAAGCCTTCTTGTGTGAGTCCCAGGCAGCAGGAAGAAACGAAGAGGAAAGGGAAAGGAGAGGAGGGTGTGGTGGACTGTCCTCATCTTCAGAAGCCTTCCTACAGTCCCACGCTACCACTACCTTTCCCCACTGGCCAGAATGTAGTCACTGGGCCATACTTAACTGAAAGTAGGGTTAGGAATGCAGAATTACATTGGGGGATAAAAAATAACAGATTTAGAGAAGCAATGGCCAGTCTTTTCCATAGGCAGTTTCAAAAATATTTTGAGGCACAAAATATTAATGATTGCATACAGTCCCAAGTTGAGAACATATTCAATTATATACTATTATATTAACTTAAAAGGGTTAGAATTGGAGACACCAGCATGAATTCATGCTTGGTTTAATATGAATACAGCTGGAAACAAACAGAAACATTTATCAATGTCTGCATATAACCCAGGTTAGTACACACACACACAGGTCTCTCTACTCTGTAGCTGATAGGGCCCAGAAACACCACCACCCCAGCAGCAACAAACACACCCAGTCCCCAGATCTTGGCTTCTTAGCACCACTCTCCAACTAAAAAGCAACCAGGAGCTCCTCAGAGAAATGGTTGATTGGGTGATTCTAGGATACACAGAAGAGTCTGGAGCGTCTTCTGGTGCCAGAATGTCACGGAGTGCTCAAAAAGGGTGCAGGGCACACTGCTGGGAGTATGATCAAAACTGGAACAATGTGAGCAAAAAATAAATAAAATAGTAGTGGATTATAACCCACGGTATAAAATAGATATTCCTAAGTCCACGCTGATATAAATAATTAGATATGTAAGAAGAAGAGCCAGATCTGTGCAGGAAAATTTCAAATAGCTTATGTAGACACCCTGCCCTTAGGGGAAATGGAGCATAACACCCCAATCTTCAAGTGTAGGCTATGCACACTGACTTCCTAAGACAGCAGCACAGAGGGCGAAGTAACAGTAAGTTTACGGTGAAGAAGCCTGATAGACCCCACCTCGGTAAGGTAAAGATTAACAAGAGTGACAAGCCCTATGGACAGTAAGTCCCCTTGATACCAGGCTGATGGAAGCAGCACTTTACTTCGGTGGCCTTCCCCTGGAAATGTGTTGCCCCAGTTTAACCATGAGAAAAACACCAGATAAAGCCCAACTGGAAATTGTTCTACAAAATACCTGACCAGTATTCCTATCAATATTATAAAAAGTCTGAGAAACTGTCATAGGCAAGAGGACTCTAAGGAAACATGGTGAATAAATGTTAATGGGGGATCCTGGAAAAGAAAAAGGACATCAGGGATAAACTGAGGAAACGCGGATGAAGTATGAACCTTAGTTAATAATAATGTATCCACACTGGCTAATTAATTGTGACAAGTACACCACATCCATGTAGGAGTGTTAACAATACAGAAAATGGCTCTGCGGTTTACAGGAACTCTCTGTGGCAACGATGTAAGCCTAAAACTGTTCCAAAATTGAAGATTTATTTTTAAAAAATAAAAATAAAAATGAACTGAGCTGGAGGACACCCACCCAGCTGGTGTCAGAGAGTTGTTGTTGGAACATATAATCTAATTCAGACTGAGCCCCTATTTAGCTAAGACATTCTGAAGCATCACAGTTAGCTTTCTGCATAGGATTTATTTTCAGAGTAACTTGTGTGTCAGGGTTGAAAAGTGATGGGAGAATTACCCACTTGTACAAATAAGGAAGCTGGGAGGTGATCTGAAAGTCTGACACTGACCAGAGCCAGAGGACAGAAAGTGACAAGACTGAACCCAGAAGGGACTTGGGGTTTCCTGGCTCTGTGCCAGACCTCTATGACACGGCCACCTCTTCTGAGTCACAGGCCTTTCGGAGCCAGGTATGGGTGCACTTAGCCTGGAACTCCTGTAATGTGCCCTTCAGTTCAAAGGACTGAGTGGCTCTCAATGACCCACAGGGAGAGAAGGGCATCAATGAAAGCCAGACTTCCTGACCTTGGACAGCTTACAGAACAAGAGAAGGCTTGTTGAAAAATTCATTTAAATAAAATTCTTACAAACACACGAGTCCCCGGTGGTAGACCAGTAGCTTCAACACAGAGAACAAAAAGAGATATCTCTGTCCTCAAAGTACTAACCATTCCAATTCACTGTTATCAGACGTTATCCCAGAAGCAAGTGAACAGGTGCACAGCCATTCCTGAGCCTTTAAAAACCTACCAATGGGAAACAATGTACTGTTTTCACCTCCTCTCAGCCCTGCCAAAATCAAGTACAAAGAGCCTCTCTCTCCCAGCCTTGTGGATGAAGGTCAGCTTTCCACATTCCAGCTCAACAGCATTAAGGGAACAACCTCAGATTGAAGCTCCAATTCTAAGTCGCAGGTCATATGGACTGTGACAGTGTTACTTCCTGAAGGCCTCGGGTAAGCTTGCTCTTCCACGCATGTGGTGAACATTCAGTCATTAACTAGAGCTAAAAGGAGAGACACACAGGACTCGACCACCAGTGATTATTGTTAACGGGTGGAGTCGCTGTAAATGGAATGTACACGGTACAGGGATCTATCAAGGCAGGTCACCCGATCATCCAGGGCACTGATCATCCGACTGGTGCTGTTGCATTCCAGCAGTAGCTTTTGCAAACTATTTCCTCATGGCGTGGAGATGAGATGACAAGCAGTTCATGTGAGAAAGCAACCCTAAGTGCTCTGGGGAGAGAGCCTGCAAAGCAGTGTGTGGATCAATACAGTGATCGCTTAGTGATGTCTGCCACAGGTGCAGGCATGAGAAGTGGGGATGTGGGCCGCCTCTGATCCTAAAGAAAGAATATTAACTTGTGCATCAGGAACCCTGGCCTTGCTGTCGGCTTTTTCACTGCCAGGACTGCCTTCTATAAAAGGTTTAGGCCAGACAGGGTGTCTTCACAGGGGGTGAAGGTATGCTTCAGTTGTCCCACGAACTGAATGCACAACTTTGAATATATGACTCACAAGGTGCCCATAACTTTTTATCAGATTCTCAGAATGGGTCTGTATTTCAAAGAAATTAAGAATAATTCATTCTAGCTTCCAGCATTCCACAAATGTCATCCCCACGAAACCTGCTGTATCTGGGACAAGGCTCTGGGCACAACCACTGCAATATACGAGGTCAGCTAGAAAGAGCTGCAATCTAGCTTCTGACCTCCTAAGAGAAAAAGAGTGAGGCCAGCACACACAGCCATTGTGCTCACTGTCTGCTCCTCCATGGGGAGCAGAGCTGCCCTCCCCGTTCCCCGGGCCTGGCTGATTTCTGATTTCCGGCTGGGCCAACCTCATCTGGGTCAACATTTATCAAGTGAGGCCATTAATGGCTTATCCTATTTCAATCAATGGATGGAAAATGTGCATTAGGGTATCTTTTAAGGATGAATAATAAGACTGGGGCAGTCTTCACTTCTGTCTGAATGCATCTTGTTGATTACTAGCCTAACTCAGGGTTTCTCTGCTGAGCACTACTAGTGTTTGGGGCCAGAAAAAAGATGCTGTTGTGGAGCCCGCCCTGTGCATCATAGGATGCTCAGCATCAGGTCCTCGGACATTGCCAAAGGTCTCCTGGGAGCAGAATCACCATCTAAAATTAAGAACCACTGGCCTAGCTGAGTAAGTTTCCATACGTGTATTTTTTAATGTGTATTTATTTTCAGAGAGGGAGAAAGAGAAAGAGAGAAAGAGAGAAAGAGAGAAAGAGAGAGAGAGAGAGAGAGGGAGAGAGAGAATCTCAAGCAGGCTTTGCACCATCAGCACAAAGCCCAATTCAGGGCCCATGAACCATGAGATTGTGACCTGAGCTGAAATCGAGAGTCAGATGCTTAACTGACTGAGCCACCCAGGCAACCCATATGCATATTTTCGAATTATGTTTCCTTTGTATTGACTGTTAGTGCAGGTCCTCTGAATATTTACGTAGTTGGGGCTTCCTGGTTTTAGTTTAGTTGGTTTTAGTTTAGTTTAGTTGGTTTTAAAGTGATCAGGAAAAAAATTGCTTTGGGGGGGGGGGACAATCTTTCGGAAGGACTTCAGAATCCTAAAGAGGGCAGCAGTGTGAAGAACCTTATTCAGAAGGCAACTTGGCAATTTATAAAACATTAACCTATAGGTGAGTCCTTTTTAGAAGGAAATAATCCAAAATAATAATTTTTTAAAGTTATACGTATTGATGTCAAGCTTGTTATAACAACCAAAACTTAGAAGTAACCTAAATATCCAAACAGGCAAATCGTGAATTAAATTTGGTGCCCCCACATCGTAGAATATTAACCAGCCATTTTTAACGATATAACATTTTGGAGCAGTACAGACTTTTATTTATACCTAATGCAAGTAAGTGGAAAAAATGATTTTAAAATGCTACTGGTGACTACAATTACGTGAAAAATTTGTATGACCTCGAACACGGACTAGGGAGAAGTCAGCAAATGGAAGAGAGGACCAGGCTCCTAGGTGGCTGGTTGCCTGTGAATCCCAGACCCCCTGTACTGGAATTATTCTGCCTTTATGGGGAAAAAATACACAGACTACAACTTACTCTCCAGTCTCTAAGTTGGTTTATACTGTCCTACTATGGGGTCTAGCTAACTTTCTAGAAGTTCATCATTTTGTTGTGATCATAAAAATACTCTGAGAAGTAAAAGTGTAGGGTTTTTGTACGCAATGGAAGTCATCTGCTTAAAACAGACTGTCGTAACTGGAGACGGGACAGACAGCATGGGGGCTGTGGTGACTAATACCGTACTGTATGCCTGGAACTTGCCGAGAGTGAAGATTCTAAGTGTTCTCACCACACACACACACACACACACACACACACACACACACACACACACACAGAAGGATGAGGAATCGTTAACTAGCTTGATTTGGGACATCATTTCACAAGGTACAGGCATATCAAAATATCACACTTTATTCCTTACATTCACATAATGATCGTCAATCATACTTCAGTAAAGCTGAAAAATAAAAGTACTCCATTGTCACTGCAGAAATTCAGAAAGACACTAAAATCTCACAGAAACAGAACGTCCACAATGCCGACACCCAGAAACAAATCACTGATACTATGCCAAAGTGCCATTCAGTCTAGGAGATGGACTTGGGACACATCTGAGCACTTCAGGAAAATGTTTTTTAAAGGCTTTCGATTATTAACTTAACCACCAGTACACCTGCACTTTAAAACTTAATGTAACTTCACAAAGTATGTTGATAAGGGGGTGCCTGGGTGGCGCAGTCGGTTAAGCCAACTCCTGGTTTCCGCTCAGGTCATGAGCTCACAGTTTGTGGGTTCGCTCCCCGGGCCTCCTCAGGATTCTCTCTCTCTCCCTCTCTCTCTGCCCCTCCCCCACCCATGATTTCTTTCTCTCTCTCTCTCCCCCAAAATAAACAAACATTCAGGGCGCCTGGGTGGCTCAGTCAGTTGAGCGTCTGACTCCAGGTCAGGATCTTGCAGTTTGTGAGTTAGAGCCCTGCGTCGGGCTCGGAGCCTGGAGCCTGCTTCAGGTTGTGAGTCCCCCTCTCTCTGCCCCTCTCCTGCTCATGCTCTGTCTCTCTCCGTTTCTCAAAAATAAATAAATGTTAAAAAATTTTTTTAAATAAACATTAAAAAAATATGTTATAAAAAAAAAAGTGTGTTGACAAAGTCATTTCTTTCTAAGGAGCACCGCCCTCTTGTTTACTTTGTATTATGAGCCACCGGCTTTTCCACAGCTTTCTGAGGCACTGCTCACGCTTAAGTAATAAAGCACATTGGACTCCCCTGGAAGGACTGGACCTCCCGCAGAGCCTGTGTGCTCCATGACGGGAAGGGGGAGCCCAGCTTATGCCCACCGCCCGCCCCCTTGCTCAGAACACATCAGCCCCCGAGGGGTGCACACTAGATGTAGAGACGCACTTACAGGTCGTAGGAGAACTTCCTCTCCAGGTTGGTCTGGTTCCTCTGAAACTGGAGAACACCCTGCTGCAGCCTGCCATAATTCTTCTGCAGGGCCTTTAACTGGTCTGAGCCAAGAGGAGGACCCAGAATCGCGCAGGTCACAGGCACAGCCATCGTGACAACAGCAGACACATCAGAACGCAGTGGGTGGTGGCACACAGGAGAGTAAGGAGGGAAGGAGAGAGGGTTCAGAACATTCCAGAACCATGGAGGAGCCCTGAAAATCAGCAACCCGGCCCAAATCTGCACCTAGGTTCTTTTCCAAACCTCTCACTTAAATCTCCTTCCTGACCTCTGGCCCTTCAAAAGCGTCAGGGGGTCCTATTCACT
The DNA here is from genome assembly GCF_018350175.1 of Felis catus. Lineage (NCBI taxonomy): Eukaryota > Metazoa > Chordata > Mammalia > Carnivora > Felidae > Felis > Felis catus. The sequence goes on from NC_058380.1 coordinate 26,894,844, forward strand.
TGTTTCTTTTTTAGACATCCTACGAGCTGTCCCACAGGTGACACATGCCACTGTGTCCCCTGGCCTGCAGCAGACTCATCCAGCCTGTGAAACACTGATTTGGACATCTGCTCAGAGAAGCAGTCCCTCACGGAGGACCCCAACCTCAGCCACCAGGCTCCCTGCCAGCGGCCCCTCCTGTGACTCACCCACACCAGCAATTTCCTGAGGCCTGTGTTCCTTTAACCACCCAAACCCCATCTGGGAAACAGCAGCTTTCCTTGAGGAAATGCACCAGCCCATCCCTGCTGCCCTGACCTTGGGCTCCTAAAAGCCTTGCAGAAAAAGCAGCAGCTGACAAAGGGCCAGGCTGAGCAGGAAAGAGAAGCTGCCACGAAGGTGACAGCAGAGTGGCCAGATGGCTGCCACCGGGGTCCGGGACACGGCCCTGGACACACACCCGCATCCTGGAAGTCTGTCCTCATAACCCCGTATCTACAGGGCTCTCCAGGGGGGAAATAAAATTAAATAAAAGCGAAGGATTCCACGAAATGCCGAAACACACAGCAACAACGATCCATCTCACAAGCATTGCTAGGACATGTTCCAAGAGTTCAAACTGCAGGGTTTGTAGAACCACCCAGCAGATGGCTGAGGCAGGGGACTGACCACAAAGGGTTAGGGGGCACCTCCTGGAGGGACAGGGCCTGGTCTCAACTGTAGTGGTCCAGGGGACGCAAAGAACCCTACAAAAGGGTACACTTTATCGAGTAAATCACACCTCAGGAAACCTCACTTAAGAAAAAAAATTCCCATAATCAAACCAAGTATGGGGCAAGGGAACACTGCTTGGCAAAAAAAGGAATAAAAATACTGACATCCACAGCATGGATGAACCTCAAAAGGCCAGACAAGACAAGGAAACTCTGCAAAGGCCCCGGCAGTCAAGTAACCCACTGAACTCCACGTGACCTTGCGTCTCTCCTACTCAGATCCTTAGAAGCAGAGCCGGAACTAGAATTCTAGACCAGCCCTGTCCAACAGAACTACGATGCAAGCCACGTCAGTAAACCACAGTTTTAAGAACTAAACCAGATGTAGCATTAACTTTAATAAACCACCTGATCTAACCCAACAGTGATACATTATCATGCCAACACAGAATGAATATAAAAAATTATGAATATTTTATATTCTCTCCTTCACGTTGTCTTTGAAATCTGGTGTGGACAATTACAGCACGTCCCCATGCAGACGTTAAATGTGCACTGGGAATTCATGATCTGAAGTGAGCTTTCACAGAATCTACCCTGGAAAAGTAGACTGATATATACCCAAGCTGCCCCCCAAACACTTAACGTTCCCAATAACGGAGTCAAGTTTCAGTTTTAAACTTAAATTACTGAAAATTAAACAAAAATGTAAACTTCTGTCCCTTCCCATGAGCCATATTTCAGGTGTTCATTGGCCACACAGCTCGTGGCCACCACTCTGGATACTGTGGCTCCAGATGAACCTTCCCGTGCAGAGGCGGAACTGAGGCTCGGGCAGCTGGGAGTAGTTTCCTACCCACGGCAAAGGCCGGCCCTCTCGGGACCCAGTGCTCTGTGATTTTCCCCAGGCTCGTCTTGTGGCCATGTGGGCTGTGGGCCCCCAGTCCCAGCAGAAGGGGGAGTCAAGCACAGAGGGGCTCACCCCACTACTACCCACACTGCTGCTTCCTAGGGCCTGACAGAAAACCGGCCTTGACTGCCAAGCTGAATCAGGGCAGCAAAGAAATGGAATTGGGCTGCATCATTTTTACAATTTTCATAAAGAAACTCTGAACTGGGGGTGGCCCCATTAAAAGAAATCCTATATATACCATATATATTATACATATCACATGCCATATATATCACATATGTATGAAAGGTGACCTGTTCTATATACTTCTTAACCTATCAAAAGGTGAGAATCTGAATTCTTGTGTACATAACATGATAGGAATAGACAGGATTCAGTAGGCAGAAAGGAAAAAGTTAGGATGTGAGGTCCCTGGGTGGGGAAAAACACACAGTTTGGAACAATGCTGGGAGGGTCTGACCACAGCAAACCCCCTCGCGCGTCAGGGCACCTTGTAATGTGTTCAACAATGTTTTTAAAAAGAAAAGCTCTTTAAGGAACTGTAGTTTAGCAAAAAGAATATACCAAAGATTACTCAATTTGGGGCACTGGGGTGGCTCAGTCAGTTAAGCATCTGACTTTGGCTCGGGTCATGATCTTACAGTCCGTGAGTTTGAACCCTGCACTGGGCTCTCTGCTGTCAGCTCAAAGCCTGCTTTGTATCCTCTGTCCTCCCTCTCATTCTGCCCCTCCCTGCCCCCCTCTCAAAAATAAACATTTAAATCAGCAAACAACAACAACAAAAAAACAGATTACTTGATCACTTGTGATCCTACCCATTAGATTAGAATGGGAGTCGCCACAAACGGACAAGAGGAAAGATGGGCTTTTCCTAAAAGATCTAATGTCTGGTATAAAGAAGGGGATTAGAACTCACCTTGCAGGGTCCTGATGAGCTTCTCACCTGTGGTGATATTATTCACTAAAACCGCCTGCAAGGAAAATAAACACAATATGAAACACCCACAACCTAACAACTTAGAAGAGCCTTGATAAGATGTTCCTACTGGAAAAAAGGGGGCAGTGCCCCCCAACCCCATCCCCCACCTCCCAGCAGCTGTTGGGAGGGATCGGCACAGCCCTCTGGCTGGGCACTCGACGATGCTGCATCCAGAAAAGGAGCTCACACGTTGGGAGGTTTGCTTTCTGAACAACAGCCTGTAACCAGAGCAAGGGGTAAACGGATCCTCCAGCTACACTTGGGCCCCACAACGTGCTCCCCTCCATGAACTTCGGACTCTCTCTGGGGGAGCCCAGGTGCAGACACAAGTCAGACCACAGTGGGCAGAGGAGAGGAAGGGCTCCCTACACCCGAGGTGGGGGGTGGGCGGGACAGAGGGTTCACAGGGCTTACACCAAACTGGGGAGGCTGAAAACAGAGGAGGAAGAAACAACACAGGACTCAGGAGAACAGTGAAAACCAAGGAAAAAGTGAGGGAAGGAGTGTGGAGTATAACGTAACAAGCAGCCCATGACGGAGAGCGGCCGACTGCTTTCACCAGCCGCCCTTCTGAGCTCTCCCCATCTGCACTCGCTTGCTCTCCACGCCAGGTTCAAGAGGTAGCCAGCAGAGGATCCCGTTTTAAAGGACAGGAAACTGAGGCACAGACTGCTTAAGAGCCTCAAGGCCATGAGGCTTTCTTCACAGCAAACATGCAAAGCCTAACCCTCAGCCCCGGCAGGCCTGATCCAGAAAGCAAGCTGGTGGTCACTACTTGCCAAATCGGGATCTAAACCCCCAGCAGGATACCAGGCTTGTGGGCTGTGCCCAGTGCTAAAAGCAACCGAAAACCTGAAGAAGAGGGGACTAAAATATTAAATGGTAGAGCACCTTACACAGGTAGGTGTTGTTTTGCACACACACAGAGCTGTGCATCAGACGGTCATGTGAACATTTCCTGCCTCGTTGCAACCAACGAAGTCTGCAAACTCCCACTCGCACACCGGGCAGGCTGGAGAGACGCGTGTCTGCCCCGTTCCCGCTCACTGGTGGACAATAACAACCAGGCCACCCGCTGCTTCTAGCTTCCTCCCGGACCTCTGTCCAGCCCCTACTCTTCCTTTGGCTTGTACAGGGCTTTCTGGAGTACAGGGGTGTGCTCCCAGAAACGAAATGTGGCCAAACGAATCGTGTTTATTTTGGGAGCTCTGAGGCCACAGAACATTTCCTGGCACAACAGGAAGGAAGTCACAGTGATGGTATCTGGACAATTAATCTCTCTGGGAGAGATCATCCAGAGAGGTGTTTGTAGATATTCTGGCGGGTGGGGGAGAGAAGAGAGCCCTGAGTGGCAAGTTGGCCGGCAGAGAAGGGAGGGGGGAGGGGGCGGCTCTCACAGCAGGGAGTCAGATTTGCACAGCTCAGTTAAGGCTTTCCCAAGTTCGGCTGCAGACATGAAAGATGACCACAGGATCGATGCTGCAGTCCCACTTCTAAATCTACAGCCAAAAGAACTTAAAGCAGAATCTTGAAGAGTTATCTCCACCCCCGTGTTCACGGCAGCGCTATTTACAACCGCTTAGAGCTAGAAGCAAGCCACCCTCAACAGACGACTGGATACAGAAAATGTGGCATCTACATCCAAGGGAATATCATGCAGCCTTGAAAAAAAAAAAAGGACTGTCATATGCTGTCGCAACATGGGAGAACCTGGAGGACATCATGCAAAGCAAAATCAGCCAGCCACCAAAGGACGTGTATGGTTGCATTCCATTCATGTGCTGTGTCCAGGGCAGTAACAGAAACAGAAAGAAGAAAGATGGTCTCCCTGGGGCTGGCAGAGGGGAGGGGCATTAGCAATTAATGGGTCCAGAGTCCCTGTGCTGCAAGGTGAGGGTGAGAGTTCAGCTGCACAACAGTGGAAATGTACACTTGAACATCCCCCCTGGCACATGCATGGAAACCACCTTCACTCCCACCAGCAGGGCTGACACAAAACAAAGAAAGAGGGGCGCTTGGGTGGCTCAGTCGGTTGAGCATCCAACTTCAGCTCTGGTCATGATCTCACGGTTCGTGAATTAGAGCCCCACGTCGAGCTCTGTGCTGACAACTTGGAGCCGGGAGCCTGCTTCAGATTCTGTGTCTCCCTCTCTCTCTGCCCCTCCCCGCTCCTTGCTGTCTTGCTCTCTCTCAAAAATAAACATTAAAAAAAAAAAAAACCAGAGAAAGAAAAGGGGCACTTAAGAGACTGCACTCTGATGATCTTCAAAAGCAGATTGCTCCTGGCTAAACCATTTCTATAAAAAGTATGGCATTTTCACTCACTCCTTCTCCACTCGCTCTCCTTGGACCCACTCCAAGAAATCCACAGTGGAGTCTGCAACTACCTGAGGGGTGAGGAAAGTTTAGGAACTGCTGTGGTCAAAGTACCTGAGATCTCTGCGTCTCATGTGACTCTACTCTTCCAAAGAAAATACATTTTAGTTCTCTTCCCCCGCCTGCTTAGTGATGCATGGAAAAGTACAGTCTCTGCTGAAGTAAATGAGCAAAGAGCCATAAAACACCATCAAGATATTTTATGTGCAGTTTTATATTTATTGAAAATCTCCTTAAATCATTTTCAGGAAACCATGAAAATGCTTCTAGCTTTTTGGAGATTCAATACGAAGAAAAAAATCTGCACTAAACAATATTATTTTTAAATGAATTACATATGCTACTCCAAACAATCCAACTGTTTTTCCCATTTTGGTACTGACTGGCTCCCTGCAGAGTGTGTGTGTGTGTGTGTGTGTGTGTGTGTGTGTGTGTGTGTGGACTGTCCCCTGGGACACTCAGCAGCAGGCGAGGAGGCAGGAAGTGCCACCAGAGTGTAACTGGAAACTGAACTCGGAAGGCCTTCAGATGAATCACCCACGTACAAATTAATCATAACCATTCTATTCTGGGAAATGAGTACACGTGATTAAATTATTTCTACATTAGATTCCTAAAAAAAAAAAAAGCTCAACATTTCATAGTAAATTTTCAAAGTAGTAATTTGACAATAAATTCTATTACTCTAAAAGCTCCGTAAGACATAAATAACTTTTAAAAATCATAACTTTGGGAAAGCTCACTGCAAGTATGATGCGGCTCATGTAACAAATGAGAAAAGGTGACCTCTGCTGCATTTGTCTGGCTCATTAAAATAATCTGCTTTGAGCAGCACCTGGGTGGCTCAGTCAGTTGAGCCACCGACCCTTGATTTGGGCTCAGGTCATGGCCCCAGGGTCTTGGGTTTGAGCCCCGCACCGGGCTGGGCATGAAGCCCTGCTTGGGATTCTCTCTCTCTTCCTCCCTCTGCCCCTCCCTTGCTCTCTCTCTCTCTCTCTCGAATAAAATTTCTTATTCTTATTAAAAATAATAAAAATTTTTAAAAAGAAAGAAAGGAGGGAGGGCAGAGAGTGAGTCCAATGGCAAAGAAGCACCAATTACTTATTTATGGTGCTCGGCTAAGATTACACACTCACAGCAGCACCATTCACGTCACCAGCAACCCCAATCACCTCACATCACGGCCCCTGTGGGCCACATACTGGGGGAGGCAGGCCTCTGGGAGGCACGCTGTCCTCTGGCCCAGGGGCCACGTGAAGAATTCCAGAACTCAGCACACCTGCCCGGCGTGTGCAGCAGGTGTCCAGCACGAGCGTGGGCCCGGAGGCACAAAGATGGGCCTTCCACACTGCCACCCGGCTCCCCAGACAGGCCTTCTGCATAAGTCAGAGGGAAGGGGATGCAGGCACATGTGACACAGCAGAGAGGGGCTAAGTCCCAGTGAAAAAGAAGACGGTCCTCAGAAAGGCTAGGTCCAAGCATAGACCCAGGACACCAGAAAGTATAGGAGCCTGCAGCTGGACCTTATTCAAGGTCCAGCAGACGGCAGGGGCACAGGAGTGAGCGTCTGTGCGTGGGTGCAGGGATGGGAACAGACCGAGACAGAGAGTATCAGACGTTCCACTGAGGGAAATGAAGCCGACACAAAAGGACAAACACCACACGATCCCCCTTATGAGATGTGCAGGGCAGTCAGACTCCGAGACAGGAGGTAAAACCACCACTGCCAGGACTCGGTGGGGTGGGGGGATGGGTGTTAGTGTTTAATGGGGACAGAGCTTCACCGGGGAAGATGAGGGAGCTCTGGAGGCGGCTGGTGTGACGGGTGCACGGCAATGTGAGCGTAATTAACGCCACTGCACTGTGCATTTAAGTATGGTTAAAATGGTCATTTTATATCATGCACATTTTAGCACAATAAAAAACAATAGCAAAACCCCAGGAAGAGCATGAGGCAGGGAATGAGCGTGCAAGGGCGTGGATGCCAGAGAGCAGGAGTGGGTAGGGGGTGAACAGGAGACCAGGGGTGAGCACGTGTGCTCCGGGGGTCAGAGTCAGCAGAGCGAGCAGGAGGACCCGGTCAGCGGGGGCCGCCGGGAGGGCAGAAGGTGGGTGGGCAGGAGAATGGGCTCAAGCCACGGAGTTGTGAGAGAAGGTTGTGGGGGGATTAAGCAAAACTCTATGTGAAGCTTGAAAAAAAGAAACACACCCATCCGGGAAAACACCCAGTTATGCGCAGGGCACGGCTGCCGTCTACACCCAGAATGGCCATCTGTCTTCTGTCCTCGGTCGTGAAGAAAGAACAACATCCCCCACCCCAGCTGGCTGGGGGGACAGGGCTGAGCCCAGGATAACCCAGGCAGGTCACCAGGTGTCCCCGGCTCTGCAGAGAAAGGCCCACTTTCCACTGTGGTGACAAGCACGATGTGCAAGGGGGGGCGGCTTTGGACAGACTCTGGCCCACGCTCACCCCCAGGAAGGGGCACACTGCTGCAGAGAGGGAGGAAGGGAGGAGGGGAGGAGGGGAGGAGGGGAGGAGGGGAGGAGGAAGGGATGGGGCCAATGGAGGAGACTGCCCCCGCCCCCTCCCCCCCCCGTAGCACCTGCCACAACTGCCTTTTAGGTCAAACCCACGCAGGGACCTACTTAATCAGGGTCAAAGAGAACTCCCAGGAGGACCCGAACGGGACACGCCCTGGGAACTCCAGAACATTCCTTGATGTTTCTCCAGCAATTGACTGAGGCTAAGTCCACAAACCTGCATCCTTCTGTCAGCAACTGCCTGCTGCCAGAGACTCTGGGTCCCTTCCCCCTAGAGCTGCTCCCTTTCATCTTGCATTCCTCATACCCAGCCCTCAGCTCTTCCCGCTCCCTTCCTGACAGCAGCCGGAAGTCCTGCCCGGGGAGAAGAGCATACCACAGGGGGGTGCGGGTGGAGGGCAGGGCCTGAGATCACCATCTCTGTGTTCAGAGGAGGACAAACACTCGCGGCAGCACAGACAGCACCAGGGATGTGGAGCATTCCCCTGCTCCTTAACCAGCCAAGGAAACGCCCCCGCTGGCCCTGCGGGGCAGAAGCCCTGGGCTGAGCCCCTTCTGTGGGCATTAGTTCTTTTGTTCCCAAATGGGAATCTGAACAACTTCTCCACCCTCACCTGTGGGAAAGGCCACAACTTGGCAAATTCAGACTTTTTGCAAACAGGTGCACACAGATACTCGGGGACTAGAGCGAAAATAAAAAAGCATGCGTAAGGGGTCACAGAACCCACTCCCAGACCCCCACTTGTCAAGCCAAAGAGGTAGGTCAGATGTTCTTTACGTATTTCACTGTCCTGCAGTGCGGGGTTAAGAAGTTGGGAGGTGAACCTGGGGTCCAGCAATGCCACGTCTCCAGCCAGATGAAAGCCCGCCACCCCCACACCTGCCACAGCAAGGAGGACGGAGATGCTCCTTCTGTACGAAGCCAAGTCCCGAGCCGGCACCTCCACAGACACAGGAGAGCGATGCACAGAAAACGCACCTGTCAGTCCTCCCCCGCAACTCCGCATCACACCTCTGCTGGAATCAATCCCAGGCCCCTTCCCACGGGGGCAGGAGGGAGGGAGGGAGGGGATGCCCGCTGCAATGCAGGGACAGTGCAGAAAGGGAGTCTGTGGGAGGGTCACGTATTCTGCGGTTTCCCGTAACACACACTTTTTTTTTTTTTTTTTTTTTTTTTTTTAATTTTTTTTTTTTCAACGTTTATTTATTTTTGGGACAGAGAGAGACAGAGCATGAACGGGGAGGGGCAGAGAGAGAGGGAGACACAGAATCGGAAACAGGCTCCAGGCTCTGAGCCATCAGCCCAGAGCCTGATGCGGGGCTCGAACTCCCGGACCGCGAGATCGTGACCTGGCTGAAGTCAGATGCTTAACCGACTGCGCCACCCAGGCGCCCCAACACACACTTTTTTAACGTGGGAGATGAGTTACTCGAGTTTAATTACAAAGCTGTCTGAAGGCCACATCTAGCCAGCAAACCACAGAATTTACAGTCTAAATAGACCCTTTCTCCAGGGAGACAGATTTCTGGCGGACTCCCTTCCTGGGCGTTCCCACTGCTCCTGCACAGGCCTTTCCATATCCCACCTGTCACGGGGCCCGTGGATGCCTCTCCCTGCTGCTCACCTCCATTCTGCCTCCTCCCTGCCCTGCTCCCTGCTCCAAGCAGGCCCCCCAGGCCCCCGGACCTGCCTTTCAAACCCCCCCAGAGAGCTGGCAGCTTTGTTCCACTGACAGCTTAACCCATGTGATGGTTCCCATCCTCAAACTCAAGTCCAAGCTCCTGAGTGGTTAAAAGATCCTTCTTCAAGGGGTGTCTCTGCTCTATCTGCCCAACGCTGCCCACCCCCCATGCTCAGCCGCCAGGGGCTGCCCCCACCTCCCCACACCCTGGGAGGGACACAGTTACAGGGCACTGCCAGGTGAGACAGGAGGGGACTCTTCCCCGGCTCATGCAGTGCAGAACGTGGACACCGTGCCCTGCCTGCCTGGAGGAGGCGGCGGAACGTCTCCTCCGTGTCTCCGGCACACAACTTAGTGTGCCTTCCTGAACAGCAGAGGCTCTAACACTAAAGTACATTTTCCAGACTCATTCCCTATGGGATTTAGATTCCAGTCGGATACACTCACTTGACACTGAAATGCTGTGCAGCTGGGGGGCTGCAGGTACAGAATGGAGCAAGAAGCGGGGTGCCCCCAGCTCTGGGCTAAGGCCGCAGTGGCAGCCCCCTGGTCCAGCCATCCGGGAGGCCACCCCGGGATGAGATGCTCCTCCAGACCCTTCCCACTTTTCTGCAGGCACCTACTTCCCTGCACTAAACCCTCTCTGCTTAACATTGCTAGAATGGTTTCTCTGTCTGCAACTGGCCCTCACAGACCCACTTACTCATCTTTTTCCATCACCCAGCAGGCAGACAGCAGACGCAGACTATTCCACCAAGGGGCACAAGCCCAGCGCCTGGCAGAGTAAATACCGAATGGATGCACAGACAGACATGGAAAATCAGCGGCGATGAAAAACAGGAAAGCTGTTCTAGAACACTTGATTCTTCCATCAATCACAGTAATAAAAGGGGATAAAAATCAAAGACAAGTCCACTCTGGTCCCCCAAGAAAACCACCTCTCTGGAAGAACACCACCACGCTTTCAGGGGCACAAGAAAAGCTGGCCCAGAGAGAAGAATCTGAAACACTCTGAAGGCTGTAAGAAAATTCAGCAGGGTAAATAAAGCCCAGGTGATGGAAAGCACCAGCAGCCGGGGCCCAGCCCCCCAGGCCGCTCTGCAGGCCCGAGAGCCAGTGCATGACCTCTCCAGGGCCCAGGCTGCACCTGCAGCTCAGAGCTAAGGACGGGCACTTCCAGCAATGACAAGTGCTCAGTGTGTGAAAGCACTCTGAAGTAGGACAAATGACCAGACTCAACATTAGTCACTTGTTCTTTAGAAAGTCACTCTTAGGGGAGCCTGGGTGGCTCAGCTGGATAAGCATCCGACTTCGGCTCAGGTCATGGTCTCGCGGTTTGTGGGTTCAAGCCCCGCGTCAGGCTCTGTGCTGACACCTCGGAGCCCGGAGCCTGCTTCGGATTCTGTGTCTCCCTCTCTCTCTGCCCCTCTCCCACTCATACTCTCTCTCTCTCTCTCTCTCTCTCTCAAAAATAAATAAGCATTAAAAAAAAACACCTAACCTGTTTGAAGGGCACCTGGGTGGTTCAGTTGGTTAAGGATCCAACTCTTGATTTCAACTCAGGCCAATCTCACAGTTTGTGAGTTCAAGCCACGCATCAGGCTCTACACTGACAGCACAGAGCCTGCTTGGGATCCTCCCTCTCCCTCTCTCTCTCAAAACAAACAAATAAATATTAAAAAAAAAACAAACCCTGTTTGATATGTAAAAATATATTCACCTGTAAAAAAATAAAAGTATTTCACCAAAACTGTGGTGGCTTAAAAACGTGACCCCAAGGTCTTTGACACTGTTCCACAGGTGGAGCCTAGTTCCGGCCCTTTTCAACGTAGGCCGGCCCTAGCAACATGCTCCTAGGAACACCAGTGACCCTCCTGACTTCTGAAGCAGCCAATACAAGGGGCAGTGGGTTGGCCGGTGTACCCCCAAAATTCATGCCTACCCAGAATCCAAGAATCACCTTATTTAGAAACGGGGTCCATGCAGATACAGTCAGGATAAAATGAAGTCCTGAGGATGGCGCCCAAGTTAGCAGGACTCAAGATAAGAGGCAAAAGTTCCAGAGACACAAAGGGAAGATGGCCAGGTGAGGACGGAGGCAGAGCCTGGGGACGACAGACGGCAGAGGCCAGAAGCGGTTAAGGAAGGCCCCTAGAGCTTTCAAGGGGGCACAGCCCTGCTAACACCTTGATGTGGAGCTTCCAGCCTCCAGAACCGGGAAACGTTTTACTGCTCTACGCCTGGTTTGGGTGAACTTGTTATGCGGCAGCCCCCCGGAAACTAACACAGAAGGTGACGGCCTCCTCCAGGCCCACCCCCTCCCTCACTGTCAGAACGGCACCCTGAGAACCCAGCCTCCAGGCTTCAAGGAAGCCAAGCGGCCGTGTTGGAAAAGCAAGCATTGTGGCCTTGACCCCACCGAGGTCTTGTGTCACTGACCACCAGACATACGAATGAGGGAACCTTCAGGCGATTCTGCCTTGAGCCTTTGGGCACCCAAACAGAGAAATGTGGAACAGAGACAATCTTCTGCTGAGCCCTCCCAGATGAGCAAAATAAACGCTGTCAAGGTTTTAAACCTCTAAGTTTTGCGGTAATTTCTGAAGCAACAATGGATTACCAGAACGTGACATGTGCATCTTCCTATTCAAAACACAGTCACCTGTACCAATTAGATATGAAGGGAGTCTACAAAAGTTCCCTTCAGCAAACATTTATGAAGAGTATTCTCGTCTGGAAGGGGTGGTCACCTCAACGCTGCTAAGAGAATAATGCATAATAAGCCAAGAGTTTCTGGGTTTTTAATGATGTGCAAAAACCAGACGTGTTCAAGTGTGTTTCTCATTTAATCCCCCCACCCCTGCTTATTTTCATAGCTTACTTACATTTACAAAAACTTGAATATAACAATGATGTTTAAAAGTTTAGATGTCAACCTGTATGTTTTTTTTTTATTTTTTTTTTCAACGTTTATTTATTTTTGGGACAGAGAGAGACAGAGCATGAACAGGGGAGGAGCAGAGAGAGAGGGAGACACAGAATCGGAAACAGGCTCCAGGCTCTGAGCCATCAGCCCAGAGCCTGACGCGGGGCTCGAACTCCTGGACCGCGAGATCGTGACCTGGCTGAAGCCGGACGCTTAACCGACTGCGCCACCCAGGCGCCCCCTTTTTTTTTTTTTTTTTACTTTTTTTTTTTTTCCAACCTGTATGTTTTAAAAAGAACATTGTCTCTGAGTGATGGAAGCACAGGGGATTTAAAATTTGTTTTTCATTTTCAAAACTAAGAGTAATAGTATTTCAGTCATTTAATGTTTATTTATTTATTTTGGGGGGGGGGGAGAGAGAGAGAGAGAGCGAGCATGCACAAGTGAGCAGGGAAGGGGCAGAAAGAGGAGAAAGAGAATCCCAAGCAGGCTCCACACCGTCTGTGCAGAGCCTGACACAGGGCTCGATCCCGTGAACCTTGAGACCGTGACAGAAGCCAAAATCAAGAGTCAGACACTCAACGGACTGAGCCACCCCAGGACCCCTCAGTAATTTAAAAGGCAATTTTTCTGAAAGTTGTTTAAGGCTGCCTTACACAATCATTTTGTTGTTTATTTCAAAAAACTGAATATCCCTTCTCATATACAACTCACAAAGCGACTACACCGGTGTTTCTGCCAAGGTACAGAAGTGTATGTTAGCCTGCATAATTGCGTTTAGGGAGTCAAATCATCTTCACCGTACCTATTTCTGCCACAGATGAGGAAGCAGAAAAGAAGGGAAATGAAAACAACAGGTCCGTCTTCAAGAATCAGCTGAAGTCTCAGTTGAAGTGATTATAATAAAAAAACAAAACTCAGGGCGCCTGGGTGGCTCAGTCAGTTGAACATCCGACTTGGGCTCAGGTCATGATCTCATGGTTCGGGAGTTCGAGCCCCACATCAGGCTCTGCGCTGACACCTCAGAGCCTGGAACCTGCTTTGGATCTGTGTCTCCCTCTTTCTGCCCCTCCCCTGCTAATGTTCTCTCTCTCTCTCAAAAATAAACAAACATTAAAATTAAAAAAAAAAAATCAGAAACTTCGGTTCAAATTTTTAAAAAATCAGTGAAGGGAGCCTGGGTAGCTCAGTTAAGGGTCTGACTCTTGATTTTGGTTTAGGTCATGCTCTTATGGTTTGTGAGATCGAGCTCCACGTTGGACTCTGCTGACAGTGGAGCCCGCTTGGGATTCTCTCTCGCTCTCTCTCTCTGCCCCTCCCCTGCTCGTGCTCTCTCCCACTCTCAAAATAAATGAACATGAAAAAAAGTCAGTGGGTGAATTCAAATTACCAAGATAGAATCTGACTGATCAATGCTCTGGCCGGTCGACATATGTAACAAACTATCACCTCTGAAATTCTTAATAGTGGGGTGAATGGGTGAACAGGTGATTGGGGACTAAGGAGAGCACTTATTGTGATGAGCACTGGGCGATGTAAGGAAGTGGTGAATCTCTATTCTGTCCACCTGAAACTAACACAACACCGTCTGTTAACTATGCTGGAATTAAAACTCTTAAATAAAAGTTAGTGACGGTGACTATCTTTGGGCAGGAAGGAAAGAGGGAAAGAACAGAGAAGGAGAATACAGGGGACCTCAACTTTATAGTATTTTTTGTTTTAAATCCTTTCTGGGGGAGGAGCACATAGGCACGAGCTTATTATTCTTGTGACTTCTCCGCAGTTCCTGCTTGCAAAATAACACTGTTCTAGGTCCTGTTACAGACCCACGGCGCGGCTATCCGGAGCTCACGTGAGGTTTCACACTGGGGCCCACCCGTTCCGGGCGACATGGGAAGGGGTGCCCGAGCAAGCTGGCCTTGGAGCTGAGGCGCTGCACACACACCCATATTCCCACTCTGGGGGAGCTGGCAACCTCGGGGGAAAAAGTGGTGAGCAGTAAGTTTCCAACTTGGCGCCCCTCCTAAAAAATTTCCAGGATTCCAGTAAACGTGGGTAAAGATGTAAGAAATACCTTAGGAAAAAAAAGTATTAACATCAATTAACGTTGTAACAACACTGCTAGATTATTTTTAAAGAATTATATCTCTCGGGGCGCCTGGGTGGCTCAGACGGTTGAGCGTCCAACTCTTGATCTCGGCTCAGGTCGTGATCTCACACTTCATGAGATCGAGCCCTGTGTTGGGCTCAGCACTTCAGCATGGAGCCTCTCTCTTTCTCCCCTCTCTCTCTGCCCCTCCCCCGCTCACTCTCTCCCTCAAAATAAACTTAAAAAAAAAAAAAGAATTATATCTTTTAATCATAATGCCCATAACTTACTGCCCTCTACTTAAAATCATTTCATTGAGGAATCAGATTTGAGGGTCAAAGAAATGAAAATAAAAACCCTGGTAAGGCAATTTTATTTTTAAAAATGCAATACTGCAAAACGCCCAGCATCTCCGTCACTGGTCTCCAGATGAGCTACCTGCATCGCAAGGATCTGAGCGCCTAGAAACAACTGCACACGTGTGTGCATCATCTTTTGAGAAAAATTCAACAGTCTCTGAGACCCAACATCCGAGCGACAGACGCATTCACAGGGAGCCCGGTCGCCCGATCACAAGGTGACCTCACCTCCCAAGGCCCAATTCTGAAGCAAACAGCAAAAGGGAAAAGACACCAGAGAAGCTAAGAAGACCAAGCCTTGGCCCAACTGCTCTCCCACTGAACAAGACTATTAATCAGCAGCCAAACCCAGCCTTTTTATTACCAGAGTTCTGCCTCTATCATTCACACCTGTGCTGTCCTATACATGGCTATTTAAATGTAGTTAGAACTAAATAAAATTCAAAACTCAGTTGCTCAGGCCCACTAACCACATTTTAGGTGGTCAACAGCCATACGTAGCCAGGGGATCTATTAGACCACCAGGTGACTCTTTATCATTCCGAGAAAGAGCCTCATTCCAACTCAAACTATAGGTGCTACCCTCCTAACATAAATATACACATACATTATGTACATATATATACATATGGTGGGGGGCGGGGAATAACATACAGGGGTGACAGACCAGCCCCACTTCTCTGCGAACTTCCTGGCCATATTGAAAGAATCAGGTGTTTTTGCCAGAGAATTTGGAATTAGGGCCAGAGGAGAGCTAGCTGGAATACTGTGGTCTTTTGGAGCATAGGGATACACACAGGATCCCATCACCCAAGCTTCAACTTTGGACTTGGGCCAGACTGGTTTCCTGTGGCCCCCCCCAACCCCCCCCCCCCCCGTGTTATTCGGACGATGGAGAGCTCTGGAGAGTCCCCCCTCACCATGGCCCTGTGTCTGCAGAGCCGAGGGAGGCCCACCGGGGGGCTGTCCAGGGTCTAGGCCTCGTCCTGGGGGATGGCTCCGAATTCTCTGAGCCTGACTGGCGATCTCATGAGGCGGTTGAGAGAAATTCAGGGAACAATCCCTGTGGCATGCTTACCTTGGTGCCTGGCTAAGCAGAGACTCCGTGAACGTGAGCTCTCGTCGCTGGGGTGGTGACTGTCACTAGGACACTCTTTCTGCGGCCCAGCTGCAGTATTCGCTCTTGGTTCTCATGGACACCCTAGCATCTTTTTAATCCTTTCTTAAAGGTAGGACAGTTTTGTTTCACGGTTTTAACTGGGGGGAAAAAGGTCCTTACCATAAAGAACAGCATTACTACCACTGATGCTGTGGTTTACTACTACCCCTGTGTCTGTGCTGTTATTGTTAACTATGATCACTAGGGTTAGTTGTAGTAACACCAGCTACTGGGTTTTGAGCTGCTAGTCCGTGTCGTGCATTGTGTTTAGCCTTTCATAAATATTATCTCACTGAAACCTCACAAAGCGTAACAGGGATTCTGCTGTTATTCTCAGTCGAGAGCTGAAAACACAGGCCCAGAGAATTTAAGTGATTTGCCCGATATCATGGAGCTACAGAAAACAGGATTTGAACCCAGGTCTGCCTGACTGGACACCCCATGCCTTTTACCACCACACCAAGTTACAGCTTACACCCTCCTAGAGCTAAGAAACTAGCCCCCCACGCCCAAAATTAAACCAACTTTCTATCACCTATTCTAAAAGTTCAAAACTCCAAATGAAGAGAGACTCTTATTCTTCCCCAGTGTCTGTCTTTCAAATGCGTGTTTCACCCTCTTTACTGGGACTCCTCGATTTTCAGTACCTACCGTGAGTTGTTTATTGCAACTACAAGAACTTCCCCCCACCTTGAACCCCCAAACAATTCTTATTGGGCGTGTGGCAGGACAGCTAAGACCTTGCATTACGCCCCCTTTTAAAAAGAAGTCATAAAACTGAAGCATTAGGAACTAGGGTGAGGGTGGCTCATAGGTCAAGCATCTGACTTTGGCTCAGGTCATGATCTCGTGATTCCCGGGTGTCCTGCTGTCAGGACAGAGCCCACTTCGGATCCTCTGTCTCTCACTCTCTCTTTCTCTGCCCCTCCCTTGCTTGTGCTCTCTCAAAAATAAACAAACATTTAAGGGAAAAAAAAAAAAGGACCAAGGTGAAAGAGTCACCTGGTTTCTGGCTGGAAGATGTTCCCTCTCATTTCTTCTTATATAGGGAGACGTTTCCAGGAAACAGCTGCTCAGTCATATTTCAAAGAATTCCAAGCTTGTCCTCTTATCTCCACATCGGCTTATACTTAAATGAACCAGCATTTCTATCTCGAGGACTCACCTGTGAGATGATGCTTCACTGACTGCATTACCTAGAATTCTCTGGAACAAACGATTTTATGCAGCACATTCTCTGAGGAGTCTGCCCACCCGATATGGGAAACCTGGTTGTTTGTCGCCCATTTTACAGGGGTCTGGAGCCAAACTAGCGTGTACCCATACCCGAGCAGAATGCCCACGAGCAGAAATTAACCCACAACCTCTTTTCCTTCTCCCCACCCAAAACGTGCACTCACACTTTCATGCAACACACATGAAATGTTCAGAAATTTGGAGGAGACTGAACAGAGTGAGAGATTATCACGCCCAGAATTCTGGATTTCACAGGATGATAAAATTTTAAAAGCACTTGGTAGATGACGGAGTTAAGAAAACAAAGATACTTACATTAAAAAAAGGGGGGGCGGGGCCTGGGCGGCTCAGTCAGTTAAGCATCTAACTTCAGCTCACGTCATGATCTCACGGTTCGTGGGTCAAGCCCTGCATCGGGCTCTGTGCTGACAGCTCAGAGCCTGGAGCCTGCCTGGGATTCTGTGTCTCCCTCTCTCTCTCTGCCCCTCCTCCACTCGCACTCTGTCCCCCCCTCTCGAAAAATGAATAAACATGAAAAACAAATAAATGAAAACAAGGATACCTAAAAGCAACAACCAAACACCACACATGGACACACACCCACCCTATCTCCCATCACTACCGTTTCAAAAAGAAAAACCCTAAAAATAAAAACATAGAAAGGCCAGAGGCTCAGAGTAAAAGGCCACTCTTCCTAAGGAGGAGAGTTCAGTTTTTAGGTAATGACACATGTACACACACAGGAGTGTCGAAGCAGGCAGACAGACACCTGAAACACCCCCCTTATTTTTCCTCCCTCCCTGCACAGGAGAACTGGTTCTAGACCCCAGCTGGCCCTGGCCGGAGAAGGAGCCCATCTCTGCCCAGTCCTGCTGGTCCCTCCCGGGTCCCCTCCCAGCCCCACACTCCCCAGTTCCCACCACACTCTTCCTTCCCAACCTGCCAGAGGCCTGGGGGCCAGAGACCTTCTCTTCACATCCTGCAAAACCCACATGGAGTTTCTGCCAACTCTATTCCTGCAGAATGAACTCTCCTTTCTCCCCGAAATCTGCCTTAAGGGGTTCTGCATACACACTGTGAGTGATGTCTGGGTCCTATTCTAATCAGTTCCAGGGGATTTAAGGAGCATAAATAGTGCCACCCACCTACAAGAAAAATGAAGAAAAATTTGGAAGCAATTTACTCTAACAACATTGAAACTGGAACAATTTCCAGAGGAGAAATACACATTTGCGAACGTCGTAAATGAAGAGTATTTCTCTAAACCAAAACCACAGTGAGATATCCCCTCACAACTGTCAGACGGCTAAAGTCGAAGAGACAAGAAACAACAAGTGTTGGCGAGGATGTGGAGAAAAAGAACCTTCCTGCACGGCTGGTGGGAATGTAAACTGGGGCAGCCACTGTGGAAAGCAATATGGAGGTTCCTCAAAAAATTAAAAACAGCAATACCATATGATCCAGCAATTCCACTTGTGGGTATTTACCTGGACAAAAATACTAATTTGGAAAGACACTCCATGTTCACCGCAGCATTATTCACGACAGCTGAGGTATGGATGCAGCCCGAGTGTCCATCGAAAGATAAATGGACGAAGACGACGTGGTACAAACGTACAACGAAATATTTCTCAGTCATAAAAAGAGAATGAAATCTCGCCGTTTGTAACAACACAGGTGGACCTAGGCGCTATTATACTAAACGAAATAAACCAGAGAAAGGCAAATAGGTCATAGGATTTCACTTACCTACGGAATCTAAAAATAAGCAAAAAGACTCACAGAGAACCATCTGGCGGTTTCCAGAGGGAAAGGGGGTGAGGGATGGGTGAAACTGGGGAAGGGGATGAAGAGACACAACTTTCATGCACAAAATAAAGAAGACAGGGACACCACGTACGGCACTGGGAAAAGCCAGTGTGTCACAGCACGGTCAAGAGGCCCATGCCACATCATCACAAAAGTCCCCACAGGGTCGCTCATTCTCCCACTGAGACGAACCCGACGCGGTCTCAACTGGCATCTGGAACAGAACTGAGGGGAAGGCAAAGCGGGTCTTGCCTTTTCATCCTGGTATATCTTGTTGACGCTCTCCAGCTGCGAGTCGTGGCTGGACTGGATCCGGTCAAGCTGCTCCCGCTGCTTCTCCAGCTCTCCCTGGAACTCGTTCTTCTTCAGCTCCACGGCACCTCTCTCCGCGGCCGCCCTGCGGACCCTGCCCTCCAGCTCCAGGATCCGAGTCTGCAGGGACCCCACAGCGTGTGAGGGAGAACCCCACGCCGTCCCTGGAGGGCTTCTCCCTCCCAGAAGCCGGCGACACGTGGCACACAGGCGCTCCAGGGCCCCATGGACAGTCCTGCTGGACCTTTCCTCCCGAGGCCCCTTCCCCAGCCAGACACTCCCCACTCCTAACGGGGCAGAGGCCTCGTGCCCCAGACCTTCTCTGCATGTTCTGCACAGCCCACATGGAATTTCTGGAAATTGTGTTCCTGGAGAATAAACCACTTCCTCTCAAAAATGTGCTTTAAGGGGTTCTGTCGGTTAAGAACAATACTGGAAGTGAATTGTGCAGAAGCTACGACAGGGTTTCGAGAGAGACAAGTGTTAGAAGTAGAGGCATTCACTTCTCTGGGCTTCCTTGTGGCCACTGTGACCTCCAAGGAAGTACCACCGCACCCCTCCCAGGGACTCGGGGAGGCTGGAATGAGGTAAGTACATAAAGGGCCTCAAGCTTTACCAGGTGCTCAAATATTTAGTTCCGTTTCCCTCCCCTGCTGACAGAGCACTTAACTCTTTGGCAGACAAATCCTCTGGAGACAAATTCAGTTCCTCAACCTTGGACACCAAGCCCATGTCTGCCCAGAGAACGGCTCCAGTGGAAGATCACATGAAAGCACCCCCCGCCCCCCCAGGGCAGGCAGGCGTGGGGACACTCAGACGGGATGGGGTTTCATGGCTGCGAGCCCAAGCTCTGCCACTGGAAAGACTGGGATGGAATCCCAGCTGCTCTTGTGCCTCGGCCTGCACCCCCCCGGGGAAATGGGGAAAATAAAGTCCCACACTTAGAGTTCGTGTACAAAAGAAGACAGTGTATGTAAGCGCTGTTAAAAAGTACTCTGACACCATTAACATGGCAAGGAAAACTTCCTTCAAGATTCCTGCAACAGGGGTCATGTCTATGCAGCAGGGGAGAGGACCGGCTCCACTGTGAACACAGCCAGGACAGTTAAGGGTTTAGAGCCAACAGAGTGAGGGGTCCGTGGTGGGACAGTATTAGGAGGAGACACGGAGGGCAGGCGGACTTCTTGCTAAAGGCAGGCCAAGGGGTCAGACTTCAAGGAAGAGGGAGCGGGTGCCTGATCAGATACTGGGAGGTAGGGATGACTTAGCAGGATTCTTTGCTAAGTGGGCTGGGCCGGCTGAAGACGGGAGGGGTGGAGGGAGGCCAAGACGGAGGCCTCGTGGGGAAGAGGGGTCAGAGGCACCTGACGGGAGTCTGGTCAACGAGACTCTCTGTCATTGTGTAGCACCTGCCTGACCCACGATGACCAACAACAAAATGGAAAACTAAAATGCATATCCTTAATTGATACGGATGATATGATTGATATGATGTTACTGGCAGTAGCCAGTAACAAGTGGCACCTCCACATACACATTTCTCACACGCATTATGCACATACATTCCCAACACCGCTGAGACCTAGAGAGGACTGGGGGACCGGATAGGCTGCGGTCAGTGTAATCAAGTAAGCGGCCTTCCCAGAGCCAGCCCCAGTGGCTCGACTGAAAATCGTCCGCTCACAGGAAAAGCAGAGAGGGCTGCTCTGGCAGCAAAGAGGTCCTCTCCCACCCCAGGGCACAGCTGGTGTGCAAAGTCCGGCCCCGGGCAGGGGGCAGGGATATGTGGATGCCCCAATTCAGGGTAGGGAGCGTTCAAGCCACTGAGTGTAGTACTTTAAGGGGTAGTGAACGGCAAACCCGTCAGACCCCACCACTTGGCAACTTTAAATATTCTCAGACACCCATGCAAACAAACCAGCAAGACACCTGGAGATCCACGCTGCGGGAGCTGGCGATCCAGTAGTTGAAGCCCAGGACGATGATGCAGGCCACCAGGGCGGCCAGCACCAGGGGCGGCGACTTCATGCTCCGGCGTCCGTTTCCCAGGCCCATCATCTCAAAGGCTGCGCGAGAATCTGCCAAATAAAACAAGCAAATAAGCCTCCACGCCAGCAGCGCCGGACCCGAAGCAGGCCACATCCACCCTCACAGCCAACGCGAAGGCGTTTTCATCTCAAGAGGAGAAGCCATCCAAGGAGAAGACCACGTGGGCAGTGCACCCCGAGCCCACGCTGATGTGCGCCCCCAGGGGGTGGGCCAGCCTCCCCAGGACAGGCTCGTGGGAGCGAGCATCGTCCTGGAGACCCATCACCTGCTGGCTCGAGACCTCGGGCACATAACAACTTCTTGTGCACCTGTTTCCTCCTCTGTAAAAGGGGGATAAGTGTAGTACCTGCCTCTCCAGTACAGGTTGAGAATTAATCATCTCTGTGAACAGCAGTAGCAAATATGAAATGCTTCCGCATCACTTTAGGGGAAAAAAAAAATCCATTTCTGATTTATTCCCCAAAGAGGGCTTTTTTATTTGAGGCCGAATAAGAGAGGGTTTTTCACGCTGGACAGAATTACTAATGACACCCAATTAAAGCATTTGGTGAGCAAAGCCGGGAAAGCGCCCAGGACTGTGGATGCCCACGGAGTAAGTGGACCGCCCGCCCCCCGTAGGGCTCTGCCAGCAGGAGTGAGGCACTGGCCCAGTCTTGCTCTGAATGCCTGCTTCTCTCTCTGGGTTCATGTCCACGTTAAGCAGGAGAACTGCACGGAGCGATCCCCTTCTCCAGAGAGGCCCAGACATGGCCTCTACAAGAAGGGAGCCATCAGCTTTGTCCGTGGGCTTCCACCCAAGACCAGGTCTGCCTAGACACCAGCACTGGGCACAACGCACAAGGAAAGCCGACCTTTCCAGATGGCTTTGCTGAGCCAGATAAAATGAGACCTTATCAGAGGGAAGGTGGCACGCACAACAAAAGGCATCTCTGAGAACAGGGACCTTTTTCTGCCAGGTGTAGGCCACAATGGAGGCAGGAGGGAGGTGTGAAGGGCGAGGGGGGAGAGGAGGGGCAATCAAAGACCATGTGGGACTCAACCTCCAGCTTAAGTTCATGTGAACAAGCACAGAGAAGAGCTGACAGGGCCGGCTCTGGCCCTGAAGTATTTCTAAGTGTGTCACCGGGAGACCTCTTCCTTCTGAATAATTAGTACTAGTGTGGGAGTCTAAATGGAGACATGCACAATCTCGGCGACTCACCTGAAATAAAGCACCCCCAGAATGCTGAAGCACAGAACTGACCTCAGCCTCTGCTGGTGCCTTCCTCACTAGCTTCTGCTCTCTCAGGATGAAAGAGGAAAAGAATTTTTTTAAAAATCGATTATCGGGGCGCCTGGGTGGCGCAGTCGGTTAAGCGTCCGACTTCAGCCAGGTCACGATCTCGCGATCCGTGAGTTCGAGCCCCGCGTCAGGCTCTGGGCTGATGGCTCAGAGCCTGGAGCCTGTTTCCGATTCTGTGTCTCCCTCTTTCTCTGCCCCTCCCCCGTTCATGCTCTGTCTCTCTCTGTCCCAAAAATAAATAAACGTTGAAAAAAAAAATTAAAAAAAAAATCGATTATCAGTTGCAATCAGCAAGCATGTACCTATTAAAGGAGAGTAATGCTCAGAAATCCTGAACTTCTGGAAAATTCTATGTATCTGCTGAAAATGTGTTTTTTCACTGCCTTATATCTGATTTCCATCCAAAAGTCTTCTTATACTCTTTTTAAACTTAAAAAAAAATATATATATAACTACAAGTACAACTGGGGAGAAAAACACAGTGCAAAGACTCCCTCCTCCCACCTGATGTCATCACCCCTTGTATTCCAGGGGATGTCAACCCTTGCAGGACACCAGCACTGCCTGGGACCCAAGCACGGGCCCCACTCCTCCACTTCCAACTGTGTGGCTTTAAAGGGTTTCGTTTTGGTTTTTTTTAGTGTTTATTTTTGAGAGAGAGAGGCAGACAGAGAGGGGCACAGAGGATCCAAAGCAGGCTCTGTGTTGACAGAGTGGGGCTTGAACTCACAAACCGTGAGATCATGATCTGAGCAAAAGTCTGATGCTTAACTGACTGAGCCACCCAGGCGCCCCTCCAATTCAATAGCTTCAGAGGAGGACCCAGGTATTGGTATTTTTCAATCTTCCCAGGGGATTCTAATACACAGCAACTCTTCTAGAGGTCACTCTAGATGTTTCTTAATGCATAAATGAGCAGTGACACATTTTTAAGTGCAAACAAGATCATTCACACTGTTCTGTAAATGTCAATTATTTAGTAATATATCTTATCGTACTTTTCCTAGAGGCAGATTACGGTGTGCCTTTTTCTCTTTAAAGGTCTGAATGGGGCACCGCTGTGTGCCAGGATTTATTTAACCACTCTCTTACAGAGGATCATTCGGGGTTTTCCAGGCTTATTTCCAACCATGCTGCCACGAACACCTTTCACATCCACGTTTGTGTCTGCAAACTCCTATCCAGGGGTGCCATCCCTCACCCACAATCCTGAAATCCAAAAGGCTCTAAAAGCCCAAAGGGATTTTAAAAGACTTCCCCAGCAACAAAACCTGACCTGAACTCAGATCAAGGTCTGATCAGAACTCACCTGAAGCTACCTAGAGTCTTTATCTTTCTCCCTTCATGTGAATATTCGTATGTTTTGCTGCAGAAGCATTAGTGTCTGGTTATGACCCTGCTGGGGCTGTCATGTGATATATAAGCACATCTTATTATCCTCTGAATTCTGAATTCCAAACACAGTTGGCTTCCAGGGGCTCTGGGAAGGGAGGCTGAACCAGCAAGGAGCTTACTGTGCGTGAGGCACTGATCAAGTGTTTCAAATACAGCGCTCACTGAATCTTCCCATCAGCTCTGACAGGGGCACTGGTCACCCCCATTTTGCAGGTGATGAAATAAATCACAGACAGGTGGAGATAAATTTCAGTAAGTGGTACTGCGGGGTCATAGGCCTTTAAAACTGATGGCCCTTGGGACCCCCAGGTGGCTCATTTGCTTAAGCGTCCAGCTTCAGTTCAGATTATGATCTCATGGTTTGTGAATTCAAGCCCCGCATCACAGAGCCCTCTTTGGATCCTGTCCCCCTCTTTCTCTGCCCCTCCCCTGCTTGCCTGTGCACATGCACACTCTCACTCTCTCGAAAATAAACAAACATTAAAAAAAACTTATAAATCTTATTGCCTCCTAAATATTTAGCAAACTACAACGGGCACACAGTGGAGAACCCTGGCAGATATCACTTTAGCCAGGTGATCAAGATAAACGTCACCATTGAGCCACGCTGACGTCACGTAACGCCTAATACGATGCACCGGGAGAAAAGTTCAGGGGAACTTAAATTGAGGGACCTTCTACGGAACACCTGACTAGCACTCTTCAAAGTGTCAAGATTGTGAAAAGCAAGGGAAAGACTGACAAACTGTCATAGAGACATGACAACTAATTAAGGGGATTGCTGGGTGAAGAATACATGGGAACCTTCTGTACTGTTTTTGCAACTCTCTTATAAATCCGAATTCTCTAAAAAAAAAATGTTTTGATAGCTCTTACTATATTGGCTTCCAAAGCAGTTCCAACAATTTACTCTAGTAAATACACTAGTAGTATGAGAAATGTCTGTTCTCTCACACAATAACACACAAAATAAAACATTTTAACATTTGGCAATCTCATCAGTAATGATATTTTAAAATATATTTCTTGGGGCACGTGTCTGCCTCAGCGGGTAGAGGACATGACTTTTAACCTCAGGGCTGTGAGGTCAAGCCCCATGAATGGGCATGGAGTCTATCTACTTAAGAAGAAATACATTCCTTGGGGCGCCTGGGTGGCTCAGTCAGTTAAGCGTCCAAACTCTTGATTTCAGTTCAGGTCATGATCTCACAGTTCATGGGATCAAGCCCCATCCAGGGTTCTGTGCTGACAGTGCAGAGCCTCCTTGAGACTCTTTCTCTCCTCTCCCTCTCCTCCTCCCTCCTCCACATCCTGGCTCACTCGCTCTCTCAAAATAAATAGTAAAAAAACCCAAAAAACATTTCTTTAGTTATAAGTATAAATGAGCGTCTTTTCATTTACTGGTGATCTGTATGTTCATTTTGGTAAAATGCCTTTTCATATTTTCTGTCCATATTTAAACTTCGGTGTTCATCTTGTTGATCTGTAAGAGCTCTTTGTTAAACAAACCTTTTGTCTTTCATGGGAATATCTTTTTTTTCTCAATTTTTCATTTGTTCCTTGACTTTCTCTTTGAAATCGTTTGCCCATAGTTTTTAGTTGTGGGTGGTGTTTTAAAGTAACCTAATCGTGTCAGTCTCTTATTGATTCTGGATTTTGTTTATACTTAGACATTTTCTACTCTAAGTTTAGAAGTACATTTATCCATATCTCCTCTCAACATACCTATGGTCTCATATATTTATTTAAATCTTTCATCCACTTGGAATTCCCTTTGGATGTAAGAGGTAAAAAAAAAAAATCAAAAAATACAGGTTGTGTTTTTTTTTTGTGGTTTTTTTTTTGTTTGTTTTGTAATGGCTAGTCAGTTTTGTCAGCACCCTTTACTGAAAAATCTGTTTTTACCTTGGGTTTCAAAAGCCTATCTTTATCATATACTTAATTCCCTAAGACTATATTTCTAGATGGGATCCTTGGATGACCTTTTGTTATCCCAGCAGATAGAAGTCAACGGATGGGTAGCCTACAAGTCTGAAAACTATAGACTCAATTCTCACTTCCAGGGAAGCGTTCTGATGATCATTCAATAGTCTCCTTTCTTGAGCCAGCCAACTAAAAAGATACTGAGCAACCGCCAGGAGACAGGTGCTGTGCTAGCAGCAAGCAGCTCAGGGCAGTGTTAACAGAACAAACTCTGGAACCTGCTGGCCAGTGTGGGGCCCTGGTTCCACCTGTCAGGAGCCACAGGACCTATCTGAGCATCACTCTCCTCCTCACAAGGTTACTGTAAGGACTGCATGAGTTGAGATAGGAGAAGGGCTTAGAACCACATCTGGCGCATAGTACCTGCTCAATAAATGCTATTATTATTAGAGATGGAAAGAGGGTTAAGAAACCATTTCTACAGCGAGTCTTCTCATCTTATAACAAAAAGGTGACGGATGTCTTCCTTCCACCACCATGCTGCTTTATAAGGAACCAGCCTGACGTGTTCATCCTATAGACTCTGCTGTCCCGAAGCACAGTAACCCCCATCACCGGCGCTGGCTCCCGGCTGCCGCTGCAGCAGGAGCACCCCCGACCAGGACCACGTTATGAAAAAGAGAGGTTCCAGGAAGCCCCTCACTACGACCCAGTGCTTGGCTGGCCAGGAAGGGGTGCAGCTGCCCAGAAGGCACAGTTAGGAAAGCCCTGGGCTCCCAATGGACACAGGGCCGCCCAGGTAAGAGGGTGAGATGCGGAAGGGAGGCCAGCACCGAACCCCGGGCCGGTAAGGTGCTTCAGCGCCGACTTCCGGGACTGCAACAGAAGGGCACTTCCAGGTAGGAAATGCGGAAGCCGGAGGCACACTGAGACGGTCACGCAGAGCCACGGTTTACAGGTGGCAGGCACACCAAACACCCTCCTCCCTTGACCTTGGAAGTGCTGTGGACCTGGGGGGTGGCAGCAGCGGTAGGAGACACATCAGGCGTGTTAACATTGGCTGCAACTGAGGCTTCACAATGCTTTGTCTCATACTGGATTACAAGTATCTGACATACTGGAAAATAATTAACCTAAATTAGCGGAACTCTGTGAAAGCCCAGGTTTCCTGCAGAAAGAGAAAGCGGTGTGTTTTTTGCACCAAAAGTCTCTTGGTAAATTGGAGAAGTCATGAAAAACCGCCAATTCTTTCTACTGGCTTGATTTTATTTTTTTAAATGTTTATTTTTGAGAGAGGAAGAGAGAGCGTGTGCACGTGTGAAAGAGGCAGGGGTTGGTGGGGGTGGGGACAGAGGATCTGAAGCAGGCTCTGTGCCGACAGCAGAGAGCCCAATGTTGGGCTGGAACCCACAAACTGCCAGATCATGACCTGAGCCTAATGTTCAACCGACTGAGCCACCCAGGTGCCCCCCAAACCCGGCTTAATTTTTAAAATTCAACCTACTGAGGGGCACCTGGGTGGCTCAGTCGGCTAAGCGGCTCTCCATTCTGGCTCAGGTCATGAGCTCACGGTTGGTGGGATCGAGCCCTATATTCTCCCTCTCCATCTCTCCCTGCCCCTGCCCTGCTCGTGCATACCTGCTCACTCACACACTCTCCCTCTTAAAATGAATAAACTTAAAAAAAAAAATCAACCTACTGGTTAAAATTACTGTTTGCCTAGAAGACAAAAACCACTAATTACTTTTTTAAAGAAAAGAAAAAACACCTGAAAATGAGCAATCTGCTAAATGCACTGGCCCCTTGAACCTACTGGCTAAATACTTTTATTTTTTTCTCATGTCCTTACTTCTACACAGGGTTGTGTTTTTTTAAAGATCTTCTTTTTGGGGCACCTGGGTGGCTCAGTCGGTTAAGCCTCTGACTTCAGCTCAGGTCACGATCTCGCAGTCCGTGAGTTCAAGCCCCGCGTCGGGCTCTGGGCTGATGGCCCAGAGCCTGGAGACTGCTTCCGATTCTGTGTCTCCCTCTCTCTCTGCCCCTCCCCCGTTCATGCTCTGTCTGTCTCTCTCTGTCTCAAAAATAAATAAACTTAAAAAAATTTTTTTTTAAATAAATAAAGATTTTCTTTTTAAGCAATCTCTACACCCAACGTGGGGCTCAAACCGACAACCCCAAGATCAAGAGTTGCCTGCTCTACTGACCGAGCCGGGCAGCCCTCCACACAGGGGTTTTTAATGCTATAGGCAAAAGCTGTACCTAAGAGCAATCAGATCAGAACAGCTTGTTAGACCAACATCACCACGGTAGAAATAAGATGGCTTCTCCAAACAGTGAGAGAGCCCCACCTTTATTCCTTCTCAAAGGAAATGGCCTCACATGATCTTGGACAGCCAAAGAGGTGCTCAGCAGGAAGTTCAGACGTCCCGCAGTGAGCAAACAGACCTGAGAATGCCCCCAGCTCGGTGCTGTCAGTCACCAACATTTTTTTGAGGGTATAAAGATATTCTAAGATGCCCCAAGAAGGTCTCCAAGTCAGGGGTCAGCATACCAGCCCCTTGTAGTAGGCCTGCTCTGTAAATACAGCCAGGCCTGTTCCTTTTATTGCGCACCGTGGTTTTGTGGCCACAAGGCAGAGTTGAAGAGCTTATCCACATCTACTCACAGGGTTACTACGAGGACTAAACTAGTTAAAATACTTATTATCTGGCCCCTAAGAGAAGTCTGTCAACTCCTGCTCTAAACCATTAGGACTGAATGACCAGGTCCATTGCACTCTTCTTAAATTGCTCTAAAAACTTACCAGGAAGGGCAGAGAATCTCCTCCTCTCACTTCCTCAACCCCCAATTATAAACACCACGTTTTCCCCAAGTCTGGAAGCTGACGGTTTATAAAGAAAAGGCTTCATCAGCATGGAGACTACAGTTAGTAACAATGTACTGCATATTTGACTTTGCTGAGAGTACATCTTAAACATTCTCCCCACTAGGAAAACAATTTTGTAACTGTGGTGACAAACGTACTGTGGTGATCATTTTGCAATAGGTACAAAGACTGAATTATTACACTGTACATCCTGAAACTAGCATAACATCACATGTCAATTATACCTCCAAAAAACCTTTTAAAAAAAACCCTTAACGGTTAATAAGTGTATATAATATTACAGAGTGGAAATAATCAGAGAGCAAGATGGATGAATGAAATGAATGAGAGCAACCAAATTCCACTGTGTTTTTTTCCAGCACTTGGAATTTTCTGAAGAAAGGCCGCCTCCTACATGAATGCCAAGACTACCTCTTGGCAAGAACTCCCA
Source organism: Felis catus (assembly GCF_018350175.1). Lineage (NCBI taxonomy): Eukaryota > Metazoa > Chordata > Mammalia > Carnivora > Felidae > Felis > Felis catus. The sequence continues at coordinate 26,923,883 of NC_058380.1, forward strand.
AATATTTCCTCCAGATCCAGAGTTGGCAAACTGCAGCCCAAAGGCTGAACCCTGCCAGCCACCTGTTTCTGTAGACTGCCTGTAAGCTTAGTTTTCATAGTTTTTAGTGGCTGGAAAAAAAATCAAAAGAATAAGATTTCATGACATGTGAAAGGCACATGCAACTAAAATGTGGGTGTTCATAAATAAGGTTTTATTGGGACACAACCACTCCCATTCACGTATGCCTGGTCTATGGCTGTTGGGCTGTAAGAATTGAGTCTACCAGCAGGGACCGTGCATCCCAGAGGGTATAGCAGATGTTCCACAGGGCTGGGGCAGAAAATCCTAAAAGTTACATTTTATTTTTATCCAAAAAGTGAGAGCAACTATGTTTCAGTAACACAACAATTACATAAAAATAACTTAGAAGTATATATTATATGTATCCTAATTATACAACCATAAAATACTAATGGGTGCAAGGAGAGGTAGAAACTAAATCTGCCATTCTCAACCCCTCTGTTGAAGGTCAAAGTCACCACCCTCTGAGCTGCCTGAGGAACTCCTTGGATTTTAGCACCCAGCACAGCGAGGTAGACTGAAAAATTGTAACTAAACCAAACCTTACAGGGGCGCTGAAGCTTTCAGATTCATATAGAAGGCACAAATTAACGTTACTGCAATAAACGTAGGCATGGGCAAACACAAGCCAGCCCCCGGAAGGTGCAGGCTTCTTATCCCTGGTCAGCTCCGCAGGAGCCGCATCACAAAGCAAAATCGATGATCACAGAATCGGACCTGACAAGAAACAGACCAAAAAATACTCAAAATTCAAGGAGTATTTGGAACAGGGGTCCACCTCCACTGTGGGGAAGCAGGGATCCAGCCCCGACTGCACACTGGGCCTTGAGATAGAAGACCATAATAACAGCACGTGCCCCTGATTGATAAATAACGAACCAAAAAATGGTTTTCTATTAAGATAACTGCTAGACAACACTGAATTAATCCTAAGTGTTTCGTTTAATTATGAGAATAATCAAAAAATTTGGGAAACCACAGCAAACTATAATCTGTATCATTGTAATCATATAGTACTTTTATAGATATTTATCTCCTGTCAGGCACTAATTAACCTTCAAAATCTTAGCTAGGGGAAGTTCTATTAACACAGCCCTGAAGGGTTTTAAGAAAAAGAAGATCAAGCTATTGTAACAATCTGAGAAGGCACGCATCTCTATTCTTTTTTTTCTGAAAAGTGTAGGAAATTTCTGTGTGAGGCAAAGTAGACTCTGGGAACTTAGTAAGCAGTTCTTAAACTTCAAGCCAAGACTGTTCATGTAATGGCATCAGTAACTGGAAAAGTCTAGAAAAGAAAATGACCACAACCTAAAAATGTTTCTTGCGGGGGGGGGGGGGGCAGGCAATGGAAATACCACTCAACACTCTTCTGAAGTGAGACAAAAGCATTATAAAGACCATTCCTCCTACTTCTGCAAAAAAAGAAGTGTAAAACAGTCTTTTTTTTTTATATTAACTACAACAACAAAAATAAGAGGTCCTTCCCCCCCGCCCCCCCTCCGTTATGCAAATGATGGATGTTATTTCTCACATTAGGTCATTAAAAAAAAAAAGGAATAAAAATAATACAACTAAATTAAAACCAGGGCATGGAGCCTCTCGTCCCTCCCTTCCTGGGAGCCATGCGGCCTTCAAGCTCCCTTTCACCAAGGTGCTCAGCCATGGGACCTGCTCAGCCCAGGCTTCTGGAAATGACACCCCACGCCTCCAACTCTTCCCTGGAGAGGCAGCTCCCCCAGGCTCTGCCCTTCTCCCCTTTGTGCTTCAGATGCAGAAAGCCTGCCTGCACATTCAGAGGATTTTCAATAAGGTCAGCAGTTTCCTCCCTGCTGGGGGAAGGTGGCCACAAAAGCCAACGGAAGATAGAGAGCCCTGGGCTGACACATCCTCATTCTGCCCCACCCCTCAAAAAGTAATATAAATACAAAATCTTGTCATCCCCCATCAATAAGTGGGCCCATGGCCAGCAATCAGAAAGGAGAGGACATCCTTAGCTCCCGAAAGCAACGTCGTCCATATCTGATAACCCACCCCCTCCCCCCAGACTCCCTACCACCACTCGGTCCTCTCATTCACAGTCCTTCATTTTTGAACTAAACCAATTAAAAAAATATATATATATACACATATATATATACATATACACATACACACACACACACACACACACACACACACACACACACACACGAAAACCTCTCCATAGGAGAACAAGATACGTCTGGAACAGCTTATTGTTTTCTTTAAACATCCTAAGAATTCAACGTCTTTTTGACCAGTGATGCCTTAAAAATTGAGTTCTGGCCTAGGGACAGCAAGTCTTACCAAATTACTGGTTTCTGCATTCTTCCCAATCACATGAGCTTACCTTAATCTTCTATAACACAAGCAGGAGGAGCTAGAATGCCCTAGGAGACCCACAAAGACCAAACCGCCAAGAGATTCCATGCCTCCCCAGGTCCCATGCTCCAAAAATTTCAGAAATACTAAAGCTGCCTAAATTTGAGTCAATCTGATGGCCATAAGCCAAACAGAGTCACTAGAATGTTGTTTAACATTTCATCAGGCTGTGGGACATCTTAATAACCCATCCCTAGGAATGCCCCTCAACATTTGCGGGATTTTGAGCCGTAGGGCCTTCAAGATCCCAACCCAGACAAAGGAAATCTCAGACCCATGAAAGCCACACAAGTTTGGTCACGCAAATTTGGAAAGGGGCTATCTGAAAACGACCGACATCATGGCATTCCCAATACAAGGGTTCTCAAATTCCTCTGAAAAGATCATTCATCAAACTAGGTTATTTTCTTATTGTGTTTAAAAAAAAAAATCATTGAACTAGCACACAGGGTGTGAAACAGAAACAAATGTATAAGCCCAGGAGACTATCTTTACACCAGAGCAAAAGTTCTATCGATGCTCCACACAAGCCAAAGGTGAGAAACACACGTAAGGGAGGGCGCCCGGAGCGTCCCCGACACGGGCTCCGGATGCGCTGTGGCGCTCGTGGCCGGGGGGACTCGGCGCCCAGCTCCCGGTCACCTGCCAGGACGCGACCGCTGCCAACGTGGGCACCCGCGCGGCGCCCGAGTGCCAGGACGCGGAGGTGAGCGGCGCGCCGCGGCCCCCCTCCCTCCGCCGGCGCCAGTCACGCCCGCGGGACCGGCACTAGTGCGACTTCGGGGCTGCACGCCTTTGACTTCGGATGCCGACGCGCGTGACAGAGCGGAGAACAAAAAAGAAAGGCCCCGCGCGTCCCGACCGGCCTCCGCAGGGGCAGAGAGCTCGCACGGCCCCTCGCGGCGGCCGGGGGTCCGGGGGCCGAGGCGGCCCCGCGGCGAAGGCTCGGGCCGCGAGCGGGCTCCGGTGACGGGCTGCGGCCCGGGCGCGAGCCGGGGGACCGTCTCCGGACGCGGGCGGTGCGCCAGGGAGGGACGGGGAGGGGCAAGGCGGCCGGGGCGGCCCCGGAGCCGGGACACGCGCGCCGCGCACTCACCTCCTGCCGCGGCTCCGGCGGCCGATCGGCGCTGCGGGCCCGGCTCCCAGGCCGCCTGGCGCTCCCCCGCCGCCGGCCTCGCGCTCTCGTCCGCCCCGCGCCGTGCGCCCCGCGCCGCGCCCAGCGCCGCCGCGTCTCCGGCCTCCGCAGCGGCGAGTCCCCGCCCCCGGACCGCGCCGGCGGCTTAGGGAGGAGGCGGCGCCGCGAGCGCGGGGAGGCGAGGCCGGGGCCGCGCCCGGACGCCGGCCCCACGGTGCGCGCGCCCCGGCCCGCCGCCGCCCCCAGGCCCGCGCCCCGACGCCGGCGTCGCGCCCCCGCCTCGGCCGCGGCCCCCCGGCGACCCCTGCGGGACGCGGCTCCGAGGGCGGCCATCGAGCGGGCGCGACGCTTCCGCAGAGGAGGCGCGAAGGTGGGACGCGGCGGCGCGGAGCAAAGGGGCTTGGGGGAGAGACGACCCCTCACCCCTCACTCCGACCCCGGGCGCAGGGGGGTTTCCGGAATATAGGACACCAAACCCAGCGCCACCCACCTTGCCACACTCGCGTCTCCTTGCTCGGTGGTCCCGGTCCAAACTACGCAGAGGAAAGGGGCCGACCAGTAACAGGAACTTGGGGGGTCTAGACTCACAAATTTGCTTTTTCTCATCCACCAGCCCTACCCTGTTCCTAACGTCCCCACGGCTGTTCCTTCTCAAGCTTTAATTTTTCGGGCTGTGACCCTCCAGACTTTGTAGTGGATAAAAGGAAGAATCCTGGACGCTGCGCAAGGGAGACCTTCTGGGACTCCCTAAGGGTGAAGCGTGGGAGCGTGAACGCCTGGAAGTTTGAGCAGCACCCTTAGGCCACACCTCCCGGATCACCTACTAAGGATCTGCAAGGTATCCAGACTAGAAAATTCTAACAGTGGTTCCTGATCCTGACAGCCTCGGCCAGGCGTTTTAATGATCTGAGAGCTTTGGGGATATTTCAGTGCTAGGGTCCCATCCCCAGAGTCTTGAGCCCAAACGTAGGTGTTTTTGTTTGTTACCAAGCTTTCCAGATAATTCCAACATGTGCTCAGGACTAAGAAGAAGTTTATCTTTTTTCTCTAGCCTACGTAGCTCTGGTTTCGAGGAAAGGAACGCCTTCCTCTCACCCTTCCCAAATCCCGGCAACAACAAAAAACAACTAAGTACACAAACTCCTAAAGGGAATGCTCACGGTGGAAATGGTTTTCAACCAAAACAAAGACTCACCTTGAGAAAGGTGACCCAGATTCCTTACTGCCACCTGAGCAGGGTCTCCTTAAATTCAGGAAAAGGATCCTTTATGAACCAAAACCTCTTAACTGAATTTAGAGTAATATTCTACTCTAGCCCCAAATGGTAGTTTTGTTACCTGCTATTAAACCATTACCCTGCTGGACCAAGACTGCAAGAGCCGAGGGTGTGTTGGACATCAAACCCTGGCTTTTCCCAAGACTTGTGTCACTTCTTTCTAATCTTCCAGTGACCGTAAGTGACCACAATCAGGATTTGGGGACAGGTAGAATAAATTCCCGTAATTGTTCCTTCTGGCTCCCCTCGTTATAGTTTGCCTTCTTAGGCTGGTGGGCCACACCTTCATCTCATTTCCCTCTCGGTAGGGTTCCATTGTGCCCTTCATTTATCAGCAAGTAATTAGTGACTTTTTTACAGTTTTATTGAGAAATGATTGACATATCTGACCATTGAAGTTTAAGGCATACGGCATGATCGTTTGATTTATATATATTGTGAAATGACTACCACAGGAGGTTCAGCTAACGTCCATCTTCTCATATAGGTGCAATTGTTAAAAAGGAAGAAAAAATTTCTCCTTGTGATGAGAATTCTTACGAGTCACTTTCTTAACCGCTTTCCCATACATCATACAGCAGCGTTAGCTCTGGCCGTCACGTTGTATATCACGTCCCTGGTACTCAATTATTTTATAACTGAAGTTTGTACCTTGTGGCCACCTTCCTCTAATTCCCCACTCCCGGCCCCACCACCTCTGGTGACAAGTCTGATCTCTTTTTCTATGAGGTTTTTGTTTGGAGGTTGGGTTTGGTTGGGTTTTTTGTTGTTGTTGTTAATTTTTTTTAATGTTTATTTTTGAGACAGAGAGAGACAGAGCATGAACGGGGGAGGGGCAGAGAGAGAGGGAGACACAGAATCGGAAACAGGCTCCAGGCTCTGAGCTGTCAGCACAGAGCCTGACGAGGGGCTCGAACCCACCAACCGCGAGATCATGACCTGAGCCGAAGTCGGCCGCTCAACCGGCTGAGCCACCCAGGCGCCCCTGGTTGGTTGTTTTTTTAAGATTCTACATATAGTGAAATCATACAATATTTGTCTTTGAGCATAATGCCCTCAAGGCACACCATGTTGTCATTAATGGGAGGATTTCCTGTCTTTTTCTTTTTAAGTTTATTTTTATTTTTATTTTGAGAGAGACAGAGAGCAGGGGAGGGGCAGAGAGAGAGAGAGAAAGAGAGAAAATCCCAAGAACCCCATTGTCAGCACAGAGCCCAACATGGGACTTGATCCATGAACCATGAGATCATGACCTGAGTGGAAATCCAGAGTCAGAAGCTTATCTGACTGAGCCACCCAGGTACCCAAGGATTTCCTGGGTTTTTTTTATGGCTAAAGAATATTCTATTATATACACACATACAGAGCCCAGCACAGTGGAGACACTCTAAATATTAAATACCTGAGATCAATGGAATGCAATAGAATAGAAAGTCCTTATCACATACATCTTGCCAAGTTTGCTTTCCAGCATTCATTTTTCCTGTCTCCAGTTACCAGCATCACCATTTTTTTCATCCCTCCTTACTGACTTTTAGTCCTAAATGTCTATAGCAATCCGAATGGTGACCATCCCCCCTCCAAAAGCTATTTCCATGGCCTAATCCCCGAACCTGTGAACATGACCTTTAGAGGGCAAAAGATGTGATTAAACTAAAGATCTTGAGGGACTTGTCCTGGATTATCCAGGTGGATTGGAAACAATCATAAATGTCCATAGGAGAGAAGGGCAGAGAGGGGAAGAGGCCATGTGATCACAGAGGCAGTGTGACCACTGGAGTGATGCACCGACAAGCCAAGGAAGGCCTGGAGTCCCCAGAAGCTGGAAGGGGCAAGAAACAGTTGGTCTCCTAGCGGCTTTGGACAGAGCCCAGCCCTATCCCCACTGCCATGAGACAATAAAACTTGTGCTGTTTTAAGCCACCCAGTTTGGATGATTTGTTTCGGCAACCACAGGAAAACTAACACAATCCTGGAGTCCACGGGTTCACAGATAGGCACGTGACCCAGCTACCTCAGCGAGACTCCATTTGGCACTCACCGCACCCACTGGGAAAGGGAAGCTCTGTTTTCTACTAAGGCAGCCCATCTTGGGAGAATATAACCCTAGAGCCGAGGGTCACAGTGTGGAGACATTAGCCTGATATTCTGAGAAAGACAGATAGACACCTAGTGTTGATGTCATTTGGTCTTCTGGATCCAGCTGTATCTGAAACCAGGGCTATCCTGGATTTTCGGTTATATCAGCCAATTAATTTCCCATTTGACTTAAGCCAGTTAGCGCTGGGTTTCTGTCACAAGCAGGGCCAAAGAATTCTGACTTAAAGGCCTTTTGTTACTGGTGTAGGGTTCTGAGTTACATGTGAGCTTCAACAAGTTAGCATAAGTATGTTCCAAATATTGCATGGGTCAGATACTAAAAAAAAAAAACCCAAAAAAACATTATTTGTTACTTATCTGAAATTCAAAGTTACCTGGGCAATCTGGATGTTTAGTTTTTGGCTTTTGCTAAGGCAGTCCTGTGTCAGAAGTTTTTTTATTGATCATCGGAAACTTTTGGAAAGCCAGGTTGTTATAGCACAAAAGGTAAGAATAATCTTTCTAAAGTAGATGCTTCTTCTAATTTTAGACATTCATATAACTATCTTTGGGGCACCTGGGTGGCTCAGTCAGTTCAGCATCTAACTTCAGCTCAGGTCATGATCTCATGGTTTGTGAGTTGGAGCCTCATTGGGCTCTGCATTGGCAGTTTGATATTCTCAGGAAAATCGAGGGTTCTCTCTCCCTTTCTCTCTGCCCCTCCCCTATGCGCGCGCTCTGGCTCTCTCTCTCTCTCTCTCAAAATAAATAAACTTAAAAACACACACACAGATAACTGTCTTCGGTGTCCTGTATTAACCGGGGTTGTAAAACAGTGTAATTATACACTCATGGTGTTTTGAACCTTAATGTGTTTTGAAGTTGAGAAAGAAAGACTCCGTTTTTAAAGGTCTCCTGCCACTGACCAAAGCAGTCAAAAGGTGCCTTTGTATGTTGTGAAACCTACAGTTTCCTTTAAAACTGATGCCCTTACAGAGCTGTGTTCACAGTTGCTTCTGGCTGTGTGACATACGTGTTACGGAATGGTCCAGAAGCAAAGGATTATGAAGGACCCAGCTGGAGGCGGGGGAGTGGGCGGTGCAATGCCTATCAGCTTCCTTGAGCAGAGAAGAAAAAGGCCAAGCTGAGGGTATCCTGAAATCTGGGGACCAACCTGCAGACGCGATGTTTTGCATATACACAGTGATGCCATAGCCCAGGATAAGTCCTGTGTTTTGTGCCAAAATGAAGTTGTTCTAGAAAAGGTGGATCTCCTGCGTTACGCCTCTTTTGTTCTCAAAATACGTTCCCTCAGCCTCTTCAGAAAAGACTTCTGAAGCGGGTTGGTTCTTTGACCTTGAGACTTAGGAATACAGAATGGCAGATTCACAGTTTCACTTTGCAGCAATATTAAGAATACTTGAAAATGTACAAACTTAAGTTCCCTGGCTCATGGCTTTCCTATTAGAGCTGACTCTCCAGTGATGTTTGAAAAAAAAAAAAAAAAAAGAGGCTATTTCTTGAAAGTACAGTTTGAAAGGTCTATTGTATTTCAGTGGTTTCCATGCTTTGTTTTGATGTGTATTCTTTTTTCATACAAGTATGTACTTAAAGTGCTGTGGGATAGAGCACGCGTACTTGGCTCCCTCTCCTAGTTTGATTTATGTGCCCACTGACTTACTGTCTTACCCAGTCTGGCAAGTTCCCCGCACCTAGCAAGATCTTCCAACAACCTGACTGAAGAACCACTGTGTCCACTCAGAGTAACCCAGAGGTCACACCCTTATGGTTACTGGATGGGTCGTTCCACTGTGTCTACCCACAGTGAGGTTACACCCTTATGGTTACTGGATGGGTCATGCCAGGTATTAGTCATGGGAAAAGATTTTTAAACTAAACATATTTGACATATAACATCGTGTAGTTTTAAGGTGTACAACATGTGAGTTCGATTACACTTATATGATGTAATATGATTGCCATTGTGGCGATAATCAGCACCTCTGTCAGGCCACATAAATTATCTTTTCTTTTTTTAGTGGTTGGAATAATTAAGTTCCAGACTCTTGGCAAGTTCGAAAACTGTAATACAATATTGTGGTCTATAAGAGACTTCTGTTTTTTCACGATGACTCACGGGGTGGGGGAGGGGTCTACTATTGACCTTTAGGTAAGTATCCTGCACAAGAAAAAATGCTCCCCCACCAATGCCAACAGTGGCTCCCTATCTCCCTCTGCAATTGACAAACACTGGTCTCAACAGAGAATCTAATGACCCAGGGGGCAGTACAAGGACACTCGCCAGGTGGAAGGACCTGGGAAGTTGGAGCGTTTTTCCCTGTAGGCTTCCACTTTATGGAACATGAAATTCAAACCGATAAAGGGAGCCTTGCTTTTTACATCAGTTTAGGATGAGGCTCAGCTGCCGGTGACAAGAAGCCTAAATGATAGTGGCTGAAGCTCACAAAGGTTTCATCTCTCACAGGATAAGTCTTTGAGCCGACGGTCTTGGCTGTCTTGGCAGAGATTCAGGCTCCCCTGCGCCCAGATGTGACCCTCATTCACAGGGTCCAAGATGGGAATTGCAGCTGAAGCTGTCACTTCCACGTTCCACCCAGATGACAGGGGAAAAAGAAGGGCTTGCTCCCTCCATTTAAGGAGACCTCTTAGAAGTTGCATGGGACATTTCTAATTACATTCCTTCGCTAGATCTTAGGCACGTGCCCACACCCAACTGCAAGGTATCTGGGAAACAGAGCTTCCTACTCTGGGTTGCCATGTGCCCAGCTAGAAACCATGGGTACTGTTTCCAAAAAAGAAAGGAAGAAGAAGAGATCTTTGGTGACAGCTGGCAGTCTTCGCCATTCCTAGGAGGGCCAATTACTTGCATCAGTGCCAGGTGAAGCCCTAGTATTTGGTCAAGCTGGGTTTCAGTGGTCCAGCCTTGACTCAGGGGAAGAGGAAAACATTGGCTTGCTCTAGCCCCCAAATTCTTCGATGCTCATCTGTGGAGGCTGGGGACTGTGTCTCCTCCCCAGAAATCTAAGTGGGGGCTTCTGACTGCTCCAACAGAAAGAATACAACAGAATGCATGCTGAGGCTAGGTCACAAAAGGTGACACAGCTTCCAGCTGGCTGTCTCTGGGATGTTCACTGTTGGAACCCAGCCACCATGCTTGGGTTGGGGCAGGGGGAGCCCAGGCCACATGGAGAGGTGACACGTGGGTATTCTGCCCACCAGCCCCAGCCAGGGTCTCAGCTGACATCTGCCATCAACTGCCAGACGTGTGTAGGAAGAAAGCCCAGATGATTCCCCCATGGTAATCTGTGCCCATCTGACTGTGGCTGCAGAAGTGGCCAGCTGAGCCCAGTCAGCATGCCAACCCTTAGTGATAACCATAACATGTTTGTTGTCTTAAGCCACTACATTTGGGGGTGGTTTGTTATGCAGTAATGGATAACCAAAAGCCAGCAGGGCATTGATACTTTAGCATTGACCAGTCCAGTACCATTCTGAGGCCAGCAACTGGAAATCCATCAGGAGAGGCATCAAGGACACAGTGACTCAGGGCCCAGGGGGAGGGATGGAGGTTTCAGGCAGAGAGGATGTTGCAAAAGACAGCAGCTCCTCCTCAACGACGGCATCTTCTTCAGCCCTCGACCTTGGTGGCACTAGTCTGTCGCACAATACTTCCAGAAAAAAAGCACACGATGTGAATAAAAAAGGGGGGGGGGGGGGAACGTATTATGTGTGCCAAGGGGCCAGGACTGGAAATCAGGAAAGACAAAGTATCCACAAATCTAAATGGTATACACTCCCGTCTTCTGTGGTCATCCTACACAGAATTGTGAGGAACACAACTTCTGTGTCTACGTTGGGGCTCCTCTGCCCTCAGTTTTCTCTCTGTCCCCCAACCCCAGCCTCCCAGAGGCTCAGTCTCTGCTGTCAGAAGCCCAGATACGCCCCAAGGCATTGCCTGATGATCACATCACATTGACCCTGGACTTCCGGAGACTTGAAGCCTTAACTCACCATTTCCTCCATCTGCTCTGACATCCAGACCCCTGTCACAGGGCAGGATGGTGGTAACTTGGATACGTAAGGAGAGCACAGCTGCTCTCTTGTGTAGAATGAATCCCTTCTGAGGACGCCTGGCTGGCTCAGTCAGAGCCAGCGACTCAGACAGAGCATGCGACTCTTGATCTTGGGTTCGAGCCCTCGATCGTGAGTTCAAGCCCCCATCAGGAATGGCATGGAATGGGAGGGAAGGCCCTGAACCCACCAGTTAATGTCTTAATATCTATTTCAATCTCTTCTGGATTTCGTCCTTTTCCTCTGCTCTCTCTATGAGTGTCTGGTGGAGAGAAGAATTAAGCCTTGGACTCACTAGGCTGCTTAGTAGGAAGCTAGTCCATCCGGTAATCTGTTGCATCTTCCAACAAAGTGGCCTAGACTTGAGGCTTGAGGAGAGTTTTGTCCCCCATGTCACAGAATCCTAACGTTGGGACCTTAGGTATCATTGGGTCCAACATCCTCTTTTGAAATGTTTTTTATTCTTATCTAACATATCTTTTTAAAAATTATTTCCAGCACTTCTTTCTGCCTCTTGCCTACCCTGCTGATGGTGCTTTGGGGTGATGGTGGGGGTTTAGATGGTGGCCAAGAAAGAATTCTTTGAAGATGTCTTTGGTGCAAAAAAAAAAAAAAAAAGGTGATTTTATTAAAGTACGGAGACACGACCTGAGGGCAGAAAGAGCTACACTGGGGTTGTGAAGAGTGACTAATTATATACCTTTAGGTTGGGAGGGGGTTAGGGACAGCATAAGTCTGTAAGGAATTTTGGAAGCAAGGTTTCCAAGACCTTGAGGGGCTAGCTGTTGTTAGGAAAATGCCATTTATTACTGTTTAGTAAAACCTCAGTCATGTGGCCCTTTAGATGTGTATCAGGGGGCCATAAGCCTGGAATATGATTGCCAACATATATCTTGGGTCAGGGGGGGAGGGAGGCTGGTAGAGATAAACGAAGTTTCCAAAGGAATTTTTTTTTAATTTTTTTAACATTTTTATTTATTTTTGAGATAGGGAGAGACAGAGCATGAACAGGGGAGGGTCAGAGAGAGGGAGACACAGAATCTGAAACAGGCTCCAGGCTCTGAGCTGTCAGCACAGAGCCTGACGCGGGGCTCAAACTCACAAACCATGACATCGTGACCTGAGCCGAAGTCGGCCGCTTAACCGACTGAGCCACCCAGGCGCCCCCCAAAGGAATTTTTATATGTTAAACTAGACCCACAGGATCCTAGAGGTTGGGATAATGTCAAGCTAAGACTCCCTTTTGCCCCTAGCAAAGGGTCATGATTGAGGCAGCTGAGCTTCTAGAGGAAGGTCACTCTGCCCATTTCAAGGACTTGTCAATGGGCTCTAGGCAGTAAGGGGAATTTAATTTTTCATTTGCCTTTGTTGCCCACATTGCCATGGCAAGCACTTAAACCCCCTTATGTCTTGATGAGGGTGACATTAGGGTTCCAGGAAATGGAGGCTATAGGTTTCTGGAGATTAGACTATGGATAAGATTGCCTTTTTCTTGCAGTTTACTAAGTTCTCTGTAAACTGAAGGAGACTCCTGTCCCGCATGACTGTGATCTCTATCAGTCAACCATTTGTTTCCTTTCCTTTGTCCTTGGGCAGCCAGGAGTGCCAGAGGAATGTTATACACATCCCACCTGGGAGGGTGGGTGCTGTTAGTCTGTACTTTGCCCTCAGCCTGCCTTATGCTCCCTCGTCACCTGCCATCTCTCATCTTTGATCAGCAAAGCCGGAGGTTCTCAAATTTTGGGTTTTAGGACTGAAAATTTTTAAGTAAACACATTTAAACATTATTGATGACCCCATAGAGTTATTTTTATCATGTGGGTTTCACTATGAATATTTTAGACATTGAAATTGAGAAATCTTAAAAACATTCTTCGTATTCACAGTACCTATGACTTTGTAACCAATAAGAACACAGATGTTTTCATAACACATATTTGTATCAAATAACATGTATGCAAGTCAACACTTTGAAATCAAGGTACTTGATCTTATTAATATATTAAGCAAGCACATATATTACACATTTGTTTTTTAATATATTGACAACTATGTTTCAATATGATTGGTTTCTTTATTGTTTTTTTATGTTTTATGTATTTATTTATCAGTATTATTATTATTTTTTTTTTTGAGAGAGAGAGAGAGAACAAGTCTAGGAGGGGCACAGAGAGAGAGAGAGAGAGAGAGAAATCCCAAGCAGGCTCTGCACTGAAAGCACAGAGCCCAATGCGGGGCTCAAACTCATGGACTGTGAGATCATGACCTGATCTGAACCAACTGAGCCACCCAGGTGCCCCCATTTTATTTTTATGCATTTAAAGTTTTTGTTCTGAGAAGGTGTCCAGAGACTCCTGATCTAGGCCCTCTGTGACTAGCACAGGAACAACAGAAAGACAAAAAAGGTTTAATTGTTGTTTGAATTTCCAAAGCCCCAGTGATAGGGAGAAATGGAGGGTAGGTTTCACCTCCAGAGGCCTTCAGCCCCCTCTTGGCACCCAGGAGGCCTCTGTGGGCACTCTTCCAGGCCTACAGCCCCTCTGCTCTCCATCTGAGTGGGTGCTTTATTTGCCTAGGTCACAGACCTGTCTCAGTTCACTCAGACACTGGTAAGGGTCGCCCGTGGAACAGGAGGCCCTGACCTATACACCGGATCACGCCTGTGTTGGGTGGGATTGGTCAGAACTATCTGGAGATTTTCCTCTGCGTTAGGTTGGAGAAAAACTCCTATGATAACAAGAGAGGGTGGAGGTCTGGACGCATGCAGTAATTTGCGCAGGAGATAATATTCGCCCACTGTTAATGTCTCTGAGCTCAGAAACACAGAGCTGCTTCTTCGGTGGGCCTGGAGGGGCTGTGGCCCCAGATCTGGTGTTGTGTGTGGGAGCGAAAGCTCACCACCCCCCTTCTTTGGCGCTGATTTCTGCAGCGTGCTCCTATTGCTATGGTAATGAGCCAGGGAAGCTTTTCAAGCCTGTCAGGGAAGAGCAACCTTCATAAAAGAAAGGATAAATCAGGACCACAGTTTGAAATCTGGAAAGAATCAGAGAAGTGAGACGTGAGAAGTTGAATTAATGGTGGAAGAAAAAAATACAGCAGCCAAGCCAGCCTAACCCAGGGGAGGGGCAGGGTGGCAGAGGGGGACATGCGGGAGGCTTGACTGTAGCTTGTCCTAACCCCAATGGTCCCCACAAAAAAAGCCTAACTGTTCCAGATGCCTGATAGGTACCAAGGGAACTTTATCTCCTTGTTTGCTTACATGGTCTTCTCCCTAACACATATGTGCATTTTTAAGCAGACCCTCCAGAGATAGAAATATATATGTATATATCAAGGCACTAAAACATTTGATAATTAAAAAAAATATATATATATATATATATATTTTTTTTTTTCTTCTCCTGTACCAGAATAGAGCACAGTTCACATAGCAGTAGCTGGAAAGGGGACAGAAGGAGGCACATATTATAACAAAGAAGGGAGAAGAGAGAAACATGGAGAGGGGGTTGCTAAAGATGCACTTTTGAATTGTCGAAGATTCTCAGGACTAGGGTGAAAGAAAAATTATTCACCACACTGGTAAGACCAAATGCTGGCAAGCGTGCGAAGCAATAAGAACTCGCATTCATCGCCAGTGGGAAATGCTGGCACAGAAACTTTGGAAGACGGCTGGGCAGTTTCTGATACAACATGCCCTTCCCAAATGACCCAGCAATTGTGTTTCTTGGTTTTCACTTAAAGACAGTGGAAACTTTCGCTCACACAAAAACTTGCACACGGATGTTTACAGAGACTATCTTCATAACTGCCAAGATTTGGAAATAACCGAGATGTCCTTCAGTAGATGAATGGATAAGTAAACTGTGGTCCATCCAGACAACGAGATACTATTCAGGACTAAAAAGTAATGAGCTATCAGGGCACCTCGATGGCTCAGTCGGTTAAGCATCCAACTTCAGCTCAGGGCATGATTTCCCGGTTCATGGGTTCGAGCCCCACATTGGGCTCTGTGCTGACAGAGTCTGGAGCCTGCTTCAGGTTCTGTGTCTCTCTCTCTGCCCCTCCCCGACTCATGCTCTGTCTCTCTCTCCCTCAGCCCCTCCCCTGCTTGGGTTCTGTCTCTCTCAAAAAAACAAATAAACATTAAAAAAAATTTTTTTGAAGTAATGAGCTACCAAGCCATGAAAAGATGTGGAGGAACTTTAAATACGTATTACTAAGTGAAAGACACCAATTTGAAAAGGCCACATACTGTATGATTCCAACAATATGACATTCTGGAAAAGGCAGGACTGTGGAGAAAGTGGTTAAAAAGACCAGTGGTTACCAGGGGTTGGGGGTGGGAGCAGGATGAATGGGCGGGTCACAGAGTTTTCCCAGGGCCATGAAAATACTCTGTAATGATAGATACACGTCATTATACATTTTTTTTTCAAACCCCTAGCATATACAAGAGGTAGAGTGAACCCTAAGGTAAACTATGGAATTTTTTAGTGATGTATCAGTATAGGTTCGTCAGTTGTAACAAATGTATCACACTGATGAAGGATATTAATGGGAGAGGCTATGTATGTGTGGGGAGGGAGGAAAAATAATGGGAAATCCCTGTACCTTCCCCTCAGTTTTGCTGTAAACCTGAAACTGTTCTGAATAAACAATGATACAAGGGCACCAGGGTGGTTCAGTCAGTTGAGCATCTGACTCGTGATCTTTGCTTAGGCCATGAATCTCACAGTTTGTGCGATCGAGCCCTGTGTCAGGCTGTGAAGGAGAAAGGACACCTTTTGGTCGGTCAATTTCTTAGCTGTACTAAATTAATTAATTAATTAATGATTTTATTTTTAAGTCATCTCTTCCCCCACTGTGGGGCTCTAACTCACAACCCCAAGATCAAGAGTTGCACGCTCTTCCAACTGAACCAGCTGCGTGCCCCAATTGCGCTTAATATTTAGATACAAGGAGGGGCCCATGGGTGGCTCCGTCAATTAAGCATCCAGCTTTGGCTCAGGTCATGATCTCACGGTTCATGAGTTCGAGCCCCGCTTTAGGCTCTATGCTGTCAGTGCAGAGCCTGCTTTGGATCTTCTGTCTCTCTCTCTGCCCCTCCCCTACTCACACTCTCCCCCACTCTCTCTCTCTAAATAAACATTTTTTAAAAATGTTGGTCGGGGCGCCTGGGTGGCGCAGTCGGTTAAGCGTCCGACTTCAGATCAGGTCACAATCTCGCGGTCCGTGAGTTCGAGCCCCGCGTCGGGCTCCGGGCTGATGGCTCAGAGCCTGGAGCCTGTTTCCGATTCTGTGTCTCCCTCTCTCTCTGCCCCTCCCCCGTTCATGCTCTGTCTCTCTCTGTCCCAAAAATAAATAAACGTTAAAAAAAAAAATTAAAAAAAAATGCTGGTCATTAAAAAAACATCTAGATACAATGAAATGCATGGACATTTGGACACTGGTTGGGTTTTGATAAATGCATTTACCTGCATAACTACAAACCCTATCAAGATACAGCATATTATTGTCACGGCATCTCTAACGTGTCCTTTCCAATTTAATTCTTGCCCACCCAGAAAGGCCATTACAGTTCTGAATTTTTCCCCTGCTTCGGAAAAATTATTTTTATTATTTTTTATTTTTTGAGAGAGAGAGAGACCCCGAGTGAGCGCACACACGACGGGGGAGGGCCAGAGAGAGGAGGAGAGAGAAACCCCATGGCGCTGTCAGCACAGAGCCCCACACGGGGCTCAAACTCACCAACCGTGAGATCATGACCTAAGCTGGCACCAAGAGTTGGACACTTAACTGGACGAAGCCACCCAGGCGCCGCTGTGTCGTCTTCTTAAAGACTTATTTGCACTTAAGCTTCCCAGGGGCCTGTAAGGCATTTGCCACATTGGTCTCAAGCTCCCTCAAAACGCAGTGGAGGCTGGGCGGGAAGGAGGAAAATCGGAAAGGAAAATTGCACTTTTAAATCTGGCTGGGGGGGGGGGGGGGAAGATCTATAGAGGCTGATTATTCTGAATTCTTAAAGTAATTTTACATAGCATTAAAGTCACCCCCGGGCAATTGATTAAAAAGAATAGCCAACCAAGTCAGCCACAGTTAATTAATCACAGTTTCCGAAACGCCACCACAGTGCGAGCTCCCTGCAGGGAAGCAGGTTGTTTTCTCCTCACCCAGGACTACCCGCGAGCTCCTATTCTACCCTCCCTGCCTGCGTCCTTCTTAAGGACTAGCTTCTACTCCCTGTAGCTCTGTGGCAGACACAATAGCCCCTGCCCGGTAGGACGGGCAGGTATTACTGTCCCCATTTTACAGAAGAGGAAACTGAGGTTCAGATGGCTAAAGTACCCACGGCCAGTGAGCAGCATGGCAGCCGCCCTTTTCAGACTATGGTCTAAATGACTGATAATGGCTCCCTCGACAGTCTCACCACCTGGGTGCCAACACTGACCAGTGTCCAAGTGAAATACTGCTGTCTATCTCTTAGGACAGAGACCCGTCGAGTTGTATGTGCATTAAGTGATCTAAGATAAAGGGGGTGATATACTCTCTGGGAAGAGATTGAAAGCATCTGGCTCAAATGTAGTGGCATCAGCTTTTTTTTTTTTTTACAGTAATCTCTATACCCAATGTGTGGGGCTCCAACTCACGACCCTGAGATGAAGACTCACGATGCTCTACCAGCTGAGCCAGCCAAACGCCCCAGGTCACCTGCATTTCAATCCTTGATCCCTTTAGCTGAAGGACTGAGGTCTTGACAGTGGGATTTTAGGGCAGACCTCAGGTGGAAAGGCAGCTTTCAGGCATCTTGGCCTTGAATCCATGGCTCACAGGGAGCCTGAGTACGCCGTAGAACATGAAGGAAAGTGCTACAGAGCCTGTCACCTTGATCAAGTGAGTGTGAGGCCCAGTGTTGAAGAATATTGAGTCCGTGAGTAGGGGCGCCTGAGTGGCTCAGAGAGCTGAGCATCTGACTCTTGATTTCGGCTCAGGGAGCCGATTTGGGAGATCGAGCCCTGCATTGAGCTCCATGCTGGACGTAGAGGCTGCTTAAGATTCTCTCTCTCCCTCTCTCTCTGTCTCTCTCTCTCTCTCTCTGTCTCTCTCTCTCCCCCTCCCCCTCCCTCTCCCTCTCTCCCTCTTTCTTTCTCTCTAAAAAAAAAAAAAAAGAAAGGAATATTGATGCCATGTGTAGAGTGGTGCCCATAAATCTGGATTTTAAGTGAAGATCCTAAGTCATTGCTCTACACTTTGAGAATGCTGCCTTGGGAATAAAGGAAATGAAATGTGGCACAACATTGATAATGCAGAACCCAGAGAGAATCTTCCAGCTCATGCACATACCAAATCAAGGGTGGGTATTAGGTTCCGAGGGGTGGCATAACAAATTAGCACAAACTGGGTAGCTTAAGAAAACATAAATGTATTCTCTCACGGTTCTGGAGGCTAGAGGTCTGAATTCAAGATGCAGGCGGGGCCATGATCCCTCTGAAGGCTCCAGGGGAGGGTCCTTCCTGGCCTCTTTCAGCTTCTGCTTAATGCTGGCAATCTTGGCATTCCTTGGCTTATAAGTACACCACCTCAACCTCTGCCTCCTTCTCTGTGCGAATCCGTGTGTCCTCTCTTCTTCTTATAAGGACACCGTGGTTGCATTTAGGGGTCACACTAATCCAGTATAGACCTCATCGTAATTTATGTCTTAATTATATCCTATTTCCTAATAAGGTTGTATTTACAGGCACTAGGGTTTGGGACTTGAACACATCTTTTTGGTGGACACAATTCAACCTATTACAGAGTGCTGTACTCAAAGCATGATCCTCAGACCAGCCACCATGGTCTCACTCAGGAGCTTGTTAGAAATGCATAATCCTTGGGGCGCCTGGGTGGCTCACTCGGTTAAGTGTCCGACTTTGGCTCAGGTCATGATCTCACAGGTTCAAGTCCTGCGTCGGGCTCTGTGCTGACAGCTCAGAGCCTGGAGCCTGCTTTGGATTCTGTGTCTCCCTCTCTGTCTCTGCCCTTTTCCCACTCATGCGGTGTGTCTCTCTCTCTCTCTCTCTCTCTCTCTCTCTCTCTCTCTCTCTCTCTCTCTCTGTCTCTCTCACTCAAAACTACATAAACATTAACAAAAGAAAAAGAAAAAAGAAATGCGTAATCCTGGGGTCTACCCCTGACCACGGAATCAGAATATGCATTTCAACAGGATGCCCTGGTGATTAATCTGCACATTAAAGTTTGAGAAGTGCTGTGTTATAGGTCTGAAGAGTTCCGAATAAAAAGGGCACATGTTCTGTTCACACCTAACCGTGGGAAATAAGGGCTTGTTTTCCCTGGAATTCCCAGCTGGATTCCAGTATCTTGTTGGAATCAACTCTTCAACCCCACAGCATCACATTCTTTTGAGAACTGGCTCTGGTAGTTACTTTTACAGGGGGCAGACACTAGTCACTGTCCCCTGTTATCTGTTCTCTTCTTTGCAGTAGTAGGAACCTCGAGTTTCCATGGGGCATGGGACCACCTTGACTCTATTCTCCATTTCCCCACCTGCTCTGGCAGGAAAGTCTGTCCCTGTGGCTAAGTTCTGGCCAGCGGATTGGAGGAAGTGCTGTAAGTAATTCCTGGTGGTGTTGAAAACCTCCGTGCTTTGGAGCCAAAATACAGCTCGAAGACAGAGTTTGGGATACAGAGGAACAGTAGCTTTAATTGCTTTTCTGGGCAAAGTAGGTTCAGCAGGCTGTGGTCTTCAAAACACCTCGAGCCCTCTTGGAGGAAGGGGCTGGGGGGTGGGGATTCGTAGGGAAATACAGGATCTAGCTGGTTTCGACAGGAATTATGTATGCTGCTGGCCTCTTTCCTCCTGTTTTCAGGGTGGTACCGAGTTCCGGATTCTGGATACAAAAGGCTAAGAAGGGAGGAGAGGAGGTTTGCAAAAGAAAGGATAAAGGTTCCCTGAAAATCGAGCTTCTCTGAAGCATCAGCACAGCCATTTTGATTTCTGTTCACTTTATGTATTTAAGCGGTTTCACTGCAACATGTCCCTACCAGGAAGGGGTGTGGGCTTTCTTTCCTCCATCCTCCATCCAGCTGCAAAGCTTCAGTGGTGCTGAGTCATGGGCTCTGTTGATGCAGACCATAACTTAGTTTCGATAAGAGAGAAGGAGATAGAACACTTTTTCTTTTGCTTAAGTATTTCAAAATAAATTGCAGGGGCACTTGGCTGGCTCAGTCGGGAGAGCATGCGACTCTGGATCTAAGGGTTGTGAGTTCAAGCCCCATGTAGGGCATGGAGCCTACTTAAAATGAAATAAAATAAAATGAAATGAAATAAAATAAAATAAAATGAAATAAAATAAAATAAAATAAAATAAAATACATTACAGTTCCAAATTCACTCCAAATACCTTAATATTCATATGGGGGAAAAACCCACATTGTTCTGCATAGCCATTATTCAGATACCTAACAAAATTAATAATAATTTTCCTAATATCATCTGTATTGTCCTTATTCAGATATCCCCAACTGAGCATTTGTCTTGACCTGTGTTTGCACAACAAGCCTGCTGTTTTTTCTCAGCTGTTAATTTGAGGTAGTTGTTTGGGGACTGCCCCTCCCCCTCCGCCCCCCTGTGTCACTGACCTGAGCACTGGCACCTGTCTTGAAGGGGCATATTATGGGGTGGCTGGGTGGCAGGGTCAGTTAAACGGTCAATTTTGGCTTAGGCCATGATCTCAGAGTTCGTGAGTTTGACACAAGGTTCTGCATCTCCCTCTCTCTGGCCCTCCCCCGTTCACGCTCTGCCTCTCTCTCAAAAATAAATAAGCACTTAAGAAAGGGCGGGGGGCACATCAGCTATGCCTATCAATTTCAAATCCTTGTGTCTTGGTATAACGACTGGGGTTAAGCACCAAACTGAGCTTCTCAGCTCTTGTAAGACTCTGCCTCCAGTGGGCAACCTTGCCCCAGATTCTGCTGTAAGCCAAGACAGGGAAACAGGAAGCAGTTTTGGAGACTAAATAAGACACTTTTAAACAACCCAACCAAACAATAAATGAAATGGGAATGAAAGAATAAATAATGGCTATAGATATTAACAAGGTAAGAGAATTTTACAAACAACTTCATGCCAATAAATTCAACACCTTAGATGAAATGGACAAATCCCTTCAGAGACATAAACTACCTTTGATCACCAAAGAAAAACATGCATAGTCAGAATAGCCCCATATTTATTAAAGAAATTGAATTTGTAATTAAAAACCATTCCATAAGGGCTCCTGGGTGGCTCAGTTGGTTCAGCGTCTGACTCCTGATTTTGACTCAGGTCATGATCTCACAGTTTGTGGGTTCAAGCTCTGCATCAGGCTCTGTGCTGGTAGTGCAGAGCCTGCTTGGGATTCTCTCTCTCCCCCTCTCTCTGCCCCTCCCCTGCTCTCTCTCTCTCAAAATAAAGGGACATTAAAAAAAAATCCCATAGGGGCGCCTGGGTGGCTTGGTTGGTTGAGCGTCCGACTTCAGCTCAGGTCATGATCTCACAGTTCGTGGGTTTGAGCCCCGCATCGGGCTCTGTGCTGACCGCTCAGAGCCTGGAGCCCGTTTCAGATTCTGTGTCTCTCTCTCTCTCTGCCCCTCCCCTGTTCATGCTCTGTCTCTCTCTGGCTCAAAAACAAATAAACGTTGAAAAAAAAATTAAAAAAAAAAATCCTATAAAGAAAACTTCAAGCTGCTAGGGCCTGAATGTGTCACCCCAAAATTTCTATAACGAAACCTACCCCCAAGGTGGTGGTATTAGAAGGTGGGACATTTGGGAGGGTGGAGTCCTCATGGATGGGATTTGTGTCCTTACAAAAGTGGCCCAAGAGGGCTCCTTTGTCCCTTCCACTGTGTGACGATAAAATGAGAAGTCAGCAGTCTGCAACCCAGAAGAGTGCTTTCACCAGAACTCGACCACGGAAGCTCCCTGATCTCAGACTTCCAGCCTCCAAAACTGTGAGCAATAAATTTCTGGTATTTACAAGCCATACCCAGTCTATATTGTTTTGTTCTGGCAGCCTGAAGACACAGATACAAAGCCCCAGGGGCTTTACCGGTGAATTTTTAAAAGCATTTAAAGAAGAAATAGTAACAATTCTACACAAACTCTTCCCAAAACATTGAAGAGGGAGAAGAAAAAGAGTTCCCAACTCATTTTACAAGGCCAGCATCGTCCTCATACTGACACTAATCAAAGATATCACAAGAAAAGGACACTACACCCCGATATCCTTCATGAACGTGGATACAAAAATTCGAACAAAATTTTGGCAAACTGAATGCAACAATATATTAAAAAGATAAAACAACGTGGCCAAGGGGGTTTATCCCGGGAATGTGGAGTGGTTTAACATTTGAAAATCATTTATTGTAATTCACTGTATTAACTGAAAGGCCAAAACCAAGAACCCAATCGTATGCTATCTCCTTACATGGAGAAAAAGTGTTTGACCGAATCCAACATTTATTCCTGATAAGAACTTTCCACAAACTAATAACACAAGGGGACTTCTTCAGTCTGATAAAGGGCATCTACAAAAACCCTACGTCCGACTTCAAACTTCGTGGTGAAACACTGAATACTCTCCCCCTCAGGTCAGGAATAAGGCATGAGTGCTTGCTCCCACCACTTTTAACGCCGTACCAGGGGTGCAACTGGGCAAGAGAAATAAAAGGCGTAACAGGTCAGAAAACTATCTTTTTTTTTGCACACATCAGCATCAATCAGATCATTGTATCAGAAAATCTGATGGAATCTGCAAAAAAAGCCCCAAAACTAATAACACAACAAAACTACGAGAACCAAGAATTTGGCAATTTCTCAAAAGGTTAAACATACAACTACCATATGATCCAGCCATTCCATTTCTAGATACTTTTTTAAGTGAATTTATTGTATATGTAATCACTATACCCAACATGGGGCTCAAACTCATGACGCCCAGACCAAGAGTCACACACTTGGTGTCCTCTACTCTAAATACTTAACCAAAAGGAAATATTCATCCATATAAAGACTTGTACAAATATGTTCATAGCAACTTCATTTGTTTTTGTTTGTTTTGAGAGAGAGAAAGAATGCATGAGTAGGGGAGGGGCAGAGGGAAAGAGAGAATCTTAAGCAGGCTCCATGCTCGTCGCGGAGTCTCACACGGGGCTTGATCCCACGACCCTGGGATCATGACCTAAGCCAAAATCATGAGTCAGATGCCCAACTGACTGAGCCACCCAGGTGCCCCCACAGCAGCTTCATTTGTAATACCCAAAGTCAGGAAGCTTCCTCCGTCAATGGGTAAATGGGTTCAAAAAATGTAATATATGCATATACAGAATATTACTCAGTGGTAAAAAGGAAAGAACTATCGACACACCCAACAATATGTGAATTTCAAAATAATTCTTCTGAGTGGGGAAGCCAGGTGAGAAAAGAATAAATATTGTATGGTTGTGTATATATCAAAGTCTAGAAAATGCAAACACATCTACATGGACAGGAAGCATAGCAGTGGTTACCTAGGATGGGAAGTAGGTGGGGAGGGTCAGGAGGGAGGCCCTACCTTGGGGCCCAAGGGCACTTCTGAAGGGGTTGGGCATGTTCTCTACCTTGATCGGGAGGATCATCTCATTGGTGTACAGGGTCAAAGAGAAACACAGCAGCACACTAGTTACAGGCCATAGGACAAGAGTTATTCAGTACTACTGCTGTGGGGGAAAGACTCAGTATGACCTAAGCTTAACTCCCCAGAAGCAAAAGGCAGGAAGCCCTTTAATAAGTGGGGTGAGCTAAAGGAAGGCCACTGAAGGATGTTCAGGGATGTGATTAAGACCATCTGTGTCCAGGGGTGCCTGGGTGGGTCAGTCGGTTTAGCATCGGACTCTTGATTTGGGCTCAGGTCATGATTCGTGGTTCATGAATTTGAGCCCCGCGTCAGGCTCTGCACCCATGGTGCAGCCTGCTTGGGATTTTCTCTCCCCCTCTTTGTCTTCCCCTAAGGAAAAAAAAGTTAAAAGAAAAGACCATCTGTGTCTGCTACCTGGTGCTTCTCCAAGTTAGGCTCCTACCGTTCCTGAGACTGGGAAATGGGGGGCCACATCCTTCCTGATGATCACATTTCAAAGGAAAGGCTCCCACATTCTTGAGAAAGATGTTCCTGAGTTGTAGAAACATGTATATATCTTTTTTGTAAATAGTCTTATTTATTTTTTGAGAGAGAGCCTGAGCAGGGGAGGGGCAGAGAGAGAGAGACAGAGGATCCGAAGTGGGCTCTGTGCTGACCGCAGTGAGCCCGATGTGGGGCTCGAACTCATGAACTGTGAGATCATGACCTGAACTGAAGTCAGAAACTCACTGGACTGAGCCACCCACGTGCCCAAAAATCTGTATATATCTTAGAGAGACAGGATAAAGGATTTACAATTGCAGGTTTTCTTTTTTTTTTTTTTTAATTTTTTTTTTCAACGTTTTTATTTATTTTGGGGACAGAGAGAGACAGAGCATGAACAGGGGAGGGGCAGAGGGAGAGGGAGACAGAATCCGAAACAGGCTCCAGGCTCCGAGCCATCAGCCCAGAGCCTGACACGGGGCTCGAACCCCCAGACCGTGAGATCGTGACCTGGCTGAAGTCGGACGCTTAACCGACTGCGCCACCCAGGCACCCCTACAATTGCAGGTTTTCTAAAGCAAATGCTCTAAGGCAAGGGAGGTTGGGGGCTTATCCATCTTGGCTGGAACAAACAGTAAATTCTTTTGTCGGCTTGAGCTTTCCCAGGTAGGGGCTCAGTCATTCCAGACCTTAGGCTACTAGGCACCGTTGTAGAGTCTTGTGGTGTTGGGGGGCTGGATGGAGTCTTTAGTGCTGAGACTTTTTGCAATTCTCAATACATATGTCCAATATCAAATTATACACTTTAAATGTTACAATTTATTATCTGCCACTAAAGCTGACTTATCCTCAATAAAGCTGCTTTTAAAAAGAAAGGAAGACAGGGGTGCTTGCCTGGCTTAGACAGCAGAACATGAGAGTCGATCCCGGGGTCATGAGTTCGAGGCCCATGCTGGGCATACAGATTATTTAGAAGAAGGAGAAGGAGAAGAAAACAAAACAAAACAAAAAACCTTCAAAAAAAGAAAGGAAGACAAAAAAAAACATCTCGTGGACTGTGACCTCTTACAGGGGAATCAGAAATCCAGCCTCTCTCTTGACAAAGTTTCTTGACTTTGGGACTGGATGTGAACCCCCCTGGACTGGCAAAGGCTGAACACCTTTCTCAGATGCGATCTCTCCTCATCTTCTCAGACAGAACTTACTGTCTTTGTAAAGTCCAAGAGCCCCAGGACCTAAACCTTATCTTGAATTGTTCTGACGGACAATTTGATTTCTCTCTCTCTCTCTCTCTCTCTTTTTTTTTTTTTTGGCTTGCCAAATGGAAAGTGTATAATACTTCCTGATAATTCTTCTCCCAACTGGAAAGTTAGCATAAACTGCACTTTAAGGAGTGTCATAAATGCTTATTGAATTTCACTGTTTGAATAGTTAATACATTCACATGATTCTCATGTTAAATACGGACACAGTGAAAAGTGTCCCTTCCTGGTCTGCCTCCAACCAGCTCCCAGCCTGAAAGAAGATCGTCACTGCCATTAGTTTCTTGTATATCCTTCCAGAGTTTGCTGTGTACATGCCCTCTATCCCGTCCCTTGAATTCTTGCCTACTCTTTGGCCGATACCATGGTGTTTTGAACAGCACAGCTTTACAATAATTCTTGAAATCAAGTAGTGTTAGGTCTTCAACTTTGTTCTTTTCCAGACTTGTTTCGGCTCTTCTGGGTCTTTGCATTTCCATTTGAATTTTATTTTGTTTTATTTTATTTTTAATTTTTTTTCATGTTTGTTTATTTTTGAGAGAGAGACAGAACGTGCGTGGGGGAGGGGTAGAGAGAGAGGGAGACACAGAATCTGAAGCAGGCGCCAGGCTCCGAGCTGTCAGCACAAAGTACCGTGCGGGGCTCGAACTCATGAACCATGAGATCATGCCCTGAGCCAAAGTAGAACGCTTAAGTGACTGAGCCACCCAGGCGCTCCTCTATTTGAATTTTAGAATCAGCTTGTCCATTTCTACAAAAAAGCATGCTTGAGATTTGGATTGGGATTTAATTCAATACACACACACACACACACACACACACACAATGTTGCTTCTCTTTACCCCAAATAAAGAATGCTATTGTGGAGGGGTGCCTGGGTGGCTCTGTCGGTTAAGCTTCTGACTTCAGCTCAGGTCATGATCTCACGTTGGCAGGTTCCAGCCCCACATTGGGCTCTGTGCTGGAAGCCTAGAGCCTGCCTTGGATTCTGTGTCTCCCTCTCTCTGCCCCTCCCCCACTCATGCTCTGTATCTCTCAAAAATAAATAAAAACATTAAAATTTTTTTAACGTTTTTATTTATTTTTGGGACAGAGAGAGACAGAGCATGAACGGGGGAGGGGCAGAGAGAGAGGGAGACACAGAATCGGAAACAGGCTCCAGGCTCCGAGCCATCAGCCCAGAGCCTGACGTGGGGCTCGAACTCACGGACCGCGAG
This sequence comes from Felis catus, assembly GCF_018350175.1. NCBI lineage: Eukaryota > Metazoa > Chordata > Mammalia > Carnivora > Felidae > Felis > Felis catus. The sequence continues at coordinate 26,950,543 of NC_058380.1, forward strand.
ATCGTGACCTGGCTGAAGTCGGACGCTTAACCGACTGCGCCACCCAGGCGCCCCTAAAATTTTTTTTTTTAAAGAACACTATCAGGGAGCCTCAGTGGCTCACTTGGTTAAGTGTACAACTTCGGCTCAGGTCATGATCTCCCAGTTCGTGGATTTGAGCCCCACATCTGTGCTGACAGCTCAGAGCCTGGAGCCTGCTTCAGATTCTGTGTCTCTCTCTCTGCTCCTCCCCTGCTTGTGCTATCTCTGTCTCTCAAAAAGAAATAAACGTTAAACAAAAATTTTTTAAAGAATGCTACGTATAGGTGTCTTAGAAGTTATTTTAAATTAAATTCAAAAGATCATAGAAGCTAATACACCCACACTGTAACAAATTCAACATGTAGTGAAAAGTAAGTCCCGTCCCACCCCCACTCCAACTCCTAATTTCCTAGTTTCTGTCCTTAAAGGGAAATCTGGTACCAGTTTCTTGGGAATGCTTCTGGGTTCTTTCTCTGCATGTTCACATTCTCTTCCTCCCCCTGGCCACTGCCTGTCTCCACTGACGGGCAACACATCACACACGATGTTACGCTCCTTACTTTGGTCAGTGTCCAGTGGATCCCAGGGTTATTCCCTCTTAGCACATGTGGCTCTGCCTTGTTCTTCTTGATGGCTGCGTAGCCCTGTTCTTGGTGCTTTAAAGCTATGCATTTAAACGATTCGTCCTCCATTTACTCAGCTCTAAAGTTGGTGATCTCACAGGCTTACCCCTGGCAGCCCCGGTAACAGCTGGGTTTATCCACTTCTATTCCACTTTATCTGATTGTTCATTTGTGGACCCAAGAGATTTCTGAGTTTCTTGAGGATAGGGACTCCAGTCTCCGAGGCCGTATCCCCCATTGCGAAATAGTGTTCTGCTCCACACATAGCAGATACAGAGAGAGAGAGAGCGCACAGCGCGAAGTTTGCATCTAGCCAGCTTCAGCTTTGCAGAGTAAGCAGACTGTCCATTAGCAAGAAGGTGGCATCTCCGGAAAAACTCTCCGGGCTTGACAGGCTGCTCTACAGTCTGTGAGAACACCCCTCTGTATTGGGGTTCACTTACCGAGTGTTTGTCTTCTGGAATTTTCCCACCACTCCCTTTAGGAAAGGCTTTGAAAGCTGTGGAAAACTCAGTGTGTGCAGTCACCGACAGGGCAAAAAGCCAGTTGTGGTTGTCCACGGTCCTTTTCACAATCCAGCCATGTTTGGGCCGGAGGTAGGGAGGGGAGAAAATAGGCTTGCGTCGCGTTCTCTATAGCAGAGCTCAATCAACATGTACGAAGAAGGCTAGGTCACTTCTGCCTCCGAGCCCCCTCTTTGGTGGCATGTGCCTTTGTAAGGAGCCAGCTGGGTCCCCAGGCACAGACAGTGTTTCTTTGGGCAGAGCAAAGGAACGGCTGTTCATTCATGAAGAACACTAGCTGTCTCCATAACAACCACCGTTAACTTGACTCTGCTGCAATACTGGAGTGGCCCCTGGTCTCCTGGTCTGGCTGCCACCATGCCTGTGGCCCTTGGAGTCCCTGCAGCACTGTGAAATAGGTGTGACCTGGGTCAGCGCCCCGCTGGAATTGGGACTCTAAAGCTAATTGAACCTATGAGTGAGGCGGAGTGGTTTTCCGAGTCTCTTCCGAAATCGTTGTGAAATCGATGCTGTGTGTGTTTGTGAGATCTAGCCTAGAGCAATGTGCTGTGTTTGGTTTCGACGTATTTTCTTGGTCGTAAGATTTATATGTTGTCTAGATTTCATGTTTATTTGTTTTGTTACCCAGTAAGTAGCTGTCACAAGAACAGGGGCCATTTACTTAGCATCTGGAGTCTTGTTTTACTTGATATCTCCAGGCATGTGTGTACTTTAGAGATAAGGGCCCTGAGAATTATGAACCACGCACAATGTTTGCCCTTCACACAAAACTGACATATTTGCACGCTGGTGATCAGTATGGACATAAGATTTAGCAATATGTAGGGGCGCCTGGGTGGCTCAGTCGGTTGGGCGTCCGACTTTAGCTCGGATCATGATCTCATGGTTCATGGGTTCGAGCCCCTTGTCAGGCTCTGTGCTGACAGCTCAGAGCCTGGAGCCTGCTTCAGATTCTGTGTCTCCCTCTCTCTCTGCCCCTCCCCTGTTTGTCCTCTATCTCTCTCTCAAAAATAAATAAACATTAAAAAAAAATTTTTAAAAACAGATTTAGCAATATGCCTTTGAACAATTGTCACATTATTTACGATACCTATAAATTCATAAGCATAAGTGCATGTTGCAACAAGTTAATAATGAACAACGTCCTGTAATAAGTGCACCATGAACACAAAATCAATTATTAGAGTCTGTGGACAGTACTTGCACCTGCTGAACTGTTTGTGACCTTCAGCGGCTCAGCCAGACACTCAGGGAAGAGAGCAGCTTAGCAGTAGAGGGTGAGGCCCTGATCTAGTAGGATTCCTGTCCTTATATGAAGAGACACCAGAGAGCTAACCCTCCCTCTTTTTCTTTCTCTCCCTCTCCTTCTCTCTCTCTCTCTCTCTCTCTCTCTCTCTCTGCCTGTAAGGACACAGCAAGAAGGCCGTTGTCTGCGGGCCCGGAAGTGAGCTTTCACTGGGAACCAAATCAGCCAGCTCCCGATCTTGGGCTTTCTGGCCTCCAGCACTGTGAGAAATAAATTTTTGTTTGTTAAGGCACCCAATCTGTGGTATTTTGTAATGGCAGCCTAAGCAGACTACATCCAGGATCACTTAATCAATCATTTATTTGTTCATTCATTCAAGGAAGGTGATAAGTCCTTATTGAGGGCTTTATGTACTAGTCACTGTTCTTGGAGCTTGGGACATTATCAGTGACAAAAGAGATCAAGATTCCTTGCCGTTGTGAGTTTACACGTAGTGAAGGAGAGACAAGCAGTACATAACAGACTCAAGTCAGTAAACCCATAAAGCACCATTCGCTTTGTAATGTGCTTTAATCGCATAAATGTCTTTTACACTTGTCCTGGTCTGAACCCATGGACCCTGTGAGGTGTGCCAGGTTATCAAGACAGGGAGACCCCCCATCGGGGCACCTGGGTGGCTCAGTTAGTTAAGCATCCAGCTCTGGAATTTGGGTCAGGTCATGATCTCACAGTTCATGGGTTCAAGCCCCACATCAGGCTCTATGCTGGCAATGTGGAGCCTGCTTGGGATTCTCTCTCTCCCTTTCTCTGTCCCTCCCCAGCTCACTCTCTCACTCTCTCTCTCTTTCTAAGAAAAAAAAAAAAAAGACAGGAAAATGAGGTCCAGGCTCCAGGTCATATAGCTAGCAACAATTACAGAAGCAGCTAATACATATTGGGCCCTTACTATGTTCTAAATGCTTTGGAAGTGTGTGAACTCAGTTAATCCTAGCAACCACCCAGATGTCGTTTTCTGCAAACCAGGCACACAGAGGCGAAGCTGCTCAAGGACAGACTGGTAAGTGACTGGACCACAATGTGAGCCAGTGAGAGCAGACCCATCCCGACACCCCTCCCCACCTAGGGTCACCCCCCACCCCCCGTGTGGAGTCCTTAATCTTCCTGGTGGACGATAAGCTCCACAGGAGCAGACCCACGTCTGTCTGGCTCCCTGCTTTCTGGGGTGCACGGCCAGTGTCCACAGAGCCCGGGGATACAGGCAAATGCACACAGTGTCACCCAGGACCTCTTCAATTTGGAAAGCACAAATGATGATTTATGTGTGCAGACTTCATGGATACCCTGTAGGTACTCAATGAATGTATGTTGCATGAAAAAAAGGAACGAAATCCGGGCCTCTTGATCTTAACTTTCCACCACACCACCCCCTCCATCCAGATAACGAAAATCTATTCCCTGCCATGGTTTTCTTTTTTTTTTTTTTAATTTTTTTTTTCAACGTTTATTTATTTTTGGGACAGAGAGAGACAGAGCATGAACGGGCGAGGGGCAGAGAGAGAGGGAGACACAGAATCGGAAACAGGCTCCATGCTCCAAGCCATCAGCCCAGAGCCCGACGCGGGGCTCGAACTCACGGACCGCGAGATCGTGACCTGGCTGAAGTTGGACGCTTAACCGACTGCGCCACCCAGGCGCCCCCCTGCCATGGTTTTCTTTGCGGGAATGCAGATTTGTGAGGGGCAAGAGGGGGATAATATAACATCTTTGCATCACCTAAGAAGGGAAAGTCACCCTCTCCTTTACTAATAGCGCAGGCCTCATCCTGCACGTGGGCAGAACGTCCAGCCCCCTCTCCAGGGATTACTGCTTAGGGTCCCGGATGAGTGTGTGAGTTTGTATAAATCCCTTGCTTGGTGCTTGCTCCGTCCTGCCCGGGTCTCTCACCGCTACCCATCTGAGGACCGCTTTGATGTCTGCACGGGTGCAGAAGAGACTTTCGGTTGTAGACCTTTGTTTCCTACGCTGCTTAACAGATGAGCACAAATTTAGTGGCTTAAAACAACACAGATTTATTTCCTGTAGGTCTCAGAAGTCTGATGTGAGTTGTTCTGGCTAAAAGAAAGTGTCCGGAGGCTCGCATTCCTTCTGGAGGCCCTACAGGAAATCTGTTCCTTTGCCTTTCTCAGCTTCTAGAGATCCTCCACATTCCTTAGCTCGCGGCCCCTTCCATCTTCAAAGCCAGCAATGTCGTTGTCTCTGGTCCTGCTTCTGTAGTCACACCTCCCTCTGACCACAGCCAGGAAAGATTCCCTGCTTTTAAGGATTCAAGAGGTGATCTGGATTATCAGCCGCACCCAGATAATCCAAGATTATCTCCTGATCTCAAGAGCTCTAGCTTAACGACATCTGCGAACTCCCTCCTGCCATGTAAGGTGACATTCCCAGGTTCTGGGGATTAGGACAGGGACTTCTTGGGGATGGGGGGGAGGACACTACTCTAACTGCCACATGGCTGATATCACTCTTCCCTCCTTCTATTCTAGAGGAACTTGTGATTTCTGGCTGAATCCGTGTGCACCCAAGCAAAAGTGACGTTTCCCAGCCTCCCTGCAGTGAGGTCATGAGTATGTTCGGATCAGTTAGACGAGTAGAAGTGTCACCTGGAACTTGACCGGGTGTCTTTAGAGGCCAGAGGAGTGCCTGTCTTTATCTCCTTCCCCCTCCCTGGCAGCCGGCATGTGGACAGCGTGGATGGCACTTCAGACCACGGGCCAAAGCCACATGTTCGTGGAGCTACAGGGCGACAGGATCCCAGGTTCCCACCGATCGCGGCACCGCCCTCCCAGTCCTGAACTAGGTATCTCTGGATCGTGTTTCCTTGAGAGAGAAACAATTTCTATCTCGCTTAAACTTGCTCATTTTCAGATTTCTATCGCTTGCAAGTACATTTAATCCTTATTCATACCGTGAGTTCGCTTCCTCCCCAAGTATGGGCACAGACCTTTATTTCTCTTTTTTCCACAAGGCACCGAGAAGACAAGATCGTCTGTCATACCAAATCCAGGCACAAACTAAAAATACAGGAAAGCAAAACTTCACGCCTGATCGCAGATAGCTCAGCTCTGGAAAGCCACTTACAGGGGTCAGCCCCTCTTACCCCTTCCCTGCCGCAGTGCTGGACGGGCTCCTTGCCTTCCTCCCAGGAAGCCCTCCTCCCTTCCCCTACCTCCAGGGCCACCCTCCGAATTACTAACATCCTTACAACCTCTGCAGAGCCATACTCTGGCCCTAACAAGGACTGCCTTTATTTTTCTTTAAATTTTTTGATGTTTATTTATTTTTGAGAGAGAGAAACAAAGCGTGAGCAGGGAAGGGTCAGAGAGAGGGAGACACGGAATCCCAAGTAGGCTCCAGATTCAGAGGTCTCAGCACACAGCCAGATGTGGGGCTCGAACTCACGAACCGTGAGATCATGACCTGAGCCAAAGTCAGATGCTTAACTGACTGAGCCACCCAGGCACCCCAAGGACTGCGTTTAAAAAGCAGTATAAATTACATTAAGTGATTACTATCTCAGTTGGAAGCATCTGTTTGGGGTAGGAACTTACCTTATTTACATGGGCATGGCCAAAAAATGGGCTCATGGAGTGTGATCCTTCCATGAACTTATGGCAATTTTCCCCTCAAAATCAATGCCAGCCTCCATCAGTCAGTGTTTACAAATATTAGTATGTTACATTTTCTAGCCATCAAATACATGGATGCTCCTACAGTTACTGGGGGGCTGTGTGGGCACTCCAAACAGGAAAGATAGGGTGAAAACTGAAAATCCAAGAGGAATAAGACCAAGAGACAAAGTGAACAGCTTTGTGTTTGGATGCAGAAGACAGCCACGACCGACAGATGGTGGGATCCATCCAATAAGATGGGTGGTGCGTGAGTAAGAATCACGTAGGACACTGTGGAAGGAACATCTGAGCAAAATGGGCTGGACTCTCAGAGACTGGGGCAAACTGCAGAGCCCACAAGTGCTTTCCCACAGCAACAAGGGCTTGAGCAGAAAATGTCCCTCTCGGTTGGGCAGAGGGGGGAGGAGGGGGATGGGAGAGAGGCAGTAACCAACAGCTCAGAGAAGGGCGCGTCACAGCAGCTCATGCTGAAGCCTCAAGGGCGTCTTTTCAAGCAGTGTCACTACGCGGGCACAAGATGATCTGCCAAGGTGGCCATGTGGTCTCTGCACCGGCTTCAGATGCAGGGAGACCATCACTGGCTAGCATTTTGACCGAGGCAGAAATGGCAAGCAGAGGTCCCGGGGACACTTATCTCAAAGGTGAGTGCCATCTGCGCTGTGATAAACCACAATCAGGGGCTTATCACTTTAACTGCTAGCTTTATTAGATATCACAGTCCTTTCTGGCCACACACGACAGGCTTTCTCTGAGATATATGAACGCTTTCACCTGTAGTGACAAAGCTGGGATTCAAATTTAGGATTTGAAGCCCAAAGCTGATCGTGACCACATTGGTATTTGCATTATTCAGTTGCTAACATTTTAGCGTTTCTTCTCCTTGTTTCTTAAAAGCAAATATTCGATAAAATATGCTTTCTTAAGAAGTTGATTGGTTGTAGGGGCGCCCGGGTGGCTCAGTCAGTTAGGCCTCTGACTTCGGCCCAGGTCATGATCTCACCACTTGTGAGTTCTAGCCCCACATCGGGCTCTGTGCTGACAGCTCAGAGCCTGGAGCCTGCTTTGGATTCTGTCTCTCTCTCTGCCCCTCCCCCAACTCGCACTCTCTCTGTCTCTGTCTCTCTCAAAAATAAACATTTAAAAAAAAAAAGCACGTCATTCGTTATTACCTCTAACAAAGGAAACGATGATTCCTTGATTTCAGATGTTTGTTCTATAGTCAAAGTTTTCTGATTGCATAAAAAAAATCAGGGATGTGTAAAAAATGTATTTCTGTAATAAGTTGGTCTGAGTCAAGCAAGGTCCACGTGTTGTATTTGTTGTTCTACAGCACCTATCTCTCCCTATTTCGCATGTGCTTTCACCCCATAGAATGTTCCATAATTTATGTTTGTTTTCTCATGGTGTGATTTAACTTTTATTCTGACCTTTGGTTTCACTCAGTTGGTAGTTATATTTAGATTCTCAGATTCAGGCTCCACATTTTAGGTAAGAACTGTTTCATAGGCGGTAATGAACATGTTATATCGCATTCCCTCAGGGACACACAATGTCTCTTTGTTCCACCTTTAGGGATACGGAGATTGGCCACCGGGCCCAGGACATGAAGGATATCAGGTTTCAAGACATAAACCTTGTGTTCTCCTCAGGCCCTTCAATCTTAGGTTACCCTCTGGCTTCCCACCCATTCAATCAATGGTTGTTGAAAGGCTTGGAGGAGAGATTAAATGTCTTTCTAAACTTCAAAAACCATCTGTTGACATAGGAAGAGCCAAGACTTGGTTGACTCAAATCACTGAATTTGACTGTAGCCATTGAAACGGTACAGAGAGGTTATCATGTGAAAGCTGTTCTCACTAACAAGAATGGAGAGGCCTTTTCGATGAGGGAAGGGGTGAGTGGTTGGTGTGTCTGTGTGTAGGGGTGTGTGTGTGTGGGGGGGAGGTTGAGAAGGTGGGGAGTGGAAAAATCAAATAAGTTTGGGGAAATCTGAAAACTTTTTGGCCACTCCTCCCCCAGATATAGCCTAAAGAAGATCCAAACTTGGTATCCCAAATAGTACCATATCCAACATGGCACAGGAGTAGAGGTTTTTGGTGAAGTGGGATTGAGATACCCTTCAGTTTTCAGGGTCTGTTTATGACTCGAGCAGATCCTGTCCTAGAGGTCAAATTAATCTATCTTTGGTCAATGGGAGCCCTTCAGTTGGCTTCTGGTCCTCTTGATATGTCTCTAGTAGCTTCGATAACTTCCTTGCTTTCTCTTTTTTTCCTCGTTTTCCAATATGATAGGAGATCCAGTCTTATCTTGTACATTTCCAGTCTCAAACCTGGAATAAGTGATTTCCTCAAGGAGTTCTGGTTCCTTTTAATGGTAAATGATTTGGAGAACAGTTCATGTGCTAAGGGTGCTCGCTGAAACCAATGAAAACTTGTCTTTTTTTTGTTTGTTCTAAAGGTTTTCCAGTAGAAAGACACAGAAGAAAAGTATTTCACTTTGTTTTATGAAGAGTATATCATAGTTTCAACGGGTGTTTCCAGGTCAAATTTAAGACTACAGAGGTTAAGACTACTTAACCTCTTCTGTTTTACAGCTGTACCTCTTTCCTTCCACCCTGAGAATCGCTGTTCTTAAGAACAATGAAGAAGAGATATGTAAGCAGGGAGGAGGGCAGAGTAGGATTCTGAGCTCACCTTGGTCACACAGAGGCAATAGCTACATCTGTGCAACTAACTCTGAAAATGACCTGAAGACACAGAACAGACTGTCCGCATGGAGTTGTAGAGAGAAGGACACATCAGAAAGGGTAGGAACTGAGGGAGACATGGTTGTTGGGAGACATGAACCCCTCGGTTCAACTAAGTACAAATGGAGGGACGGTCCAAGCTGAAAGGACTGAGGGGATCAGCCCCTCCCCTGTCACAGGGCCCCCTGGCATGGGGACCCCCACTGGGAAGACAAGTCCTCATAATGTCTGGCTTTGAAAATCAGCAGGGCTTTGGGCGCCTGGGTGGCTCAGTTGGCTAAGCATCTGTCTCTTGATCTGGGCTCAGGTCATGATCTCACTGTCATGAGATTGAGCCCTGCCTCGGGCTGTGCACTGACAGCAGGGAGCCTGCTTGGGATTTTCTCTCTCTCCACCCTTCTCCTGCTCGCTCTCTCTCTCTCTCTCACTCAAAAATGAATAAAATAAAACTTAAAAAAAAAAAATCAGCACGGCTTGACCCTAGGAGCTTTAAAAATTAGCGGGGCTTACCTCTGGGAGAGCCAGACGGTGAGACAAAACCAAGGCCCCCCTTAAAGATCCAGCATGCTACATAACTTGGCCGGAGACACAGCACAGAAGCAGCAAGTTTGAAAAGTGCCTAGGGTTTATGGGAAGAAGATTTACTGACTAATCTCAGAATGTGTGCCAGAGGGGCAAGGATCCGCTAGATGTTTCTCCAGGAACAAAACCGCTACCCCGTTTTTCTTGCCCTCCCCCAGCCTGGACAGCCAGACGCTTATGGGGGCAGGCTAGCACCACATGCCCCGCCCCAACTTCCCCCTGCAGACCTGCCCTGGCAGGTGTCCCTCCGCCGTGGCTCCTGGGGAGTTGGGGAGATAGCCCCAAACACCAGCGTGCCCACAGTTTGTGCAGTCAGGGGTCTTAGCTGGCTACCTAGGGAGAAGCCCTGCCCATCAGTGTGCCCGCAGCCATGGCAGAGGCTAACTGCAAACCTCTAGGCTGAGTGCCAGCCTCACCCAACAGCAACCCGGTGGCAGCTGCAGCCGGGGCTCTCAACCTCACGGGGAGCAAACCCTGCCCAGGGTGCGTGACAGCAGCCAAAGCAGGTCACTGCAGCCGCCTGGGCTGAAGACCGGTGCCACCTACCCACGTGCACACGGCAGCTGTGGCTCAGCCACAACAGGTGGGCACATGTGGCCCACACAGGGGACACCCATGGAGTAGCTGGTTCTAGGGACCAGGGGGGTTGCACCATAGAACACTATGGGACCTCTTCCATGCAAGGACACTACTTTTAAGGCCAGGAGACATGGCTGACCTACCTAACACATAGAAAGAAGCACAGAGAATTCTATAACATGAGGACACAGAGATAGGTCCCAAATGAATGCACAAGACAAAAATCACAGAAAAAAAAAAGCTAAATGAAATGGAGATAAACAGTATGCCTGACAAAGAGGTCAAGGCAGGTTCTGGTCTCAGGTGGCGAAGACCCTGAACTCACCTCCTCCACAGAACACACCAAATGACACCTGTTTATAAAATTTTTTTTTCAACGTTTTTTATTTATTTTTGGGACAGAGAGAGACAGAGCATGAACTGGGGAGGGGCAGAGAGAGAGGGAGACACAGAATCGGAAACAGGCTCCAAGCTCCGAGCCATCAGCCCAGAGCCTGATGCGGGGCTCGAACTCAAGGACCGCAAGATCGTGACCTGGCTGAAGTCGGACGCTCAACCGACTGCGCCACCCAGGCGCCCCTTATGACACCTGTTTATAGAACAATTCCTCGTGAAGAAGAACGGAGGGCCGACTGAACAGTTTCTGAACAGCCAAAGGTAGAGAGAACAGCAAGAGAACGGTGAGAGAGAGACATGGTGACAAAGGGAAGCCCAACGCCTGATGCCACGAACCTCAGTGGGGTGGGATAGTAGTGAGGGACCAGGAACAGCTTCCTCTGTCCTTAGGCACAGAAAAGAGCCACAGTTTAAAAGAGCAACTCTCGTATAGAAGAGATGACACTAGAATTGTACCATGTGGCAGAGGAGCTGCAGGAGTGGTTTCTAGGTCAGAGGGACTGGAAAATAGCACAGTTTAGGTTCCCACTGCACCTTGAAAGTCCAGACAGAAGCAGGATCTGGACACCATAAGTAGCAGGTCTGGTTGTCCCAGTGAGCCCATGGTCTACAAGCCCACACCAGCCCCTGTGGCACCAGGGAATAGAAAATAAGCTGCCTAGTTTTGTTTTGTTTTGTTCTTTTTGGTTTTTTTCTTTTCTTTCTTTTTCCTCTTTTTTTCTCTTCTTCTTTTTTCTCCCCTTTATTTTATTATATTCTTTTATATTTTTATTTTTTAAGTTTGTTTTAAGTTTATTTTTTATTTGTTTTGAGACAGAGAGAGGTGGCTTAGTTAAGCACCTGACTTTGGCTCAGGGCATGATCTCACAGTTCATGAGTTCGAGCCCCACATCGGGCTCTGTGCGGATAGTGCAGAGCCTACTTGGGATTCTTTCTCTCTGCCTCTCTCTCTGCCCCTCCCCCACTTGTGCTCACTCTAAAAATAAATAAATAAACTCAAAAAAAAAATAAGTGTAAATGGCCTAAATGCTCCAATCAAAAGAGACAGGAATAGATAAAAAATGTAGTGGTCATAAAGATACTCACCAGACTTGAGAAAAGAGTGGATGGACTCAGTGACAACTTCAACAAAGAGATGGAAAATACAGAAAAGAACCAATCAGAGCTAAGGAATGCAATACCTGAAATGAGAAATATGCTAGAGGAAATCAGGAGCAGACTAGAGAATACAGGAGAACAGATCAGCGATCTGGAAGCAGGGTAATGAAGCAACCAAGCCGAATAGCAAAAAGAAAAAAGAATAATAAAAAAATGAGAATAGGTTAAGGGAACTCCATCTGCAACATCATCAAGCATAACGATAATCACATTATAGGGATCCCAGACGGAGAAGATAGAGAAAAGGGGGCAGAAAACTTATTTGGATAAATAATAGCTGAAAACTTCTCTAAACTGGGGAAGGAAATAGACATCCAGGTTTAAGAAGCACAGGCGGCCCCTAACAAGATAAACCTGTAACTTGATATTATGTATCAAGACACACAATAATTAAAATGGTGAAAGTAATGCTGAAGAGAAATTTGAAAAGCAGCAAAAGAAAACAGTTATATACAGGAAAAAACCCATACACCCACCTGCTTAATTTTCAGCCAACACCTTGCAGGCCAGAAGGGAGCAGCATGGTATCTTCCAAGTGTTGAAAGGAAAAAACCTGCAGCCAAGTCAGTTCCTCTACTCAGGAAGACTCTCATTTAGAATTGAAGGAGAGATAAAGAGTTTTCCAAGCAAAAGTTAAAGGAGTCCATCACCACTAAACTGGCCTTATGAGACATGTGAGAGGGAACCACTTAAGTGGAAAGAAAAGGCCATCACTAGAAGTAAGAAAAGTATGTAAGGAAAAAATGTTTGCAGGTAAAAGCAAACATAATAAAGGTTGCAAATTAATTCCTTATAAAGCCTGCATGGAGGTTAAAACACAAAAGTAGTAAAATCGATTATATGTACAAAAATTAGTCCAGGGATAACAAAATGTTAAAAATGTAAAATATGACATCATATATATGAACATGGGAGTGGGGAGTAAAAATTTAGTGCTGTTAGAATTTAGTGCTTTCAGTGATCAAACGAAAGTGACCATCAACTTAATATAAACTGCTATACATGCACACGGGATGTTATGTATTAAATCAAAGTTGACCACAAATCAAAGCCCTACAAAAGATACACAAAAAATAAAAAGAAATTTAAGCACAACACGATAGAAAGTCACCAAATCACAACGGAAGAGAGCAAGAGAAGAAAGGAACAGACAAGAACTACAAAAACAGGCAGGAAATAATTAACAAAATGACAATGAGTATATACCTAGCAATAATTATTTTAAATGTAAATGGTATAAATGCTCCAATCAAAAGACATAGGATGACTGCATTCACAACAAACCAAGACCCATATATATGCTGCCTACAAGAGACTCAATTCAGACCTAAAGATATAATACAGACTGAAAGTGAAGGGACTGCAAAAGATACTCCATGCAAAGGGAAGAAGAAGGAAAAAGCCAGGGGAGCAATACTTATATTTGACAAAATAGACTTTAAAACAAACACTGTAGCCGGGAGCCTGGGTGGCTCAGCTGGTTAAGTGTCGAACTCCTGATTTCGGCTCAGGACATGATCCCAAGGTCATGGGATTGAGCCCCTTGTCAGGCTCTGTACTGAGTGTGGAGCCTGCTTAAGATTCTCTCTCTCTCCCCTTCTTCCCTCCCCCCTTCTCATACTCACTCTCTCTCTCTAAGAAACAAACAACAACAAAAACAAAACCAACAAAGACTGTAGCAAGAGACAAACAAGGGCACTACATAATGATAAAGGAATCAATCCCACAAGAAGATATAACTATTGTAAACACCTATGCACCCAACATAGGAGTACCTAAATAAAGAAAACAAATATTAACAAGTATAGGAGAGAAGTGGATATCAATACAATAAAAAAAGGGGAACTTTAATACCCCACTTGCATCAACAGGTAGATTATCTAGACAGAAAATCAACAAGGAAATAATGCCTTTAAATAACACATTAGACCAGATGGACCTGAAAGATACATACAGAACATTTCACCCAAAACCAGCAGAATACACATGCTTTTCAAGGGCACATGAAACATTCTCCAGGAGAGATCACATGTTAGACCACAAAACAAGTCTCAATAAATTTTAAAAAGATTGAGATTATATCAAGCATCTTTTCTTACCATGATGATATGAAACTACAAATCAATTCTCATTTTTCAATGAGAAAAAAAACCCTCAAAATATATGAAGGCTAAACAACATGCTGCTAACAAGCAATGGGTTATTGAAGAAATCAAAGAGGAAATTAAAAAATACATGAAGACAATGAAAATGAAAACACAAGAGTCCTAAATCTTTGGGATACAGCAAAAGCAGTTCCAACAGGGAAGTTTATAGTGATACCTAAAAAATAAGAAAAATCTTAAATAAACAATCTAATCTTACATATAAAGGAAGTAGATGAACAAAGCCCAAAGTTAGTAGAACAGAGGAAATAATAAAGGTTAGAGCAGAAATAAAGGAAATAGAAACTAACAAAACAAAACAAAACTTCATAAGATCAATGAAACTAAGATCTGTGTTTTTGAAAAACCATTAGCCAAACTCATCAAGAAAAAAGAGAGAGGACCAAGTAAATAAAATCAGAAATGACAGTGGAGAGATAATAAGTGACACCACAGAAAAACCAAGAGTTATAAGAGAATACTAAGGAAAATTATATGCCAACCAACTGGACAACCTAGAAGAAATGTATAAATTCCTAGGAACATACAACCTTCCCAAACTGAATCAGGAAGTAATGGAAAATTTGAACAGACCTATGACAAGTAATGAAATTGCATCAGTAATCAAAAGAACTCCCAACAAACAAAAGCCCAAGATAAGATTAGAGAGTTAATTCCTATTCTTACCAAACTGTTCTAAAAAATAGAGGAGGAAGAAAAACTTCCAGATTCATTCTACAAGGTCAGTATTACCCTGATACCAAAACCAAAGATACTACGAAAAGGGAAAGCTACAGGCCAATATCCCTGATGAGCACAGATGCAAAATTCCTCAGCAAAATACTAGCAAACCACATTTAGCAATACCTTAAAAGGACCATTCAACACGATCAACTAGGCTTTATTCCAGGGATGCTAGGAAGATTCAATATTTGAAATCAATTAGTGATCAATCAGTCATCACATTAACTACAGGAAGGACAAAAACAGTATTATCATCCCAGTTGATGCAGAAAAAAACATTTGACAAAATGCAACACCTGTTCATTATAAAAACTCTCAACCAAGTGGGTTTAGAGAGAACATACGTCAACATGATAAAAGCCATATATGAAAAGCCCATGTTAACATCACACTCATTGGTGTAAAACTGAGATCATTCCTCTAAGATCAGGAAAAAGACAAAGATGTCCACTCTCACCAATTTTATTCGACATAGTACTGGAAATCTAGCTGCAACATTTGGGCAAGAAAAATAAATCACATATCCAAATTGGTAAGGAAGAAGTAAAATTGTCACTGTTTGCTGAGGACACGATACCATATACAGAAGACCCTAGGGAATCCGCTTAAAAGCTATTATAACTAATAACTGAATCAGCAAATTTACAGGACACAGAAATTTGTTGTGTTTCTATACTCTAATAACAAAGTAGCAGAAAAAGAAATTAATAAAACAACCTCATAAACAACCATACCAAAAAGAATAATATACCTAGGAAAAAATTCAACCAAGGAGGCGAAAGACCTTTACTCTGATGGAACAGATTGAAGATGTCACAAATAAATGGAAAGATTACCATCCTCAGGGGTTGAAAGAATTAATATTGTTAAAATGTCCATACTCTCCAAAGTAATCTACACATTTAATACAATCCCTATCAAAATACAATGCATTTTCACAGAACTAAAACAAAAAAAAATCCTAAAATTGTATGGAACTAAAAAAGACCTAGAATAGTCAAAGCAATTTTGAGAAAGAACAAAGTTGGTGTTATCAGAATCCCAGACTTCTTTTTTTTTTTTTTTTTTTTCTTTTCAATGTTTATTTATTATTTTGGGGACAGAGAGAGACAGAGCATGAACAGGAGGGGAGGGGCAGAGAGAGAGGGAGACACAGAATCGGAAACAGGCTCCAGGCTCTGAGCCATCAGCCCAGAGCCCGACGCGGGGCTCGAACTCACAGACCGCGAGATCGTGACCTGGCTGAAGTCGGACGCTTAACCGACTGCGCCACCCAGGCGCCCCGAGAATCCCAGATTTCAAGATGTGCTACAAAGCTATAGTAATGAAAACAGTGTGATACTGGTACAAAAATAGACACATCCATCCATAGAGCAGGATAGAGAGGCCAGGAATAAAGTCACACCTACATGGTCAATTAATCTATAGCAAAGGAAGCAAGAATTGCATAATGGGGAAAAGACAGTGTTTTCAATAAATGATGAAGGAAAACTGGACAGCTACATGCCAAAGAAGGAAATTGGATTACCTTCTTACACCATACACAAAAATAAACTCAAAATGGATTAAAGACCCATATGTGAGACCTGAAACCAACTCCTAAAAGAAAACATAGGCAATAATTTCTTTGACATTGGCCATATCAACTTTTTTCTAAATGTGTCTCCCAGGCAATGAAAACAAAAGCAGAAATAAACTATTGGAACTATACCAAAATACCAAGCTTTTGCACAGTGCAGGAAACCATCAACAAAACCTCCAGAATGTCAACCTGCAGAATGGAAGAAGATATTTGCAAATAATATATCCAATAAGGAATCAATACCTAAAATATATAAAGAGCTTATACAACTCAACACCAAAAAAAAAAAAAAAAAAAAAAAAAAAAAAAAGGAAAGAATCTGTTTGAAAAATGGGCTTTAATAAAGCCTCACAGTGTGGTCCCCAGGACCAACTGCATCAGCAAATCAGAATCCTGTGCTTCCACAAGCCCTTCATGTGACTTTGATGGGCCACTAATGTTTGTGAAGCTTGGCCCTATGTGTTGATATTTAGGACATGCATTTTTTTTTAATGTTTATTTATTTTTGAGAGAGAGATGGAGACAGAACATGAGCAGGGGAGAGGGGCAGAGAGAGAGGGAGACACAGAATCCAAAGCAGGCTCCAGGCTCTGAGCTGTCAGCAACAGAGCCCGATGCAGGGCTCGAACCCACAAACCACAAGAGTATGACCTGAGCTGAAGTCATGATCTCATGGTTTGTGAGATCAAGTCCTGCATAGGTCTCTGCCTCTCTCTCTCTCTCTGGGGTATGCATTTTTTATTAAGTAATCTCTACATCCAACATGGGGCTCAAACCTACAACCTACAGATCAAGAGTTGCACATTCCACCAACTGAGCCAGTCAGGCACCCTAGGATGTGCATTTTTAAAAGATAGTAACCCATCAATTTTTTCACCCCAATTAAAATTAGAGTATCAGGGTACCTTGGTGGCTGAGTGCTTGGGATTCTCTCTCTCTCTCTCTCTCTCTCTCTCTGCCCCTTCCTACTCAGGCTTACACACTCTCTCTCATGCTGTCTCTCTCTCTCTCTCAAAATAAATACATAAATTAAAAAAAATAGAGTATCACGTATTGCCTGCCACTACATTTACCATAAAATGCTCCCATTATTCATTCAGAATCAGGATGAGTTTCTCTCCTCTCTGTACAAACCACAAGCCAGCCAAAAATTTCTCATGTACACTTGCAGGGTGCCTCAGCAGATGATAAACCATTTCATAATATAATCCAAGCCAGGAGGCATCTCAGGACAGTTTTTCAGAAAGCCTCTCCTTCCTGAATGTTTATTTCTTTACATTATCCTCACTTACCCTGTCCCTCTCTCCTGGTGAAAGTCGTTCATACAGAAATAGAGAGGAGGGTCGCCTGGGTGGTTCAGTTAAGCGTCCAACTCTTGATTTCGGCTCAGGTCGTGATCTCATGGTTTGTGAGCTCAAGTCCTGCATAGGGCTCTGCGCCTCTCTCTCTCTCTCTCTCTCTCTCTCTCTCTCTCTCTCTCAAAAAAAAAAATAATAAAATAAAATAAATGAAATGAAATGAATAAAATAAAATAAAATAAAATAAAATAAAATAGAGGAGATAGTACAAAGATTGTTAAAGGTATTTCTCCCTCCTGTCTTTGTAAATAATCCTGTAGACCAAGGGTCAACTAACGCAAATGCATTCATACTCTATGCTTAGAAATTCCCTTCTAGGGGCGCCTGGGTGGCGCAGTCGGTTAAGCGTCCGACTTCAGCCAGGTCACGATCTCGCGGTCTGTGAGTTCGAGCCCCGCGTCGGGCTCTGGGCTGATGGCTCAGAGCCTGGAGCCTGTTTCCGATTCTGTGTCTCCCTCTCTCTCTGCCCCTCCCCCGTTCATGCTCTGTCTCTCTCTGTCCCAAAAATGAATAAACATTGAAAAAAAAAATTAAAAAAAAAATTCCCTTCTAAAACTATCCCACTTTGAAACAAAGACAAGGATTTATGCTCATAATAACAATGAAAATGAGAGACAATCTGAATAACCCATTCTGGGAATAGTTACATAAATTATGCATATGCAGCCACACGGTGGAATACTATGAAGTCATAAAATGTTGTTACAAAGAGTTTTGGGGAAGTAGTAAAATGTTTGTAATCCAGAGTTAAACCAAAAAGCAGAATATGAAATTGGGTACACAGTGTGATCTCAATACTTTTTTAAAAAGGACCAGAGGTGCCTGGGTGGCTGTCGGTTGAGTGTCTGACTTTGGCTCAGGTCATGATCTCACTGCTCCTGAGTTTGAACCCCATGTCAGGCTCTGTGCTGACAGCTCCGAGCCTGGAGCCTGCTTCAGATTCCGTGTCTCTCTCTCTCTCTCTCTCTCTCTCTCTCTGCCCCTCCTCTGCTCGTGCTCTGTCTCTCAAAAATAAACATTAAAAAATTTTTTTAAAGACCAAAGAAATACACTGTGTCTAAATGGTAACCATAGTTATTTTTTGGTAGAGAAAGCATGAGGATTTCCTTGTGTTTTTAAAAATTTTTCTGCACTTTCTCTGGAAGAATAGGCTTAAGTTTCATCCCCTGGAGGAATATGCACCCAGAAATCATTTCTCTTTTTATCTACTGATTCATGTCACATTCTGGATCCAAACTCCAAAGTTTTGCAGATCTTTGGTCACTGGCTGTACTTGTGTGGCTGTCCGGCATCTTTGAACCCCTTCCTCTTGTGGATGAAGGTCTCCCACAGGTACCCCACCCCCCAAGAGCTAGGCGACCCCCCTGCAGCTCAGGCCTCTGATCTGGGCTCTACTTTCAACAGCAGGGGGTTCATTCAAAGCAAGGGGCGGGGCGAGGAAGCAGGTGCCAGGTGGATTCTGACTGGAGAGGGCTGCAGCAGAGGCATGTGATTTGGTGGGTGACAGACTGAAGACACGATTGGACAATGGTCAGACCGCATGTGAAAACAGAACTCGGATCCATACCTCTGCAGCCATGAGCCCAGGAAGTCAAACTGCAGTGACTCAGCCCCAAACAGTCAGGACCTGATCAATAACTGCCCGCTTCCCTGATTTTTCCCTCCGCTTCCGACTCATGACCAACTTGAGAAATCCACGTGCCCAGGTGTATGGGATGCCCTGCACCCGAAGCTGTCCCTGTTCCCCACCCTCCAGCGGCCCCACTCCCCTGCCTGCCCTGGAGCCTCCGCCAAATGCAAGCGATGGTGGCGACTCCCTTGCTACAGCCCACTCTGCAAAAATGGCCTCTGCCTGTTCTCCTTTGGGTGGTCCTCACTGATTTCCACCCAGGACGCAGGCAAGGGACAGTGTCCCGCGACAGCTCTGTGCGGTGCAGTCCCCGGCCCGGCAGCGGGACAGCGGAGTCTTCACTGGGAGATCCTGTGTGGTGGCCCACCCCGTGGGCCAGAGATGCCGGGAGCCAGACCACACTCAGTAATATGTTTCTTTTCTGCTTCTCTCAGCTAGTGGGACTCTGGCGCCCACAGCCAAGAATGCTGACTGACAAAATCGAATATTCCAAACCACCTGCGTTTCAGGACAGACATGCGGTGTTCCCGTCAGATGTGGGTACTACAGTGACAGCAGAGTGGCGGGGGGGGAGGGGGGGTTGTTGGACAGCAGAGTGGCGGGGTGGGGGTTGTTGGACAGCAGAGTGGCGGGGGGGAGGGGGGGTTGGACACGCGAGGGGGGGGGGTGTTGGTCCCCCTGCCTTCAGCAAGCACCAGGCCGGCAGATGTGGCCTGAATTTCAACCGCCAGCATCTTCATCTTTCAGGGCTTTCTTTGGGGCAGGGAGCAGCCCTCAAGCAATGGCTGACAGACTTTGCTGGCAAAATACCCCAGCCAGCTTCCCTCACTCCTCCTGAGGGACAGCCCTGGGGCTCTGGTCTACTCGCTCTCCCTGATTTCCCACTGACATGCCTTTTATTGGCTTTCTGCCCAGTCAGCTTCCCACTCCCTACAGGGTTGTCTGGGATCACCTTCCGTTGAATTGTTCCCACTCAGGTCCTCACCTCAGGGTTTGCTTGCGAGGACACCCAAATCTTCACAGAGTTGTGACTTTTCTAGTTGCGTCCCCTGTGCCAAGTCGAACCTTTCCTGGGGATTCCCCTTTCAGTATCAGTGACCTTCAAGAAGTGTTATTAGCTCATCAATCGTGTTATGCGCTTAAATGAACCCAATGTTTTCAATGCCCAAGTGATCATTTTTGCAGCTGGCAATAGTATTTCTCCATCCCCAAACACTTACCCCTTTCTGTCTCTCACCACCAGACAAGGAATAGGATAAATGGTCCTCTTTAGGTCGGGGGTGGGGGGGTTGGGGGGGGGTGGTTACAAACTCAAACACCAGGATCAGGCTGGGGATGTTTGCGTGGAGGTTAACAGGGAGGAAGGAGCCAGGGAGCCTGAGAGGCATTCAAACGCAAATTTTATAAAACCACCTTGTTGTCTGAGTAAGACTGAGTCAGACTAAGGAAGACTGGGTTTGGCCTGTGGGCCACCAGATTTTAATCCCTAGATTCAGATCTCGTGTACACAGCTTTTCTTTCTGTTTTGTTTGTTGGGTCTTCCCAAGGGCCGTGTCTAAAATTTGTCTCACATCATGGCCCTGAGCACACACTGCCCAACAAGCATTGATAATACTTCTAGGACTGCACTTTTTTTTGTAATGCACTTACAAATTTGATTTGCTCTGAGAGTAAAAACATTGTGCCGTCCCTCTTATAAATGACCCACCCAGCCCTACATACACACAGTGTTGCTGAGGGGGAGGCCAAAACCATTGTGGTTTGCCCAGGACTGAGAAGGTTTGGGGGATGTGAGACTTTCAGTGCTAAAACCAGGAAAGTTCTAGGCAAACCAGGATGAGTTGGTCACCCTAGATGTGGGCTACAGGCCCCAGCCCTCACCCTAGGCAGAGCTGACTGGACAATAGCAGACATCTGATCAAAACAGAAGCCAACTTGTAGAATGGGCCAAGTCAATCAGATTCTCTCTTTCTAGAATTGAAGAGAAACAGGGAATTAGAGAATAATGGACCCCCTGCCTGAAAGGTCAGGCAGATTCAGGGCCAAGGTGGTCCCACGGTTTGCAACATGGGCTGAAATCATAAAGGGGCAGAGAGATAGAGAGAGGTCATCCTAAAAGAAAATAAGTAGAAGCCTACTGTGTATTTTCTACAAGAGGGTCAAGACAATTCGATGGGAAAAACAGTTTTTTTCAACAAACGGTACTGAGACAACTGGATCTCCACATGTGAAAGAATGAAGTCAGACTCCTACCTTACACCACGTACAAACATTAACTCACAATGGATCACAGAATTACACATTACACGCAAGAGCTAAAACTGCGAGACAGAAGAAAAGAGGAATGAATCTTCATGACCTGGAAATACGCAATGGTTTCTTAGATATGAAACTGAAAGTACACGTGATAAATGAAAAAATAGATTTGATTTCCTAAAAATTTGAAAAATCATTTTGTGCTTCAGAGGATATCACCAAGAAAATAAACACAAACTATAGAATAGGAGAAATATTTAGAAATCATACCTATGATAAAGGACTTATCTCTAGGATATATAACGAAATTTTACAACTCAATAATCAAAAGTCAAATAACACAATTATAATGGACAAAAGACCTGAATAGATAGCTCTCCAAGAAACATGTACAAATAACTAATAAGCACATGAAAAGATGATCAAAATCTCTAATCTCTAGGGAAATGCAAATCGAAACCACAATGGGATGGCGAAAATTAAAAGGACAGACAATAACAAGGGTTGACAAGAATAGAGAGAGAGAAAAACTCTCATAAACTGTTCGTGGGAGGGTCACATGGCCCAGCCACTTGTGGAAAACAGTCTAGAAGTTTCTCAAAAAGTGAAACATAGAGTTACCATATGATCCAGCAATTCCATTCCTGGGTATACATGCAAGAGAAATTAAGCCATATTTACACAGAAACCTGTACATAAATGTTCATAGCAGCCTTCTCTATAATAGGTAAAAGTGGAAACAACTCAAATGCCCATCACTGATGAATGGATAAACAAAATATGGCATATCCATACAATGGAATATTATTCAGCCACAAAAAGAAACAAAGTACTGATACCTGCTACAACATGAATTAACCCTGAAAACATGCTAAATGAGGGGCGTCTGGCTGGCTCAGTTGGTGGAGCATGCGACTATGGGTCTCGGGGTTGTGAGTTTGAGCCCCACATCGGTCATAGAAATGACTTAAAAAAATAAAACCTTTTAAAAATATATGGGGCACCTGGGTGGCTCAGTCGATTAAGCGTCCGACTTCGGCTCAGGTCATGATCTCACAGTTTGTGAGTTCGAGCCCCGCATCAGGCTCTGTGCTGACAGCTCGGAGCCTGGAGCCTACTTCAGATTCTGTGTCTTCCCCTCTCTCTACCCCTTCCCTGCTCATGCTCTGTGTCTCTCTGTCTCTCAATAATAAATAAACATTAAAAAAAATAAATAAAATCTTTAAAAAAAATAAAGAAAACATGCTAAGTGAAATACACCAGTCATAAAAAAAACACATAGTGTATCCAGAATACACTAAGTATGCAGAATACACGAAGCATCCAGAACAGGCAAATCCAGAGGCATTCAGAAAGTAGGTTCACGGTCGTCAGGGGTTAGCGGAGGAGGGGTGATGAGGAATCATCGCTAACAGATAGGGGTAATTTTTGGAGTGATGAGGTCTTCTAAAACCAGGGAGTAGCTGCATAATTTTGTGAACATACTATAAACCAAGGTACTGTATCTTCTAAATGATGAATTCTACAGTATGTGAAGTAAATATAATAAAGCTGCTATTTTTAAAAGTCAGAAGGAGAGGGGCGTCTAGGTGGCTCAGTCAATTAAGCGTGTTACTTTGGCTCAGGCCATGATCTCACAGTTTGTGGGTTCGAGCCCCTTGTCAGGGCACTGACAGTATGAAGCTTGTTTGGGATTCTCATTCTGCCCTTCCCTCCCTCCCTCCCTCTCTCTCTCTCTCTCTCTCTCTCAAAATAAATAAATAAACTGGAAAAAAAAGAGTCCGCAGGAGAATGCAGCAGATCCTGGGTGAAAGAAGTAAACAGACATGTGGTCCATGTGAATAGCCTCCTGTTCCTGGGTGGCCAGCCCTTTCCGGTCTGTCCCCTCAGATGTCCGAGAGACAGCATGGTGAATTCTTTCCATAAATCCTCTCTGTATCTGAGCTAGTTCAAATGGGTTTCTGCTACTTGTCCCCAAACAATTCCTGATTAACACATTGTTTCTGCCTTGATTCTAGATCACCTGGCCTCATGTCACCCCTGGGGAGGTCAAGGCTATAGGTCAGGCTTTGGTGTGGTAAAAAAAAAAAAAAAAAAAAAAGCAGTCAAGGGCGTGCATCTTCCCAGACATGGAATGCACTCGTGAATATGGTAAACATATTCACACAGGAGAGATGTGATGGAGTCCAAATGGATATTCTCCAAGCTTTCCTGAAAATTAACAGCTTTCAAAAAAACAAGTGCTCACTTAAGGACTTCCCTGCATTTACTGGGTAAAAAACATATTGGTGCTACAGATTCCTGCTCAGGTTTGTCTTGAAATCCTGATGTCTTCTGTCTTTGGTAGGAGGTCCTAACCATGAATTATTTAGATGAATGTTTGTCTAATTTCCTGCTGTGCAGCAAGGCTCACTTGAATATGAATATGTAATTTTGTTGCACGTGGTTTCTTCAGGAAGAAACCTTTACTTGAAGATGAGTCTACGTGACTCAGGACAGGATTCTGTAAAAACGGATTTAACATGTGTGGCTTTCACCATCTGTGAAACAAACACTGAAAATATTCCCCACTTCCTTGAGACCCTTCTGTGTGAGCTCATTTAGTTTAGCAAGTCTTGTGTTGGGGAGAAAATTGGTTTCGTGCTGAAGACAAATCATGTTGCACATGATGCCTTGATCGTGGGAGACAATGCCTAGTTTGTAGAAAGCTTATTTTACTTAGACATTTGCAATTTAATAAAAAAATATGAATGTAGAGCAGCTAGGAAAAAACCCATAGCTCCCTTTCATTTTTCTTTTATGTGATGAACAAACTGTTCAAAATCGCACTAATATGAACATGTGTAGCCGTCAGAGTGTATTTACGAGTTCTCAGTAGGGTTCAGTATTCCTGCCTGTGAGACATGTGTTGGTGCCCTCAGGCTGCCTGCACCTCTCCCAATAGCTCCTCTGCTTCTCACCGTCACCTCTATGTTGC
Organism: Felis catus; assembly: GCF_018350175.1. NCBI lineage: Eukaryota > Metazoa > Chordata > Mammalia > Carnivora > Felidae > Felis > Felis catus. Next base: position 26,974,798 of record NC_058380.1, read on the forward strand.
CTACCTACATTTATTTACTTATTTATTTAACATTTATTTATTTTTGAGAGAGACCGAGAACACGAGCTGGGGAGGGTCAGAGAGACACTGGGGACAGAGGATCTGAAGTGTGCTCAATGCTGACAGCAGAGAGCCCAATTTGGGGCTTGAACTCACGAACTGTGAGATCATAACCTGAGCCAAAGTTGGACGTTTAACCGACTGAGCTGCTCAGGCACCCCCACCCCCAACCATGCCCACCTACCTTTAGAGTTCAGGTGTCACCTCCTATTAGAGCTTCCTGTCCCCCAAGCTGGGTCAGCCCCTCTGAAATCCAATACTAAAACCTGTACACATATGCATCATACTGTATTGTAAGTCATGAGAATGTGAGCTCCTTGAGGACAAAAAATATCCCTTTTTCCCCCCTGTGACCGCACCAAGGAGCGTGGCTCCTGACCCTGGTAGATATTCCATTCATGACTGTTCAGTAAATGGATGAATGAATGAGTTACCTGCAGGAAGATTTTTCTCTCCACCACTTGCCCAAAAAAGGTTTTATGTTATACAGACCTTTCTGGTGATCTATTTTCTGTTACTTGTTGTGTGGCCAACACCTATGGTGAAATCGGATCCTATGTTCTCCATAATGAAGGGCAGAGATTCCCAAAGAACAGTGCTGGTTCTGAGCCCATCCACAGATCAGTTACCTGTCAGCTGCACAATGGGAAAAATAGAAGCATGTATTGAGTTTTCATGGTTACCAAATTGACACTTGCTTTTCTGAGATAATTTTCCTCATACTATTTTGGTACTAAAAGGTTATTCTTGCATGAACTGATGAAGTAACTAGAAGGTGACATGTACGTGGATACACATGACATACATGAGATATATATAACAATACAGGACATTGACATATATACTATGTATTCATCTAATATTACTATGAATATTGTCATTCCAAAAACAAGAAACCTGGGGTGCCTGGCTGGCTCCGTTGGTAGAATATGTGACTCTTGATCTCAGAGTTCAACCTTCATGCCGGGTGTAGAGATTGCACAGAAAGAAAATCTTAAAATATATACATACATATATACATACATACATACATACATACATACATACATACAAGAAACCTGTTTAAGAGGCAAGGTGTTTACTTGGGATCAAAGAATTATAATTGGGGGTATACAGATTTATTTAGAAACCCATCTAGTGTCCTAATTACAGAGGGGTTGACTCAGGGTTTTATAAAAAAAAAAAAAAAAAAAAAGAAATTAGGTAAATTAAAAAAAATTTTTTTTAGTGTTTATTTAGTTTTGAGAGAGACAGAGACAGACCGTGAGCAAGGGTAGGAGAGGGAGACATCTGAAGCACGTTCCAAGCTCTGAGCTGTCAGCACAAAGCCCGATGCGGGTCTCGAACTCATGAACTGTGAGATCATGACCTGAGCCGAAGTCGGATGCTTAACTGACCTGAGCCACCCAGGCGCCCCATTAGGGAAATCTTTAAACATTTATTATTGAGGTATATTATACTGTTATATTAGTTCCACACGTACAACCTAGTAATTCGACAATTCCATACGTTAGGCAACACTCACCTCTATAGCCGTAGTTCCCATCTATCACCATCCAATGTTATTGCAAGATTATTGATTACACTCCCTGGGCTGCAATTTCATCTCCGCGACTTACTTATTTCAGAACTAGGCACTTCTACCTCTGAATCCGTTTTGCCCATCGTCCCGCCCACCTTCCCTCTGTTCTCTGTATTTATGAGTCTGGTTTTGTTTATTGATTTGTTTTGTTTTTTAGATCCCACATAGAGGTAAAATCATATGGTATTCGTCTTTCTCTGACTTAGTTCACTTAGCATAATACTCTCTAGGTTGTTGCGGATGACAAGATTTCATTCTTTTCTATGGCGAAGTCATATTCCATTGCGTATGTGTACCACATCTTCATGGGACACTTGGGCTGCTTCCACAGCTTGGGTATATAAATAATGCTGGAGTAAACATAAGGGTGCAGATGTCTTTTCAAATTAGCGTTTTCCTTTTCTTCAGATAATTACCCAGTAGTGGAATTACTGGATCATATAGTATTTCTGGTTTTAAGTTTTTGAGGAAGCTCCATACTGCTTTCCGGAACGATTGCATCAATTTACATTCCTACCAACAGTGCACGAGGGTCCTCTTTTCTCCACATCCTGCCAACACTTGTCATTTCTTATCTCGTTAATACTAGCTATTCTGACCCGTATGGGGTGATATCTCATTGTGGTTTTGATTTGCATTTTCCCTGATGATGAGTGATGTTGGGCATCTTTTTACAGGTCTCGTGGCCATTCATATGTCTTCTTTGGAAAAATGTTTGTTCAGATGCCTCTCCTCCTCCCTCATCCTTGGAGATAAGGATGCTCCTTTTGGGGCACCTGGGTGAGTCAGCTGGCTAAGCATCTGACTCTTAATATCAGCTCAGGTTGTGATCTGGCTGTCATGAGATCGGACCTTTGACCCTTGCAACCGCCACCTTGAGCTTATCTCCCAAAAGAAGATGCCAGAAGCCACCCTCACCCAGAGCGCCCTTCTTGCTAAAAGCTGTCGTTAGGCCTGATGCAGGCAAATGTGATTTGCACACTATCTCTGTGCCTGAGTTTTCCTCTGCTCAGGTCATACGTTATCAGGGTGGGCCCTAGAGGCAATCACCGGTATCCCTCTTAGAGGAAGGTAAGAAGGAGATTTGACACACAGAGAAGAAGGGCATCTCAAGAAGTAGCAGGGAAAGATCTGAAGATCCCAGCTTTCAAGATTGGGATGATGTGGCCACAAGCCATGGAATGCCCGCAGCCCCCAGAAGCTGGAAGAAACAAGGAGTGGATTCTCTCCTAGAACGGCAGGAGGGAGAATGGCCCTGCCAACACCTTGGTTTCAGTCTAGTGATGCTGATTTTGGACTTCTGGCCCCCAGAACTATGAGACAATAAATGTCAGTTGTTTTCAGCTACCAAGTTTGTGGTAATCTGTTAGAACAACCACAGGAAATGAACAGATTGTCTAAATCAATGTTCTTGTATTCATGCAATAAAATACCCACTAACCCATTACAGATGATCCTGTAGAAGTACAGGTGATGATGTGGAAGACTGTTAATCATATATTAAGAAGAAAGTTCCAGCTACAGAATGACATGATTGACTTGGCACATATACAGTCAACCGTCTTATTTGCAGATTCCACGTTTGTGGATCTGCCTACTTGCTAAAATTTATTTGTAACCCCTAAATCAATCCTCATGGTGTTTTCATGGTCATTTGCAGACGTGCCCAGAGAGGCCAAAAGTAGGAGTTGCCCAATGCATATCTTCCCAGTTGAACTCAGACAGTCAATACTTTGCCTTCTTTTTTCAGCTCAGGCTGTAGACAAGTCCATTTTGCTGTCTATTTGGTGCTATGTTTTTCACATTTTTTTGTGTTCTTTGCTGGTTTAAATGGCCCCTGCGTGTAGTACTGAAGTAGACCAGAGCTCCTAGGTGTGAGAGGACTGTGATGTGTCTTATGGAGAAAATACGTGTGTTAGATAAGCTTCATTCAGGGAGAGCTCTGGTGTGGTCGGCCATGAGTTCATTGTTAGTGAGTCGACAACATATACTAAGTGGTCTTTAAACAGAAATCTATATAAAATAAGATTACATATTGATCAGCTGATGAAAATGTTGCAATCAAAGGGTCATAGGAACTTAACCCTGTATTTTCTCTAGGAACAATGGTTAAATATTCTCTAACTCGGGGTTTGCGGTGACTTTAAAGAACATAACTCCTGTGAATAATGAGAGCCGACTATATACCCACTTAAATAAGTTTGATGTCATGCATAAATGTCTACAAGTGCATAGGAAGATCTGAAAGATCATGCCAATGATACACAGATATACAAATGGTGATTATCTCTGGGTAAGGAATGGAAATTAGAATCATTGGCATTTTCTAATTTTTGCCAACCTGCATTTTCTAGTTTGTTCATAATGTATTACTCGAATTGTAGGTATTAAAATGGACTCAGCACATCTTCACACAGGAAATATAATCAACGTTTTCCAGTATTTGATCATTTTCTTTCTTTCTTTCTTTCTTTCTTTCTTTCTTTCTTTCTTTCTTTCTTTCTTTCTTTCTTTCTTTCTTTCCTTCCTTCCTTCCTTCCTTCCTTCCTTCCTTCCTTCCTTTCTTTCTTTCTTTCTTTCTTTCTTTCTTTCTTTCTTTCTTTCTTTCTTTCTTTCTTTCTTTCTTTCTTTCTTTCTTTCTTTCTTTCTTTCTTATGCTTATTTATTTATTTTAAGAGAGAGAGAGAGGAGAACTCTCCGCTCAGGGAGGGGAGCAGACACAGGGAGATAATCCCAAACAAGCTCTTTGCCGCCAGCACAAAGCCCAACACAGAACTTGAACCCACAAACTGTGAGATCATGACCCAAGCCAGAACCAAGAGTTGGACGCTTAACCCAGGTGCCCCTTATTTTCAAAGTATAATAAAGCATGAATAAGGGAATGGGAAGTTTCCTTTTTTTTTTAAGCCAAAATATGAATTTCAAGGTTAGTAGGCTGCTTTCATCCATTTTGATGCTGCTTCTTTACTCTCAGCCCAGATTTTCAATGAATGAGCATATCAGGAAGTTTATCATTAGCCACTTAAAGCTGATTAAAACAGAACTTGTAATTAAAAACCTAAACCTTCCTTCCCTAGGGTGAACGGATAAATAAGCTGTGGTGCAGCTAGATATATGGAATAAAATATTATTCAAAAAGAAATGAGCTATAGAGATGCCTGGGTAGCTCAGTCAGTTGAGCATCCAACTCTGGATTTCAGCTCAGGTCACGATCCCAGGGGCATGGGATCGAGCCCTATGTCAAGCTCCTTGCTGAGCGTGGAAACTGCTTGAGCTCCTCTCCCTTTCAGTCTGCCCCTTTCCCCCTCTCGGGCACACTTTCTCTCTAAGAAAAAAGAAAGAAAAGAAAAGAAAAGAAAAGAAAGGAAAGGAAAGGAAAGGAAAGGAAAGGAAAGGAAAGGAAAGGAAAGGAAAGGAAAAGAAAAGAAAAAGAAAAGAAAAAGAAAAGAAAAAGAAAAAGAAAAGAAAAAGAAAGAAAAAGAAAGAAAAGAAAAGAAAGAAAAGAAAGAAAAGAAAGAAAGAAAGAAAGAAGCTATCCATCCATGAAATGACTTGGAGGAAACTTAGATGCGTATTGCTAAGTGAAAGAAGCCAGTCAGAAAAGGCCACGGGGCACCTGGGTGGCCCAGTCAGTTAAGCGTCAGACTCTCAATTTCACAGTTCCAGATTCACAGTTCGAGCCTCACATCTGGCTCTGTGCTGATAGCATCGAGCCTGCTTGATATTCTGTCTCTCCTTCTCTCTGCCCCTCCCCGACTTGTGCTCTCTCTCTCTCTCTCTTGCTCACTCTCTTTCTCAAAATAAATAAATAAACTTTAAAAAAATAAAAATAAAAAGGCCACATACTGTAGGATTCTAACCATAGGACATTCTGGAAAAGAAGAAACGGCAGAGACAGTAAAGGATCAGTGGTTGCCAGGAAGTTGGAGGGAGGAAGGGAGGGTTTTTAAGGCAGTGAAAACTTTCTGTATGATACTTTAATGGTGGATAGATGTCATTACATGAAACCCACAGAATATACAACAGCAACAGTGAACCAAAACCTAAACTATAGATTTCAGTTAATAATGACCATCAGTTGCAACAAATGTACTGGTACAGGAGGGTGGCCCTTGTCTCATGGAGTGGAAGAATGAATCTCGCCAACAGCAGAGAGTGAGCAAAGATGGAGTTTATTGAGGGAGAAAATAAAGTTCTCAAGAGTGAGAGGAGTCCCGAATGGGTTACCGCTGAGGATTTCTGTCCCCGACTTCTTATTGGAACCTTATCAGAAAGTTTGTGAGACTTCATGCATGGCACCTAGCTCGGGCAGGTCTGGAACACGTTTCTCTCATCCTCTTTTTTCCTAAACTCTGCTGCTGCTGTCGCTTTCTCAGCCTCCCCCCCTGCAGCTGCAGCCTCCCCCCTGCAGCTGCAGCCTCCCCCCTGCAGCTGCAGCCTGCCTCCCTGAAGGTCCCTTATCTCTTCCTGCCTAATGTTAACTCTTTCCCTATCCAGTACCACACTCTACAAGATGCTAATTATAGATGACTGGGGGAGGGGGAGATTATGGGAACTCTCTGGACTTTCCACTCCATTTTTCTGTAAACTTAAAGCTGCTTTAAAAAATAAAGTCTATTAAAAACCAAACCAAACATTCACTTAGTTTCTTTTGGAAATTGTAAGGGAATGTGTTGGCTTGCACAGGGCAGAAAGAGAGCTATGATCTTTCAATGCCATCAAGAGCCTTGGTTACCAAGTTCCCAGTTAAGGACAACATAAACCCCACAACAGTCTTCCTCCATCGCTATGGGCCATTCTTTTTTCACATTGAATATTAAAAGCAACAACTTCATTTGAAATATATTTTCACATTTATAAGAGGTGAAATATATTTTGTATTTTTCCTCTGTTTTTCTTAAAAATCAACATGCCTTTGTTTGCCTTAAATAACCTATCTTTGTCATTTTCTCCCTAAGCCAAGATCTCATTGTGGTTACTTCAAATTTTTTTCCCCATCAGAAAAACTCAGACTCTCATGGAAAAAAATTTTCATTTTTCCATGTTACTTTTTATATATTGTAATCATTGCATAAATATGATATTGTATTTCCTTACAATAACGTATATGTATTTTCATGTTTTTATATAGTTTTGACAATTATAGTTTTAAAGAAAACATTTCAGATTAAAATAACACAATTATTATACATGGTATAACTTTTTATATTGTAAATAAAATGCATATAAAAGTGTTTGTGCATGTAGCTTTTTACTTTTTTTTTTTTCTTAACGTTTATTTATTTTTGAGACAGAAAGGGACAGAGCATGAACAGGGGAGGGGCAGAGAGAGAGGGAGACACAGAATCGGAAACAGGCTCCAGGCTCTGAGCCATCAGCCCAGAGCCCGACACGGGGCTCGAACTCATGGACCGCGAGATCGTGACCTGAGCTGAAGTCGGAGGCTTAACCGACTGAGCCACCCAGGCACCCCAGCTTTTTACTTTTTAAAAAAGATGTTACCTCAGAATTAATTTCTGCATAAAGGATCCCCGATTTTTAAAATTTCGCTGCTACTGTAGGCCAGAAATCCACTTATACCCAGAACTATGTGTTTGTTTTCTTGAGGCAGATTTTTCTTTAGTACATTTTGGACTCTAGGCCTCTTATTAGATGAAATTATAGAATGCCTCATGGCAAAAGAATACCTAGATATAGCAATGATTCAAGGGTAAAAACTAAAACCAAAAAAAGGAATAAAAGTAAACAGAGAAAAATACATTTATCTATTTATTATTATTATTAAAAAGGTGTTATTTTTAGGGGTACCTGTGTAGCTCAGTAGGTTGAGCATCCAACTCGATTTCGGCTCAGGTCATGATCCCAGGGTCGTGGGATTGAGTCCCTTGTTGGGCTCTGTGCTGAAGGTCAAGTCTGCTTAAGTTTCTCTTTCTCTCTCTGTCTCTCTCTCCCTCTGTCCCCTCCCCCACCTGTGCTCTCGCTCTCTAAAAAACAAAAAATAAAAAAGATTTTATTTTCAGGTAATCTCTATGCCCAATGTGGGGCTTGACCTCACAACCCCAGGATCAAGAGTCGTACAGTACAGCAACTGAGGCAGCCAGGTGCCCCAGAAAAATACATTTATAATGTTGGACGAGGCAAATAAATAAGCCAATTGATAAGTTTAAATAAGTGAAAATTGAAATTCTCTGCACGGCTGAGGAAAAAATGCAAGCTGAGAAAATATATTTGCAACACATATGACTGTCAACAGCCTAATGTCCTTAGTACAAAGAGTGTTCATAAATCGGTGAGAAAAGACAAATACTCCCAAGGGAAAATGGGCAAAATGATAAGGAGAAGAAAGGCGAAAGAAATGTAGAGAAATTAAATTTCCTTACAACTGGCCGCCCATGGACCAATATTTGAGACAGGCTGAGTATGACGGTTCTCAGGGAGCTCACAACTGCCTTCAAGGCAACCTAAGCTTGACAAGAGCCAGACCTCCAGGATCCCGTAAGTCTTCTTTAACATATGAAAATTCTTCTGGAAACCTCCTTTATCTCTACATCCCCAACTTAAAAATATATAATCAACCGCTCCTCACAATCCCAGTGAAGCTCTTCCTGCCCATGCGTTAATAAAAACATGTTTCTGCACAGAAAACATCTTTTTTTTTTTTACAAGACTTGCACTTTATTTTTTTTTTTTAATTTTTTTTTCAACGTTTTTTATTTATTTTTGGGACAGAGAGAGACAGAGCATGAACGGGGGAGGGACAGAGAGAGAGGGAGACACAGAATTGGAAACAGGCTCCAGGCTCCGAGCCATCAGCCCAGAGCCTGACGCGGGGCTCGAACTCCCGGACCGCGAGATCGTGACCTGGCTGAAGTCGGACGCTTAACCCACTGCGCCACCCAGGCGCCCCTGGTTTTTAATGTTTATTTATTTCTGAGACAGAGAGAGACAGAGCATGAGTGAGGGAAGAGCAGAGAGAGAGGGAGGAGCAGAGAGAGAGGGAGACACAGAATCAGAAGCAGGCTCCAGGTTCTGAGCTGCCAGCACAGAGCCCAACGCGGGGCTCGAACTCACAAACCATGAGATCATGACCTGAGCCGAAGTCAGTCTCTCAACCAACTGAGCCACCCAGGCGCCCCCACTGAAAACATCTTAAGAATGCTTTCTTGACCATTGGCTCCCAGGCCACAACACATCAAAAACCTCAGAAAAGATATAAGCATAGCCAACAAACATATGAAAATATATTCAATTTCTTTCACCACAAAAGAAATGCAGATTAAATTAATGGGATTATTTCCATTTATCTGATCGGCAGAGATAGGGTTTGGTCACACTTGGGCTCCTGGGTAAATGGCAGTGTAAAATGGAACCACTTTTTAGAAATCACATCTTCTTTGACTAAAGTGATAGCTTGGATTTCCCAGAAAGTGGAGCCTGAGGCAAAGGTTTACATACCCCAGATTCATCCCTGGAGACAACAGTGGAGCGAGGGAGCAGGACTGGAGGGAGACCCATCTGGGGAGTTCACCGTGACTGGTGGCTCCTTCTTACAGGACTGGCTCCTGAGAGGCACACACAGGACGGCTGTTGGGGACAGCCCGGCCAGAGAGGAGAGAAGCAGGGGTCCCCGGCTCTCCACTCCCTGGTCCCTGTTGGCGTTATTCTTCCACACTTGTGCATCGCACATGCGTCTGGCAAGGTCTACGGTGAACCTTGAAGGAGAGGGGATTAAAGAAATTACACGAGGGGCGCCTGAGTGACTCAGTCGGTTGAGCTTCGGACTTCAGCTCAAGTCATGATCTCATGGTTCGTGGGTTCGAGCCCTGCGTCGGGCTCTGTGCTGACAGCTCAGAGCCTGGAGCCTGCTTCAGATTCTGTGTCTCCCTCTCTCTGCCCCTCCCCAGCTTGTGCTCTGTCTCTCTCTCTCAAAAATGAAAATAAACATTAAAAAAGAAAAAAAGAAGAAGAAAAAGAAATGACATGAAAACTGCAGAAATTATAGTTGGCCTGGCTATTCTGGGACTTTTCTGTGGGTAATAGGAAATAAAACGAATAAGCAATGATGTGATATTCAAAATTCATAGTTTTCAGTGTTTTTTTTTATTATTTTTAAATTTTATTTTAAGTGAGCTCTGTGCCCAACGTGGGGCTTGAACTCACAACCCCCAGACCAAGAATGCAAGCTCTACGGACTGAGGCAGCCAGGCGCCCCTTAGTGTCTTTTTAATTGAAGACTAATTCACCTACAGTTGGTTATATTGGTTTCAGGTGTGCACCAGTGATTCGCTAAGTCTCCACGTTGTGCAATGCTCAGCACAGTAAGGGTAGTCACTGTACAACGTTGTTACAGTGTTACTGACCATATTCCCTACCCTGTACTTTTCATGTCCATGACTTACTAGTTTACAGCTGGAAGTTTGTACCTCCGGATCCCCTTCACGTACTTCACCCATCCCTCTACCGCTTTTTCCCCCTCTGGCAACCACCAGCTTTTTCTCTGTGTTTAAGAGGGCTTGCTTCTACTCTTGGCTATTATAACAGTCCTGCTATGAACCTGGGTGTGCAGCTAGAGCTCTTCTTATTTTCATTTTATTTCTTTAAAGATTTTTTTAGGTTGATTTATTTTGAGAAAGAAAGCGAGCATGAGCAGGGGCGGGGCGGAGAGCGGTGGGGAGAGAGAATCCCAAGCTGGCTCCCTCCGCGCCGTCAGCACAGCGCCCGGTGTGGGGGGAGGGGGGCTCCAACTCACGAACTGTGAGATCAAGACCTGAGACGAAGGTGGTGACTTAACGGGCCAAGCCCCCCCGGGCACCCCAAGTAGAACTCTTTTTAAGGGCTTACAAGGAGAGCCCACAGTACCTACCTGCATCCGGGTCCTCCCAGCTTTCACACACACCTGCGCCTGCAGCCTCTGGCGTCTGCTTCTTGCATTCAGCTTCCCAGAGGTCCCAGGAGAACTGAGGCACCTGAATAGTGCGCCCTTATGTTGGAGTGCCCTCCCTTCCTGTCTCTCTCGAGGTGCCCTCACTCCTGCGTCCTGGGATCACCTCCAGATAGTCACTGCTCCCAAGTCTTTGCCTCAGGCTTTGCTTTCGGGGGGAACCTGAACTAGCACAAGGGGTGGTCCTTGCTTCTGAGCATTTGTCTTGCAGCTTTCCTTTCTGCACCCTGCTCAGGACACCAACCATCCATGGACCAAAAAGACTACAGCCTTCCATGCTTCTGTGAGAAGCAGAAGGATTCCTAAGAGGTGTCAGTGACCTGGCCGCAAAATTCCCTGGGGAGGTGACTTAATCTTCACAGAATCCTTTCTTCTTCTTTTTTTTAAATTTTTTTTCCACGTTTTTATTTATTTTTGGGACAGAGAGAGACAGAGCATGAACGGGGGAGGGGCAGAGAGAGAGGGAGACACAGAATCGGAAACAGTCTCCAGGCTCTGAGCCCTCAGCCCAGAGCCCGACGCGGGGCTCGAACTCACGGACCGCGAGATCGTGACCTGGCTGAAGTCGGATGCTTAACGACTGCGCCACCCAGGCGCCCCTCTACTTCTTTTTTTAATGTTTACTTATTTTTGAGATAGCACCAGCAGGGAGGGGCAGAGAATCCTAAGAGGGCTCTGTGCTGACAGCAGTGAGCCCGATGGGGCGCTTGAACTCACGAACTGCAAGATCATGACCTGAGCCAAAGTCAGACGCTTAACCAACTGAGCCACCCAGGCGCCCAGGATTCCTCTCTTCTATACCAGCAGTTCTCAAAGTGTGGCCCCTCGATGGGGGCCAGCACCTGCTGCAGCAGAACCACCACCAGAAACTATTTAGAAATGCAAATACTCAGACCAGACCCACTAGATCAGAAATGCCGGGGATGGGCCAGCCAATTTTTTAAAGAAGTCCTCCAGGTGACCCTGATGCACTCTGATGTTCGAGAACATTTGCTTTACATTTACCACTGGTTTGAATAAAAATAGCATTTCTTTATCTTGACCTGCAAGGTCTGCATACGTGTGGGGGAGGGGCGGCGTTTGGATGTCCTCTCTCTGGCCCCACTGCTTGCTTTCTACCCCTTCTCAGATGATTACACCTGGGAAGGGAAAGACTATAAGCCCTTCTTTTATGTGGGCTCCCCTCCATACACAAATACGAGGTTTTCTTCTTCAAGAACAGAAGACACCCTCTAAACAGCAAAGCACTTGCTACCTAGATATAAGGCTAAAGACAAAGCCTCAAGGAACTTAACATTTTTTTTTTCTTTTAGTCATTATTCAGTCAGAATTTGCCTGGTGCTAATAAACTTGCAAGCTTTACTTTATCACACACTTTATGACAGCTTGTGAATTACTGGCTAGAGAAATTACAAAACAGTGGTGTGAAATTAATGATAGTCACCAAATTGTATCCGTTGTTGTAATTGATCCAGCAGTGACCATTGGAAGATTTTCCTTAAAGGTGCATTGGATTCTGTATGGGAGGGAAAGACCCTTTTCTTCTACCCTCTCAGATGTAATGACTGAGCCCTGCAAATTATACTGACCAAAGATGGATTAACAGGAGAAAAGGTTTATTTCTTTAAAAAAAAATTTTTTTTTTTTTTAATTTTGAGAGAGAGGGGACGCGAGCACGGGAGGGGCAGAGAGAGACGGAGAAAGAGAATCCCAAGCAGGCTCCACACTGCCAGCATGTGGGGCTGGATTCCATGAATGGAGAGATCATGACCTGAGCCAGTATCAAGAGTCGGAGGCTTAATGGACTGGGCTATCCAGATGCCTTGAAAAGGTTTACTTCATATGCACATGGGGAGCCATGTGACTCCCCACCCCCAAAGGTGGTTAAGCCTGGGGGCTTTGTGCCATTTTTTAAAAGGGCAATACAGGGGCGCCTGGGTGGCGCAGTCGGTTAAGCGTCCGACTTCAGCCAGGTCACGATCTCGCGGTCTGTGAGTTCGAGCCCCGCGTCAGGCTCTGGGCTGATGGCTCGGAGCCTGGAGCCTGCTTCCGATTCTGTGTCTCCCTCTCTCTCTGCCCCTCCCCCGTTCATGCTCTCTCTCTCTCTCTGTCCCAAAAATAAATAAAAGTTGAAAAAAAAAAATTTAAAAGGGCAATACATTGTGCAGAAGTGACAGGACAAAGAAAAAAGTTTTGGCTTCTAAGCGTAGTGAACTGTATGAGGGTAAATATACAGGGAAAATTAATGGAAGAGAAAGGACATTTAGCAAGATTTCATATGTGGACTCAAGTGGGTGCTGTCTCCACTGGTAAGAATCATCTCCCCTTGCTGGTACAGAAGATGCAGGGGGGACACAAAGGGAAAGGGAAATCTTATGCCCTGCTTTTGGGAAAGGGAGAGGGCAGAGAGGTCTGAAGAGAATGATGTAATGTAATGCAAAGTTCAAGGAGCTTTTTTTTGGATTCATTTTAGTTCAAGAAAAGTTTACGAAGCTACCCGGTGAATTGTGCTGCTGCTGGGAAGTAAGGTGCTTGACTTGGCAGAGCAGACAGATACACGCTTGCTACATCCGATGTCTAAGTGTGTGCACTTTAACCAGTGTGGGAGGTGAGAAAGTGGCTCAGAGGAGGGAGTGTTAATGTGTGCGCATGGGTGTGGGGTCAAGAAGGGTTCACAGAGGCAATAATGTTGCATAATAACCCTCCCCCAAACTCCAGGGCTTATCATAACAAATACTTGTTTATTTCACTTACAGTCTGCAAGTCGGTAGGCAGGAGGGGTTCAGGTCTGCTCCACGGGTGTCTCATCCACTTTGGACCAGCGGCTACCCCAGGACATAGTCTCATGGCAAAAGGCAGGAATGCAAGAGGACAAGTGGAAACATGCAACGTCTCTGAGGTCTTGGCTTAGAACTGTCACAGCACAGCTTCCACCCACGTGGCATTGGCCAGAACAGCTCAACATGGCGAAGCCAGGAGGCAGAGAAATATGCTCTCTCCCCACTAGTGGGAGGAGGTGCAAAGTCATACGCAAAGGGGGCAGGTGCATTAGTGTTAGCCTGGGGAAAGAGATGGAAAATGGGAACAATAACCCACACCATGTAGGGAGGTGATACTGGAGCAGGGTTTTGAAGGATACATAGGAGCTAGCCAGGGAGTGAGAGTGAAAACTCCATTTCATAATTGGCCTGGCTCAGGCTAGAGCCATCAGAGGTTCCCTCAGACGTCAGTTACTGACTTTCTGGGATCCAGGTGTCAAAGGAAACTGGACCCCTACTCTTTTCTAGCTGAGACCTTCTTAGTCCTTCCCTGCAGAATCCTCAAAGGAGTTTTTTGTTTGAGCTCCTACTGGGCTGTCTTTTGTTTTTTTCTTCAACCTGAATGTTGCAAAGGTGAACTGGGGAGAAAGGCCCTGGGTAATTGGGACCCTTAGGAAGAAGGTGACTGATGACGACATTGGGACACAACTCTGTACTGACAGGGCACCTGTGGTCCTTCCCAGAGAGATGTAGAAGGCCAGGTTTGCTAGTCTCTGGCCCTGCTGAAGAAGATCATTATCTGCGGGGCTCTCACTCTCTCCCAAGTTTTATTGAGATATAATTGGCATGTAATGCTGTATAAGTTTAGGGTGTACAACATGATTTGGTGCATATATGTAATACATACTGAGAAATGATCATAATAAGCTTAGTTAACATCCATCACCTTACAGAGTTACATGTTTTTTCCTTCTGTTGAGAAATTTTAAGATCCACTCCAAATATGCAATACAGTATATTTTTTTTAAGTAGGCGCCACACCCAATGTGGGGCTTGAGCTCATGACCCTGAGATCAAGAGTCACATGCTCTACCGACTGAGCCAGCCAGGCGCCCCCGCAATACAGTATTATCAGCCACAGTCACCATGCTGTACGTTACACCCCCGAAACTTACCTTTTTTTTATAACTGGAAGTTTGTACCTTTTGACTCTCTGCACCTATTTCCCCCACCCCTACCCCCACCTCTGGTGACTACCAATCTCTTCTTTGTATCTGAGCTTGGTTTAAATGTTTGCTTATTGAGAGACACAGAGAGAGAGAGAGAGAGAGAGAGAGAGAGGAGCAGACAGAGGGAGAGAGAGAATCCACACTGTCAGCACAGAGCCCGATGCAGGGCTCAATCTCTTGAACTGTGAGGTTATGACCTGAGCCAACGTCAAGAATCTGACGCTTAACCAACTGAGCCACCTGGGCGCCCTGGTGTTTGTTGTTTTTTGCTTGTCTGTTTCTTGGTTCCACATGTAAGTGAGAGGGTGTGGTATTTGTCAATCTCTGACATATTTCACTCAGCCGGCCTGTCTCCCAGTCGGTCACCGTGCTTCCCCTCGGCAACCGTCCACAATCTCTTGGCTCCTCCAGCCTGCCCATCTCACGCCTGCCCTGGGCTTTTTGCCCTGGGTGTTTCCTCTGCCCGAAATGCTCCCCACTTGGGGTTTTGCAGCTCTGGACCCTTGTCCCTCAGAGCTGTTTGAATGTGTCTTCTCAGGGCGAGCTTCCCCGGTCACCCAGTTCCCATCTCTTGTGTTTATTCCTTCACCTAGTGCCCCCTCGCCATCCGGGACCTTTGGATGTGTGCATTATGTGCATGTCTATATGTTTACTGGAATATAGAGACATTGTCTATTTGCCTGATTATGGGACTCTAATCACTAGTCTTCTTCTAATCACTAGTTGAATGAGCTCCCAATTCAACAAAACTACATTTTCTTTTCTTTCTTGAATTATGCTTCCAATTTGCTCTTTCTTTTTTGGCTTCTTGCACAAAATTATTGCTCCCATAGAATAGCTTGTGCCAGACTACGGAGAATCATATTTCATATCCTCATTGTTCATTCTTTACATACACCCTATGTGCTTTTTTGCAGTTCTTTGCAATTACTTGAGCAAAATTTCAAGAGAATATTTTAGGGAGCTTATTGAATCGACAGTTTATGTGGAAGATACAGGAAGAGGAAGAATGTTTTAGGAAGAGCTAAAAATAATTTTGAAAAAGAATAGTCACTGGAGATATACGTACAAGAATGTGTGCCTACAGCCCTGGACAAATCTTAAGCGGGGTTGAGACTGCTTAAATAAATTAGAAAACATCAGCCCAATGAAATGCCGTGTGGTCATTAGAAAAAAGAAATAACTCTCTATTTGCCCATACAGAAAGATCTCTAGATGCTAAGTGAATGAATGATATGTGAAGCATTCGTTTGTGGCAGACTAAGGACCATGAGGCATCAGATGACAGGCATCAGATGACAGGGTTGTCCTTCCCCACCTTGCTGCTGAGAATGGAGACACAGGGCCCTCAAGGCTTGACTCGGGGTCTCCGCTCCCCTTGGGGGTGCAATTAGATCACATCTTTATACCAAGAACAGTTGGAAGTCACTGAGTGATTTCGAGCCTGTGTGAGAGTTGAACAGGATTAGGCTTGCATCTCTCAAAGATTATGCTGGCTGAGGTGTGGACAGTATATCAGAGAGGATTACAGAAGGATTGGCAATGATGCAAGGAGACCAATTGTGGTCATCCACAGGAGAGATAACGGTGGCTCAAAATATGGAGGTGGTGTTAAAGATGGAGAGAAATGGATGGATTTGAAACACACATATGAGGTGAAATGGACAGGACTCGGTGATAGATATGGAGGATGTGTGAGGAGGAGAGTCAGGAGTGACCTCCAGGCACTTTCATGGTGCCTGCTTTCAAGGAAGGGGCAGTAGTTAAACCAATACAATACGCGGTTCGTGGGTTCAAGCCTCACGTTGGGCTGGGTGCTGATGGCTCAGAGCCTGAAGCCTGCTTCAGATTCTGTATCTTCCTCTCACTGTGCCCCTCCCCCCCCTCAAAAATAAACACTTAAAAAATTGTTTTAAACCAATACAACGACAGCTGAAATTAGTCTACGTAGGGACTTTTCCCAGTGGATGAGCAATGATACCTCCTCTCTTCCCCAGGCCAGCCCCCTGCCATCCCTGTTCTCACCTGTGATTCTGCAGCAGCACCTAGCTCAGGCCTCAGCGCGTGATAATCGACACAGCTTTGTGGGGGGGGGGGGGGGGAGAGGGTTCCCACCGGCAGTGTACTGAGTACTTAAAACCTTGTAGCCAACTTGTGAAATGGAGCGGATTCAACGCAGGAGGGGCCAAATCAATGACTCCTTTTTGAAAGGGCATCAGTAAAAAGCATCAGCAGTTAGCAGAACGGCAGAATGCGAGATGTGGTATTATAACTGACGAACTGATTAAGTCAGAAGTTTTTTTTTCTTTAAGTTTTTTAAGTTATTTTGGGTGGGGGAGAGGCAGAGAAAGGGGGAGAGAGAGAGCCCAACGTGGAAGCTCAAACCCACGAACCGACTGAGCCACCAGACGCCACGCCCCCAACTTTTTTTTTTAAGTCTAAAGAGCATAGCAAGGACTAAAGCTTACTGCCTCTGCTATGTCACATCTGCTCTGCCTCTGTTGGGGACACCCTCCTTCCTGGGGCTCCAAATAACGTGAAAAGCTCCCATTTACTTTTTTGAGATGAGACTTAAACATCTCTGCCTCTGGGAAGCTGCTCATGATCCGTCCAAACCAAGAGGACTTCAGGGAAGGTATTTATACTGGCTCCAGTTCAATGACTGCATTTGAAAGGGCGGGCCTACGCCGGCCGACTCCATCTTGTTCTGTGTCCTCCACCTTGAGTGACTATGTCCCCAACATGACCCCTTTTCCGGGAAAATCGCAGAAACCTCAGACCTCGCCTCCTCCCCTTGAGTAACCTCCCGCTCACCCGTTCAAACTTCCTGATCAAAACAGCCCAGCGACCTGCGTGACAGGACTCCGACCCTTCCCCCAGCCAATTGGCTGAGGCCACAGCCATTACCTCATCAACTGCCCCTAGGCCCCAATAAAACCTTTGTCCTTTTGAAACTTGCTCTCTCTCCCCTGTATCTCACCGCTGCATCCGTGCAGGTAGGGGATTGAGCTCGAGGTAGCTCGAATAAAGGCTCTTTTGCTTTTGCATCAGACTCGACTCTCTAGTGGTCTTTGGGGATCACGAATTCTGGGCATAACACATTTACACCTCTGCACCTGTTTGTGTCCAGCTGTCCCCGCTGAGGACAGGGGACCTGCACTTTGCATCCCAGCATCCATTAGAATGCCTCTCGTGGTAGTAGTGTTTCGGTCTAAAATCCTTTTTTTTTTTTATTTAAAAAAAATTTTTTTTTCAACGTTTATTTATTTTTGGGACAGAGAGAGACAGAGCATGAACGGGCGAGGGGCAGAGAGAGAGGGAGACACAGAATCAGAAACAGGCTCCAGGCTCTGGGCCATCAGCCCAGAGCCTGA
Organism: Felis catus; assembly: GCF_018350175.1. NCBI lineage: Eukaryota > Metazoa > Chordata > Mammalia > Carnivora > Felidae > Felis > Felis catus. The sequence continues at coordinate 26,992,743 of NC_058380.1, forward strand.
CGCGGAGCTCGAACTCACGGACCGCGAGATCGTGACCTGGCTGAAGTCGGACGCTTAACCGACTGCGCCACCCAGGCGCCCCTCTAAAATCCTTTTGGGGTCAAAGTGATCATAAGGATGAAAGAGAAAAAGAAAGGAGGAAAAGAAAAGAGAAGAGAAGAACAAGAATGTTCATCAGTTATTGTTTAATAAGAGATTGAAAATAATAATCAGTAAACATTTATTGAGGTACACAAAGCACATTTTGTTCAACTCAAGTTAGAGGCGGCATAGTTGCAGGGGGAAAAAAAAAAGTGTTGGACCTTGGATGCAGAAGTACCAGTTTTGACCCTTGACTTTGCTTACCCTGCTGGGTTTGGGTTTCTCATCTGTTAAGAGACGAGGGTTGGGCCACATCTGTATGGTTCTTTCCAGTTCTGAAGAGTCCGGACAGCAAGGTGGATGTCAGGAGGTCTGATTCCTATTCTATTCAACTGTCAAACATTCCAGCCAGATTCTGTGCTCAGCCCTGGGGGAGTTGGGAGCAAGGCCGGGGGGGGGGGGGGGGGGACGAGGAGGAGGGAGGGGCAAGGGGGAGGGGTAAAATAATGACTCAGAGCATTTTGCCCTTTTTTGCTCACGTGATGACTTACATGTTTCCAAAAGCCAGAACTAAATGCCCTTTTATATGGAAAATGCCATTCTCTCCCCTCTCCCTTTAATCCTGTACCTCCTCACCCCTTGTCGGCAATCAACTTCATTGTTTCCAGGTTGATCCTCTATGTTTCCTTTTTCGAAATAAGCAGATATGTTATGTTTTCTTATTTTCCTCCTTAAGCAGAATGTCGCTTTCCACATATGCTCTTTTGCACTTTGCTTTTCTCCGTTAACAGTATCTCCGAGAAATCACGACATATCAGTACATAGAGATCTTCCCCATTCTTTTTTGGAGCTGTGTACTTCTCCACGTAATGTGTGTGTGCGTATTGAACCAATCTCTTGTGCTTACACGCGTATTTTCATACTGCTGGAGAGACATCTTCTGAGTATGTGCATTGTGACAGACTTCCACACTTGTTGCAAACTTGGCCTCCAGAAAGCTGTTAAGTTATGCTTCCACTTCTAGTGCTTTCGACTGTATAATATTAAAAAAAAAAATGAGGGGCACCTGGGTGGCTCAGTCGGTTAAGCATCTGACTTTGGCTCAGAGCATGATCTCACAGTTTGTGGGTTCGAGCCCTGCATCTGTGCTGACAGCTCAGAGCCTAGAGCCTGCTTCAGATTCTCTCTCTCTCTCTCTCTCTCTCTCTCTCTCTCTCTCTCTCTCTCAAAAATAAAACATTTTTAAAAGCAACAAAAAAGAAAATAGACTTTTTGAATTTCATGGAATATTTGGTATTGTAGAATTAAATTTCTTCCTTTCTTTGTAAGGTGAAACCATCTATCAGATGTTTCTCTGCTTATTGAAGTCAAAAATTCAACTTGGAGTACGTTTTTTCTTTTTCTTTTTCTTTTTTTTTTTTTTTTTTTGCTCTGAGAAGAGTCACTAGGTGGTGAGTGGAAAATATAAGTGACTAACATATTATGTTCATCCCTTAGTGTATTTGTTTGAATAAACAATAATGCTGTCTGAATAGCCTTAGGTGAGAGAGGAAATTGAGATTATGCTTTATAAATGGTAGAACTCTGAACAAATAATCATCAGCCTCTCTACAGCTCAGAGACCACAAAAGTGCATCAGAAAAGGGCATGCTGTCAACTGGGGCTAAATTAAGTGTCTAGGCAGGGGCGACCAGCTGGTTCAGTCGGTGGAGCACACAGGAGCACACAACCCTCGATTTTGGGGTTGTGAGTTCAAGCCCCAGGTTGGGTATAGAAATTTCTTAAAAATAAAGTTTATCAATCAGTCAATCAGTAAGTAAGTGCCTAGGTATTATTTGGGCAAGAAGGGGGCATCTAAATAAACATTATATCCTAAATCTAAACCTGAAGGTACAGGGTGGCTCTGTCTCGATTTGAGGCTTAGCTCAGCATGATAGGTTTTGCTTATTTTCCTTTCTTCCTTCTATTCATGCGTATCCCAAATGCTTTGATTAGTGTCACCGAAGGATCTGGTTTATTATCACCCTATGCCTCTGGCGACATGAAAAATAATTCCCTTCCGGGGCAACTGGGTATCTCAGTCGGTTGAGTGTTGACTCTTGATTTTGGCTCAGGTCATGATCTCACGGTTCAGGAAATTGATCCTGCTTGGGATTCTCTCTCTCTCTCTCTCTCTTTCTCTCTTTGCCTCTCTCCCTCTCTCTCTCTGCCTCTCTCCCTCCCTCTTTCTCTCAGAATAAACACTTAAAAAATAATAATTCCCTTTCTTAATATCACAATGTCTATTTCTATTTTCAGACTTGACAGTCACTCAATTATTCTGTTTCTGGACCTGGTAAGAACAGTTCCTTTTTAATTGGTCCATTTCCCGTTAATAATTTCTTAATAGAGAGCTACATGAATTCAGAATTATTGTGCTCGTTTTCATCATATGATTGTATCATTCAAGCATTAATTTTCCCACAGTAATTCTGCAGATGATTATATTTTAATTATTTCAGAATCCTGATTATATTACATGCTCTTTTAACGAAACACCATATATTTCTGCAGGCCCTAATCCTATTTTTTAAAATATGATTTAGGCTGATTTTATTACCATTTAGAAACAGATACAACTTACAGGGAGATCAGAAACAAAACTGGCACACAACAGGTCCTCAATTTCATGATGCATTAAATTTGGAGGCAATTTATTACAAATGGGAAAAGTTCAAGTGGCAGCAATGGCAAAATATAACTGAGATCTTAGTGAGAGAGATGATTTTATCTTTAAGATCCAGTGCCAAGAAAACTCATCTATTCCCTGCCTGAATAGGAGTGACTTCATGGCTTTCATTTTCAATAGGGAAGCCTACAGATTATTCAGGGATTGATTCTGAAGTTTTTACTTTGGAAAAGGTGATCTCATCAACCGTGAGATCACAACTGAGCTGAAACCAAGGGTCAGACACTCAACCAACTGAGCCACCCAGGTGCTCCAAAGTAAAGAATTCTTTAATTTTTTTAAGGTTTTTATTTATTTTTGAGAGAGAGAAAGAGACAGAATCCAAAGCAGGCTCTAGGCTCTGAGCTGTCAGCACAGAGACCAATGTGGGTCTCAAACCCACCAACCATGAGATCGTGACCTGAGCTGAAGTCGAACGCTTCACTGACTAAGCCACCCAGGCTCAGTAAAGAATTCTCAGCGAAGAATTCTTAAACAGAACACTCAGAGCTTTAGCCACAAAGGAAAAGACTGATAAATTATACTACATTAGAATTAAGAATTTGTTTATCAAAGGACACCATTAAGAAAATTAAAAGACAATGTACGGAACCGGAGAAGGTATTTGAAATACATATACCAAAGAATTCATATCAGAATAAGGATTTTTGACAAATCAGTTAGGAAAATAAGGGCAACACAATAGCAAAATAGGAATGAAATTTGAATAGCATATTGCACAAGAGTAGTTCTACCTGGCTGGTAAACACATGAAAAGGGAGATCGCCTCACAAGTAAGCAGGGATATTCTAATAAAAATACAATGAAATATCACTACACCTACCAGAATGACTAAAACTTAAAGGAACAACAATATAGTCTTAGAGAGTACCGAGAATCCATATACTCTGCTGGTAGAACTCTAAACTCCAATGGACTTTGGAAAAATGCTTTGCATTATCTACTAAAGTTACCTATCTTCAGACCCTGTAACCTACAATTCCACCCAAGAGGAGTGTGTGCACATGTATCAAAAGACAGGAACATGACTGCATAACAACAGTGCTGTAGGGTTAATTCCAGCAGGCCTGGAATTAGCCTGAGCCGTTCTGCTACAGGTGCATCGCAATGTCCTTTGGCCAAGCGAGAAGCTTACTGATTCATACATAGTGTTGCTTTGTAACTATAGGTCTAAGAAGCTTTGGGATGGTTTGTATACTTTTCGACATTGTTTATTGATGAAATGGATGATTCTCACCTGGTTTGATGAGACTATCAGAGGCTGGTTATGGAACAGGCAAATGCCTACTTGGCCAACAAAATGTGAAAAGTAATTGAGACTCTAATTCATGCTCTCTGATTCGAAAATGTTCCATGCACACATTGATTCCTGATTGGAGAAAAAGAGTATGGTCCTTACAGAGGGAAGACAACTAGAGCCTGGGTCTCGTCCCTCTGGACTCCCTGCTGTTGTCTGTGATGCATATCCTTATTTTAATGCTTTGCCATCATAAATATTTTTAGTATAATAACTCGGAGACTTACAAGCATTCAGACTTTGGGTCCTGTGAGTCTTTTCTAGCAATCAAACCTTGCTTAATTGCCACTGGTATCTCAATAGCATTATTTGTAATAAATGGCCCAAATGTTCATCAACAGACTGGATAAATAAGTGAGGCTACATTCATACAGTTGAATACTGAACAGCAATGAAAATGACTACTCCTACATACAGAACATAGATGAATCTTACAAACATAATGCTGAAAGAAGCCAGGTACAAGAGAATCCATTGTATACATGTACAAATGTATGTTTACATTTGTATGAAACAGTGCAAAAATAGACAAAACGAATCTAAGGTACATGCTGGTCACCCTCGGAGGGGAGGGATGGAGTAATGATTAGGGGAGGACAGGCGAGGGGCTTGTGGGCAGTGTTCTAGCTCATGATCTGCAGTGGTTCCGTGGACATTTTCAGTTTGCTGTAATTCACCAAACTTGTGGTTTTGTGTATGACACTATAAGTTTTAAAAAGCTTATTAAAAACAGAACAAACACCAATGAGTCCACAATGTTACTCAAAAAGAGAGAGAGAGAAGCACTTTGTTGGTGGCCTTTGGAAGTAACTAGAAGAATAACACCTTAAGGTCGGAAAATTGGACACTAACGAGGGAAACTTCCTTTCTTGTACAGACTGTACTTCAGTGTAACTCAAATAGCCCGACTTGATGAGGGAAAGGTCTTCTTTACAAATTATTTCTGATTAATAAATGTGGAATTAACAACGGAATTAGAAAATTATGTCAATAAACCCTCGTGAAAATAATCCAGGCGAAGATCACTCTAGTAGTTACCTATTGCTAATAACAGATTACCTCAAAATGTAGCAGCTTAAAACAAACATGTCACTGGGGCACCTGGGTGGCTCGGTAGATTGAGCGTCTGGTGTCGTCACAGGTCATGATCTCCTGGGTTGTGAGTTCAAACCCCAAGTTGGGCTCTCTGCTGTCAGCACAGAGCCCGCGTTGAGTCCTCTGTCCCCCTCTCTCTGCCTCTATCTCAAAAATAAGTAAACGTTCATTTTTGAAACACAAAATAAATCTGGAGTCTGGGCCTGGCTTAACTGGGTGCCCCTGGCTCAGGGTCTCCCACTGGGTTGCAGTCAGCTGCCTTCTCCAGGCTCGACAGGGGGAAGGTCTGCTCCCAGGTTCACTCATGTGGCTGTGGGCTGATCTCAGATCCTCGCCGGCTGTTGACCAGAGATACATCAATTACTTCCACAGGGACCTCTCCATAGGGCATCTCAGAAGAGGGCAGCTGGCTTCCCTATGAGGTAGCAAGTAAGAGCAAGAGAGGGAGTCCAAGAGAGAACCAAGGTAGAACCAAGATAGACTATTTTTAGTAACTTACAAAATAGAAGCCACAGTTTTTGCGTAACTTAATCTTGAAAGGAGATGCTGTTACCTTTGCTGTATTCTATACATAGAAGCAAATCGTAAGTCTCGCTTAGACTCCTGGGAGGAAATTACACAAGGGTGTAACTACTGGGAGGCAGAGGTCACTGGAACCCTCCTAGAGGATGCCAACTGTAATCGTCAATGGATGGAAGCCATCAGGTGAAAGGTTGAGGGGTCACCACCTGGATCCACTACTCAATCTCATAATCACTAAAGCAGGAACAACCAGATATTGTTTGCCTTGTTGTGAGGCTGTCTGAAGTACACAGCGTCGCCTAACAAAGTATTCTTTCAAAAAACAGTTGAGCCTGAAAATAATTAAACTTGTAGCAAACATCCAATTTACAAGAAATATGGATAATGGGAGAAGTTAAATGACACCATGAGGGTCCAAATCTCATTTGTGGGAACTTCCACAGGACAATAGACGTAGTTCCTCAGTAAGTCACTTGGATGAAAAAACAATGAAGAATTGCTCTAGGTGAAAAGAACTTTATGAGGCCAAACAATCAAATGCAATCTTTAGACCTTGCTTGGATCCTGATTTAAACAAATCAACTAGAAAAAGGAACTTTTGAGACAATAAGGGGATTTTAAATATGGATAAATAAATGGTACCAAGGAATTACTGTTAATCTTCTTGGTATAATAATGGTATCAGGGTTATGAAAGAAAACGTGCATATTTTTCCGAGATACACACTCAAGCATATAAGGATGATATCTTAGACATGAAACCTAAGATTTGCTTTAAAATACTTCAGCAGGGGTGCCTGGTTGGCTCAGTCCATAGAACATGTGAATCTTGATCTCGGGGTTGTAAGTTTGAGTCCCACGTTGGGTGTAGAGATTACTTAGAAAAATAAAATCTTTAAAATATTTCAGCAGACACAGCAAACCCAGTAACAAAAGGAATAGATTAACTAAGTGTGGGAAAGTCATAATAAATATTGAATTGAGGTGATGAGGATGTGCAGGTTCATTACACAATTTTATTTATTTTTATGACTGTTTAAGCATTTTCATAGCAAAAATGGGAAGAAAGATGTCAGGACTAGATGGTTTTATAGCTGATTTCTAGCTAGATTTTAAAGAATAAATATATATTTTTTAATGTTTACTGATTTCTTTATTTTGAAGGGAGAAGGGGCAGAGAGAAGGAGAGAGAAAATCCCAAGCAGGATACACACCTAGCATGAAGCCTGACTTGGGGCTCAATCCCATAACTGCGAGATCATGACCTGAGCCAAAATCAAGAGTTGGACACCCAACCGACTGAGCCATCCAGGTGCCCCAAGAGGAAATATTCTCTCTTTTTTAAAGCTTTTATGTATGTATGTATTTTTTTTTAAGAGAGAGAGAGGGGGCATGAGTGAGCAAGGGACAGAGGGAGAGGGAGAGAGAATTCCACGAGGGCCAGAGAGAGAGAGAGAGAGAGAGAGAGAGAGAGAGAGAGAATCCCACACAGGCTCTGCACTGTCATCACAAAGTCCAAAGTGGGGCTTAAGCTCACCCCATGCAAGCTTCGAACTCAGGAACCGTGAGATCATGACCTGAGGCCAAGTCGGATGCTTAGCCAACTGAGCCATCCAGGTGCTCCAAGAATAAATATGTCTAATATCTAAATAGCTATGGCCTCATACAAAATGATAACTCCCCAACTCATTTTATGAAGGTCACGTAACTTTAAAGAATTTTTTTAACTATAACATGCACGAAGAAAAGTCGACAGAAGTGCATAGCTGGGGAGATTTTTGCATGCTCAACACAACTGGGCACACAGATGAAAAAACAGAATATTATGAGCACCCCAGAAACCTCCCTCATGCCCATTTCTCATGCTGAAGGTTTTCATTATGCTGAAGGTAAAATCCAATTAAAAAAAAAAATAGTACCAGGGGCGCCTGGGTGGCTCAGCCAGTCAAGTGTCCGATTCTTGGTTTCAGTTGAGGCCATGATCTCACTGTACGTGAGATTGAGCTCCGTGTTGGGCTCTGTGCTGACAGCATAGACCCTGCTTGGGATTCTCTCTCTCCCTCTCTGCCCTTGCTCATGCACCCTCGCTCACTTGCTCTCTCTCAAAATAAATGAAAATAAATAAACATTTAAAAAATAGTGCCAAAATAGGAAAACATAGACTAACTTGACTTAAATGGAGGCAGATTTTCTAAATAAAATATTAGGAACTAGAATCCAGAAATACATTTTAATATCTACACATACACATATATTATTAATCATTTATTTGCTTACCATTATTTCTTTAAAAAAATTTGTTTATGTTTATTCATTTTTGAGAGACAGAATACAAGCAGGGGTGTGGCAGAGCGGGGGGGTGGACAGAGAATCCGAAGTAGGCTCCAGGCTCTGAGCTGTCAGCATAGAGCCCCAAGCGGGGCTCGAACTCACGAACCATGAGATCATGACCTGAGCCAAAGTCGGATGCTCAACTGACTGAGCCACCCAGGCGCCCCTATTTCTTTTTTTTCTTTAATGTTTATTTGTTTTTGAGAGAGGGCGGTCAGGGGAGGGGCAGAGAAAGAGAGAGAAAGACAGAATCCAAAGCAGACTCCAGGCTCTGAGTTGTCAGCACAGAGCGTGATGCAGGGCTCAAACCCACAAACTGAGATTATGACATGAACCAAAGTCAGACGCTTAACCAACTGAGCCACCCAGGTGCCCCATTAACTTATTTTGTAATTTCTTCCTTTTTCTTACTGTGATATTCTCAGTGCTATCTTTCAACTCACTAATCCTCTGTCTTAAGATATATCCAGTATACCACTGAGATAATTTATTGAGGGACATTATAATTATTATTTTACTTCCAATAATTAGATTTTTCACTTTCAGGATTTCCAAATTGTTTTTTTCAAATCTTCCTGTTTTTATTTCATATGCTACTTCCTTCCTCATGTCTTTGAGCAGTTAACATATTATTGTTAAGTTCGCAGATTGATCTCTATATCCTCAGGGGTTAATTCTTCCATTTGTTAAATTTACCAACTAGTTTTATGATAATATACTTCTTCGTGTGCTTACTTTTTAAAGAGGTATTCTTACTTGGTAGTTCTTCTTCCTCGGTATCCTTACCTTTCACATGATCCAGATTTGCCTCAGCCTTGGTCCAGATGGGTTTCACAAGTCCAAACCTGGTCTTACCCAAGCAGATCAATTCGAATTTTTTTCTCCGTATTAATGGCTTGATTTTGGACCTTCCATGAATATTGTATGGATCCAGTTCTTATGTTACATGGCTCCTCCCCTCTGCTTCTTTACTTTTCATGTATAAGTTCAACGCTGTCAAAAGCAAAATCTACATCCAAGATATTTTAATAAGCTACATGTTTTATTTAAGAGGAAGTTGTACTTTTTGGATAATCAACCTGAGGATAAATGACTAAAGACCTATAAACTAGAGGGGGGGAAATAACACCAGGCATCTGCTGGCTCTCCACAAATCTCTTCTCACTGTTGTATTTTATATTTATGAATGAATCTGAAGTACCGTGCTTGCACTTCACGATCCCCTTGTAATACCTCCACTCCAGATCCCTTAGATCCATGAATTGTTTTTCTGCAAAGAATCACATTTTCAAAGAATTACATGATGGAGTGACTTAACCTTCAGTTACCCAGAGATGCTTTATGGACAGAATGAAACTTAGATGAACTGGAGTCTCCTTCTCCCTTCTGGTGGAAAGCTGTTTCTAGAGCTTTATAAACTAAAAGGTCACCTAAAGTGTTCATCTGATCTAGAGCTTTCTTCCAAATAGGAAATTGGGTGGGTCTGGCTAACTGGGCCGGAGTGGATGCTGCAGGGCCATAGCAGGTGGATGGGCTCTCATTTGGTGCTTGGATATTATAATGTACAAATGGAGAGACCCTACAGAGCACTGAGGTCAACAGGGAGGATCCTAATGAGGGCTTAATACAGGGACAAAGATTGGTTAGAAGTACATAGATTGCTAGTGTCATTTCTTCCAAGATGTTGGCTTAAGCCCTGGGTATAAAATGGCAGTGGCTTAGCTAGAATTTGGCTATTTCCCCTACTTTTTCAGGATCTACAAATTTGGGGTATCACTAGTGGTTACAATCCCTTCAAGAAGGGATCTTTTAAATGTTTATTTTATTTTTGAGGGAGAGACAGAGAACATGAGAGAGGAGGGACAGAGAGCGAGGGAGAGAGAATCCTAAGCAGGCTCTGTGCTGTCACCGCAGGGCCCGATGTGGGGTTTGAACTCATGAACCGTGAGATCATGACCTAAGCTGAAATCAAGAGTCTGGCACTTAACTGACTGAGCCACCCAGGTGCCCCAAGAACAGATCTTTTAATGACTAAATAAATTGTAAACCACCACCACCCTTCAAAGGAGAGAAAAAAAAAAAAAAAAAAAAGCAAGGCCCAAGGCAGAGATTTGAGTGTAAAGCCAGAGGCCAAAGAGCCAAGATGGTAAATGTAATACAAGGAGAATAATGGTACAGCAAACAAGCAGGAAGTCTGATCTATTTCTCTCTTACTATTGAGTTAATACCTTCCCTAGCGGAATAGATACTGGAGCAGGCTATTGGTGGTGAACACTGGGGGTCAACAGTCCTTCCCTAAGGGCAGTTACCAACTGTCAGGGAGTTTAACAAGATCTTGGCAGGCCTGGCATCGGAAGATCTGGTTATAGAAGGAAGGAAAGGGATATCTGACAAGAGAAAGCCACAGAGTTGATTATTTTGATTACCACAGAGCTTTATGTTGTTATCCGTGGCAGATACTATAGGTTGGTTCATTCCATACCCATTATGGTCCTCTTCTATAGAAAAGGGTCACCCTCTGACTATAGAGGGTGAAAAGCTAAGATTTCTAGTCACCACCCAGCAGTAAGGGGTGGCTGTTGGATGCAATTCTGACCAATGGGATGTAGGGAGAAGTCACCGGAGGAGGAGTGTTTGAGGAAGTTTTGCTTCTCTATTAAAAGAGGACAGAAGTAGCCAATATGGTCCTTTGTCTTAGCCCCTTTTCCTGCCTGGAATGTGGCCATAGAACCTGGAGGTGAAGGAGACCTCTTTTGTCCATGAAGACAAAAGCCACACACGAAAAGGTGGTGGAGCCTGGGTCCTTGACAATATAAAAAAGCATTGTCCCAACACTGTCTGCCTGCCTCCAGACTTCTATGTGTACAAGAAAAATAATCTTCATTTGCTTTCTCTGTCAAACACATTCTTAACCTACATGGTCCCACATGATTTAGCCTGAGCAAGAGTAACTGATGTGATAGAAGAAGAAAATGGCAGCACTCACTCTCGTTTCCTCCCCCAGTGCTTGAGGCTAGTAAGGATATGTTCTATAACATTCTTTGGTACACCAGGAGTCCTAAAGTTCTCCTGGGCTGAGAATACTTTAGCAACTGGCTGGCTGATAAAATAATAGTAATGCTGGGGAATATAGGATTGTAAAAGATGAATTGTTACAATACCAATTAAACCTAAGAAATTACTGGGTATTCTTCCTATGGATGCCTACCTGGCCTCATGCATGTTCCTTGAACAGACAGGATGTGTGCCTGAAATCCTACGTAAGGATCTGAGGAAACGAGGTCACGAAGACAGAGAAGAAACTCTAACACAGAGTCTGGAAGGCCACACAAGAGACCTGGAGAAGTTAGGAAGCCAGGGAAGGGAGGACAATTTGTCTCCTGTGGGTGTGGCAAAGCCACAAACATCCTATGAAGCATCCAAAGCCTTCAGTACTTTTCAATAAGTTCTGGCAGTATCTACTGATTACCAATACTTTCCATGACTTTTCCTCTCTGGTCCAAGGCTTGACCTTATGCACTTCTGTGGATTATCTAGGCCATTCCTATAATTGCCCCGATTTCTACTTCTGCCTGGGCTCCAGAACACACAAAGTGTGACTCTACCGAAGGAATCTGAAACCTGCATTAGACTCTGTCAGGACATCAGTGTGGGGAGTTACGGCAAAGACTGTTGCAGTATCTTGGAACAGATACGAGCAAATTAATCAATCTGTGCCTTTAAGTTTGCTCCTCTGTCTCTCCCACGACTTTTAATACAAAAATGGTGTTGTCAAAATATTTGCGGTGCAGATGGTTTCTCTTGAGTCGAGAACCTACTTCAGAAAGGTTCAAATATTTTATATCATTGATTTAATCTATCATTTTTTTACAGCTACACAGACTCACAAATTGTTACCTCCCTCAAATTAAGGAAAATGGAGACCTTATAAGACACTCCCTTCTCATTAAAACTCGCCACCATATATTTCCAACTTTCTCTGAATAATCTTTGGTCTTTTATGAATACCTCCCTATTAAAGAATCAGAAATGAAGGGAGGAGTTTCCTCTTGTTAATGTAACAGTAAAGAAGAGGTAAAGGTTCGTGAAAAAGTATCTAAAAAAGCTCTCAGTTGCATTAAAGCCAAGATGCTTGAGAAAAAGAAGCCATCTTCCAGTAAATAATTGGTTAAGTTCACATAACTAGAAAAAATAGTTATGAGTGCTTTAGAGGCCAAGCTTAACCTGCTCGTGTTGTAAAGGTGAGTGTAAGGACTGCATCTATACTCCTTTTTGAGACTGGACCTGAGATTTGACCCTGGAATGTTCGAGTCTCTGTTCTCTACCTCGCGTTGGCGCTGTAGGCGGCAAGCACATCAGTCGTGGACACTGTGACTGCCAGGTTCCCAGGGGTCACTATTTGACTATTTTGGCTCCGGCAACCTAAGTCAAAATTGCAGTCAGATTTCCACGAATTTCATCTCACACATCCTCATCCATGTAGATTACCTGGATCAACTAAGAAGTACTTAGCAATTTTGTGCTCAAAGGTGAAATTTTCTGGCATGATCCTGGAAATGCCCAGCCCGTGTAATATGTTAATTCTCTGAGTCTTCTGCGTGGGGAACAGTGACGAGGAGCTGGAGTGATCGATGAGAATCTCATGAGGAAAAGTGTGTGCAGGGGGAGGAATCCCACTCCGCAAGAGCCTCTGTTGGGATCTGGAGAGTCCCTTCCCCGGAGAGGTTGAGCTGGTCAACAAGCTTCGGTATAGCAGTTCGGTCATCGATTCTGGTTGCTCCTTTTCTTTTCTAACCACCTTGCACGTGAAAATGGGCCGGGGGTCTTCATCCCTCACATCAGCTCCACTGGTGAATGACATGGCATTGAGGTTTTGACTAAGCATTTCCTGTGCCTCACTAGGTGAAATACCGTGAGTTTTTCGGAGACTCGATTTCTTGCTCTCCTTATTAAAATTCTCAAGAAATGCATAAAATTCTGGCAGCTGTAGGACAAAGAGTGGGAAGTCATGAGATTAGTGAAAATGTAATTGTCTGGTGGACCCATAAACCCTAGAATAAAGAGGATAACAAACAACCATGAAAACAGAAGCACTGGAGCGCCTGGGTGGCTCTTGGTTTCGGCTCAAGTCATCACCTCACGGTTCCTGAGATCAAGCCCCGAGTTGGGCGCTGCGCTGACAGTGTGGAGCGGAACCTGCTTGGGTTTCTCTCTCTCTCCTCTCTCTGCCCTTCCCACCTCTCAAAATAAAGAAATAAACAAAAATAAAACAAAACAGGAGCATCTATCTTAGGGAAGATATGTCTGCCTCACTGACCCGAGTTAACAATGAATGGCAATGTGGAACCGAGACCAAAGGGTCAAATCTCTCAGTCATTCCCAGAAAGACATATTTAAAAAAAAAATTTTTTTTAATGCGTATTTTATTTTTGAGAGAGAGAGAGTGTGAGCAGGAGAGGAGCGGAGAGAGAGGGAAACATGGAATCTGAAGCAGGTTCCAGGCTCTGAGCTGTCAGCACAGAGCCCGACGCGGGGCTCGAACCCACGAACTGTGAGATCATGACCTGAGCTGAAGTCGGATGCTTAACTGACTGAGCCACCCAGGCGCCCCTCCAGAAAGACATATTATTAAGAACATGTCACTGAAACCCTCCATTATGAAAGGAGCCCATCAAACTTAGACTCTAAACTCTATAAGGTTTTTCCACTGTGAAATTCAGTGAGCTGCAATGGAGAGAAAGAGCTGTGGGGGGTTGCAGCCTTTGTTTTGAGGAAGGCTACATTGCTCTTAAGGAAGAAAGAGAGCCAGATAGTATGGATATCAAAGCTTCATCCTGGTGTCCGAAGGGCTCAGAATGTTCTGGAATGCAGTGCAAAGGAAACTATAAAAGTCCTAATTCACGGAGATATTTTACCAAAGCAAATAGTTACATCTGTGGGGTGTTTGGCAGTAGTTGTTGGCAAAGACAAAAATATTCCTCGGAGTACGTTTCTTATTTAAAATCCCGTATTGGAGGAATAAAATATCATTTTCCAGAGCATCTTGCCTCTTCATTCCATTATCCCTAAGAAGCTTCTTAGGCCACTCAGCTGGAAGGCCAAAAAGGCCAAAGTGAGAGCCCAAATTTGGATCAGTCAGCCCAGCGCAGGGCTCCCCTTCGGTCCTAGGCACTTCTGTGCAACAGCAACAAATACAGAGCGGGCTAAGGTGGGTGAGTGGCATTTTCAGTTGGTTGCCATTATCACGAAGACAACTTAGCTCTCACACTGGCCTGCCCACGGAAGTGTTGCCTTTCACTGGGACAAAAGAGCGTACGTCAGTGAAGAGGAATGTCTGTATTCCCTGTGGCCCCCAGGCTTGTCACCGGTATTCAGTAGCTCCACATTTTCCCCCCGACAATGTTTGAACGTAACATTTCCCGTGTAGATTATGACAGAATTGTAAGCACGTACTGAACACCTGGGAGGCTTGTCCGCCGTCTCATCTTCAGTTGGATCGGTGGCCCCGGTGAGGAGCATTGTGCTGGGATTTTATTCCCAACTTCCTGACAAAGCGATAGAAGAGAAGACAAAGTGAAAGATCAAACATCCAGCAAAGTATACTGGCGGGGGCAACACCTTTACAGTCTCTAAAACTTCATAAGCGGGGCCCTTTTGGGTTTTTTTCATGCAAGTTAGTTCACATGCAGTGTAGTCTTGGTTTCAGGAGTAGAACACAGTGATTCATCTCTTACGTAGGATGACACCCAACGCCCATTCCTAACAGTGGCCTCCTTAATGCCCGTCACCCAATCAGCCCACCCCCCCACCCACTTCCCCTCCAGCGGCCCTAAGTTTGTCCTCTGTATTTGAGAGTCTCTTATGGTTACTTTTTAAATTTTATACCATTTTAAGTTTTCTTCTTCCTCTAGGACTATCGAATTACTCACATGCCCATCAAATGTTTTCTCTGAAACACCTCAAATTCTTACATGACATATATCCTCAGGCATTTCATACTAATTCAAAGAATCCTATATGGGTGGTTTAAGATTTTTGTCTTACATATTTGAACAATTTCAGTTTATCCAAAGAAAATCTCACTTATTCGTTACTCAGGAAGAGTACTTTTTATTCAAGAGGAAAAGGCCAATGATGATAATAATGATAATAAAATAACAATAACAATGAACATTTTGAAATAATTTGCTTTGAGCCAGATATGCCAGTATGCATTTTACAGATGGACTTGCGTTTAATCCCTTTGTGAGGGATTAAATGGCCACAGATGGGTGCTCAGCTGACTCAGTCAGTAGAGTGTGTGACTCTTGATCTCAGGGTTGAGTTTGGGCCCCATGGTGAGTATAGAGGTCGCTCAAAAATAAATTCTTAAAAAAAAAAGAAAGAAAGAAACAGCACAGAATCTTTACAGTTGGTCTCATCAGTAAGTGGCAGTCTAGCCTGCTCCCACATTTGACCGTGGGCTGGCCTTACGCTTGGGTTTGACCAACACCATGAGGGCTTGTCTTTGACCGACAGCATGTGGTGTAAGTGGCTTTGTGTGAATGCCAGAGCCTAGGCCTTGAGCTTTGGAGCTCTGCTTCACACTCTTGGAATTCTGAGCCACCATGCAAAAACCAACCACTAGACATGTAAGTGAGACCATCTGGAATCACCCAGCCCCATTCGAGCCTCCAGATGGCTACAGCTGCATGAGTGACTCCAAATGATCCCAAATGAAGAACAACAGCCACTCAGCTGAGCTGGCCAACTCCAAAATTATGGCAAATAATGAATTACAGGGGCACCTGGGTGGCTCAGTCGGTGAAGACCTGACTCTTGGTTTCTTCTCAGGTCATGATCTCACAGTTTTTGAGTTCAAGCCCCATGTCAGGCTCTGTGCTGACAGCACAGAGCCTACTTGGGATTCTCTCTCTCCCTCTCTCTCTCTGTCCCTCCCTTACTTGTGCTCCCTCTCTCTCTCAAAATAAATAAACATTAAAATTTTTTAAAAAATGAATTATAGGGGCTCCTGGGTGGCACAGTCGGTTAAGCATCCGACTTCAGCTCAGGTCATGATCTCACAGTCTGTGAGTTCGAGCCCCACGTCGGGCTCTGTGCTGACAGCTCAGAGCGTGGAGCCTGCTTCAGAATCTGTGTCTCCCTCTCTCTCTCTGCCCCTCCCCTGCTCATGCTCTGTCTCTCTTTGTCTCAAAAATAAATAAAAACATTTTTAGAAAATTTAAAAATGAATTATAGTCATTTCAAGACACTAAGGTTTGAGCGGACTGTTACACAGCAATAAATACTAGATAAACCCCACAGTCTTCACATTCTTGATTTAATTTATTCCAGTGAAACCTCTGTTGGAGATCAGGGAATGAATGTAGGAGGGAAAATACCTTCCTGGGAACCACTGTATCCTGACTAGTAGCCGCAGTAACTGGGATGAGAATCAGAGAAGAACCAAAAGTGTTTGGGATGAAGCAACAACAATTAGGTTCTTCCTCTGTTCCCGGCAAAGCAGGAAAACCCAGAATGGGGGCACCTGGTGGTTCAGTTGGTTGAGCATCGACTTCTGCTCAGATCATGATCTCGTGGTTCATGAGGTCGAGCCCCACATCAGGCTTGCGGCTGTCAGCACAGAGCCTGCTTCGGATCCTCTGTTCCCCCCCGCCCCTCCCCTGCTTATGCACGCTCTCTCTCTCTCAAAAGTAACATTAAAAAAAGCAAAAGAAAGAAAAATCCAGAATAGAAAGAGATGCAAATACATATATGTACAATATATATACATATATCCAAATATATTACAGTCACTAGTGAGTACACTATGTCAATATCTATGACCAAAAAAAGACAATATAATGCAGCATGATGACCCCCTTTCCTACATTTGCATGGTGGCTTCATAAACATGTCTATCACCACCAGTTAAAATAAGACTTGATTGTACTTTTGTTAGTTCTTGCAAAGGAAAATATTTCTCTAGCTTCCTTCATCTGAAACCTCTCAGCGTCTCCCAGGCAGCCACCTGTCTTCTGGTGGTGCCACCCACCGGGAGAGGACTGCCTTTTCCCATGACAGGTGGACACTACGTTTTTCTCCCTTCTCCTCCCCTTAAAGAAGGCTTGGCTCGAGCCCCAACTACACGCACAGGCTGAACTTTAATCCGAATTGCTGATGCAGACAAATGATTTCCGACATCAGTTGCCCGTCTTGCAACGCTTCATACATATATTCAAAGCAATATCTGAGAAATCTGTACCCATTTCATTACTGTGAGATTGACAATAGGGAACGGGACACAAGACAGGTTAGCTTCTTGCTGTGTCTCTTTGAAGAATTACTATTGAGGACACCTCCCTCATGTTGAATGCTATTAACAGATCATTAGCTCAAAGATGCTTTTTAAAAATTTATTTGTTTTTAATTTTTTTTAACGTTTATTTATTTTTTGAAGGAGAGAGAGAGACAGAGTGTGAGTGGGGGAGGGGCAGAGAGAGAGAGACACAGAATCCAAAACAGACTCCAGGCTCCGAGCTGTCAGCACAGAGCCCCACACGGGGCTCGAACCCACAAACCGTGAGATCATGACCTGAGCCAAAGTTGGACGCCCAACCGACTGAGCCACACAGGTGCCCCTCAAAGATGCTTTTATCCATTCTGATGCTGACTTCACTAACATACTTCTCACTTTGGGCTATTCCCCATTGACTAAACCTTAGAGTAGCCCTTTATTTTATTTTATTTTATTTATTTTATTTTATTTTTAATTTTTTTAATGTTTTTATTTATTTTTGAGACAGAGAGAAACAGAGCATGAGCAGGGGAGGGGCAGAGAGAGAGGGAGACACAGATACTGAAGCAGGCTTCAGGCTCTGAGCTGTCAGCACAGAGCCCGACACAGGGCTCGAACTCACAGACTGTGAGATTATGACCTGAGCTGAAGTTGGATGCTTAACCGACTGAGCCCCACGGGCACCCCCAAAATTGCATTCTTGAAGGCAATACTGACTTCTTAATCAATTCTAATGTTGTTTTCACAGTCCTCATTTTTATCCATCTCAACTCTTAACTACCCCCTTTGTTTTGAAACTGATTCTTAAAAACTATCTTACCTATTCTTTCCAAATTCATTGCCATGACTCTAATAAGAAGCCTGATTAACTTCTGGGATGTGTGGCTGGCTCAGTTGGTTAAGCATCTGACTTGTGATTTCAGCTCAGGTCATGATTTCATGGTTCATGGGTTCGAGCGCCACATCAGACTCTGTGCTGATGGCACGGACCCTGCTTGGGATCCTCTCTCTCCCTCTCTCTCTCTGCCCCTCCCTGACCATGCTGTCTCTCTCTCTCTCTCTCTCTCTCTCTCTCTCAAAATAAACTTTAAGAAGACTGATTGACTTCAAACTGAACTATTCTAGCTCATTTCTTAGCCCTTATGTTATTGTTGTTGTTATTTTTGTAATCTATCCTAAGTCACCTCTTTATCCAACCATTCATTAGTCCTTTTTTTCTAATTTGCTTCTTTACTACTCACTTTTAGGATAAGATTTATATCTTCCCGATCAGACTTGCAAAACTAACCACAATCTGCTTCTAACACTTTCCCATGATCTAAAAATCATATTTCTATGCCACCGCAAGGCTATAACGTCTTCTCCATTTCAGCCAGCTGGCCCAATTCATTTTTTTCTGAAACAATCTCCTGTGCTTCTGTGCATCCTTGCTTGAGTCTGTGCTTGCTCTGACTTCTCATTTAATCAGCCAGGATGCCAATCCAGCATTCCTTCTCTTTTATATAAATCTAAATAAAAATTTATAGATAATAGAGTTAAAGATGAAATTCAGGGGCGCCTGGGTGGCGCAGTCGGTTAAGCGTCCGACTTCAGCCAGGTCACGATCTCGCGGTCCGTGAGTTCGAGCCCCGCGTCGGGCTCTGGGCTGATGGCTCGGAGCCTGGAGCCTGTTTCCGATTCTGTGTTTCCCTCTCTCTCTGCCCCTCCCCCGTTCATGCTCTGTCTCTCTCTGTCCCAAAAATAAATAAAAAACGTTGAAAAAAAAATTTAAAAAAGATGAAATTCAAAGAAGTGCAATGTTGAGTAGCTATTGTGGCAAACAAAAGTAAAATGTAAACAGGAAAAAAAAGTTAAAAATTCTTTTTGGAAGACTAGTATAATCAATTGATTTTTATAAGGTGGGCAAGACAATTCAGTGGAAGAAGAGTAGTCTTCTGGGTTTTTTTTTGTTTGTGTGTTTGTTTTTTTGTTTTTTGAGAGAGAGAGAGAGAGAGAGAGAGAGAGAGAGAGAGAGAGAGAGAGAGCAAGCATGAATGGGGGAGAGGCAGCGGGAGAGGGAAAGAGAGAATTGTAAGCAGGCTCCGTGCTGTCAGCAAGGAGTCAGATGAGGGGCTGGATCTCATAAACTGTGAGATCATGGCTTGAGCTGAAATCAAGAGTCAGATGCTTACCTGCTAAGGCACCTGGGTGCCCCAAGAATAGTCTTTTCAATAAATGGTAGAGAGACAATTGGATATCTAAAGGCAGAAGAATGAAGTTGGACTCTTACCTCAATCCATACAATGAAATTCACATAAAATGGATCACAGACCTGAACGTAGGGGGTAAAACTATAAAACCCCTGTAAGAACATAAGAGTAAATTTTCATGATCTTAGGTTAGGCAATGGTTTCTTCGATACAACACCAAAAGCTTAAGCATAAGAATAATAAAGTAGATAAATTGGAACTTCATCAGTTAAAACTTCTGTGCAAATAAATAAATAAATAAATCTTCTGTGTTTCCAAAGACACCCTAAAGGAAGGGGAAACACAACTCACAGAATGGGAGAAAAAAATTGTAAATCATATATCTGACAAGTGACTCGTGTCCAGGAACACAAGAACACTTACAACACAACAATACAAAGACTCTTATGGTAACTGGATTTAAAAATGGGCAAGGGGCCACCTGCGTGGCTCAGTCGGTTGAGCATTTGACTCTTGGTTTCGGCTCAGGTCATGATCTCACAGTTTGTGGGTTCAAGGCCCGCATTGGGCTCTGTGCTGCCAGCGCAGAGCCTGTTTGAGATTCTCTCTCTCTCTCTCTCTCTCTCTCTCTGTCCCTCCCCCACTTGCACTGTCTCTCTCTCAAAATATATAAAAAGCTTAAAAAAAAAAACAGGCAAGAGGGGTGGCTGCGTGGCTATAAACACATGACTGATAAACACATGAGGTACACAACATCATGAAATATCAGGAAAATGCAAATTTAAACCACAATAAGATATCTTTCATTCCCACTAGGATGGCTGTAATAAAAACAGATAATAGCAAGTGTTGACAAGGATTCAGAGAAATTAGAACCATCGTACGTTGTTGGTGGAAATAAAATATGGTGCAGTCATTTCGAAAATCAGTTTGGCTGTTCCTCAAAATGTTAAACACAGGAGCAGCCATATGATCCAGGAGTTTTACTCCTAGGTATGTATCCAAGAGAAATAAAAACACAGTCCACACAAAAACTTATATAGGAGTATTCACAGTGGCATTACTCATAATAGTCCAAAAGCCCATCATGTAATGAATGGATAAACCAAATGTGGTACTTCCATACAATAGAACACTGTTCAGCTATGACCAGGAATGAAGTTCTGATACCTGCTACAACATGATAACCCTTGAAAAAATTACGCAAAGGTCACATATTGGATGAGTGTATTCATATGAAATGAACAAAATAGGCAATCCACGCAGACGGGAAGTAGATTAGTAGAAAGTAGCCTAAGCCTGGGGGGCATGCAGGAATGGGGAGTGACTGCTGGTCAATACAGGGCTTCTTTGTGGGGTGATAAAAGTGCTCTGAAACTAATTGTGTGATGGTTGCACAACTCTCTGAATATACTTAAAATTATTGAACTGTGCACTTGGGAAGAATTTAATGGTATGTGAACTGTTTATCAGTAAAACTATTAAAAATGACTTGGAAAGAAAGTGATAGATCTGAAAGATAGACGATGGAGATACAAAATATTTAACTAGATACCTCAAAGGGAAAAGCCCCAAATCATGGAATAGAAAAATATTCATGGGGGGCATGGGTGGCTCAGTCGGTTAAGTGTTCGACTTCAGTTCAGGTCATGAGCTCACAGTCCGTGAGTTCGAGCCCAGTGTGAGCCTCTGTGCTGACAGCTCGGAGCCTGGAGCCTGCTTCATGTTCTGTGTCTCCCTCACTCTCTGCCCCGCCCCTGCTCACGCTGTCTCTCTCACTCTCAAAAATGAATAAATGTTAAAAAAAATTTTTTTTTAATTCAGGAAGATTTTCCTAAAATAAATAAACTCAAAAAAAAAAAAAAGATTTTCCTGGAATTGAAGATTTGAATCCACATCTTAAAATATCAGAATGGCTAGCACTAAGACATGTTCTGGTAAAGTAATTGAGTTTCAGGAAAAAAAAGAAGTCTGAGTTTTTCTAATTTTTATTTACTTATTTTGGAAAGAGAGAGAGCAAGAGTGAGTGGGTTTGAGGCAGAGAGAAAGAGGGAGAGAGAGAATTCCAAGGAGGCTCTGTACTGTCAGCACAGAGCCCAATGCAGGGCTTGAACCCACAAACTGTGAGATCATGACCTGAGCCAAAATCAAGAGTCAGAAGCCCAACTGACTCTTGGGCTTCGCAAGCTTTCTTTTTAATGTTTATTTATTTTTGAGAGAGAGAGCAAGAGAGTGCACACACAAGCAGGGAAGGGGCAAAGAGAGACGGGGACACAATATCTGAAGTGGGCTCTGTGCTGAGAGCAGAGAGCCCAATGTGGGGCTTGAACTCACGATCCGTGAGATCATGACCTCAGCCGAAGTCAGACACTTAAACGACTGAGCCATCCAGGCACCCCAAGAAGTCTAGTTTTATCCATAGCAACAGTCAGACAAAAAGACAAAAAAGTGAAACAAAGTTTGAGCCAAGCATCTTTCCAGTTATCCAAGTTGTATTCAAAAGAGTAAAACCTCAAGAGAAAGTTTTTGATCTTGCAAGAACTCAGGGAATACTGTTCCCGTGGGTCCTTCTTGAGAGAACTACCAGTCGATGGACTTCAGGCAGCCAAGGGATGAATGGACTTCAGAAGTAAAGAGTCTGTCAGCAGCAGGACAACCTTTCTTGTAAGGGAGAACTACAAATGCATCTACTCTCTGAACTTGAATTCCCACTCATAAGTATTATACATTCTTACATTTGGAAAAATATATATATTTGCATAGATAGCAGTGAAACACGACCGAGGTTATTCACTGCAACACTGTTCATAACAGTTACAGGATGAAAACAACTGGAGGGCCCTAGGGGAATGAAGGCTCCAGAAAGCTCAATGTCCATCCCAAGTGTAAAGGATAAGATGGGCTTTTTCACACAATAGAACAATCTTCAAAAGAGTCTATATTTGATGTTACGATGTATATAACACTCAACTATGAGCAAGCTTAATCTACAAGGTTAGGAGTCAGGATAGTTTTTACCTTGGGAGGGGTCAGTGCTGGAACATGAGACTCCCACAGCTCTGGTAACGTTTTGTTGACTTGATCTGAATGCTACTTGTGTTTAACTTCTAGAAATTCATTGAGCTTCATCTTTATAATCTGTGCACATTTTCATATGTATATTCGACATCAAGGGAAACCTTACCTAAGGGGGAGAAGAACAGTTTCCAGGAAAAAGGGAAGAAAGCCAAGAAAAATCCATTCACGCTGTTTTGGGGCAACCAGTGGGGCTGGATACAACTGTCAATATTGAATGATTAATGACAGTGGAAAGGATCCAGTATGATAAATAGATGTCACCAAGTAGGAGAAAAACACATTGGAGGAGAAGTATAAAACAAGCAAAATCTAGGTTAAGGATATTCTATGGTGAAACATGAGGGATCATGGTTGATAACCAACCATTGACTGTGTAACTGCTTCATTGAAATTCATTATATTCTACTTTTTTTTGCAATTTTTAAATTATATTCTTATTTCCACTTTTTTGCAATTCTATTTTTGTTTGCAACTTGTCACAATAAATAATTAATTTTTTAATGTTTATTTATTTATTTTGAGATAGAGAGATAAGGGTAAGAAGGGGAGGGGCAGAGAGAGAGAGAGAGAGAGAGAGAGAGAGAGAGAGAGAGAGAGACAGAATCCCAAGCATGCCCTGCACCATCAACAAGGAGCCCAATGAGGGTCATGACCTGAGCTGAAATCACTAGTCAGACTCTTAGTCAACTGAGCCACCGAGATGCCCCACAATAAATAATTTTTCTTTTATTCTTACATTTTTAAGATTTTATTTTTAAGTAATCTCTACACCGAGAGTGAAGCTTCGCCTTACAACCTCAAGATCAAGAGTCGTGTGCTCCAATGGCTGAGTCAGCCAGGTGCCCCTGTCATAATAAATAATTTTTAAAACAGTTTATGGAAGAAGTATTACTCAAGGAAACAAGACAGTTTTATAATCAAAATTCTCCACGTTCTGAGTAATGTATAGAATTGCCAAATCACTACATGTATACTTGACATTAATAGAACACTGCATGATGACTGTCCTGGGATTAAAAAGCTTAATAAAGGGGCGCCTGGGTGGCTCAGTCGGTTGGGCGTCCGACTTCAGCTCTGGTCATGATCTTGCGGTCTGTGAGTTCGAGCCCCGTGTTGGACTCTGTGCTGACAGCTCAGAGCCTGGAGCCTGTTTCGGATTCTGTGTCTCCCTCTCTCTCTCTGACCCTCCCCCGTTCATGCTCCGTCTCTCTCTGTCTCAAAAATAAATGAACATTAAAAAAAATTAAAAAATAAATAAATAAATAAATAAATAAATAAAAAGCTTAATAAAAAAAAAAATCTGTTAAAAAAATTCTTCGTGCTCTGAAAGAAAATAAAACACGGGATCCGTGAAAGAGACGCCTCAAAGAAGGGATAAGACGACAGAATAAAATGAAAAAAAAAAAAAAAGAACAAAGGCATTAATACTATAAGACGATGATAATTCTAATCCCCTGAAATCACTGTTGCACTATTTGTTAGCTAACTTGGGTGTAAATTTAAAAATTAATTAGTTAATTAATTAAAAAGACCACGATAATCATAAAACATAGTAAAGAACCAACACATGCATACTCGGTTTTACTAAAGAAGAAAAGAGAACAAAATAATAAACGGTATAATGTTTTCACTTTGCTAAATAAAAGGCCCATAATAATTTATTGTGACTGAAAAAGTATTAAGAATGATAGACATGGAGACACACATTGTGAAGGAAAATAAGAATCGCAAACGTGCAGAGCGCTTACAACGGGCCAGATGTTGCACCGAGTTCTTTTATACATTAAGTAATTGATATTCATACAAATGAGTAGATGCCATTATCATCAGCCCCAGCTTACAAACTGGGAACTGAGACAGAGGTAGGTTAAGAACGTAGTTAAGACTCCAGGATGGCAAAAGATAAAAACATGAAAATTATTTCATGTCGATGAGCTTTTGGGAAAAAGGCAAGCTTACAGAACATTTGGGGGGAATACAGCCTTCTTGGCAATCTGGCAATATCCATTAACACTCAAAATGTTCTTTTTCTTTTACTGTTTATTTTTAAGAGAGAGAGAGACAGAGACAGAGCGTGAGCGGGGCAGGGGCAGAGAGAGAGGGAGACACAGAATCCGAAGCAGGCTCCAGGCTCTGAGCCATCAGCCCAGAGCCTGACGCGGGGCTCGAACTCACAAACTGTGAGATCATGCCCTAAGCCGAAGTCAGATGCTTAAGTGACTGAGACACCCAGGTGCCCCCAAAATGTTCTTTTTTAATGACTCTACAGTTGCATTTCTTGAACGTTTTCCTGTAAAAATTGTTGGCCAAATATATAAATTATGAATCAAGCTAATCATGCAGCATTTTTGTAATAACAAGAAATAAGGAAATAAAGATACTAAGGAATTAAGATAATGTGCAGAAGAGAAACAGAGGTAAGACAAAGAGACACAGAGAAGGTCCTGGTGCCATTTGATTTCCTGGTGCCCATCGTTCCTGAAATTGGCACCACAGTGTGCCTCCTGCCTTGTAGTTTCGTTTGCCCAAAATTTCCCCTTTGCTCATGATCACTTATATTTGGGTTTCTGCCCTCCGCAACCCAATTCTGATAAATATACTTGATGTAGAAAGAGTTTTTAAATTAATTTTGTAAAGTTTATTTATTTTGAGAGAGAGCATGAGTGTAAGTGGGGGAGGGGCAGAGAGAGAAAAAGAGAGAATCCCAAGCAGTTTCCATGTTGCTAGCTCAGAGCCTGACGTGGGCCTATCATCCCACAAACAGTGAGATCATGACCTGAGCTGATATCAAGAGTCGGATACTTAACTGAGCCACTCAGGAGCCCCAAGAGTTGTTTTAAACCCCTAAGAAAAAGATAGGGGCGCCCGGGTGGCTCAGTCAGTCCAGCGTCCGACTTCGGCTCAGGTCACGATCTCACGATTCGTGAGTTTGAGCCCCACGTGGGGCTCTGGCAGGCTGTCCGGCTGACAGCTCGGAGCCTGGAGATCTGCCTCAGATTCTGTGTCTCTCTCTGTCGCTCCTCCCCCCCAAAGTAAACAAACATTAAAAAAAAGTTTTTTTAGGGGCGCCTGGGCGGCTCAGTCGGTTGAGCGTCCGACTTCGGCTCAGGTCATGATCTCATAGTTTGTGGGTTCAAGCCCCCCGTCAGGCTCACTGCTGTCAGTACGGAGCCTGCTTTGGATCCTCTGTCCCCTCTCTCTCTCTGCTCCTTCCCCTGCTCTCTCTCTCTCTCTTTCAAAAATAAAGATTTAAATATGTAAATAAATAAATGTATTACCATAGCAGCGCCTGACTGGGTCAGTTGGTGGAGCATGTGACTCTTGATCTTGGGTTGTGAGTTTGAGCCCCACTCTGAGTGTAGACATTACTTAAGAATAAAAGTTTTAAAAATGTTTATTTATTTTGAGAGAGAGAGAGAGAGAGAGAGAGAGACAGAGATTGAGCAGGGGAAAAGCAGAGAGAGAGGGAGACAGAGAATCCCAACCAGGTTCCACACTATCAGAGCAGAGCCCGTAATGGGGCTCAAACTCGCAGACCGTGAGATCATGACCTGAGCCAAAATCAAGAGTCGGTGGCCCAACCGACTGAGCCATCCAGGAGCCCCCAAAATAAAATCTTTAAAATAATAAAACAAAATCTTAAAAAAATTAATTAATTAAGGTATTAGTTTATCTTATTCACACAACTAAATCTGTTCTTTCCTGCCCAGGAAGTCTGATGGTTCTGTTGTGCCACCAGATGGCGCTCACTGGAAGTTTGTGTCCACTATTTCCTAATATTCTTTCTATTTCTCTCTCTCTTTCCTTTCTTCCTTCTTGACTGAATTCTTGGCTGTAAGACAACATTGATCCAACAACAGTTAGTGTTTATAATGTGTCGGGTACTGGGCTAAGCCTTAGGAATACAAAGGCAAATGAAGTGTAAAGGAAAAATTTCTAAAATATTTACAAATAATTCATTGAACACCTGTTATTAACCAGGCACAGCTTAGGCCCTTGGGATACACTGACAAGCAGAACAAACATTTCTGCTCCTGTGAAGTTTACATGCCAGCGAGGGGAGGCACACAGAAAATCATACACATAAAAAATGAGTTAATACTCAACACCCAAAAAATAACCCAATGAAGAAATGGGCAGAAGACATGAATAGACACTTTTCCAAAGAAGACATCCAGATGGCTAACAGACACATGAAAAGACGCTCAATATCACTTATCATCAGGGAAATACAAATCAAAACCACAATAAGACACCACCTCACACCTGTCGGAGTGGCTAAAATGAATAACTCAGGCCACAACAGATGTTGGTGAGGATGCCGAGAAAGAGGAACCCTCTTGCACTGTTGGTGGGAATGCAAATGGGGGCAGCCACTGTGTAGAACAGTATGGAGATTCCTCAAAAAGTTAAAAATAGAACTACCCCATGATTCAGCAATTTCACTAAGTATTTATCCAGAGGATACAAAAATACAGATTCAAAACGGCACATGCACTCTGATCTTTATAGCAGCACTATCAACGATAGCCAAACTATGGAGACACCCCAAATGTCCATCGACTCATGAATGGATAAAGAAATGGTATATACACCATATATATATACCATATATATATATACACCATATACACCATATATATATATATATATATATATATATATACACACCATATATACATACACCATATAAATTCCATGATATGTATATATATATTACTCATCCATCAAAAAGAATGAAATCTTGACATTTGCAGTGACATGGATGGAGCTAGAGTGTGTTATGCTAAGTGAAATAAGTCCGAGAAAGACAAATACCATAAAATTTCATTCATATGTGGAATTTAAGAAACAAAACAGTTGAATGTATGGGAAGGGGAAAAAGAGAGAGGGAAACAAACCCTAAGAGACTCTTAGAGACAGAATAAACTGATTTGTTGACAGAGGGCAGTGGGGGGAGATGGGCTAGATGGGTGATGGGTATTAAGGAGGGGACTCGTGGGGCGCCTGGGTGGCGCAGTCGGTTAAGCGTCCGACTTCGGCCAGGTCCGACATCTCGCGGTCGGTGAGTTCGAGCCCCGCGTCGGGCTCTGGGCTGATGGCTCGGAGCCTGGAGCCTGTTTCCGATTCTGTGTCTCCCTCTCTCTCTGCCCCTCCCCCGTTCATGCTCTGTCTCTCTCTGTCCCAAAAATAAATAAAAACGTTAAAAAAAAAAATTAAGGAGGGGACTCGTTATGATCAACACCGGGTGTTGTATGTAAGTGATGAATCACTGAATTCTACTCCTGAAGCCCATATTGCAGTGTATGTTAACTAACTAGAATTTAAATAAAAATTTGAAAAAAAATAAATGAATTAATAAGTTTGAAGTCAGAGTACTCTAAAGGAAGTAAAATATAACAGGGACAAGGTGGATTAGGAGTGCTGGGGGGCCAACTCTAACTTTAAATACAGTGGTTAGGATAGAATTCATTGGGAAGGTGACATCTGAGCAAGGATGCATAGGAAGTGTGAGCCCTGATAATAAATGGGGGGATTCCAGACAGAGACCAGTCAGGGCAAGGGCCGGATTCTTGGCTGACCGGAGACAGAACAGGTTTCAAGAGGACTGGAACAGAGGAAGCGAGGGAAAGAGGGCAGAGAGGAGGGAGGAGGGCCCTGATGCCCTGGGGCCTTGCAGGCAGACATGGAACTTTGGCTTTCCTCAGAGGGAACTGGGGAGCCACTGTAGGCCCTGTGACAGGCTCTGACTTACATTTTTAAAGAAGCACTCTGGCTGCTGTGTGGAGAAACATGTCACTAGAATATGCTCCACAAATGTTAATGGTCATTGTACATTGATTCCACACGTACAAAAATAAAGCCACATATGTATTTCGTGTAGCAGAGAAATAGTTTTGCATATGAAGTAGATATATGAACACAGTTGTCAACTCACAGAGAATCATCTGGAAGGACATGTACAATTTCAACAGAAGAGAGGTAACGGGAAGGGGATGGAAGGGGAGATTGCTCCCTCCTATTGATTACTAGTGTACATCTTGTTGGAGATTTTTATACAGCAAGCATGTATTTCTTTTGTAACGTCAAAACAATTCCCTTAGGACATGGCCGACTTCCTGTTTTGAGGAGAAAGGGTTACATATGGGAAAGAAAGATAACTTTATGTCTTCTTGTGTCTACAGAGTTACTTATGTGCTCAGTCACGGGATAGGCCCCCCTGAGGATACTGGGAACAATATTTGCAACAGTTCTTACTCTCAAGAATATTTTGGGGGGGCGCCTGGTGGCTCAGTTGGTTAAGCTTCTGACTTCAGCTTGGGTCACGATCCCACGGTTTGTGAGTTCGAGCCCCGCCTCGTGCTCTGTGCTGACAGCTCAGAGCCTGGAACCTGCTTCAGGTTCTGTGTCTCCCTCTCTCTCTCTGCCCCTCCCCTGCTGATGCTCTAGCTCTTAAAAATAAATAAACATTAAAAAACATTTTTTTAATTAAAAAAAATATTTTTTGATATACAAAACTGGTCCCAGAGACTTTTCTGTCTCCCTCCTGAATCCAATAGGATGACAATAAAGGAGTTAGTTGTTAAAGTATAAACTTACTACTACAACCAAACAGCAAAGAAGACGCTTGAGAGGGGAGCCACGTAGGCGTCGTACAGAGGGAAGGTTTGGGTTTGCAAACACCCGCTCTCCAACACACGTACCTCACAGGGGAAAATATGTGCAGGTGAGATCAGGGTGGTGGGAGCCATTAGGTGTTCTGCGTCCCCATGAGAGTGCCCGCTCAGGCCTCCTCATGGGGATATGCTTTCCTGCTGTCTGGGCCCACTAACCCTCAACCCCTTAGACCCCACACCATGCTCCAGCAGCCTGACAAGGTTATAAAAACCACCTTCCGCAAGCTCTTCCCCCGAATCTACCATTGAGGCTCCAGGTTTGCTCTCTTGGATGCGTCCAGCCCCATTTCCCTACATCATCCTTAGGCTTTGTAATAATAATCAGTCCTCGGGGCCCCTGGGTGGCTCAGTCGGTTGGGCATCCGACTTCAGCTCCGGTCATGATCTCACAGTCTGTGAGTTCGAGCCCCGCGTCGGGCTCTGTGCGGACAGCTCGGAGCCTGGAGCCT
The DNA here is from genome assembly GCF_018350175.1 of Felis catus. NCBI lineage: Eukaryota > Metazoa > Chordata > Mammalia > Carnivora > Felidae > Felis > Felis catus. The sequence continues at coordinate 27,022,466 of NC_058380.1, forward strand.
GGCTTCCGATTCTGTGTCTCTCTCTCTCTCTGCCCCTCCCCCGTTCATGCTCTGTCTCTGTCTCAAAAGTAAACATTAAAATAAATAAAAAATAATAATAATCAGTCCTCCCACCACACGTCCTGCATTGTAACTACCGTCTCGTAGCAACTTCACGCTTTAAAATCTCTGAAAAGTGGGGTACGTTTTACAACCAGCGGGGGTCTCACGGTTGATGTTGGCCCAGTGGCCATCAACAACGCTATCTTCATGGCCTGTACTCGCATGAAACTGGACATGGCCGTTGGTGTTGCTTGGTCTGATTTTGTTCAGGGCAACGACGTTGTTGAACGCCTGTTGTTCATTCACCTTAATCATATGCAATATGGTAGCACAGGCTGTGTTGAATCGATGTTTGCAGTGTTTTTCTCAGTCTGCGCTGTCCAGTATGGTGGCCACTGGCTAAGCGTGGCCACTGAGCCCTTGATTTGTGACTAGTCCAAACGGAGACGTGCGGTAGTAAGAAAAAAGAATCAAGATATGTCACTAAGGATTTGCATGCTGGTTATCTGCTGAAAACACACTATTTCAGACACACTGGGTTAAAGGAAACGGTTAACATTATTTTTGCCCGTTTCTTTTACTTTTTTGAATGTGGCTAGTGGAGAACTTAAAATCACACAAGTGACTCACATTCTGCTCTTTTTTGACCACGTTGATCTATAAAATAACACCAGTTTAGCAATGATCGCAAGCAGGTACCAAATACAGCAGCAGATATATATATAATAAAACTCAATGCCTAAATAGGCGAAAAGAGCTCAGTTTCTTTACTAGAGAGTAAATAACAGAAAAGGCAATAGAGAAGCACGTCAGCATTCAAATGGGAATGAATAATCATAGAGTTCCGTGTGCCCAAAACACGGACTAAGAGACAGAATGTCAGGAACGGCACTCTGTCCCCACTCACTGCCACCCTTCCCTTACCACACCCGGGGAGAACCACCCTCCTAAATTTAGTGTTTAGCATCCTCTTCCTTTTTCGCTTTTCTTTTTTTCTCTCCTCCGCCTCGTTTTCTTACCTATATATGTCTCCCGACAGATCCCTCCTTCAACTTGCTTCCCTCTTTTTAAAATTTTAATTGCACGGGGAGGAGCCTAGATGGCGGAACAGCATGGGATTTTTTTGCGCATCTCACGTCCGTGAAATACAGCCAGACCAACACTAAACCATCCTGCACACCTAAAGTTTTCATCGCAGTAAAATACACATAATAGAAAATTTACCAACACAACCATTTCTTTTTTTTTTTAAAGTTTATTTATTTTGAGGGTGGGGGAGGGGTAGAGGGAGGGAGAGAGAGAATCCCAAGGAGGCTCCGCGCCGTCAGCTCAGAGCCCGACGTGGGGCTCCATCTCACAAACTGTGAGATCGAATGGGGTGCTAAAAAGCTGGCAGGAAACTCTGCTCTCACTGATGGGGCTTGTAGGCTTTGGGTAGACCATTTGGGGGAGGATCCCCTAATGCGATCATCTTTAGGCCTTTCCTGGGCTAGTAAGAGTCCACCCTCCCTGATCTGGAGGGTGTTAAAGTATCTCACTGTGACAGGATAAATCAGAGCCGCAGAGTGGGGGGGAGGGGGAGGACTGGGGGGCCCTCGTATCAGGCACTTACTGCACATACGTTCACATAATCCCTTGTTTTGTTTGGGGGTCTGTTCCTTGTTTTACAGGGTGATGCTTGCACCCCCTGGTGGGCCTGGCCCCTCCCAAGTCTGCAGCCCCTGGATTAGCCTCTCCAGAGAGAAGTTCTTTAGATTACGGGCAGAGACATGAAGTGGGGGAAGGCATCTGAGGGTCCACCTTCTCAGAAACCGTCCTCTTGGCCCACCTTCCCCGTTGCCCTTAGTTCCAGGAAAGCCGGTGTCACCTGCAGTCGCATTCTGAGAATTCTGAAGCATAATAGGGCCGTCCGGTTCTTAGCCTGCCAAACCGTTAGCAACCCCTCATCCTTTTACCTTCCCACTTCCGAAATGTTTCTGATGTTAGCATCTCTCCAGATCTCGTCTTTGGGCCATGTCTTTTTAAAAAACGTCCCAGTGTTGCAGTTCCGTTCCGATGTGGAGGCATGGAATTACTTGGAGGTTTTAGTCCGTCATCTTCACGGACACTTAGTGGTCTCACTCTGTCCCCGTTTCTTTACAGGGCAGGGGGGCACGCAGTGGCCACAACTTGATCGTACGTGGCGTTCGCGGTATCCGTCCCAGTGACATGAAAACCAAGAGGAAGCTCCCTGGGAGTGAGACGGTATGGGGCGGGGGGCATTCAGAGACGTGCCCTTCATTTCTGGAATGAAGCGCTCCTCCACTGCTCCCTCCACTGCCCCTGAGGTAGGACACCTGGGCATCTGTTTCTGCCTACAATCCGCCTCTCCAATGGCTCTTCACTGCATGTTCAGTAACGCAGAGCAAAGCATCACTGTGGCTTTCTTCCTCATGTGTATATACAACACATAACATCAACAGCTATAGACCAGCTCACGTCTGCAACTGGAAATGATTTTGTCATATTGCATATTATTAATAGCAGTACAATAAGGTCTTTTGATGGGGCGCCCAGCTGGCTCAGTTGGGAGAGTGTGTGACTCTTGATCTCAGGGTCGTGAGTTCAAGCCCCACACTGGGTGTAGATTACTTAAGTAAATTAATTAATTAATTAATACACTCTAAAAAAAGAAATAAAAAATTCTCTTAAAAAAATAAGATCTTCTCACAGTTCATGGGTTCGGGCCCCACGTCGGGCTCTGTGCTGACAGCTCAGAGCCTGGAGCCTGCTTTGGAGTCTGTGTTTCCCTCTCTCTCTTCCCCTCCCCTGCTCACACTCTTTCTCTCTCTGTCTCAAAAAATGAATACATGTTAAAAGTAAAAATAAAATAAGATCTTTGGGGGTGCCTGGGTGGCTCAGTTGGTTAAGCATCTGACTTCAGCTCAGGTCATGATCTCGTGGTTCATGAGTTTGAGCCCTGCATCTATTTTTGCTTCAATAAGTAAAACTTTTCAATAACAGGTTGGCCATTTTTGACTTTACTCTGTGTTCAGCAATTAATCATTTTGTCCTAGAGAGCAACTTTTTTACTTCTTCTGGAAAAGTCCCACCATCTTTGTCGAATAACTCAAAAGCTTCAGTGGTACCGTCTGACCAGGTTTTGTAACTTTGCTGGGGAAGACCTGGGCAAGTACAAGCTTTAATCTAGTTAAATTCAGCTTTCAGATATTCATCGTGGCACCTCCTATTAAGTTTTTAAGTAAGCGCTACATCCAACGTGGGGCTCGAACTCATGACCCCAAGATCCGGAGTCATATCTCCTATTGAGTTTCCATTTTTAACTTCTTTGTATAAGAGCACACCTGCAGATTTGCTGGATCCGGTAAATCCTGACATTCTATATCCTTCTGGAGAGACAGTTACCTTGGGTATTCATAAGATTTTTCCGATTTGTAGGATATATAACACTGTTTCCATCACTATTTTATGCTTCAGTGAACACTTTTGGGCCACTAATCCTCGTGAAAAATGAAATCGAGTCAAATATAACCCAATTACAATAATAAAGATTGCAAATTTGATACCAGCCAATGGTATGAAAAATACACTAAACCATAGTGAACTTTGTTAACCGGATGTTACTTAAGATAATTGGATGCTGTCCTTATGGAAAATGCTCAACATTTTTTTAAAGTTTATTCATTTATTTTGAGAGACAGAGAGAGAGAGAGAGAGAGAGAGAATCCCAAACAGGCTCTGCACCGAGCCTGATGTGGGGCTCGAACCCACAAACTGTGAGATCATGACCTGATCCAAAACCAAGAGTCGAATGCTCAACTGACTGAGCCACCCAGGGACCCCAAATGCTCAACGTTTAAATATGGAATGGTTGCAGAGGACAAAATAGGGTTTCTGTGAAGTCACTAACTACAATCTTTCAGTCCCAACTCAAGAAGTTTGACTACTATTGTGTTGTTGCTTTTTCTCTGAACCCCCCGGGTGCCTGTGGCCCACTGGAGAGATTACGGGGTTCCATGCTTTGGGTATGTTGGTCTAAGTGAGAAGAGGACCCCTTTGGGAAGCAGGTGAGAGCCCACAGGGAACCCAGGATTCGTCTGGGCTTCGTTAGCTCTTGCCTGATTTCTCACCAAAATGCCTAGAGGGCTTTTCCTGGCTGATTTCCCTGGATTCCTCAGCCTCGGAATCTGCCTGCCCATAGGATCCGCTTGCCCGGCTTAGCGGCTGGTGCAGATTAGGTTCTCCATCACTACATGCCGCCTGCTCAGGTTTTCAGATGAATTGCATAGAACACAATTGATTAGGGGGTATAATGTGCTATTATTGATTGTAACTCAATCAGAAATGGAAACATGGATCCATCAGATTCAGCACCTCAGAGAGAGGAAAAGTCTGTGGCATTGACTAAGAGCAGATGAGGCAAGAACAATGCCTCAGGGAGCGCATTGTGGAAGGCTGCACGCACCACCCTGCGGCTGCTGATGTGCTGAGAGAGCTTATCGGTCTCGAGCAGAGACCAGACACGAAGGCCAGAGTGCTTTCTGATGCGTGGCTTTTATGGCAGTCCACAGCCTACTATTAAACATGATCTTTATTGGGGTGCCTGGCTGGCTCAGCCAGAAGAGCACACGACTCCTGATCTCAGGGGTGTGAGTTTGAGCCCCACGTTGGGAGTATTTAAGTGTACTTATAATTACTTAAATTAAAAAAATGACCTTTGGGGCGCCTGGGTGGCGCAGTCGGTTAAGCGTCCGACTTCAGCCAGGTCACGATCTCGCGGTCCGTGAGTTCGAGCCCCGCGTCAGGCTCTGGGCTGATGGCTTAGAGCCTGGAGCCTGTTTCCGATTCTGTGTCTCCCTCTCTCTCTGCCCCTCTCCCGTTCATGCTCTGTCTCTCTCTGTCCCAAAAATAAATAAACGTTGAAAAAAAAATTTAATAAAAAAAAGAGTTACCCCTTTAAAAAAATGACCTTTATCATTGAAATTCTGGTAGGAAAAATGAACGAAACTCAATTCTCCCTTTGAAGCAATTGCTTTCAAAATGCAATTTTTGAAAACCTGAGTTTTCTTAGGAATGTAAAACTATTGTCTTATTTTGCTAATAAAACATGTCTATTGAATCACTCCATTGTGCACCTAAAATTAATATAACACTGTATGTTAGCTATATTGAAATTAAAAGTTTTAAAAATGTTCTTAAAAAAAAGACTTCTAAATAATTGATAGATTTTTTTTTTTTTTTAGAGCAGTTTCAGGTTTACAGAAAATTGTTTGGAAAGGAGAGCATTTCCCACCGTTATAGACAATTTTTCCTATGACTTTCTTACATAGTGTGATGCATTACTTGTAACTGACGAACCGATATTGTTATCAACTAAGTCTTTAGTTTACATCGGGGTTGACTTTGTGCTGTATGTCCAATGGGTGCCGACCAACATATGACATGTATCCACCATCACACATCATACCATCATACAGAACAGTTTCAGTGCCCTAGAAATCCTGTGCTCCAACTTCTTACTTTCTATAAGCCACGCCGGGTCACCCTTCCTAAAAGAGAATTCTGATCCCGACTTGTTCGCGCTCAAAACCCTCAGTGGCTCTGCCCTGGCCCACAGCGCACAGGACATCAGCCTCGTGCTTGGGGCTTCTCAGCCGAGCCGCGAACCATGACCATCTGTATCCCCATCACTTCCCTCTCGGGCGACTCTACTCCCCGTAGCGTATCTTCTGACGTTCCCCACACACGACCCTCACTCTCATCCATGCTGGCTTATCTGCCCTCTGCATACGAAGGCCCCGGGGGCCCTTCTCCTCACAGCTCCGGTGTCTTGTGAAAACCCATCTCTGGGAGCGTCTGGGTGGCTCAGTCGGTTGAGTGCCCGACTTTGGATCAGGTCACGATCTCGCAGTTCGAGCTCCGTGTCAGGCTGGCTCTGCTGCCAGCTCAGAGCCTGGAACCTGCTTCGGAGTCTGTCTAGGTCTCTCCTTGCCCCTCCCCAGCTTGCACACTGTCTTCCTACCTCCCAGATATAAACAAACATTTAAAAATAAGTAAACATGAAAGAAAACAAACATCTCTGGAGCCGCCCCTCTGACATCCTCTGTTCCCTCATGTCCTCTCTTGCTCCTCTGAGCCTCCTGGACAGGGCTCCTGTGCCCCCTCAATGGCATTTATTGGCCTCAGTACTCAGTATACACATACGTAAAATGGGCGTGGTACGTATGGCGCCAACCACCTAGAGCTGTGTGAGGACTCAACCCCTTAACTCCTGCAGACTGCCAGCCAGGCGGCCGGCCCCTAGGACGTGTTCTTATAAGCGCTGGCTGCCTAATCACGGCCACTGCCACCAGCCGCTACTGCTGTGCTCTTCCTCCTCCCACCACCTCCCCCCTCCCACAGGGCCAGGTCCCGGAGGCACGTCTTTGTGTCCTCCGTGGTACGAGGCATGATGATAGCAAGGGCTCCATAGACGCTTAGCAACAGAACGGCTGGGGCCCTGTGGTCGCACACGGAAGGCAAGCCTGCAGCAAGGCAACGAGACAGCCCCGTGTGCTAAGACGGGGGCTCCTCAGTGCACTCCCCCAATGGACCAGCCCCCATCCCCCCTGGGCCTGTTAGAAAGGACGCGGTGCTGAGCATCTCGTGGTGCCGGCAGGTCATGGTTTCCTGTGGCACAAGCTCTCGGGGAAGGGGACGTGGGGGCAGCTCAGGTGCCTCAGGAGTGGCCAGTGGAGGATGCCAGTACTTTTAGAAATGGGAATCGTACCTGGTGTAGCCTCCAGGGAAGATCTCTGCTTGTTTCCGGTTTGCTTGGTGAGGGCGGCAGCACTTGACCTACAGGATGGAATCCCAAAAAGGAGCCAGATTCCCAAAGACAGAAACCAGAGGAGAGGGACACCATTCTGCTCGGCAATCTAGAGGAGGAGGAACAGAGTTCCTTGGGGGTTCCTGGGGGCCACACCCATCTCTGCACCTACAACCATTTCTACTCCCTTTGATACCGAAGAGCTGTGCATCGGCAGTGGGGCTCACCTCCCCACCTCTCCCCCAGGGACCTGACGAACACGGAGCGGGGTCCTAGGCCGGTCTGGAAGCACTGGCTGAGTCACCAGCCTTGGCTCTGTCTGCTGTCCACAATGCCAGTGTACTTGTGGGTGCCCTCGGCACCCGCGAAATGGGTACATACCCATGAGATGTAAGGTAGCATGTACAGAAGGTTAGAACGAAGGCCTCAGGTGGATAGCAGCTGGGGTAGGAGAAGGCGGCATGGGTTGGGACAGTACAATTCCACCCAAAGGGATTGTCGTTGGGCTGATGCTTACTGTCCTGTGGACAGTCCCCAGGGAAGGGTGCCTGCTCAGGGCCTCCATTCGTTGGATGGACAGTGGCCTTAGTGGCGGCCTTGAGGACAGACAGGCCTGTCCTGGAAGCCAGTTTGAGGAGTTCGGGCATTTCCACCATTCAGTTTGGGCCCATGAGAGACAGCTTGTCCACAAAAGCTGGCTCCAGAAAAGGGAGAGGAAGCTCACTACCATTTTTTGACCTCCTCCTCCTCCTCCTCCTCTTTCAGACTCATCTCTACTCTCAAGGCTGGATTTGGGGACAGGGGGAAGGGGCTATGGGTGTAGTGAGAACAGAGGCCAGTCAGGGCTAGGAGTCAGTGGCAACATGGTGGCGAGGGAAGAAGGCAGAGAAATCCACGAAGAGGGCAAGGCTAAGAGGGAAGGCCCAAAGGAAGAGACGGACTGTTGAGGCGCAGTCATGAACTGCCGGAAGGTCGGTTTCCCAGCCCTGATGTGTCGACACGAGCCCAGCTTCACATCTCTCAGCTCTAGCCTCTGCTTTCTCTCTCCCTACCGCCCACTTCCCCCGCATCTCCTGGCCAAGCCCAGGCTGGCCGAACGTTCACTTCTCTGTTCTCTCATTATGCCCCAGGAGTAGGTCAATCACAGCACTTACCACTTGCTTTACAGTTATGTTTATGTGGCCATCTTGTTTACGAATCTGCAGGGCTGGGTCTCATTCATCTGGTAGCCCCGTGGGCTAGCCTGGCATCTGCTAACGCTTAGTGTGAAGGAATAACTCACTGTCCATTGTGACATACGGACGTCCTCAAGGTCACATAAACAGCTGCATGACCCCAAAGGCCAGGGGATTATTTTCCTTCATGAGGGTGATAGGTGGAAGGTGGAGGATGGAAAGACATTTTAGGGGCGCCTGGGTGGCGCAGTCGGTTAAGCGTCCAACTTCAGCCAGGTCACGATCTCGCGGTCTGTGAGTTCGAGCCCCGCATTGGGCTCTGGGCTAATGGCTCAGAGCCTGGAGCCTGTTTCCGATTCTGTGTCTCCCTCTCTCTCTGCCCCTCGCCCGTTCATGCTCTGTCTCTCTCTGTCCCAAAAATAAATAAACGTTGAAAAAAAAAATAAAAAAAAAAAGTGAACATGTGCCATGAAACGCTAAAAAATGAACGAGCTGAATTGTGATTTTCTAATCAGTCAAGTTTTTCCTTCTATAGATACGGACAAGATGCAAAGGAGAAATCGAGGCAGTTAATAGGACACAGCGTCCTACGTCTGCCTACACAGTCTGGCCACAAGTGGATTGGGGCTGCATGAGAAAGAAAGGAAGGAGTAGGAGGTCTGTTGTAGCACCAAATGGTTTCGCTGGACTTCGTCCTGACAAGAGCTATATATTTCAAGTCCTGTCTATTGAATTTCCTTTGTAATACCTGATGTTTCTGCCCAGACTCCTCATGATGAATTTCGTCTGGGTCAGCCTAGTGCACAATCTTTTGATGCTTTTCTTAAACTGCCCTCAATTGTCCATAAATAACCATCAGCAGACACATCATCAAAGGAGTTTCACAGCGGACAAACTAAAGACTCCATCCGCGGTGGGTTAAAGAGCAACCGTGAGAACTGTTGAGGCCACGTCTCCTTGCTAATGAAGACCAAAACTGTTACCTCCGGACCAGACACAAAAGGACAAGTACTACAGGATCCCACTGCTCTGAGGCACCTAGACAAATCAGAGACGGGAAGTAGAATGCTGGTTACTAGGGACGGGAGGTGGCAAGGAACGAACAGTTAGTGTTTAATGGGGGCAGAGTTTCAGTTGGGAAGATGAGAAAGTTCTAGAGATGGATGGTGGTGATGGCTGTGCGGCACTATGAAGGTTCTTATGGCCGCTGAGACGCACACTTAAAAGTAGTGGTAAGTGGTAAATTTTGTCCTGTGCACACTTCCCACAAGACACATTTCCTGAGAAAGGCAATGCCCTGTGCCACCTTTTGTGGTTGTACAGAGAAAAGAAGGGCCATGCAAGGTGTCCCCTTCCTTGTAGGTCTCCCCGAGATGTCAAACCCAGCCTATTTGAGGACTCTGGTTCCAGAACATTAGGATCAAAACGATTCATGGACCACCCAGGTCGCCTGGTTGTGCCGGCGAAAGCAGTGGGGACTGAGTGGGGACCCAGCTACTGAATGGAAACGGGGCTGGACATCCTCGAGACGGTTTTAGGATTTCACTGAAAGGAACCAGACAGTCTTATAAAAACTGATGGGTAAGCTGTTCTGTCATCTCAGGCTGGCCACGGGGCTCTCTCATGCTGATCAGAGACCCTGAACACCACGGTGGGCGGTAAAAGCTACAGGTACAAACGATCACTTAATACAACCAAGTACCCCTGGAGACATTTTAAAACCTTGCTACTCAAAGGTGGTCTGCAGAGCAACAGCATGAGCTTCACCTGACCCTTGGCTCAACGTGCAGAAGCCCAGTCCCCTAGACCTTGGGGATCGACAAGATACCCATTTATTTACACTTTGAAGCTTGAGAAGGACTGCTTGAAGACCTGACTGCACAGAAAATAACCATGTACTTTAAAGTTTATTTATTTTTCTTAATAACCTCTACACCCAACCCGGGGAGGGAGGGGGCTTGAACTCACGACCCTGAGATCAAGAGTTGCATGCTCTTCCGACTGAGCCAGCCAGGTGCCCCTAACGTGTACTTTATAGTGAATAGCTGGGAACTATGTACTTATGGAAGTAAATCTGTGATGCCGTCCACTAGGGCTATCAAAGAAACAGGGTTTTGTGCTAGGGGGCCATCGCTGGTGCAGAGTCTTTGCCCTGGGGAAGGTTGCATTTTGTGCCACTGAGAACCCCAGCCTTCACTGAGGATTTTGGGGGACAGCAAGGGAGGCAGATTTCACACATCCCACCAGGACTCACCCCTGGCAAGGGCTCCACATTGCAAAGGAGGGAGAGGGTAGGTAGGCCGCCAGCCTGGCTTTCCCGTTGACCTGACCCTCCACCCTCTAAGCCCGTGGGGGTTCAGCTCGTCAGTTAAGAAACGTCTCTCTACACGGGAATTCTCTTCGTAGCTAATCAGCTACAAAGAGAATATAATTTCTGTTATTATATCTGTAGTTCTTTTCAATTAAGCTGTTGTGGTCATGTAAAGAGATACAGTGAATTGCCCCCAGATTTTAATGTGGGGCAGTAACTCCCTAATTATATGAAAACTCTTTCCCCGCACTCTTGCCTTGACTGATAACCATGGGTAAAAGGGACCAGAACCACTAAGTACTGAGTGTCATCTCTCAGCTGGATCCTGTTTATGTGCAGTTAGCTCATCCAATTTCCCCCAATTCTGAGACTGTTCCACAGATAGGGCAACAGGCTCAAGAGAAATCACCTAAACTGTGCCGGGTCAAAAGGTCACAAAGTGACAGAGCCCACGATTTAAATCCAGATGTATCTGACCCCCAGAGCTCTAGCTCTGACATCCCACGAACTTGCGGACTGAGCCCCAGCCATCAGGCTGGCTGCATTTATATTTACTCGAGTCGACACAGTCTCGTGGGCCAGGTCACGTCTGCTCTGAGGCCCAAACTGGACACTTATAAAGAGCTTTGTAGGCCACAAGGGTCTTACAGCTCTTCGATGGCATGGGAATGACCAGGCAGCTTAACATCACAGGCTTTTGCATTTCCTGATCTCTCAGGCATCAAAACGAGACAAGAAAGGCTCTTTTTAAAAGGGATTTCCTGACGAATGAAACCTGGAAGTCCTGCAAATCTTAGGGACTTCTGATCTTGTAGGGATTTTTCCAACCCCTCCCCACTTTCCTCTTTGTCAACAAGAAAATCATTCTTGTGGGTCGGAGACAGGGCAGGGACAGGGACACTCTGCAGCAGAACACCGCTGCAGCCCCCGTCTCCTGAAATTCTTCTGGGGCACGTCCACCACTGGAGTGGGCTCCTAAGCGTGTTCTTTTGATTAAGAAACCATCCCGCACGAAGCTCCTGCCGCGGCAGCTGACGTCCTCCGTGTCACACAGGCACTACCAGGTGACCTCTCATCGGACGCCAGGGTTTGGCGACGCTTGGCTGAAGCGAGAAAGAACATGACGCAGCCGTAGGCGAGCCATTTTGCCAAAGAGGATTACGACGTGCCTGTCGCGAAGTGCACACCAAAGAAATGACAAAGCTCCTACTTTTCAAGAAAACCTTTCAGTACTGTGCAAGAGACCAAAACCAAAACACCCGGTAAAGCGTTGCCAGTGTGATCGGCCACGGGCCACAGCGCCACGGCCCTGTCGAGGTTGGTCTGTTCGACGGGAGTCCTGCTGACGGCAGCTCCGAAGGCTCACCCCAGTGAGCCTCAGGTTTGGGGGTTCAGCGGCACTTCCCCGTCTTCCTCCCCTCCCAGCCCCCGACTTCTGAACGCAGAGGTTTTGACGGCTCCCAGCACCTACAGCAGCTAGAGAAAGCCGCAACGTGCTGTCCCCTCTACTGTCCCTTCTGTCCCGCACAGCCTCCTGAGTGCCTAGCTTCCTGCAGGTTTTCAGTTCTCTTTAGTTTTGTCCATGTCTTCCCTTTTCCCCAAATCTCTCAGGGGTTTTAAAAGCCCGAGGTGTCACAGCTTTTAAGTTAGCCTCTTAGAAGTGAACCATCTCGGGGGCGCCTGGGTGGCTCAGTCGGTTAAGCGTCTGACTTCAGCTCAGGTCACGATCTCGTGGTCCGTGAGTTCGAGCCCCGCGTCGGGCTCTGTGCTGATGGCTCAGAGCCTGGAGCCTGTTTCCGATTCTGTGTCTCCCTCTCTCTCTCTGCCCCTCCCCCGTTCATGCTCTGTCTCTCTCTGTCCCAAAAATAAATAAACGTTAAAAAAAAAAAAAAAAAAAGTGAACCATCTTGGTTCTCACTACACGTGGCACAACCCAACTGCTAGCAGCACGGGCGGGTCACTGTGACCCGGCCACCTCCTGTGGGACTCAGGTCAACTATTTTATTCATCCTGAGCTTTTAATTTCTCATCTAGGAGATGACAACAGTCAACCTACTTCACTAGCTTGTTGTGAAGATGATACTGGAACAGCTCCTGGCACGGAGCAAGTCTGTGTCACATTTTACCTATCATGACACTTACCCTACTCTCTTCAGTGGTGTCTCATTTGTCCATTCTAAGATGGCCGAGGCCAGGGACTGTCTCCGGTCATCTGTGAAACCTCAGGGCTTGGATAGCAGGTGCTTCCAAAGATGCCTGAGGTGAACGGCTGAGAACCTTTCTGGAGGTGAACATAAAGCCTGGATGACGGATGTGGGAAAAGCATCGCAGGCAGGGACAAGGACACAGGGGCTGTAAGGAGTCCGTGTGGGAGGGAGGAAGGGAAGCGGGGAGAAGACAAGGCTGAAGAAAGGCGATGCTCAGGTCTCTGGGGCCAAGAGCGATCCCAAAGGCTCTGTCTGTCAGAGGGCCAAATGGAGAACGACGCCAGAAGACTGGACACAAATGCATCGGGTGGGGAGAATTCCTGTTAGCGACGAGACTGGTTAGAAAAACGCAGCCATTACAGCTACAGCAACAGCTACAGCTATTATTCCCAAACCCTTCTTCCTTACAAAGAAAAGGCAATCTTATGATCACACAGAGGCCACGTTCTTTTTTATTGACAATTCATTCTCTACACACGTACAGTATTGCACAAATGACAGGTGGACCGACAAGTGTATTAACAATACGAACTTGCAAGCACCTACAGAGCCACCACACTAGGTTTTGGTGCATTCCGTGCCGGGTACTTCAGTAAATAGGACGGACAGAAGTGTGACAGCTACCTCATGAGAACCGGCTTTCAAAAAAAGCATATGTGTTGTAGAACAGTATGTCAAACCCAGGAAAATCACTAAATGACAAAAGGAACACTGTCAAAGAAAAGGTGGTAGTGACAACGTTAGGTTAAGAATTTCACTGAACTTGAGATTCAGAAAACGTACACGTACTGGGAATTTGAAGAAAAGACCCTCATGTTTGGCCCTCATGAAGACCCTCAACATTCGAGAAGGATATTTCTGGGGCGCTACAGTGTCCTCTCTACTGTAGAAAACATGTCTCATAGTTCTAAAGAAACAAGACGGTAATTCACATGAGTGGGTTTTAAAATAAGATTCTTCTCACTCAAAATAAAATAAACTAAATAACGATCTTTGTCAAATTACAAGAAAATCTTATCAGAATGCCAACCAGATAGAGAAGCCAGTCCACACGCCAACCGTTGCTGCCTGCCTCAGACTGTGGAGCCGGCGTGTCCCCTACACAGAAGGGGACACGAGAGTGGTCCCAGCTCCGCTGCTACAGAGCCTACGGTGTGAGGGTGGACAGAAGTCCTTCAGCTTCCCCGGGGGTTGCACCCCAGGTACAGAATTGAGGGGTGGACTGGATGGCTTCTTAAACACCTTTCAACCAAAAGATCTAAGCCAGCTGGAGACTCCACCGTGGAGGGGACACGGAGGGTGGCAAAAGAAATGGATTAAAAATGGTGGGTGAAGTAATTCTTACCTTGAGATGACACTGCTCGGAACCTTTCTGCACTGCAGTTCAAGGAAACCTTTGCTCGATACTTTTGTCTGCCAGCTGCTGCTAAGGGGTAAAGCAAATGAGGCATCTGACAATGAAATTTGGGACAAAAATGTAGAAACGCTGTACCAAGTTTGGGTAGAAAAAACAGTGCACTCCCGCGTCCCGCCGGTAGTCAGGATCTTCCGCCTCTGAACTTTAAGAGCCATCAATCTGGTTGGTAAATGCACATTCGCACCATTCAATGGAGATCTATGCAGTGCACGTGTATCAAGTACGTTTCCTGAAATCCTCCCAGGAAGGCGGCTTTCATGAAACTGGTTCTAATAAAAAGGATGAAGACAAGGAAGTGCAGGATAGGATTTTTTTTCTTTATAGATTAGGAAAATGACTCAAAGAGAGTAATGGCTTCTCATTTTCTGCCCTTTAAAAATAATACAAATATCACTTCTTTAGGAATCTAATACACTGGCTTCACTTTCAAAATGCATCATTTTATTTTCCTCATAAGGCAGTCATACATTATAACCTTTCAGCACGCGACAGTCACATCATTTCTTCAGTAAGCCCTAGGACTTCCATGAGTGTTCCCGGAGCTCACAGCCAGAGCAGTCAAATATTAAAGCTTTCTCCACAGCCACACGTTCCTTTGATGTTTGGGTTATTGAAAACAAACTCACTGGATAACTTATCTTCAACATAGTCCATTTCTGTTCCTAAAAGTGTCAGTTGTGCTTTCTTCTCGATGAACACTCTGACTCCTGGCGGGAGAAGAAAACAAGTGTCACATAAATAAAACCTGCAGAGTAAACACTCACAAAAGTCAAACAGGAAGCTTCTGGATCAGTCCCACTATTTCCTTTAAGGGATTTAGTGCTCAGTTTCCTGTCTGTCCCTTCTTTTCCACCCAATAACCTAAGTCAAACACAATGACACTGGCTAGACTGTTGTATATAAGCCAATCCCATGACAATCCTATGCAAAACTAGAATTTGCTTTGCACTTCACTCCTTTTTCCAATATGCAATATGAAGGAAATGAGTATATTCTCGGTGAGACTTCTGTAAAGACAAAGTCCGGAAAATGTGCGAGAACTCTGCAATGACGTCTGTACACATGACACAATGGCAAGCCTAGAGGCACACAAGGACTGTGATACACTGGGCTGGTTTCATAAGACCAACCAGTGCACCGCAGCCGTTTTGTGCTGCTTAGGGGCTGGAAAACTGGTAACAACCTAACTCCCTAGTAATTACACAGGTAGAAGTTGGTATCTTCGTAAATATAATTAGCTTAAGAAAGCTTTCCAGGGTGCCTGGGTGGCTCAGTGGTTAAGCATCCGACTTTAGTTCAGGTCATGATCTCGCAGTTCATGAAAACAAGACCGCATCAGGCTCTGTGCTGACAGCTCAGAGCCTGGGACCTGCACTGGATTCTGTGTCTCCCTCTCTCTCTGCCCCTCCCCTGCTTGCACGCTCTAAGATAAACAAACATTCAAAAAAAATAAAAAAAAAACCCCAAAACTTAAAAAAATAATAAAATAAAAAAGAGAAAGCTTTCCTTCTTATAAGAAACTTAGTAATTACTCATATATAAACTACACATAATTATTAGAACTCCTCTTCTTAAAAATGAAAACATTTAAGATATTTAATGTATTGATCTAAAAAACAACACACTGGGGCACCTGGGTGGCTCAGTCGGTTACGTTCGACTCTTGATTTTGACTCAGGTCATGATCCCAGGGTGGTGGGATCGAGCCCTGTGTTGGGCATGAAGCCTGCTTAAGATTCTGTCTCTCCCCCTCTCCCCCACTCGCTCTTTCTCTAAAATAAAAGAAAAATAAAAACTACCTATTAACAAAAATAGGTAGTTTTTTGTTTTCAATAGGTTTTATCAGATTCTTGGGTTGGGGCAGGAGGCAGGACATAATTAAAGCACTGACATTTTAAATAAAAATGAAAAATACAGATTCCTCAAAAGCATGAGATGACATTACTTATTTGGTACAGACGTCAAACTGCTGCTTCACACACGATGCATGGTTCAGTATGAAGTTTAATCATTTTAAAACCTTTCTGCACACAGTGATTATTTTTTGTAACTGAAATAAACACACAAATGATAATCCATCAGTTACTAAGAGCACAGCCTATTTAACCTCTCCATGCCTCAGTTTCTTCATCTGTAAAACGGGGCACGACATGGTACCATTCTCACTCAGCTGCTGTGTATGAATCACTTAATACACGAAAGGCCATCAAACCAGATACACTGAGCACCACATACGCCATTCCTGCTATCATCTTTACTCTTCTTGCTGTTCAAGGTTAAAGATTTGACACCAAGTTTGCTTAAAACTCACCGTCTTGAACAACTTCTTCATCAGAATCTCCTTTTGTCTTTGTATATTCTAGAGTATAAGAAAGGCCATTACAACCCCTGGTTCGGACACCAACTTTCAGACCTACCTGAAAAAGCATTGTAAATAAAACTTAAGTTTTAAAGTAGTACATATTAAACAATTACATTCATAAAAACCCTGGCTGGTTGACCCTGTGTGTTTCTTCGTAAGCTCAAAGATAAATATTAGATTTCTCGCTATAAAATGTCCCTTTAGGAAGTGGAAGGGGGAACATGCACTTAAAAAATTTAACTATTTAACAAACATCACTGCAACACTAGTGGGGATCCTAAAATAAAAAAACAATTATATGCAAAGAAAACAGTACAGAGGGGTCAAAACTCCAAAAAGCCAGTCACTATCACTCTACAAAAGATATCTCCTATGGTTTTCCCATTTTTCTTCCAGTCCTCGTCATATATACATACACTCGAAACACAGGTTTTATTACAGCAGGAATAAAAGTCTTATTGTCTGCTTTGTTTCTGCCACGTAAGACATCATCTTTCCGTGTGATCAGCCTTCACAACTATCATTTGCATGTAATGCCTCAGTAATCCACTGTACCACAGTAAGCTGTGCCCCACCCGGGGCGCGCACTCACCACCCCGTGATCCAGAGTCACATACTCTACTGACCGAGCCAGCCAGGTGCCTCTTAAAGAAGAGTTTTAATTCTAAACATTAAGATTTTTTTTTTTTAAAGGAAAAAGAAAAGTATCTGATGGCAGAGATGGCTACCTACAAATTCTCGATTGTCTGTGCCCCACCTCACTGCAGGAGATGCTCTCAGGAAGTTTCTGTGTGGCTAGGTTCACCGAGGCTCACAGGCTGTCATCTGGCAATCACCCTGCCTCTACACGGGGCCTTAACTCTAAGGCAGACCTGTGTACACATTCTCGAGTACCAGAAATCAGAAGATTGCAGCCAACACAGACGTAAGAAGTTTAAAAGGTGACCAAACCGCACTTTTAAAATACCAATGTCTATCTTAACGTGACTGCCTAACAACACCTACCAAATGCCTACTCTTGGATCTTATCTGCTTTTTCATTGAAGTGTATGGTAAAACTATCACCATACAAAGGAGGATTTCAGCCAGTAGACCCTGATTCTCAAAAGCAGCGATGTGCACTTGCTTCAGGAAAACAGGGAGTAGGAAAGACGTGTGGCAAAGAGGGGGGCTTACAATGTTGGGGTGCCTGGGAATCTGGATAGCTGAAGCATTCAGACAGCAGAGTGTGTCCTTATACCCTTACACAACACGGAGACAGAACTGTGCTCTTATTCACTTTCAGAGTGAGAGCTGACAGAACACGGGAGGGAGTGTCCCGTACTGGGCACCATCAATAAACCGTCTAGCTCAAATTCTGAGGCACGTGTCCTAAGTATGGGTTTAAGCTAGCTTTTATCTTTGTCACTAAGAGGCCTCCAGGAAGCAGGAAGTCCTACTACTAGGAACGAATACAGATGCTTACAGAATACATGAAAATACAGCTGTAGGTACCTGGAGCCTGGAAAAGGGATTGCCTGTGCCCTCAGCAACTCCAACGAAGTATGTGTTCCATCCTTTTCACGTCACTATAAACAAACATCCCTCAAATCTACACAGCTAAGTTCGTGGTCCATTTGGTCATCGATCTATCAATGGAGCTGGAATACTGATATATGTATGCAGTAATTCTTAGGAGGACCGTCCAGAACTTCATTCAATTGTAAGGTAGATCGCACAACAGAAGCTGGAAACCACTCTGTAGTCTAATTACTCAATATTAATAGTCTAGTACTTGGATGTGATTTATGGTACTCCACAGGCAATTAACAATGCACTAAGATGAAGGTGAGGCACACACCCCCTACTGCACAATTCTGCGTCTAGGACAGGCTATGTAGGTGCACTACACCATGCTTACAGGCTTAGCCCTCTAAGCAATGGGCCTGGCACGCTACAGACACGAAATGTTTGCTGCGTGATGGTTGTGGCAGCACTGGATGTAAACAACCCCAAAGACCGTTAGTATGGGCGGTTGGCTAAATAAATAAAACCTGTTCGATAAAACACACTAATAGATGCAACCATTAAAAAGAATGAGGTGGGTCTTCCTGTAATGACACAGAAAGAACCTCAAGCTATTATTATTAAGGACAAAAAGTCAAGTGTAACCACAGCATGTATGGAATGCTTTTATCTAAGTACGAAGAGATATACACACAAACAAGCACAGGCATAGTCTAGGTCAGTAGTCCCCATCAGGGAATCATTATTGGTTGTTACAACTAAGGAGTGGGGCAGTGCCACAGGTACCTATATGCAGAGGCCCAGGATACTACTGAACATCCTGCATTCCACCTCCAACAAAGAATTATCTGGCCCAAAACATCAACTGTGCAGAGACTGAGAAACCCCGGTGTAGGCAGATTAAAAATGTACAGATTGTGTTGGGAAGGACAATGGGAGGTAGCCCCTTAGAAGAATGAATGACAATCAAGAGTCTGGGGTCACAAAACGATGTCTTCTCCATTTAATACCTTGTTATGAAATAATTTTGTTTTTTTTAAAAACCTTGAGTGTACCTTTACTCTTTTTTTTCAACATACTTAATTTTATTTTTTTAAATTTACATCCAAATTAGTTAGCATATAGTACAACAAGGATTTCAGTAGATTCCTTAGTGCCCCTTCCCCATTTAGCCCATCCCCCCTCCCACAACCCCTCTAGTCACCCTCTGTTTGTTCTCCATATTTATGAGTCTCTTCTGCTTTGTCCCCCTCCTTGTTTTGATATTATTTTTGTTTCCCTTCCCTTCATCTATTTTGTCTCTTAAAGTCCTCATATGAGTAAAGTCATATGATATTTGTCTTTCTTTGACTAATTTCACTTAGCATAATACCCTCCAGTTCCATCCACGTAGTTGCAAATGGCAAGATTTCATTCTTTCTGATTGCCGAGTAATACTCCATTGTATACATATACCACATCTTCTAATCCATTCATCCATCGATGGACATTTGGGCTCTCTCCACACTTTGGCTATTGTTGATAGTGCTGGAGTGTAGCTTTACTCTTTAAATAAAAATCCTTAACCAATGAAAACATACTGTTTATCACAAGATAAATTCATTGTGAAAACAGGACTTCAATTTTTTTAGTAAATATTCAACTGATTGGTTTTACTTACGTGTTCAGGCTTATCTTTAAGAAGCTGTTTTATCTTGTTTACTGCTGAAGGTGTCTGAAAAAAGAACAAGTTATTAAGTTTTTAGTTGCAAAACTTGCTTTTTTTAAAGCCTTATAGTTCCCTAGTTTTGAGACTATTCAAGTCTATCTTCAGCAAACTCATGTGACAAATTTATATTCCACTCTTGCCCAAGTACTTTATGGCTTTTATAAACAAACATATGAACTCTCAATACAAAGCATTTTATTTTTATTTAAAAAAATTTTTTTTAATGTTTATTTTTGCCAGATAGACAAAGCGTGAGTGGGAGGGGCAGAGAGAGGAAGACACAGAATCCAAAGGAGGCTCCAGGGTCTGTGCTGTCAGCACACAGCCCGATGTAGGGCTTGAACTCATGAGCTGTGAGATCATGACCTGAGCCGAAGTCAGACGCTTAACCGACTGAGCCACCCAGGAGACCCTAGCAACATCCTTTGAGTCTTGCTCCCCCCCGTCAAGGTCAGCTCCCTGTCATTAGCGCTGGTACTCTCTACTTACATCACAAATGTAATTTTTCCAAGGAGCATCTATTTTGTGCTGCTACTACATGCTCAGCACAAGTACAATTCCCAACACAGAGATCAGGTGCTCAACAGTCAATGAATGACTCAAGGAATCACTGGGGAAGCCGATCTTCAGGCGGTTTTTCTGTTGATTATTATTAACTCTATTGCTTTTTTTTGCTTACCCCTAATCTATGTCAAACTCGTCAAAATGCATACAGGAAACAGTGATACCAGCATCAACCCAGGGTGTGCCTCGGTACAGTCCTGCCACATGGTCCTACAGATACTAAATGTGGCTTAAAACAACATCTCAGGATATCCGGACAAACAGAAATAAGCTGGTCAACTATAGAAGCAAACACAGGGAGGCATTTTTCAGGAGTAATGCTGTTTAATCTAGCCCATTTGTCCTCAAGATGGATCAGCATCACCAACCCCGCTTTCTCAGGAAGTGCAATTTTCCAAATTTACCAAACTGGTACTCTTGGATCCTGTCTGCTTTTTCACGGTGCTGTCAGGGACAAAGTCTGTTCCAGGGCATTCCTGCTCCACTTCTTGGCTGTGTCCCAGCCTGTGACTTGGCTTAAATGGGGAGAAGAGACCCTCCTCCTCAGGACTGTTGTGAGGATTCAATAAACGAGCTCACGAAGTACACTCCGAGCAGTGCCAGGCACAAAGAGCTCAATATAAACCAGCCCTTATCACAATGAAGAGAGTATATTAGTGAGGACATCATGTCCTTCCTACTTTGTTTTATTAGCTCCTCAGCTGGCAACGCTGTGCTGGTCCTCCAGTTTTTTGTACCGGCATCTTACTGGTTTGTGAAATCCCAGTGGACATTATGACCTATGACTCAGAAGCAACTGTAGCCAAAACTCAAGCCCGTGCTGAGGGAACAGACCCAAAGGATGGCCCCAAAGCGTGCTCTTCTGGCCTGCCTGGAGGGGGCTCAGCCAGGTAAGGATGTTGAAGCAGAGTCTGGACCCAATTTAGAAAGGCCACGAAACCAATTTAGAAAATTGAGACTAGTATTTTTTAAAAACACAAACTAGGGGCGCCTGGGTGACTCAGTTGGTTAAGCATCTGACTTTAGCTAAGGTCATGATCTCACAGCTCCTGAGTTTGAGCCCTGTGTTGAGCTCTCTGCTGTCAGGGCAGAGCCCAATTCAAAAGAAAAAAAAAAAAAAAAAGGTAAAAAAAAAAAGTCACCACCAGTCGGTGGTCTATTAAAAAGCCTTTTCCCACAATTCTACCAGAACAGGAGCCAAGCGGTGTGACAAAAGCAGACAACAGGGAACAGTACGCAGGGGGAAGAAGAAGGAAATGGAAAAGAGAATTTTGTGGGTTTTTTTCTCTTGATATTATGGCATATCAACCTCAAACAGTTACAGAAATATTTCTGAAAAGATGTTTAAAAACACTCATTTGTCCTTCTCAACAACTGCCAGTAAAAACTAGCTTCCGTAATTTTCATGGTCATACTTCCCACATTGAGTCCTGAATCTAACTACTGTCCTTAATCTAACTACTGTCAAAGAGCAAAGGATTTCCAATAAGTGAAAAAACAAACAGACAAACAAAAGCCCAGGCAGGGCCATGGAAAAATATCCATTTCAAGTATAACTTGCCCTGTGATGCTGGGAAGTCAAAGATGAGGAGGGTTCACCATTCACCTCTCCATGACCAAAACAAAGCAGACAGGGTACCAACACTACTCTGTCAGCAGCCCCTTGTGGTTTTTATCTCCAAGTGATGATTAAATCGCCTAACTTGGCTTTCCAAAATGATGTATTTTCTTCTTTTCTCAACTCTTAGTAGGAAACACTTAGACACAGTAAGTAAAAACAATTCTTGGAGTGGTCTCCCTATCCCAAAGCGGCTGACTTCACGCCTTGTACTGTTAAGGGAAAAGTAACTGGTGTACCTGGGAAACGTCATTATAGGAGCCAAACCAAGTCTTAATGTTCCTGTGTCAGAGGCCAAAACCAAACATACTCCATTGCGAGGAGTGTTATTAATGATGGAAACCCAGCTGAGTACTTATTTAAGGGAAAGATATGCATCTTACAACTTGCTGAGAAATTTGATTTTCAGAACAAGTCAGAATGACTAACAGGGAACATGTGGCACTTAAAAAAAATGCTAGCTCTTAAAGGTACTTTCTGTATCTTGGGGCCAGGCAGAAGCTGAGGATCACGCTGGGTTCTTTGTCTATTTGCATACACTAGCACCTCTGCAAGAAGTAAACTCAGTCTGGCAAACAGTGCGAGAACTTCAGCTAAACAACACGCTCCAGGCCTGGTAGCCTTCCAATTTCCAAGCACTCCCCCCAAACAACTAAGACACCTATACTTTTCCAAGGAAAGTATAATATACCTTAATTTAGGTATAATTAAGGACTTATTCACCTGAGATTTGACCAATGAATTAAAATTTAAGATTCCAGGGGCGTCTGGGTGGCTCAGTCGGTTGAGTAACCGACTTCGGCTCAGGTCATGATCTCACGGTTCATGGGTTTGAGCCCCACATCAGGCTCTGTGCTTAACACTTGCTCAGAGCCTGGAGCCTGCTTCCGATTCCATGTCTCCTTGTCTCTCTGCCCCTCCCCCGCTCACACTCTGTCTCACTCTGTCTCTCAAAAATAAATAAATGTAAAAAAAAAAAAAAATTAAGATTCCTGGGACGCCTGTGTGGCTTGGTCAGTTAAGCGTCTGACTTTGGATCAGGTCATGATCTCCTGGTTGTGGTTCGTGAGTTCGAGCCCTGCATCGTCTCTGCACTGACAGTGTGGAGTCTGCCTGGGATTCTCTCTCTCTGCCCCTCTCTCCCCTCAAAATAAATAAATAAACTTAAAACAAAATTAAGATTCTTGAAACTTGATTAACTACAAAGATAGTTTTTAATCTACTCATATGTATATCACAGAACAAGACAAAAGGCCCTTAAAAAAAGATTTCAGCCTGTTTCTGTAGCAGAAACTTTTCATTCGCAACACTGTATTTCCTTAATTCCTCATGCAATTTTAGTATTTTGCTGTTCAAGAAAACAAAATTAAAACCAGAGCTAACTCCAGGATTACGTATACTAAACACGCGTCAACAACTACAACCTATTTTAATTTCATTATAAATATGGCATTTTAATGTTTAGAAGATGGTAACTAGCAGCCAATGAATAAGTCACAGTATATTTTAACTTGTTCTTTAACAGCTAGGGGTGGCATTATAGTGTTTTCCCTTTTGTCTTTTCCTATTCATCTCTGTGTATTATGTAGCCCACATTTTATTTTTTTTTTTTAATTTTTTTTTCAACGTTTATTTATTTTTGGGACAGAAGGAGACAGAGCATGAACGGGGGAGGGGCAGAGAGAGAGGGAGACACAGAATCGGAAACAGGCTCCAGGCTCCGAGCCATCAGCCCAGAGCCCGACGTGGGGCTCGAACTCACGGACCGCGAGATCGTGACCTGGCTGAAGTCGGACGCTTAACCGACTGCGCCACCCAGGCGCCCCAGTAGCCCACATTTTAAAAGTTTAACATGTCTCTCATTTAATACATGGTAATAAGCACGTTATTAACGATTTACTAAGTACGTTCCAGGTGCTTAATGGTTTACATGCATCATCTTATTCTCACAATTCTGTGATTTAGGTATTAAAGATTAAATAATTTGCACAGAGACAGTAAGTTAAAGAACGAAGAGTTATGACTCCCAAACTTAAAAAAAAAAAAAAGTATTATTTACAGTGACTACACCAACTGAATGTACTCACCAACCCCATCTACTCTAATTTAACCAATCTCTCATTGTTACACATTTAGGCTACTCCCAATGGTTTCTTGGAGAATACCCTTAAATGGCCTAAATACAGAAATCTTACTGCTTGGTCACTGTTCCAAAGGACTTCTGGTACTTGTCCTTCAACGAATTAACAGCTCCTTACTGGGACTCTAGTATCACATTGTTCCCTACCCCTTCTCAACCAGGTGCCACCGGAAAGTTAAGTCTTAAGGCACCCACTGAACATAATGAATTAACTTCTCTGTGCTCATGAAGAATGATGCTGGCTATGAATCATTATTCTCTTACAGCTTTGCTTGAGCTTTATGCACAGCTGTAGGTACACCCCTCATCCTAAATTATGGTTACATTAATTCTGATTTGTAGAATGATGGAAATAAAAGCCTCTGCCAGCAGGGCAGTGTTAAATCTTCAAGTTCTTTTGTCATTTTTCACTCTGCCCCCTACAAACTCAATTTCAACCGTCAGTTCCTGGATATGTAGAGTAGGGACAGCATCCTCTTTGGATGTGCCTCTGAAGATGTCCAAAGGTACTCACTTTCATGCGGTGGGGTGGAGTCTTAAAACACTCAATCAAGGAACCATCTCTGGTTTGCACCAATGTGTTTAGGGCAGCCTATCACCAGATGAGGCCTTTTGTTCCAGCAACCCACCAATCCTCTCCTGGATTAACATCAGTTAATGTAGATAATTTGGAAGCATGGAACCATGTTTTCATTTCATCAATTCCTTTTCCTAGCCTTTTGATGACCTCTGGTAGGCTGCACAGGCACAGCACTTTAACAAGTTTGCGCCATGTCAAATTCCTGATGTGAAGTTTATACATCTAGGTAGCGCTGATCTCTTCCTCCTCATTTTACTGAAATCTCTAGTTTCATTTGCTTTCATCCACATTCACTCATTAGCCCTTTGATCACCTCCTTGCTTCTGCACTTGACTTAAAATATTTGCAAGGGACTTAAAATATCTGCTGGGACTTAAAATATTTTTTGCAAAAACACTAGAAAACAAACAGCAATACATGCATGCCATAATGTCTGGAGACTAGGGAACATATGCTAGGATTAAAACGACTGCATCAGGTGGAAAGGAGCAAGGACCTTTGTCTTTAGCACCAGCTAAGATCACAGGGAAAGAAACTTAAAAAGTCACCCAGACAGTTAAACAGGCTAAGTTCAGACAATGGACTTTGGCAAGTTAATCAGAACACTTGATCAGATGCCAACAACAGAGCCCTGCTGAAATAAGACATGACAAGGTAAGGGGCTGTTACAATTCTGTTAGCAGAATTAGCCTGGTAAGTGGTAACAGGTAATGAAGCAGGAGAAAGTAAGTGTAGACAGCTCAGGTCTGAGAATGTATACTGTCATTATTCCTAGTAATTCCTAAGGGTGGCCAAGGCCTGGCCCACAACTGTGTCCCTGGAGGGTGGGAAACTGTGTGACACATTCATTTCTTATACTGAAACAAAGGAGGTCTTAAATGTCAGCTGAATGACAAGGAGCAAAAGGGAATGACTTAGAGATTTTGAACGAGCAAGTAATGATATGCTAAATGATGGACTTCTCTTTCTGGCTCTACCATTACCAGTGGTAGAATTCTTTTCAATTCTGAGTACTATGTTTTTTGTTTTTTTAATGTTTATTTATTTTGAGAGAGAGACAGAGTGTGAGCAGGGGAGGGGCAGAGACAGAGGGAGACACAGAATCCGAAGCAGGCTCCAAGCTCTGAGCTGTCAGCACAGAGCCCAACGCGGGGCTCAAACCCACCAGCCACTGACATCATGACCTGAACTGAAGTCGGAGGCTTAACCGACGGAGCCACCCAGGTGCCCCAATTCTGAGTACTTGTGAACTGAGACCGAAAGACACAAAGTATGACTCGTGTCTTCTAGTATGACTTGTTGTGATTTCAAGACTTTGGAAAATTCTAAGCTCTGATAATGATTATCTTCCAGACATGAAAACAGGTGGGTGGTACAGAAAATAGCAATACAGAATAATCGGGATAACCTCTGTACAGGCTGAAAACAACGAACCATTATAAAAGTGAATTTTTACATCACAACTTTCTTCTGTTTTGCTACAACTAGTTTTCTGGCAACAGGCTTTCTTATAGCATTAGCTTGAATGGAATCTAGGATTCCTTTAGAGAATCTACTTTCCCACTCTCTAGGTGGTGAATGCTTGCACAAAGGCTTCTCCTTCATCTCTTGATGGGTGTGTGAGAAGTTATGCTGATCATAGGCTTTCCTATAAAATTCAACTCTTTCAAAATGGCAAACACAAGTGACTGCTTAACGGACATGAGAGTTTTCTCGGGGTGAAATGTTTTGGAACGAGATACAGGTGATGGTTGCACAACACTTGGTGCTAAATGCCACTGAATTGTACATTTTAAAGTGGTTAATGTTCTGTTATGTGAGTTTTCCCTAGGCTAAAAAGAAAAAAAAAAAAAAAAAAAAAAAACAACTGCACAGTGCACCAGGGATCCCGTATATGCATGGTAAGCCCTGCGGTGAGCATCTGCGGTATGGACTCTGGGGCTCTCCGAGTGTGTTTGACCTTTCACCTAGAAAACGCTCACCCAGGGTGGAGATTTTTATCCTTCTTTGTCCTTTGTGAGAGCCGACCGCGGCGGAGGCCTGCTGGAGGCACACAGGGTGTTTCAAAAAGCCTCCCCTCCCCGACCCCAGGAAGAAACCCTTTGTGCGCTGCAGCCTTGATCTCGGCGAGGGGTGGGCTTTGTTGAAGCTGCGCTCTCACATCGCTCGCCGCGCTCGCCCGGAGGTCCCTCGGCGAGCTACCGCCCTCCCGGCGCACCTCGAGGGCAGGGGTCGCGGTTCCCTCCCCCAAACTCCCCGGAGTGCCGGGCGCCGAGCTCTGAAAGGCCCGCGACGCACGCACAGTCGCGCCCCTGGGCTCGCGGCGGGCTGCCCCGGCCGGCCGGGGACTCGCGCACACGCGGCGTCCCCCAACCTCCGCATGCGGCGGCGCGCGGCCTGCTGGGAAACGTAGTTCCGGGGGCGCCAAGCTCCCGTGGAGCAGCCCCGCCCGGGCTTGTTTATCTCTCCAGCCGGGGCGAGGCGGGCAAGGCGGCGACGCGGCGGCCGCGGAGCGCGCCCAGAGCCCTGCTGCCGTGACCTCCTCGAGAGGGCGGAGGTGAACCAATGTCACCCGCCCGACCGAGCGCCCCGGCCACTCACCAGGGTGAGGGCGGCCCGAGTGGGCTGCAGCTTCCTCTTGCTCACAGCCCGGACAGTGGCCCGGACTAACGAAGCCGACATCCTCGCCGTCCCGGCGCCCCGGTGCCTCGGGCCGGAACTCGGCCACCTCAGCCTCTCTCCATGGACACAGCGGCCGCATTGACGCCACAAGCTCCGGCGCACGGCGCCCCAGGCCCCGCCCCGCGCGAGCCCGCCCCCGCCACCGCCATTGGGCGGGCCGTGTGAGTGACGGACAGAGGGCGGGGCGCGGAGCTCCGGCCATGGACACGTGACTTGATAGGCGCAAGGGCCCGGGGGCAAGGTTGTCTTTGCAAGGACGGCCTCCGCGCTACGTGGGGAGTGGGGCTGGGGCGCGCAGAACGCCTGCACTTGTGGACTCTGGAGGCGTGTCGCTCCACCACCTGCCCCTGGGCAAGATGCGGCGTCACTCCTTAAGAACGCTGAGCCACGAGCGCTGGTACTCTCCAAAGCAGAAGGGTTCCGAGGCGCAGGTACACACGTTGGTCTTCCTTTTGGTTCAGCTAGGCAGTTCTTAAGAGCATGGACTTACCGCAGAATTGCGAAATAAACAACCCAAATACTCACCAGGCTACCTCCTCACCGCAGGCTGTACTGCACCGGATGTTGGAAGATGGTGCTAATGCAAGTTTCGCTTTTAGGTGCTGACTTTGGAACGCCGACCAACCCGAAGATGTGATTGGACAGATCTGTCAACATTCATAGCGAGAACCATTCCGTAAGATTGGTTGAACGCCTGTTTGTCAGACCTTGTAGTGGCTGCTCAGGGCCTCCTGCCTTTTAATTCTCCAAGTACACCTAAGCTTTAGGCATTATACCAGGCATGCACTCACAGGAAGCCTGGTCAATGGAGGGTCCAGGAAAGAATGAGAGATCCTGGAGAACAGAAGTGCTGCAGGGTTAGCAGTAGGGGGGAGGAGGAGAACATAAAGGATGGGTGGCTTTTCTCGTGGAAGTGCTAGAGGTAGAGGGGAAAAGTAGGATCTGTGGAATGGTGATGGCGAGGAAAGATTCTTGCTCAGTGTTTTGATGTGAAAAGAACTAATCAGTGTGTTTTAGAGCCCAATTTATCTTTCATCCCCTAGAGCCTATAGGTTTGGATGGTTCAGAATTCCCTTAGGTAGTTCTGTCTCCCTGCTACTGAAATAGAACTGCACGACAGCAAGAGAATGGTTATCTTTGCCTCTAAGCCCTCTAAGCACGAAAGAAGCAGTGAGATTAGGCGATGGTAGTATGGTGGGTTTGTATCTTGGCTTCCTCTCCCTAGCTCGGTGATTTGGGACGGGGTATTTTACTTCTTGTGCCCTTCCTCTTACTGATGCTATGAAGACTAAATGGAAAGCCCTTAGAAGATTGTATGGCACCTAAGTACTAGGAACTCAATAAAGGTTGCTAGTTATTCATGGATAAAGATGTCATATACTGTGAAACCGTGGAACCACAGCGGTGGATACACATGCCATTCCACATTTGTCTAAACCCATAGAACGTGTCACACCAAGAATGAATCCTAATGTAAACAACGGACTTTGGGCGATAATGTTGTGTCCACATAGGCTGTCAGTTCTAACAAATACCCGACCCTGGTGCAGGATGTGGATAGTGGAGGGTTTTGGCTTGTGTGGGGACAGGGGTATCTGGGAATTCTGTACTTTCCATTGTTTTGTTGTGAACCTAAAACTGCTCTGAAAAATAGTGTTAATAAAACGTAAAAAAAAAAAAAAAGCCATGTATCATTCTTAATTATTGAAATATCATTATGCAGTCATGTAGCACGTTACAGGTTTCAAAAGCACCCTCGAGGGGCGCCTGGGTGGCTCCGTCGGTTAAGCACCGACTTCGGCTCAGGTCAGGATCTCACGGTTCGTGAGTTCGAGCCAGGCGTCTGGCTCTGTGCTGACAGCTGGGAGCCTGGAGCCTGCTTCGGATTCTGTGTCTCCCTCTTTCTCTGGCCCTCCCCTGCTCATGCTGTCTCCCTCTCAAAAAAATAAATAAACATTAAAAAAAAATTTAAAGCACCCTCGAGCACATAGTCTCATAGCAGCCTCACCGTTTTTTTTAGGCAGGTGTATTGGCATAGCTAGTTTAAAAATGATACATAAACTCTGGCCTTTTAGTAGGGTGTGCCAGAAAGTATTTTTAAAATCTAGTTCTAAATGTTCTGATTCAAGATCCCATGTATGCTTGATTCGTTCATCTATTTAATACACACTACTCAGTTTTGTTTTAACTTGGCTGGCTGTTTTGCATGTGAGTGGTAAGTCCCATAATCTACTTGTTCGTGGGTCAGGCATACCTACTGTTATTTTAAACTGGTGTAGGTGGCTGAGCTAAACTGGCGTTAGAAGAAAGTTTTCACGACTGTGTAAGAAATATGTGAGCGCCCTTATCTCAGGGCAGCAGCTGCCCTGGGGTGTCAGGAGGCGGCCGTAGTTAACTGCTGAAGGAGTTGGCAAGCTGGAACCACATTTAGATTCCCACCAATAGGAAGGACTTAAAATAGGGAAATGTTTAACACTGTGCACTTTGGCCCTTAGTTTCAGGGTTCTAGACGTTAAAGTGTTTTCCTAGTAAGACCTCCCTTGAGCATCACTGCTCTGTGAAAGGGCAGATATGCTTTGCATTTTGCAGGCAAGGAAACTGAACTGCGCAGAGAGAGGCTACGGGGATTGCCACAGTCTGCTGGAAAACTGGCAGAGCCAGACCCTAATGAAGTCTAGAATTCCACCCGGTGAAATGCGCTAAATTCTTGACGGCTGCTGTGTAAACACACCTGCTTTCAAAGAAAAAAGTACTGAGCGCATCTTCATGGTTTTATCGGAGTTTTGTTGAATACTATTTTCTTGTCAACAAATTTCTTTTTTTTTGCCTGTAACACTATGAACCCTTTTGACCTTCCTACCCAGGATTTTTTCCACTCAGGACCTTTTTTTTTTTAAATAAAACCATTTGTGAAACACATTTGAAAATGAAAAGTATACTGAAGTCATGTCAGAACATTTTAGTAACATCTCAGAAAGTGCGCACACTGTTGATACGTACGCGCTGAGCAAGGGATTAAAACATGTAGACCGGGGATGGAAGAATAGATTTCATCTTCCTGTTTGTTCCCGAGAGGAGGAGGAAAGGAGAAGTGGGCTAGTGGAGCCTTCGTGGAGCCTGCTGAGAGACAGGCCAGCTGCGCCTCAGGGGCTGGCCTCAGCGTGGGGCAGATGCGGCTGTCCCCTGGCTGGGGCGCTGAGAAGGGGCTGTGACCAGGCCCATGCCAAGGGAGCAAAGAACCTAGGGTCATCCATTCTCCAGGGCTGGTAAACACTGGTCACTGTCCCGTCGATCCAGTGTGAGGGACTGAAATCTAGCACAGGAATTAGAATAAAATGTAGGAAGCTTTTTAACATTCTCAAAAAGATAGAAGAAAACATGGTTTCCATAAAGAGGAAGATAATTAAAATTGAGAGGAAAGGGAAGGTGGCTGAAATAAGCTGAAGACAATTATAAATGAAATGACAAAATCCACATGAGAAACAGCAAACAGCAGAATGACACCAAAAATCCAGTCACTCATGTGGAGATTAAATTTGAAAAGTGTTCCTAGCATGGAGAAAGAGGAATACTGAAAAAAAGACAAAAGCATTTTTGAGAAAAAAAAAAAAAATTAAGAACACACGTTCCCAAGATGGAAAAAACCCAACAACCAAAAAACCAAACTGGGCTAGAGATACATGGGATTTGCTTTGGTTTCAGACAAAAGTCACTGACACAAAACTTATAGGGATAAACAAACACTGGAGCATCCAAGCAGAAAAATAAAACCTACCAGGAAACAAAAATTAGGCCGGTCTCTGATTTCTGGTATCAGGCCAGAAGACCGCATCACTAAGCTTTCCAAAGAAAGTGTGACGAGAAGTGTGTGCCCGGTCAAGCTCACTTTCAAGTTGAAGGCAAGAGAAATCAGAAGAGGAGCAGCTGAGGAAAGTCACGGGGAGCAGCTTCGGCCCCGGGTACATAATTCATGCTTTACTTCAGGAGTTTGGGTTCGTTAAAGCTGAGTAAGGAACGATCGCCGATCCTACCACAACTTGCCCAGATTCTGTAGTTCCTGGCGATAGGATTCTTCCTTAACTGGAATATGTCTTCCGGTAGGTGAAAAGAAGGGCTCACAGATGTCTTATTTTCCGAGCCCTCTCCTACCTGGGAACGCTTGCCCAGCAAACACCCTCTCCGTCCTTCTCTGTTTCCATCCCCCCAAGTCTGTGCCTCTCCCCTGCGCGTTCCCAGAGCTTGGCGCACAGTGGGGCCGATGGCCAGCAGCTGGCATGAGCACGAGGAGAGGGGGCGCCAGATGAAGAGGAGCAGTTCTGTACTGCCCTCCCTCCATCCGGTTTCCTCACGACATTAGGACTCTCGCTAGAAAGGAATGTGGATAAAATTACAGGTTGAAATTCTGATTTTATTTCAAAATGATAAATAAACCGAGGCATAGTTCTGGCCACGTACTACTTCTGGAAGGGCTTGTGGAGTTAGAGAAACAGTTCCAGGAGGGCTCCAGTCAGACCCCAAAATGACACCAACCAAACTTGTGATTGGCAGAGATGGCCTCTTTCATCTTCAGGGAGTTTTAAAAGGTCTCCACCCTAATTTCGGAGTATCATAAAAAGTAAAAAGCACTTCTATATTTTGTCGTTTTTCCTTTGAAAATGTTTTTAGCAGCAAACAGGACTATTCGTTTCCCTTACTTCATTTGTAGGAGCATAGTAATTTTATGTCAACTTAAAATTAGAGAGGGGGAAAAAAACCAAAGCCCCTCAGTGGCGCTGCATACTCCGGAAGGCTCACACAAATATGTACTCGTGTTCGCGTCATCACTTCTACAAATATCAATGAAATCGGCTTGTAAATCGTAGTAAGTACAGTAGTAGCGGTTCACACATATTTGATATGCTTTCACACAAGGATTCAGTAAACAACAATAAATATAATCTCCCCTCTTCAAAACAAAAAAGGGATTTATAGATGGAAAAAAAGGGGTAATTTACTAGGGGTTTATCAGCACACCAGTTTTAGTGTGCTCTGAAAGAATTAAAAACCATGAAATTGTATTCACTGAATACTGGCCCACAATTATGCTTTTTTTTTTTTTTTTAAACCTGGCTTAAAAAAAAAATAAAACCTGGCTTAAATACATACGTCATGGCTTTCTCTTAAAATCCTTATATCTATGGGGATTTGTCGTAGGTTAAGACTCTATTAATTTTTTTTTCCTCATTAACAATTTCATTAAGTTAAAAAAAAAAAATCTGACATTTCCCTAGAGTGTTAAGTAGAAGCCTGATCTACACTGCTGTGTCCTGTGAAATGAACCTAATTTCAAAGAGAATGGGACCGCCTGAGTGGCCATTTAGAGTGCTGCATTTTCCTTCCCTCATGATTCCTGCTGGGTCCTCTTCGCTGAGGCTTTTCCCTGAGTCATATATTTACTGGAAAGGCTACCTAGAGGGGGGGAAGAAACAAAACCCAACATAAATAAAACAAGCCTCACTTTATCACAAAAGCCATAAGATTACTTCTTATTATTCATTATTTACAGAAACTTTTCACACTGGCATTGGTCACTTGTTTTGAATTGAGTGAGTAGGGCTAGGTATAAAAAGGGCACGTATGGAACATGATCAATTAAACACACACCTAGTCAAAATTCTTTCTAAAGGCAGGCAAGTTGCTAGAGTGACATCATTCTAATACAGTGGCGTGTTCATTACGTCCGTATCGGTGCAGAAGGTCAGTGGACTTTTCAAAACCCCTGCTTTGCATAGATCAGTGTCTTCGTTTCCAACCACACAGAACAGATTGCAAAAAACTCTTTGGTTAGAAATAAATATCTTGCATCACTACTTTGTGGATATGAACCTGTGGATGGTCACATTCTAGCAATAACTTATGGATGTAAAAAGGAAAAAAAAACATTTATTATATTTACAGAAGGACAGAAATGTAGATTACTAATTAAAACCATACTACAGAACAGTTAATAAGTCTTGTTCTGGAGCATAAACAAATAGATCAATGAAACAAGAAAACTGAAAATCCTTAAGTGATTACATATAAGAAAGTAGTATATGCCAAGGGTTGCATTTTTAACCAATGAGGTAAAGTATGGATTGTTCAATAACTGGTAACGTGTCAAATAAGTATTTTGGGAGAAAGGGGGCTTAGGTATCTTTCTTACAACATATCCTTCCTCTCCACACAATTCCAAATGAATTAAATCTGAGAATTAAACAGAAGAGAGTCACAGTGTAAGAAGTAGTGAATATTTATATAATTTTGGGGTGGGGAAGTTTCCTAAGCTTTACCTATGAAAAAGGCTTGCTATGCTTACTACTAAAGAATTTACAAGTCAATAGGGAAAAGATGAACACCAACATACAGCTGGGAAAATGAAAAGCAATTTTGGGAAGAGGAAAAAAAAAAGCAGGAGTATATATAACAAACATTCAGTATCATTGGGTGATCAAAGGAATGCAAATTAAAATAATTTTTGATCACCAAATTGAAGGAAGATCAGAAGGACAGAGAGGTGGGTAGGAATTTTGCTAAATGAATAGTCATAGAAACCTAATAATAACTTAAGTATGCAAATAACTTAAATGTCCAAAACTTGTGATATGGCTAATGGAATATGAGGTATGCATAGGACAATTAATAACATAAAAAGTTATAAAACCACATGAATAGTATTTTCGTAAACATGAAAAATTAAAAACAAATGAAAAATCCCATCAATCATGTTTGGTGCCTCATTCCTTATCTGTAAAATGTGGGCCCTTACACCTATCCGCATTGGGATTATTGTGAAGAGTAGATCAATTAATACAGATAAAACAACTAAACAGTACCTGGGGTACACAGAAAGTACTCAATAAATGTTAGCCATTATTAGTGCATTGATAGAAAAAGATGGGAAGACTTTACTTCCAAAACCTAAATAGTAGTTATGCTCTAGAATTAGGTATAAATGGCTCTTTTTTCTTTATTTTGCTTAACTATCTACATTTTCTAAGGTAAACATATTAAGTATGCAAATAGAAATTTATGCCCCACAGAAGCAAACTTTTCAAAGCATAGCATCTAGATGATCAACTCATAGTGAAAAATGAGTGCTATCAGGAAGAAGCAAAGCATTCTCCTGTGGTATTTATACCCTAGAGTATCTACAGGCAACAAATCTTTGATATTCTGAACCGCCCAAAGTATCTAGGATCGACTTTTCATTCAAGCGACAAAAAGTTTATATCACTACACTTCATACTGTACGTACAATCCAGATGGGTTAAAGATCTAAACAGAAAAAGTTTTAAAGGTATTGGAAGAAAATACAGATGGATGTCTTGGAAGAATTTCTTGAAAAAAAAATTTTTTAATGTTTATTTTTGAGAGACAGAACACGAGCAGGGAAGGAAGGAGCAGAGAGAGAGGGAGACACAGAATCCGAAGCAGGCTCTAGGCGCTCGAACCCATGAACCGTGAGATCATGACCTGAGCCAAAGTTGGACGCTTAACTGACTGAGCCACCCAGGTGCCCGAGGAAGAATTTCTTAAAGATGACCCTAAAATCACTGAGCCACATGACCATGAAAACTAATCATGTAAAGTCAATCATTTGATTATCTTAAAATTTAAAACTCTGGAATGGCAACAGACCCAAGTAGAAAGACAAGATATACTAGAGGAAGATACATAGAATGTATATAATAAAGGAGCAGTATTCAGAATAAATGAAGAACACTTACAAATTAATAAGGAAACAATAATGCAACAGGAAAATGGGCAAATGATAGGAACAGAGACTTCACAGAAGAACTCCAACTGGTCAGCAAACAAGTAAGATGGGCTAATGATATGAACAGGCAACTCACAAAAGAATAACTCCAACTGCTTAATAAACAAAAACATCACCACAGTCTAGAAAATACACATGAGAACACCACCAAAGTATTTTTCACCTATCAGGGTTGCTGGTGGGAGTGGCAATTATTTCAACCAATAATTGACCATATCTAACTAAACTGAAAATGCACATATGTAATGACTCAACAGTTTGACTTCTAGGTATAAAAACTATAGAATCGCTCATATATGCTCAAGGAGACTCAGAAAAGAATGTTCACTACAGCACTGTTTATAGTAACAAAAAAACAAATGCAACCTAAATGCTCACGTGCTAGGTAATGTATAAAATATTCTGTATTCATACATGGAATACTGGAAAGAAAATAAAACTAAATGTATAAATAGCAATATATATTAATTTCAAAATTACTTCATTAAATAGATATGAAAAAGCAGGTTGTAGAACATTCTTATTACATGGTATAATACATCATTTAAATTAAAAAAATCACCAAGGACACATTCGTTAAAGGCTACATATGCAAGTTTAGAAAAGAACTGGAAGAACATCTGAATGCATAACAGATGCCTCTGGGGTGGAGGGGACACGATGCATGGAGTGGGTATGGGATGGTAGTCAAAGGGGACTTGTACCATCTTAATGATCTTTTATTAAAAAAAGATTGAAAAGAACATGTGAAAAAAATAAAGTCCATTCTCTAATAGATGGCTTCTATCTGTATCTTTACATTTTCTCCAAAATGTTCACAAACTACTCTTTTCTAAGAATAGTACTAACAGTCTTATTACTGCATCCCCTATATATAAAAATACATCTCCTGGAACCTGAAGAAGTTTCATATAAAAAATGTGCATGTAAAAACGTAAAACCACCAGAAATAAAACGTGGATGAACTTTCATGTAATGAGGGGCAAGAACAAGAAATTTACAAAACTATAAGCATGACTTGAAAGGACCTGAAAGTTGGCTAGATGAAACTACTAAACCAAACAAGCAAGTGACTACGTGGCAAAACGAATCATAAATGAGGCTGAAAGAATAATAAACTGGGATGGTAGCGGTGAAGGACAGAACATGTGACAAAACATGTATGGCTTTCTATGTGGAAAGAGCTAAAAAACAAAGATGAATACCCTAATTGAAAAACACAGAAACATTAAGAAATACAAATGAAAACATGAAAAATATGAGCCTTCAATGGAGGATACAAGCCAATTGGCAAAAGGGGCTGTTGCCATGACGTGAGGGTAGGGGAAACAGGCTGTCGGGGACTCCCTGGGATTGTCAGTAATCCCGTTTTGGCATTGCTGGCATCACTGTGAAAACGTGCATACTTTTTAACCTATCGCTCTTCTGACTAGGAATTTATCCTGAGGAAGTAACTAGGCAAATGTGCCTGATAGAGTTTTATATAAACAGTGGTCTTGAAACTCGGGCACGTGTATTACTGAGCCAATGGAACAGGACAAGAGGGCAGGGAGCTTGAGGGGACTTGACGGCAGTGTTCCAAGGCTCTGGGCTGGTTCTCAGGAGGCACACCTGTCTTTCATTCACAGTTCTTCTCCTACTTTAAAAAAGAGTGGCATGTCTCCTACTCATCCAAATATTAATGTGGTATGTGGATCTGGGGTGATGAAATGCTGGTATCTGTGGTCAGTGTGAATGCTTCTAATAAAAACCCCAAATTTTTAGCTTTCATAAAATTACACTGATAGCTGTGATCATCAAAAATTACTTCCTGATGATACACTACTATGTAATTTTTGGGCATTTAGTTAAAAAGAAATGACAATAACTGAGTGGCACTGCTGTAAAACATCTTCCATTCCCTGAAAAAGTATCTGTTATTTTTAGTATCCTATCATAGAGACTACTGAGGTTTCTCCACGGTTGCCAACTATAAAAACAAAAGATTCAGGGAAAAAAAATGGTTAAGGAACATCGTTTCATTCCTGCAATAAGTAGTATTGATCCAACAATACATGAATGCATGGAGAACTCCCATCTATCTCACTGAATGGCCGTCACATTTGGTACGTGAATATAAAAATTTTGGGGGGCGCCTGAGTGGCTCAGTTAGTTGAGCATCCGACTCTTGATTTCAGCTCAGGTCATGATCTCACAGTCATGGGATCAAGCCCTGTGTCGGGCTCCACACAGAGCATGGAGCCTGCTTAAAATTCTCTCTCTGCCCCATCTCTGACTTGTGCAAAAAAAAACAAAAAACAAAAAAAAAAAAAAAACAAAAAAAAACCAGTTTTTTCACCCATAAAAAGGTCATTTTTAATGAAAATTTGTTAACATTTGATCAATTATATATTCTAATGCAAAACTCAATTTAGAAATTTTTATACTTTGACAAAGATCATAACGATCCAATGTATGTATAAATATTTTTGTTACAGATGAGTAGGATAGGCTGATTAATAAAATGCTTGAATTTTAATCTTTTTTTCTAGGATTTTAATAAAAAAAATTTTTTTACGTTTATTATTTTTGAGACAGAGTGTGGCAGAGACAAAGGGGGACAGAGGATCCGAAGCAGGCTATGCGCTGACAGCAGAGAAGCATGATGTGGGTCTTGAACTCATGAACCGCAGATCATGACCTAGGCTGAGAGGTCAGAGGCTTAACTGACGGAGCCACCCAGGCGCCCCTTAAAATTTTATTTTTAAGGAATCTCTATATTCAACATGGGGCTTGAACTTATAACCCTGAGATCAAGAGTCGCATGCTCTACCGACTGAGTCACCTGGGTGCTCCTAAAATGCTTGAAATATATATGATAAAAATATACCACCTTAAGATGGAAGTAAAACAAAGGAATTCAAGGAGGAAAGTAAAATGATATAAAATTTCTGCCTGTTAAACAGCTGTAAATGAATAGTAGCTCATATGAAAAAGCATATTAATTTCATTTGAAACATTTAAGGCTAATTGAGAAGTTTTATTTTAAAATGTCAATATTTATTTTAATTTTTTTTTCAACGTTTATTTATTTTTGGGACAGAGAGAGACAGAGCATGAACGGGGGAGGGGCAGAGAGAGAGGGAGACACAGAATTGGAAACAGGCTCCAGGCTCTGAGCCATCAGCCCAGGGCCTGACACGGGGCTCGAACTCACGGACCGCGAGATCGTGACCTGGCTGAAGTCGGACGCTTAACCGACTGCGCCACCCAGGCGCCCCGTCAATATTTATTTTAAAAGACCCTGGGCGTTATATACTTTGCAATTCTAATGAAAAATTTAGATATCAACTTAAAAATATATGAGATGTATGGGTTTTCTCCATTTTGGGGGAAGAATATGAAAGCAAAAACGTCCTGGAAGACACTGACATACCAAATATTTGAAAATAGCTAGTCCATTAATAAGGAATGATTAAATAAATGGTATATTCACATACTGGAATATCAAAAAGGGTATCAAAAAGAATGATCTGTATTCAATAAGGTCTCCCCATATTGTTTACAAAGGTACTTCTGTTATTATATTTTTTAAGAGATTTTGTTTTTAAGTAATCTCTACACCCAACTTGGGACTTGAACTTACAACTCTGAGATCGAGAGTCACATGCTCTACTGACTGAGCCAGCCAGGTGCCCTTATCATAAAGACCCCCCCCCCTTTTTTTTTTTTCAGTAGGCTTTTAAATTCTGGTCAAGGAAAAAAGTTATACTAGTATATATACATCATTATGAGGGAGAAAAGATACCACCAATCTCTTACAACATCTCCAGTTTTTAAGATTTCAAACCTCTGGAATAAATGAAGAGACAGATGTAGTTTCTTTTTGTTGAAATGTAATTTTCTTTGCAAAATAGGGGAGGATTAAGGAATAGAAAAATGTTAGTTTTTTGAGATTCTCATACTGAATAAATTGTTACACGTAAACCAGAGTAATTCACTTAAGCATAAAAATCAGTTGATGGCTATGGTTCTACAACCTCCACGTACTCCTGTTTTTTTTGTTAAAAACTTCCATTATACATTTGTCCTCTAAGTTAGAAGAGGTAAGTAACAGTGGGGCAGGTTTTGTTTACAACAGTTAACAAGGCAGTGATAACTTGAGGGATAATATGTGCCAGGTGCTGTGTGAAGGGCTTTCTGTAGATGAAATTAATCCTTACAATTGTCCTGTGAGATGTTAGCCCCAATTTATGAATAAGGAAACTGAGGCACAGAGGTTCAGTAAGCCAGCAAATGGTTGGGCTGTACTTCAAACTCAAGTATGTCTGACCTGAAAGCTCATATTCTTGACCATTCTCCCACTTAGTTTTCCTTGTTCTTTCAAAATGTGTACACCTCTTATCAACAAGACTCACCGGACATCTAAGGCATTGTGGCAGCTGTGTGTGTGAGGTGGGGGGGGGGGGGGTCACAGTGAAGAACACGGGAATTCACCGAACTGTCTATCCACCGCTCTTCCCATTTGGGAGTTAAGAATTCTATACAGCCTAGTAGAAAGGAATGGAAAGTCAGGAAAGAGAACTTGGCCGAGTGCTTATTATGGGCTGGGTGTTTGAATCTCAGGGTCTGATGGGCTAAATGGTGCCGTCAGCACTGGTAGATGAGACGTCTGGAGCCCAGAGAAGCCGGGCTCTTGCCTACGGCCAATAAGGCTAATAGGAGAGAACAGGGGCTGTCCTACCAGCAGCTCGCTGGGGGGCTACCCGTGCACCACACATTCAGCACTGTGGAAAAGAGCAGCTCTGGGGAAATTTAATACTACTTACAGTCGAGACATATTTCAGATTTATAATATAGATAATTTGGGTAAATACACTGTGGGTAAATTTGACAAGTCTTAATAGCTATCATATACTTACTTGAAGAGTTCAATTAAGATCGATTTTAACCACCCATTAATGTTTTCTTTTTTTTTCTGGTATGAAGTAGACATATTTATTGTAATAATTTTTCTTCTGTAGCAAATGCAAGTTTTAAGTTTTACAGTTGCTCAAAATGTTTATAAATATGCAAGTCTTATGCAGAAGATAATTACAGTAATCCTTATTGTCAACTGGTAATGCCATTTCCAGGTATATGTCCGGATGTCCAACATCTGTATTCTTCCCCCACTTACAAACAATTTATAAAATCAGAATAAACTTCTGCATTCAAGATGTGTAAAAACCTTCAGCAGGAGCTATGCTGACGGATGCAGTTAGGAGCATTGATGCAATCACCATCCCTACAAACTTCTGTGCTGCTTGCTACACACAGGTGCTGTCCCAGTGCTTTCACATGGATTTCTCAACATCCCTACAAGTCAGGGATGATTATCCCCTTGTAACAGATGAGGAAACTGAGTCAAGTAGAGGCTAAGCAGGTTTTTCAAGATCACAGAGCTAGAAATCACACCCTGCAATCTGCCTGTAGAGGTGATGTTCTTCAACACCCTGACCTTAGCAAAAGGAACATCTTGATGAAGCAAGGATCGGTATTTTTCCTATGTGTAATGTTCTGGAAGTATCTGTTCAAGGCTGAATCTCGTAAAAACAACATTCTTTTGGCTTGTTTACATACGGTAACTCTGTGACCCTTAAACTCTCGCAGGATCTATGGGAAGTGATCCCACAAACGGCAGTGGGTCTGTTTCCCACATCTGGCTTTCAGACGCTGCTTGTCACCCTCCTCCTCTGTCCTTCGTGGTTGCTCTCACTGTCCATCAAATTGGCTCACGACAGGGCCCCGTTCCCATTTCACTTCTGTTTGATTTTGGAGGTTTCCCACTAGAACTCTTCTTGTTTTTACATCCATGCATTCCACTGAGAACAATTACATCTTCCCTGGAAACAGCTGCTCCTGCGTTTTCTCATAGAGCCTCCTGAGTCCTTTACCTTTTCGCACACCATTCCCTTTTTAGGTAAGGGGAGTAATTCTCTCAAGATTTCTGGTTCTTTCTCTTTGAATCACCTGACCTCTGTACCAACCTAACACCCATTCCTCTTAAATTGTAATCGTAAAGAGATTTGAGGTCACTTCACATGTTTTCTACAATCATTACACAAAACAGACCAAAAAAACCCAAAAAACCCTAAAATTCACATGGCATAAAAAGAAATGCCTAATCCTATTATTGTATATACTTGAGATACTTCATCTCCATCCTGACAGAAATGGAAGTAGCTAAATAATTTCATTATTCCATTTATTTTTCTCTTGTTAACAACATTCCAAGTAGAGACAACCAAACACTCCTTGTCTGGAACTCTCTTTGCTTTCCCAGGGTGGGGTCACTGCGCCCCAGCTTATTTCAGCCTGGGTGGGTGAGCGCAGGGAGGCACTCTCTCTACCGCGGGGGTTCAGAAGGCTGCCCCGGAATCGGGAGCGCTATTTCTCAGTGACGGTAGAGACAGCTTGTCTCTTCACATTCTAACTAACACAGCCACTCTCCAATCTAAAAACAGTGTGCCCACATTACACATGCAACATATATGGACTGAGCATAAAATATTGAGTTGCTTTACACTACATACAAAAATGTCGTTATATCAATGAAGTTTTAAAATTTCAGAAACTATATAATCAAGTTAAAAAGACTACACGTGCTCTATTTGCTTATACAATTTCCCTTCTTTAAACCTACTTTATTGAAACACACACACACACACACACACACACACACACACACGGCAAAGTTACTAAGAGGGTCTTCAGGCCAGAACTCAGAATATTTGTATCAAGTTTAAAGTTTCATCCCTTCTTACTAAAAAAGTATCTCAGTATATTAAAGTTACTTTGTTTTTCCTCCCACCACCCCTCAATTTCTCCCCTTCCCTTTCAGGATCAAAAGCATACTTGAACACCAGAAAGGCCTTCAGAGCCTCCTGATCTTGCCGTCCTTTGAGCATCTGTCCACAGGCCTGGCAGGCCGGAAAGGATGCTGGGAGGTCTGGTTGCCCAGACTGGTTCCAGCGCTTCTCACCAGAAATCCCTGCAATCAGGTTTTTGTCCTCTCCACTCCAGAGGCAGGGCTCTTTTCCGACTCACTGGTGACTTCTGCACTGCCACATGCAATGCTTACTGATCAGTCTACACCGCCCCAGACTTCCCAGCAGCAGCACCCACACATGGCCAAGCCCTTCTCTGAGGCCCCTTTTCCACTGGACTCCAGGAGCCGGCTCACTTGTTCCCTCACTGACCGTCTTCTGTCAGTCTCCTTTGTTTATTTTGAGCCTCTGAATGCTTTTCTCTTTTTGTTCTGTGTTTACCTCGGAGGCGATCCCACTCCTACCCAGGCCTTCAAATACTATCTCTGCCCTGACAATACTCAAGTCTCTATCTTCAGCCTAGGCCTCTGCTCTGAACGCCCAGTTCGTACATCTCATTGGCTACCTGGCATCTCTACTCAAACACACAGCGGCCAAATTTACATGGCTAAGGCTGGACTCTTTGTCCCCAAATCTGTTCTTCCTCTTTCTCTGCACAGGAAGTCCCACTTCTGGTCTTCTAGTTGCTCAGGCCAAAAATCGTAGTGTCATCTCGGGTGCATTCTGTCCTATGCAATCATCCAACCCAGCAACAGACCATGTTGGCACCACCTTCAGAATATCCAGAGCGTGACCAGTCCTCGAGTGCCCTGCTGCTTCCACCTGAGTGTGAGCCAGTGCCGGCTCTCCCCTAAGCTCCAGCAGGAGCCTCCTCGTGGCTCTGTTGCCACCCTCACCTCTGCCCAGCAGACTTTTACAACGGGAACCTTTGCCATCAGAATTCCCACAATACCGCCTGTGCTCCAAAGCCTCCAAAAGCTGTCCATCTCAGGGAGAGAAAGAAAGCCATCCCTGCCAGCGCTCAAGGCACCTCATGATCCAGATCCATCTACCCTGACCTCGCCTACCACCCCTCCCTGCTCACGTCACTCAGTGACACGGGGGGACAATGTGGTTTTCGTTCTGTGGTAACAGTCTAACTCCAACTTCCCCTAACTTGCCCCTCTTTTTATTTCTTTGTGTAAATGTTACTTCATCAGAGACGCCACAGTCCTATCCAGCATTCCCTTCCCC
This sequence comes from Felis catus, assembly GCF_018350175.1. Lineage (NCBI taxonomy): Eukaryota > Metazoa > Chordata > Mammalia > Carnivora > Felidae > Felis > Felis catus. Next base: position 27,065,465 of record NC_058380.1, read on the forward strand.
TTCCCTGCTTTGTGTTTCTTAGCACCTGTTGCCATAGGGAATATTTACGCCTCTCTTCTGACAAGGATGTGGAGTAAACGAGAGAAGGGGCTGGTCCACTGCTGTATTGTCAGTGTTGAGGCCCATATTCTGTGCTTAGAGGCTGGGCGGTAGGGGGGTGGTGGCTTAATCACTATTTGTTGAAGGAATGAATAAATGATGCAGCCGAGAGAAGGAGAGGGAGGGGGGCGGAGAGGGAGAGGGAGAGAGAGATAGAGAGAGAGAGAGAGAGAGGAGTTCAGGCCAACAATTTCTTTCTTTCCTTACTTTTGTGTATGGTAGATAGTCTCATGAGGAGAACATACTGCTGACAAGACAGTGGCAATTTCAAATCAGAAACAAAAAGCGTGGAAGAGGAACAAATAATTAAAGGCTATGGTTCTTACTTAGGGGTGATATAGGAACCACCTTAGAGCACAGGCTCTAGCCTAACCTCTGAAGGGTGGGGGGAGGGCAGCTGTATTTGTAAAAGTTCCCCAAGTGATTCTGACGTCCAGTCCCTGTTAAAACCACATACTCAAAGGAAGCATCTCAAAAGGCATGTGGTAAACTATGCAATAAATAAAATAACACACATTTGTTTGTTTTTTTTTAAACCCACATACCTGACTGGGGACTCAAAAATATGGTTGTTTTTTGTTTCTTTTTGTCTTCATGTAAAAGCACTGCCTAAAAAATGAAATAGACTGGTTTACAAAATCGAAAGGAAGAGCATCTGAAACAGCCTTAAAATCGTAACCATATCCAGAGAGGGCTGAAATTAGGCGTGTGGAAGGCAGAACTCTGCAAGTTAATTGAAAAGCAAGACAGAGACTCAGGAGCCCTGGAAGCGCCCCTGCCATCGGCACACAGCAAGCCTCACCACACGCGGCGCGGGGGTGCTGAGGGAGGAGCCAGGAGCGTTAGCCAGAAGGAAGAGGCCAGGGCCTGGGGCGCCCAGCACCTCGCCGAGGACTAGCACTCGGGGAAGTGCGTGCTGACAGACAGATGAGCCAAGGGCCTCCTGCTCAGGTCTGAGCTAGGTTTACCTGAGCAAATGTGCCAGTTGGTCTCAAGGGACTAGGTGGAGAAGGGGATCCAAACACACAATCTGATTTAGACATACCTGAGGAAAAAATTAGCACTTTTTGTTCTCACTGTAAAATGAAAGCAGTAGCCCCGTTTTCAAGCTCTCACAGAACATTTTTCTGTGGATGTGACAGAAGTTCCCACTGAGTATACTGTGTGGACAAAATAACGTATTTGAAGAAACGCGAGGGGGCAGCATAATTTTCGGACAGGAAGAAGCAACTGATTTACTCTGAGTTGCTGCTGGAGGAAACGCCCCGTTCTCTCCTCCCACTCCCCCCTTCCTATCTACCCATCCCTGCCCCGGGATCCCCCTGGCTCTCCTTGACTTGCTGCTACTGCCCCTGCAGCCTTCCAGAAGCGCCGCTCTACCTGGAGAACTTCACTAGTAGACAACGTAGAACTTGCTACCCACTGGGAGCGAGGAACCCATCAAAGCTGGGGGGATGCAGGGGCATCCCTTCACCTCTGTGTTGTACCCAAGAGGAGCACGATGATAATGTGCTTCGTGCTACTAGTAAACACACACCGCCCGTTCTTCAGAAGGGTCTACAAAAATAACTGGTCGAACTTCATTACGTCTTATCTGTGCTGTTTCCAGTTTCCTCATCTGTAAACTGGGGTTATCGATACCGCCTCTCATGGGGCTGGGGAGAAAATCAGAAGAGACTGCCCGCGTAAAGTACTTAAACTAGTGCCCGACTGAGTGAACGTTAGCTGTGGCTATTATTTTGATTTCTCTTAAATAGACTTACTCTTATAATCATAAAAGATCTGGTCTATGTAGCACGTCAGGGCACAACGAGTTTGAATTTAAATTTGTCTGAGTCCCTTAGAAGCAGGGCAAGCTGTAACTTCCATAAGCACTGAAGTCCCATTTTAAAACCAATAATTAAATAATTTAAAAATATACTTTCCATATAAAGCTCCTTTAAAAAAAAATAAGTGCTCTAAAAATCTTGTCTTTAAAAAAAGAGACACTATATTGCTGCTATGATATAATAAAACGGAAGAGAGGTACGAGGGTTCCAGGGACAATGACCGTAGAGTACTTTAAGGGAATTGTCAGCAGTGCTGACTTTTTTCCACTGTCCATACACATATGCAATTGAGGACAAACATGAAAGGTTACTACTTTAATCTAGAAAATGACTTCCCCGGGTTTCTCTTCTATGCCAATCAGATTCCATCCACTCTCTCAGGTTTGTTCGGAGAAACAAAGTGAGGGTGTGTAAACCGCTCTGTAAATCCTAACTTTTTATACGTACACAGAAGGTACCCCCACTGCTAACAGTCTGTTAAAAAGATGCCCAGAGTGGACGCTTTACCCATTTAAGAGAAAGGGTCAATGCAGATCCAACAACTCAAAGGGACAAGAAGTATGGATGATTTTCAAGTATGGACTGGTCATCTATCTTTCCTCATCGTAAGAATAACTCTGCTCGCTGCAGGAAAGTATTAAAACAGTCACATCCTCCTCTCTTCCGCGGTTAGAACCACCAGTCGCCGTGTAACAGAGTTCCTTTCAGTGCCTTTTCTAGGCATGTGCATGTACACAGGTAAAGAGAAGTACCAGTGGCTCACTATCCACCGCGTGGGGTCCTGACATGATTCTGCTGTGCCTCCCCCACGGCCAATCAGTGCTTCCACTTCCAAAGTGCACCTACTGAGAAGTGAAGCTCAAGAGGCGGCATGTTTTCTGGTCACTCGGGCTAGGGTTTCTAGGCACTGGGGATGACTGGGTTTTCCACTCACTGATCATCTTAGAAAAGTCAACCAAATGACTTTTATAAGCCTCTAAATGAAACCGGGAATAAGTTTAAGACATCTAGAAGGTCAGGGTTAAAGAAGAGGGAGGGTTCGCTTTCTTCAAAACGAAATCTTCCTCAGTAAGTAGGTTTGTTAAAGAAATAAATATATCTAAAATAGTAAAGGGCTTTAAAAGAGAGATTTCCCTTGAGATGCCAGGGCAAACATCGAGGTATGACCGGTATCCATACCTGCAGAGCCTTTAAATTGCGGGCATTCCTTTTTAATGTGCCCTTCTCTTCCACAAATAAAACAACGTTTTTCTCGTAAGTCTTTGTCATCCTGCCTCTTCCATTTTTCCACCGGTGGCCTGAGGATTTTCTCTCTGCCCAGGTCGACAGCTGTCCTCACTGGCTTGGCTTTCTGGGGCGTGCACTGCACGGGCTTCTCTTCTTTTGTCAACACGTCCCTCTCTGTGTGCTTGTTCTGAATGTCTTTGTCCTCTTTGCTCCTCTTCTCTTTGTTCTCAGGGTATCTTTGGTTCAGGGTATCTTCCTGATCACGCCGCCGCCTCACTCTAGAAGATGATATAACACCAGTAGGAAAAATCTAGACAGACACCTGACCAAATATTAAGAGCACTCCAGGTTTGGGAGATGACCAGAAACAGAAAGTGTCAGAGGGGAAAACAAGAATTTAACAAATGTTAAGTCCATCTGCTCTATCAAGAAGCAACCTCAGGGTGATGGTGTAGGTTTTCTTTTTGATTTTCACAGTTACTCTAGTGCCATAAAACCAGGGTTTGCAGTTAGTGGAACTCCCTGGGTTAGTACCCTACTGTGATACGGATGTGATGAAACTCGAATTCTCCTGGGGGTGAATTCTTGAAATTCTGCGGCCCATTCTTTACTAGGCACTAGAAATTTAAGCCATGGAAGTTCCAGTTCACAAGGAAACAAGGGTTAGGAGATTTATGTTCTTAAAACGTTAAAAACATTTCTTTCTTGTCGTATCAGTGATCAGTGACTATTATCTCAATAAAAAACCAAACTACTAAATAAGAGCCTCAAATTCTAGATGGTGCCTTATTTTAAGTAGCCTGTTTTTCAAATGAGTACTGTTGTCCAGCTAAGACCACACCACCCAAAACAACAGTTCGTCCCAAGCAAGCAACCCAAACCTCCCCCCTCCCCGACCCTCCTGCAAACATCACCAGAAGCATGGTGACCAAACTGAGCGGCTTCGCCACGGCAATTATTAAGGGTTAAACTGCATACAAGTGAAGGGTCCTATCTGGCAATAAACTGTAGACGAGTCTGGTACAGCTCAGTTCCTGTACACTGGAAGTGTCACTGATGTCCTGAAGGAACTCATTTCACTTTTCTCATCTCTTCTTTCACCCCTGTTGGAGAGGCCGGTGACCGAATGGCTGAGTAACAACTGGGGCAGTGACCAAAATGAGGAAAGGGGACCAGGCCTGGAAGACTGTTATCTGGAAACTCGAGGGACTTCTGGTCATCCGTGCTTAAAGGCGTGTTTTAAATCACTTCATATTCATTGCAAAAAATCATTTATCTGAGAACTGCTGGATTTAACACAAGTTTATTTTCTGTTACAACAGAACCTCATTTAAAAATTGGTACAATAAGAAAGTAAAACAGAACCACCCCTTTTGAACACGGACTTACTTTCTCCTCATAGGACAATCCTTCATGAAGTGTCCAATTTTCCCACAAATTCGGCAACATCTATCATTTGGTGCCAGCTCTCCTTCAGTTAGCACTTCTGGATCAAAAAAGTATTCCTAGCGGAACATACATATAGAAAACTATGAACGATTAATGTGAGGTCAAAACACAACAACTAACCAGGTATCGATCGGAAAACTTCTTTTGAATAACGATTACTATACTGCTTAGGGACAGTTTTACCTAAATTTCATGTTGGTTTATTCCTTTTCATCCCGCGGCCCACAGTTTCACCCTAACCATAAAGGGAGCCTGTTTTTCCAGGACATTTCTACACGAGAGCATCACCCATGCCCGTGAGTCAGCTTCCCCAGGACGCGGGGGAAGCCGCGGCCAGCTAAGAAGGCTTCGCTTTCTCATAAAATGAAAAGGCTAGAACCCAATAAATTGAGGATTATGATTTGCATTACACAGACTACATAGAGCAAAAGAAAGGAGCCATGTGTTGTTGCTTTGTTTTGTTGTGGCTTTGGAGAAACATATCAAAAGGAAGGGAAGACAATGGCTGGAGTGAAGCCTCCTTGCCACTGAAATTAAGGTGAGGACCGGAAGGGAGCACGGCCATCACCTGAGAGCCTGTAAGAAATCCAAGTCTTGGGCCCTACCCTAATCCCCTGGATTAGAATCCCCAAGGACAAAACCCCCAAGAAGATCTGCTGGATCAAGTTTCAGAAGCCTTGGCGTAGAGGGCAGCCATGGCATATCTAGCCAAAACGAGACGCACAGACACGATCCAGTGCTGAGGATACCCCCATACTCTTAATACACTCATATGCTTCAGGCTCGTTTAAAAAGTCTTTATAAAGAAAATTAGTGAAGGAAAAAAAAATTTTATTTTTAACAGAAAACCCTCTAGTTTTTGCTCACTGAAGGGAATTTTTGTGCAATTTGGCTTTGTTTTCAAAAAAAATTTTTTTTTCAACGTTTATTTATTTTTGGGACAGAGAGAGACAGAGCATGAATGGGGGAGGGGCAGAGAGAGAGGGAGACACAGAATCGGAAACAGGCTCCAGGCTCTGAGCCATCAGCCCAGAGCCTGACGCGGGGCTTGAACTCACGGACCGCGAGATCGTGACCTGGCTGAAGTTGGACGCTTAACCGACTGTGCCACCCAGGTGCCCCAATTTGGCTTTGTTTTTAATGAGTCTGGTCCCATAAAAATCTTGAGTATCAGGTTATAGGACACCAGCGAGCTTGCCAGCACAAGTGACACTGACTCTCTCCTGGTCCCACTAAGAGATGCATTGCTCTCAAGTAGACTGAAGGATCTAGACTTCATATGAGCAGGTGGAGGACCCTTAGTTGTGTGCGAGCTGGGCTTGGCACAGGCTGGCACGGAGCTGAATGCTGCTGGAACAGCAGTGCCATCTATGTGCGTTACCAAGGAAAAGCAGCAGCGCCAAAAGGCCTATTTTCCCACCCAAATTCCACGTGTGGCTGTTTCTCCCTGTTCTCCTGATAAATGGCCTCAGAACTGGGATGTTTAGAAAAAGGGATTCTAAAGGGAATTAGTAAAGGGATTACTTTGTATTGCAACTGTTTATCTTGGCTAGCTTCGCCAGACTTTCAAGAGTATTTATTACTGGAGTCATGTGTACAAACTAGGTGCTTAATAAAGGCTTTTACTTTTTATTTATTTTTCAAATAAACTTAAAAAAAGTATTTTTTAATGTTTATTCACTTCTGGGAGAGAGACAGAGCATGCGTGGGGGAGAGGCAGAGAGAGAGAGGGAGACAAAGAATCTGAAGCAGGCTCCAGGCTCTGACCTATCAGCACAGAGCCTGATGCGGGGCTCGAACTCGTGAACCATGAGATTGTGACCTGAGCTGAAGTCAGATGCTTAACCAACTGAGTCACCCAGGTGCCCTAATAAAGGCTTTTAGAATTGTTTTTTGGTATTTCCAAAGGACACTTACCATTTTTGACGGGTAGTCCTTCGGAAATCCTTTGACTGGAATACCAAACACTCTTCTACCATTAATAAATGCTTTCATTATAAAATTTGTCACTGAGAAGAAAAGAGTTAAAAGTGCTCAGTTAGATGGATTAAAAGGAAAAGGGACCACATTAACATTTATAAACAAAGCAACTTACTTTTCCTCGATAATCCAGCTCCAAGATTGTGATTCAAATCAAAGGGATCTACATAAAAACAAATTAATGAGAACAAAAAAGATAATGAAATAGGAAATGCCACTATTCATACATTAATGTGTGCATAAAAGACAGAGGAAGTATTACATACTTTATCATTAATAAAAGTACAGTTGACCCTTGAACAATGATAGGAGCACCAACCCCCTACAAGGTCAGAATTCCACACACATATTTAGAGTCCCACAACACTTACTACTAATAGCCTACACTTGACCACAGCCTTTCCTATAACATAGTTGATTAACATATATTTTATATATATATTACATACTACATCCTTATAATAAAGTAAGCTAAAACAAAGAATATGTCGGGGCACTTGGGTGGCTCAGTGGGTTAAGCATCCAACTCTTGGTTTCGGCTTGGGTCATGATCTCATGGTTTGTGAGCTCGAGCCCTATGTCGGGCTCTGTGCTGACAGGTGCAGAGCCTGTTTGGGATTCTCTTTCCCTCTCTCTCCCTGCCCCTCCACTGCTCTGTCTCAAAATAAATTAATAAATTAAAAAAAAAAAAGAAAACATTAAGAAAATCATAAGAGAAAATATATCTACAGTACTGTATTTATTGAAAAAAACTCACATTTAAGTGGACCCACGCAGTTCAAACTCATGTTGTTCAAGAGTCAACTGTGTTAAATGACTTCCTTTTTAATGAGTTTCAAATGTGTAATACAGCTAAGTAATATATATTCCTAAATATAAGTCAAGTGTTTTCTCGAAAGTGTCCATCAGAAAAGAAGGTGTTACTTTATGTTTGATTCTCTATAGACTCCTTCCTATTATGAGGAGTTGCTTCACTTTAAACAACAAAATATTGTTTGGAGAAGACCTATTAATCGAATATTATCTAAGGGTGCTAGTTTGGGAGGCATATAGAGGTCACAAATAGACTTAAAACATTTTAGCACTGGATGTTCCTGCTAACTAACAAGCATTTTAAGGATCACATCAGTCATCCTGGAGATCATAAAACACAAGATAAATTAAGACACACACACACACACACATACACACACACACACACACACACACACACACCTGCCCTATGCTACTCAGACCTCAGTTTTTAGTAAAAGCTTCATGAAGGACTCCCATATGATCTTAAATGTGTGCATCTTAAATGCACTAGGTAGGTATATATATATATGTTGGGTTCTGGAATATTATTTATTAGATGACCCAGAAAGTGGTAGGAAAGATGGGAAAAAATGCTGATGTCAAAGATTTATTCGAGATCTGAATAAATTTGTTCATGAAATAAATGGAGGTAAAGCACTATTTCTAATTTAAAATACTATTTTATGTATGATTTAAAACATACATACATAATAATTCATGCTTTGAATGTTTAATTATTTCCAATAAATGCCTAAAAATATTCAAGAAAAGCAATGGAAAAAAAAACCCCAACCCTTTTTGGGGATTATTAAGAAAATGGAGGACTGCATGCATACAATATATACAAAAAGAATAAAGATGGGGCATCTGGATGGCTCAGCTGGTTAAGTATCCAACTCTTGGATTTCAGCTCAGGTCACGATCTCATGCTTCAAGAGATGGAACCCCATGTTGGGCTCTGCACTGACAGCGTGGAGCCTGCTTGGGATTCTCTCTCTCTCTCTCTCTCTCTCTCTCTCTCTCTCTGGCCCTTCTCCGTTCTTTTTCTCTCTCAAAATAAATAAATAAACATTAAAAAAAAATCTTTGAAAAGGAGTAAAGAAGTAAAATGAGGCATCTTTCTGGTTGTCTGTTATGCTTTTAATGTGCAATAAGTGGGGCACACCATTCGGGATAAAGACTCAGTAGCACGTTACTGGAGTGTAGAAGCCTTCACTCAGTTTGACCCTACACTAACAACTGCTTTCAGAAGGTTACCTTCCTAGTAGGTCTGGTCACATTTTCTTCTGGTAACTTGTACATGTATTTTTGGTTGTTGCTTAATGTAGCAGAGACACTATAATATTAAGCTACTGTACAGTAAAAAACATCACTGTCACCACCACCCCTGGAATTCCTCCATTCTAGAAGAGCTGGTTAAAAGTCTTCCTTCTAAGGGTGCCTGGGTAGCTCAGTTGATTAAGCTTATCTGGCTCTTGATTTCAGCTCAGGTCATGATCTCATAGTTTCATGGGTCCGAGCCCCAAATCGGGCTCTGTGCTAGCGGTGCAGGGGGCCGCTTGGGATTTTCCCTCTTTCTTTGCCCCTCCTCCACTCACGTGCTCACATGCATACTCTTTCTCTCTCAAAATAAATAAATTTTTTAAAAAGTCTTCTTTCTAACTTAGCCTATTACTAATGGTTCATCTGAAAGGAATGTAAAAATTAGAAGATAATGAGACTTCAAAAATTAAAAACAATATATGAACAATTGGAGACGGTAAGGACCCACTGTGATAATGGAAAGGTTTAAGACAAAGTTCTGTTTTTGACATATGACATCCTAAAAAGTTAAAGTCATATCTAAAGCCATAGTGATCTGAATTTAATTTTACAAATGTTCACAGTATCTTAATGCTGCCAATAGGCAGAAGTAATGACGGAAACATAACCTAAAGTAACACACATGATTTAACGAATATAAGTGTATTTCCAAAAAAATAAAAGATTAAAACCAATAAAATATTTTTTAAGCCATTTCTCAGTTCAGTTTTAAACATTTAAACTCCCTTTTGACCCTAAAATTAAAATCCCACAAACTGGAGGGGTGCCTGGGTGGCTCAATCAGTTAAGTGTCCAACTCTTGGTTTTGGCCTTAGGTCATGATCCTGCAGTTGTGGGATCGAGCCCCATGTTGGGCTCCGTGCTGAATGTGAATGCTGCCTGGGATTCTCTTTCTTTCCCTCTGCCCCTCTCCCCCACTCATTCTCGCTCACTCTCTCTCTCAAATTAAACAAACAAAAAATATATAGTAAACAATTGACTACAAACATACATGGCCCACGGATCCTTGCATTCAATGGAAGAAAAGGCTTCAGCATGGGCAAAAGAAATGCCAAAGTTTACATATAATTACTTGTAGGTAAACCCCTTCATCAATAAATAGCAAATAAGGATCTTGAAAATTCAATTAGTGCCCACTTTTCAAACCCTCAATTCAGAAGGTGTTAAAAGTCCCACTCTCTCTCTTTTTTTTTTTTAAGTTTATTATTTATTTTGAGAGAGAGAAAAAGAGAGAGAAAAAGAGAAAGAGAGCGAGAGAGCATGTGAATACACAGCGGGGTAGGAACAGAGAGAGGGAGAGAGAGAGAATCCCAAGCAGGCTCTGAGCTGTCAGCGCAGAACCTGATGCAGGGCTCAAACTCACAAACCATGAGATCATGACCCGAGCTGACATCAGGAGTCAGATACTTAATCAACTGAGCTACCCAGGTGCCCCCAAAGTCCCACTCTTTTAAAGCTGCCTTATCTCTATTGCAAACTTATTCTCCACTAAGTGTTCAACAAAAGTCAAAGATGTGTCATGGTCAAAAGAGTTCTGAAGTGGGGAGAAGCCCCACAGGAGGACACCAGTCATTTAAAAATGTCTTTTTTTTTTTTTTTAACTTTTTTCCTAGTGCTTATTTATTCTAGGGTGGGGGACAGGGAAGGAGGGAGAGAGAGGGAGAGGGAGAGAGGGAGAGAGGGAGAGAGGGAGAGAGGGAGAGAGGGAGAGGGAGAGGGAGAGGGAGAGGGAGAGAGAGAGAGAGAGAGAGAGAGAGAGAGAGAGAGACTGAACACGCAGGGGAGGGGCACAGTGAGAGAGGGACACAGAATCCGAAGCAGGCTCCAGGCTCTGAGCTGTCAGCACAGAGCCCAATGAGGGGCTCGAACTCACAAGCCGTGAGATCATGACCTGAGCTGAAGTTGGATGCCTAACTGACTGAGCCACCAGGCACCCTTAAAAATAACTCTTCATCCTGGAAACAGACAAGTGTGCTGATGTGGACAGTAACAGAATGGCAGTGCTGCACATCCCAGCTGGTGGCTCCCTGTTGTTCTCTGCAGGGATGGAGAACGATGCCCTCCTAGTTCAAACTCTATATTCTATTCGATTTTAAGCTTCATTTTATTTGTACCTTCAATTACAATGTATTTTGAGGTCCACTGTTTCTTAAAAGTTGTAAGCAGACTTTTTCTCCTGATGCTAATAACATGTTCTTTAAAATCAAATTCTTCTGTGTAGAATCGAAGAAGTCCCAACCATAGCTGCCCAACAGATTCTGTATTTTTCCCATATTCTGGCCAATAGGTGGGCTAGAAATAGAAGGGAACAGAGATATCATGCTCTATAGTAAAGTGTTAATATCTATCTTCATTTGTATCTTAGGGAGTAAGTTTGGACTTATTAACTGGAATTTAAATACATAAAAATATAATTCTGTAACTTTTCTCTCACATTTTAAAATACCATTTTCATGACTTTATTAATCTCTACCCTGTGGCCTGGAGATAGGGAAAGCTCAGGGTTTTAAATGTCAAACCCCCGAGGGCATGTTTGTGGAAGAATCTGGAAATAGATTTTAAGAGCCTTGATGATGCCTGGGTTATTAGATCTTTGAACTCAAAGAAAGTCTTTCCAAACTGTTTGCAGAAAACCACTTAGCAAATATTTGTTCATTTGAAATAAAGCTACATAGCCATTTGGAATTAACAGGCATTAAAGAAATCCTACATATAGTCCCTGGAAACTCACCTGACTTAATTAAAATGTTTTCATTTTTATTAAAATGAAAATGTTTTCAACTTCAAAGGAAACATCTATATAGGCTAGTTTTTTTACTATCATAATATAAATAAATATAACAAGTGAAAACATAGTTGTTGACCATTACAGCACAGCATAGTACAGCTAACTTCTAGTCAAGGATGTAAAAAAATCTTTACTCTTAAAATACGTACCAGTTCATCTATTTGATCAAAAAAATAAATATTCCAGCCATCAACAAATATTTCAGGTTTCTTTTCACCTTTGTATATCTGAAATTAATTTTTAAACTATTAGTATGGATTACAAATTTAATGCATTGATACAAAAATTTGTAGGAAAATAGTTAAAAATTTAACTACAGAATCACAGAATATTAGAGAAGGAAGAGGGCTCAAAGATCACCCAGTTTTACAGATGAGAAACACAATTTCTTTTACTAATACCTCTTGAAGGACAGGAATGACTGGTGGATTCCTCTGCTGGAGAAAATATAGCACCATAAGCGTGTATGCGTATGACGATAAGCTGCCTCTAGAAGCATCACCGATATCACACATCTAGAGGGAAGGAAAATGAGGAACAGATCACCAATGTTTCCTGCTAAATTTGCAGCTATTCTACTATCACTAAAAGGAAAATGCTTCTATTGGGCATTAACAAAAAAGTTACATTTTCAAATGCCAAAGACCAACCAGAAGGACATCAAAAACAAAAACCCCCAACCATCAGCCACTAGCAAGATTAGATTATCGTACGTAAAACTTAAGACGACAAAATTTTAGCTTGCCACAAGCAGGGTTCCCAAACTAGTTAAAAGAAGCATTTAACATGGCTATCATTCTTTAAAAAATATAGACATGTTTTCAACTAAGTTTGAAGATGCAACGAAATTTCTAATGAATCACAACAGGAAGCATACTCACCTTTGTAAACACTTTCATGGTATAGCATAAATATTTCACTCTGGGATCAATGGCTGAATAAGCAGATAAGAGCCTTGTGTTATGAAGGGCCTGTCAAAAGGAAAATTGTAAGTTACCAAATAGAAGAAAAACATTTAAACTGGAATATTCTGAAAAGGTTTACAGTGTAATTCACTTTAGATTGAAGACATTTAGACTGACACGAGTATTTTCCCCCAAAGATGAGCTTCATTAACTTACTAAATAATAAGAATTATACATGACATCTGAGCTCATGACTTCCATGTTAATATGTCCTTAGTCTGAACATTTCTAGAAATAAGGGCTATTAAAATAATTCCATCTGTGTAGACGTAAGGATCCCCCACTTCACCCTGGCATTATTTAAACTGAATGCCCATAGCATCCAGAGAAGGTCCAGAAAGCCCTGCAGGAAACAAAGTGTGAGACCAAAGACACACACACGGTCCAAAATTAAAACAAAATTCAAGCCAAACAAAAAGCACCTGCCGCTCGGACCTCATAATAAATAAATACTATCTTAACTCTTTGTTAAGAGAGTCTGCCAGGCAAAAGGCAAACACTCCTAATGAAAACAACGAATAAGATCAAAGGAATGGCTTAATTTTACTTGCTATTTTGTAAATTAAGAGCCATTCGTTCCCTTTCATCTCCCTAAAGAAAAGTCCTGGGGAAAATCTTACCAGTGTGTTATACAAGCTGATGTCCACCTCCAGACCACTTCTCAAATGGAAGAACTTTACAATTGGCACCTTTGCTGTTGTAATAGGCAAGATGTTTCTAAGACCTAGGTTAGGAATAAGAGAGTACTGTTAAATACAGCAGCTGGGGCCATAAGCGGTTCTTATGTTAATATCCCAAAATAAGACGATGTAAACCGAACTCTGGCTAGTTTCACTGCAGTCACTAGGAATACTCGATTCTGTTACTAAACATCTGGGAAGACTCTTCTGGCAAAGTTTGTATTTGTTAAACACATCGATATCTGAAGTACAAGGATGAATGGGGTAGCCACTGTCCTCCAGGAATTCACTGGATCATGTGCATGTGTATAGGGCTGTCAGTCTGATAAACACCAGAACAGAAGAAACTACTACAGAGTCTAGACTACTCGGGCTCTATCTATTCTCTCCACGTGACTATATCTAATACAGAGAAAAGCCTACAGGGTGATCATCTGAATCCTCAAAACAAAAGTTATGCATCATGGAGCTAGAAGACAGTGAAAGAACAGAATCAAGTTCAATAGGAGAGGAGTGAATTGCCTGAACCAGGCTTTGAAAAAGGAGAGCAACAGGTTAAAAACAGAGGCGGCTGAGGGGATTTAGGAGGCAAGGGAAAAAAAAGCACATAAGGACAGGGCAAATGCCTAAAGCAGAAAGGATGTTCGAGAACTTCCATGGGATCGTGAAGGCTATTGAGTCGACTTGACGGAAAGGAATGAGTGATAGGAGATGGGGTAGAAACCAGGAAGGGCCCAAATAGAGAACATATATATCCTGCTAAGAATTATCCTTAGAGGCAAATAGACACCAATGAACTGTATAAGTTGGGAAGAATCACTGGCCATATCTATTCGGACAATGCCCCTGGCTATGGACAGACTGGAGGCACCCGGAATGGAGGCAGAGTGACCATTATAAAAAATGATCTGGACCTGAACTACCACGGTGGCACAGAGATGCAGAGAAGCAGCAAGACAGGCTTGAGAGCAGGTGTACCTGGATGGGCTGGGGAAGTGGAGGCGGTGGGGGGTGGGGGATAAGCGAGAAGGAATCGCTGTTAAGAGTAAGAGCTACTGGTTCCTGAGCTCCTAGGATCCTTCACTAACATTACCTCCTAAGACTAACCACCTTCACCCAACAGATTGAAAGACAGAGCCCCAGAGAAAGTAACTTGCTTAGGAATATGCAGCTAGTGGGGCACCTGGGTGGCTTAGTGGGCTACGCATCCGACTCTTGATTTCAGCTCAGGTCACGATCTCAGGGTTCATGAGATCGAGTCTGGAGTCAGGCTGATGGCATACAGCCTGCTTCGGATTCTCGCTCTCCCTTGTTCTCTGCCCCTCCCCTACTCGCCACTCTCTCTCTCTCTCAAAATAAATAAATAAACATTACATTAAAAAAAAAAAAAGGAACATGCAGCTAGAATATGAGCTGTGGAGCCGAGATTCATGTGTGGGTGTGACCAACTCTAAATTTCTACTGAACCTATTCTAGGACGAATGAATGATCACTTGACCCATTTTGGTGGATCCAAGGATGTCAATGTCAATGACCAAGAAAGTGGATTCAGAAGGAAGAGTGGGTTGCAGCAGAAGGAAGGTAAAGAGGAGCTCATTCTGAGATGGAGTTTGAGGTTTTTCTCAAAAAGGTAAATGGCAATATCTAGAGGGCAGATGCACAGTGATCCAGAGCTCAGGGAAAAAGTATGTATATGACAGAAGAAATTACAGAAAAATACATCTGTGTGGGAGACAGAGGAGGTCTAACTTACATTGACGTTCGAATCTGCTGAACACTTGGCGCATGCCAGATGCCGTACTTAAATGTACGACACCTTTCTTAACCTTAAATCCCATTATTGCTGATCTACTTCTGAAGATGAGGAACGGAGCACTTACAATGAGGCTGAGTGTCTTTCCAGGCACACACAGCCAACAAGTGGGGAGCCAAGGTTTAAAAGCAGAGAATCTGATTCCAGAACCCCCACCAACTACTCTGTTACCCTGCCTCTAAATTAGATAGCCTTTTACTCCATTTCCTTCCCATTCTAGAATTTGACACTAGCCTGTCCCATTACCAGCCTGTCCTCTAGGATTTATCCACAGCACATCATCCTGGTTCTTGTCAGTCCAAGGGCTCCTTTTTCAGTGTCCTTACTTAATTTCTACCCACAGAAATTAAGGCCTAGTCCTTAACTTCTCTCAAATGATCCCTTAGAATTGTCTTATTCTTCGTCTTTCTTTCTTCAAGGATTTCAATACAAAACTGTTTTCTTTTGTTCTTCAGTCCTGACAACTCTGTATTTCCAATTGCTTGCTGGACTCTTAGAAATTAAACCTTTATGGCAAACTAAACACCTCCACATGGTGTTCTCTGCCAACGTCCCCATTTCCCAAGTATCCAGACATTAGCCTGAACTCTTAGTTCTTACTTGTAGGTACCAAATCTAGGAAACTTCCCCTTGGGAATCTCTCCTATCCTTTTTGTTTTAGTTACGGTCCTTCTAACCTGAATTCACTTAGATTATACCTGCCCTGGGAGACTCTACCAGTTGCCTAAAAAGCTTAGTTTTTATTGGGTTGCTCTTCTCTTGGAGAAACTTCACTGGTTTCCAAATATCTGTGGGCTTTCCTTTATATACTAATAGTAACCACTTGAAGCTCCTCTCTACAAGTATTGATCTTCCCACTGTCGACACTCCAAAATATACTACAGCAACACTCACATTCAGGTGCACGTCCCGTTAGGAATGACTTCTCTTTTATCCTTTTTGAATCATACTCATCCCCTGAGATCAGAATAAACCCATCTCTTACATGAATCTCCCCTATGCAACTCTTGCCCAGAACTTCTCTCCCCTTAGAACTTACCAAACACTTACTGCAGCTTCTGACTCATTCTGAAAAATGAATACTACCTTACAGTGTTACATGGTCTGTGAGATTACCTTCCTGTTTGTAAGATCTGAAAGCTGTCCAAGGAAAAGACTTCTGTAGACTTATTTTTATTGCTCCACCATCCCCAAGTGCCCCATACAGTGCTGAGCACATAGTAGGCACCCAATAAGATAGTTTGGGAGACTTAGATTTCAGGGCACCTGGGTGGCTCAGTCAGTTTAGTATCTGACTCTTAATTTCAGCTCAGGTCATGATCTCATGGTTTGTGAGTTCGAGCCTCGCACTGGGCTCTGTGCTGACAGTGGGGAGTCTGAGTGGGATTCTCTGTCTTTCTCTGCCCCTCTCCAGCTCATGCTCTCTTTCAAAATAAAATAAATAAACATTAAAAAAAAATCTTCACATTTAAAAAGAAAAAAGATTTTATTTTTAAGTAATCTCTACAACCAAACGTGAGGCTCAAACTTACAATCCTGAGATCAAGAGTTGCGTGCTCTACCTCCTGAGCCAGCCGAGTGCCCCTAAAAATGACCTGTTTTTAACAATGGCTCATTCTTAGGAAATATACACTGCCGTATTTAAGTGAAAGGAACATGGAACATGCAGTTTAATCTCAAATGGTACAGAAAAAAATTGTGAGCAAGGAAGAGACAGAATGAGTATCGAATGTGGTAAAATGTTAACAACTGGGGGATCTGAATGAAGTACATGCAGCGTTCTTTATACAATTTTTACTGCTTTAATTTTCAAATTATTTCAAAATAAAAAGTCAAAATCTAGCTCAGTACTAAATAATTAATAATTGTGGCAACTTAGCAACTTAGTTTCTTTGCACACTCTTCAAAAAAATTTAAAAAGCTCATGATCTTTAGAGGTAAAATTCCTAAGTGAGGGGAACACTTATTTTCGATGGCAAAGAAAATTACATCAATGCATGTTATTAAAAAAAAATACTGATGCTCCAGGTTACCTTTCAGAAGAAATAAACCAAAATTAAGATTATCTTGTTATGGAAGTAACATGGTACCCTTTTTATTTAAACTCCTGGAAATAAAAAATATAAAACAAAAAGGGGAGATAGCACTCACGGTGTACGTTTGTGTGTCTATGTGTGTGCTGCCCGCGATGTTAACTTAAGTCTACTCTTGACTGAGATAAAATAAAGCTTTTGATGGACACATCATGGATTTTAAGTGTCAGGAGGGTACGGACCATATCTTGTTCACCTTCATTCCCAGCTCCCAGCTCCTAGCACAGAAATTTGCTGCATCACATTTTATTTTATTTTTTTTTAATTTTTTTTCAACGTTTATTTATTTTTGGAACAGAGAGAGACAGAGCATGAACGGGGGAGGGGCAGAGAGAGAGGGAGACACAGAATTGGAAACAGGCTCCAGGCTCTGAGCCATCAGCCCAGAGCCTGATGCGGGGCTCGAACTCACGGACCGCGAGATCGTGACCTGGCTGAAGTCGGACGCTTAACCGACTGCGCCACCCAGGCGCCCCTGCTGCATCACATTTTAAAAGAAGATTCTCACTGTTAACAGCATCCACAGCTGTCCCTGACAGCAAAAGAACATGTCAATGGCATGTCAGCACCGTGCACTATTCATAGCATCTACACATTTTATAGCTTTCTCAATTTATCGATGGCAAGGGATCAAGTAAAGTTAGATGACTTGTTCAGGGTTGCATACAGTTGTCCAGCAATACAGCTACAAGTACAATCCATAAGCCCCCAGTGCTTTCCATGTACTTCACGCTGCTGTCAGCAACCCCTACACTTTAGGTAATACAAGGTCAATAAAGAAAAAAGGTTTCCAAAACTTCTTGCCTGTATGGTATATGCTTGTTTTGAAATAAAACTGAGCCAGGCAACGATATGCACACCAATGACCACTGATTCCCTCAGTCTTTCATACTGAATGACAAAATTTTTTAAAGACACCAATACCGCACACGTGCTACCGATGAGCCACTCTATGGTTTCACTGGCATTGATGAATTCTAAGGATGCAAAACACTAATTAAAAAGACAAGACTATTTTTGGAATAAGTTTGTAGAGGTACCTGAATGTTTTTTGAGGACTCTCGCCAATTCTTCAATAGTTCTTACACAGTCCAACCCCTGCAACAAAAATTGCACATACTGAATCGAAAAGGGAAGACAGGTTCCTAACCTGGTAACAAACAGTTTCCATTACCTTTAGAAATAATAAGTTCAACCCATCTATATAGATTTTCTTCTCGTTTAGGCAAGCCTTGGTCAGTATTCATAGGAAATATCCTGAGGATGCAAAAGGTCCCCGCAGCCCTCACTTACTAATTGTACAACAAAGGCTGAAATCAGAGCACCTGGAAAAGTCTGAACCATGAGGACCTCCATTTCCCCTTCTCTGTAACCATGTTACTCAGAAGTACCCTCTGTGCCAGAAGAAGTAAGAGGGAGCTTCTGTGGCCCCTCTTATTCATTCTGGATGGACTTTCATTATCTTTCAATTACAAGAACTGCTGTGGAAAGTAATGAAGCTTAGATGCTCTCTCCACAGGACGAGGCGAATCAAGGTCATGTAGCAAATACCAATGTTTCAAATAAATCATACTTAAAAACAGCGGGCCGACATTTTACAACATAAGCCCTTTTGATGGTTATACACATCGCAGAACATATTTGGAATTTGACTTCAGAAATGCCCGCAAAGCTAGTTTTATAAGCCAGGTAAAAATTCATTATTGATGATGTGCAATAAGGTAATTCCACATATCCGACCCAACCTTGTTTATCCTCTTTACTCACCAAACTCAGGGTAGGTAACTTTTGGCTATTTTCCCCAAATCAGATACATCCCCAAAAGACAAAGACTTGAAAATAAGGAAAAACATAAAAAAGACCTTGAGTGACAGCAGCATCACTCATTTGGATATACAGCATTTGGACTGTTGTGAAAAATAAAAAAAGGGACTTAGCACTTCTTAGACTTTATACCTTTATGCAGGATTTCATATCTGTCAGGGGCCAGCAAACCTTTTCTGCTTTGCAAATCATACGACTCTGTTGCAAGTACTCGACTCGGTAGTTATCAAGTAAAAGCAGAAGCCGTAACCGCGTCACAAGTGAAGGGGTGTGACTGTGTTCTAATGAACCTGTACTGACAAAATATGCCCGTGGCTGGGTTTAGCCCGTGGGCCCTAGTCTGCGGGCTCCTGACAGGCGTGATCCAAGCTGATGTGCACAACAATCTCTGGGGGCAAGAGGAACAGAAATGATCCTTTTCATTTTCTAGGTTTATCAACCAAAGACCACATGTTTAGGAACTCACGAAACCAAGTCTGTCTTAAATCTAGGTCTCTGAACTGTAAGTTTAGCACTCTTATCATCGAATCCCATTTGACTGCCTGCTAAAAACCATCTCAGAAAAACACACTGCCTGCCTCCTCAAAACTTTTCAAGAAGTCTTATATGGGGTGTGTGTGGCCAAGTCAGCCTCCGGGCTACGCCAGGGGGACCCTGCGGGGGCTGGTTTGGCTTTGTCACGTTCCCACGGGTCACTTCCAAAGGCACTTTGTACCGTGGGTGGAAAAGACAAGCTTCGGTGCTCCTCAGGTTTACCTCTAAGCTTCTTAAGTATCTGACCAGAGAGACTGTGCCACATGGCATGCTCCGTATGGTATGCTCTGGTAGATGTGGAAAGTACCAAGATGTCCTGTCAGTCAAGATGGTCAAATCACACTGCCGCAGCAGATTTGAGTTTTACGTGGTCACCGTACCTCCGCGGTTTCAAGCCCGTTAATTGTCATGCAGACGTCAAGGTCACTCTGTTTGAACCCAAATCCATTTTTGGAGGAGCCAAACAAGCTCAATTTAGTTCCTGTTGGGGACAGACGAAAAGTGATAACTAATTACCTGAGTACATTTAATGTTCTGATCAAAACGGCCCTCACATGGATCAAAAATGCCCATCTGTTAACTATCCTCATTATATTGTCGTATTTATGACAAACTACTTTCTCTCAAAATTTACTTTAAACAAATACAATGTGTATATGGTGTGAAAGACCACCAAGTGCCACTTTTTTCTTAAATTGCAAGGACATTTCAAGGAAAATGTGGATCACACCAGTATATTTAGTAATGTAAGCTTACTGCTCTCTAAATATTCACTTTTTGGAATATTTTCCAAAGTCTGGAGGTGCAAACTTTGACTTCAAACATAACACGAAATGAAATTTCACTTGTGGTGTCTGCTAACAGAAATCCCACACTGCTGCTGTCCTCTCCCGTCGGTAAAGCAGCAGAGCAAAGAGCATCCAAAGTACATCACAAAGTAACCACAGCCCTGTCCCCACCATCCCCGCAAAACTTTCTCGTTCTCAAAGTTAACATGCTTGTAACACATGTGCTCGTTCTGAAGGAAGGTCACGCTACCTTTCTTTTCTTTAAAATTTTTTCTTAACATTTATTCATTTTTGAGAGTGAGAGAGACAGAGCATGAGCGGGGGAGGGGCAGAGAGAGAGGGAGACATAGAATCCGAAGCAGGCTCCAGGCTCCAAGCTGTCAGCACAGGGCCCGACGCGGGGCTTGAACTCACAGACTGCGAGATCGTGACCTGAGCGGAAGTAGGACGCTTAACTGACTGAGCCACCCAGACGCCCCATTTTTTTTTTAAATTTTTTAAACATTTATTCATTTTTGAGAGACCTTTCTTTTCTTAAAGGTTAAAAAGTTATTTACCTGGAAACTCCTGTCTTATGAAACTTTCTAGGTTTTGCCGAATATGTTCACGAGCCTGATCTTCCAAAATAGTTGGAGAAAAATCCTCTGTTTAAAATAAAAAACATTCAGAAACAAAGATTGTTCACATTCTTTGCGGGGGGGGGGGGGGAGGGGGAGGAGGGGAAGATCACACTTTTTATAAAACAAAATCTAGCAAGTTAAAAAGAAAGTCCTAAATTTCGAGCATCTTCTTGGTAGACAGCATTAGTAATATACAATAGAGTCTGTCTTTCTTTGAAAAACTTCTGCCCCCAGGAACTGCTCCTGAAATAGAAACAAATCTGAGTAGCGGTTCTGCTACTAGATTTCAGAGACCCCAGGGGTCTATAAAGGTGGTCTTCAGGCGACTCTCCCAAGGTGTGAACACAAACCTTTATGAGCATGTGCATATGTTTCTGAGGGGAACCTAGTTTTCCTTTCATAGCTTATCACCTCCAAAAAGGCTTGCAGAAGACTAACTCACTGGCTACGAACAAGTGCCTTCTGGCAGGGACACCTCAGGACGGAGAGCGGAGCGCTGTGAGGCGTCAGGCTCATCTCAAGTCGCCTGCCTCTCCTTTAAATGTTTTTCCTTTGTGGAACTTTAACCCTTTGTATACCAATGCTTCCCCACACTGGTGTTCCTCAAAGGGCTGTTAGGGAGCTATTAATTAGTGTTAATTAAAAAGTATATTATGCCCACATTTTGGGAATATTTCAATAAAGAGTTAAACAGGTTTTTTACTAGAACATTTCTCAGAAGCCATTATGATGCTAATATGCCCTGTAAATCTCTTGCCCCAACCCCAACATCCCCAGCCTCCGCTGAGGGTAGACGCATTCCCTCCTTGACCTGTGGAACTATTTTAAGTGCGGGGCTTGAACTCACGACCCTGAGATCATGACATGAGCTCAGATCAAGAGTCTGATGCTTAACCTACTGAACCACCCAGGTACCAACTGTCACGAAATACTAATAACTGCTTAGAAAAACAGTCCAAGGAACACCAGTTGGGAATGCTAGTACTCCAACAGCAAGGCTTAAAAGGTCCTCCCTCTCCCTGTTTTTCCTGCAACAATTATTTACTATGCATCTCAGTCAGAATAGGCATTACACACAGAGCTCCATGGACACGGGGGAAAATGGGACAGACTTGGTCCCAGTGATGGAGCTAACAGGTTAGTGAGTCAGCGGACTCTTGGGGCAAATGCCAATGCGACATTCTGACAAATGAAAAGAAGTGTTAGTAACTTACTGTAACACTGGATGCAAACTTGATCTAAGATATTTGAAAATTTGGGTGTCAGTGGCGGCAAAGGTTCCAGCTGAATTCTTTTGAAGTCTTCGGGACAGTCCTTCTTGAGATGACCTTCTCGTTTGCATAAACTGCACACGACTGTAGGAGACTATGGGAAGGTGGCAAAGCAAACCAAGACTTCGTTTACAACTCTATTTGCCAACTAAAGGGGTCCTGAATCATTTTCTCAAAAGCCCCACAGCCTACTCTGACTTCCCAAAGGAACAAAAATAACGTGCAACCGCTGCAAACTACTTGAGATGGGGACATCTTCTGGGATACTCAGGAGTAAAAGGGAGTTATTTCCACTCCCGACAGCATTCCCTACGGCCTATGCAAATTCCCAGGGGTCTAAGGAGGGCAGGACATGGAGCGGCCACCCAGACAGGGCACAGCTCTGTTCTAGTCCACAAAATTTCAAATTACATGCACTAAAAAACCATTTAACGTCTCTTAGTTCGAGGAGTGGCACGGATTACCTTGCCTTTGGTGAAGATGAGTTTACTAAATTCATAGAAGAAATCAGACTGATCTGCAGTGCAACTTTCCTCACATGCATTTTCTTCTTTAAGACTGATTTTATTCAATTCCATTAGTAGAGCCCCGTCCACATGTTTTCCATCTTCTTTCAGGTCTTTATACTTAGCAGATCCGCCTAATTCATCGTCCTCCTCAGACAGGGCGTCCTCGTCCCCTGATCCTGTGTACGGATTTTCTAACTCATCTTCATTTGCCAAGTCGTCCTCATCTTCCCTCCGGGGAATGGACAGCCTGGGTTCTTCATCGTCCTCCTCTTCCTCTTCCTCCTCCTCCTCCTCCTCCTCGGAATGAATGATTCTTGACACGTGACCCTGTCTTGAAGGGGCAAAGTGGCCTAGAGCATCTTCCAGCTCATCAGGACCTTCTACGCCTTCTTCATCAACATCAGCCTTGTCCTCTGAAGTGACGAATCCATCACACTCGTCGGCCGTAGGACTGTGGAAGTCTTCTACATCCAAAGTGTTATGTGTCTCCTTATTTTGTGTGCCGCCACGGAGGACAAGCTCTCCACGTCTGCTACTGCTTGGCCCTTGATCACCGGCAGGCAAAGGATGCTTGCCCTCGCTCCCAGCTTTACTTCCCGCTGCTTGACGGTGTGCTTTAACATCCTCACAACCATCACAACCGGCCCCTGTCCTGATACGGCTGGAGTTTTCCAGGTGGATGCTGACATGCGCGTGCCCCATTTCCTCTGTTGGGGGGCCTCCAAAGCTTTCAGCAGTCTCTGTAAGTGGCTGTACCTGGCAGGTGTTTGCACCTGAACTGGCAGCACCTGGCTCTTGAGCCAAAGCTGAGCTTTTGAGTTCATCACCTTTTGCTCGTGCCCCCACGTTTGCTACTTCTTTAGGGTGTTCGGAAATACGTGTGACAGTATTCAGAGGCTTTGGAAGGCTGGATTTTGTAATTTTGTGTGGAAGAGCAAAATACTTATATGTTGTCCTTAAACAATGAAGTATATATTCAAACACGGGCTGATTATTTAGAGTCCTTGCCACATTTCTTTTAACAGAGTAGGGATCTGTAACGAGAAGAAAAACAAACAAAAACCCACCACTTCATACGTTTCCATTTCACATTTTAAAAATTAGCCTGCTGTAGACAAGACAACAAACACACACTACTAGAATTTAGCGTGAATCTTGTATGCGTTTTACCAAACTGGGGGTGGGATGTGGTTTCAGAACAAAAAGAAATGTTTTCTTAAACATCTGCTCTATGAAGAGAACCCATTCTGCTGAGAACCAGTACCCCTTCCCTAGTCTGTTTTGTGACTGTGGAGGTAAAAAAGGTGTCATCAGTGTGGCTCTCGCGCCCTGGGGAAGGGAGGTCTTCCCACCAGGCTCTGCTGAGTGCTCTGCCTCCCCACTCAGCCAGGCCCTGTGGTGTGTAGAGCTTACCTCCACTCTTCTGCCCTGGGAAGCCCCATCACTGAACTGGCTGGACTGAATTCAGGGGCGAGAGGGAGGCACCAGGAGGAGACACCACTTCTCTCAATCTTTTCTCCTCCCCTAGAACTCCAGCAGGTTAGGCAATTGGCCAGAAGAGCTGAGCCAGAGAAACTGCAGGGGAGGGTTTAAAAATGTGAGATCCCCATGACTGCACACAGAATTTATGCAAAATGCAAAATGCAAAAAAAAACAAAAAACAAAAAACAAAAAACAAAAACCCTCTTATGCAATATAAAAGCTTGAAAAAAATCAAGCAAAAATACGAAAATTCCATTTAGGAGGTTCTTTAAATTATCTGAAGGAGGAGAACTAAGATTTCTAGAGGGTTTTCAACCTCCTGATTTTGCAAAGCTGAGAAGAGCTCGTCCATTTAATGTAGTCTACAGGGCACATCAGCGACTCTTTCATACAATGGTTTTAGTTAAATGAGCCTTCACTAGAAAAAGTGTTTTCAGGAATAAGTTCCAAATGCTATTGTAGATATTCCAAAAATAACTAGCCTCTCGCTATGAAGAGGAATCCAACCAAGAATTATTTTTCATGAGGAAAAGTATTTTCTCATCTTAAACATCTAAACAACATCAACAACCCATGAAAGGGCTGAATCTAAAAATCCAGCAATGAGAACAGCAGAGAGGAAAGGAGGATTCACACATCACCGGGGGAAAAAACTTTTTTTTGCGTTTAGGTTGGTAAGCAATTTACAAAGAAAGCGAGGACTCGCCCAGCCACTGTTTAGCTATTTTTTAACTAAGACATTTTATTGCAGTGCATAAAAAACCCAGAAAGAACAGTCTGGTCCCTTGGAATGACCACGGTAACACATGCCAGAGTCTAACTGTTTATTTCACTGTTGGGGTCAGGCCTATGTTACACGTGGGAGCTGAAAGGAGAATGAAATACAAAGCATGCGGTTAGACTGGTACCTTAAAAGGAAAGGAAATTTAAGAGAAACATTCTGAGATACCTTCAATGGCAATGCGCTTTTTGGGCCAATCCTTGGATTCACGAGACACTGATTCTTTGACACGGATACTTATCACTAAATCAGCCAAATTAAATTCTAATGCATAGAATCGAAGCATTTCCACCCAGAGCTGCCCAACTGGTACTGACGGCTGGTGCTTGAAATCAAATATTAATGATACCTAGAACAGTAAAGAGAAAACACACAGGTAGTTCCGAGGTCAGCACAATCTGAGAAACTCGAGATCATTCAAGCAAATTACAAACACTCTGAAAAACCATAGCAAACATAGGAATGTGACAATCCATCTGGGTAAATTGCATCTAGGTTCTATTTTGTTTGTGGCAAATACTGCACTCCTGGGATGAGAGCAGGTTAAAATCTAACCATCATCACAGGGGCGGGCGGGCACTTATAGGTAGCCAGGTGGCTGGCACTCCTAATTTTGAAGCCTTAGGTTCACGGGTCTCAGCACAGAGCTCTCCCGGGTGCTGCCGCTGAAGGGCACCTTTACACTCACGCACACTAAAATGGGCGGCAGGTTAAGGGTGTAGAGCAAAAGGCAAAACACTCCCTTCCTTTGCTCTGAGAAGCTATGCCAGGGGCAACTGATCTTCAAGTTAAAAAACTTTCTGTCTTTTTCAAAGTTTATTTAAGTAATCTCTACTCCCACCATGGGGCTCGAACTCATGACCCTGAGACCAAGAGTCGCATACTCTTACGAATGAGCCAGCCAGGGGCACCAGAGTCAAAGAACTCTTGGTTTCAGAAATTGACGTCAGTTTTACACTGACAGGCTCTCAACAAATTGGAACATACTGTGATGGGATGTACTGGAAGGTGCACAGGACCTAGAATGGGGGGGGGGGGGGAAGAGTCCAAATATTGACTCTGCCACTTCTCTTTTAACTGCTCCCTGACTTAGCGTCTTCACTCTCAGCTGGCACGACAGCACAGTGGCTAAAACTGCCTTTGCCACGGGACTTTTAAGTTTGAAATCCAACTCTGCCATATACTGGCTGTGTAGGATCCTGGCCAAGCTATAGGCAGTCTAAGCCTCAGTTTCCTCATCTGAACAATCGGGATTACAGTACCCACCTCAGAGGGTTGTTGGGAGGACTGAGTGAGAGAATGTCTGTAAAGAGCTTAGCACAGTGCCTGGCACACATGTTCAAAAAATGGTCGCTATCATTATCTGCAGAGTAGGGACGGTACCACCTATAACACAGGACAGTTATGAGGATTAAATGAGAGACAAGGGAAAGCATCTGGCACATTCGGTTGCTCTCTGTATTTTTTCACTTAGGTATATAGGCTTTTAAGTACAAGGAATCCACTAATCACTGAAACATGATGTCACAACCGTAAGGTGCTCTTGAGAGGTAATCTAGTTCAGTCCCCGGATGTTAGGAGAGAAAATGGAAGCCCAGAGTTGACGTGACTTGTCAAAGGTCCCGCTGCTTGTCAGTGGCAGCACGAGCAGCGTCTCAATCCCAGGACAGGGCTCTTTCATCACACCATACAATCAATCTCGACCCTATCTAGGTCTCCATTTCTGAAGTGGCAGCAGGATTAATCTCTCCACACGACACAAAGATGTAAAGATCAAGTATTTACTTCCACTCACAGCAACAGCTTTTCCTTCTGAGGTATACAAATTTGTCTCCCATCCCACTTCATTATACTGAGGATCAAAACAAGTGGTATGGTGTTTTATTAGCCACTAAATCCTGACCACAAACATTCTGTCAAATAAGGTCAGGTCATCGGGTAGATGTACAAAGCAGAAGTGACTGAAAATGGAAGTGGTCCATGTCCAAACACTGTGGTTGAGGACACGAAGAAAACCCCTAGAAATTGAAAGCCTCATGAAATTTCACCGCTTTATCCATAAGCCTTATTCAGCATCACTAAGGGCTTTTAATCCTCTCACCAAAATGACTTGAGGATACCACATGGAACTTAAGAGACCTTTGATAGGTCTACATTAGTGGTACTTAAGCTGTTTTTCGTTATTGATTTTATTCTTTTTTTTTTTTTTAATTTTTTTTCAACTTTTTTTAAATTTATTTTTGGGACAGAGAGAGACAGAGCATGAATGGGGGAGGGGCAGAGAGAGAGGGAGACACAGAATCGGAAACAGGCTCCAGGTTCTGAGCCATCAGCCCAGAGCCCGACGCGGGGCTCGAACTCCCGGACCACGAGATCGTGACCTGGCTGAAGTCGGACGCTTAACCGACTGCGCCACCCAGGCGCCCCTGATTTTATTCTTTTAAAGTAGGGAACACTTTCTCCTCCCCCCCTCCCCCCCGCAAAAAAAAAAAAGAAAGAGAAAAGAATGGCAGCTAACATTTACTGTGTGCTTACCACATGCTTGGCACTGAGTTAAGCATTCCATGAGTCAGTGACCCTCTGAGAGGGTACCAATATCATTTCCAGTTTTAGGTGAGGAAACTGGGACACAGGAAGATTAAGTCACTTGCCCAAGGACACACAGCTAGGAAGTGCGAGAGCTGGGATACGGATTCACATATTCTGGCTCCACAGCCTCTACTCTTATCCACTCCTGGAACCCCAAACAGGACACAGAAAAAAAGTGGGGGTGTTCTGGTGGTGGCAGAGGTTGAGTGGCACAGCTTCCCTTCTCTCTCCAATGCTCAAGGATTCTAGAAAACACAACGGGAGAATCTACCACTCACCACTATCTCCTCATTTTAGGCACAGACCAGAGGAGTGACCTGACTTGTTTGTGTGTAGCTAGGGTTCGAATCCTGGTCTCAGAAGTATTTTGTGGGTATTGCTGCCATTTCATCCCATAAGGTTATGGAGAAAGGCATGAGGTCAGGGACTGTCCACCAATTTGGGGCAGATTCCTATCATTTCTAAAATAATTACAATGCTCAGATTTCTGTTTGAAATTAAAAATTTTTTTTTCAATGTTTATTCATTATTGAGAGGTAAAGGCTGAGCATGAGCAGGGGAGGGGCAGAGAGAGGAGGAGACACAGAATCCGAAGCAGGCTCCAGGCTCTGAGCTGTCAGCACAGAACCCGATGAGGGGCTCGAACCCGAAAACTGTGAGATCATGACCTGAGCCGAAGTCGGACGTCCAACCGACTGAGCCACTCAGGCACCCCTGAAATGTAAATGGCAGTTCCTTCCCTGTGCATATATTTCCTTGCCAACCTCTAATGGTATGGATGAGGACGTGAAAATACATCATACCAAATACTCGCTATGATTTTAGTACCTTTGAGGTCAACGAACTTTTCATATATTTAAAACTCTTAATACCATCTAAGACATAAGCTCTTTGAGGATAGACAGGGGTTGATCTCTGAATTCTCAGTAACCCTCACAGGACCTGGCACACAGAAGAAACTACAGAAATAACTGTATCTGATGATCTGCATTTTACCTTTTGTCTTTGTCTAGTTGAAGGACCGGACAGACTAGAAAATGAAACATCCACGAAAGAGTTAAGATAGGTAAAGACAGAAAGGAGGCCTGATTAAGTCACAGAGTCCACAATGAACAATGACATCAAATAGAAATTGTACAATTAAAAATGAGAAAGAGAACAGACCTGTCCCCGCTTAACAGGCACTTCTCTTGGTGCCTCGTGTTCTGCTGTTTCCACATCTCCGGCAGCATTGTCAGCATACTCCCAAACCACGGTGTCTTCCTGAACGTCTTTAAGGTTGAAATTTCCTAGTTTGTTCAACGAGAACCCTTCAATCTAGGAAAAATTAGACACACGCTATTATTATAAGGTAGAAAGGATTCGATATCGACCAGAGCATTATTAATCCTGGAAGAAATGGAAACACACTTATAGCTCACTGAAAATAAAAGCGGGGCAGGGGGAGGGGGCGGGCGCCTGGGTGGCTCAGTCGGTTGAGCGTCTGACTTTGGCTCAGGTCACGATCTCACGGTTCTTGAGTTCAAGCCCCTCATCAGGCTGTGTGCTGACAGCTCAGAGCCTGGAGCCTGCATTTTGTGTCTCCCTCGCCCTCAGCCCCTCCCCCGCTCACGCTCTGTGCCTCTCTCTCAAAAGTAAACATTAATAAATTTTTTTTAATTAAAAAAAAAAGAAAAAGGTATTGTTTCTGGGATACCTCCAAGACATCTGTTAATTTGAAAATACTTTTTAAACTAAAAACCAAGGTTGTAATTGGCAAAAGAAATGGTGACTTTGTGAAATAATTTTTTAGTGAAGAGTCTGGGAGAAGGTAACATGGCTTAGGCCTAGAGCCATGGGTTCTGGAGTAAAACTGCCCAGGCCCTGACCTCAGCTCCCTCCTGGAGCTGTGAGACTTCCAGTCAGTGCTTGCTTTCTTCCCGTCGCAGGTTTTTGTAAAAATGGGTCGCAGTAGAACTCTCTTTATGGGATAGTTGTGACGTGAAATAATGGACATAAATCACTGACACAGGCCACAGCACGCAGTGAATACTCAATCTAAGAAACTGTTTCTATCGATGTTGTTGGGATGCAAATGGCTAAAGAAAACAGTTTGGGCTTAAAAGTTCCAAGAAATTTGGAACAAAGTTGAACAGCTTTCTTTATTGTAAAACGGGACTGATCATAGCCTTTAAACAGGTGCGTGTAGGGGGCACCTAGGTGGTTAAGTGACCGACTCTTGATTTCGGCTCAGGTCATTATCTCGAGGCTTGTGGGTTCGAGCCCCGCATCAGGCTCTGTGCTGACAGATCAGAGTCCGGAGCCTGCTTCTGATTCTGTGTCTCCCTTTCTCTCTGCCTCTCTCCACTCTCCCTCTCTCTCAAGAATAAATATTAACAACATTTTTTTAAAAGTGCCATTAATTTTGGAAAATTTCAGTCATCATTATCCCCAATTATTTCTTCTGTTCCTTTCTCTTCTTCTGATACTCTCATAATACATATATATCTCACAACTCCTGGTAATTGTCCTGCAGTTCTTTGATAGTCTGCTCTGGTTTTGTTTTTTGATCTTTGCTTTTCAGTTTGGGAAGCTTCTACTGAATGAAGCACACTGATTCTTTGCCCATCTGTGTCCAAGCTACTGATGAACCCACTGAAGGCATTCTTTATTTCTGTTACATATTTTATTTGTAGCACTTCCTTTTGATTCTTAGGGCTCCCATCTATCTCTCCACTTCTATTACTCACCTGTTCTTGCACGTCACCCATTTTTTCTGTCCGAGACCTTAGCATTTTAATCTAAGTTGTTTTAATTTACCAGTTGGATAATTCCAATGCTTGCTCTGACTCTTTAAACTATGGTGGGTTTTTTTTTTTTTTTTTTTTTGCCTTTTTAATACGACTTGTGATTTTCTGGTGGAAAGCTGGATAGGTGTACTGGGTAAAAGGGACAGAGACAGGCCTTTAGTGTGAAGATTTTTTTATTTTTTATTTTTTTTGTGGAATGTTTATTCAATTATTTTGAGAGGGAGAGAATCCCAGGTGGGCTCCATGCTCTCAGCACAGAGCCCAGCTTGGGGCTCAATCCCATAACCTAAGCCCAAATCAAGAGTCAGACGCTTAACCAACTGAGCCACCTAGGCACCCCAAGTGTGAGGTTTTATTTTGCTAGGAGTTAGGCTATGTGTTTGTTGTAGCTGTAGATGTCAAGAGGCTAAAACTTCATCTGGTGTCCTTGTTTTTGTCTCCCCTGTTGTCTTTGGGTTTCCTAACAGATTTCTTCTGAAATGAGGTGTTTCTGTTATAATCCCATTTTATGCAGGAGCCCTAATGATGTGGTGGTGAGGTCTGGGGGGAGGGGAAGCATTCTATATAGTCCTATGATCAGGTCTCAGTCTTTTAGTGACTGAGACCCTCCCCCTGCCTTCCCCCAGGTAAGAAGACAGGAAAGGTCAGGAAAGGGGCTGGAGTTAGGTACTCTCCTTTCCTCCAGGTCAGTTAAGCCCTGGTTAAAAGTTTCCCTTGAAGGCAAGCTTGTTTAGAAGAACAGAATGCTCTGGGCATACTTTAAAATTGTGACTTTTTCTCTCCCCCGGCCAAAGCACGAGGGGATTTTTCTTGGATCTTCACCCTGAGAAGCTGGTGGGGGTTCCTGGAAGTAAAACCTGTGAAATTGTTGGGGGTCCCCTAAGACTGGGGCTCCCTGTTATTTTTCACGCTCAAGCTTGTCCATACTGAGCCTCCAGAGCCATAGTCTAAGCCTTCCTACCCTGGTATAGGCTCCGTTCCTGGCCTCCTGCTCTGATAAGTTATAATTTGCTCTATTTGCCTGTCTCTCCAATTTTTTGGGCAATGGTTTTCCCTGTGACCTCAATTCTCTGATGGATCTAAGAAGAGCTGTTGATTTTCACTTTGTTTAGGTTTTTTTTGTTTTTTTTTCCCCCTTTTTTCTGAGTATAGAGTGATGACATCCAAGCTCGTTAATCCAAAAGACTGGACCGGTTCAGAAGTTAGAGACGAGCTGATTTTATACACAGAGTTAAGGGTTCTACTTCTAATATCTTTCCCTTCTGGGTTCTTCCCCTTTATCTGGTAGCCCTAATTCCTCTTGCCAGAAAGGGGACTGGTTTTTCTCGCAGAGCTGTCTTTAGGGGTAAAGCCACAGAAAAAACGGACACTCGCTCTGTGTTGGCCACCTGCTCCAAGGTCTGACTTCTCTCCAAAGTCGGCTTGCACTTGTTCAGTCTCCAGAGCGTTCGCGTTGTTGGTGTTTTTTTTTTTTTTTGGCATTTTGTTGAGAATTTATAGCTGTTACTTATACACGGATCACTTGCTTAGGAGTTCATGCCTCCATTTCATAAGTAGAACCTGACTTCCCATTGAGAGAGAAAAGGACTACATTTGTTCTCCTACTTTGTTTTAGGAACTTTACATTCATGGTCTCATTTCAGAATTTTTCAGATAAGGACTCCGAGGCTCAGAGAAAATAAATTGCTGGAGGTCACAGGGATATGTATAAATAACAAGAGCTGGAGGAATTATAGGGCTATCAAACTTTAAACTACTCTTCTTTCCATTACATTCGTTACCTGGCATCCTTCATGTGTAAAGGACTGTTTGCTAAAGGCTAAGCCTATATAACCCAAAACAAGACAGATCCCAAACAATATTTACTAGGAGACTAATAAGATATTACTGTAGTGGACAAAAGATGATGAGCAGACAAGGTTAAACCTATTCATCAGTCATTATTCACTATGATTTCAACTTTTAGTCAAATCAAGGCCTACTAACAATACATGGAAGTTAAGAGGTCAGCGAGGACAGCCCCCAACATGGAAGAGGTCTGCATAGGTTGGGAGAGAATGGCTGAAGAATTTCTGAGGAGACAGATTAGGGCACAGAGGTAGGATATTCTAAACTTCTTCATGGAGAATTTTGTCTTATTCATCTGTGTATTCCCTTCAGGGCCAAATACAATGACAAACCTACATAGTGTTTTAAAGACTGTGAAGGAATGAACAGTTTAGATACTTTCATTCACATCATTTAGAAATCTTCAATGGATTTTCTACAAAAATAATGATGTAAAATTTCTGGCACCAATAAGGGACTGAAATTAACTTCTTTACCTTCACTTGCTTTATATTTCTGTGACTCTAGCAGAAGCTTCTAGCATTGGTAAGACTCTAGTACTGGCAATTGACTAGCTTAAAACATTGAAAACTGCAGATCATTTTGGTTCAAGCAGTAGAGTGTGCCTTATTTGATCCATAGAATTCAATCCATGTTTGACCACCACATACCTGTTTCTCTCATTAAATCTTAAATGAACAAATTGTATAATCACAATCAAATTCAGTGTCACCATAGAGAATTTCCAGTATCACTGCCTAGGATGTAATATACTGGCCACAGGAAAGGGTATATTGACACTACTGTAGTCTTAAGTAAATCCTGAGGAGAACCCCCTTACCAGAATAGAAACATCCTTTTTCCTGCATCCTCACAGCAGTGACAGAGGACTACTCAGAGGTGACCAGGACCCAAGGAAAGGCATATCTCACCAAGACAATAGTGAGTATGGGAACCCATACAATGTGCTCTCAAGAGTCTAACTGGTTTGGTTCCATCCTAACGTCCTGTCTCTATTGGACTAACATGAGAGGAAAACTTGAGAGACAGACTCCCCTCTGGGTCTGATGGAAAAGGTTCTTTATCGGCTAAGGGTTGACTGTTCTCTCTTCGCTCCACCAGGAGAGCAGTCTAGCAGACACCCGCTGGGCCTGTGCATCCTTTCAGTTCAGTACAAGCACAAAGAGAGGGCCCTTCAGGCCACTGGGACACAGAGCCGACTGCGATCCCTCTGCCGGGACCATTTACGAGGGGCTCATTCTGCTTTAGTCTTTGTTCCTAGGACCCAGCAGGTCCTTGCTTAATTCTCAATCTGTTAAGTACAAAGAAAAAACTTTTCCCTATAATCATACAATTTTGCCATGTACCCATAGGTAAGAGCTACTGCTGTAGAACATACTCTCCTTAAATGATGAGAATCCTGGGTGCAGTAGGAAGAAAAGTGGTTAAAATACCAAATGTGCCCAAATAAGCTTTTCACCAAGGGAGACTTTTTACACAGTAAGTGTACATATAAGTTGTTCTCAAGATAAACACTTAGGGTTTAAAAGTGAGGTTTCCAAGAGGATGAGAATGGTATCTTGACTTTGAGACGGTCTCTCCTTAAATCCTATTTGAATAAACCAATTCAACCTTAATTTATGCAGGAAAGAGCGGCCACATCACTGAATTCTGAATCATCTTAAACACGAAAATATTACTCAAGCGGTGACAATGCTCTGCATCTTGCAGTACAGCCAGCAATCTCAACTCCTTCCTTTTGTTTCACAGGGAATGGGGAATGCAGAGGGCTGAGAGACTAGAAACAGAAAGTTACAGCAACCAAATGCTTCACGCAGTCTGTCTGGAGGTGATTTGTAAATTCAAGTATCTAGTCATACTCAGAGGAAGTATGTACCAAAGGATAAATTTAATTCAGGTTCACACCCTCTTGTTTAAAACCCTTAGGCTCATGTGTGTTTCACAAATTAAGAGGGTTCTCAGTTTAGAGAACTATTGCTACCCCTAGCACAGTATAGGCCAGCATCTTGTAGTCAAATACATTAATATTTCAGCAGTGAGAGGCATGAATGTTCAGACGAGGAGGAAAAATAAATTCATGTCACTTCTGGTTAGGTTTTTAGATTTTGAAATTATGCGTAAGCAACTGTGGCCCTGTAATAAAATCACTATCAGATATATAAGCAAAAAAATGTTATACCCATGATCCTAGATAAACAGGCAGAAGGGGTTCTTTCCTCTGTTGCAGAAAGAAAATGGCCATCAGGGCGAACACGTATGGTGGCAAACCTCCTTCTTCAGGGTGATCTATACTGCAAAGCTACAAATGAGAGAAAAAAGAGTAAACGTTCTTTTCTATCAACGTATCATTTACACAATTTTTTCTAACACCTCTAACTTCGGGACACGTGGGTGGCTCAGTCGCTTGAGTGTCTGACTTTGGCTCAGGTTCTGATCCTGTGGTTCGTGAGTTCGAGCCCCACACTGGACTCGCTGCCGTCGGCACAGGGCCTGCTTCAGATCCCGTCCCCTTCTCTCTGCCCCTCTTTCACTTGCACTGTCTCTCAAAAATAAATAAACATTAAAAAAACCCAACCAAACAAACGTGTAACTTCATTCCTGTGTGTTAGATGGTTTACTTCTCAGAATAGAACACCACAATGACAAAAAATAAAACTTCCTCATACTTTTGAAGCAACCACTTACTGTGGTTGAGTGGCAACTTCAATTTCAAATTTTAATCTCGTTAATTAAACTAATATTTGTTATTTCATTTTTTAAAAAACTTTAATTTATTTATTTTGAGAGAAAGAGCATGTGCACATGTGTGCACAAGTTGGGGAGCGGCAAAGAGAGAAAATCCCAAGCAGGCTCCACACTGTCAGCGCAGAGCCAGATGTGGGGCTTGAACTCACCAACCAACCCTGAGATCATGACTTGAGCCAAGATCAACAGTCAGACACTCAACCGACTGAAACACCCAGGTGCCCGTGTTATTTCATTTTTTGACACGCACGGCAAATCCACTCACTTGGTGAAAACACTTATTTATGAAATCATGGGGTTCCTGGTTGGCTCAGTTAAGCATCCAACTCTTGACTTCAGCTCAGGGTCATGATCTCATAGCTGGTGAGTTTGAGCCCCAGGCTCTGTGCTGGCAGAGTGGAGTCTGCTTGGGATTCTCTCTCTGCCCCTCCCCCACTCATGCATGTGCTCTCTCTCTCTCTCTCTCTATCAAAATAAATAAATATTTAAAAAAAAACCCACTTGAAAAAAATGATGAATTTTTTTTTATTACAATAATGCTATCAACCACAAGCATTATTGTAATAAAAAAATTCAGTAAGTAAATACGTATCAGGCAGGCTTTGATCTAAACCAAAGTTTCATGTGCATTGACTTCTCAGAAGACTTTTTTTTTTTTTTTTTAATTTTTTTTTTCGGCGTTTATTTTTGGGACAGGGAGAGGCAGAGCGTGGGCGGGGGGGGGCGGGGAGAGGGGGGACACAGGGTCGGGGGCGGGCTCCGGGCTCTGGGCCATCAGCCCGGAGCCCGGCGCGGGGCTCGAACTCACGGACGGCGGGATCGTGACCTGGCTAAGGTCGGACACTTGACCGGCTGCGCCACCCAGGCGCCCCGTCAGAAGACCTCTTTTTAGAATGCTTGAAGAAGTTGAGGAAAACAGTCAATGACAAGAATGACATAACTTCTAACAGAACAGAGCAAAAATAGAAACATCATTTGTATGTAGCTGTGTCTAATAAACATATTTTGAAATGTTCATTCAAAATTTAAACAGGAAGACTGTACACTTTCCTCAGTTAATAAGGAATAAAACCTTCATTTTAGTGTATTTTTTAGAAAGGTATGAATATGAGTTACAGTGGTTTTATATAGGATCCCATATTCAACTTCTTGGTTAATTAAATTTCACGGTAAACTCAGATATACCGACAAATTCAAATCAACATTTTTAGTTTAAGATTATCAGAAGATAGGCCTTTAGCTATATTTACTTTAAAATCTCATCTATACCAGAGGGTGAAATTTGCACGGTGAATTTTGTATCTCAGCTGGGAGCACTCATTAATTCTAGAGCTTAATATCTCCTGAATCATAAACCACTTACTTCCAAGCCCTTGGTTTCCATAACAGTGCTTTTTTCCTCCCCAGTATAATAGCTAGAATTTTACCAGAGTGCCTTTCCAAACTGCATTAAGCCTATGAGTATCATTCCTTGGTGTCTTATCAGAATAACTGAAAACACTTAACAAAACTGAATGAAATATTTATATTCTAGCTGTCTACCAATATAATGGACAGTGGTATACAAAACTAAGATCTTTTGCTTACGTTATTGTGTGTGTGTGTGTGTGTGTGCATACTCACATAATCAGAAACAAAGTTTGCCTTTCTGCATTTGAATTGTTATTTGTTTTAATAATTGCTTTTTAAAAACCTAGCATTTTAGTAAAATAATGCATTTAATGTAACTAAGACTTGAAAAACATTTTTCTAGTTTCAGTTAATTTTTATTAGCATGTTCATATTCTTTAAAAATAAACTTTTAAATTTCAAAAAAAAAAAAAACCACTTATTAATGTAATCAAAATGACAGTTCAATCCCAAGTACAAGCCAACTGGCTCTGCTCAGTTGAGTGGTCCCCTCATCTGAAGCTACTGCCTTGAAAATTCATGCATTGGTCAAAAAGATGATTGGGGAGAGAATGTAGGCAAATTCATTAGCACTAACAGGAAAAACAATTTAAGAGCATAGCCTACTTAGGGATGAAGCAGGAAGCAGCTTTCAAAGGATGGCATATTGTAATTATCAACTCACCCGGTTAAGGGTAAAGCAGTCCCCTGTTTATCCCGGACTGGGGCAACAGGGACTACCTACTGTTACTGTCATATCTTAATTAGTAAAGCTTTGGCTTTTCTCTACAAAGCACCTACCCAGAATCTCAATTTTATAATCATGATGGGACCTT
The DNA here is from genome assembly GCF_018350175.1 of Felis catus. Lineage (NCBI taxonomy): Eukaryota > Metazoa > Chordata > Mammalia > Carnivora > Felidae > Felis > Felis catus. The sequence goes on from NC_058380.1 coordinate 27,102,511, forward strand.
ATGTTTTAAGGAAATACTAAATGCTTAATAAATATTGAGATGTCATATTTAAAACATTATAGAAATGTAAGCACGACGAGAGAGTGGCTTCCATTTTTGGAGTCTCTGGGTACATTATTGAAATGGTATGAGAAGGTTTACCTCAAACTTTCCTGTGCCTAACAATCACCTTGGGAAACTAGTTAGAATGTAAATTCTTGGACCATATCCTCTGGGATTTGACCTATAAATCTGATTTTTAATAAGCACTATAAATCATTTTGATCTTTTGAGCAATACTGTTATAGTGAAATAGAAATACTGAATTTTCCTTTCCATAGACATTAAAATTTCTGTTCCAATACTCAGATGCCTATTCCCTTCATGTCTATAAATATGCATCCAAACATTTAAGATTAAATTAACCATGCAAAAATCAAAGCATACTGTTTATGCATACACAGTATGTATTTGTGCATTTAAAGAACTCAAACCTACCTTTGCCCAGTACCTAAACGCAATCACCAAAGGAACCAGCTTTGATTCAAGTTTTCCAAGGGCAGTTAAATGGTTTGTTGTCAGACAAGCATTTTCATTTCCTGCACTCACTTTACAAAGAAGACCACTGGTGGGGTAAAGGGTGGGGATGGGAGAGGAAAAGAGAAGGATAAAAAGTGTTATACAGGTATCAGGTATCTTTTAAACGCTGACAACTAATTTATACTGATAATAAAGATCTTCAAAATGAAAATTAAAAACTTACTAAATCTTTATGGGTTATTTAGGCCATTGCATTAAGAAAAAGATAGGGCAGCTACTCTCTGAGCAAATTTTATTTTTCAGAACTAGAACTTTGTATTGTCATATACTAAAACTATTTCTGAGGGGAAATGAAAATAAGGAAAATACTGTAAGATGTTTCAAATGAGAGTATGGATTCATCTTTGTAAGAATAAAAGAGTGTTTTCCCAAGAGTTGGAGGAATCTGCCTAATGAAGACTCATTACAGCCTACAAACCATCCATTTAACGTGGTGATGATGCTTCCAGATGGAGGAAGAGACACATGGGGGAAGTCACACTAATTGTTATTCAGCGCTGCTAAAAATGCTGCTGAAAGGGATGGCAATGTAAGGTGGCTCGATCAAGTAATGATTTGATAAAGTTGTTTTATACTGAAACCAAATGGGTCAAGATGCTTCCTCCCTATACTTCCTTTCAAATAATTCTATTCTTCTTAAAATAAAACACCTTTTCCTACTGCATCAAATGCCAAAAGTATAGAGAGAATGCTAATAGTGAGCCTGTGAAATCAACCACATAAGAAGCCTGTTATTCTAGAAACTGGACATGAAGATAATAAAGTACATGTGCTTCTGGCAAGTTTCTATTTAATATATAAACAGCTTAAAGAAACAGAGACCTTTGCTTTTCTCTGCACACCACCACTGGTACCCTAGCATGGAAGTCTGCGTCAACATCAACAAAAGACTCTGAGGAAAGAAGAAAAAAATATTAAGTAGGTTAATTAAATTCTGTTTGAAAGCAGAACTAGATAACGTACAAGTTGTGACTTAATCTGTTCAGCCTTTTGAAGGATGATTGTGAAATACAGCTGAGATGACTTGAAAAGGAGAACAGTATTATGGACAATAATCAAGTAATCACATTAACTTAAAACCTTCATTTCGCAAAATTCACGTTTGATTAGAAACGACTACGTTACTGGATCAGGACAGGTTAAGTGTTATGTGGATCAGCTAATTCGAAATGTGGACAGGACACTGGAAAACAAAATTGCTGCAAAAACTACTAAAATATCTGGGCTCAAAATACATCTTGACTGAAGTAAGAAGAAATGTTTAAATGTTTCAGTCAACCAAAACAGGAAGGATGGAAAAGACTAATTGAGATGAGACAGTTTAATGAGGCCTACGGAGAGCATTAGAAACTCAAAGTCCTAAGCTGGACATTACTCCGGATGACTAGTAACCCTAACCGGGAACAAGTGTTTGCTGAGTTATTAATCAGAGTTGGGTCGCATCTGTTTATCGTCTATAAAGTATTAAGTTAAAGAATAAAGCAGATCACACTTTAGTTTTGCCCTCAAGAGTAAATTTTACGTATTCTGCATCTTTTCAGTCTGGGTTTAGGACTCAATCTTTACAAATTGTGACATTATCAGCAAGCTAAAAACTTTACTTACAAAACAGTTATTTTGCATTGTAGAACAATTAGCAGGACTCCCAACTAGCTAATAATTCATGGGCATTTGCTTTGGTTTTCTGTTTGGATATTACCCAGAGAAATAATTAAAAGACACATGACTTCCTATTTTCAACATCTGACAAATAAGATATATCTAAATTACAGAGAAAATAAAACAATTAAGAGCAAAATATGGGAAGAGTTTGGCCTTACCGCTGTTCTTTAAACATTCTTGAACAAGTAAGAGAACATCTGGCTGAGACATCTAGGAAACAAATCAATGAATACATCAGGAATCCATATATACTTCTATTTCACTGAGATAATACACAGTCATCTGAAGTCATCCAAAGACCTTTCCAAATTAGAAAGCACACTGCTACCCAAGTAAAGAAATTAATCATGCTATGTGCACACAACAGAGGCATGAGAGATGAGCACCAGATGAGGGCAAGAGACCAGTTACACAGTTAACTCCTGATTAACTCATTCCTGAGGTAATCGGCCTCACAGCACATCTCAAAGACATGACACTGTTAATATCACCTCTCCTCTAGAAGACTACTTCAGCCCTGCCTCTCTCCAATCCTTGCTCTGCATAGGAACCAAAACCACTTAACGTCATAAATCAGACCTAGTCGTGCCTCTCCTTAAAACTCTCAATGGCTTCTTATTGCCCTTAGGTCACAGTGCAACTTTCCCACGGCCCACAGATCCAGCATGTTGGGCTCTAGTCTATCCTACCTTAATGCTGCTTCTTTCTCTTGGTCCCTCCACCTTGGCTATATAACCATCCCTTCAGCAACTTGAATAGGTCACACTCATACTGATTTAGGGTGTTTGCAAACGCTGCTTCCTCTGCCCCAAACACTTACCCTTTCACTTCTCCACTCTTATTCATCATTTAGAGCCTAGCTTAAATGTTATCACTTCAAAGGGGACCTTCATGACTACTGGATCTACACATCCCTTGTTCTTTTCTGTCACAGAACCTTGTTCCCCTGCATAGCTCTCATTACAATCAATCGTATAGATGTAATTACTTATCTCCTCCACCAGCTATGAGTTCCATGAGGGAGAAATCCTACCTGTTTTGTCCTCTGGAATCTAGTATAGTTCCTGGCATACAACATGGACTCAGTGAATATTTGCTAAATGAATGATGAGACTAAAATAACCACTATACTGGTAAATTACTCATCAGAATTTAAGGTTAAAGGAAGAATAGAATCTATTGGTCAGTTGACTATGTAGCTATAGCAGTTAGGGATGGCAAGAAAGGGGTGGTTGTAAAATAGACATATAGGGTGCTTCCCTTTATTTTTATTTATTTTTTTAATTAAATATAATTTATTGTCAAATTGGTTTCCATACAACACTCAGTGCTCATCCCAACAGGTGCCCTCCTCAATGCCCATCACCCACTTTCCCCTCTCCCCCATCCCCCATCAACCCTCAGGTTGTTCTCAGTATTTCAGAGTCTCTTATGGTTTGCCTCCCTCCCTCTCTGTATCTTTTTTTTCCTCCAGGGGGGAGGGGATCCACATATGAGTGAAAACATATGGTATCTGTCTTTCTCTGCCTGACTTATTTCACCTAGCTTAATACCTTCTAGTTCCATCCACATTGCTACAAATGGCCAGATTTCACTCTTTCTCATTACCAAGTAGTATTCCATTGTATATATAAACCACATCTTCTTTATCCATTTGTCAGTTTATGGACATTTAGGCTCTTTCCATAATTTGGCTATTGCTGAAAATGCAGCTATAAACACTGGGGTACAAGTGCCCCTATGCATCAGCACTCCTGTATCTCTTGGGTAAATTCTTAGCAGTGCTATTGCCAGGTCATAAGGTAGATCTATTTTTAATTTTTTGAGGAACCTCCACAGGAACCTTCTTTATTAACTAGCAACCCAGGCAAATGGGCATAAGCCATCTGCAACCTGGCCTGGGGAACCACTAACAGATAAATAGATAATCTATGAAAGTGCCTTCCAGGTTCAAAATTCTGAATCATCAACATCTTTTTAAATTACATTAAACCAGAAATCCAGGCTAGGTGTGGTTCTTTAAAAGCACAATTCTTTAACAAAGTAGATGTATAGAAGAGGAAACTCAGGAGCGAGTTGAGCTTTTGGGTCAAAAATGTTTACATGTACACACGGTTTAAAATCTGAAATTCTCTGATGTTAGAAAAGTTGACTTTACCAAGATAATTTAACCTTCTTAAGATAACAGAATCTAAAAAGCCCCATTAAGGTAGGCAGAAGAGCATAAAACTTGAAATTTTAGGGAAAAAAAGCTGCCACCAATACATTTACACTATCTTCAAATATCTAAAACATATCAATACATAGCTCATATTTGAAAAAAAGAATTTCCATACCACTCTGTGAAAATTCCAACATTTCATTTTGTACTTACAATGGCTGGAAATTGAATGTCGATGTTTACATCTGAATTTCTGAAACCCAATCTGCTACAGGATGACCCATATAATCTCAGAGAACAATCTGAAAAAAAAATTAAGTCATAAATAAAGTGAAATTTCTCAAAAGTCATAACAAAACACTGCTATTTCAGGAATGGAATCACCAATTAAAACTACACATGAAAGAAAGACAGTATTCAAGTCTGGCATAAACAAACTAAAAGGAATCGTTGACTCTCTGCTGTTGTCTTCACTTTTATTTTATGTAACAGGGAAGGCTATATTGTCTGTGGTTTAGCTTAACAGCCACACTTTTCATGTCAAGTGTAAAACATGTCTAAAAAAATTTCTAAATTATTACTTTTCATTTTGTGCAGAAAATACTATTTGCAATGATTTTTACAATGTGAAAGTCAAAAGGGCTGCCTAACTTTTAGTAATAATTTCTAAATTATTACTTTTCATTTTGTGCAGAAAATACTATTTGCAATGATTTTTACAATGTGAAAGTCAAAAAGGGCTGCCTAACTTTGTCTCAGATCTATAAACTTGATAGTATATTAAAGAGTTAACGGAAACATTTTACCTTTTAGAAAACATGCATAGATGTAATTTACTATAAAGATCATGTTCAGTAAAATAACCATAAAAATGACCTTCAGCATAAGGTTACTTTTCAGTAGGAATACTCATTATGAACAAAAAAGCCTTTAACATAATATACTCTATTTCAGAAAACTTTTGAAAATAATTATATCACTGATATTAACTTAAAATGCTAGTCAATAAGCAATTCACTCTTCAGACGAAGGGGTGTGTGTGTGTGTGTGTGTGTGTGTGTGTGTGTGTGTGTGTCCTGCCTATATTTACATACAGCATTTTCCCTGCTAAGTTTTACTGTTTACTACCATTGTGCCAAAAAATTATTCCTTCTCATCAAGGGATTTTTTTTTGTGGGGTTTTTAAGGTTTGTTAAATCAAGTGATTTCTCTGAGTTTTAACAGTCTTCCGTGACAAAGTACATTCAGTTTTACAATGGAAATCTATGGCAAAAATTATTGAAATTACACATGCCTTTTCAGGAACTTGTCTACAATGTAAAGGATGAGACACAGAAATGATGAAATGAACAGATATCTGCCCTTTATTTTTATGAAAGTATACAGAAGCATGAATGATGTACTATATGAATGATTTCTCAGTAGAACAAATAATTCTACGGGTGATATGGTGATAAATTCTGAATAGTGATTCCAACTCTCACTGTGGGTCAGAATCACTTGTGGAGCTTTCTACAAAATAGTTTTCTCTGGCTCCACGGGCAAAACTTGGAAAATTAACCAACAGCACACAAGATCTATTACAAAATAGTTTTCAGAGCTCATTATAAATGTTGCAATTCTTTTGAAAAGTGGCTAAACAGAACTTTTCTGGTACCTGAAAATTACTCAAATGTACTTCTTAACTCAAAATATTATGTCAATTTAAAGAGACAGGAAAGTAAACAAATATATGCACAAGGGATTCACAGTGCCCCAATAATATGGGGCATTTAAAGTACCTGTGTACAATGAAATTCATAGTGAAAACAGGTTTAAAAATAATGCACGTAAAAGTCTTTGTTACCTTAGGGAAAAGCCAGGAGAAACAAAAACACACAAAAAACTAAGAGCTTCAGGACACGGCAAATCAAGTTCTGTTAGATGAAAATCGCTACTCGTAGGAAAAATGAATGAGGTACTTTTAGGTAGCTAAATAGAAAAACAAATCTAGAAAATACCTGGTAACTTGTGTTGGAACACATTTTCCATGATACGTTTAATTTCTAGTCTCTGTTCCAAGTTCTCATTGTGTAAGCCAAACTCCTGTACCACTTTGTCAATGGCAATACCAATTGCATTTATCTGGGAGGGTGTAGGCGGGGGTAACGTAGTGAGCAACTCTTCCTCCTGCTTCTCCTTTTAAGATCAATATTGAGATTAAAAATGACTCACACAGTTTTTACCTTCTACCATTCACTGAGACAACACCCTGTAGAATACTCTGGAATTATTTTTCTTAGCTCTCCCTCTCACCTTAGCTGTGTTAGTCTTCATCTCATCAAACCTATATACTTCTTTATGCACATAAAGTGATAACAGAAGGCAGGAATTAGGAAAAAATGCAGGGAAAGAACATTAAAAGCAGCAATGACAAATTATTTGCTTTATTATGACTGGCATAAGGGCATATACCTATGTCCTATTAATGACTTCACTCATCCTGATACTGTTCTTAAAGAAATTCACAAGACTGTCCCGCAAAACATACCTGACCAATGTAAAGTATTTTGGCTAAAATAAATTCAATAATATAGTCATGTTATTAATATCACAGTCTTAAAGGGAGGAAAGTCAAAAGATGACAAGTAAAAACAACTGAAAAGTAAAACATATTTGTTTGGGTTGCATTGAAGTTACCTTAATGTTTTTCTTGTGCCTCTTCTCTTTGATATGCTTATGGGCAAATGCAATGGATTCAATTAAAACATCACAAAGTTTGCAGGTGTACTTAGCTGTAGGGTAGTTTCTTGGTCGCTGTAATTCGAAGAGATTTATAGAGACATATATATGTATCTTCCAAAATACAGGCAAACAAAAATTAGCCAGAAATGATTTCCCCATCACTTTCAAAGCTGTTAATATATTATTGTCACTCTTTACTATCTTAATAGTCATTTTTTTTGAAGTAACTCTATTAAATCAAACTATCACTTTTATTTTTTAACCTGTAGTCCTTAAATACTAAAAACTACAGTAGGATACCTGACTCCTCAAAGCACATATTCCCAATTACTAACACAGTTTAAACCAAGACAACGATTTTAAGTAACAAATAAAAGACATTACCCTTTTGAGCCTGTCAATGAAGTCTCTCTTTAATCGCTCCTCTGCCTGCTGTAAGCCCAGGAGCTCTTTCATTGAAAGCACAGACTCATCAATCACCGGGCCTTCCAAGTCTCCGTCCTGCTCATTTTCCTCATTTCTAGACCTCCGTGGCTTCCGAGGTCTGGATCTCTGCTTCTTGTTTTCTTAAGTTAGGGGGAAAATATTATTGGCAATATTGAATAATACTGCTCTGATGAAAAAGCAGACCGTACATATTTATGACGTAAATCATGTGATTATCAGAATGACATCTGAACACAGCAAAAGGAAAGCTCTTCCATGGATAAAATGCGTGAATATTCATTAACCACCTCATCTGGACACATCAGTCCTCAGAAATCCTCTTTTTGGAACACTGAAAAAGAATCCATTTCAACCAATGTGATTTTCTCATTTCTTCCTGGTGTGCTCCCATACTCAAGCAATAGTAAAAATTATCCTCTGAAGGCAAGCATACTTGGAATTCTAATATACCTAGTATGTCATAATTACAATGTTAATGCATCATATTCTAGTGTGCCTGTAAGTATACTTGCCATTCCAATGAAAACTATCCATATGTGCTTTCATTTTTTGTAAGTGAACAAGCTCAACAGAGCAAAGGACAACAGGGTTATCTCCAAAGAAGTCAGAAATCAACTACATTCTTATCTGGAGTGAAAATCCATCATCTAGTTGTAAATTTACCTTTCATGTGATTGGGCCCTCCTCCCATATTCATACAAGAAGTCCAGGCCAAAATTGTATTTACTGAGGACTAGTTCCCATCTTATCTTTACTTTCATTTTAGCTTCTTTAAACAGCCTGCACACTAAGTACATTTCAAAGAAAAACGACCAGTAGTTGGAAAAAAAGTTTTCTGTATGTACAGACTAATTCATTTAAACTCTGCTGTTAGTTCTACAAGCTTTGTTAACTAACAAAACTTTTTTCCTTTTTTTAAACTTACAACTTTTCTATCTGGGAAACTGAAGATGACTGTGGGATTGATCTATAAACAATGGTTTTCAAGAGCTTTGATAACTTCTATCAAGCTCTGAAAATGAAGCTACCAGTAATACCTATGATCAAAATAAAACTCATTTCCCCAATTAAAATGGTGACAAATGGTTTGAATAATGTTTAAGTGGCTTATCAAAAATTACAAATTTCAAAATAGAAATGTACTGAAAAGCCCTGCATGAACCAATTCCTAGGTCAAGTTTACAGTGGAACTCATTTCTTCTATGGCACTTACAATGAAATCAGTTGACTGAAAAAAATTCTGAGTCAGAAAAGGGAGGTACAGGATCTCTAATTTGAAAAAAGCTACTGTGAACAGCTCTAAAGAAAAAGTAGCAAGCATTGTGCTTAAAGTACCAGAAGGTGAATATATAGTGAAATTCTGTGAATAGCTTCTATAGTATAAGTGGCAATTAAAAGAAATTGAAGTATTAGGACAAATAGTTTCTTTAAAAAGGCAATCAAAATGGACCAAATAAAATACTAAAAGGTAAGTATCATTTGCAGACAAAAATCAGTCTACTTTAATACTTACCACTCCTCTACTCCCAATTAATTTATCATAATCTTTTAAGGACAGTGCTCTTGGTCTGCATGAACTTTTTTTTTTTTTAAAGTTTTATTTTTGAGAAAGAGAGAGCAGGGGAGGGGCAGAGAGAGAGAGGGAGATGGAGAATCCCAAACAGGCTCCACACCATCAGTGCAGAGCCTGAGGCAGGGCTCAAACCCACCAACCGTGAGATCATGACCTGAGCCAAAACCAGGAGTTGGACACTTAGGACGCTTAACTGACTGAGCTACCCAGGTGCCCCGGTCTGCATAAACTTCTGAGACAAGAACTTCTTTTAACTTAGCTATGTGTCTATTCACATGTAATTTGCCTATCATTACAAGGTCTACACTAAATAATTACATCTGTGATTTCAGTGTTCATAATAAGTTTCTTACTTTGACGCTCATTAGAGATTTACACTAATATGTGCAATACCCATTAGAAAAGTCCACATTAGCTTACAAAACTGTAATTGCTATGGAACCCAATTTCTTTAACTCCTCCCTTCTTGATCACAAAGGCTTCTCACCTATTTGCTGTCATTTTCCAGAGTGACTTCGATTTCCCTCCAAAGAGTACAATTAATTCCTTATTGCTTTTTTAAACATTTTATTTTCAAGTAATGTCTACACCCAACGTGAGACTCGAACTCACAACCCTGAGACCAAGAGTCCCACGCTCCACAGACTGAGCCAGCCAGGCACCCCATTCCTTGTTTTTATACAGAGAAGTGGATGGCTGCAGAAATTCAGATGATGATGACAGCAGCTGTCATTACTGAGTATTTTTTTATGCGACAGATGCAATGCAAGCACTTTATGTGCACTGCCTCGTTTAATCCCTACAGTGATCCTGTCATGGATGCTAATGTTATCCCCATTGTACAGATGGGGAAAATGCTGGCCCAAGAAAATAACTTGGTTCAGGGACACATGACTAAATCAAAGTTAACAGGATTTGAAGTAAAGATTGAAGCATGGATGGAATTCTGAAATCCAGCCTTTTATCTAACAATGTAAGAACTGGAAAGAACTTACTAAAATCCATATCCATTCACATTTAGAACAGACTGTAACTGACAAGACAGTATCACCTTCTGAACTGAGTTTCACAGGACTGCATGGTAAAAATAGCAAGTAAAATCTCATTGACGGGAATCTTGGAAGGATAAAGCTGGGTACTGCTAAAGAGTTCCCATAATTCGAGGAAGGCAACCTAGCTCATCCCATGTGTCTTGTAACATGAATTCTCTATATACACTATTCCAAGTCTCCCACATTTTATTTGCATATGGCCCATTATTCCATTCACAAAGGACATGTGTATTTGAGTGGATATTTTCCAGCTAAGATCACTAATGGCATTGTCCCAAATACATTACATTGGCAATCTAGGATATGTGAGGGATGAAGTACAGGGCGGTAACATAGAACTGAAAGATAGAAAATAAGTATTAAAAAACAAAGCAACTCTAAGATAATTTTCATTGTATCTTCTCACATCATTTAATGAGACCCTTGCTTATTAAGACATAATTCTGATTCAAGAAAATTTCAGTCCCTTTAACGAGATCCTTTTTAGGATCCTGAGTGCAGTGCAAAGTTTATACTTCAAATTGAATTTCTCTCTACAGTAAGCAATTTTATACCACAGCTTAAAATTATTTCCTTTCTGAAGATTTTCAGGGGCTAGAAGCTGAGCAGTCCTTCATTTAGCAAATGTGAAAGAACATACCTCTTTTTCATATGGAGAGAATATGGGGGTTTGGGGATTGCCTTCAATTAAAAGGATAGTAAAAGTATGTACTTCCTGTTCAAAACCACTTAAAAGCAACTTTTTTGGTTGCTTTTCAGACTAAACAAGAATACATATATGAGGCTTTCAGTCTGTTAACAGTCCCTATTAGTATTTGTCTGGTTGCAAACTTTCGTTCTATAAATCTTTTGTTTCTATAATGCTACTCAAGATCAACTTTTTAAAAAAAAAAACAAAAAAAACTATTGGTAACTAAGTTAAAATGTCCATGTCCTACCTGGACACAGTAATACAAAAATACTTAAATGTACACAGACTTTTAAAAAGAAAAACACAAATCAAAAGTCAAGAAATTATCAATACATGTTCCATTTCCCTCTGTCAAATTCAAGGTCCAGTGAGGCTGTTAATGGCCAAAGCAGCACAGTACTCAATTTCAGGTTCACTTCCTCATCTACCACCCAGCATAATCAGTCTGGATAAATTTAACCTTGCCAAGCCACAGCTGCCTGCTTTGCAAAATTGTGATTCTACCTTGATATATCACGACAGAGCACTGCATCAGACACTTCCTTCAAGTTCTTTCTAGCATCCTTTCTAGCTTCAAGATTTATGAGGCCAAGATTTTCTCTCCTGACTGATTCCTTTGTAACACCTCATTCTGTTTGTACTCTTTGATACAAGGAATTTTCTCTTGCTTTTCCTACCTTAAGAAATCTAAAACAGCACCTTTTCTCTCATTTAACACTATCAAAAGACCCTCTAAAAATAAGTGACATTTTCTCTGTTAAGTATTCTACATGTCCAGGTCACAAAATCAAACGCCTTACCAGTAAAATACAGAAATGTAAGCTGGCCACTGTGAGATAACATGAAAGAAAAAAGGCCTCTGGACACCTAGGAGAGTGCCAATATTGCCTAGATGCATTTAAATTTAAAACAAACAAGCAAACAAACAACTTTAAAGTGCTGGCCAGTTTGCCACCCATTCTATATGGTCACTAAAAAAAGGCTCCCAGCCAATAAATTTAAAAGCCCATTTTCCCAAGCATAATTTGCATTTTCAGACTAAATACTGTTTTACTCTTTCCTTCATATTTATGAGTTTATTTCATTTCAGTAATTATTGTCCATTACATAATTTTCCTGTTTATAGAAATTATGGCTACATGGACAAAATCTACTATCCACCTTTGAGAAAAATGTATAAATAATCACTTTGGGGCAATTATTATCAAGCACACCTGGCCCTTAGAAATGGGTTTTGGTTCTACGGAAACTAAAAGGCAAAACTTATCTGTATTTCTGACTTTCGAAACTTAAAGTGTCCCAGTCTGTTTGCCGTGCAGCTCACTGTTGAGCAAAGAAAAAAAAAAAAATCCTAGACTATCCTCCTCTGGAGATCGATGCTCCCTCCAAAAGACATATAATCCTCTGAGACAGGAAATCTATGTGGTCTATATTGTGTATTTACATCGAGTAAGATTTTTTGTTTTAGCTTTATATTCTGTCATTTATATTATGGACACATTCACTATTCAAATACAAAATTACAATACATAATTTAGAAAATACATATACACCACTCAGAAAATATGAAACAGTCCCCAGGGGGATATCATCACCCTCTTCTGTAGAAAGCACCAATGGGAAATATGTTTACCGAAGGAAAATGAGCCTCACGGCACAGTAAACTTTTAAAGAGACCAATACATGCAACGTGTTGAAGTTGCCCAAATGCCACGATTACAGTTCTTTCTTAAGAGTATTCGCATTAAATAAGCAGAGACTATGAAAAATTGGAACTGCAGTGCTGAAAATAATAAACCTCATTTGGATGACAAAGAAAAGATACTGCGACTTTGGGCTTGTCACTTGACAAGTTGGAACACATTACCAGGGCTTCCTGCTTCCATTTCTGACATGGTTTCTAGGCTTGTCAAGTCTTTATGAAACAGTCGTCTTACAGTTCTGCAGCCTCGTCCATCCTGCCACCTATATCCATCTTCGCTTTCTTGAAAGGAGTCTTTTCTTGGTCGGTTTAGAACAGGAATTCTAGGTCCCGGTTTGAATTCCCTCCAGCTGTCTGAATTACCAGCAAGTTCATCAGAGAGCCATCTCTTACTCTGATCTTTGTGGTTGTCATTCATCCAAGCGGGCTGACTGTAAATTGGGTTTTTAAATGCATAGGGATTGCTGGAAACAGCATATGGTCCTTTTCTGGGGGTATTCCCATAGTTCCCTGGTGTTAATTTTTTTTTTGGAAGGCCTTTTTCCATTTTACTGCTATGGCCTTTAACATAGTCATCCATTATTAAATAATCTTGCTGGGGGTGAGCCCTTCTGAAATCCTCATCATCTATAGTTCCTCGGTCTTTAGCGCGTTTCACAAAGTAAGGTTTTGCGGCATCTCCCATGGTCTTTGACTTCAGTTTTCTTACTCTGCACCTGGAAGAAGGCATTTTGGGAAATTATCAAACCATAACAAGATATCATACCAAGCATGTGAAATACCACACGTTTATTGCACAGGTGCCCAAAAGTCTGTAAGAAACTCTTCCTTTCCTAATTTCCATCACATCCTAATAATCAGCACATTACACCAAAAGTTGGGAGGCTTGCTTGAGTCCTATCATAGTCTCCATGAAAATTAGTACTTACTATTTAACGTGACGATTACATCTGTGACTAAGGGAAGCTCCCTACAGTCTTGAGAACTGCAGTATAAAAAAAATGTTACTCACACCAAGTTGGTTGGCTTTACCTATAAAACAAAAGCGCTCCTCCACAAAACAAAACAAAACCCTCATCCCAAGCCTACGCTGTTAGAAAGCTCCGGAAACAGTCTTAAAAAAAAAAGTTGGCAATTACTTTTAAGTGTTATACAAAGTAACCAAAACTTTGTGTGAACGTAGCTCATCTCCTCTCGGCTTCACTTTTCTGTCCCTTCTCCGTCCTCCAGGGAAGGGCTTCGGCTCCCCCTCACTACCACTATTCAGAACCACAGGCTTCGGTCGCCTGGGCTAAAGAGGGGCTCGCTCCCCACCAAGAGTCCCCTCTAGTGAAAGGGACTGGGTTTCCCACCAAGAGACAAGTCCAGCTCACCTCCCCAGTCCTCATTCTCTAACCCCAAACAAGTTTGGTTTTGTCAAGAACAGCATTTCTCCCTCTTCAACCCCCCGTCTGATCGCCCCACCCCCGATCTGCCTCAGTTTCCACCCTTCGAGGCCGGAGGCAGAGAAAGAGGAGGCGTCCCCGCACTCCTGGCCACGAAGCCACCTCGGGGACCAGGAAGCAGGAAGTGACCTGCCTCCTCGATGGGGTTCCGGGGTCCCCCCGGCCGGCCAGGGGGCCGGGGTCGAGTGCCTCCACCCAAGTCCCTTCTTCCCCGGCGCCGGCAGGGTCTGACACAAAGTGAAGATGCGGACTCGAACCCGGGAGCTCAGTCCCCGCCGGCCTGGGGGCTCCCCGGTCCTCGCAACTGGGGCGAGGAGGCCGGCGGGGGAAGGAGCCAACGTTTCTCCCGGGCCGGGCCCGCCCTCTACTCCGGAGACGAGGGAACCCACCGGAGACCCACCCCGGAGGCGAGTCTGGGAGGGACGCGGGCAGAAGGCGCCCCGGAGCACTCACCACCTCCGCCGCGGTCCCCCGCCTCTTCCTGTCCCGGCCGGGCTCCCTCTCCGTGTTTTCCTTCGGCCCCACTTCCGGCGCTCAGCGCTGTCTCATTGTGCGCGATTCGAAGCCGGCGGTGCCCCCGCCCGAGCGCACCGCCGCGCACGCCGGAAACGCGCGCTGCGCCCGCAGGGCCGCCCGCCGCCCCGCCCCGCCTCCGCCCCGCCCCCGGCCCGCCCCGCCCGCTTCCGCCGCCGCCGCGGTCGCGCGCACCCTCCGGGGCTCCGGCGTCGAGTCTGGCCGGGGTGCCCCGCTCCGCCCCTCCTCTCCTCTCCTCTCCCGGGGCCGGCTTCCTAGGCCTCGCTAGCACCCGGGAGGCGCGGGCGAGCGAGTCTCTTGTGCTCCGCGGGAGGCGCGGAGCCCGGGCGGCTCGTGCGCCGGCGGCGCGGCTTTGCCCCTGGATGCTCTTGGTTGCGGGCGAGTGCAGGGCAAGTGCAGCCTGAATGTGAGGCCTTGTAGCGCTCTTGCTGTTTTTCTGACGATTACGATTCCGCGAGGTCTTAGAAATGCCCGCATCTAAGCCGTTCACCCAGATCTCAGTGTGGTCAAGGGAAATGCTTCGCTTTTTTCTTAGACTGGCTACGGATTTGTTTTACTGAACAACACAAAACCGTGTTTTCGAGAGTCTGTGTAATCGCAAAGGATGATCCGGGAGAACCATGCTCGAAATTTTGAAAGAAGAATGCACACCTGGCATTAGCAAACAACTCGGGGTTCCTTTTCTTTTCTTCTTTTGACCGTGTTACCTTCCTTGCTGTCTTGTTCTAAATGCTTTGAAAGCCTCGAACAACTAATAAAATCAGGGAGTGTTGAGAAAAGTTGACAGTTTTGGTCTCTCTGCTTTTTAGGAGCATTTAAATTTAAATCCATGAGATGCTGCGGAGCAAAGGTCTTAGAATAATAATGGACACATAAGCCCTGGGTATTGTCAGGCACTGTTCTGAGGGGCTTTACAAATATTAACTCTAATCTTCACAACAAGTCCTTCAGGAAAATACCATTATGCCCGTTTTAAAGATGGGGAAATAGTATTTATGCTAAAGTAAAGGGCGCTGCTGGAAACCACTTAATGAGGCAGAGTCCTTTATTAACTACTGTCTATGCTAAAGGTGATTTAAAACGTGTTGGTGCTACTTTTGTATAATGCCTTATCTAGATGCTTTGGGGTCTGAACAGACGTGAGAATCTAGCCAATAATCTGTCTGACAGGCAGACAATGGCCTTTAATAGGGTCTAAAGGGAGTGTAGTGATACATGAATACATTTATTATGGGACAGTAGCGTCACCACACCCAGTTGAGTAATTTTTATACAAAAGACCTGGTTGAGGAAAATTCGGCCTCAAGTGTCTCGAGTTCTACAGGATCACTGGAGGATACATCCTTTAAGAATTTAAAATATTTTTTATTTGCATTCTCTTCGATGTGTTCCCCAATGCCTAGCATCCATTCTGAATGTGCTTTTGAGATTTGTCTTGAGGGTAAACGAGGCTCTCTCAAATGAGATGCAATACTAATAAAAAGATAATGGCAACATAGCTCTTTTTGTCCATATTATACTGCAATGGGGATTTAAATTAATCATGGGGATCCTTAAAATCCAGTTGTAAAGTTTGGTTTGATTCTTCTTTGGTTGTCACTGTAGGGAATGCTGAGTTTCTCAGAATCTTTGTGAGGATTGTTTCTTGATCTAGACATATCTGTAGCAACTTGAAGCAGAAATTTTGGGGGCGGTCTGGTTCAGGGGATATTAACACTGCTCCGTGTGTTACCATGTATCTTCTGTCTTCAACCACATGCCTGACATTGTGATACATCTTGACAAGTCAACCTTTAACACACCCAGGGCTGGTGTTCTTTTTCTTTGTAGCCGGGGAGTCAGAAGTTCAGCGGTTGTGTTCATAGCTTTGTAGGCCAATTTTTTTCCTAGTGTGTTTTATCTACTTTGTTCAGGGAACTGTTGGCTCCTTCAAATATGTCTGAAATCCGGTGTCTTGCCATCTCCACTACTTCCAACCTGTTACTTACCACTATGATTCACGGCATTGCTGCAATCATCAGCTTTTATTTTTGCCTTCCTTAATCTCTACACGACAGCCAGGAAACTGATATTTAAAATCTAAGCCAGACTATGGTTTCCCCCTCAAGACCCCTCAGTGGTTCCCCATTCCTGTGGAAGTAAAAGCCACAGTTCATAGAATGGCTACAAAGCCCCTCCCTGTACTTCTGATCTCACCCCTAATGCCTCTTACCCCTTCATTCACTCCACCCTAGCCACACTACCTTCTTGTGATTCCTTCATCACACCAGGAGAGTTCTTGCCTCAGGACTTTGCACTGGCTGTTCCCTTAACCTAGAATGCTTTCCTTTCTTTGGTGTCTGTTTTGTTCACACTCTCATCTCCTTACTATCTTCTCTCAAAAGTCATTTCTCCCTTCTTTTTACTTTTTAAAATTTTTATTTATTAATTTTTATTTATTTATTTTGAGAGAGGGAGATAGAGCGCGCACGCATGAGTAGGGGAGGGGCAGAAAGAGAGGGAAAGAGAATCCCAAGCAGGCTCCACACTATCAGTGCAGAGCCTGACACAGGTCTTGAAGCCGAAAACTAAGATCGTGACCTGAGTCAAAAACCAAGAGTTGGACGCTTAACCGACTGAGCCACCCAGGTACCCCTCTCAAAGGTCATTTCTCAGGGCACTGGGTGGCTCAGTCAGTTAAGCACAGAGCCCAACACGGGGCTTGAATTCACGGACTGCAAGATCATGACCTGAGCCGAAGTCGGATGCTTAACCTACCGAGCCACTCAGGCACCCCTGTAAAAACCCAATTTAAATTGTAACGAGGGCACAGGGCTGCAAGAGCACCTGGCTGCAGGGGTCCCAAGCAGGCCAGCCACTCACTCTTGACAAAATTCGAAGGCCGAGAGACAGTGGTGGTGAAACGGGAAAGGAATTTATTTCAGTGAGGCCAGCACCAGGAAGACCACAGACTAGAGTCTCATAGACTGTCTCCAAAGTGCTGAAAATACTTCTAGGTTTCTTTAAGGAGAATGTGGGGCAAAGTTGGGCGGGTACGTGCAGGTAAGCAGTGAAGTTCAGGTAGATCATTGTCTTGGAGTCAATCACGTGGGGTCTTGCTGGCTCGGGGCAGTGGTTATTGCTTGAGGGAGTAATTTCGGGTTCCCATCACAGGATGCTTTGCCCTGCAGAGTCTTTTGTGTGAGTTAAGAGATAAGCTGGAAGGAACTTAATTAGGAAGTACAGACTGAAGTCAAAATAGAGGTAGTTGAAGTCCTCTGTCAAAACTGGCTTATACAATGAGGATTATTTATTGGCTCACAAAACTGGAAGTTCAGAGTGGTGGTATAAGCTTCAATGTCAGCTTTATCCAGAGGTTACACCCTCCTGTGTATATGGACCTTGTCTTCACATACACAGGAGGGCATAACCCGGGGGGGCATGATGACAGTGGCAGTTCCGGATGTCACATCAGTCCACCACCATACCCAGCAGAAAGGAAGGTGGCCTCTGGAGGCCAGGAACAACTTTCCAAGAAACTCTTGCAAACTTAAATCAATCTTTGGGAAGGGGGATGCCATTACCCTCAGACCAGTGTTTCTCTACTATTGGACTACAGGCATTTTTGGGTTGGATAGTATTTGTTGGGGGGGGGGGAGGGGCTGTCCAGTGCATGGCAACATGTTTAGCAGTGTCCTTGGCCTCTACCAGTGGACTTCCCCCTAGTTGTGACAATCCAAAATATCTCCAGGCAGTGCCAAACATCCCTGGGGAGCAATATCACCTCCAGTTGAAAACCACGTCTTAGACCTTCAGGCTCACCCTCGGAGCGAGGGGGTAGGGTCGGTTGACTTTGGGGCACTTGCATTGTTTGAGAGAGGATGAGATAATGGATGAAATCTAGGTCCTATGAGGAATGAGAAAGGTGAGAATGCCAGCCAACAGTGTTCATTTCACCTCTCTTAAACAAATTCACCTCCAGACTTTGCAGCAAACTTTGGCTTTCCCGTAAATCAGGGTATACGTGGGAAAATTGAAAAATGTGTTTAGAATTTTGCTGTTTGATCAGGGAAGACCTTCCAGTCTGATATCCACCTTCTTAGAATATCAGAAGAGACAGATGCTCCTTCCTCTGCTCCATGGAAGTCAGAGGACAGAAGATAATTAGTGTTGTATTGGAGGGAGACAACATTCAGGGGGCCTTTGAGGGGCTCTCATTGTACATTCTTTTCAAAGACCTTCCTCCAAGTCAGGTTTAGGCTGGACTTTTCTTTTAAAAAACATTTTTTTTAATGTTTATTTTTGAGAGAAAGAGGCAGAGCGCGAGCGGGAGAGGGACAGAGAGAGAGAGGGAGACACAGAATCCAAAGCAGGCTCCAGGCTCTGAGCCGTCAGCACAGAGCCTGACACGGGGCTCAAACCCACAAACTGTGAGATCATGACCTGAGCGGAAGTCGGATGCCCAACTGACTGAGTCACCCAGGTGCCCCAAGTCTGGACTTTTCTAATTTCTGTGGCTTGAGGAATTGCCAAGAGCTAACAGACTCTCCAGCTCCTGCCTGCCGAAGAGTCTTAGCTTACATTATTCCAGGACCTTCTGTTTACAACCTGGAACATATGTTGCATAAAGTAAAAGAAGTTAATTTCCAGTGCACATTGTCAAATCCCAGGAAAATCAGGAAGCTAGTGAAAACAAATAACTCAAACCTAGATTTTGTTTTTCCTGAATTAGCCATACACTTATGGTCATTCATTTATTTCATTTTTTTTCGAGAAATGTCGAGTGCCTGATAAGGACCCTTATAAGTGAGGGAAAACAGACACAGTCCCAGATCTTGAAGGGTTGAAAAATACGGTAATGGTGGCAGATGTCCTGAATTTGAAAATTTAAGACTTGGCTTTGAGTCTCCTCCCCCACATTGATCTAGTCTTACTCTGGGGCCCTACTCTCTTCTGGGAACTATGGGAGAGAAATTTTAACTTGCCAATTAACATACCTCAGTCTTCGGATTTAAATCAGACCTTTGATGGTTTGTGTGAGCGATAAGCCCACCGACCCATCAGAGGAGGGATGAAGAGACTCGGAGCACAGTGAAGCAACATCCTTGCAAGAGCAGGTGTCTGATGGACAGGCACACCTGGGGCAGTTACAGCAGACAATTTATCTCCTAGCATTCAAGTCCCTCCCCTGGTTCCTCATTGGCTGAGTACTACAAAGGTTATAGCCTTACCCGGAAGTCTCCTATGCCCATGTAAGGTAAAAAGTAGCCTGACTTGGGGGGTGGTAGGTGTGCCTGGGTGGCTCAGTCAGTTAAGCATCTGATTTCAGCTCAGGTCATGATCTCCTCCTGGTTTGTGAGTTCGCATCCCATGTTAGACTCTGTGCTGACAGCTCAGAGCCTGGAGCCTGCTTCAGATTCTGTGTCTCCCTCTCTCTCTGCCCTTTCCCCACTCCACTCATGCTCTGTTTCTCTCTGTCTCTCTCGAAAAGAAATAAACATAAAAACAAAAATAAGAAAAAAAATAGTCTGATTGGAACAAATGTACCTTCCCTGAGGTGACGCAGAGACTGTCAGTCCCTCCTCCCTTTGTTCTTTGGCTCATGCTCATTGCAAAGCCCTTGAAAATAAGCATGCAAAATGGAGAGGGGAATAAGAACCAGGAAGTGAAGTATCTTAAGGTTTGGAACTCCATTGTTGGGGTGGTGAGAGGTTCATACATCTTTCCAATAGTCTGTAAACCTACTGTTAACCAGACAGCACAGCTTTTATTTGGTATTTCTGAAAATGAATCATCTCCTTCACTCCTCACAGTTTGGTCTCTTGAATATGTGTCCCATTGTTCAGATTTCCTTCTCCACTTTCCTAGGATGCTACCTGGGGATGTGATGCTCTGGAATCATAGGACCAGAAAGACGTGTCCCTGGGTACACATCCACAGGCTCTGTGAGTGGACCTGTTTCTTTTCTGGTGTCTTTCCCATTGCTCTTCTTTGCCTTGTTGCTAAATATCTATCTAAGGCTGAGTCTGAGGTTTGGGGACTCGTGGTTGGTTCTGTCAGCCCAGTCCACCCCCAGTGGTTCAATGTTGTCAACTCGGACCTGCCCTATACTTGATGACATTGTGCATCTCTCTTGAGGTCTAGCTGCAACTCCTAGGTGATTTTCAGCATGGGTGCTCTACAACCCACCCCCCAACCCCCGTCCCCTCCAGGTCTGGCAATTTCCAGGTTACTTTGCCATCTGTCTTCCTTGGCACTGAGAAGAATCCAGAAATACCTGGATTCTTTTCAAGGACATGTAGAATCTCAAGTATGCCTGAAGTGCCAATTTCAGCCTTCCTCTGTGTGACTGTGTCCTGCTGTTACTTTTACACTCCCCAGATCACCCTATTTGTCTCTTGGGTCATCTACTTCCGCCTGGTTCTGAGCTGGGGATGGTTCATGTGCTCCAAACTTTCCCCTCAACTAATCTCACCCTCTGAAGGATGGGAGGTTCTGCTTCCTCTTCCTGTTGCCATGGATATGAGCAGCCCTGTCTTTCCCTCCTCCCCGCCTCCCTTCCAAGCCACAGCCATCTCTTTTCCCATGGAAACCCAATACCCAACTCCAGGCTGTTTCTTAGATTCCACCGCATGTCTCTCAAATGTCATGGTGGAGAAAGAGCCTCTCATCTCCATACTCATCAAATGCCTCACTCTAGACTTCTCTAGGTTCCCTGTGGGTCTTCCACCCCCAGGGCTTCCTAAGGCTGAACCTCCCAAGAGGCCTCTGAGTGATGAAGGCGCATAAGGCAAGCTGAGGGCAAAGTACAAGCTGACAACCCCCGTCCCTCCCCCAGGGTGGAATATGTGTGGTATACCTCAGGCACTCCTGGCTGCCCAAGCACAAAGGAAAGGACAGAAAACAAATGGTTAAACTGATAGAGTCTCCATCAGTTTACAAATAGCTTATCAATAGCCTAATCTCCAGGAAGTGCCTACTGTGTTAATGATAATGCTTTGCTAGAGGGAAAAACAACCTTAGCTTGACAATAGCTAGGCCTCCAGTAATCTGTGAGTCTTTTTTAGCATATGGAAGTCCCTTTAAGAAACTTCTTCTTGACTTTACCTCCCTCAACTCCACAGTGTATAACCGGTCACTCTTCACCACCCCAGTGCAGCTCTTCCTGGCCACGGGTCCCATTCCCGTGCTATGATGAAATCACCTCTTTTGCACCAAAGACATCATCAAGAATTCTTTCTTTGCGGTCAGCTTCAGACTCCCACCACCACTCCAAAACCCCATCATGAGTGTTCACTGGATCTGGAACCTATGCCCCAAGGCCTGCAGCCCTCCCTAAAGCTGAGGCTATCTGAGGCCATCAGAACTCATCACTAGGCTGTCTTCGGCTTTCAAGATCCAACCCTCAGAAGATGCCAGGAAGCCACTGCCTCTCTCCTTGCCAATGGGCCCTGCACAGATGGAGAGCTGGATACTGGACCCAGGGGCAGTGAGGAAGAGAAATCAGGCAGAGGTTATTCAGAAAAAACAAGCCAAAACAAAACCGTATTTCTTTCAAAAGGAGACATAGCTGGGGGTGGGTGGGTCTGTGGCAGAAGGATGCAAACTTCAATTGATTGAATAAGCACTGGGTTGAGCACTCGGTACGTGGATCCAATAGTCCTCTTGTACTTCTGTGGTTTGTGTTATGTTATAAAACAGAGGCTCAAAGAGTGAACTCATGGGGCTATGGCAACACGGCTTTAGTTGAGACCTGACCAGAGTCTTTCTGAGTCCAGAGTTTTTATGTTCTTTTTAACCTGCCATGCACCAAGCTCCTGTCCTCTGATCAAGCCCTCCTACCCCCGAAGAACCACTGTTCCTTTTGAATGCTCCCATTCTGCGATCACACTCTGAAACTGGGACTACTGGTCTCCAGCTGTAGATCCTGTTCCATGTCTACTTTGCTTTAATTTTGGGCAACTTATCTTCCTTCCTGGGCCTCAGTTTCTCTAACTGTAAGCAAGAGATAAGGAACATTAAGCCAAACATCCACTATTCCTGACTGATCACAAGAAGTTCAGTTCTTCTCAGTAACTTATTTTGGGGTGTGCATTTTTATAAGTATATATATATATATATATATATATATATATATATATATATATAATTTTTTAATGTTTATTTATTTTTGAAGGAGAGAGAGAGACAGAGTATGAGCAGGGGAGGGGCAGAGAGAGAGGGAGACACAGAATCTGAAGCAGGTTCCAGGCTCTGAGTTGTCAGCACAGAGCCTGATGTGGGGCTTGAACTCACAAGCTGTGAGATCATGACCCGAGCCAAAGTCGGAGGCTGAACCGACTGAGCCGTTCAGGCACCCCTCTATGTTTATATATTTATAATGATTTACTTCTATTGATTATTTAAAATTTTTTTTTCAACGTTTATTTATTTTTGGGACAGAAAGAGACAGAGCATGAACGGGGGAGGGGCAGAGAGAGAGGGAGACACAGAATCGGAAACAGGCTCCAGGCTCTGAGCCATCAGCCCAGAGCCTGACGCGGGGCTTGAACTCACGGACCGCGAGATCGTGACCTGGCTGAAGTCGGACGCTTAACTGACTGCGCCACCCAGGCGCCCCTGATTATTTTAAATTAGAGTGAGAAATTAAATTATATGTATATGTTTTTTTTTAATTTCTAGATTTATCTTCTATTTGAGATACTAAATTTCCATTTAGAGTTTTGAAGTAAAATTTGCTAAAAAAAGTATTAAAAAGATCAACTCCATTTGATGAAAACTATTAATAATTATCCAGAGATGTCAAAAATCATAAAGATGATATATCCATGATTGAACTTTGCTAAGCACTGGACCTAAGGAAGAGAAAAGAAAATACCCATGAGACTGACTAACATTTACAGTAAGAACAATAAGAGAAGCTGATAAGGAAGACCAAAAAAGGAGGGGCTTCTATGATAAGGAATTTGAGAGAGGCTAATATGCAAGTCTTTTCCCTGGGCTGCTCTGGCCTCATGGATACCAAACGTACCAAAAATGCAAGACAAGACATCCAGGTGTTCTTGGGAGGGGAGGGCCCCTAAGCAGGTCACGGCATCTTACTAAAGGCATTGGGTGACTCAAATTCCCAGAAGCAATCCCTGCTAACTATTATCTGTTGCTTTGGAACTATTCTCACCCAAGCCACAGAGATGGAAGTTGAGAAGGGAAAAAAGGTAAAGGATGAGAAAAGCGAGGTATTCAGAAGTCAAAGCTGGGGAGAGCAGAGCAGGGGGAGAGGGGAACTTTGAAATGCAGTGACGGAAAAACCCTAAATTAGGGTTGTACCGACAATACATAAGGAGAAAATATGACTTGAGGAGTAGTCTTCATTAAAGAAGATTGAGGGGCACCTGGGTGGTTTGGTTGGTTAAGCCTCTGACTCGTGGTTTCGGCTCAGGGCATGATCTCACGGTTCGTGAGTTCTAGACCCAAAAGCAGGTTTTGTGTCCCGGTGCAGAGCCTACGTGGGATACTCTCTCTTTCTCTCTCTCTGTCTCTCCCCCGCTCACGCACACATATTGTCTCTCAAAAATAAGTAAATAAACTGTAAAGAAGGGTTGAGTTTGATTAAATAAGAATAGTAAGTAAAGAAACATAATATGGTCCTGACCTTGAGCTGTCCTGGGGTTCCTGACCTGGCATGCTTTATCCCCCGGGCATGGAGCAGGTCAAAGTGCCTCTTAGAGCCGGGCTGTCAGGTAAAATACAGCGTGATCAGGGCAATGTTTGGGGCATACTTATCCTAAAAAATTGTTCATTGTTTATCTGAAATTCAAATTTAACTGGTGTCCGGTATTGAGTTAATTGATTAAGTATTGTTGCTAAATTCAACTACCTCCAAATGTCTCTGGGGTTTTCTGCCGGAGCTTGCATTCTTGGTAAGGATTCACCAACTGATGAATGTTTACTGGTTCCCAGATTGTCTAATTATTCTGTCTTCTGACAGTGACCGTATAAAAAGCTCCCCCAGCCATGTTGCATTTTGCAAAATGTCAAACCGACAGAAAACTTGCAAGAAATGTACAATGAACATCTATTTACTATCTCCATAGCTCACTGATCTTAACATTTTGTTGCATTTTCTTTCTTTCTTTCTTTCTTTCTTTCTTTCTTTCTTTCTTTCTTTCTTTCTTTCTTTCTTCTTTCTTTCTTTCTTTCTTTCTTTCTTTCTTTCTTTCTTTCTTTCTTTCTCTTTCTTTCTCTGCCTCCCTCTTTTCCTCCCTTTGTGCCCGTGTGTGTGTGTTTAGCTGAACCATTTGAGAGTTACAGACATCCAGACACCTAAGCCCCCAACCCCTCAGCATGTAGCTTTTAAAAACAAGGATATTTTCCTGTATAACCACAATGCAATTCTCACATTCGGGACATTAATATTGACACAATACTATTTTCTAACATAAAGTTCATATTTTAATTTCTGCAATCACCTCAATAATGGCACACTTTGCCATTTAACACTGTTTTACTTTTGGGGTGTCTGGGTGGCTAAGTGGGTTAAGCATCTGACTCTTGATTTGGGCTCAGGTCATGATCTCACAGTTGTGAGATTGAGCTCTGTATTGGGCTCTGAGCTGAGCACGGAGCCTGCTTGGGATTCTCTCTCCCTGTCTCCCTTTCCCTTCCCTGCTTACATGCACACTCTCTCTCAAAAATAAACATTTAAACAGAAACAAAAACAAAGAAAACACTTTTTTAAATTTTTTCTTCCATACTTGAGCAAGAATCATATACTATATTTATTTTCATGTCTCTGTAGTGTTCTTTTTTTTTTTAAGTTCATTTATTTATTTTTGAGAGAAAGAGAGAGAGCAACTGGGGGAGGGGCAGAGAGAGGGAGAGAGAGAATCCCAAGCAGACTCCACACTGTCAGCACAGAGCCCAATGTAAGGCTCAAACTCAGAAACCATGAGATCATGACCTGAGCCAAAACCAAGAGTCCAACGCTCAAGCGACTGAGCCACCCAGGTACCCCTCTAGTCTTCTTTAACGTAGCTCGGCTTGCTGATGTTTTATTATTGTTTGGTTATTCATGACATTAGCATTTTCCAAGAGTCCAGGCCTATTCCATTTCAGATGTCTGGTTGTTTCCTAATGGTTAGACTTAAGTTAAACACATTTTGCAGGAATAATACCAGGTAATGTTGTATCACACATCATAGTGTATCAAAACAGAGGACCCATGAGGTGAATAGATTCGTAACAATGATGTTACGTTTGATCATCTGGCTAAGGTGTTTTCTACCATACTTCCCCCATTACAAAGATCTCTTTTCTCCCTTCGTAATTAATAAGTAACTTGGGATGTGACACTTTGGACTGTGTGAGTATCCTTCTTCCCCCATCTTTCTCCCTATGGTTTTAGTGTCCACGGATGATTCTCTCTTGAAATCAAATATTACGATGGTAGTTGTGAAATAGTGACTTTCCATTTCTGTCATCTCTTCTGTGTTTCTTAGTTGGCATTCTTCTATAAAGAAGCGTTTTCCTTTCTCTCCCTAATCCCTTAAAAAATTTAAAAACATACATCATGATGGACTCATGGATTCTACTTTATTCAGTGTGTTGTAATCGATTCCTGTCATTATCCATTTTAATGCTCAGATTGTCCCAAATCTGGCAGGTGACAGCCCCTTAAACTGGTTCTTGTATCTCTTTGGCATATCTTCCTCAGTTTCGAGCACTGCCTTGATTTCTGGCACAACAAGATATTCTGGGTTCACCTTGAAATTAAGCATTTTCTCAAAGGGTTTGGGGAATGGTGTTCAGGAAGCAAGACCTTGTTCCCTGTATGCTTATCGCTCTGGGGAGAAATTGCTCTTAGGTCTTCTCAGATGGACAGAACTAGGAAATGCTTTCCAAAAATCACGGGTTCATAATGATACCTCTAATTGATGCCCAATCCAAATAGGATTCTTCCTCTCCCCCCTCCATCCCACAGTTGCATTTTTGTTCTCCCACAGTGAACTCCCTGCTTTCTCAAAACATCAATATATTTACTCATTTGCTCAATCCTGCAATATACATAAAGCAGTTTCAGAATTGCCTCACCCACATCACTATGCAAACAAGCCTACCAAGTAAAGTTCAAGGTTTCTTTTGTCCTTAGAATCCCACTGAAAGCATACAGTCAGAATACGTTGTTATTATGTTCAAAAGCTTTTGGGATTCATTGTTTTTCTTTGTAATTTGTGTTATCAACTTGGTTATAATCAAGTACATTCCTTTCTTTCACTTTCAGGTTCTCCTACCGTCCCCCACCCCTGCCATTCTTGTTGATTTAGCTTTATTTTTTGAATATGTAAAATGTCGATGTGCTTCAAAATCCAAAACTGTATAAAAAGTTATACTCAGACACACCTGTCTCTTTCCATCTCTTCCATCCCATTCCCCCAAATCCCATAGGTAATCGAATTCATTCATTTCTTGTTTATCTTTTCTGGGTTTTTTTGTAAAAAAAAATGAATAAATATATTTCACCTTTATCATACCAGATGTAGCATACTACATATAATCTTTAGCACCTTGTTTTTTTTCCCACTCAATAATATATTCTGGAAATTAGTTTATGCCAGGGCATTGAAATCTTTTTTGTTTTTTAATTTTCTAGCTATATGGTACTCCACTGAGTACGTGCACCATAGTTTATTCAAACTTCTATATGGGCCTTTAGGGTGTTTCCAATATTTTGTAATTACAAATAAGGTTGTGGGGCGCCTGGGTGGTTCAGTCTGTTGAGCTCCTGATTCTTGGTTTTGGCTCGGGTCATGATCTTGCAGTTAGCGAGTTCAAGCCCCGCATCATGCTCCACACTAACAGTGCAGAACCTCCTTGGGATTCTTTCTCTCTCTCTCTCTCTCTCTCTCTCTCTGTCCCTCTCCTGGTTATGTTCTCGCTCTCCCTCTCTCAAATATAAAAAAATAAGCTTTAAAAAAATAAAAAAATAAAAAAATGATACTGTAAGGAATAACCTTGTGCATTTATTTTCTTGTATAGTTGGAGGTATTTTTAGAAGAAATTCCTAGATCTGCCAAAGAGTAAATACATATGTAGTTTTGCTACATATTATCCAATTCCCCTTCATGGGAACTGTACCATTTTGTACCCACCAGCCACAAATGAGAGTGTTTATTTTCCCCACAATGTGTCCAACGGACTGTTTTGTTAAGAGTTTACATTTTTTGTGAATGTGATGGGTGAGATATAGCATCTCATATGGTTTTAATCTCCACAGCTTTTTTTTTTATGAGTTGAGCATCTTTTTATATGTCCTTTCTCTTTTCAAGTAGGTATAACATTTTGAATACTTACCTTGAATCTTGCATCTGTGTTGCAATAAAGTGAAACAAACGTTTCTTCTCAAAGAATCTCGCTTTTGGTGGTTTTATGCACATGAGAAGTAGTTTTATAATGACCTTCAAGATAAAGCATTATTTTGTAACAAAATTGCAAAACAGTTTGATATGTTAAGTTAAAAAATTATCTGAGTGGAGTAAGTTGTGTGTTTTTCTGTGCAATTTGGAGAAAGGTTGATAATAATCTCTTTATTTTAGTATATAGCTCTGTTCCAAAAGATTTTCACTTTGATCCTGTGAGGTATGTTGGGCAATGGTAATTACCCCCTTTTTACAGATGAGGAAACTGAGATGGAGAGAAGTCTGGGGACTTACCCAAAGCCATGTGACTAATAACTGGCCAAGTCAGAATTAGAACTCAGGCTGTTTGACTTCTAATTCAGTGTTTTTTAGGTAACTAAATGCCGAACTATGAATTTATGTATTGGGCATTTGTGTTTTGATGGTGGTTCAGAAACGGGAGTTTTTATTGTACATTAATGGAAAATACATTTAAAAATATTATTTAAGTGAAATTACTAAGTTAACAATGCTACACGTTTTCTCTCCTGATTTTGGGCAATCTCAGTTGCTCAGGCTAAGCCAGATTCATAGTCAATGGAGATAACAAAGAGAGTGGGGATAAAGTATAAGCCGGGGTCTCTTTGCCATGTCCAGATTTTCTTGGGGATTTCTGTCAATTTCCTTTCAATGACTCCCCACTCGTCTTGAGATAAAGACTACTCCATCACATTGTCCTCAGTCCCCAAAGAGTCTGGTCCTTTCCTGCCTTTCAATGTCACCCTGCCCATTCTTCCTGGGCTCTTTCCCCTACTTGCCACTCTTTGCCCTTTCTCAGTCCTCAAACCTGCCTCCCCAGGGCTTTGCACACATTCTTCTTCCCAAGCTGCTTTTCTGTCCTTTCTTCGCTCATCACTCAGTGCTCAGGTCAGGCGATGCTTATTCAGGGAAGCATCTCAGGTCTCCCTGACTGGGCTAATCTCTGTTGCATTCAATATAGTTTCATGTAGCTCTTCTTCATAACAGTTGCAATTTTGCAAATGTTTGTGCAATGACTTGGTCAATGTCTGTCTCACCCACTAGTGTGCAAACCAGAGCAAGAACTCTGGCTTTGTTCGCAGCCCAGCACAGCGCCTGGCACATGGGCAGATTTCCACCAATACTGATGGAAGAGTGATGGTGTGCATGGTTGCACACAAGCATGAGCCCAAGCAGCTCCCTTGGCTGGGAAGACTGCTTCCGTTCCTTCTCATCTTTTCTAGGTCTTTTTTCACCTTTGCATATCTGCTCACACTTTGAGCCTGTAGTAGATGTACACATGATTAATCACTTTTTTTTCTAGCTCCGACCTCTGCATGTATGTTGTAACCTATCAACTCAGACACAAACTCTGTGTGAACTCATAACCCACTCCTAAGCCTTCCAGGGTTTAGTAGTGTGAGTGAGAACTTGTGGAGATGTGTCCTTCATTACTACCCATCATTTCACTGACTTTTTCTTCTCTCTTTCTAACAACTTTCTATATCCTCCTGACTCTTTTTTCTCTTCCACTTCTGGAGTGTCACAGGCACCTCACCCTGTGCAGGGTGATTTTGCAGAAGTCATGATGCTAGTCAACATCCATGACCCTTACGGGTATTTCTCTTCCCCAAATGGACTGACCTGGGCTTTTCCCCAACAAACATGGATCCCATGCAAGATGGGTACCAACTGGTGAAAGTAAGTAATAATAAAATAATGCCAGTTTATTGTGGTACAGTACAGTGATATCAGTTCTGGTCAAGTTTGAAGGATGTCCAGGGCCCTAGCCTATGCCATCTGGAGACAAATTGGTGGAGGGGAAGTCGAGAGGAAGTGAGAACAATGAGTAACTCCTTCTCACTTCCTGAGACACATCCTGTCGGCCACACTCCTGTCATAGACCCTCCCTATTACTTTCTAGCCACTTCCTCTCTTCCTGTTTCTACCCTCTGACAGAATAGTAGAAAAGATGACATTCTAGGTTCCTCTGAAGCCTTGGGCAAAATCAGATTCAGGACAGGTCATTTTAGTTTCTGGAGTTACGAGTTAGGACCTGCAGCCATTCAAGGAGCCCTGATTGTGATGCAAACACTTGCGTGCATCTGAGTTTTCAAAGTGGGTATTTCTGCGACCCTGGGTTCCTCTTGCAGATTTCATTGTACTCCTTTACCCCATGCTATCTCGTGCAAGCTTTTCATGTGTTGCTGTCACTTTCTGAGGCTGAGGTTTTGGTACCTATCCGGGAGGGTTTTATTCTGGTCTAGGTGTTTGTAAGTGTGAGCCTTGATTCAGATAAATCTACAATAAATGGCCTCCCCTGCTGTCATAGAATGCTTGTGTGTCAGAAGCTGTAGTATGGCAGTAACTGGCATTATCTCATTGTATCCTTACCGCTGTCCTTTGAGACAGATGGGTGAACTATTATCCCCCATTGTATAGGTGTGGAAACCGGGACTTGGGGGAAGAGAGGAAGCTTGTCCTAAGACACACAGGTAGGCAGAGTAGAACCAAGTTTTAAACTTCTGACTCAGACCAAAGCCAGTGAGTGTCAATATGTCAGGCTATTTACCGTGGCTGGCAGGAAGTGAGGGTAAGGAATG
The DNA here is from genome assembly GCF_018350175.1 of Felis catus. Classification (NCBI taxonomy): domain Eukaryota; kingdom Metazoa; phylum Chordata; class Mammalia; order Carnivora; family Felidae; genus Felis; species Felis catus. The sequence continues at coordinate 27,133,075 of NC_058380.1, forward strand.
AAAATCAGTGTTAAGTCAACAGATGTTTACATGTCTCTAAACAGTGCAATTTCCCCATAGGAGTCACCCACGAAGAGGCAGTAACCCCTGAAAACACATTGGTGAACTTGGCTCTGCCTAAACTGCTGTTAGGTCTTGTTTTCTCTCATCCATGTCTTACTCTTTTTTTTTTTTTTTTTTTTTTGCTGGCATCTTTTTGTTATTCATTAACCAAAAAGCCTCAATGAACTCTCTTTTGGAATAACAGGTTTTATAGTTTTCTTGAAAAAAAGGCCACTTCTCTCTTTGCTTTTCCCTGGGACTTCTTCCCACAAAAGGCAACATCCCTAAATTTGTATCATATTCTAGGCATTAGAGATCCGGTGTCAAACCTTTATGGGACTTTAAGGTTATTTAATTCCTGCTGCGCACACACACACACACACACACACTGATTTTGTATAGTCATTATTTAAAATATAGATTTTATATATATATATATATATATATATATATATACACACACACACACACACACACACACACACACACACACACACTCCCTGGGCTGCTGGAAGTCAATAATTAATTAAGGTGACTTAAGAACATGTTGAGTTCATGAGAGTAGGGAAAGAGCCAGTTACGGTGTAAAGATCCACTTCACCATGAACCAGTTCTGGAAACTGCTTACAGACCACAAGGGTTTATACGGCAAGAGAGCTGGTGACATTATCCCTTCTAGAAAAATAGAGTGACTCAGAATACAGATGTTCCGCCTACCTACCCCTGCATTTATAATTGTAAGCTGGCTGTGGCAGTTCACAGGGACTTTTTGCATCATCTTTTCTTATATTTTCTGGTGCTGCTGCTCTTTTTAGAACAATCTAGGACATGTCAGCTGCAAAGTGCACCAGTTGCTTGCAAAGAGAGAGCTGCTTTTTATGTAAGGGTGGGGACACAGTTCTTCTCCCTCTCTGCTTGGTAACATGGTTGAGAGAATGAGCTAATAATCCTCAAGGAAGTATATGAATTCTAATGAACTCAGATACTTGGAGAACATCATGAAGGAAGGCAGTTTAATGCAACTTCTTTTTTTTAAGTTTATTTATTTATTGTGTGTGTGTGTGTGTGTGTGTGTGTGTGTGTGTGTGTGTGTGTTTGTGTGTGTGTGCGTGAGAGAGAGAGAGAGAGAGAGAGAGAGAGAGAGAGAGAATGAGCAGGGGAGGGGCAGAGAGAGAGAGAGAATCCCAAGTAGGCTCCACACTGTCAGTGCAGAGCCTGATGGGGGGCTTGGACTCAAAAACCATGAAATCATGAACTTAGCCAAAATCAAGAGTCAAACGCTTAACTTAACTGAGCCATCCAGTTGCCCCTAATGCAACTTCTAACTTTAGTCCTGGTATGTATAAATGAGGAAAATATGATCATTTCACTAAAAATTTTTTTCTTAGAGTTTATTTATTTTGAAAGAAAGAGAGAATGAGAGAGCCGGGGAGGGGCAGAGAGACAGGGAGAGAGAATCCCAAGCAGGCCCTGTGCCGACAGCACTGACAGCTGGGGGTCCCAAGCCCATGAACTGTGAGATCATGACCTGAGCCAAAACCAAGAGTCAGATGCTTAACCAACCGAGCCACCCAGGTGCCCTGATTTCATTTTAATAAATAAATATTAACACAAAGATAAACCAGAGAAACCTGAATTTGGATATAGCTTCATGAAGTAGAAATAAACTGGGTCCCTACTGCAAAATCATTTTTTGGTGCAGTGTGCCTTAGGACTGTGTCCCTCCTGGTATTTTTTCCTGTCTGCAATGGGTGTCCCAGTCCAGGTAGACCCTGGATTCAGATAAGCAAGTGGAACTTCAGGTCAGACAAGTTCATGGGTTTCCCTGGCACAGAAGAAAAGATATGATAATAATAATAATAATAATAATAATAATAGTTGTTGTTGTTATTTTTATTTGTCAAGTATTTTATCTGTATAAAGCATTCTACAAGGCACTAAATTCTGGTTTCCACTTCAGCCTTATTATCCCTTCAGTTCCTGAGATGTGGGGAGGGATGGTGGAAACAGAAGCAACAGTACCTTTTTTTTTATTTTTTTATTTTTAAGGTTTATTTATTTTTGTGTGTGTGTGTGAGAGAGAGAGTGAGCAGGGAAGGGAAAGACAGAGAGGGAGACACAGAATCTGAAGCAGGCCCCAGGCTCTGAGCTGTCAGCACAGAGCCCAACCCGGGGCTCAAACTCACAAGCCGTGAGAGCATGACTTGAGCGGAAGTTGGATGCTTAACTGACTGAGTCACCCAGGTTCCCCAGAAGCAATAGTATTAATATCACAGAACTTCAGAGCAAAAAAGCACTTCAGAGGAATACTCCTCAAGTGTTCCTTAAATAGAGATTTAGAGATTGGTGACAATTAACAAAAAATCTTCATCAGTTTGGACAAAATGAAAAAGAAACAAGAAAGTGAGTTTGTGTAAAGTTAAATGTACTTAACTTGAAAGGGAACTTTAAAAAAGAATGCTTGTCCTAAAAAGCCATTTTATGGTGATTTGGGGGGAATGAAATCTTTTACCTTCTACCATTTCTTTGCTGCCCCCTTTTCTGGGAATGACACCAGAATATGTCACTACAAAATATGCCTCTTTGATAGAAAAATGATTTTGAACTGAAAGCAATAAAGACAGAATGAACACAGGAAAAGCTCTCCCTTTTTTTCTGTCTAGAAGCAGAGTATGAGTCTCCTTTTACTGAAGATAGAGTCTCATCAGCCCAATGACATCAGAGGAATCTGCAAACAAATCTTACTTCATTAGTTTCCTCCCATGTATTTACCTTCCCACAGGTTGCCATCCTTGGGAGTCTTAAACTGCTTTCCTTTGTCCTGCCATTTCTCTAGAAATTTATTGTTCTAGGTTGAAGATGCTGCATAAGCTGGAGTTCTAAGCTACTGCTTTGAGTTGCTCTTCATTTCAGTTTTTCCCACGTGATGTGTGCTGCATGCTTTGCTTTTCTCTTGTTAATCTTTTCTTTCTTTTTCTTTTATTCTTTCTTTCTTTTTTGTTAAGGGATCCCAGGTAAAAACCTAAGATGGATAGAGGTACAGTTTTGCTTTCCTTGCACCTATCAAAAGAGAAGAAGCTGGAGAAACAGGTGGAGAACAAAGTGTCACTTTTGTCCCAAGCCAGGCGAAGGGACAGTGACACTCTAAGTCTAATCCAGAGGGCAGCCTCCTCCTCTCTCCCCCACAACTTAATTCACCAGGCCTATTCCACGAGGCTAATTGCCTCATAGCTGGTCACAGGCAGAGGAAGTAGAGCAGAGAGATTGTGGATTGCTTAGGATTGCTAGATGGGTTTAGTTGGCTTAACCACACGGAGAGGAGGAGAGGTACAGTGAACTCTTACCCAGGACCTTGCCTACCAATGGGCCATGCTCATGAATGTCAGCTCTCACCAATCAGGTTAGGTGCATCTCTTTTTTTTGGATGACAAGAACATGGAGTGGAAGCTCTCTTCCCAGATTGGCCTAGAGATGGAAATGTTGGAGGAAAAGCCTTCTTTTCTGAACCAAAGTGGGGAGTAAAGGAAGACTAGGTAGGCTATGGAGATTACTAAAAGAACCTCAAGATATGATGGTTTCATCTGCCATCACCAAATAGCTAAGTGTTAGAGAGAATCATAGAAAGCTGTTCTTAGTTCTACAATCAGGCTAAGGGAGACTTTTTTTTTAAATAAAAAAAAACCCATAAAAATTGTGGTAAAATACACATAACACAATATTGACAATCTTAACCATTAAAAAAATTTTAAAATGTTTATTATTTTTATTATTATTTTTTTGAGAGAGAGACAGAATCTGAATCAGGCTCCAGGCTCTGAAATAGAAGTACAGAGCTCAATGCATGGCTCAAACCCACAAACTGCGAGATCATGACCTGAGCTGAAGTCGGATCCTCAACCGACTGAGCTGCCCAGGCGTCCCTTGGATAAATTCTTTACCTCATCTGAGAAACCTCTTCTGCTATAACTCATCTGAGAGTTACAACAATCAAGAGCGAGATGCAGGAGTGCCCCTCAATCACTAGAACCATCTCAATCGCTCCTTTCTCAGGATCCATCCCATTGGAAGCTGCATGTGGATGGTTAGATGTACTTCTGGTTTGCTCCTGAAAGGACCTTTTGTGCCACTGACATCCAAGATCTTCTGTCTATAATACTTATGAAGGACACAGTTTTGATCTCAGGATCATGTACCTGGGAAGAAAATTCTTACTCTCCAGTAAATTTGAGAGACAGAAATATTGAAATGTAATGTCTTCAGACTTCAATTGACCAAAGTCAAAGGATTTCATCTTTGGAATTCAACCTCTCTCTGGAATTGTAATCATGGATGGGCTTTTTAAAAAGCTGAAAATTTGGGCTTTTTAAAAAAGTTTATTCATTTATTTTGAGAGAGAGAGAGAGAGAGAGAGAGGGAGGGAGAGAAAATGAGCTGGGGAGGGGCAGAGAGAGAAAGAGAGAGAGAGAATCCCAAGCAGGCTTCTCACTGTCAATGCAAGCCTGACATGGGGTTTGAACTCACGAACTGTGAGATCACGACCTGAGATGAAATCAAGAGTCAGATGCTCAACGAACTGAGCTACCCAGGCACTCCATCCATCTTTGTATCATTTGGAGTTTTTAGACTTTTGGCTGGTATTCGTTGTAAGATCTCCAAGAGTGATATTGATCATTGAGTGGAACATCATTTGAGATGGAAAACAGAAAAAGACAATGAATTTTGGTTTATGGTGCATATGGCTTTGAAGGTATCTCAATATTCTGTTTTGACCTGTTTCAGAGCCTTTTGGGGTACTAGCTCAGCTGCCCATCTCACAGCCTCTAGAAGCAACCACCAGGGGCAGGGGGCAGGGAACAGAAGCCCAGACTAATCTAGGTAGAAGAAGCACTCCCCTGATAGGCTGCTCTGCATGTGACTGTCATCAGGCGTGGTTGTTAAATCCAACTCATCGAGAGAGGCCAGCAGGTGTTCCCTTATTCAGCTTTATGAGCTTCCCTATTACTCTGTGGGACTTTTGGCACTTGACCAACCCCCTAATAAAGTTGTTTTTTGGGTCCTCATATGAATCTCTGTCAATTCTCCACTGGTTAGAGCCAGGGTGGGAGGAGGGATGAGTAGATGGTTGCAGTTGTCGATATCTTGAATTTATTTCAAAAACAAAGAGTTAATCCTTAATCTTTATTAATCTTGAAAATTAACCCCCATGTTAAGGTTTGTTTTTTTTTCAAACTGACCCATGGACTCATCGTCTAGAATCTACTACCTTAAAGACCACACAGATCTGCATGATCACTTTACAAATGAGGAATCTAAAGCCCAGAGAGTTTAGTTAATTTACCCATGGTCACACAGATGATGACCAAGCTGTCCTCGTTGTCACAAGCTGTTTTCAGCAAACCATTCAGAAGTCCCCAGTTGAGATCTAAGGTTTCTGCTGCATTCGCCCACTATAACTCACAGAGGAATGAAATTCACTCCAGGACTCAGAATGATCTGGTGGAAGGTGGGAGAGCCCCCTGGTCCTGTGCTGGCATGACAGTCATGTCCATGACCTTGGGAGGCTGCGGAGGAGACGGGAAAATAAGATGAGTTCAGCTTCCCTACTTAAAAGCCACAAAACAAGTGCAGTCAAAGATAACACCTGGTCCCATCGACACCACTGACATAACAGGAGGACAAATTCGATAACGAAGGTGTGAACACTTGGAAAATTAGGATGTGTGATCTGAAAGCAAAACCAGCGGCCAAGACAGATTTGCGTGAGCACATGGAAAACCAGCTACATTTTACAAGCATGTCTAAGGACCCGATTTCCAAATCAGCCTTTGTATCTCCATCCAGTGCAAATTGACCCATTCATGAGATACTTGAAAAAATTCTTTCTTGGTGATTTTTGAATAGTGAATTGAGCTTTCTCTAATGCTTCCAATTAGCGCAACAAAGTGCCAGAATCACAGACATTTTCCAAATTTCAGACGGAAAACCACCTTCCTTAAGCATTTCCTTTCTGCATTCCTTTCTTAAAGACTTCGGTATCTTTTCATGCCGTCTTCTAACTCCCAAATAAGTTTTTATAAAAATTTTTTTTTAACGTTTATTTATTTTTGAGACAGAGAGAGACGGAGCATGCACGGGGGAGGGTCAGAGAGAGGGAGACACAGAATCTGAAACAGGCTCCAGGCTCTGAGCCGTCAGCACAGAGCCCGACGCGGGGCTCAAACTCATGGACTGCGAGATCATGACCTGAGCCGAAGTCGGCCGCTTAACCGACTGAGCCACCCAGGCGTCCCCCAAATAAGTTTTAAAACAAGCTCTTTAGAGTTCTGATGCTCAAGGTTCAGAAATTCAGGTATCACAAGGGGCACCTGGGTGGCTCAGTCAGTTGGGTGTCTGACTTCAGCTCAGGTCATGATCTCGCGGTCCGTGGGTTCGAGCCCTGCGTCGGGCTCTGTGCTGACAGCTCGGAGCCTGGATCCTGCTTCAGATTCTGTGTCTCCTCCTCTCTCTGCCTCTCCCCCACTCATCTGTCTCAAAAATGAACATTAACAAAAAAATTTTTTTTAATTAAAAAAAGAAATTCAGTTATTGCTTTAGTTGAGCTAGGGATTGGAAAGATATGAAGACATACATTACAACTTACAAGGATGAAAACATCAGGAAAGGAGAGATTTTAAATGGAGATTATTAAATAGAAAGAAAGTGAGGCAACCTTATATAACTTGCTTTACTTCCTCCAGAACATTCTTTCTAAGATTCAGCCTAAGATGAGAATCTCTATCTTCTCTAGTTTGCTTTGTGTTTTTTTCCCCCTTTCTTTTCTTTTTTTTTTTTTTTTCAACGTTTATTTATTTTTGGGACAGAGAGAGACAGAGCATGAACGGGGGAGGGGCAGAGAGAGAGGGAGACACAGAATCGGAAACAGGCTCCAGGCTCTGAGCCATCAGCCCAGAGCCCGACGCGGGGCTCGAACTCACGGACCGCGAGATCGTGACCTGGCTGAAGTCGGATGCTTAACCGACTGCGCCACCCAGGAGCCCCAACCCCCTTTCTTTTCTTTTTAAATTATCTATCTATCATCTATTATAAGCAATAAGTAGATTTCTTTTTTTTTTAATGTTTATTTATTTTTGAGAGAGAGCAAGCGAGTGAGCACAAGTGGGGGAGGGGCAGAGAGAAGGGGAGACAGAGAATCCAAAGTAGGCTCCTCACTGTCAGCGCAAAACCCAAGGCAGGGCTCAAACCCATGAGCCATGAGATCACGACCTGAGATGATATCAAGAGTTGGACACTCAACCCACTGAGCTACCCAGGCACCCCGTTCTTTTTTTTTTTTTTTTTAAGTAAGCTTAACAGGGGCGCCTGGGTGACTCAGTCGGTTAAGCGTCCAACTTCAGCTCAGGTGGTGATCTCATGGTCAGTGAGTTTGAGCCCCACATCAGGCTGTGTGCTGACAGCTCAGAGCCTGGAACCTGCTTCAGATTCTGTGTCTCCCTCTCTCTCTGCACCTCCCTGCTTGTACTCTGTCTCTCTCCCTCTCTCTCTCTCTCTCTCTCTCAAAAAATAAACTTTAAAAAATTAAAAAAAATAAAGTTAGCTTTATGCCTAATGTGGGGCTCAAACTCACGACCCTGAGATCAAGAGTCCCATGCTCTACCGACGGAGCCAGCCAGGTGCCCTGATAACTGTTTTTGATGTCAGAATGTACCTCTCAGAGGAACGTTGACGTGAGTGGAAATATAGTCAGTGACTTCTAAGAAGTGCTTGTCTCCTCAGAAGGGTAGCGTTTAGATCTATTTGGGCCACTGTAACAGCATATCACAGACTGGGTGGTTTCAAACAACAGAAATTTATTTCTCATGGTCCTTAAGGTGAAAGCCTGAGATCAGGGAGCCGGCATGTTGGGTGAGGGCCCTGTTCCAGGTCACAGACTTCTAACTGTGTCCTCACATGGAGGAAGGGGCGAGGCAGTTCTGTCAGGCCTCTCTTCTGAGGACACCAATCCCTTTTCACGAGGGCTCCACTCTCATGACCAGAGCACCTGCCCAAGGCCCCACCTTCCAAATACCGTGCATCAGATTGGGCATTAGGTTTCAATCTATGAATTTTGTGGGGACATAAACACTTGGCCTAGAGCAAGAAGGGTGTGAGAAAAACCAGGCAGTGGCCTGCAAATGAGAATGTGGTCTTGCCAGGAGAGAAGGTGTCACAGTCACCAAGCAAAGCCAACGTTGCAAATACATCTTCACATCCATGTCTAGAGCGGCCCCACATTCCTTCATTTGTTCGATGAACATTTATCGCACGTGGTTCATGTGTGTGCCAGGTGTTGTTCCAGACACTGGGGATACATCAATGAACAAAAAGGGGCTGGGGGGGGGCAGTAAAAACCTCTGCTCTATGGAAGCTTCCATCCCAGTGGGGTGGACACCAATGGTCCTGTGTGGAAGGAGGCGGTGAGTCTGAGGAAAGAATGGGGAGCGGGTGTGTGTCCTCCTGTGGTCCCTTGTGGGGCAAAGCAGGGCCAACCAACTGTGGGCACAACCCTTCGCCTTTTCCATCTCTTTCTTTGCCTCTTTTTACCTTGGATCCTCGACATTTTCCCTTGTATTTCTGCCTTTCTCGGCTCCTGGGTGTCTCGTTTTAACGTTGCATGCTTTTCCTTCTGCACTTTCTTATATTTGTGTCCCACTCCTTGGTCTCTTTTAGTGTCTTTATTATTATTTTTCCCATCATTCCCTCCCTTTTGCCTTTGACTTTCTTCTTGGTTTCCCTCTTTTCTCTTCCCTCTTTCTAGCCTGTCCCACTGGAAAGAAGGAAAATGCCCCGCTGAAGACCTGAGTATGCCCTTGGAGTGAGAAGGGATGATGTAGGAATCGTTTGTGAGGCCAAATGGTCCAGAGGGTTTCACGGGGAAAAGCAAGCCATGGGGCGCCTGGGTGGCTCAGTCAGTAGACCACGTGACTTTGGATCTCAGTGTTGTGAGTTTGAGCCCCCCCCCAGCATGTTGCATGTAGAGATTACTCAGAATAAAATTACTGAAAAATAAAATCTTTAAAAAAAAATTAGAAAAGCAAGCCCTCTTGTCTAGCCTGTTTTCAAAATAGTGTGAAATACGGTCTAATTTTTAAAGTATATATTTTTTTCTTAGAAACTTTCCTTCATCCAAATCCAAGGAAAAAGGCCATGGTAGTTTATTCAGCAGTCGGACAGGCTTTGAATCCAGATACGGAAACAAAGAGTACACATTCACCTTCTCTTTTTCGCAGAGCCCCAAATTCTGTTCTCTCCACACTAGATGGCAGTAGAGTTAAAGAAGACACAGTCCAAAGCCGCTTTGGTTGAATTTCCCCACTAAGCTGGGATGAGACTAGAGCCAGAGCCCCACCTGCGTAAAGAGAAAGTTAAATTACAACCCAGGTGCGATGCGACACTCGGGCGTGTCACATGCCCCTTTTGGTAAAATGGATTTGGGGCAGAACCTCTCTTTCTCTCTCCATACTGTGTCTTCACAGGGTAAGTAAAGCGTTAGAGATCCATTAAATCTAGCTCCCAAAACACGATATAAGTTTTGGATGGCAAGGGGACGCTTTTGATTTGAACTTGTCTTTAAAAATAGCTCCTGGGTTTGTAAATATGTACTTCTTTCATCTTTTTTCTGCCACCCAAGATCAGTTAGGTCTCAGAGGACGTTTAAAGTGAAAATTGGAAACCCTCAGGAAGTCCGCTCTGTTGTGGTTCTCAGATGGTTTCGTAAGAAATTTAAGAGTCATGTGGTCAAGAGTCTCAACATAACAATAAAAATAATAAATATATGGGGGGCGATAAAGAAAATGTGTTAAACTGTTGGCAATTGGTGAGGCTCGGTGGAAGGAATATAGTGGTCATTATACTACTCTTGTAACTTGTCCACTGCTTTACGATTTTTCAAAATAAAAAACAGAAAGAAACAACATCTATTAAGTCACACACATAATAGATGGGCAAGAGGAATTACAGTGTGGCGTAATCAAAACTATAGCAAATATACCAAATATGAGAACCTGAGAAGCCCGAGAGAAGATCTATATCTTAATGGCAAATGAAGACCAAGTCTCAAGTATTCATTCATGGGCCCCAGACTGGTATTCACTCATCCCGTTATTCAACACATATTTATTGAACAGCTACTAAGTGTATAACACAGGGGTAAGAGCAGTGACCATTGCCAGGCAAATCCCCTGCCCTCCTGAAATTTGCATCCAACTGGAGGCACCAACAAAGGCAAATAAACACACTCAAGGCTGAGTGATGATGAGCAGTAGGAAGTTAGGGTAGAGAGTGACAGGGCATGGTTACTTTGTTTTTTCTTGTTTATTTATTTATTTTGAGAGACAGACAGGGTTGTGTGGGATCGAGCCCCTCATCGGGCTCCATGCTGGGTGTGGAGCCTGCTTGAGATTCTCTCTCTCTCTTCCTCTGCCCCCTCCCCCATTTGCTCTCTCTCTCTCAAATAAAAATCACATTAAGAAATTCTTACGTGAGTGAAGAATAGAAAATGAATTAAATGTTCAATAATTGAGAAATAATTAAGACGCTTAAAAAACTTTTTCAGTAGGATATTATGAGTCCATTAATATAATTACCACATGTGAAAATGCTTATGAAAAACTGCGAAATGAAAAAAAAAAAGGAAAAATTGTGATACGAAATGGCAAGCTGTAAAACTTTATATGAGGTAGGATCTCATTATCATTGGAAAAAATACAGACTCTGCACACTCCAGGAATTAAAAATAAAAGCAACTTGGGGCACCTGGATGGCTCAGTCGGTTAAGTGTCGGGCTCCTGATCTCAGCTCAGGTCGTGATCTCGAGGTTCGTGGGTTCAAACCCTGCATTGGGTTCTGTGCTGACAGCACGGAGCCTGCTTGGGATTCTGTCTTTCCTTCTCTCTGCCCCTCCCCTCCAGTGTTCTTTCCCTCTCTTGAATAAATAAACCAAAAAAAAAAAAAAAAAAGAAGAAGAAGAAGAAAAGAGAAGAAAAGCAAATTGACCAAGATGTTGATGGTGTCAATAATCTTGAGGTGCTTGTATTATGGGTGATATTTATTTTCATTGTATTTTTATGTATTTGCTTTCCCCCCAACTTTTTATTATGAAAATCTTCAAACAAAAAGAACATTTTAAAAACTAGTACAACAAACATCCATATTCTCTCTACTAAGATTCAATAACTGTTAATCTTTCCCTATATTAGCCTATCTATCTATTATCTATCTATCTACCAACATTACCTACCCACTATCTTCTATCATCGATGTATCTATCTGTTACATCAAAAGTTCCCAAACTATGGTCATCTGACTCAAACTATGGTCACCAAATTTGCCTCATCACCTGTTTTTGTACAGCCCTGAGTTAAGGGTTTTTATGCTTTCAGGTTTAGCTGGTTATATTGTTATCTATAAAATATCCTTGATTTTGTATCATGGTCTGCAAAGCCTAAAACATTTACTATCTCTATCTGGCTCTTTACAGAAAAAGTTGGTCAACTCTGGATCTATACACACACACACACACACACACACACACACACACACACACACACAGATACCATTGCTGAACCAAGTTACAGACATAACATTTCTCCCTCGAATGCTTTATTATAAGTCTCCTAAAAATAACTATTCCTACTTAACTGTAATACTATTATCACACCAAAGAAAATGAACATTTATTTCATTATACCATAAAATACCCATCCACCTGCTAATTTATGTGATTGCATTTGCCAATTTTACAAAATGAAAATGCATCACTTTATAACAATAAAAAATGTTTGAAATCAGATTTTCATAGTCATCAATTTTTATTATGCAAGGGACTTAGGAAAACTACTCTATGCAGCCACCCCGCTGGGCATTTCAGGTTGAAATTCAAAGTGTTTACAAGTCCAACAGCTCATATTCTGCAAAGCATTCAGTGTTGTTGGTGCTGTTATTGTTTGCTCTAGGTGTAGATGGGACAAGGTAGGAAGCTCTAGGATCTTTTCCTTGTATTTGAAAATATGGTTGTGTGGTTGGTAAACGGGAGTTTGTTGTATTCTTTCTCCTACCATTTTTGAGTGTGGTTGAAGATTTTCATAATAAAAGATATATGTGTGTATCGATCACTATATCAATAGACTTGATTCCTGACCTACATGCACTAAAGGCAAAGTTGCATTTAAACTGTGTCAGACCCCTGCGTGTGTATGAACCTCGTATTTTAGCATAAAAAATATGGTAGTTATGTCAAACAAAACATAGGAAGATTGGCTTAAAAATTTGAATGGATTTGAGAAAAGGCTACTTTGCCCTTTGGGAGACTTATTTTTGTAAACATTTCATTTTTTGTGGGATGTGAATCATGTGTTGGAATCACCTGATTTAGCTGTGGTATAACTAAGTCTGGAGGGCTTAGAGAAGACTCTGTTGTTAAAATTCCCCACCACCAATCATGATTATGGTTACATGAGATTCGTGTCTTGAAAAAAAGAGATCTGTGTCCCAAAGCTCTGGAATTATTTATACCATGTACTTTGTAAGCTCATCTTTGTTCTGTTTGAGCCATAATGTTATGTCTGCTTTTACCACAATCATATGGATAAGGAACTGGCAGGTCAGGCCCTTTCCCATCATGCCACAGTGTAGAATCTGCTCTATAAAGTCAGTAGAAAGAGCGAACAAATTCCTCCTCCTTGCTTTACGAAGAGCTCAGAGATAGTCCAGTGTATTTTTCTCTAAAAATGGATCGACTCATTCTGTCAGTCAGCAAAAAAAACATTTAATAATAAAAAATTTGGAAGAGTTATACAGTCAGTTCTTGAAAACTTTTGTGGTTAAAAAATGTGGTACCGGGGCGCCTGGGTGGCTAAGTCCGTTGAACATCCAACTCTTGATTTCAGCTCAGGTCGTGATCTCAGGGTCATGAAATCTAGCCCCATGCGGGCTCCACACCCAGCTTAAGAGCCTCTCTTTATCCCTCTTCCTCTGCTCCTCCCTTGCTCCTTCTCTTCACCCCCTCAAAAAAAAGTTGTACTAGTATATTTTTCCAGACATAAAATATATAGCTTTTTTAATGTGCTCAGTGAGATGCAAAGGAAAAATGCTAAAAACTATGGAGTGTTAAATTCAGGGCAGCTGGAAATGCTTGAATTTGTATGATAAATATTCATTCTTTTGGAAACAAATTGTCACAGAACATTTTCTTCCCATTGAGAAATGTACGTTTATTATCCCTTCCTTCTGTGTGTTATTATTATATAATAATTGATTTTCTGCCTATACTACATAATCTGACACTTCTTTACTATATCTATATAAAATTTTCTCGATCATTTTGGTTTCTCACGTGGGTTCCTGGAGAAGCTTTTCATCAGTTAATGTCATTTCTCCAACAGATGTCTTCTTTCCTTCATTTCCCCCCATGCATTTATTTACCATCCACTATAGTCAATTCTTACTAGTCACAGTAATTACGTTCTACAAAGTCCCCACAAACACTGAATTAGCAGTAACAAACCATTGCTCCTAGGGGAAAATACAGGGTTAGGTTCCTACCAGCCTCTGGCCACAATGTTTTTGTAAACCAATCAATACGTTTATATATGCTTTTGTGGTTATATATGCTTTATATATATAAACATATATATGTATATATATATGTTTATATATGCTTTTATTTAAGGACACCTTATTTAATATATATTGTTGACTTATATATGCTTTTGTGGTTATATATGCTTTATATATATAAACATATATATATATATGTTTATATATGCTTTTATTTAAGGACACCTTATTTAATATATATTGTTGACTTATTAACATTGAAATCACAGCCAACAGCACTAATAACTCATGCCTGAAGGAAGCTTATCTAACACACGTATTTTCTCTGGAAGGCACATCCCAGCCTTCTTGTGCCTGGGAATACTGGTCAGCACCTCAGCACAATGCTTGTGGGCCATTTTGAACAGTGAAAACACCAGCAAAAAGTACAAAATTATAAAAGAAAAAAAAGTGGCAAAAAGGTGGCCATGAGGACACGTGTTTGCAGTCTGAGAGCTGAAACAGGAAGGCAGAGAAATACCTCATTGGCTGTCGACTTGGAGTGTATGAGTGGGGCCGTTCCAAGTTTTCATCCTGTGACCACGGGCATGTTCACAAAAGTGCCCCTGATGTTGATTGTTGGATGACAAATAAACTTTAACAAATTCTCAGATATGGAATCCATGAATAATGAAGATTGACTGTCCTTTGTAGTTACTCTGCCAAATTCTGGGGACTCAAAATTGAGCATGGACTTTATTCTTATGCTTAAGTAACTCAAAATCCATCACATGGGAGGGATGTGAAGAGAACTGTGATATGGAGTAATAACCATGGTATTTGAACTATAAGCAAGATGTTACCAGTTTTAAGGACAAAGCACTGACTCTGTTAGGACTCACTGTGGAATAGTGAGAAGATATGGATCAACCCTGAAGTCAGACTTGAGCACCAGTTCTGGCCTGGTCCAGAAACAGCTGTGTGACTGCTTACAAGGCCTTGAAAACTTTGAGTCTCAGTCTACTCATTGGACAAATAAAAATTGTAGCACCTACCTTCCATAACTACTATGAGGAAAGTATATAACACTGTACTTGAAAAAGTAGTAGGTACTCAATTAAGGTACTTAAGGTGGGTGCCAGAAGTGTTAGCTTAAGGAGGTGACATTTGAGCTGTGCCTTGAAGCACGAGAGAGGGGTCGACAGGTGCACTGCTGAGGGAGGGGAGTGTCGGGCTTCTAAGCCCTTGGCGGTTTTGCACTTTATATGTCCCCATCTAGTCAAGTATGGTACTGGGGACATAATAGTCACTCAGTTAATAAATGTCAGGTTGGTTCTTTGGTTGAGTGAGTGAAAGGCGAGGCATTCCTTTTTGATCTCTTTGATGTCTGCTTCTTTGCTAAGCCATCTGTTTTCATCACAACACATAATTTTGGCAACTTTATGCCAATCTCTGGAGGTTTAGTCTACAGTAACTGAAGAAAAGAAGGTACGTCCTTCAGCTGGGAGTTGAATACTTCCAAATTGATTGAGTAAGAATGTGTCCGGAAAATGAGAGACAGGAAGGAAAAAAGAAGAAAATGCATGCGTGTGCGTGTGAGTGTAGGTGGGTGTGTATGTGTCTGTGGGTGGGTGTGGGAAAAAGAGAGAGAAGAGTGTGACACAAAACGATATGGGTATGTCTTAACAATGTAACGTTAGGTGAAATAATAATTCTCCCAAAACATATGTAAACATACAGTCTGGAGACACCAGGCAGCAATATAACCGAGGGATCAAAGCAAATATCGCCGACAAGGGGCCTCTGGCTGAGGTTCATGGAGAAAGGGCACGAAACACAGCATCGCTTCTGTGGTGTCACTGGCAGAAATGAATAACCTGAATGCAATCGAAAAGAAACATTAGGAAAACCCAAACTGAAGGATCTTAATAAAACCCCAGATGAACGGTAATGTCATGAAGAGCAAAGAAAAGCAGAAGAAAATTTCAGACTCAAGAGGACAGAAGAGACACGATAGCCGAGCACACGATGCAATTCTGGACCAGATTCCGTACTTGGAAAAATTGCTGTCAGTGCTATTATTGGGGCAATGGACAAAACTTCAAAATGGACTCTTCATTCAAAAAATGGACTGTGGATCAGACGTAAGTGTATAAGTATATTAATGTTTACTTTCCTCATTTGTGGTTATATGAGAGAATTTCCTTGTTCTTAGGAAATACACACTGATGTATTAATGGTATAAAGAGGCAAGACATATGAAACCACCTTTCAAATGATTTTTCTTTATATATATATTATTTTTTTTTTGAGAGAGAGAGAGAGAGAGAGAAGGCACAAATGAGCAAGGGGTAGAGAGAGAGAGAGAAAGAGAGAGAGGGACAGAGAAAGAGAGAGAAGTAGGGCTCACTGAAGGAGTGCTCATGTTTTACTCAAAGTGGGGCTCGTGTTCACCCAAAGTGGGGCACAAACTCACCTGATGTGGAGCTCAAACTCACAAACTGGGAGATCATGATCTGAGCCAAAGTCTGATGCTTAAGGACTGAGCCACCCAGGAGTCCCAACTCTCTGTCTCTGTCTCTCTGTCTCTGTCTCTGTGTGTGTGTGTATATATATATATATATATATATATATATATATGTATGTATATATAAACTATATGAAAGTTCTGTGTACTATCCTTGACATTTCTGTAAGTTTGAACTTATTTCAAGATTAAAACGTTTATAAAATAAAGCTAAAACAAAGAAAAAGCATGAATCTTTTCATAAAGCAAAAAAACTAGAATAATAAAAAAATTCTTTTTTATTTGAGAGAGAGCGAGCACATGTGGGAGAGAGGGACAGAGGCACCAAGAGAGAATCTTAAGCAGGCTCCATGCTTAGCATGGAGCCAGACTCGGGGCTTGATCTTATGACCCTAGGATCGTGACCTGAGGCCAAATTAAGAGTTGGACACTCAACCGACTGAGCCACCCAGGCTCCTCTAGAGTAAAAAGAATTGAACACTACACATTGATACAATTCATCAGTATTAAAAGAAAAGGAGGGATGCTGCCCAAGATTCGGCATGGTAGCTACCCTGGTGAGGGGCCGGGGGGATGGGGTAGTGGGCTACAAAATGGTTTGCTGTAGGATTATTGTTGTGATCCCTTTTTTTTTGTTTCAATGATTAGTAGATTCATTGGTGCTTATGACATAAAAACAAGTAATTAGAAAAAACATGAGCCAACAAAAGAACCTGCTGAGCGTGTCATGAAACAGTGATTTTTTTGCTTCCATTTGAGGCCAATTAAAAAGTAAAAGAAAGACAGGAAGTGGGAGAAGAGGGAGGAGGGCACAGGGGAAGAGAGAGAAATTGAAAAATCAAGGAGCAGGGAAAGAAACAGACGTCAGGTCTTTTGAAGGAAAAGAAAAAAAAACAAAACAACTCAAGGGAAAATAATCTGAAGAAATGAGTGTGGAAAGACCGAGCATATGCCCAAGAGAAGAGAAGAATGGATTGGAAGAAGCTGAAAGAATGAGAAATGGGAATGCTGAGGCAGAAGAAAAGCCTAAATGGTATTTCTGAGCCGCAAGAGGGACACTGTGTCTCCACAGAAGAGTGTCAGCCAAAGGGCTGGATTCCAGGAAAGGGTGATGTGGTTAAACAACACACCAAGGTTTGGTCTAACGGAAGACTGACACTCAGCCAGCTGGGCTTTTCCAAAAACTCAGAGTGTTGTGGTCACTTCTGGCTTCTTCAATACTCCAGGCTATTAATTTGGAGGAACCACTAGATTAACCCGTGGCCATAATCACCTATGATGAGAACTTATGCCCAGATGCTTGTGGGTAATTGAGGGCACTCCTCTGGGAGCTGCCATCTTGTTTTAGCCCTTCTGGTGCCCAGTGCAGGAATAGTGCATGCTGGGAACATGCCAGGGAAACCGGGCTCATGCAAAGTGCAAATTGCATTTATTAAGGACACTGGTCACTCCTAATAGCTGTCCTGAAGCCTCTGGGTGTTCGGTGATGGCTGATCAATAAATGATTGGCCTTGTCAGCATTAAAATTACTAGAATACTTTGGAAATATTCAAGCGGTCTCAAAGTTTCAGTCCTTCCTCTATTTTGCTCTATGGCCTTTAGAAGCAAAACCACCCAAAGAAAATGCCTTTTCTAGAGTGGGGAGGAGGATTCCCAGGTGCCAGGTGATTCAGTCTGCCCTGATGAAGGAGGAAAAACAAGGCTTTCTGTGATCTGGCTCCTGCTTCTCTGGACTTTTCTGTACCTCCCCTTGGGTCCCATTGTACTGAGCTCATCACAGCTCCCTGAACAAATAATGCTTTCCCCTTATCATTCTCTCCTTAGAATGTCCTATTTCCCTATTTCCCTCAATCCAGGGAATAACTCTTAAAAAAAAAAAATTAAATAAACACTCTATTCTGGTGGTACTTCTCCCATAAAACTTTTCCTGATATCCTGTACTCCTGCCCCATCTCACATATATACCGTGTCCCTTGGGATTCCCTCTCTTGTGCCTTTCAGAGCCCCAGAGCACTTTATGGTATTGATTTGTTTACACAGTTTTCTTCTACTTCTATCCTCGGTGGGCAGAGAATTAAAACCAGTGTTCGATGAGTGCTGAGCAGCTCAATGAATGAATGATAAGCGCTTTTTACAGGTCACGTAGGTGCTCTACACGTTTTACGTCATCTGAGCCTCATGCAGCCCTCAAAGGTGGTTACTATTATCAATCCTGTCCTAACAGACGAGGAAACCAAGGCTCACAGAGGTTAAGTCGTTCACTCAAGATCATATTAAGTCATAGAAGTTGGATTTAAAACAATTTTTTTAATGTTTATTCATTTTTTTGAGAGAGACAGAGCATGAGCGGGGGAGGGGCAGAGAGAGAGGAAGACACAGAATCCGAAGCAGGCTCCAGGCTCTGAGCTGTCAGCACAGAGCCTGACACGGGGCTCCAACTCAGGAACCAAAAGTTCATGACCTGGCCGAAGTTGGACACCTAACCAACTGAGCCACCCAGGCGCCCCACAGAGGTTGAATTTAAACCTAGTCTGATTCCAGAGTCCACTGCACAGCGCCGCCTCCTGAATAATCAGGAGTCGTAGGTCATACAAGGTACTAAGCATTACTACACACCCTGGATGTGATTATCTCCAGGCTCAATGAAATCACAATGCAACGTCTAACCGTAATGAGTATTCGCGATGTATAAGGCATGGGCTATGCCTCTAGGAGTTTGACCGAGTTGAAAAGCTTCAACTAATATTTGGAGCAATTTGTGAACAGGCAGTGTCATGTGCACTCATCTACATACATATTTTTGGCGCCTCTATGTACAAGGCATATTACTATAGATCGTGTGGGAATACAACTATATCATCCTCATTTCCCAGGATGGGATGTTAAAAATGACAACTTTATTGAAATATAGTTCATATACTATAAAATTCACCCTTTTAAAGTCTACAATTTAGTGGTTTTTAAGCACATTCATGGAGTTGTGCACCATTACCATTATATAATTTTAGAACATTTTCATTATCCCAACAGGAAACCCTGTACCCATTAGCAGCCATTTTCTATTCCACTCTGACAAGTCTCTGAGCCCCTGATAACGACTAATCTACTTTCTGGCTCTATAGATTTGCCTGTTAGCAAAATTGATTTTATTTATTTATTTTTAAAGTTTTTATTTATGTATTTATTTTGAGAGAGAGACAGAGAGTGAGCATTAGCAGGAGAGGGGCTGAGAAGGAGAATCCCAAGCAGGCTCCGCTGTCAGCACAGAGCCCGAAGTGGGGCTTGAACTCATGAATTTCAAGATCATGACCTGAGCTGAAGTCAAGAATCAGAAGTTTAACTGGCTGAACCACCCAGGCAACCTATTGATTTCATTTCTGTGCAATCTTATTCCATTTGCAGAATGGACAAGCTGATGATCCTAAAACTCAGATGGAAATGCAAAGGACTCCAAACAGCCAAAATAATCTTGAAAAAGGACAAAGTTGGAACTTTGTCAGTTCCTGCAAATAGAAAAGATTTCATGGAAATGTCATCATACAATATGTGACCTATCATGTCTGGCTTCTTTCACTTAGCATAGTGTTTTCAGGGTTCATCCATGTTGTAGCATATAGCATTATTTCGTTCCTTTTTATGGCCCCAAACATTCCATTGTATTGGTATACCAACCACATGTTGTTGATCCGTTTGTCTGTTGATGGACTTTTGTATTGTTTCTATTCTTTGGCTATTATAAATAATGCTGCCATAAAACATTCATGTACAAGTTTTTGTGCAGACAATTATTTTGATTTCCCTTAAGTACATCCTTACGAGTAGAATTGCCGGGTCACATGGCAACACCATGTTTAACTTTTTAAAGAACTGCTTTGGCAAACTAATCACACCATGTTACTTACTCACCAAGAACGCATGAATGTCCCAATTTCTCCACATCCTTGCCAACACTTGTTATCTATCTTTCTGATGATAGCCATCCTAGTGGGGGTGAAGTGGTATCTCTTTGTGGTTTCAATTTGTATTTCCCCATTGCCTAATGATACCGACATCTTTTCGGGTGCTCGTTGGCCATTCATGTGTCTCCTTGGGGCAATGTCTGTTCAAGTCCTTTGCCCATTTTTAACTTGGGTTGTTTATCTTTTTATTGTTGATTTGTAAGAGTTCATTTATTCCACATTCTAGACTTTTATATGATATACGATTTGCACATATTTTATCCTATTTTATCCCATTATGTACGTTGTCTTTTCACTTTCTTTTTTTTTTCTTTTTTTTTTTTCAACGTTTATTTATTTTTGGGACAGAGAGAGACAGAGCATGAATGGGGGAGGGGCAGAGAGAGAGGGAGACACAGAATCGGAAACAGGCTCCAGGCTCTGAGCCATCAGCCCAGAGCCCGACGCGGGGCTCGAACTCACGGACCGCGAGATCGTGACCTGGCTGAAGTCGGACGCTTAACTGACTGCGCCACCCAGGCGCCCCTTCACTTTCTTGATAATATCCTTCATGCACAAAAGATTTTAATTTTGATGAAGTCCAATGTATACATTTTTTCTTTTGTTACTCATGTTTTTGGTGTCATCTCCAGGAATCTGTTGCTAAATCTGAGGTCATAAAGATTACCCTTAGGTTTTCTTCTGGGAGTTTTATGGTTTTAGCTCTCTGGTTAATTGATCCATTTTTAGTTGATTTTTGTATATTGTGTGGTAGGGGGTCCAACTTTATTCTTTTGCACATGGATATCCAGGTGTCCAGGATGCTGAAGAGTCTATTCTTTCCCCAATGGATGGTCTTGACACTCTTGTCAAAAATCCATTGACCATAGAGATATAGGTTTATTTCTTTAAAAAAAAAAATGTTTATTGGGGCACCTGGATGGCTCAGTCAGTTAAGAGTCTGACTTTGGCTCAGGCCATGATCTCACAGCTTGTGGGTTTGAGCCCCATGTCAGGCTCTGTGCTGACAGCTCAGAGTCTGGAGCTGCTTCGGATTCTGTGTCTCCCTCTCTCTCTCTGCCTCTCCCTTGCTCACTCTCTCTCTCTCTCTCTCTCTCTCAAAAATAAATAAATGTGAAAAAAATGTAAAAATATGTTTATTTATTTTTGGGACAAAAAGAAGAGAGGCAGGGGAGGGGCAGAGAGAGAGCAGGACAGAGAATCTGAAGTGGGCTTTGTGCTGACAGCAGAGAGCCTGATATGGGGCTTGAGCTCATGAGCCGTGAGATCATGACCAAACTCATGAGCAATGAGATCATGACCTGAGCCAAAGTGGGACGCTTAACTGACTGAGCCACCCAGGTACCCCTCATTTAAAAGAAAATATTATATGATCTAAAGCACTACAAGTGGAAGCATAACTTAACATAACTTTAAGATCCCTCTCTAAGTTTTTTAAATGATGCCTTGTAGTTTTCATTGTATAATCCTTACACTTCTTTTATTAAATTAATTCCTAAGTATTTTATTCTTTTTGATGCTATTATAAATGGAATTTTTTAAATTTCATTTTTGTATTGTTCATAGTGTGTAGAGATACATTTAATTTTTTTCATGCTGATCTTCTATTCTGCAGACTTGCTGACTCATTTATTATTTCAATATAATTTTTAAAGGATTATTTGGGAATTTCTACATTCAAGATGATGCCACCTGTGAATAGAGACAGTTTCACTTCTTTCCAATCTGGATGCCTTTATTTCTTTTTCTTGACCAATCTCTCTGGCTGGAACCTCCCGTACAATGACTAGATGTGATTAGAACAGGCATTCTTGTCTTGTTCTTGATCACAGGGGAAAATATTTAGTCTTTCTTCATTAAGTATGATGTTAGCTGTGGGATTTTAGAAGATAGCCTTCATCAGGTTGATGCGGACGTTCCCTTTTATTCCTAGTTTTTTTGTGCTGTTGTTGGATGGAGTGTTCTATCAATGTTTGTTAGGTGCAGTTGGTTTATGTTGTTTTTCAGGTCTTTTATTTCTTTTTTGATCTTCTGCTTAATTGTTCTGTCCATTATTGAAAATGGGTTATTGAAATTATTGTTGCTGAATTATGTATTTCCTCAATTCTGTAAATTTTTCTGCATGTATTTTGGGACTCTCTTATTTGATACATATATGTTTATAATTGTTATGTCTTTCTGACGGATTGACCCTTTTATCATCATAAAATCCTTGTCTTGAAGTCAATTTATCTGATATTAATATAGGACTCCAACTCTTTTGGTTACTGTTTGCATGGTATATTATTTTACATCTTTTTAACTTTTAACCTAGTCATGTTTCTGAATTTAAAGTATATGTGACATAGACATATGCCAGAGTCCGGCTCCAGCGGTCCAGGGGTTCCCGAAGGATGAACGGTGTCGGCGAAAAGGTGAAAATAAAACAAAACTGGGGCGCCTGGGTGGCGCAGTCGGTTAAGCGTCCGACTTCAGCCACGTCATGATCTCGTGGTCCGTGAGTTCGAGCCCCGCGTCGGGCTCTGGGCTGATGGCTCAGAGCCTGGAGCCTGTTTCCGATTCTGTGTCTCCCTCTCTCTCTGCCCCTCCCCCGTTCATGCTCTGTCTCTCTCTGTCCCAAAAATAAATAAACGTTGAAAAAAAAAAACAAAACTAAAATAAAAACAAAAAATAAACACGGACACAGACAACAGCAGTGTGTTGAACTGGCCGATTTGTTGTAGTGAACGTGGCATGATATATACTAGTGATTTCCTTGTAACATACGTCATCTGTGTTTTTCTAACATTACCTAATTTTGAAAATGTTCCTATGTGTAAACAACCTTTAAGAAATAACATGGTGATTTTTCCCCTAAGTTTCCCGCATACCCTTTGATTATTGATTAATTTCTTACATTATTCCATTATGCATCTGCGTTTATCTATAATCCACAAAGCATTTGCTTTGCTGTTCTCATGAAAGGCCCTCTGTTTCTCAACACCTCAAGTGGAACAGTTACAGGGACATGACCTCCTAACCACATGAGGCCAGAAGAACAATGTGTTTACCTCGGTCCGGGGTGCCAGAAAGGGGCTGAAAAAGACTTAGAAACCCACGCCTCATACATTCTCAGAGAGACAATTCACCTAGGAACCAAGGAACCATTCTGTACCTTAACCTTCTAGCTTCAGTCATCATCTGGAATGCCTCCGGGGGCCCAGGTGGGCCTAGGGGTTGAAGTCACCTGTGCCCAGAGAAACACTCCTTAGTTGCCAGAGTGGGGCTTTCAAATCCATATGTCTCTCCTTAGTTGGCTGCCTTTGCTGGCAAAGGTATGAGGCTATCCTTCCTGCAAGTAGAGGAGTCTCCACAGGGGATGGCAAGGGCTAAACGTAAGGCTGCACAATTTCTTGCGACACCTTATTTTCTTTCCTAACGGTTCCTCTTTAATAGAGGGCCTGTCGAGAGCAGTTCCCCAACAGACAATAGCCCAGGTAGTTTTAAGGCTGAATTACCTAACAGCGGGAGTACAAGAAGCTTCACTGTCTGTGGGCCGCCCTGCAGTCATCAATCCGTCCACGGCCCGGGCCCTGCCACTCAGGCTGGGATAGCTCAGCTTCCAGCAGACATAGAATTGGATGATTTAAAAAACCTATTCTGCCTGGGGTGCCTGGGTTAATTGGTTAAGCATCTGACTTTGGCTCAGATCATGATCTCAGGGTTCGTGAGTTCAAGCCCTGCATCGGGCTCTCTACTATCAGTGTAGAGGCCCCTTAGGATCCTCTGCCTCCCTCTCTTTCTACTCCTCCTCTCTCTCTCTCTCTCTCTCTCTCAAAAATAAACGTTAAAAAAAATCTATTCTTCTCAATATCTGCCTTTTGATTGGGAACATTTAATTCATTTACATTTAATACAATTACTGATATGGTAGGATTTATGCCTATCATTTTAGTATTTGTTTCCTATATGTCTTATGTTCTTTTTGTTCTTCTATTTCTCCCTTACTGCCTTCTTTTGTGTTAGATACCATTTAAATTCTCTTAATCTTGTTTTTTTTTATTATATATTTTTTGTTATTTTCTTAGAAGTTGCCCTGGGGATTACAATTAACATCTTAATATAAAACAATCTAGTTACTGTTTGTAACCAATTCAGTTTCTATAGTACATAAAACTTTGCTGACAGACTGTATTTAGTAATAGTCTTTTCAAGAAAGGTGAGTTGTTAAATATGATTTTCTTTTATACCTTTTCAGGACTTCTTACATAATTCTATATCAGGTCATGTGTTTCTTGCTTCAAAGAACTTTTAATTTAGTTGAGGAGAAAATGCAGACATATGTGAACAGTCAGATAGCAGTGAAGTATTTAAATACTAATTCAGGGGGAACCTGGGTGGCTCAGTCGGTTAGGTGTCCAACTTCAGCTCAGGTCATGATCTCATAGTCCATGGGTTCGAGTGCCGCATCAGGCTCTGTGCTGACAGCTCGGAGCCTGGAGCCTGCTTCTGATTCTGTGTCTCCCTCTCTCTCTCTGCCCCTCCCCTGCTCATACTCTGTATCTCTCTGTCTCTCAAAAATAAATAAATGTAAAAAAATTTTTTTAAATACTAATTCAAAGCAATAGCAGACATAAGAAATACATGTATAGAGGGGCGCCTAGGTGGCTCAGTCAAGCGTCCAGCTTCAGCTCAGGTCATGATCTCACAGCTCGTGAGTTCGAGCCCCGCGTTGGGCTCTGTGCTGACAGCTCAGAGCCTGGAACCTGCTTTGGATTCTGTGTCTCCCTCTCTCTCTGCCCCTCCCCCACTCACACTCTATCACTCTCTCCTCAAAAATGAATAAACATTAGAAAATTAAAAAAAAGAAAATATGTGTATAGATAGGAAACATGTAGTGGCTTAATGACAGAATGTTTCAGAAAATCAGAGTTGGTGTGAGACCCATGGCCCAAACTGGTCAGAGATTTCATGGAGTTGGAGTTTGACCTAGTATATGTGGACACATATAAACTCATTGAGATGCAGGGACAATGAATGGGAGCTCACTAAACTGCCTTGTCTTTTCAGTGAAATGGGGTGAAATTGTCTGTTCACTACTATACCCATGGCCCCTAGGACATTGCCTGACCGATTGTAGGTGCTCAGTAAATATTTATCAGATGACCTAATGAGCGACTTTGGTTGACTAGATAGGTTAAGGGTAAAATTGGGACCTTGGAAGAGAGAGGATACATTGTGGTATGTCAACTTCAGACTGTATGCGTGATAATCAGTGAGGAGGAAATGGCCCCATGAAGCCACCTGACTAACAAACAATTGGCTGGTGTAAGGGGTGTGTCCAGTTGTTCCCATTATTCCTATTAGTTTTCAGGAAAGAAAAAATACCCCAGGGTTTTCACCTACACTTACCTGTATACAGCTATCCTCTTTTCTGGAAGTTCAGAGAAAACAGATATAAGGCCACCAAGTGTGTTTGCACATTTCGGTGATGGAAGAACGGGGTGACAAAGGCTCTGCCTGTCGTGAGAGGAGAGAGAATAGGAAATGCTTGGAAACATTGCTTCGACACGTCTGAAATAGCTTCATTATTATTTTCCTTTCTTAAATTCCCTCTCTAGTCCTTAAGAACTCTCCAGGGCAGAGTCAAGACAATCATCAGAAAATTTCAACAGTTTCAGCCACTATCCACAAAATAAATGAGTAGAATTTGTTTTTAAGGGTTTATGTTAACTCTTTAATGGGACGTTTGGGAAGGGCTCTGTAAATCTTTGGTTAAGGTTTAAGAAACTTGCACTGTCCATTTCTCGGTCTTTGGAGAGAGGAATCCAGCTAAAAGGCTGAGTTGTGAAGTTAACCTCATCTTTAACTGCAGGGGCATAGCCAGTAGAGGGAGCAGCATACTTACCTTTCCATGTCTGGGTTGGAAAGTAAGTGCATAGACAGGATACTGTTTAAATAGTCCAGATGACCAAGACTTCATTTTATCTAGAGCAAAAGGAGTCAAGGACTATAATTTTGGTTTTTGGCAATCATAACTTTATGTTAAGGAATTAGAGTTATAGAATTGCTTTATTACCATTGGCAAATGGTTGATGAGGGTGCTGCATGAAGACTGATCTTCTGTTTTGTTTCCCAGGCAAAACGTCATTTGAGATTTTTCTGGTACCAACTCCACAAAAAACTGGCTTGAATAAACTCATCAACTGGATTAGATTCTGGGTATCCAGGATGGTTTGCGCAATGGGTCGGGCAATTTTTCTAATCCTTGGAACCTTTGATGCGGCTGCAGAGGGGGAGCTGGGATGCATTCTCCCTCCCTGACTCATCAGCTCGCATTCCAGGAGTCTCCAGTGTCTGTCCCTCAGTATCTCCACAGCTGACTTAGCAGAGATAGGACCCCTCCTGTTCTCTCTTACCTCACCAGACTCACTCCTACAGTGTGATTCTTCCTTAGCAATGGGGCAGTGGGCAGCACCCCTCCTGCCCGCCCCCCCCCCCACGCTCTTCTGCTGCTGTGTTTTGTGCAACATTTTGCTCATCCTTTCTTCATTGGGTTTTCCTTGTGTTTGCAGTTAACCGTTCAAATACGCTTAAGCGGGGGTGGGTTTCTTTGCCTTCGCTTATTTTTTGGCATTGAAGTGAATGCTTCAGCAATATTATCAGCCCATTTTGTTTAGCATTTCTTTTGGATACAATTCTTTTGACAACCACTTTCGGTCTAGTGATATCTCTTGAATTTCTTGAGCAGGTGTTTAAATCTCTCCTTTTCTTTTAGACTTTTTCTTGTTTATGCCTTCTCTTCCCATCTAGAATGCAAATTAACATCCAGGGGTGAAAAGAAGCTCTTTTGACCTAGGATCATACTCTTCTATGTAAGAGTTAAGGACTTTTTTGTTTGGCTAAAGTGTTGTAGAGGAAAAAAATTATAGAAATTCAGTATAAATCAGTAATTCTGCCCTCCACCTTTTAAAACAAACAGAAAGAGGGGCGCCTGGGTGGCGCAGTCAGTTAAGCGTCCGACTTCAGCCAGGTCACGATCTCGCGGTCCGTGAGTTCGAGCCCCACGTCGGGCTCTGGGCTGATGGCTCAGAGCCTGGAGCCTGTTTCCGATTCTGTGTCTCCCTCTCTCTCTGCCCCTCCCCCGTTCATGCTCTGTCTCTCTCTGTCTCAAAAATAAATAAACGTTTAAAAACAAACAAACAAACAAACAAAAACAGAAAGAGCTTTGTGTTATTTGGGATTTAATTTATTTCCCCCTTTCCTCTGACAGGTTTTGGTCAATATCCAATTCCAATAATATGTTAACAGTTTCAGGGTCAATCTGGGTTAAAAAGTAAGTAAGTTCTGTTTTGTTCTTGTTCTCTTTGACTCTTTCTTACTGTCTCTTTTAGGCTGCTGCTGCTTCTTTTTTTTCTAATAGGTCAGAATCTGCCCTATGTTTGTTACAGGTCAGAAATGCTCGGAGGGAGCATTCTGGTCCAGTGCTCAGGTAATCACTAATCACGTGACCTACTTTGTGAGATAGACAAACTGTTGGCCATTCTTCAAAAAAAAACCTTTTTTTTTAATGTTTATTTATTTTTGAGAGAGACAGAGACAGAGTGTGAGCAGGGCAGGGGCAGAGAGACAGAATCCAGAGCAGGCTCCAGGCTCTGAGCAAGCTGTCAGCACGGAGCCTGAAGCGGGGCTCAAACTCACAAACCGCGAGATCACAACCTGAGCCAAAGTCAGGAGTCAGCCGCTTAACCAACTGAGCCACCCAGGCGCCCCAACTGTTGGCTATTCTTAAAAGAGAGTTACATTTCAAATGTCTTTGACCACTGTATTCAGAAAAGATCTTAAATATACGAATTTGGAAAAGGCAGCTTTATCTTTAAAAAGGACAAAGCAGGGTGCCTGGGTGGCTCAGTCGGTCAAGCTGCTGACTCTTGATTTTGGCTCAAGTCATGATCTCTGGGTTCAAGATCACGCCTTGCCTCGGGCTCTGCACTGACAGTGCAGAGCCTGCTTGGGATGCTCTCTCTCTCCCACACTCTCTTCCCCTCCCCCATTCATGCTTTCTCTCTCTCAAAATAAACTTTAAAAAATAAATTAAAAAGGTGAAGCACTTCCATCTGCTTTACTCTTGTTTGGCAACTGGTTCAGAGGTCAAGAAGGGAGCCGATGTCTCTGAAATCCCTGATGCCAAGATGAGATGAGAAAGGTTGAGTTTGAGGGTTTGGAGCAATAGAGTAGGTTTGGTGTTTGGTTGTTTTTGGAAAAAGGGAGGAAGCCAGAGGGTAAGACTATTGTGGTTAGGGATGGAAAAACTGAAGAGAACTCAGAATGCACGACCAGAGTCGGTGAGGATTCCAGGTATGGCTTATGTCAACTGGAAATGGACACAAAAATCGAAGGGGTTATGGACGGTGAGGCTCAAAAGCACGGTTACTATGTAACAGTTGTTACTGTTGACCTGGGAATTTCAGTCAAATAAGTGCAACTCATAACTTACTCTCAGCAAGAGAAATCTTACTGCTTTAGTGACCATTTTGTCTGATGCTTCTATAGCTACTTTAGCTTTTGTTTTGTTGGTATATACTTAGCATATATTTTCCCATCTTTTGTCATTTAAAAATTTTTAAGTGTATCTATTGATTTTGAGAGAGAGGGAGAGAAAGAGAGAGTGAGCGAGCGCACACACGGGTGGGGGGCAGGCACAGAGGGAGAGGGAGAGAGAATCCCAAGTAGGCTCTGTGATATCAGCATGGAGTGGAACGTGGGGCCCTATCTCAGGAACGGTGAGATCATGACCTGAGCAGAAATCAAGAGTTGGACAGTTAGCCAGCTGAGCCACCCAGGCGCTCCTATAGTTTTTTGTTTTGGTTTTGGGTTCCTCGCTTACAAACCGCATATCTTGGCTTCTGCCTTTTATTTTTTTAATTTTTTTTTAAACGTTTTATTTATTTTTGAGACAGAGAGAGACAGAGCATGAACGGGGGAGGGGCAGAGAGAGAGGGAGACACAGAATCGGAAGCAGGCTTCAGGCTCTGAGCCATCAGCCCAGAGCCTGACGCGGGGCTCGAACTCACGGACCGCGAGATGGTGACCTGAGCTGAAGTCGGACGCTTAACCGACTGAGCCACCCAGGCGCCCCGTGCCTTTTTTTTTTTTTTAATTGAGTTTTCCTTGTAAAAAAATTCTTCTTTCTTGACATCCTTTGGATTTAGTTTTGGTTTGCTTGTCTTTAAAATTTTTGCTAATTCTATTTTTGTTTGGAGGTGGTGTTCCATCTTTAAGTCACTTGCTGAAGCGAATTTAACATATTTGCCAATCAAAGTTTAAGTCAATCGGCATCTGTATTCTCTCATAAAATAGAAGGAACTTGGGAAACTTAAATTCTACTCCCTTTCTTCCCCTGGTATACTACAGCAGTTGTATTTTATCTTCAGAACGTTCTTTGCCACAAATTGGGCTACTGTTGTTTTACACAGTGAATTTGTTTGGATTTACTTACCTATTTACCACTCCAGGATCTTTGCTCACCATTTCAACTCAGATCAAATCCTTTCCATCTTAGATGAGCCTCTTGCCTGAGGTACTACCCTTGTAATATTTTAGTTAATCTAAAAATCTCACTGCCCTTCTTTCTTGAAAAATGGCCTTCCAATATTTTATTATGAAGGTTTGCAAATGTATTGCAAAGTCGAAAGAATTTTTTTTTTCAAGTGACACTTCATATTGAAATAAGACACTGATTAAATATTATTATTTTATTTCAAGTCTAATTTTGGTTCCAGAGAAGGCAGTGTTGTCTTAAAGGCTTGGATAAGGTTTTCTTTTTCTCTTGTTCCAGGAAGATCACTTAACAATAAATACTTGAGGTTTCTTAAGCGATGTAAAGCAATGATGCCTTTGCCTGTGATATTCCCACATGAAATTGTTTCCATTTCCAATATGCTTTTTTTTTTTGTAAATTTTCAAGTTTACTAAGTCTCTCCAAGAAGTTGGCCTTCACATAATGATGCTCACATAGTCTCATTTTTCCAACATGCTGTAAGCCCTCATGTGATCAAATCCCATGCTTGTGATACAAGAGCTGGTTGTGTCAATGCCTGAATCTTATGGACAAATGTCCAGTTCTAGACAAATGCCTGTATTTGTCCAGAGGGCCTGGAGGAATGGGAGGTTGTTTATTTATTTAGAACACCAGTGGAGGAAGGGCAGAGGGGGAGAGACAGAGAGAGAGAGAGAGAGAGAGAGAGAGAGAGAGAGAATCTTAAGTAGGCTCCTCCTCAGAGCTAAGCTGGAGGCAGGGCTCCATCCCATCATGGGTGAGAGGGTGACCTGAGCCGAAATCAAGACTTGGAGGCTCAACCGACTGAGCCACCCAGGCGCCCTCACCATCCACTTTATTATTATTATTTTTTAAAATTTCTTTTAACATTTATTCATTTTTTTGAGAGACAGACAGAGTGTGAGCCGAGAAGGGGCAGAGAGAGAGAGGGAGACGCAGAATCCGAAGCAGGCTCCACACTCTGAGCTGTCAGCACAGAGCCCGATGCAGGGCTCGAACCCATGAACTGTGCGATCACGACCTGAGCTGAAGTCAGACGCTTCCCAGGCGCCCCCATCCACTTTATTAAACACTGCATTCACCCAGCCCCAGGAGCATCTGCAGTCACATGACCCTGAGAGTTTCTTTAAACCACACAATTGCAGGAAATTTTTCCAAACAACCTGATCTGATCTGGGCAGTGCCTGCTGGGGGTCTGGTTGGGGGGGGGGGGGAGGGTTTCCCTGGGGGCTTCTCGGTGGCCACCGGCTGGCCCCGGGAGGCCCTAGCCGCTCTGCCAAGGTTCCGCAGAGTCAGCACCTGCCCCCTTCACTACTGCTTCTCTTGGTGGTGCCTCTTGCTGGACAGATGTCCCTGCTCTACTTGCTGTCCCCAGGCAGGACAGAAGGTCGGGGTCCTGTGCAGCCCGGCTCCGACCTCGGGTCCCAGGAGTGCCTTCAGTATTCATCCTTGGGTTTGTATGCCAGAGGAAAAGAATAAGGAAGGTGGCGTTGAGTAGAGTCAAGCACACTTCTCCCAAAGCTGAAAGAATTTTCTGGTCAACACCCATATGCTCACCACCTGCATTCTACCATTGCTTGAAAATAATTCCAGGTTGCTGGTTATTTTCTGTCTCTCAGTACATTGTTTCTGGGCCTCCAGTGGATGGATGTCAAGATGTCAGCTGTCAGTCATTGCCAACTTCTCTCTCTGGCCGTTTTTAAAAATTCTTTTCATCTCTGACGTTCGCTGTGATGTATCTGGTATAGGTTTGTTGGGGTTTCATTAAATGTCATGATCTGAGGACTGGTATCTTTCAGCAATTCTGAAAAATCTCACCCGTTACCTCTTTAAATATGCCTTCTTTGTTTTCTGTAATGATTCCTTCTGACGACTACTCTAAACTAACTTCTCCACTGTTATGAGCCTTTGGACTCAGGAACTGGTCCCGCAAACCCTGGAGAGGGCCACCCAGTGGGTAGGAACCCTCAGGGGAGATTTCTTCTCTCTCTTCTCCCGAGCATGGAGGACGGGGTGGGGTAGGCAGGTTTATCTGAGGTCCTCGAACTATGTAGAATCTGGTTCTCTTACACTCTCTCGGGGCTGTCCTGTGGGGCCTAAGCTCTACGCAGGGATCTTCTGACACATTCTCCCCACTGGCGGGCCCTGGGCTCTCCTGCCTGTCTCTCCCACAAGACGCTGGCAGCTCAACTCTAGGAATGCACAGCAAACACCAGGTAATGTCAGGTTTGGCCGTTCCCCCCCACCCCCCCGAGTGGTTGGCAAGTTAAGTAACACACGCATGGAGATTCTGGGTGAATTTGGCTGGATAAAATGAGCAAAACAACGGGAACCATTTCAAGGCCATGATCATCAGAAAATTAAACCCAGGACAACCTTTTCCAATCAAGTGCCGAACTTTCTGGGGACATAAGATTCGTGGGTATACCTCATAGTTACTTGACTCTCTCCAATGATGAGAAAGCCAGAAACTTTTAGAAATGACCATGAGTTCAGCTATCCTAGGCCGGACATGACGTATCGTCATCCATACCCGAAAATGGTGCTCCAAAATATCAGGTTAATTTGAAACTTTAATTTCTGTGAGAGGTAAGCTGTTTAAACATATGGAAACCTTTTTGTATCACGTTGACTTTTTGGAGGGGCCAGATGCATTCTCAGGACTTCTTTCATTCTAATTGTTAGAATTGTGTTTATATTGGCTTAACCCGTGCACGGAATTTCTAGCAGAAATTGATATCAAAAATTGTAAGTGCGGCCTTATCATCATCGATACTTAATGGTTTATGTAAATGTGTCAGGATGCGAATTAAATATCACTTGCCACTTGACTACATTTCTTTGGCTAGCTGGTTCCAACTATGTTTTGACCATATCTAAAAAGTTTTGTCATAATTTGTTCTTCTGGAATATTGTGTGTATACTTTGGCAGTTAATGAAAAGAGAGATGCCTCATGAAGATTGAAGCATTTGTACCCTTATGTCATTTTAATATATGACTCAATGGAGACGCTGAGAACTGTCAGTGAATCTATGCTGTTTACATTCGGAGAATAAAGCAAATGATGAAAAAAGTGAGTAAATTGCTGGGCTGCTATTTATACTTCCTAAATCATGGGACTGTGCTGAATTTTCAGTTACATTTTTCATGGAACCAGCCAATAATTATGAAATCATTATTTTCATAACCATTATTAATTGGCCACATGTGCACTTTGGCAGTAACATCTCACTAAGACTTTGTACATTTAAAATGAAATAATCCGTACTGTCATTTGTTATTTCATCCCGTGGAGCGTCAGCTCGATAATTATGTTCAATAAAAATGAGAAACAAACATGTGAAAAAAAAATGCACGGAGCCCACTGAACAAAGGGGAGCCCTCAAAACATGAGCAAATCTCTTAACCATCTAATTTATTATCAGAGAACCATTTAGGGCATTGGGCAATATGACTGAATACGTAATTCGAATCCTGCATGTTATTTTGGATTTTAGTGTAATTTCTTACATACAAGCCATGTGCTTTCAAGATTTATTTTGAAATCGATGTATTCTACCCACAGGAGTATAATTTAAGCTCCAAGGAGATAGAGACTTTTTTCCTCCAACAATCATTTCTAGTCTGGGACACAATAGTTACCAAAATTTTTTTTCGATGATCAAGTTAATAGAAACTAACTAATGGTGGAAAATATTCCAGTAAACACCAAAGAAATCAAACGTGGTCTGTATTTCAGTTAACATGTCCTCAAAACTATTTATTTAATGTACTTTGTGGCTCCAGGCTTAAGTGCATACAGAATTAAAGCAAGTATACTTTCCTGGTGTATTGTTCCTTTTATCAGTAATTAATGACCCTCTTAAACTGTTAATAATGATTTTAAAAAATTGTTTTGGTCTTAAAGTCTCTTTGTCTGATATTGCTATACTGGCTTCTTCCTGGGCTTCCCTAACCCTCATCTTTCCCTTTCATCTTCTTCCTCTTTCCTTCTCTCCCCCCCCTTCCCCTCTTCCCCTTCCTTCCCCTCCAATTCTCCCCTTCCATCTCTTTTCCCCCTCCCCTCCCCTCCTTCTTAGTATTTGTCTGGTACATACTCTTTCATTCTTGTCATTAGTTTACTTTTGACCGGTTTGAACCACTATAGATTCATTTTATAGAAAACAGCATATAGTTGGATTTTTTGTATCTGTCCTTTGAAATTCTGAGAATCTGCCCTTAAACAGGCATGTTTGTTGCCTTTTTTAGCCACTTTGATGATCAGTTTGTTATTGTTGTTGTTTTTTAACGTTTATTTATTTTTGAGACAGAGAGAGACAGAGCGTGAATAGGGGAGGGGCAGAGAGAGAGGGAGACACAGAATCAGAAACAGGCTCCGGGCTCTGAGCTGTCAGCACAGAGCCCGACGCAGGGCTCGAACTCACGGACCGTGAGATCATGACCTGAGCCGCAGTCAGACGCTTAACCGACTGAGGCACCTAGGCGCCCCTGTTGTTGTTGTTTTTTAATGTTTATTTATTTTGTGTGTGGGAAAGAGAATGCAGGTTGGGGGGAGAACACAGAGAGAGAGAGAATCCTAAGCAGTCTCCACGCTCAGTGTGGAGGGAGCCTGACTCAGGGCTCGATTTCGTGCCCCACGACAGTGAGATCATCACGTGAGCAAAAATTAAAAGTCTGATGCTTAACTGGCTAAGCCACCCAGATGTTCCATCACTGGGCTTACTTTATCATCTTACCGCACGTTTCTATTGATCATGCCTTTTGCTTTCTTCTTTCCTAACTTCTCTTGGAAAGACTGAGTTTTCTTTATTCCCACCCCCCGTCCAACCACCGGTTTGGAAGTTTTGTATTTTATTTCTGGTCTTTTAGTTGTCAACCTTAAAATTTTAACATTGACTCATGACTTACTGTGATTTCATATTAATTAATATGTCTATCCTCATACCCCCAGATATATATTAGCTCTTTCCTCCTATTCCAAAAATCCACTGGTTATTTTATCGTTCTTAAAATAGTATTCTTGGGGCACCTGGATGGCTCAGTCAGTTAAGCATCCGACTTCGGCTCAGGTCATGATCTCTCGGTTTGTGAGTTGGAGCCCCGCGACAGGCTCTGTGCTGACAGCTCAGAGCCTGGAGCCTGGTTCGGATTCCGTGTCTCCGTCTCTCTCTGCCCCTCCCCCACTTGTGCTCTGTCTCTCTCTATCAAAAATAAATAAAATGTAAAAAGAAATTAAATAAATAAATAAAATAGTATTCTTATTTACTAGTCAAGGTTTATTGAGATTTATAAGTAATTGCTTATCATTGCTCCTTACATCTTATATCTTATATCACTTTTCTTCTTCCTGAAGCACATACATCTTTTAGTTTTACTTTGAATCATACGAATTTTTTTTTTTTTGTGGGTCAAAAATGGCCAGATAGGAAATAGTTCACATGGTTCACCCTAAGAGTCATTTCAGGGAGGGATTGTGGGTAGTAAATGTTTTCAATCAGTTTATCTAAAAATGTTTTCATTTGCCATCACTGCTGTATAATTTAGCTGTATATACACTCTACACCAATGGGTATTTCCCCCTGTTGCTTAAAGATATTTCACTGCCTTCTGGAATCATTTGATGGGATGATGAGAAGTCAGCTGTCAGTCTAACTGCCATTTATTTATGGATAATTTGCCTTTAGTTTCTCATTCCTTTGTCATTGAAGTTTTCAAGTTTTTCTATAACACGTCTGAATGAGGGTATTTTCATTTGCTTTTAACTTCCATGACTTTGTCCTTTTCTAGGAGTTCTCACTGGCTTCTTTCCAAATTGGCTTGTTCTTTTTCATGATCTCTTGTCTTTACCTTATGGTTTTTGTTCCTTAGTTATCTCTTTATGAATTTTAAATAAACTTGTTTGTGGTCTCTTTCACACTGTATCTATTCCCTATTTAGGGGATGCTAATTTTCTTGTTGATTGCATTTTCTGAATCTCCCTCATGCTGTCTTGATTTCTCACTGCATTGAAAATGATTTTCAGGGGGATCTGGGAGGCTCAGTCAGTTGAGCATCGGACTCCTGACTTTAGCTCAGGTTATGATCCCAGGGTTGTAGGATTAAACCCCGAGAAGGGCTCACACTGAGTGTGGAGTCTGCTTAAGATTCTCTCTCCCTCTGCCCCTCTCCCCTGCTTGTTCATGGTCTCTCTCTCCATAATAAGAATAAAAAATAAATTAAAAAAGGAGGGAATTAAAACAAATGATTGTCAGCTCTGGTGACTCTTCTCCCTTGAGAGTTTCTTTTCTTTTTCTTCTTTTTTTTAATGTGTATTTATTTATTTATTTTGAGAGAGAGAGGGAGAGAGCATGCACTTGCATGTGAGTTGGGGAAAGAGGCAGAGACAGAGAGAGAGAATCCTAAGCAGGCCCCATGCTCTTTGCAGAGCAATGTGGCTCCATCCCACTATTGTGACATCACATCTACGACATTGCAACTGGGATATCAAGACCTGAGCGGATATCAAGAGTCTGATGCTTAACCAACTGAACCACCCAGGCACTCCTCTTCCACCATGAGAATTTCTTAAGCACCTGTTTTTAAAGTATCCCCAGGGAGTGGATTCACATTTTCTAGGATGCTAAGAGTCTTTTAGAACCATTTTGATATCAACTTCAGGGTTTGTGGTGCCTTAATGGTGTGGGTGTTACACATTGAAACCCTACCTTTATGTATAACGGATACCTGGCATTGTGATTTCTCATAGGTGATTTATTTTTGACCCATGGCCCTGGAGAGGCCAATCGTCCTTCCGAGGAGTTATTTCAGTGTTTTCGTGGGGGAAGTAATACTTCAAGGCTCCGTGATTCACAGGGCGGTATCCAACCACATCTCTCCCCCCACCCCACTCCCACCCTGAAAATATTCTCTCTCCTGTCCTTAAAGAGGCATTAGATGGGACACCTGGCTGGCTCAGTCAGTGGAGTGTGCGACTCTTGATCTCAGGGTTGTAAGTTCAGGCCCTATGTTGGGTGTAGAGGTTACTTAAAATTAAAAGATCTTAAAACAAAACAAAACTAAAAAGAGTCATTTGAACTTAGCTCTGAATCTCTAGGGTCTGTGATTGAGCTCGGAACTGCTGTTGGGTCACCTCTCTGCTCTGGCTTTGATTTCCCTATTTACCTTGCATATAGGGATCTTTTATTTTTTTTCTAACATGGTTATGTGTTAATTTTATTGTTGTTTTTGCCACATTTTCTCATAATTCTAAATGTTTATAATGAGCAGGTAATTCCTCCAGGACAACGTAGAAATTCATGTTCTTGAAAGTCCTATTTGCCTTGGAGATTTTTCTGGGCACTCATTTGGTTCTGGCCCATTTCTTGGGTTGTCTTTGTATTTCTTTGCTGTCCTTAAGTCTTTGGCCTTTTTTGTTGCTTTCAGTTGAAGCTCTGACATTCTGAGTATATGTTTCTAAATAAGCTGTATTATCTTAAAAATTTAATATGATGTTAATATAATTCATTTACATATACATATACATATACATATACATATACATATATATGTGTATATGTATGTAACAACTTCTCTTTTATCCAGATGCCTTTTGCCTGGTTAAACATATGTATTCTTACAGTTATGAAAATTCAGTTTGTTGAAAATTAGCCTTCTCAAGTTGGAGGACATTCCCTAAGAAAACAGGCACAAACTTTGAAATAATAACTTTTCTTCCCTCATCCTTACTAGGAATGCTGAAATGAAGGTTTTTTTTTTAAGTTTATTTATTTATTTTAAGAAAGAGAGAGAGAGAGAGAGAGACAGGGAGAGTGCACAAGTAGGGGAGGGGCAGAGAGAGAGAGAGGGAGAGAGAGAATCTGCACTGTCAACGCAGAGCCCAATATGGGGCTCAGACTCACAAACCGTGGGATCATGACCTGAGCCTAAATCAAGTGTCGGATGCTTAGCCGACTGAGCCACCCCGGTGTCTCTGAAATTAAGGTTTTTGAGACTATCAGTGTCCAAAGGCTAATGTAGGATTTTTAAGCAAGCATTCTAGAATGATCAACCATTTTTTAAATTCTTTTTTCCTTTTCACTCTTTTCTTCCATACATATATCAAATCATAAATAACCCAACACTTACCCTGCAGGATCATTAGGTCTTAAAGATGTTATGTTCTTGGATAAATACTTGATATCTATTTGTATAATGTTTTTCAATGGATGGAGATTTCTAATTTTTCAAAGAAATGATAGACCGTGATCAGTGAATCCTACTGTTTGTACTAAGGATATTTTATTTATTGAGTCATTTGAAAAATTGACAATCTGTTTCTATTTTTTATAGCTTCTTTTTTATTAATTAAAAAAAACGGGTAGTGTATAATTCATAGCAGAGTGGGGTACTGTATACACACACACACACACACACACACACACACACAGGGCTGTTCCATACCATCAACGTCATTTTCATTTACTTTTTGTTTTTTCTGGCAATAGTGGGACATGCCCTGACAGTCTACCTTCCATTACAACTATTTTTAAAATGAGGCAGGAGAGAGCCATCCCTTAGCCGCAGCCACATAATGTAATGAAGGATACACACAGCTGCAGGAACGCTGTGTAATTACTTAATTTGTTTTTGACAGCTCCCATTGGCAGAGGAAAGTATGAGCCACACGTGGGCAAGGATTTTATCTATGCCCGAATTTGTTCGTCAGTGGTGAATAATCACCCATTTTCTTGGGGAAGGGCACAAAGTATGGGGCAGGCAACCAAAGCCAACATTACACCCTTCCTAGTGTAGAAACAGCTCAACCCATTTGCTGTCCATGGAAAGTTGAAGCAAACATCCAAGTCAGTGTCTCCTTACTAGATGAGCAACCACTTTCCAGCTTGTGGTGCTAGGGTGGTAAAGTAAGTTAAGAATGCAGGCTTTAAAGACAACAACAACAAAAACGTAGAACTTGCTTATCTGATGGAAGAGCTCATTTGAATGAACACATGGAGCCTAAGACAGGCCACTATGTTTATCCCAAGCCACCTTTTCTAACGTTTATGCGTTGGGTGATGTGTTAGCTCTTCCTCTGGTTTCTAGAACCCAGCTCTGGGGGCTCAGGGCGCTCCTCAGCGTGCATATTTTAGGGAACTAATGTCAGTCTACACAGAACAGAGGTTGACAGGGCTGTGGGATGTTCCCTGGATCCCCTGAGGCAGGCCCTGAGTTGTTAGGGATTGGATGCTTTATGGGGCCTGGTCTTGAGGTAGAATTAGGGCAAGATGAAACCCAAAGATTGGGGATGTCTGATTGAATTTGAGCTCTTTCAGGGGGTATGAGAAGTTGCCTTACTGCGACTGGGTGTTGACGTGTGGTGCTCCCGAATGACAAATCCAGGCAATTCTGTGAGGGGGTGATGGAAGCATCACAAAGTAGGGAGGCCTTGGACCAGTGGGACAATTTGGGCTGGCCCAATATGCTGTTGGGACTATGCTTGAACCTGGAACCTGCCTAAATGCAAAGGGGGTGTATAAACTGTAGGGTGCTGAAAGTTGTGAGATGTCTTATTCTCTCTTGTTCTTCTGTTATCTTATTCCAGTTTTCAAGTTCAGTCTTCTAAAGAGCATTTTGAGCTAGAGTACTTAAGGTAGCAGTCACCTTACTCTACAGTCCTATCAAAATGTTGATGCCTTCATTAGTGGGCACATTTATATATCTTCATACATATTTACCTGAACTTTGGGGAGTGATTTTGCTTGATGAATCTCACCAGCTTAGTACCTGGCCATAAGGATTTGTCTAAAGGCATTGGCAAGTTGTGGATGGGCTTACTAAAGCCAAAGTCCTATGGTCCTGTATTGATTTTTCAAGTCCTCTATTTCACACTAGAAATATGTAAACTCTGATTGCATACTATTTAGATCTCCTGTTTTACATAGCATTGTTTAATGCTAGCTTACTCCTGAATACATATAGATGCTTTTTATAAAACTGGAGCTGCTAGTTACATTAGGTTAATTTAACTTATCAAAAATATTCCTGGAAGAAGAGTTCAAGGTAGAAAGAATTAACCATAGGTGTTTATTGCAGCTTTATTTACAATAGCCAACACATGGAAACAACAGATGTTGTGTCCATTGACAGATGAATGGGTAAGGAAGATGGGATATGTATAATGGAATATTATTTAGCCTTAAAAAGAAAAAAAATTCTGTGCAACAAAGCAGAAGGACCTTGAGGAAATTATGAAGTGAAATAAATGAGATAAGTCAGACAGAGAAAGACAAATATAATATGATCTTACTTACACGTGGAATCTTGGGGGGAAAAAAACAAACCCAAATCAAACTTACGGAAAAAGACATCAATTGTTGTTACCAGAGGTGGGGGGTTGGGAGTGGGGAATTGGACAAAGGTGATCAAAAAGTACACACTTCCAGGTGTAAGATAAATAAATACTTGGGATGTAATGTGCAGCATGATATCTACAGTTAACGTTGGCAAATGGTGTATTTGAAAATTGCTAACAGAGTGAATGCAATTTCTTTTTCACTTTATACAATGTATGTGTCCCTCAGGGATGCTAGATGTAGATCCAAATTTATTTCAGAAAATAAAGCTGTGTAATATTTTATATTATTTAGATATCACACTTTTTCCAACCAATTGGTAAGCATCATATGAGAAATGCATACTTGCTTTTTGTCTGAGGGCAAAAATGAGATCAGAAATATGGATTTGCCTTTAAGATTGAAAGTTGACCACTCAATAGCAAACTTCTTGCCAACTGGATTTCCAAGGCTGAGGAGAATCTGAAAAACAGGTACATTTCAGCTTTGTCCCCACGCTCATGACACATAAGAGGGAAAAGGCAAAAAGTTTTCCTAGTGCTGATAAACCTTACTTTCCTACACACATATAGACTATAGGACTTAGTTATTTCAAATGTGTTAGGAACACTGGATAATTACATAAGTCACAAAACAGTTGTTGCTGTGAAATTGATAATGATTTAAAAATGTAATAGCTGATGTAAGTGACTCATCAGGAAGCTTATTAAACCTTTCACAAAGGCCCACTGTACCAAAGAAAATCTACTGATGCTCATTTTGCCTTGAGGATGTTAGCTGAAGAATGAATTTAGGTATTTACTTATTGTAGTAGTTTGAAAAGAAAAAGCAATTTATGTCTATAGATGCAAACACAGTGCGCCCTGTCTTTGCTTAGCTTCTCCTTCCCGAGTACTTGAACCACTCCAGATAACCTGTGGTCAAAATGCCAGCACATATCTCTTCATGGACAACCACTTATTCCGCATAGGGGTGCAAGTTAGAGGGTAGAGCGCATTTCGCTTTTCAAGAAAGAGCGGCAGGTCATTTTTCTTTCTTTTTTTTTTTTTAATTTTTTTTCAACGTTTTTTATTTATTTTTGGGACAGAGAGAGATAGAGCATGAACGGGGAAGGGCCAGAGAGAGAGGGAGACACAGAATCGGAAACAGGCTCCAGGCTCTGAGCCATCAGCCCAGAGCCCGACGCGGGGCTCGAACTCACGGACCGTGAGATCGTGACCTGGCTGAAGTCGGACGCTTAACCGACTGTGCCACCCAGGCGCCCCGGCAGGTCATTTTTCTTATGAGTTATGGCAATTCAGAGAGCTCAAGGTGTTATACTGCTGCTCTAGAAGGGGAGATCAGGGGGCGTGCTAGCTTCAAACTGGCATCTTACAGCTGCCTTCAAGTTGTTCCCGCCTGGTCTAAATTTGCTCTCTCTCTCTCTCTCTTTTTGAATCTTTATTTATTTTGAGAGTGTGAGAGAGAGCGAGGGTGCATGAGCTGGGGGCAGAGAGAGACAGGAGAGTGAGAATCCCCAGTGGGCTCTGTGCTCAGCACAAAGCCTGACGTGGGGCTCAATCCCATGACCCTGAGATCATGACCCGAGCTAAAGTCAAGAGTCGGATGCTTAACCTACTGAGCCACCCAGGCGGCCCTTAATTTGCTCTTGAAATGGGAATTTGGAAGTGATATTTGGAAGTGGTCCAATGAGAAGTCCCCTCTACCTACCTCCTGCTCGATTTCTCGACCTCCCTGAGGAAGATGGATGGAACCTGAGGGTCCAGAAGACAATCAGATGAACACGGTTGCAAGAGTGGATGTTTCGGTCTTTGGAGCACAAGGAAGAAATCACCCTTCATCATGGCCCTTGATTACGTTGTTTCGGCAATTAGGTTTTCTATCTCTTGCAATTACCCATGGATGAAGGATAAGGAGAACCAAGTGGTGGGACTAGGAAGAAAAAAAGTGAAAAACCATCAATGTAAAGAAGTTTAGTTTGTATTCTCTGAGTTCGAGTCCTTCTCCTGGACATCAGCCTAGAGTTCCAGAAGCTCTGCTTTCAGAGTCCTCCCTTATTCTGGCCAGTGTCCACACAGAGACCGTAAACGGCCCATAAACCCCCGGTCTGAATCAAGGAACACTTGTGTGGAATTCCAGAGGTCAATTCTTCATGGGTTCTTTTTTCCCGGTGTCCACTCACCTGCTCAAATACGCTTTGTCTGCATGGCAGTCTGTGTTCCACCTCGGTCACCAGCAGCTGGGGGATGACCTATGCTTCCTCCACCCCCTGCTCGTCCCATGTTAGTTTATGTTCACTCCCAGCCCAGCCCAGCCCAGCCACATCCACATGGTGTTTAGGCGGCATATTTTAATTTTTATATTTTTATATGTTCTTTAATAGGTATTACAATATGACTAGCATATCACATGCATGCTTTAAAATAGTGAGAGTAAGTTTCGTTTTTTTTTTTTTTTTAATGTTT
The DNA here is from genome assembly GCF_018350175.1 of Felis catus. Classification (NCBI taxonomy): domain Eukaryota; kingdom Metazoa; phylum Chordata; class Mammalia; order Carnivora; family Felidae; genus Felis; species Felis catus. Next base: position 27,175,510 of record NC_058380.1, read on the forward strand.
ATTTATTTTTAAGAGGGAGATAGAGAGTGCATGGGAGCAGGGTAGGGACAGAGAGAGGGGGACAGAGGATCTGAAGCAAGCTCTGTGCTGTCAGCATGGTGCCCGATGTGGGGCTCGAACTCAGGAAGTGTGAGATCATGACCTGAGCTGAGGCTGGATGCCTAGCCCACTGAGCCACCGAGGCCTCCTTAAGGTTTCTTTTTATTTTATTAAAAAAAATTTTTTTTTAATATTATTGATAGAGAGACAGAGACAGAACGCAAGTAGGGGAGGGGCAGAGAGAAAGGGAGGCACAGAATTCAGAGCAGGCTTTAGGCTCCGAGCTGTCTGCGTAGAGCCCCTCGTGGGGCTCAAACTCATGCACTGTGAGATCATGACCTGAGCCATTGGACACTTGACCAACTGAGCCACCCAGGCGCCCCAAGGTTCCTTTTTAAAAAAACAAAGTAAAGAGATCACATACTATATGATTTGTTGTTGTTGTTGTTGTTTTTTAAAGATAGTCTGGAAGAGGCAGATTTATAGGACTGGAAATCACATCTATGACTGCTGGGACGGGGGGGGGGGTGGCGCGGAGGACACGGACTACAAAGAGGCACGAGGAAAAATTTTTTGGATGATAGAAATGTTTATCTTGATTGTGGTGGCGTTTACACAAGTCTGTTTATCAAAACTTTTCTGAATCGCACACCTTAGAAGAGTGAATTTTGCTATATGTAGATTATACCTTAATAAGCTGCCAAAAATTTGAATAAAGAGAAGGAGTTAATTTAAAGCAATTTTCACATAATTATGGAGGTGGTATGTAGCTATGATAAAAGACAGCCGGCAAACGGTCAGAAGTGGGACAGCTCAAAATTGGACTGTTACTTAGTAGTGCATTAGAACGTTACTTACAATATTTTTGCCTCCCTTTGGTTTTACAGTTTATTTGTGTATCAGACACCCTTTCAGGTTCCCAAGGCCTCCTCTGTCTCTTACTCAAGCCACCATTGTAATTGATTCTGCAGGGCTCTGAACACTTACACGCATGTGCCTCACCTCTGGCAATGAAACCTCTGGGCTCCCCTGGTGCAGACCCCAGACGTGCTGGACAGATACCCGTGCGGGCAAACCTGTGTCTAATGCAGGGTGGAGCCTGGAGAGAATTGCCTTTCCCTTTCTCCCTAATGGACGGTCTGGAGTCGCATTCCATAAAATTCACGGGACAATCCTGCAGGATCCAGCAGCCAGTCCCCTGCAATCCCGGTGGCCAGGTCCTCAAGGCCTCTTTGTTCTGGCTCTCTCTCCCCTCTGATTTTGCCCCCCCCTTTCCCTCATTCCTGTTCCCTAGGATTGCACTCCCTAATAAGGTGTTTTTTTTTAATTGTGGCAAAATACATGTAACATAAAATTTACCATCCTGACCATTTTTTAATTGAGATATAATGGACATATAACAGTCTATCAGTTTCAGGTGTACTACCTAAAGTTTAACATTTGTGGATATTGTGAAATGATCACCACAGTGAGTCTAGTCAATATCCATCACCACACATGGTTACAATTTTTTGTGTGTGATGAGAACTCTTAAGATTCCTTTTCTTAGCAACTCTCAAATATGTAATACAGTATTATTAACTGTAGGCATCATGCTATACATTATATCTCCAGGACTTACTTGTTTTGTAACTGGAAGTTTGTGTCTTTTCTCTGCGTCTCTGAGTTTTTGTTCTTTTTAGATTCCACATATAGGTGAGATCATATGGAATTTGTCTTTTTTTCCTCCTTTTTTTTTTTTAAGAGAGAGAGAGAGAGAAAAAAAAGTGGGGGAGAGGGGCAGAGGGAGAGAGAGAGAATCTCAAGGCAGCTTCACACTGAGTGTGGACCCTGATGTCAGGCTTGATCCCATAACCATGAGATCATGACCTGAGTTGGAATCAAGAGTTGGACGCTTAACTGATTGAACCACCCAGTTGCCCCTTGTCTTTTTCTGTCTGACTTATTTCACTTAGCATATGCCTTCAATATCTATCCATATTGTCACAAATGGCAGGATATCCTTTTCTAGGGCTAAATAATATTCCATTGTGTGCGTGTATCTATCACATTTTAAAACACTTATTTTTATTTTTTATTATTTATTTTTTAAATTAAATTTTGTTTTAATGTTTATTTACTTTTGAAGGAAAGAGAGACAGAGTGTGAGTGGGGGACGGGCAGAGACAGAGGAAGACACAGAATCCAAAGCAGGCTCCAGGCTCTGAGCTGTCAGCACAGAGCCCGACACAGGGCTCAAACTCACGAACTGCAAGATCATGACCTGAGCTGAAGTGGGACGCTTAACCGACTGAGCCACCCAGGTGCCCCTAATTTATTTTTTAACTTGCATCCAAGTTAGTTAGCATATAGTGCAACAATGATTTCAGGAGTAGATTCCTTAATGCCCCTTACCCATTTAGCCCATCCCCCTCCCACAATCCCTTCAGCAACCCTCTGTTCTCCATATTTAAGAGTCTCTTATGTTTTGTCCACCTCCCTGTTTTTATATTATTTTTGCTTCCCTTCCCTTATGTTCAACTGTTTTGTATCTTAAAGTCCTCATGTGAGTGAAGTTATATATTTGTCTTTCTCTGACTAATTTCACTTAGCATAATACCCTCCAGTTCCATCCATGTAGTTGCAAATGGCAAGATTTCATTCTTTTTGATTGCAGAGTAATACTCCATTGTATATATATACCACATCTTCTTTATCCATTCATCCATCAATGGACATTTGGGCTCTTTCCATACTTTGGCTATTGTTGATAGTGCTGCTATAAACATGGGGGTGCATGCATCCCTTCGAAACAGCATACCTGTATCCCTTGGATAGATACCTAGTAGTGCCATTGCTGGGTCCTAGGGTGGTTCTATTTTTAGTTTTTTGAGGAACCTCCAAACTGTTTTCCAGAGTGGCTGCACCAGTTTGCATGCCCACCAGCAATGCAAAAGAGATCCTCTTTCTCCGCATCCTTGCCAACATCTTTTGTTGCCTAAGTTGTTAACGTTAGCCATTCTGACTGGTGTGAGGTGGTATCTCATTGAGGTTAAAACATTTTTCAATGTATAGTCTAGTGGTATTAAGTGCATTCATATTATGCAACCATCACCATCATCTGTCTCCAGAATGCTTCATTTTGTTTAACTGAAACCCTAAACCCCATTGAACAATAACTCTCCATTCCCTCTCCGCACCCCCCACCCCGCCCCAATAAAGTTTTTGTTTATTGACCTTTGTCTAGGTTACTGCTTTCTGGGTAACTCACACAAAAAGTCCATTCCACATCCAGTCTACTTTTGTCCTTTGTTGAAATGAAAAGTCTCCCAGGGCGCCTGAGTAGCTCAGTTGGTTAAGCATCCAACTTCGGTTCAGGTCATGATCTCACAGTTCATGAGTTCAAGCCCTGTGTCAGGCTCTGTGTTGGTAGGTCAGAGCCTGGAGCCTGCTTCAGATTCAGTGTCTCCCTCTCTCTCTGCCCCTCCCCGCTCATGCTCTGTCTCTTTCTCCTTCAAAAATAAATAAACATTAGAATTTTTTTTTAAATGAAGGGTCTGAAAAACATAGTCTTGATATGCTAACATGTGAGTCATAATTTTTATTTGTTTAGTTTTCCTCTTTCTTGGACATGGTTTCTTTTCTTGTAAGAGATCTGCCATGCAGCTCTTAGATTCGATGTCCTTCTTCACTCAAATATTAGTTAAGGTCTTATTCTGGGGCAGAGGAGTGGACCACTAGAGGTTGGTACACTGTGGCCCTCGGGCTGCATATGGGTCCACATCTTCCTTTGTTTGATCTTTTCATTTGGCTTCCATGACGTTTTGAAAAGATTTTGTAATTGACAGACATTCTCCTTGGCCTTGAGACAAGTAGCTCAGGCAATTGTGTTTGTTACTTGACCCCCTTTGCCACTTGAGTGTGTGGTCCCTGGCTATCTTGATGGCGGTGGGGTGAAGCAGGGCTTACTCCTGAATCCTAGGGAGGGTAAGGGCCCAACATTATGTGAAAGTGCAGCCAAGGACAATGGTTGAGCCCTCTGCTTCTCAAACACAGCTTCTGTTCTCCCAGCTGCGCAAGGGTGTGGTTTCTCCTGTGCTTTTGCACATGATGTGTCCTTCCGAGCAGTCTATTTTACTCCATGGTGAGCCGTTCACCTCATATCAGCCTATATTGAAAAGAATAAAGCTACTCTATGAGACAACTGCACATTTTTCATTGATTTTTAAGATACATGATATTTACAAATGCCGTCGCCGTGCCCATCTGTTTCCAGTCATGCCTCCAGTATCTCTAAGAATATGAATTTACTCTGGCACTAGTTTCCTTGGAAGAATCTGAAAAGCCCAGTGCTAAGGCACTCCTTGGCCTCTTTGGCCTTGCCCTCCTTTAGTAAGTGAGCTTGAACTTGGCAATTTTCGGTCCCTTCCCTCTGACTGTGAGCACCCCTGATCTTGACTTGGTGACCTGGATCTTACCTGTTGTGTTCTTGACCTGGCTCTCTCTTTTCTGACTCTTTCTTGCCTCAGGTTTTTATCTTTAGTTTTTTAACTCTGGTTTGGCATCTGGATTCTGTTTGAAACCTCAGCCAGAGGCACCTGGGGCCCCTCCTCCTGACATTTGGGTAAAACGAAGCAAAGGCTAAAAACCATATAGGACTTTCAGCAACTTGGACATAGATTCCACTTTCTTGCCTGTTAGGCCTTTACCTCTGTGTTTCTTTCTCTCAGTGTTTTTTACATGGTCTCTACGTAGCTATTTTCAATAGCTGTTTTATACGCAACCTTTCCATTCCAAGACGTTTCAAAACGTTCCTTCCTGTTTGCAAACGAGTTTTTCTTACAAGTGGGTTAGTGCCACCGTGCTGACTCTCTTTTAACAATAAGATTTCTTGTTTTCCCCACATTTTTCAAAACCTGAGAATTAAATTTCCAGGAATGCCAAACCGCTGCATTTCATCTTGACTAATTTGTCACACGGGCAGGCCTCCTGCTGCCAAATCAGCATGAGTTTAAGCTTTTTTTGTTGTTGTTGTTGAAAGAAAAAGAGAGCAGTATGATTCTCTGGCAGACATTCACATTACTTTCCCAGCAATCTGATAAAATCCCATCCCTGCATTCCCCAAAAGCCAACCTTGAGCTAAACTTTCAACTTTTTTTTTTTTTTTGAAAGGGGCTTAAATAAATGCACTCAACAATTTTGGAGAACAGATCTCTCTCTCTAGGCAAGGCAGGCTGGGCTGCATTCCTGCATTTCTCATGCTGCAGAGGGAAAAGTTCACGAATGTAAGGGCATGCTTTTCTAAAGTTATCTGCGAAGGGAAAGGGATAATTACGTCTGTGTGATTCAAACCTGGGCACCATCCAGGTTCCCCCAATTCGCTGAAAGAACAGTGCCTTCTATTGTGTCTTGGAAAATTCCAGGAAAATTTGCTTCTCTCCTCAGTGTGAATAACAGCACGGTCCAGCCAGCTTCTTCTCGGTTCACAAGAGGCCCACGTGAGGACAGAGACGTTACGAGAAGAACAGCGCCAGGGGACGAAAAGGGAGCCATGATGTAACTTTGTATATTTCCCTAGGGGGAAAAAAAATCAGAAACTTCTGCATTACGAGGGGTGATTGAGTAGAGACACTTGTTCATCCATGGGGAGATGGTGGGAGTTCTAAAATGTGTTTATCTTTTCCTTCTTTCTTTGGGTAACCCTGTTTTTCAGTATAGCTTGTACTTCTGAAGTCATACTGGACTAGGGGGAAAATGAAGGTGAAAATAAGTCACAATAGAGGCTCTGCCTCTACAAACTCTGGAAACTCCAGATTCTCAAATTCTTCCTACGTGGTGCTGGGGGTCCATATGGAGACACTCCACATGCTTCATGGGCCCGATGTGGCACCGTTTCCTGCTTTTCCAGGTTTGGTCCACATAGGGCCACCATATTGTTTGTTTTCTCTGATGACCCTGATACCTGGTATTTTTTTTTAATGTTTCTTTCTTTTTGAGAGAGAGAGAGAGAGAGAGCCAGTGCGCATGAGAGAGTGAGTACACAAGTGGGAGAAGGGCAGAGGCGGGGAGGGACAGAAGATCCAAAGCGGGCCCTGCACTGACAGCAGAGAGCCTGATGCTGGGCTTGAACTCACAAACTGCAAGATCATGGCCTGAGCCCAAGTTGGGTGTTTAATCGCCTGAGTCACCCAGGTGCCCCAGACCCTGTATTGAGGCTCTGGGGTCTTGATGTCGTCCTCACCTGTCAAGACATCACTGTCAATCAGGTTGCCTGCTGACGGGCTGAGGCTTGGCAAAGGTCACGCCAAGTGATCAGAATGTGGTCTTTGCTTCATCTATGTAGGCAAGGATAGATCTTTGGGGTGTGTGTGTGTGTGTGTGTGTAGGGGGTAAAAATTCCAGAGCCCACTTCCGTGCCTCTTTTGTACATTGACTCCCAAATCTATGACTCCAGTCTAGATCTTTCTCCTGTGCTTCTGATTCTCCTTTTCCACAGAATCTCCTCCTGTAATCCCTGTTTCCATCAATGGACCAACCAGCTTCTAAGCTAGACTCAACTTATATCCTCCCCCCACACACACAACCAAAACCTCAATTATAAAATTAAACACAAAACCTTTGACAGTTCTAATATTAGCAGAAAGGGACAGGAGAGTGTGGGTTATGAGACCTATATTTTTCTTTAGAAAAAATATACTGGAAAACAATATCTAATAATTGAAACGTTGAATTAATACTCTTTGTCCTAATAGGAGGGAAAGGTTTCACTTACAACTTTTATGGGATGAAACCCATCAAAATTCTTTTTCTGTCATTTACTAATATCTCCAGTAGTCAAAATAACTTGGCCGTATTCAAGACATGAAAAAGGAACATATTGTCCTAAAAATAAGCACAGGTGGGGAGCACATATTTGGGCAATGTGCTGCAGGTATGTATGTTATCTCCTTTAGGGCAAGGCAAAAAAAAATCAGCATGTGTAATTTTTTAAAAAACATGCTATTCTCTGCATTTAAACTCAGAACGTTTAAAAGCAACGGATGACCCATCTGTGAATGCTCCTCAAGAAACCAGTCAAGATAGGAGGTGAATCTACGTGCTGGCAGCTGTCGAGATTGGTTGGAGGGAAGTCTTCAAGACATCATGAGTACCTGGGGTCCTGGCAGTGGAGACGAGGCCTCCTAATCATGGAATCCCACATTATCCGTGACTGGAGGTAAAGGCTGACATGATGTGCATCATCTTGTCTGAACATTTGGCTTTGGGTGGAACTGAGCATTTCCACTGAGGGAAGCCTGGCTTCATCACAACCTGCGAATTAATAGTTTAACTAACTGAACGCTGAATTCAACTCATTGGACATGTAACCAGACTACGTCTAAACTTTTGCTGCCAACGCCAATAGTTCTCTGCAGGGGTGGTTTTATGCGAGCACAGATGGCTTTATGAGGTTTCAGCTCTCTTGGGATTCATGAAGGAGGTGCTCTAGAAGGAGGTAACAAGGCACTTGAAAGTGTATAGAAGTTCTCTACATCTAGTGCTCACATGAAAATGGAGTCTTGAGTCTTGAGGCTGTACAATGTATTATAACTCGTGCTACGGTTGAATTAGAATTATGTTCCAAAAGCAAACCGTCGTGAGGATGCAGTAAGGGGTTCCCTTGCTGCAACAATATTAATATGCAGAAGTATAACGAAAAGACTGGTAAAGTTTAGTTTAATCTACAATGAGACATTAGCACAAAACTTAGGTCAGCAGGAACATGGAGACAGAGGAGCCTCAGGTATTGGCTTTCCTGCCTAATGGCTGTGTGATTTTAGACAGCTTATTTAAAATGCCTTCCCCACTTTTTTGAAAAGAGTACCCTCCTCTCCATTTATTTATATTTTATTTGCTTTCTTTCTACACTGTGTCATAGTTTTCTGGACATAGATTTGTACGTACTTTGCTGGATTTATAACTAAATATTCCAATTTTGGGTGCTATTGTAAGTGGTATTTTAAAAAATTTCAATTCTGGTTGCTCGTGGCTGGCATAGAGGAAATCCATTGACGTTTGTATATTGATGTCTTTTGCTTTTTGTTCTCTCCATCCACCATCATTAAGACTGGGATGCTGCATTCCATGTCCATCACTTTTTTCCCCCATGGAACTGCTGATCTCTCTTTTTTCTTAAAAATTTTTTTATTGTGGCAAAAATACTAAACATGATAGGTATCTTCTTAAAAAATTTTAAAGTGCACAATCCAGTATTGTTAATTATAGGAACAATGTCATACAGCAGACCTTATTCATCTTGCGACTGAAGCTTTATACCCATTGGACACCAAAGATCTACACAGTCTAAAGCCCAGTTCTTTTTTCAGTATCCATAAAGTTTTATTGGAACACAGCAACACCCATTAATTCACGTATTATCTATGGCTGCTTTTGTATTGCAACACAGACTTTTCTCCCAGCTTTAGTGAGATATAATGGACATATAACAAGTTTAGGTGTACAACGTGATGATTTGATACACACACACACACACATATATATATATATATATTGCAAAAATCACTGCCACAATCAGGTTAGTTACCTGTCTATCTCTATCACCTCACACAATTACCATTTTTTAATGAGGAGAACCTACTTTCTTAGGAGTTTTCAAGTACATTATACAGTATTGTTAACTGTAGCCACTGGGCTGCACATTAGATCCCTGCAACTTATTCACCCTATAACTTTTAACATTTCCCTCACCTCCAAGCCCCTGGCAACCCTCATTCTACTCTCTGCTTCTGTGAGTTTGACTGTTTTAGATTCCACATAGAATTAGGATCTAACGGTATTTGTCTTTCTCTGACTTATTCCGCTTAGCACAATGCCCTCAAGGCCCATCCATGTTGTGGCAAAAGGCAGGATTTCCTTCCTTTTAATGACTGAATAAGGTTCCATGTGGGATGTGCCACTTGGCACATCTTTCTTTTTTATCCACTCATCCGTGGATGGTCACAGGTTGTCTCCAAGTCTCGGCTAGCACATATAATACTGCAATGAACATGGGGTGCAGATCTTGTTTCAAGATAGTGATTTCATGTCTTTGGGATGAACACCCAGAAGTGGGATTTCCGGATCCTATGGTGGTTCAATTTTTCACGTTTGGAGGAAACGCCATACTCTTCTCTCTAGCAGTTGCGGCAGTTTGCATTCCTACCAACAGCGTATAAGGTGAAACTGAGGATTTCTTATCTGTGAAATAGAACGAAGAATATCCATTTGAATCGTTGAGGCTAGGCTTAACATAATGCTCACGAAGTGCTTATGATAGCTTCCTATGCTTTCTGTGGACACAGCAGCTATTAGGAGTTCTCCTTCTGTGTATGAGATATGAACATATCCATATGTTCTGAAAGTGAGAACAGTATGAATGGAGTTGTTGGTGGAGTGTTTGGTCCCGGAGCTAAGCACTGGTCATATTCCACTTCTCCCCTTAGGCTATGGATTCCTTAAGGGCAGATAGGACCTTATTGGTCGCTGACACTTACTAGGCTCCTGACGTGTGTTGAGATCTCTGAACTTCAGAGTGGCTTAAATTTTTTTTCAGAGATTATTTGAAGAAGTCTAGATGCTCGATGGTTTTTTTTTCTTTTTTTTTTTTCTCCCTTCGTTGACTGAAAAGCAAGGAATGCATTATCTGTGGGTGTTTGGCCTGAGGGAGATTTCAGGAAAGCAACTAACTAGAAATGTACTATTAAATGTCAGACTCACTACAAATTAGCACGAATCTAAGATTGGTATTTTATGGGAGAATTCTTATGTTATTTTTTTCAAGAGTTTCCTTCGAAAATATTTTAACAATTTGCCCCGAGAATAGTTTGGGTTTAGTCCACTTAATGCCCTGGGTTTTTTCCTTAGAGGTGAGTGGTTTTGTTGACCAAAATTCACTAGTTCATAACAAAGCTACAATATGAGATTGTTGAGTGTGATTTTTTTTTTCTTTTTAGTCTAAATTGGAACCTTATGGACATTGAACCTAGAAACATATGCTGATGTGATTTATACGTAGAAAATCTCTTTTCATATTATGAACAAAATCACTATTGTGTTCCAATCTTTGTTCTCTGGGGATGAATCTTAGTAAATCACTTCCTGCCATTCAGATACTTCAGAGCTCAAAATGCCTGAAGCTTAACAACAGATTCATCAGAAAATACAATGCAAAAATCTAAAAGGTTATGATGACAGGAAAAATGTTTCCCATTTCTCCTGAAGGGGTGGGGAGGGGACAGGAAGGAAAGGGGAGAATTTTAGAATCCGGTTCTTCTATGTCTGAAAGAAGACAGTTCAGATTAATTACTAGGGCCTTAAATAAGAAACAGGACAATGTCCTCCATGGAGAGAGTCACGTTAGCCAACCATGAACCTTTGGCACTCACCCTCAGGCTCCAGGCGCAAAGAGAAGTTTAGACAGGTCTGAAAAAAATCAACCCAAGCATGCCTTTAAAAATGAAAATTGGAAATAAAACTCATTGTGCTCACACTGTTCCTCTTCAGACCCATCAGCTCCCTCTGTATCTTGAGTCTATCATTTTAACAACCCTGGAAAGTTCAAGGTTTTGCCAGTACATGTGTATCTACTATTCTCCAACCCCTCCCCCTTCCCCCCATAGAACATATTTTACCAATTTAGTTTACAAAGAGATTTAGGTCTTCCCTGTTGTGCTTTATTCACCTATAACGTGGGGGATCATAAATATGTTTCCATCTCCTGGGGAACATTTTCTCACATTGCATTTCCAAGATGTGCGCTCCAGATGTGAAAGGTTAAGTTACTTTGTAAATTTCTTCAGCACAGGGATCTCTTAATGGAGTACATTGTTATGCATGCAATGCCAGGTTGGTAAAGGATGCCTTTGTTAGGATAAACAAGATGTATCTGAGCTTTTCCTTTCTCTGGTGATTTCCAGTCCGGGCGGCTGAGATGATAGAAAAGAGGCTGAGAATTTGGAGGTGGTTTGAGGAGGGTGTCAGATTGATTCAAATCTACTTTTTTTCTAATTCCTGAATGCTCAGGTTTTATGTGCTTGTTGCTCCCTGTGAGTTTCTTAATTCTTGGGAGGCCGCCCACAAACGCTGGCTCGGAAGCTACTGGTGTGCTTCTGGGACCAGTGGCAAGAGTGGATCAAGAGCAGTGAGAATTTCTTTTGTGTGAAACCCACAGTGGCTTGATCCAGGCTATGAATTAGACGATGCGGGTTTTTTTTTCTTTGAAGAATTCATCCTCTTTTTATATCAGTTAGAAAATCCTCCATTTTTTGAAAAGGGAAACACTTTGGAGGGAAAGCAGATGGTCAGGGAAAGCATGGAGTTTCATGTATTGATTCTACCCGTAAAGACGGGATTGATAGCCCCAACCAATCAAGAGCACAATAGGAACCTTTATATTCCTTCTGCTTGTCTTTCCTTGGTGCTTGTAATTGCTTCCCAAAATGTAAATAAAGGGAATCTTAGGGGCTCTTGAGCTTGAATCTTCTCCTCAGGGGGTGAAGGGAAAAGAGATTGTTTAGAACCTGGACATTCTGCACAAGATACCTTAAAAGCCCTGAGCTATGTATTGCATTTAACACATTTTAATGGGGGAGAAATAATTTGGAATCAAACGATTTGGGCCTGTAAGTATTTGCTGAGTGTTTTGTGCCAGTTTCTTAACTTTTCTGAACGTCAGCTTAATTAGTCAAACAGGACTGATAATATCTTCTTCACAAAGTGGCTGTAAGGACCCAATGAAATACACCACACTGAGCCATAGGAAATTGCTTGCGTTTGATTGTTTTTGACCTTTGCCAACAACCACCTTGAGGACAAACTCATACAGGCAATATTGTATAAGTTGTAAAGTACATGTGACTTTTAGTTAAAGTGAAAAGTTACTTTTTCCTCTCTGTGTGAGGGAGAAGTGGAACTTTCTTAGAGAAAGACTGGAGAACATTGTGACAGAAGATGTGTGCAGAATTTAAAGGGAAAGGACGAGGAAGAGAAAAATAAGTGATGAAATGAATTTTTACCTTTTGGGCAATTTTTTTCTGCTTTAATGCGGACTGGGGATTAGGTGGCTCTGTTTCATCAATCTGTTTAATGAGCTGTGTGTAGGGACACCTGGAGGGCTCAGTCGGTTAAGTGCCCAACTCTTGATATCAGCTCAGGTCCTGAACTTGTGATCTTGAGATCGATCCCCACATTGGGCTCTACGCTGACAGCATGGAGCCTATTTGGGATTCTCTCTGTCCCTCTCTCTCTCTCTGCCCTTGCCCTTGCTCTCCCGTACACATGCAGGTGCTCTCTCTCTCTCTCAAGACAAATAAACATTAAGAAAAAAGAAAACAAAATTTTTCTTCTATAAAAAAAAAAATGAGCTGTGGAGGCACCTGGGTGGCTCAGTTGGTTAAGCAGCCAACTTTGGCTCAGGTCATGATCTCACGGTTCATGAGTTCAAACCCAGTGTCGGGCTCTGTGCTGACAGCTTAGAGCCTGGAGCCTGCTTCGGATTCTGTCTCCATCTCTCTGCTCTTTCTGAAATATAAGTAAACATTAAAAAAAAATTTTAAAAATTTAAAACACTAAAAAAAAAAACTTTAACACTTAAAAAAAAAGAGCTGTGTAAAAATGAAATATTCACGCCATCCTTTGTTAATAGTTTGGAAAGTGAGTTTATTAATATCAAGCCAGGCTTGATATTGTCTTTTTCAAAGGACAAAACATTTCCTATGCAAGCCCCTCCGTCAAAACCCTCCAATTTAATATGATTAATAAGGTAATTTGAAATTTGGATAATATTCCCACATTGCATAAAGGAAAAGTAACTTGATGTTACAGGCCATCTGGAATAGATAATCCATCTAATACTTATTTTGAGGAAAGAACACAGAGAAATACAGCACTAGCATTTGTTTTTGATGTGATCATAGTTTAAGGTGCAGCAAGGCCTCGTAAATAAATGGGCTAACCCAGGATGGGTATTAAACTTGACATGTTTTCTTCTTATTTAGTTGAGGTATGTTAATAAATAAAGCTTATTTCTGCTCCCCATCTTTCAGACTGATGTTTGGAAGCCAGAGTTAATAGTTTAGCTTTTTTTGAAAAAAATGTTTATTTATTTATTTTGAGAGAGAGAGAGTGCGTGGGCGCATGAGCAGGGGAAGGGTGGGAGGAGCAGAGAGAAAGGGAGAGAAAGATTCCTAAGCAGGGTCAGTGCTGTTAGTGTAGAGCCCGACACAGGGTTCGATCCCACAAGCTGTGAGAACATGACCTGAGCTGAAATCCAAGACTTGACGCTTAACTGACCCAGCCACGCAGTTGCCCCAATAGTTTAGGCTTAAATCCTTTAATAATGGTTGTGACTGCCAAAGTGGAAGACTTTAAGCAGTGCTAATTTTCTACCTTAAGAGAAAAAGATCAATTAGGAAGAGTTAGTATTTTCCAAAGGTGCAAGAATCCTGTAATCATGTGGTTTTGTGAAACATAAAATGAGGGTATTCATATTGAAATTCTCAGACATGAGTTTTTGTCTTGGGTTTGGCAATGACTTATGAAAACTGTTTAGTTGTAGAGGGTTTCCATATGAGCAGCATGCACACAAATATTGAATATTTGGATGTTTTGGGGGGTCTGTAAGATAACTTAGAAACACCGAAAAGGTCTCTATCTGCTTCCTACTATTTTAATTCTAAACCATGGGAGATATTTAGAAACCCAAGAAAGATGTTTTCTTTTTTTAATTTTTTAAATGTTTATTTATTTTTAAGAAAGAGAGAGAGAGAGAGACAAGGTATGAATGGGGGATGGGCAGAGAGAGAGGGAGACATAGAACCTGAAGCAGGCTCCAGGCTCTGAGCTGTCAGCACAGAGCCGGAAGTGGGGCTCCAACTTTTGAACGGTGAGATCATCACCTGAGCTGAAGTCAGCTGCTTAACTGACTGAGCCACCCAGGGGGGTGCCAGGATGTACAGCTGGGGACTGTCACCCCCCAGTTTTGGGGGTTGTTACGATGTTATCCTTCTGTTTGCCCAAAGTGTTTTGCAGCCTGATGTTAGAGATTGTGAAGAGGTGGGTGGATAAGATACTGGGGACATTGCCAGTGTTGGGGGAGACGAAGGGAACTGGTGGTGGTCTGGGATGTACCTGGGGCTGAGTTACAGAAGGGCCCACAGGCTCTCCCAACAGTGTTTTACTGAATCACTGGGTCATGATTATAGCATTTCAGAGTTGGAAGTGGCCTAAGAACTTAATCTCGTTTCTCCTTTTGCCTCAAGTAGACGTGCACTGACGTCCCGATGGCCTGTGGAATCAAGTTCTAGTACGTCATTGCAACGTGTTTCCTCCCGGGCATGTGGAGCAGCAGGCTCGCCCGGAGAGTCAAAGCAGGCTTGGTAGTGGATGTTTCAAAGAAATTGGTGCAACAGGTTATTCAGAGGACTGAACACACAGTTGGAAATGGGAAATGTGTCATTAAAGCTCAGATAACAAATAGTAGGTGACATGGTTCTGGGTTATTGGCCAATCCCTGCCTCAGTGTGACTTAGTGAAGGTGTGGCAGAGGAAAAAGTTTTTTTTTGGATAGTTTCTGGATTTTCTTCCCTATCAACCCATTCTCCCATGACCCCTCTTTATCATTGTTCTGGATCCAGTTTCTGTTCTTCTTTTTTTTAGGTGTATTTGTTTTGAGAGAGACAGAAACAGTGGGAGTGGGGGAGGGGCAGAGAGAGCCAGAGCGAGACGGAAAATCCCAAGCAGGCTCTGTACTCTCAGCGTGGAGCCTGATGCGGGGCTCAAACTCACCGTGAGATCATGACTGGAGCCGAAACCAAGAGTCGGATCTTAACGGACGGGACCACCCAGGCGCCCCCAGCTTCTGTTATTCTTGAGAACTATTTGGTCCTCCCTCAGCCATTTGCAACCCTCTGAAGGTTCATGCTGTCAACCAGTGCTGGGGGCCTGACTTGCTCAGCAGTCACCACCCCCACCTGCCGAGGAGCCCCCATGCATGACACCAAGCAGGGGGAGATCCCTGTCTCCAGAGAACTGACTGATGACACCCGCAGGAGACTCCGGATTCCTCAGGGACTGCCTTCAGGTGACAGTACCAGAATGTGGGGGTTAGGAAGTGGCGGGGGGAGAGCAAGCCAATGCATCGGCCAAACATAGAAGGGTCTCAGGAGTCTCTCTGGAGGTCGATCACAAAGACCCAGCAACAAATGGCTTGTTGTAGAGCCTCGCCCCGCTTAGAACATCTTTATAGATCGTCTTTCTACCTCCTCACCCCTCCTTGGCGATGACTTTGCTGATTGGCAGGTCGCTTTCTTTCCTTGGGAGGCTCCCTTAAAAATCTCTCTTTGTTGTGTTTATTATTTATTCGGTGAATATATCTTGAACCCTTCCTTAGTGCCAAGATGATGCTAGTTGCAGTTTCTTGTGGGCTGTACTAAGAAGTTTGATGAAAGAGTTTTCATTGTTTTAAAGTTTATTTATTTATTTTGAAAGCGAGAGAGAGACAGAGAGAGAGCAAGTGGGGGAGGGGCAGAGAGAGAGAGAGAGAGAGACGGAATCGGAAGCAGGCTCTGTGCTGTCAGCGCAAAGCCTGATGTGGGGCTCGAATTCACAAGCCGTGAGATTATAACCTGAGCTAAGATTAAGAGTCGGACGCTTAAATGACTGAGCCACCCAGGTGCCCCTCGTTTTTTTAATTAAAAAAAAAATAGGGAGTGATATGATCTAGTAAAAAGAGCTTAAAAGGAGCCTTTCTGCTGTAAGGGACGGCTGCTGGCAGGCATGGAAGCAGGAAGAACGCCTGGGGGCTGCCCTGATGCCATCCACGGGAGCTGGAGCAGGGCGTGGTGTTGGTCAGGATGGGGAGGGGTGGACGGATTTATAATACTATTTAGAAACAGAAAGGATATTGTTTGGCACTGGATTGAATCAGGTGAGGATGGAGGAAGAGAGCATTAACAATGACTCCTAGGTTTGTGACAGGTAGACATGGGCAATTATTCACTGAGCTGAGGAAGCTGGCTGGGGGTGGGGTCACAGGAGGATGACCATTCTTGTGGGGTAAATGAGAACCTTTCAAACTTTTCGTGGACTTGAAGGCATGTCACGAATTTACTTCTTAAAAATCCCTTTTTCAGCTAAACAACTGTACTTGACAAGATAAATTTATTTTAACATGCCCACATTGGCTCATGGTTGACTATTGTGTAAAGATAGCCATTTAAAAAAAAAAATCTCTTTCTCTTGAATTCTGTGACTTTTTTCCAATGTTTTTTCCTTACCCATTAAGGAGTTCTGCTCTTGGGGTACCTTGGTGGCTCAGTTTGTTAATCAACTAACTCTTGATTTCAGCTCAGGTCATGATCTCATGGTTTGTGAGTTTGAGCCCCACCCATGTCACTGACAGCATGGAGTCTGCTTGGAATTCTCTCTCCCTCTTTCTCTGCCCCTCCTTGGCTCGCGTGGGCTGGAGCTCTCTCTCTCTCTGTCTCTCAAAACAAATAACTAAACTAAACAAAAAAAGAGTTCTGCTCTCATTGTATACCTTCGGTTCATTTAATTTAAACAACATATTTTGAGGTGCCTGGATGGCTTAGTCAGTTAAGCGTCAGACTTTTGGTTTCTACTCGGGTTGTGATCTCACAATTGGTGGGATCAAGTCCTGTGCTGGGCTCTGCACTGACAGTGTGAAGGCTGCTTGGGATTCTCTCTATCCCTCTTTTCTGCCCCTCCTCAGCCTTCGGACTCTCTCTCTCTCTTTAGATAAACATCCAAAAAAAAAACAAAAACCAACATATTTTGTTTAACTTTTTGTACTTGTGAACTAAACTTGATCTTTTATCACCACCAATAATATGTCTTCTACATCTCACAGCTTTATTTTTCAGTACATAGCCAGTGCTCATAGTTATAACTATTTTTTTTTTAATTTTAAATGGGCATTTTCCTTTGTTCAACAGAAAAATAGTGCAGAAATAGGGGACAAAGATCTTTAGTGTAAGCACGTTGATAGAAGTCTTTCTGGCAAGAGCTAAAGGAATAATTCAGGAGGAAAATTGCTCCGGAAAATACCCACTTTCTATTCTTTAAATATTAGTTGTCAAGGAAAGTTTCATAAATCATTGGTTAATGTCTGAAGACAAATATGGAATTAGATCAAAATGTTTTCCCCCAAAATATCCCAGCTGTTCCCAACAGAACCTCAGAGTCTCACTTCCAATCAGGATCTGGATTGAACAATAGTCATTTTAGGACAACTCTTCCCCAATGCCAAGATTTTTGTGGCTGGAAAAGTCAAGAGAGAAATTTAGACCAGCTTTATCGTACTTGGTCAGTAATTTTCAGTACTTGTTCGGTAATCACTTTGGAAGATAACAGCAGAAGAATTCTACTTCAGAATATCGTTGGCAAATAACCATTTGGAATTTAATCTTAGAATTTCCTCTGGACCCCACTAAATTTTCATGAATTTATATTTTTCTGGTTTTCTGTGGATATCGCTTGTCTGAGCCTTGTATTCTTGAGAAGTACCCATGTTTAGAATCAAAAAACAAATCAGAACTTTCCTGAGGTTGAAACTTTGCTGGTGAGGCTTATATTTAAGAATTAAGATAAGCACTTGGTTGAATGTTTAGCCTTTCCTGGCCCCCCAGATTTGTTTCCCATTTTTAGTTGCTGGGTGGATTATTAATGTTTCATTTTGACATAAGCTCGGTGTTTGGAACATGTAGCCAAGATCTTTCCTCTTGGGATTGAAATTTATTCTGTGATCAGTGATTCATATCTTGACTTTGGGATTTTGAGGTTTAAAATGAATACTGATTCAAAGGGGACACATGCATCCTGATGTTTATAGCAACACTATCAACAATAACGAAATTAGGGAAAAATCCCAAATGTCCATAGGCTGATGAATGGATAAAGAAGATGTGCCACACACACACACACACACACACACACACACACACACACTGGAATATTACCCAGCCATCAAAATAATGAAATCTTGTCATTTGCAATGACATGGATGGAAGTAGAATATATTATGCTAAGTGAAACAAGTCAGCCAGAGAAAGACAAATATCATATGCTTTCACTCATATGTGGAATTTAAGAAACAAAACAGATGAACATAGGGGAAGGGAAAAAAAAAAAGAAAGGGAAGCAAACCGTTAAGAGACTCTTAATGATAGAGAACAAACTGAGGGTTCATGGAAGGAGGTGGGTAGGGGATGGGCTTACAGGTGACAGACTCTAAGGAGGGCACTTGTTGGGATGAGCACTGGGTGTTGTATGTAAGTGATGACTCACGAAATTCTACTCCTGAAACTCATATGACACTCTATGTTAACTAACTAGAATTTAAATACAGACTTACTTAAAAAACAATCAAATGAATATAGTAATTTCCTTCTTCCTTCGGGTGGGGGTGGAGGGCTGTTGTGGAGCTTCATTAATTTGTCATTTGTCATATGCTTTGGAGAGTAAAGAAAAAACTTCATAGAAATAAGAAACATTGTTATTACGCCAACTTCCGGTGTAGGTCAGCAAACTAGTAACTTAATTGAAGCCGTTTACGTGTCAAAAATAAAGTGAACACTTGGCGATGCCTTGGTTGATTTAATAAATGCAGACAGCTGAAAAACACACTTCATTTCATAAAGTGGACTTTTTTTTTTTTTTTTTTTTTTTTTTCTGGAGGAGGAGGTAGTCTTGAATAGACCAGTTCCCTGTTCTCATTACACAGACGAGCTGAAAGACCCTCAAAGCTTTTACTTAGTAGATGCAGCTTCTACCGGGATAGCAAGTGGTTTCGGTTGGTTTATTTTTGTTCTTTGAAATGAAGTAGGCACTTCTCCTGACAACGTTACGCAGTGGCAGGGATTAGGGCTGCCAGAAAAAAACACAGTGCAATTTGAATTTTGGATAAACAAGGCATGTTTTAGTGTAGGCGTGTCCCATGCAGCGGTGGGGTGGAGAAATGAATTGTGGTGTGCTCCTACAACAGAGAAATAAGAATAGGCAGCAGGGGGAATAAACAAACTGCAGCTATTGGCAGCAGCAGGGATGAACTTCAGAAAACATAATATTGAGAGAAGGCAGGAGTCCCGGAGTGCACGCTGTATCATCCCATTTATATGGAATTTAAAGAGAGACAAAACTAAACTACGCGGGTGGGTCAGCCTTGTAGTTCCTCTTGGAAAGCTGTGCCTGGGCGGGGCAGGAAGGGGCCCTGGGGGTGCTGGTCGCGTCCTGTTTCATGATCTGGATGCTTTGTTTTATGAAAGTTCATTGAGGTGTTATGATGCATGCAATTTTCTTCATGTGTATTATAGCTGAACACAATTTATAAGAAAAGAGAAACATAGCATGCTTTAACATACTTGAACAAATTTCTGAACTTCAAAAAGTTTCAAGGGAGACATTTGAGAAAGTGAAAATGACAAATATTCATATAATTGTTCATTAACTACTTTACATACCTATTTATTCCATGAAATTAAGATAGCTATTTAAGCTTAAGCTTAAGGTGACTTTTTTTCTTTAAAATTTTTTTAACGTTTATTTATTATTGGGAGACAGAGAGACACAGAGTGTGAGCAGGGGAGGGGTAGAGAGAAGGGGAAACACGGAATCTAAAGTAGGCTCCAGGCTCTGAGCTTCAGCACAGAGCCCAACCGGGGGTTTGAACTCATAAACTGCGAGATCATGACCCGAGCCGAAGTCGGTAGCTTAACCAACTGAGCCACCCAGGCGCCCCTTAAGGTGACTTTTCATATCATTATTTGTTCCTAAAAAATACTTGGGCTACATAAAAACTAACAATTTGGCCTTAACTCTTTGCTCATAAACTGAGTGATTTTTTTTTTTTTACTTTTTAGTGGGAACTACATGGAACAATGATTTCCTGATTTGATCAGAAATATTTAATGGATCTATTTTTTTAAGTTTATTTGAGAGAGAGAGAGAGAGAGGGAGAGAGAGAATCCCAAGCAGATTCTGCACTGTCAGCACAGAGTCCGACTCTGGGCTCGATCTCATGAACTGTGAGATCATGACCTGAGCTGAGATCAAGGGTCAGATGCTCAGCCGGTAGAGCCACCCAGGTGCCCCTAGTGGATTCTATGTTTAAAAATTGCTTTGGTAAGAATAGTGTAAATGGATTAACTGCTCACTAACAGACAAATAACTATTTAAAAAAGGGAGAAAAATATCTGGATTTATGTAAAACTGAAAATCTACCAAATAATGACTTTTCCCTGATGAGAAGTTAAAGCAGTGCTGTGGGGTACAAATATTATTGAATGTCTCCATGAGCAATCAAGCACTGAGCACCTTATCATGTAAATATCTACTAGTGGGTGGTGGCTGTCTAACAGCCTTTAAGATAAATGCAGAGAACTGACTGGTGATTTTAAAAACTGACTTGACCAGTAAAAGTCCAAAAACACCCTACCAAATAAAGTATCCATAAAATAAATATGTGAAAATACATAGGTCCACATTGAAAGACTTCTTGCTCTAATCATTGAAAAAATAGATAAGCTGAATGTGGAGAAACATTTTCAGATGAAGAATATTTTATCCTGTTAGCAATACAATTAATAATGTAGGGTTGTCCTTAATTGATATTTGGATTTACCAATTACAATGCATATATATGTGAGGTGTGATATAGTAAAGTGTTTCATTTTATTTTATGTTTTTAAAAGTTTATTTATTTTGAGAGAAAGGAGAGAGAGAGAGAGAGAGAAGGTGCACACACACAAGAGAAGAGAAGGGGCAGAGGGAGGAGAGAGAGAATCCCAAACAGGCTCTTTGAGGTTATCACAGAGCCCGATGTAGGGCTCGAACTCACCACTGTGAGATCATGACCTGAGCCAAAATCAAAAGTCTGACACTCAACTGACAGAGCCACCCAGGTGCTCCATAAGTGGTTAGTTTTAGAAATAAACAGCCTAGAGCTCATGCATTCAAGTGTATCTTTACTTTGGAAGACAACAGTCATTTGGGTGTTGGTAGTTTGGTAGCCTGATGAGATGGGTGCTCTGATTTGTGGTTACAAGCTTATCCACCTCTATTGGTACATGAGAGGGTCCACTGCACCATTGTTCAGCTCTCAGGCACTTTCCAGATCCTTGATTTCATGACTCTGACCTCCTCATTGTTCCTTATTGGAAGGTGACACTAATAAGCACCCTTTATAAAAGATTGGAAAGGGTTCCATGATGCTCCAACTCAGATGGCTGTAGTTTCTGGGAAGGAGACAGCTAGAGTGGAGTGATTAAAATCATACCTAGGCTTCAAAAATAGACATGGCCATGAATCTTGACTGAGAAGCTAATTAGCTACCTTGGCAGTCCAGTTCACCTCTCTGAGCCTCATTTTCTTCATCCATAAAATAGGGATAGTGATATCTTATGCTTTAAAGAGGTTGTTGTATATAAGAAAGAAAATAACAATAAAACATGGAGTTTAGTTAATGAGGAAGGTACTCAATACAACAAAGAGCAGATGAAGAAAACCAGCAAATCAATACCTCATTTAGGCCTAAAATCCTTATACGTTCCTCTGGTTGTCAGTTTTAGCTGTAGATATTATTCTACTCTGGGTCAAGTAGAGGCTACAAACTGGACTGGGAAAATAGAACATAGGTTTGCTGGTGGCAAGCTCTAAACATTCATGCAGTGTAGTAACCCAATGTATTTCTTTCACTCATGTACACATGGCTGGCTGGAGGTAGGATGGAGAGGCTTGCTTTTGGTCTTGAATCCCATGAAATAAAAGAATCAGGTTGAAGTGTTACCATAACTTTCAAATGGGCCCATCATGGACATGTCTGTCTATGGGTGACCTCATCTTTGGTCTTTCAAATTTCTCATTTCTGATCATCTCAAGATCTGCCTTTTAGACTAACCTCTATGTAGGACGGTGCATGTATGTGTGTGTCAAAATTATCCAGTGTGAAGACAGGCTATTCAAAGTTGGGTGACTTGGAGGCACCCTTGTTGTGGAATGGCAGTGGTTTGTGAAGCAGAGCTGGTGGGAAGCTTTGTGAAGGAGTTTTCATTCCCATCCTGGTGGCCAGGACACTGGCCATACTGTGTGTTCCAGCTTTCTCAGAAATGAAGCATAAAACTGTTGTCTAAAACCTATCATTCCTCAGTAGTTGTGAACAAGGATGCCTTTTAAACAATGTTTTCTTTTTAAATTTGTATTGATTTACTTGAGAGAGAGAGAGAGAGAGAGAGAGAGAGAGAATGAGTGAGGGAGGGGCAGAGAGAGAAGGATTAAGAATCCCAAGTAGGCTCCCCTCAGTGTGGAACCAGATGCGGGGCTTGAAGTCATGAACTGTGAGATCATGACCTGAGCTGAAACCAAGAGTTGGATGCTTAATGGACTGAGCCACCCAAGTGCCCCAGCATTAGGATGCCTTTTAAACATCAGACAATTCAGGGCACCTGGGTGGCTCAGTCTGACTTCGGCTCTGGTCATGATCTCAGGGTTTGTGGGTTTGAGCCCCGCATTGGGCTCTGTGCTGATGACTCAGAACCTGGAGCCTGCTTTGGATTCTATGTCTCTCTCTCTGCCCCTCTCCCATTTGCGTTCTGTCCCTTTCCCTCTCAAAAATAAATAACAGTAAAAAAATTGTTTTTAAACATCAGACAATTTAATGGACCCCATGTGCTTATGGTTGCACTTTTGATCTCTGTTGGTTGAGAAGACAAAGTGGCACAAAGATATAGTAAAGTCAGTGACACTTCTTTGAATGTGTATTTTATCGGTAATAAGCATTGAAAAAACGAGCAGGGCATATTGTCTACTTTGTAGGTGACACTTGGTGCACCTGTGGATTTACGGTGCCTTGCATTGACTCCAGTGCCCCCTCAGTAGTCTCCCTTGTTGGGAGCACAGCCCTAAATTTTCTCTGGGAAGCAAGCCTGGTGGCCAGCCATCATGCATGAGGTATTTCACTGAGTGAAATCTACACTGTGCAGGGGCCCCTCTGGCTGTGGCATCTCAGGCAAACCAAGTCACCATTTGCACAATGGGACTAGTAGCTTACTCCCTGGGATTGTTGTGAGGATTAAATTAGACAACCCAGAAGCTCCTAGAATAGTCAGGCACAAAATGTCAGCTCCGTAAATGTTAGTTCCCTCTAGCGGCCATAATTGTCTTTTAAAACTGTAAATGAGATCATGTTACTTTCCTACTCAAATCTCTTCAAAGGCTTCCCATTGTTGCTAGAGTGAAATTCAAAGTCATCTCTGGCCTTCCTCGTTAATCCCGCCCCCTCAGGCTTCATTCCTCTGGGGCCCCCCTGCTTTCCTGTGGGTGCCTAGGAACACCCCCAGCTTCTTCAGCCTTTGCTTCTCTCTCTTGGGTCGGCTGAAGAGGCAACTCCTCAGAGAGGCTGTGTCTGGAGCACGCTTTCCTGAGCACTCCTGTCCTCTGTTGGCATTGGTTTCTGTTATAGCATATATCATAATAAAAATTAAGGAACTAACTACCTTTCCTGTTTATTTTCTGTCTCCATCGGGACAAGGTCTTGGCCTGCCGTGTTCACTGCTGCCCACTGTGCTCACAGGGCCTGGCACTGAGTAGGGGATTAAAGTGTATGTGTTGGGTCAACACGTCTGGCACACAGTAGGTGCTTCATAAGTGTCAACTGATTGTTTTATGGAAGAAGTATCCTACCAAACAACCAGCTTTTGTTTAAAACATGTGATCATTTACTGCATTTACCCTGCTTATTCTTTGCTGTAGAAATATAGAAATCTAACTGCATCCCACTTCTCTTTCTTCTTCTTCTTCTTCTTCTTCTTCTTCTTTTTGAGAGAGAGAGAGGCAGACAGAGAAAGAGAGAGCAGGGGAGAAGGACAGAAGGAGAGAGAACCTTAAGCAGGCTCCATGATCAGAGCAGAGCTCAATGTGGGCTTGATCCCACAACCATGGGATCATGGCCTGAGCTGAAATCCAGAGTCTGGTGCTAAACCGACTGAGCTGCCCAGGTGCACCCCCCCAGCCCCGGAACTTCTTTTGGAGGGCCTGTCATGCTGCTGTCATCATGTGATATGGGGTGTGTGTGTGTGTGTGTGTGTTTGCTTAGCACAGTAACTGGCACATAGTAGGCACTATGTGATGTTAGCTATCATCATCGCCATCGCCAATATTAACATGTGTTGGGATCATATTCCTTTCTCTTTTTTTCCAGGCTTCCTGGCATGGCACCCTGTGTCTTTCTTGGTGGCCATCTTTGGCTAATGGGCAGTGGGCCTTCCTCCTTCCTCTGGCTGATGTTTTTACCACTCCTCTATCCTTAAGGGAGATGCTGCTGCTCTCCTAACCACTGCATCTCTAGTGGGGAGTTTTCTTTTCCTTATACCCCGCTCGAAACAGAGGCCAGGCCGCAAGTTTCACCAGGTCCTTTTTTAGGCCCAGGAATAACTGACATGAGGACCCACAGGAACGTGACTCATGTAGCTCCCAGGAGTGGTTCTGCTGTAATCCCAGGGACCCAGAGTCTCCTTAGAGTCTTTCTCAGCTGCCCCATTTCACCTCCACCCTCGGGACATGTTTGAGAGAGACAAAAAGAGAGAATTAAATCTCTTTCTCTCACTCAGGAAAGCAAGAAAGCCTCTGAGTCACAATTCTGACTCAATTCTATGTAACAATTGACATTTCCAAATGAAGGCTTAACTTCCTCTCCTAAAAGCGCTGTATGAAATTAGATTTTTGTTGTTGTTGTTGTTGTTGTTTGTTTCCTCCCCTGAGAACCATTGAGAGTGTTCTTGACTTGTATTAATGTAACCAAAGGGCATATTTTGGTGTTTTTTTCTAAAATAAGGTAATAGTAGCTGGGAAGGTGAATTCAATCTTCTTTGCAGAGATAGAAAACTGCTTTGAAATGTAAGGTTTTCTCTTTCTCACTCTCCCTATCTTTTCACTGCAAGCTTCAGGCACTCAAGGCCTGAACATAAGGATCGTCTCACACATTGCTGTCCATACTGCCTTGTGATTGCAGGTGCATATCAGTCAGGTTTGCCTTTGGCATGCTGTGGTAACAAACATCTCTAAAATGCTAGTGGCCCAAACCATGAAGATCTGTTGCTCACCTACATTACATGTTCAGGCCAAAGGCTATGATCCTGGGATTCTCCCAGAGACCCAAGATGGCTAAGCAGCCGCCATCTTGAATTGCATGCCATTGTGCCACGGGGAATAGAGAACTCTGCGTCTTGCGTCAATAGCTCACTGATCTGTCCCAGAAGGGGCACGTGTCATTTCAGCTCTCTACTCATTGACCAAAATAAGTCACACAGCTCCTCCCTACCAGCTGGGAGCCTGGAAGTGCAATTCTCCCCTGATTCTGGGAGAGCTGACTGTTTGGGTGAGCAACACCAATATTCCTAACAATATTCTGGGTAAATATTTGGTGACTGATCTCACTTCTTTTCCCAGAAAGAGCTCATGATCTTTTTTTACTTCTACTTGGATTCTCTTTCATTTCTCTTCTTGAGGACTTAGAGACAAAAAATAAGGCATATCACATAGTATCAAGAATGCATTTTAGTTTTCAACCTGGTCTTCTCTTTATTTTCCTTGTGTTATTTCCTCCATTCCTGGGACTTTTGATGTGTTATGTCCTCTTCTAGCTTTGACATTACTCTGAAAACTTAAGACTGGAAACACTGGGAAAAGGTATTCAGCTTGCCTCCCTTTTTGGGTCCTGCCTTGTGTCACACTTTTTTCCCCCTCCCAATTATTCATGTATAGTATCACCAGATTCCTGCACATTCCTGAGAGAGCCTCATATCCTTACCCCCCCTCCTCTCCTGAACTTCCAACTCAAAATCTCTTGGACTACATAAAGGGAATTGTGCTGTGAATATCACAACACTGGCTACAATCGAGTATCTCTTCTAGTAAAAGAAAGTAGGTTTCACGAGAGAAGGAGCTTTGTTGCAAGATGGTCCTGGTTGCTTCCTACATTTTGTCTGTTCAGATGTAATGCGCATGTTGCAGGGTTTAGTAACCATTTTGGTGGTTCAGGTCAAAGCTGTAGTATTGTGATTTATCTACTCAGGTATTGCAAATAGTAGCTGCTAAACGGAATTACACAAAACCAGTTTCTTCCAAGCGAAAAAGTGACATATATATTTTTTTAAAACAGAGACATTGTTTATAATCAAACTCTTTATAAATGTTGGTGTCTATTCAGCAGACTTCAACTTTCCCATGACGAGATAGTTCACTCTGAGGTAAAACAGATAGATGTGTTTATCTAAACATGGGTGTAGTCTTACGTCTAACCCCTTCCCTTAGAGCCATCTACAGAGATATACACAGCTAGAGAAGTGTCTTTGCAACAGGAAAATGCAGTGGAAAATAAACCAGACCATGCTTTGCATTGAAAGCAAATGATGTGATATATTATAGGGCAGTCAATTTTAAACACTTCTGTTAGGTCAGGCTAATTTTCTAGTCTAAGACCAGAATGCAAACATGGCTAGGCCAATGTATGTGGATTTCTACACAAAACATATGTGAATAATATTATTTTTTTGGGAGATTATGGGCAGGCCCTTTTTTTGTAAATATAATTATTTAGGATTATGGTTCAATTCCTGGCACTGTCTGTGAAGATTAAAAGCTTTCCAGGGAATGGAAGTTTTTACTCTCTGTATGTCATTTGACTGAGAATAATGGGACGGGTTGTTTTGTTTTCTCCCCCACCAGATGCAGGATGCTCCTGTGGCAAGATCAGCAGAGGCTCCTTCCCAGAAAAGACAAAGCGATCGAAACTGAGAAAAAAATATTCAAGTGTGACAAAAAAATTGAACCCATCAAGTTTTTCCAAATACGGTAGTCCACCCCTCGTCTGAGTTCCGACTTCCACGATTTCAGTTACCCACGGTCAGGGGGGATCCGGAAGCAGATGATCCCCCTCCTCAGGGATAATCTAAAGGTCAGTAGTAGCCTTACTTACTTACCACATCACAGTGCCTACCTCATTCACCTCACCTCATCCCATTGTGTAGACATTTTATCATCATCTCATGTCATCACAAGAAGAAGGGTGAGTAGCGTACAGTAAGATACTTGGGGGGAGAGAGAGAGAGAGAGAGAGAGACCACATTGACATAACTTTTATTACAGAATATTGTTATAATTGCTCCATTTTATTATTGGTTATTGTTAATTTCTTATTGTGCCTAACTTAGACATTAAACTTTATCATAAGTATGTATGTATAGGAAAAAAAAAAACAGTGTGTGTATAAGGTTCAGTAATATTTGCTGTTTCAGGCATCTCCTGGGGGTCTTGGAAAGTATTCCCCCCACCCCGCCCCCGCCCCCTTCCATGGATAAGGGGTGGGGGGATAACTGTAAGTTTGTCTCCATTCCACAAGGTGGCGGTAATTACATTCCTAAGTAGCCATCCGCTCGCGAGAAGGATGAAGTCCCTAAGTGGCAAAGTATTATTTCAAGAGTGTGCTGTAGGAATAGATGCTATTGAAACCAGAGCAAACACGTTTAAAGCCTGGTTGAGTGTTGTTCGTGAGAGGCTCCCTCTGCAGCCCCCTTCCTTAGCTCTCAGGAGGGGAGTGAAAGGAAAAGAATACAAGTGCAGTTTGACTTCATACCAAGAATTTCTGTCTCCCGGAATTGGAACCTCAAGCTGGAGACCAGCACTTGCCTTCTCTCCACTGCAATCTTAAAGCTTTTCTTGAAGTGAGATAATAGCAAGCCATCTATTGGCTTTCAAGGCCAATCTAAGACTGAATGGTGAATCAGACAAAAAGAAGTTCAGACCCAAGCATCGTGCTTTGAGCAAGATGTCATGGAATGA
Organism: Felis catus; assembly: GCF_018350175.1. Classification (NCBI taxonomy): domain Eukaryota; kingdom Metazoa; phylum Chordata; class Mammalia; order Carnivora; family Felidae; genus Felis; species Felis catus. The sequence continues at coordinate 27,203,413 of NC_058380.1, forward strand.
CCCACTGACACTAACATTAGCTTGTTTGGATTTTTTTTTTTTTTAACCTGGAAAGATAAATCCACCTGCAACTCAGAAGCAGCATATTCCAATCGTTAAATTACAACTTCTTCTGTGTTTTTCGTTTCCATTAGCACTGGAAAAAGAACGTGCCAGATTTAGGCTAGATACGGTAAGTTTCTAAACATGGGAATTGAAGACCTTCTTCTGCAGGTCTAGCTGAATTGGATGATTTCATATGAATTATTCAAGGCCCTGCTAATCCTAATATGAATCCACATCTCTCCCCTGGAGGGGAGGATCAAGTCCTTGGAAGTGTTGGACCACTTGCACAAAGCCAACAAATGTTGGTTGAGCAATCACTGTTGAATTCTGGCCCTGAAACTCACGGACGAAGAAAGGCACAAAGTCTGCCCTCAAGGAAGGGTGGAAAGTCTTTTCTTCTCCCTCTCTGCAAAAATTGGTTGGTAGCCTTGTTTATGACCTTTGTTTCCATCTAAACTTGGGAGGATATTTGAGGAAGAATTGATCTGAAGTTTCTGTTGGGCCCCCGAATAGGCATTTAGTTGTAGAACTGGTGCTCCTCTGGGTCTTTCTCATGACCATTGTGTGGCTAGTGAAGTTAGAGCTTCCATTACTTTGCCTTGGCAGGGGCTACAAAATAGGTTTATTTTCCTCCCTGGTCAGAAGACGATCCATAGCTACTAAGCAGCATTCTCTTGGGACAAAGGGAGGAAATAAAGTTTTAATATAAACATTATATTGAGGACTTCCTTTCTAGTGAGCTCAGTCTGCTCCTAAAACAAGGCATAAAACATGGAGAAGCATTATTGTCCCCACTTGATAGATGGGGAGACTGAGGCAATGACAAATTAAGAAATGCATCCATTCTCATCCATTCTCATGTCATCTGTCATCGATAGAGCTAGTTGTAGGGTACGGCAGCCTGTTGACATCTGATTATATGTTGTATCTCATGCACAGGGCCCCCGTTTGACTAGAAAGTGCTTTTCTCGGGCATCAGGGAAAGGGACACCCCTTGGGCAAAAGGATCATGGGCTGCATTTCAGTTCTTACTTAGCTCCTTGGTTGGGTGTCATTGTGTAGTACACAACTTTGTGTCCTCCCTGGCCAGGTTGTCACTTTTTCCTTGGGAATCAGACTCTCAAGTGACTTGGCAAGAAGATTGAGCCTTGGAAAAGCCAGAATGGCAGATATGTCATATGGCAGATGTATAATAAGTGTTTGTTCAACGAATGGATTAGGGCAAGCATCCCATCATGTGGTCACCCTGCACCATTGCCCCCGTGGCCACGGACCTCCCTAAAAACGCATGTTTGGAGCAGAAGTAGAGACTAAGGCTAGGCACAGTTCTCAGTTGTGTGCCTCTTCTTCCTGAGTGTTAAATTCCTTTGAAAGTACTTGCTCCCAACTTTTATGAGTAAGAGGAATAAAACCACTAACACCACTGGTTATTTCTTTGGGATTGACCACCCACCTATAAATAGGTGGGCACCCTACATGCAGGGCTGGGAAGAGGAAACCAACAGCTGTCCTCCTTCCACGCCCCCTTGGAGTCTGGGATGAGAGGGTGTGACCAAGGCCATCTGCGGGTTCTATCAGATGGACTGAAATTGACAAACAGCCATCGGATGGGAAGCCCTGGGGGCAGTCGGGGGAATGCCCCTCCCTTTCCATCAGGGTCACAGAGATTGCTCCGGAAGGAGTTAGAGAAAATGGATTTTTGTGTTCAAGCACCCTGTCAGCACTCTAAGATGGAGTGGAGAGAAGCAAGACTGAGGGCTTCCCTATTTTAGTTATATCAGTGGAAAATTCTGAGGAGCAACAGAGTCTTTTCTGCTCCTGTGTCTTTGGTCACACGGAGCCTGTTAGTCTGGGCAGGTCAGAGTAGGCTCTTGATTAATACCTAGAGCTGCTGATAATGCCGGGTTGGGTCTAGGAAGGGTGTGAGCCCCGGGGTGGGTGGGGTACGAGATAAGCCACAGAGAACTTCTCTTTGTGAGTGACAGATTTAGCCCATTGTATCTATTGTCAGTTGTTTTCACAAAGTAACTGTAAAAATGAAATTATCCTGTGTTGAAAAAGAGACCCCCCACCCCCACCCGCTTGGCTCCCCGAACAGCATCAGTTAATCATCATGAACTCCTTTTTCCTCTCGTGTCCCAAACCCCTCAACTTCATCTTTCTTGGGCAACTCAAGGATCAGATCTGGACTGTTTAAGTCCTGAAACAAACACGATTTTTCTGTCGTTTTCATTTTTACATTTTGAATGAAATTAAAAAAAAAAAAAGAATTCCGGTATAGTTAACATTTGGACGAATTTTTAGAACTCGGCTGCCATTATTTAATTTCTTGGTTGCTGATGTGTTAATCTTTTCTGGGGGGGAGGTGAGTGAGCAAGTGGGAATCAGAGGATTCTCTCATTGGAGAAACTCTAGGCCAGCAGCTGAGTAGCAAGCACGAACCCCTCCGCTGTAATTTCTGAATTCAGACACACAGAATCTTTACCGCACGTACGATGTAAACATAGGTCAATAGATTCCTGCTGTTGGAAAGATTTGATAGTTGTCCCGTGACAATATGATGCTGAGGCCCCGAGGCATACAAGAGTGTCTTTAGATGAGGAGATTTATTCACAGGGGGCAGCCGCCTAGGGAGCAGATAAAGACCAGAAGGCAGGGCTATCTGCTGGGAAACATTGCTTCTCTTTTCTTTTTTTTTAACGTTTATTTATTTTTGAGAGAGAGACAGAGTGTGAGCAGGGGAGGGGCAGAGAGAGAGAGAGAGGGAGACACAGAATCCGAAGCAGGCTTCAGGCTCCGAGCTGTCAGCACAGCCCAATGCGGGGCTTGAACCCACAAACTGCGAGATCACGACTTGAGATGAAGTGATGCTTAGCCGACTGAGCCACCCAGGGGCCCTGGGAAACATTTCTTAAATCTGTATTTTGCCTTGAGAACTACAGGCAGATGTACATTGCCATGGCAATATTTCCAGGTAGGAATTATTTCTTTATCAGTTGGAGTTTCATTTCTTTTCTGTTTCCTGTTTCATTTTGAAATAACGTTTCCAAGCATAAATTTGACTGGTGTTCCTTCAGGAGCAACGACGGGCAAGATCACTTAACTAATTACTAGCTTCCCAAGCCTCTGCTTTGCACCAGCTCCTGAGAAATTAGCCCTTGAACCGTGGTCAGTTGACATAATAATGTATTAGGCTGAAGGTTCTCCACATAAAAGCAATACCACATTGTGTATTTGTTTTCCTAGAAACTTTCTTTTCTGACTGAAAGTTCAACTTTTGAGGTTCTTACCAGTTTTTTTTTTTTTTTAGCTCTGAATCTGTGTGATCCCAGCTTTTAGCATAGTGTCAGGGACACAGAAATAGCTGTAATGGATGAATAGAATGACCACGAGAGCTTTCGGGTACACTTAAGTGTCTTACTGCGTGGGGCTCTCTGCCTTGTTGCCAAGGCTCATCAAAACCATAGACAGCTTCAAAAGCTAACACGTTTGGCCTCACTGATCTGGGGAAATCATCGAGCCACAAAAATGCTCCTGATGATGTAAATTTCCAGTGGTCAGTGGGCATTTCCACGGTCATCTCTTCCTTTGTTTACTTATCGAAAGCCTTAGAGATCACAAACCATATGCACTGAAGAATTCTCCTCTTTTTTTAAAAAAAAATTTTTTTTTTTTTTAACGTTTATTTTTGAGACAGAGAGAGACAGAGAGAGACAGAGCATGAACGGGGGAGGGTCAGAGAGAGGGAGACACAGAATCTGAAACAGGCTCCGGGCTCCCGAGCTATCAGCACAGAGCCGGATGCGGGGCTCGAACCCACGGAAGGCGAGATCATGACCTGAGCCGAAGTCGGACGCTTAAGTGACTGAGCCACCCAGGCCCCCCGAGAATTCTCCTCTTGACTCATGAAATCCAGGGGGAAAAGATGGAGCGGGAGGGGCCCATGGTTTGGTATTTTGTGTGACATCCATTTTCTGGTTCTCGCTGGGTCGGCTTTGCTTTCTCTCTGGCCCGGGCTTGTGGGGCAGGGTGAATTTGTGCGGTCACCTGCAGACACGGTGCTCTAAATTTGACCACGGATTGATGTAACTCACCAAAACTCATAAGGTAACGGGATCAAGTTAGGGATCTAGCCTCAGTAATTGATAAGTCACACCACAAATGCTGAGATGGGGTGTCGAGCCCTGGGGTTCCACGCTAGTGGCATTCTGCAAGGACCCATCCTGTGCTGTCCTATTCCCAGTTTGCGTATTCTGTCACGACTAATTCGATAATTGTAACAGCTTCCGTTTGACGTCTGTTGTGAAAAGAGATAGCGATTAAAAGGCACGCACGTTTTGAAATGTGTGGCGAACCATTCGGCACAGAGGTGGTGAGATTCATCCGCTCACTTATTTATTATTCTGAATGCCCAGGATATTGTCCGGCAGGCAGGAGGCAGTCAGGTCATGTGTGCGAGTGAGAAAGACAGGACATTACACCCAGTTTTGGACATGTCAAAGCCACCAGCAGTTTTTATCAACGTTTATTTATTTTTGGGACAGAGAGATACAGAGCATGAATGGGGGAGGGGCAGAGAGAGAGAGGGAGACACAGAATCGGAAACAGGCTCCAGGCTCCGAGCCATCAGCCCAGAGCCCGACGCGGGGCTCGAACTCACGGACCGCGAGATCGTGACCTGGCTGAAGTCGGACGCTTAACCGACTGCGCCACCCAGGCGCCCCGCCACGAGCAGTTTTTAATGCACAAAAATGTGTATGGCTTAGTGCCAGGCACAGTTGTAAATGCTTCGCCTATATCGGCCCATTCAATCCTCCTAACAGTCCCCAGAGAGGTGCTTTTCATTGCTGACCCCAGCGTACAGAGAAACTACGGGCACGCGAGGTGCCCAACTCAGTAAGTGGCAGAGCTGAGGTTTGAATTCAGGCCTTCTGTGGCCAAAGACTATGCCCTTAACCATGATCCCACACCGCCTTTCACATTTTGATACCGCCCACATTCTTGGGCCCCCCAGGGAAGGAGTATACGTAAGATAAATTCATTAAAAAAAAAAAAAAAAAAGCCTCTTTTCTTCAAGTCCATTCCAGACTTGAGACAAATGTTTGGGATTTGGTTTAGGAGTTAGGGAGGATGAGTGGAATCCAGCTAACACACCAATGTACTGAAATCTTATCTCTGCTAATTTCTTATCTCATATTTCATGTTGCACATAAAATACTGCTGGACTTCTTTGTCCTCAGAAACCCACACAAAGGGCACTTGATTTAATGACGTCAAGTGATCAATCTTTGTACAGCAGTCTTATCACAAGTGTTATGAAACCATTTTTATTGTGTTTCCTTGTGAGCAGCTAGGAAGACAAGTCCAGATCCACAGCTAATTCCCCTTTCCACGAAACTTCCGTAGCATATGGTGGGCGTTCACGTCTAGACAGTCCGTCCCGCATGTTGTACATGAAATTAAACTTGAAGGGAGAAGCTCATGAGTCTGGATGATGGGTTCAGTTCCAGAGGCGCTCCCTTTGTGTTCTCTTATTTATAATTTTCAGTTATGCTTACTAATTATGAAAGTAACATGTAAGTGTAGTCACAAATGAAACAATATAAAGATGTATAAAGAGAGAGTTAATAAGCACTTTCCCAACATACACACACACACACACGCACGTGTGCGCACACACACGCATGTACACACACATACATTCCTCTCCATCCTAGAGTAAGTGATTGTAACATCTAGGTATTTGTCCTTCTATACTATCTAGTAAAAAATTATGCAAATATAGATACACATATTATTACGTACATTAATGAGAATTTTTTTCATAACTTATTAGACTTTATTTTTTTAGAGCAGTTTTAGGTTCACAACATAATTGAGTAGATGGTAGAGATTACCCATATACCCCCACTCCCACACCTGCACAGCCTCCCCTCCCTTATTAACGTTCCCCAGCAGAGCGGTCCACTTGTTATAATTGATCAACCTGACTGCAATGTGTTTTTGTTTTTTTTATTAAAAAAAATTTTTTTTAACGTTTATTTATTTTTGAGACAGAGAGAGACAGAGCATGAACAGGGGAGGGGCAGAGAGAGAGGGAGACACAGAATCCAAAGCAGGCTCCAGGTTCTGAGCTGTCAGCACAGAGCCCGACGCGGGGCTCGAACTCACGGACCGTGAGATCATGACCTGAGCTGAAGTCGGCCGCTTAACTGACTGAGCCACCCAGGCGCCCCGGCAATGTGTTTTTTAATACGATAACATATGAAGTTGCCAGTATTTGACTATTTTGACCTACAAAAATTGGCAATTTCAGATGGTTCAACATAATAGCAGATCCAGCGATATAGATTTTTATAATAATTTTATTTATTTATTTATTTATTTATTTATTTATTTATGTTTTAAAGTCTATTTATTTATTTTGAGAGAGATAGAGACAGTGTGAGTTGGGGAGGGGCAGAGAGAAGGAGAGAGAGAGAGAAGCCTCAGCTTTGTTGGACCGTAACTCACATACTATACAATTGCTTTATTTATTTGTTTATTTATTTATTTATTTATTTATTTATTGAGAGAGCATGCGTGTGCATGCACACACGTGCATGCACAAGCAGGGAAGGGACAGAAGGGAGAGAAAGAATCCCAAGGAGGCTCCATGCCCAGTGCAGAGCCTGATTTGGGGCTTGATCTTCACAACCGTGAGATCATGACCTGAGCCAAAATCGAGTCAGATGCTTGATCAACTGAGCCACCTAGGCACCCCTACATTTCCCCCAGTTAAAGTGAATGCTTCAGTGGGTTTTTAGCATATTCACAGATGTGTACAACCATCATCACAGTCGATTTTAAAACATTTTCATCATGTCAAAAAGAAATCTCATAGACTTTGTAATTGGGTGAGTTGTCTTCTTCTTCTTCTTGAGTTTAGGGGTTCTTTATATATGCTGGATACTAGACCCTTATCAGATCTATACAGCTTCCTTTTCGCTGAAATTCTACACATGGTATTTCCCACTTTCTTCAGCTGACCCTGCTTGCTTTTAAGTGATGTGCCCATGAGGCACACGGGGAACCAGGAGGAAAGAGCTCTGTGTACAAGTGTAAAGTATGGATGTCTCCAGCTGACATTTGAGAGCATGCTATGCCCATCTCCTTACTGTGATGGATCCCATGGCAATAAAGCCAGAGCTGGTCTTTTTCAAAAACTACCTCACTGCTGAGGGCTGCTTCTTGGGCAGTGGATTAATGTCCAAACCTCCTAGCTAATTTGTGTGGAACACAAATCACCCTTATGTGATAAGGCTTGACAATAAAATGAGAGATCAATGTGAATGTTTCAACTGGATGTCCACCCCTTAGAAACTTTGAGACAGCTGGACGAGCTGTTTGTGCCTTCATTAGCACACTGCTGATAACTTCCATGTTATGACTAATAATTTCTGTTTTGTGCAATCACTTTATGGAAAAATCCAAGATGATTTATACAGTAAGGTTATTTCCTGGAGCTCTAAATGGAGAATTAATCTTGCATAATTTGATTTCATTGCAGAATGATACTTTTGTGGATTTCTGTGATGGGAAGAAGTCTGAATTAGTTAGCAAGGAGACAAGACCAATGGAACACGATTGGTGGAGTAATTGTTAAGTTGCAAATGGAGAAATTAACAATCACTACCCAGCATGCCCTTGAATTTCTCTTAATAGACATAGTATATCTAAATTGGTATCTGAAGCTCTTACTTGAAGGACAGTCCTTTGGATAGATGCCTGACATTTATTTTTTAACATAGCTGTCTCCCCTTATAAAACATACTGTGTGGTGCTTATTAGTATATGACAAGTCTGGTTGTACTCATTGGCTTCTCAGAAACTGAATTTGTGGCAACATGAATATTTTTCTTTTAATTTATTGAGCTGGGTGATTTTAAAGCCACCCACCCTAAAGAAGACTGATCCTCACAAGAGAGGATTTTTTAAAAAATTGAGATATAATTGACATATAAGATTGTTCAAGGCAAGTTTAAGGTGTATGACAAGTTGATCTGAAAATTTATGTACTGCAATATGATTACCCCCTTTATGTTAACTGAAATCACATAATTACCATTTTTTCTGTGGTGAGAATAGTTAGGATCTAGTCTCTTAGCAACTTTGAGGTTTACAATACAGTATTGTTGTAATCACTCTCGTGTACATTAGATCTCCAGAAGTTATTGATCTACTAGTTTGCAAGTTTGTACTCTTAAACAACATCTCCTCCCCAAGTACCCTACTCCCAGCCCCTAGTAACCACCATCCTCTGTTTTTACAAGTTTGGGTTTTTTTAGATTCCAAATATAAGTGGTATCATAGAGTATTTATCTTTCTTTGTTTGATTTATCTCACATAGCATAATGTTTACAAAAGAGTCTTGCTGACTACTGAAGATCCAAAACTCTACATGTAACTGAATTGCCAAATTAGAGTTCGCTGGCCACATGAGGGTGGTGTTGACTATAAGAACACCTTTGTAGAATTCAAAACTATACGCGAGGCTTCCCAGGGTGGCGGTGATGGAACCTTGCACCTACCTGAGTCTTCTGTGTAGGACACAGTGCCTGGCTCAGGTTCCCACTGGAATTTTCCTTTTGGCTGGGAAAGAACATGGATGGGGGAGTGAGACAGACCTGTGCCAGACTCCTAGGTCCATCCCTCACTAACTTAATGATGTAGGACAAGTTACTTGATATCTCTGAGTATCTATAGAGATGATGGCTTAACTCATAAGTTCATTGCCAGGAATAAATGAGAACATATTTATAAAATGCCTCTTCCAGTAACTGGCACAAGGCAGGCACTAACCACCTGCTACTTTCCCTCCTCTTCCCTCTTTGTTTTCTGCCCTCTTTCCTCCCACCAAATTGCCCTCCACAATTTAGGCCAACTAAGCACTTGAGCTCTTGGGACAGTTGGCTTGATCCACGACCAAGAAAACAGATGGTGTCCTAACACCCACCCTCAGACCTATGTGTAACGTAGAACTTATTTCTACTTATCACTGACCTTTTGACAAAATTGACTGCAGTTCCCAGTCCCTAACTCTTTTCCTTATACAAGTTCCTCCCAGTTATTTTGGTGGTGGTTGTTGTTAAATTGAGATAGAATTGACATGTAACAATTGTCTTCGTTTCAGGTATACAACGTAACTATTTGACGTGTGTGTGTGTGTGTGTGTGTGTGTGTGTGTGTGTGTGTACTGTGAAATGGCCACCATAATAAGACTAGTTAACATCCATCGCAACACATAGTTAAAATTTTTTGCTTGTGATGAGAACTTTTAAGATTTTACTGTCTTAGCAACTCTGAAATGTACAATATAGTGCTATTAATGATAGTCACCACCCAGTTATGCTTGACCTCGGCTGCGAATTCCACTCGTCTTCTATTCGCCTCATAGATGTGTCATTTAAGAGGCAACATAGGAAAAGACAACCACCCCAGTGAAATCAATGGCAATTTATAGATGAGGGAGGTAACAAGATTAAAGAGTTATGAAAATATGTTCTAGTCCACTGGTAATGGGGAAAATGCAGATAAAGTAAGCCATGTAATAAGACTGGCAAAATTTAGAAGATTGTAATATCTACGCACGGCTAGTTGCAAGGCAAATTACATCGTGTTTATGGAAACAACCACGCAGCTGCTAATGAATGTAGCCATAAAAACAATCTATTAAAACTTTAAAATACATGGTTTTCAAGGTAGTGGCCCACTCCTGTGACTAGAAATGAAAGTCAATATAGGAGGTTATATTTACAAGGATATCTATTGAAGCATGGTTAGTGAAGGACAAAGTACAACCACAAACAAACAAATACAAGCTAGAAATAAAGAGGAAGAAAAGCCGGTAAAGAAATTGGTATCATCTGACCAAGGTGTATTTTTAGGTATTAAAAATAATGTGCTAGAACTACCACAGTTGACAAGGTATTATAGAACGAGGAAATAAGGGATGCAGAGAAATCCGTATAAAATGATCCAACTTGTTCAATAAACACGGGCTAACAAAATTCCACGTGCGTGCATACGTTTATGATGATACGAGTACAGACAAAAATAAGGACGATAGCTTTGGAGATCCTGAGTAATTGTAAAGATGGGGACATGGGGGCAAGTGGAAAGGAAATAAAAAGACTGCACTAAGCAGATCCCCGTCAAACGTGACATGATTCTATTTACGCAAAAATTAATGTGTGTATGCGTATACGTATAAAGAAATAAGAATGAGGAGTTAGAACTTGCTCTACTGACTCGTAGATACAATTGCTATATAGCGAAAAAAAGAAAATTATCAAAAGTAAAAAACGCAGAGGCCAGCTAATGGTTATCAAGGGCTGAGGGGCAGTTTATGAACCGGAAAAGAATCCGGTTGGCTGTCTCAGATGGCATTAACTCAAGGTGGAAGAAGTTATTGGTGAGTTGAAAATGAAAATAGTAAGAGGGAATGTATGTATCCAGAGCTCATTTGTGGGCCAGAACAGTCCTAGCTCCTGACAACTTCAGCCAGGAGAGCTAAGCTGCAATCAATAAGGCATTCCAACCCTGACCTCTGTCTCCGAGGGGTCATCTTTCAAAGGCAGGGCCTGGCTGATCAAGTGCCTAGACAGAGTTTGTGGTTTTCTTGCCCAGCACTCCAGATTTCCAACTGGACTGTCTCTCTAGCTTCCATGAAACGTCCCAGAATTCTATGAACTTGAGGTTAAACACTGGCCAGTACACAGCAAACCTGGGAACTGCTTTTCCAAAACAATCCTTTAAAACATCTCCTGGCCCCGATGGGGCGAGGATCAAGAGGAGGGAGGGAGGACCCCGGCATTATGTGCTAGTGGATATTCCGCCAAGCAAAGTTGCGAAGCTGCTTAGAGCACTGGGCAGAAAATTAATGAAAGATTTTGTTTTCCCATGACTTGAGGTTTGTCTGACAGCTGCTGTTGGAATTCCAGACTCTTTTGGATCACTGTGATCGTTGACATTCTGTTGAGCTTTAAAGAGATCCTTGGGGTTTAGAGAGGTGGGACACTGAGTAGCTCTCCTTGTCCTGACTTTTCGCCACTGAACACGATGAACAGCGAACTAACACTCCTCCTCTACATTCTGCCTCAATGTCCCCCAACATTTTTCTTCTCCCCCAAATCTCCATAATGTCACAAGGCAGTTACAGATGTCAAATCGAAGTACATCATTGCAACGGAATTTTATCTCATGTGACTGTTTCTTTGGATGGATATTACGACTGAATGTTACAAATCTTTTTAAAAATTTTTTTTCAATGTTTATTTATTTTTGGGACAGAGAGAGACAGAGCATGAACAGGGGAGGGGCAGAGAGAGAGGGAGACACAGAATCGGAAACAGGCTCCAGGCTCTGAGCCATCAGCCCAGAGCCCGACGCGGGGCTCGAACTCACGGACCGCGAGATCGTGACCTGGCTGAAGTCGGACGCTTAACCGACTGCGCCACCCAGGCGCCCCTACCAATCTTTTAAGAGTGCTGATCTATTATGTAACCCTAATCCAGAAAATTCATAGACATATTGCCTAATTATGACAAAGGCACAAGAGCACTGACTGAAGAGGTCTAGTGACAATTTCTGATATATGTTAGACCACTTGCAATGTCCCCTTTGGATTTGTAGTTGTTGTTTTTTTAAGCCAAGAATTCTATATAGGTATAAGAGGAGAACAGAAACATTTCTGGACATACTGCTTCTCAGTCTTACTCAGAAAATACCTGGTCTTTGGGAAAGAATGGAGTAATCCAGACACAGTAAAATGCTAGTTACTTTGGGCAAATTTGTATTCTTTGCCCTTAAGCTCACTTTGATAACTTCTGAAGTAACTGCTAGGTTTGCAAAGATGAAAAACATCTAACCTCAACACTTTTCCTTCAAATAACAGACGCTGTTTATCCCTCAGTCCACATATTTTGCGTGTTTAATTTCTCTCTTGGCTGTTTTGCAACACGCTTATTGTAAGATGCCTCAAATATGATGCTCGACCCTTAGGCATTCATTCCATATTTTTATCTCAAGGAATGCCATGATGATGAATGCATTTAGTCAGGATGGGCTGGGTTATGCAGTTGTAACAAATCACTTTGTGACTTAAAATCTCAGTGGCTTAGCACAACAAAAGTATATTTCTTGCTCATCACAAACTCTGATGTGAGTTGATGTGGATGTTCCACATCTGGCGCGTTGGGGATTCCCTTCAGTTCGTGAGGTCATTCTCTCAACACCTGATTTCCAGAGTTGTCCCAGCAAAAGAAGAAAAAGATGAAGGTGACCTACTGACTCTTGAGTGCCTTGGAATGGAGATGGCACATAACTTCCTCACATTCCTCCATGTTGGATGCAATCATATAGCCCCAATCCAACAACAGGGCAGCATGAGAGATGCAGGGAGCCCATGAATACTCAGTGACCACTAATGGTCTCTGCCGATCTTGAGTTTTAGGAAACAGGGAGGTATAAATTAAAAGCCAAGGCAATATTTTACATTTTTAGTTGTCTATACTTTATTACTACCCCTAGTACTACAAATCACTTAGTGGCGAAAAATATTTTTTCATGTTTGGGAAACGCTGACTACTATATTTACTTCGTTGAATTTATAATGTGCAATTAATTATTAAAGGTTTTTAAAAATTTCACATTAGGGGTACCTGGGTGGCTCAGTTGATTAAGTCTCTGACTTGATTTCAGCTCAGGTCATGATCTCACGGGCTCTGTGCTGATGGCACGGGGCCTGCCTGGGATTCTCTGTCTCCCTCTGTCTCTCAAAAATAAATAAATAAACATTTAAAAAAGCGTCACATTAAAGAAGCCTGTTTAATTAGAATAGGCAAGATATCAGACAGTGAAGTCAATTTATTTATTTTATTTGATAAACGTTTTTTGAACACCTATTATTTGCCAGGGGTTGAGCTAGACATTTGGGGAGAAATTAGATGCAGAAGGCCTTGTCTGTGCCCACAAGGAAATCAATTCCAAGGGAGGAGTATAAAGCAATTTCATGTGAGTACTCACATTACAGTAGAGGGAAAATGTTTACCTATTCGTTGATACCTTTTTACGCCAAAGAAAACAGTTTTGTGACTCACCTGAGCTTATTTGAGGGACTATTTTATAGCATATTCATCTTATAGTAGGTAGGCAATTCTTTTTTACTCGACTTTATTTTTTACAGCAATTTGAGGTTCACAGTAAAATTTAGCAGAAGGCATGGAGATTTCTCATATACTCCCTAAGTGGGTAATTTTGAAATATAATCTTACAGCCTATGATCTAAGTCCTCTCATCTTTCTTTTCCCAGAAGTAATTGCTCTTACCATTTTTCCTGTGTTCTTCTAGAGATAGTCTATTTTATATACATATGTACATGCAAATACACGTATATCCCATATATATGTATCTATCCGTCCATCTTTCCATCTATCTGTCTACTTATCTATTATCCATCCATCCATCCATTATCTCTCTCTCTCTCTCTCTCACTCTATCTATCATCTATCATCTGTTTTTAAACACAAATGATAACCTGTGACTATTCTGTACTTATGTGTTTTTTTTAAATTAGAAACATACATAAAATTTCATCCCCCCCATAATGAATATACTATAATTTATGTAGCTTATACCTTACAGATTATTTAAGTCACAATGACTTTTAAAGTTTATTTTACAATATTTCATGTTTTTGAATTAAAAAAAAACAACAAAAGTTAATTAATGCATGTCCTTAAAATGTGGTTCTTGTGAGACATTTTTAATACCCAAATGAGTTTTTTAAGGATACTCTTTTAAGTGTACTCTTTTGCATTTTATTTGGATTTTTTTGGAATAAGCTTTATGTCCAAAGTGGGGCTTTTCATATCCAAATGGGTTTTTTTTTTTCAAGTGTCCTCTTTTGCATTTTTTAAAAAGTAAGCACTATATCCAACATGGGGCTCGAACTCCCGACGCTGAGATCAAGAGTTATGTGATCTACCGACTGATCCAGCCAGGCACCCCCTCTGTTTCATTTTTTAAATGTGTAAGAATATATCTAAAAGTTCATTTTACATGTGTATGATTGTGCTTTGTCTGCACTTTAAAAATGTGGTTTTTTTTTTCTTTTAAATTTCTTTTCTTTCTTTTAAAAGAAGGTTAACTGATTTTAAGTGTTAGCTGCATTAGCAAAGAGCATTCAAGATGCATCCACTTTTGAACTCTTAGGAATACACCCTCAGACATCACATGGGCAGAAATTGTTGCATAGAAATAATTCTTGGTGATAATTCCATAGCCGTTGCAGAAGTTTACAAAGATGTTCATTTTAAGTTCTTGCATCTAAAAATATTAATGCTTTCTGTGTTGTGATGAAAACATGTAAAACTGAGAACGCAGAAATTTTGGCAAAGGGGCCACTGGGTTTCTCTTCAGATAACCCATGTTAATAGGAAGAGGGAGAGGGAAGGGCATTACTTTTTCTCCCTCATCTAAGATGAAGCAAACTGCCAGGTCACTGGGATGGATGGAGGGCTTGGGCCAAACGTCTTCCACCTGCTACAGCAATGAGCAGTCACCCTCATCTGTGAAGTGATTTACAAACCTTAATGAAGCTTCCCCAAAAGCCGTATATGGCAGGGAGGTTATAATTACCCTGTTTTACAAAGGGGAAATGGAGACACAATTAGGGTCAGTGCTATGCCGCAGGCACACTGAGGTTCCTCCAGGAGTTATACTGACTCCGCAGAGGAGCTTGGCATCATGAGCTGTGCTCACAGTCCTACTCTGGGTGGCCCTCCTGTCCTTCCAGAGGGAGACCCCTGCCCTGCAGCGACAGCACTGTCCTGAGAAAACCAAGATCAGGTCTCTACCAGGGCAGAGAGGTAGAGGACTGGAGCCACAGTGAGGTAATTCAGTAAATCTGCATAGATATGCTCCTTTGCTGTCTAAGGGCAAGACGGGGAATGTCCTTCCATATGGATATGCACCCAGTGGCCATTCAGCAAGGATGTGGTGTTGGATCCCACAAACCATGAGATCGTGACCTGAGCCAAAATCAAGAGTTGAACGCTTGATTGACTCAGCCACCCAAGCGCCCCCAGAGTGCTTCTTTAAAATGTAAGGCAGAGTTGAGAAAACTGTGTGGCTGATATAAAATGATCTATAGATTGGCAACCTGGAAATGAGGAATTGGGCCTATCTTAGTACTTGTCCTAATCCTGTAACATTTAGATGTAGTACTTGTTAATATTGTTGGAATTCTGAAGGTGAAAACGTATGTAAAGGAAAGTGTAAAGAGAAAGCTTTTAGTAAATTTCATTCATTCATTCATTCATTCATTTCCTATTTGTTGGGTATAGGGTAAGCTTGGGGAAAGGTAAGAATCAGAGAGTGGGTAAATTTTTTAGAAATGGTGCTTCATTATAGCTCAAGAATTGATGAACAATTTCTAACTGGCTTCCTGTAATCTACAACAGTGGGGACAGCCAGTGGGCAAGCTAACTTCAGGACACATGCCACTTACAGAAAAGACCTCCACAGAATCTTAGACAACACATCTTGGACAATGTACGTGCACATATACATACACACGCACACACCCACAGGGTAAACATTTCTCATCATTAAGTGTGTATGAGGAAATAACTACATACATAAATACAAACATAAATAAATGAATACATAAATAAATAGTACATTTACTCCATTGTACCTTTTGTACATGTGTGTGTTTTAGTTATTTGTGCAAGTGTCTCACCTCCTTATAAAGCAGTAAGCTCCCTGAAATTGGACAGACCATACTACTTTTGTGTTTTTCACCTTACCTGAGACTTAAGCACAGTTTTTCGCTTATAATTTGTTGAAAAATTTCCAAATATGTCTGGGGAGCCTGGGTGGCTCAGTCGGTTGAGTGTCCGACTTCAGCTCAGGTCATGATCTTGCAGTTGACGAGTTTGAGCTCCGCGTCAGGCTCTGTGCCGACAGCTCAGAGCCTGGAGTCTGCTTCAGATTCTGTGTCTCCCTTTCTCTCTGCCTCTCCCCTGCTCATGCTCTCTCTCTCTCTCTCTCTCTCTGTCTCAAACATTAAAAAAAAGAAAAAAGAAAAATAACCAAATATGTGTAAATAAAGGCATAGTCTACGTTCTCAAGAGACTTAACACTCTGAAATACTAGCCAGGATTGCTTGATCTTTCAGGGCTTTGCTACAGGGGAAATCAATCTAGAAGTCTTTCTTAGGAAGGGCTTTCCAGGGGCACCTGGCTGGCTCAGTCGTTAGAGTGTGTGACTTCTTGATCTCAGGATTGTAAGTTTGAGCCCCACGTTGGATGTAGAGATTACTTAAAATAAAATAAAATCTCCATATAAAAAAAAAAGAAGGGGCTAATAACCCCAGTGTAATTACTCTAAGTTTAGAGATGGGGTCCAAAGATAAAGGCCGAAGTTTATAATTTAAATGTCTTCTTGGCCACTGTCACCTTGTATTTTTCTGTAACAAGGAACAAGAGTTAACAAAAACTAGGGAGTACTGCAGGAGAGTCACTAAGGTGATTAATATTTCTCTCCCCCACCTACATCTCAGGAGTTTAGAACTTGAGTAAGTTTCAGTGGGTTTCAGTGGGTTCTCTGGTTTTTCCCCTTTCCCTGAACTCCTAACCGAGTGAGTAACCTTCAGTGTTTTTCCAACTCTTCATTTTTCTCTTGAAGTGTTCTGGTAAAGTCCACAGATGTCGAAACTGCATGTTAAAAATGCACGCATCTCTAGGTTTTTCAAAATGAAAAAAATCAAAGCGAAACCAAACCACAATGTAAAAAATTCGTCCCTCTTATGTTTGTATACCGATAACTCGGAACGTTCCTTGAGGAATGAATTCCACTGCCATTTACTCATCTTTGCAATCGTTTTTGGAACTTAAAAAAAAAAAATGTTTATTTATTTATTTTGAGACAGACAGAGGCAGAGAGAAAGGGAAAGAGAGAATCCCAAGGAGGCTCCGCTGTGTCAGCGCAGAGCCCCAGGTGGGGCTCCAGCTCCAGAAGCGTAGATCATGACCTGAGCAGAAATCAAGAGTCGGCCACTTAACTGACGGAGCCACCCGGGTGCCCCTCATCTTTGCATTTTTTCCGTCGATGCAGAAATCTTGCTGTTGTTTCCTGCTGCCTGTGATACCTCTTCAGCGTTTGGTTGCTTTCTCTCCCTGGTGAGCTCACTTCTTGTAGTTAGTTATGGCTTCTGGGTGGTTGCTAGCTGCCGTGCGAGTTCCCGCTTTATTATTTTACATTCTCCCCTTGGTCCTGGGTGTTCTTTCAGCCAGCACGGGGCCCTTCCTGCTCCAGTGGTGCTCATCCACCTGTGGGTAGATCAATTCCATCTGCGTTCTTTGAACAGTGGCTCACTTCAGAGCCATAAATGCCTGGGTCCATGAGCTAATCCAGTCTCCCTGGTTGATAGAATCCATGACAGGATCACAAGCCGCAGGGTCATAAACATCATTTGGGTGCTAATAAATTCAAAGCTTTGAAAAGAGGTGTTTATGTCTAGCAAGAGATACTGTTTGCAGAAGGAACTTTCTTGGGGGCGTCTGTAATTTGTTTGGTGGCAGGGACACCTCCGTGGCCTGGCAAGAGACTGTCTCGCTGCTCTCAGGTGAAGGGAGGAGGGCGCCATTTGGTAGCAAGAGCCCTGGGGCTGCCTGATCCGCTTTCCCAGTCTCAACCCCTCCCCTGACACCTCATCCGTTGTGCGATTATTTTCACAGTGCGTCTCTGCTGGCGGACTCTCTGGGGAAAGGGTGTTCATTTGTATTACGTTCTCCAGCCCTCTTTGGTCCCCCCCATGTGCATGCTCTCCTCCTTTGGTGACAGAATTTTGGAACCTTGACCTTTCAGTCCAGCGTGTTGGGTTGGAGCATGCAGTAAAACGTGCAAGTTTGTTCTCTGGGTGTCTTTAAAAAATAGGAGAGGTTCCTATTTCTGTTGGGCTGTGCTGTGTGGTCTGATGTGTTCAACCGGTCGCTCAGACAGGGCCGTATTGATGGGTAAGCGTTTATGAGTGAGCTGCTTATTCAGGACTCTTGGGTTAGGATGGAGATCCGAAGGAAAGAGAAGGCATGGCCTTGCGGTCTGGCTGGGAAGGAAAGAGGCGAGGGAATGGGCATAAGCGAGCCTGTGGCTAGAGTGATGTGCGGTCCACTCCCTTTGAACCGAGGCAGCCTGGAGGGGCTGGCTGGGTCCCTCACAGTGTGCTGTGTATCTTCCAGGCCGAGGGGTCGTGGGGACGCACCGCCTGGCCTCACCAGCTGGGCGACCAGCTACTTTGGCTGACGGCTTTGTCAAGACAGGAGCTGGGTTAAGTGCTTCAGCATTCCCAGAGATGGTGGGAGGGTCTGGTTGGTCCTGGGTACTGGCTGATCCGCGGTGCTTTTCCAGTTTTCTCTCCCCCTCGGCTACCCCTCGCGCTCGGGTGCACCCCCTCCATTTTGGAAGGGCGGCTAGGTTGACATGTGAATGCAGAACTTGTTCTTCAGAACAAACATCCGCCTGTCATAGGAGGAGCTTTGTGGTCAGAGAGTGAAGAGACGTCAGCAAGTCAGTTTCCTTCAGTCCTCTGGGGGGGGGGGATCCACCAGAAGGCTGGTGGATCTACGTTTTAATTTTTATTTTATTTTAAAGGTTTTATTTCTTTTAGAGAGAGAAAGCGTGAGCAGGAGAGGGGCAGAGGGGGGTGCGGAGGATCCCAAGCAGGCTCTGAGCTGACAGCTGTGAGCCCGATGAGGGGACTGAACTCATGAACCCTGAAATCGTGACCTGAGCCAAAGTTGGCTCAACCGACTGAGCAACTCCCCCCCCCCCCCCCCCCCCCCCCGCTGCAAGGGGTCTTTCTACTTTTTTTATTTTTAAAGGTGAGAGGCCATGTAGCTGTCACCAGCACAAAGTCCCCGACCAGCGAGAAGTGCCCTGGTAAACCACAGCTCCGGCCGTCAACTTTTGCCCTAACTCCTCAGTGTTCCCCCCACCCCCTTTTAAATATGCACCTGACACGCTAATGGATGGAGGCTTCTCTGTGGAGGTCCTGTGGGTAACGAGTCTGCAGCTGATTAAATCACAGGTTTCCCATATCATTCTTAGGAGTTCTGTAGCTCGGTTCCTTGAGCTGACAGCTGTACAATAATACCTTTTGAACTGTTCCTGGTCTCATGCCAGAAAACTTATCTTTTAATGGTTTTGCACCCACCTCCCAACTCCTCGGGTAAGCAGAGAAAGGAAGGAATATGCTTTGAAAGAAATTCCAGGCTTCTATTGTGCGTTTTCCCCATTTTGCAGTCCAGTTTATTGTGGATGAAAGCATCGTGGAAAATAGCAGAAATGCAGGCTGTTTTAGACTGTCTGCGTAAAGGCCAAGTTCATCTTTTTTAAAAAAGTCTATTGAAGGCTTATTATTTACCGGGCACTCGGCTCCGGGCTGGGGATAGCAGGTTTGCAAACAGTGTTTTGTCATTAGAGTTCTTTGTGACTTTCGGCTCTAAATTGCACATCATGATTATGAAGTAGGTGCGTTACTGTCAGTGTTTTGTTTGTTTGTTGTTTTGAAGAAGGTCCCATACTAGAAAGTAAAGACCAACAATATCTTCCTTTCTCCCGTGTTGTTTTCCATAACCGAAATAGATACTGCTCTATGAAAACTAATTTCTGTAGGATTCTCTTGATGTAGCAGTATTTTTTTTTTTTTCTGGTGGTGGTGTTATTGTTTTTTGTTGTTGTTATTTTCTTTTGTTATTATTATTATTTTTTTAAATCAAGACTCATGAAAGACGCATGAGAGAAACTTTAGGACTCACCTGCTTGAATATCTGGAATCCTCAACAAGTAAGTGGTTTGCTTTGATCCTGTGGATGCTGTGAAGTCAGAAACTTGTGTTTTTCTCTTTGTGGAGATGTTAGGATACTCACGCTAGTGAGAACCCAGGATGCAAGTTATAACGTGCATTCCCTCCCCCCCCCCCCCCCACCAAATGTTATTTCTAACTTCATTTGGTTTTCCTATCCTGATTTTCCTTCTGTTATGGTTTTCTCACTTATTTTAATCTTACAGGATTATTGACACACACTTAAAAAATGTTTATTTATTGTCAAAGAGAGAGCAAGCAGGGGAAGGGCAGAGAGAGAGGGAGAGAGAGAATCCCAAGCAGGCTCTGCACCATCAGCACAGAGCTGGACGTGGGGCTCGATCTGACAAACTGTGAGATCATGCCTTGAGGGGAAACCAAGAGTCGGTCGCTTAACTGACTGAGCCACCCAAGGTGCCCCTACTTACCCACATTTTAATAAATATCGAATTCTGCTTGTTACATTTAAGAAAACTCTATGCCAGGTATATTTTATGCTTAAAAATTTCTGGAGGTTTTAAGAATTGTATCTAGATGTTTTTCATGTTCTTCAGGTCCCCGAGTAAAAAATTCATATATAGCTGGCCCCTTGAGCAATTGAAAATCCACTTATAACTCTTTTATTTAAAACATTTTTTTAAATGTTTATTTATTTTTGACAGAGAGAGAGGGAGAGAGAGAGAGTGTGTGTGCGCATGAGTGGGGAAGGGGCAGAGAGAGAGAGAGGGAGACATAGAATCCAAAGCAGGCTCCAGGCTCTGAGCTGTCAGCACAGAGCCCGACGCGGGGCTCGAACTCACAGACTGCGAGATCATGACCTGAGCCGAAGGCGGACACTCAACCGACTGAGCCACCCAGGCGCCCCCACCAAAGGGCACCCCACCAAGCTTTTGACTCCACCAAAAACTTACTATAATAACTTGTTGTTAACTGGAAGCCTTATCAATAACAGAGTCTATTAACACATATTTAGTGTGTGATATGTCTTATATACTCTATTCTTCAATAAAGTGAGCTAGAAAAAAAGACAACATAAGAAAGCTATCAAAAAGAGAAAATGCATTTATAGTATTATACTGTATTTATTGGGGAAAAAAAAAAACCCGTATAAGTGTGTCTGTGCAGTTCAAACCTATGTTGTTCAAGGGTCAACCGTACTTCAAGAGAGTTTTTTTCTTTTTTCTTTTTCTTTTTAAAGTAGGCTTCACACCCAGCGCAGAGCCCAACGTGAGGCTTGAACTCATGACTCTGAGATCAAGACCTGAGCTGAGATCAAGTGTCTGACGCTTAACTGACTGAGCCATCTAGGTCGCCCTAAAGAGAGTGTTATAGTCAAGGTGGATCACAGGATATCTAGTTTGTTTTAGAGAATATTATTCATTTATTCTTGTTGGGGTTTGTGCATACAGAATAAGACAGCATATTTTTTCCAATTTCATGGTATAAAAATAATACAAGCTCATGTCAAACATTTCACACAGCATATAAATTGAAATTAAGTGCTACAAACTGCTAGGAATTTACCCAAGGGATACAGGAGTACTGATGCACAGGGGCACTTGTACCCCAATGTTTATAGCAGCACTCTCAACAATAGCCAAATTGTGGAAAGAGACTAAATGTCCATCAGCTGATGAATGGATAGAGAAATTGTGGTTTATATACACAAAGGAGTACTACGTGGCAATGAGAAAGAACGAAATATGGCCCTTTGTAGCAACGTGGATGGAACTGGACAGTGTGATGCTAAGTGAAATAAGCCATACAGAGAAAGACAGATACGCTATCTGTTCACTCTTATGTGGATTCTGAGAAACTTAACAGAAACCCATGGGGGAGGGGAAGAAAAAAAAAAAAGGTTAGAGTGGGAGAGAGCCAAAGCATAAGAGGCTCTTAAAAACTGGGAACAAACTGAGGGTTGATGGGGGGTGGGAGGGAGGGGAGGGTGGGTGATGGGTATTGAGGAGGGCACCTTTTGGGATGAGCACTGGGTGTTGTGTGGAAACCAATTTGACAATAAATTTCGTATATTGAAGAAAAAATGAAATTAAGTGCTACAAGTCTTTTCCCTCCACAATATCTAAATTTCATCCCCCATGTATAACACTGTAGACTTTTCTCTGTACCTATAGGAATATGCATGTATGTGGTACTTTGGTGATACTTGAAGGAATCATATTCCTCTGTGAAGTAGGCTTTTGTAAATTGACAAAATATGGACTTTTTTTTTTTTTTTACAGAGCTGTATAATTAGCTTTTATTCTTTTTATGGCAGGTTATTATTCCATCGTGTGACGACTTCTTGCTTTCTTTGACTGGTTTTCTAATGATGGACACATAGGACTCTCCTTTTACTCAAGCAAACATTGCTATAACCAGTGTCCTTGTTCTTATAATTTTTATACTCCTGAAGGAAAGATACTTTTCTGGAAAGATAACGATTGGGCCAGCATGTTGAAATTTTTGATAGATACCACCAAATGGCCCTTCAAAATGGGGTTCTCCGGTGAAGTTTATCCTTTTTCCCTCATCCCCCCCTCACCCCCCTTACAAAGTCCGGTATAATGAAACTTCCTTTTCTTATAAGGAACGCAAAAAATGGCATTTTAAGTCTGTTTTCAATATTTCTAGTATTGGAAAGGTTTAATTTTGAGGGGAGAGGGGTTGGCTCTATTTATTTGTCAAATTAAAGAAAAATTGAGATATAATTCACATACATTCTATTCGTTTCAGGTGCACAAGTCAATGACTTGATAGGTAGGTGTATGTATTGCAAAACGATCAATACAAGGTCCAGTTAACCTTTCTCTTTACAGACCGTTACAGACTTTTTTCTCGTCTGTACAGACAAC
The DNA here is from genome assembly GCF_018350175.1 of Felis catus. NCBI lineage: Eukaryota > Metazoa > Chordata > Mammalia > Carnivora > Felidae > Felis > Felis catus. Next base: position 27,226,219 of record NC_058380.1, read on the forward strand.
TTTTAAGATCTACTCTCTTAGCAACTTTCAAAAACACAATCCAGTATTATTAAGTATTGTTGCCATGCTGTACATTATGTCCTCAGGACTTGTTCATTTCATAACTGGAAGTTTGTACCTTTTGACCCCCTTCACACATTTTGCCAACCTCCCACCTCCACCTCTGGCAACAACCCATTTGTTCTCTGGATCTATGAGCTTGTTTTTGTCTTTGTGTTTTGTTTTTGTTTTTAAATTCCACATATAAGTGATTTATTTTTTAGATTCCACATACAGTATTTATCTTTCTGTGTCTAAATTATTTCACTTAGCATAATGCCTTCGAGGTATACCTATGTTGTCACATAATGGCAGGATTTTCTTCTTTTTATGGCTTAATTATATCTAATATCTAATATAATATATATGTGTATAAACACCATGTTTTCTTTATTCATTCATCCATTGATGAACATTTAAGTTGTTTCCATATTTTGGCTATTGTAAATAATGTTGTGGGGCGCCTGGGTGGCTCAGTTGGTTAAGCGGCCGACTTCGGCTCAGGTCATGATCTCACGGTCCACGAGTTCGAGCCCCGCGTCGGGCTCTGTGGTGACAGCTCAGAGCCTGGAGCCTGCTTCTGTTTCTGTGTCTCCCTCTCTCTCTGCCCCTCCCCCATTCGTGCTCTGTCTCTCTCTGCCTTTCAGAAAAAATGAATAAATGTTAAAAAAAAAATTAAGAATAAATAAATAAATAAATAAATAATGTTGCAATGAATGCGGGACTGCATATATGTTTTTCAAATTAGTGTTTTCATTTGGAGGGGAGGATAAATACCCAGAAGTGGAATTGCTGGATCTTCCATTTTTAAATTTTTGAGGAACCTCCATGTTGTTTATCAAGTGGCTGCATCAGTTTGCATTCCCACCAACTGTGCATGAGGGTTTCCTTTTCTGGAGAAATCCTCACGAACACCTGTTATTTGTTGCACTTTGACAGGTATGAGGTGGTATCCCGTTGTGGTTTTGATATACCTTTCCATGATGACGAGGGTTGGTGAGCATCTTTTCATGTGTCTGCTGGCCATCTGTGTGTCTTCTTTGGAAAAATGTCTGTTCAGGTCCTCTGCCCATTTTTAAGTCAGATTGTTTGTTTTTTCTGTGCAGTTGTATGAGTTCCTTATGTATTTTGGGTATTAACTCCTTATCAGATATATGATTTGCAGATATTATCTCTCACTCAGGAGGCTGCCTCTTCATCCGGCTGACGTTTGCCTTTGCTGTGCGGAAACTTTTTTAGGTTGATGGAGTCCCACTTGTTTATTTTTGTTTTTGTTTTCTTTGCTTTTGGGGTCAAATCCAAAGAGTCAATGCCTAGGCTGATGTCGAGGAGCCTACGTTTTCTTCTAGGAGTTCTGTGGTTTTAGGCCTGTCACACAAGATTTAGTCCATTTTGAGTAAGTTTTTGGGTATGGCAGAAGATAGTGGTTCAGTTTCATTCTGTTGCGTGTGGCCGTCCAGTTTTCCCAGCACCGCTTAACCAAGAGACTGTCCTTTCCCTATTGTATATTCTTGACTCCTTTGGCGTAAATCAAGTGACCAGGAAGTTAAAGTTTTTTTTTAGTTTTAGAATGTATTTGCCTATATGCAGATTGTTTGAGTCTAATTAACCTGTGCTTGGATTTCCCATGGGACCCTGGGGGGGTGTGGGAAACGGGCTGGGGTAAGTGAACTGAATCGGCCAGCTGGGCTCTGTGAGCCTCTACAAGAAATCCACTGGAGCCACCAGCTAATATGCCGCTATGATCACATATTTAGAGTTGCTGAAGTGCTTTCCTAGGTACTATCTCATTAATCCTCACCACAGTCTTGTAAGGTAGAGGTTGCTATTCCTATTTTTGGAAAACGACTTTCACAAAGGTTCTGTCCGAACTTTGGTCAGCATCACACAGCTCCCCCTCGGCACAGCCAGGACTCCTGCCCCAGGTTCCTGGGGCACTTCTCCCGGACCACAGATGCTCATTCCCAGGGCTGATGCTGGATCCTCTCCGCTCAACATTACCCTCACCGTGCGGTGCTCCTTCTTCAGGCCTTTGAGCAGATGATTTCTCAACTGGATCTGAGGTTTTATTTGTGGCTCCCATTCAGTTAAGTCCCCAGACACCCTTTTGGAAAGTATATATACCTTTTGGAAATACCCTGCTGGCTGACCAACGTCAAGGCCCTGTGCCCTTGGCCTTTGCAGTTCCTTCAGCTGGGCGGGGGGTGGTGAGGGGGGTGGGGCTGGCAGTGGATGACCAGGCCTACATAGTGCTTTCTTTCTTAAAAGGATTAAGTTTTCCACTCTTTGCTTTTTAACATTTTTTTTAAAGAAGGGAATTTTTCTTTAACGCTATAAATTCTTTGGGCAGATAGGTATCAGCAGCCTCCGTGATGGCAAAATACTTTTTAGCAGACAGAGTCAGCTTGACAGACAAATGTGCCGCGTAATTAAAGGATTAAGCATCCTTTCTCCTGAAATTCAAGTAAAAAGGAGAGGCTTCTGCGCTAACTTGTTTATGATAAAATTATTTGTGGTCGTTTTGCAGGGAATAGCTCTCAAGCCATGGGGTAGTGTCAGGTTTGATATTTTCGCCTCCGAGGCAGACGGGAAATGACATTTATACATGACACTGACCACCGTGGCACATACCTGAATTGTCTCCAGGTTGTCCAATCCAGAAGCTTCCCCTTTCACGAATGAGGGGGAATACTTCCCTCCTTCTCCCTGCTTGGTTTTAATGTGGAGGGAAAAACGTCTCACCTTCCAGTGGATTCTGGAAGCAACTGACGTTTGTGCAGATGCCACGCTTGCTCTCATTGGGTGATTCGATCTCTCTCTCTCTGACCCAGGCCACGGGGACTGCGGAGGGGGGCTGGGGAAGACTGATTGGGGGGACCTTGAGGGGCAGAAGACCTGGCTAAAGGACTGTGCAGAAGACCAGTTTTATCTAGTTAGCAAAGTCTGTTTTGCAACTTCTGACCTGCTGCTGCTTTCTCCTATGCAGGTGTTTTCCTGTCTGCACAGAGGCAGAGTTCATCTGGCTGGAACATCCTGGGCATTTGCTTCATCAAGCCCTTTGGTGCAGGGGTGGGTGGGGCGGCGGGGGTGGCGGGGGGAGTGCTGTTTGTCTTTAGCTGAGGCTCTGGCCAAGCCAGATTGCCAGTGTCTGTGCTCTGGGAGGGGTTTCACCTCTAGGAGACCCTGAAGGAGCCGCCCAAGTGTCTGATGCAAGAGGAAGAGCTGAGCCAGGTCTTGACAGTACTTTGGACCCCAAGTCCATGCTTTCTCTCCACTATGCTGCCTCCGAAAGAGGGTGTGCAAAGTGGGGCTTTGAAGGATAGGATTATTTTAGGCTCAGATTAAATTCGGGGCGGGGGGGGGGGAGTGGGAGGAAAAAGCAGGAAGATTGGAAACATCTTTGGGGAGGAGAGGGAGAGGTTTTGGGAGCCTCCTTGTGCCTTGAGTCATGTCCCTGTGCCCCTCCTGTGACTTTTGTGCCTCTGTGGTGCCCACAGAGGTAACCAGCTCCACGGCACCATCTCCCCTCTTTTCCTGCCTCACTCTCTGCTCCCTCGATCCTGCTTCCTGGGCTCCCCTTTCAAATACGCCACCTGCATATGATTTATTGGCACGGAGGAAAACACTGAAGGGCAGACACTGGTTGTTAGCTTGAGTTAGTTGGTGTAGAGCAGGCAGGTGATGCTGAGGAATATGGGTGAGGCGGATGGAAGAAAGCATGGGGGTGACGGGCATAATATATACCGGTGCCCCCACTCCCCCTTAGACACAGCATCCCGGGCTCCTCGATAGATAATCTGTAAGGCAACGAGAAGGATGGATGGGCAGCCTTTGAGGAGAAGAAATGAAGACTTTTCAGATTTTTAAACATACGGGCAAGACCAACCTCGACGTCCAGGATTTCATACTCGGGTGATGAGACGATCAAGAAACACAAGAAAAGTATCGGCGCGAAAGTCCCATCCGCGATCACCTTTCAGAAATGGGCAATGGCTAGGGTGGAGCCTATGACAGGGATTTTGAAGGTTCTATTTCTTGACCTGGGGGGTGATTGTAATAATTCATGACTGTTTACGTTCGTTTTGAGTACTTTTCTGCACCCATATTGAATTTTACTTTATAAGGGAAAATTTAGAAATCCTGGTAGGTATGACACAATCAGTCTGTGCACTTACGAAAAATTGTGTGTGTCTGCAGGAAAACAAGTAAGCGAGTGAAAACAGCAGCTGAGCAGCGGGTTCCTAAAATTACCCCTGACAGCTAAGGAGAATATTCCAGAATCAGGTCGGGGACTCTCCCTTTCCAAATCTATGAGGCCTCAAGGCACCAGCCTGGGCAGCTCTCCTACCTAACTTTGTCCAGACAGATGAAGGCAGGAAGGATCAGTTTTGATCATGACTGCTGGATGTGTGAGTAACATTCTGCCTGGTAATTAGTTTTGACATTTGACGGTTCTGGGCACCACCTTTTACAGCTCTGAAATGTTGGCAGGGCACTTAGTTTTGAAGTGTTCATATTTTCCTATAGGTAGCCAAGTATTCACCAGATACCTCTTTGGGTGCTTAATTTCAAATGAAGGTAGAGCGTTATGGAAAGTCACAGACCCCGAAGGAAGCTTGGAGTTTCGGGCAATAATTTATCGCTTAGCGACGCCAATAACCACAACAAAAGTGGGACTTATATTTATTTATTTTTATTAAAAAAAGGTTTAAAGTTGATTTGTTTTAGTAATCTCTACACCCAATGTGGGGCTTGAACCCATAACCCACGAGAGTTTCATGCTCTTCTGACTGAGCCAGCCAGGCACCCCGAAAGTGGGACTTTTTAAAATAATTAAAGAAAAACAAACAAACAAAAAACACACAACTCAGCTCCCTTGTATAGAATTGGGCTTACAGTTTTTCAGAGCAGATACTGGGTGAATCTTTGCTCTCAGATTTCTCCCCCACCTGTCTGCCCTGCACTGCTGAAATTCCAGATCTTTTAGATCACTCAGTGGGCTCGATTAAAATGCAAATATGCCTGGAAGAGCTAGCCAGGTGAAGAGGCTCATGCTGTGGTGAAAAGAACACATAAAGAAAGGGATTCTGAACTGGAGGGGGGAGGAGGAACATTGTAAAGGGCAGGGAATGGCTCAGAAGAAAAATGCCTGGAGCTTGGCCAAAGAGGCAATAAAAAGGCACCCAATGTCTGCAGTGACATGTATGGGGATTTTATAAATTAGGTTCTTTAGGTTTTAAGTGGCAGAAAATTCAACATAACTGGAATTAAGGAAAAAATGAAAATTTATTGGCTTATATAATTTAAAAGTCCAATAGTAGTAGATTGGGGGTGAGGTTTCAGGTATGGTGTGGTCAAGGTGCTCAAACAATACTTTCGAAACTTTTTTCTGCTCTTGCACCTACTTTTTCTCTCTTCTGGATTCCCTCTCAGCAGACCCTCTCCTAGCAGGGGCTCCTGTGATTTCTGAAGTGTAACATAACAGGCTCTTTCTTGGCCTGATCACTGTGGAAAAAAAATTATGGTAAATTGGCTTTAATCGGCTCTGATTAGCCATACACTTCTCTCTGAATCAATCATGGCGGCCGCCGGATGCAATGCTGTGCTGGGCCATGCTGGAGTTTTGTGCTTCCTCCTGGAGTCAGAGACGGGTCGGTTCAATCAATTCACTTGCACTGAGATAACACGGAAGTGAGTAGAGAGGAGAAATGGGTGCTGGAGATGTAGATGGCCCACGTCCTCCTCGGCGGTCTTTGCGAGTTCCCACTCAGGGTGGCTATGAAATCGAGTTGGTGGATCACGGCCAGCATCACAAAATTATAATAGAAGGGAATTTAATAGAATAGAAGATATCTGAGTGTGTACACATATGTGTGGATATACGTGTATATCTATGTACGTGTGCATGCAAATATGTGGATAAATGAGTATAAAACATCTCTCCCCATGGGGCATGGTAAGAAGGTACACAAATGCTGCTTCCTAGGATCCTGTGTGCCAGGCAATGTGAAGCGATATTGCCTTTCCAGTTTACACGTGTCCCTTCCAGTCTCTCTGTTTTAACTCTTGTTGCTCACCCAGCTTGGCGTGACCTCTCTCCGGTTCTCAGCTACTCCCTCCTTGTCTTCAAGGTCTGGCCTAAAAGTCGCTTTCTCCATGAAGACTGCTTCCTGATATCCCCTCCCATGCTGAAGCACCAAGCTCTTCTTTATGTGTTCAGAGACACTGCCATTTGCCTTGTCCTGTCAGGTACGGGTGCCCTGCTTACCTGAAAAAGGGGCACCATCCAATATGGCCGCCATCAGCCTCAGTTGGCCACCGAGCGCTTAAAAAGCGATGTTCTGTAACTGTTAAATATTCCTTGGACTTGGAAGATGAAAAAAAATTGTAAAATGTCTCATGAGTAGTTTTTGTCCTTATTACATGTTGATAGGATAGCGTTTACAAATATATTAGGTTAAATAAAAATGAATAATTAAAATTAGTTTCATCTGTTTTTTCTTAGCTTTTTCCAAATGTGGCTACTAGAAAATGTAGAGTTATACTCGTGGGTGGGTTGCATTGTATGTGTACTAAACAGCTCCGGGGTAGAGCATGACAGATGAAGACTGGGCCCTGAGGGCAGATAGAAGTGAGCGTGATTCTGGGTGAACCCCTGATTTCCATACTAGAGATAATAAGAACTGGATTTGTGGGATATTTGTGCCTATTAATAGAATTAATGGCATGTGGGGTGCACTTCATCAATGGTTGCTGTTGCCTCTGTTACACATGGCGAGGTCTCATCTCTCTACTGGATTATCTCTCTCAGGATTTCTTTTATAGCGCCTAACACACTGCCTGCCTCATAGTGGAATCGACTTCATATTTCTTGAATGAATGAATGGACGAAAGAATGAATGAATCAATCAACATCAGAAATGATTTGAGAAAAATTTCCCAAGACAAAATTGACCCACTTGGCAATTTGATTGAGAACCAGTCTATCAGACATTTCGGGCCCCTTTATGATTTGCCTGTAAGAAAATTTATAGCTGGTAACTATGGCAGCCGAGCAATGCACAGCAATCCTTCTCACCCCAGACATGTCTCACTTCTTGTCAGTGGGTCTGGAGGTTGACCTAATCTCCTGTCTGAATGAGCGTTTAAGCATTTTCAGTTTCTACCATTCTTGTTCGCCGTTTTCTTTTTTATTTAAACTTTTTTTTTTCAAAGCCACATCTTTTTCAGTTTTATACTTGAGATGTGTAATCAATACCATGTGACAATTGCATGCACTTTGCAGTGTAACTTTACGTGGTTTTCCCATGAGCTATTAAAAATGTGTGTGTGCGCGCACACACACACACACACACATTTTTTTTTTTTTTTACCCTAAGGGCATTTGACATAGCAGATTCAGAAATGAAACTTTTGTGTTACAAGTCCCCACAGGAGATGGGGGTACAGTGGTGTTAAAAACATCAGGGTAAGGGAAAATTTCATACCACGGAAGGGCTGAGGCTTATAGAAACTGGCCAGGAGTTCCTGGGAGAAACGCCTTCATGTATTTTTTGACCTCATTTCTCCCTGCCTCTCCCTACTCCTCCCTGAGATTCTGGCTCTAACAATTGCATAAATGTGCCAGAACACAACTCCTCTGGACATGACAGGCTGGGAATCTGGAGCCTCTGCTTATTATCCTGAGGGGTACTGGGGCAATTCTCCAGTTCCATGAGGACACACTGGGACCCTGGGGAAAGTTCTTTGGCTCTCTGGAGCCTCCTTTTATTCATCTGCAAAATGATGAGGGTACACCATTTGCCCCACAGCGTTTTTATAGAGATTAAATGTGATAATATATTTGCAAATAGTGCGTCAAATATGAGATACCTTAGAAGTGTAGGCAGAAAGACACATGTGAGTCTTGGAGTTGGCAAGAGAGTTGAAGACCTGAATTAAGATAGGGTCCAAGGAGGGGGTTTCGGAGTTGGCTAATTCGGTCCTCCACTTTACAAGACTGGGCTTGTGTGATGAATAATCGGAAAGTCTATTTAACTAAAATTCTAGCTAAAGTGGAATTATGCCCTTGAGACAAAGACTGTTAAACAAACAAAAGCCAGTTCCTAGAGACATTAAGTACTCATGATTTCTAGAAGGTCCTAGCGAGGGACAGGTGCCCAAATGGCAGGGCATATCTAAACCAGATGAGGGACTTTGAAGAAGAGAACCCTTTAGGGGCGCGAATCCCTTCTACACTTGCCCCCCCAAGTTTACCAGAGACAGAGGTGCAAACAAAGGGCCATAGCCCTGTTAAGAGGACAACCACTTGGAAGGAAAAGGTCCATGGCCTGAGGGCTTCCTGAGGGACATACAGTTGGACTGAGCCTGTGAGAGGGCAGAGGGTGGGTAAGTGATGAGAAGTGGGAAAGGAGAATATAGTTGGTGGGGGGTGGCATGAGGGAAAACATAGCTGTGGAGAGCCTCCTGCCATCTGCTGGGAGATTGGGCAGGATGATCAAGCTGGACTGAACGAATGGGGAAACACAGGGGCACGGAAATAAAACTGAGAATTTGAGTTGGCATCATACCAGGAGCTCGATGGAGGAACTTTTACCGTATTGGGTAAATACTAGGAAGTCACTGAAGCATTCTGAGCAAGGGAGTGTCATGATCAAACTAATATTTAAAGAATAGTGGGTAGAATATGTAGGATGGATGGGAAATGAATAGATAGGAAAAGCTTCTTCGTCAGGTTCCAGTGGAAAGAGTAAGGGAAAGATTTGGAATCGGACTTAATTTTTGTTCTTGACCCTGTGACTTATTAGTAGTGTGAACTTGGGGATGTTATTTCAACTTCTGTAAACCTCACTTTTCCATATATAAAATGGGGATAAAATAATATTTACCTCAAAGGACTGTTCACTGCGATTCTGCAAAGAATTAATAGTACCTGACACGGGATCTGGCATACATCAGTGAGTGGATAGGTAGTATTGGTAGGCAGAAGGCACATAATAAGGCTTAGGCAGCAGCTCTAAAGGAAACCAAATGTCCTACTCTGGTGGGGGATGTTTGATAATGGGGGAGGCTCTGCATGTGTGGGAGCTGGTGGCATATTGGAAATCTCTGTATCTTCTTCTCAATTCCGTTGTGAACCTTAAACTGCCATAAAATATAAAGTTAAAAAATTCTTAAAGGACTACATAGTTGATTTATGAGCCAAAGAGTCCTCCCAGCTTGGTTAGAATAAAAAAAAAAAATGGGAGAAGTTACAGTGTTTTTAGGGAATGAACGAAACTGAATAAGACAGAGGGAGAGTCTAGCAAAGAGGAGCTTCTAGAGAGGCGGACACTGGTCACCCAGGATTCGCTGTGCAGACCAAGGAAGAGATGGCCCCATGTCTGCTGCATCTCGTGCTCTCAGGAGTGGGTTGCAAGGCTGTGTGGCCTGTGCACCTGCTCTTGTTTGCTTTCTTTGCTGCTGAAGGATTAGGCAGTAGGAGGGTCCTGCTTGTCTGCAAGTGACTCTAAGTTATTTTGAGAATTTTTAGCTCCATGGGTGTGAAGTGAGGGGGAGCTGTCAGGGAGGCTGCTTGGGTTTTATGTGCCCTGTGTCCCCAAATGAAGATGGTCGTCAGTGATCTGCCTTTCTTTCTATCTCAAGCACAGAGCCTGCAGGCCTCTGAATGAATGGCACAGTTGGGTGAACGTGTGTGCAGTAACTGTAACCTTGGCTATTTCCTGCTGGGGACCATAGACCTAGGAAGGTAGAGGCTGGTGTGTGTGTGTGTGTGTGTGTGTGTGTGTGTGTGTGTGTAAAGCAGTTTTTTTTTTTCTCTCCTGTTGTTGCCCCCAAAAGGAGGATGTAGAATATCGGGAGGGAAGGGGAAATGTTTTTCTTGAGATGGGAGACTAAGGGGACACTATATTTCCAAACTTGGGCAAGTCAATCTCAGGTCAGTCTTCAGGATCTTAGTGAGAACTGGTTTTAAGACAGGGATATGAAAATTCACTCCTGGGCTAGTCTGCTCCATATCCTACCCACCATGATGCAACCCAGCTATTGAAGGGCTCTGGAATAAGAACGTTCTGAAAATCGTTGCCTCTTCCTATTCTAGAAAAGATCGCCATCGTCTGGTGGACACAGAGCTGGGTGTGTCTTGGGTGAGGGTATGTTGGGGGTATTGCTCTGGTGGTTGCTAGGAAGGCTGGATAAAGTCTAGGAAGAGGATTTTCCTCTTCGCGTTGTGTCTGGGGCATCCATCTGCCTGGAGGAAAAGGAGAGCAAGAGCGAGGACAGAGTGAGGTGGATGGCAGAGAAAGGAGGAAGAGGAATGGATGACAAGAAAGAACCAATACGTGGGAAAGAATAGGACTGTGCTCATCATATTTAATCACGGCTCTCCTGCCTTCCCCTTCCTGTCCCACACAGCCAGTCTTAGTCCCATGGCTTTGCATCCAATGGAGTCAGTGTGGAGCACATGGGTGCCACCCTGACAGGAGTGGGAATGGATTGATCTTTGAGCACAAAGACGGTATCTCCCTGGATACTGTCAGACAAGGCATCTTCCTATCTGGGGAAGGTGCTCTTGATGGCTTCTTTTAGCCATGTTGGTTCCCAATGTGACAGATCTCGTTCTTGGTGTGAAGAGTTCGCCCTTCTTGTGATCTTTGTGCCCTAGATTTTCTCCAGAAACACCCACAGACAGTGGACAACAGACGGGCCCTCCTTCTTGTGCTGAGGGTTTGGTGACCCCAGGGATCACCTTGTTTTCCTAGTCAGACCATTGAACTCAACATAGGCCAAAGTCCCCAGTGGTTCCTCATTCTCATATACAACCATGCTGTTTGGGATCAAGTTATTGTAGGGTCAAGTTGGCTGGAGAGCTGCAAGAAGTTGTTGGAAAAGACAAAGGTGGCATGTGGAACACCATGAATGGGGTAGAGAAAAAAGCCACTGAAGCCACCTACGTTATTACCAGTGGTCTTCATTCCTAGAAAGGTGGAGAGTTCAGGGCCGTGCGGCTCATTCTGGCTCCCCCAGACTCTTACCCCACCTAGCTCCTGGATTGTGAGCCTAGAAAAGCAACTTTTAGTGAAGTCAGGAAGGCCAGAGTGAGGAAGACCAATAAGGAGACAATCCAGAGATTAGAATAGCGAGAAGGTGTTACCACCACAAGGGAGGAGGCCACAGTTAACCATGTGGAGCTCTGTGGACAGGGGCTGGCTGCTCACTGCAGGGGAGAGAAGTAAGGTGAGACCAGCCATTGTGAGTTTGATTCTACCAAGTACCTGCAAGGCACTGACAGGGTGAGGCAAGCGAGGTGCTTGCCCAGGGCATAACATTTAAGGCTCAAAAGCTTAGTAATCAAGAGAAATAATGTTCTAAAGTTGTTTTGTTTTTTTTTTTAAGTTTCTTTATTTACTTTGACAGAGAAAGAAAGCATGAGTCAGGGAAGGTCAGAGAAAGAGGAAGAGAGAGAGAAGAAGCCCAAGCAGGCTCTGTGCTGCATTGCAGAGCCCGACGGAGGGCTCAAACCCACGAACTCTGAGATCACGACCTGAGCCACATTCAGATGCTTAACTGACTGAGCCACCCAGGCACCCTAAAGAGAAGTAATATTTTAATGCAATGTTTTACAAAATCAAAATTAGAGCAAAAGTCCATGATGAAAAAAATGCCAAAATGTTAGGACGGGATCTGACCCTGCACTTTGCATGACTTATTATTTCAATCACCTCATCCTAATTCTGACTCTGTTAAATCCTGTCTGTATTTGAAACGTGATCTTTAGCTCGTTATGGACTTTTGAATTACTTTAAAACTTTTAAAACATTGCATTAAACTATTATTTTTTGATCACTGAGCTTCTTGGTGTTCCATAAATTCTGCATTTGAAGCGAGTGCTTCCCTCTCCTCACCCTAGATGTAATCCTGGGGTCAGAACCCATGGTACAGAGCAGAGCAGGGGAAGAGTGAGGGCGGGATCTGAGGCTAACACTGGAAGTGGGCATTCTGGTAGGGAGTGGTGGAACCAGACACTGCTCAAAGAGAGTGACTCCAGACCCCGTATTCTTAACCAGTTTGGAAACCCAGATCTGGATCAGAGGGGATTAGAACGCAATTGGGGGATGAATTGGGAGGGCATTGCAGTGATTCAGGCCAGAGGTGAGTTGGCTTGGGCTGTGTTGATGTCCATGGTCAAGAGAAGTTGGTGGATTCCAGTAGATCAGTTATTAAAGTATCGAGCAATTTTCATTTCAATTGGTGTGATGGATAACTTTATGTGCCAATTTGAGTCGCATGGTGCCTAGGTATTTGGTTGAACATTATTCTGGGTGTGTCTGTGAGGATGTTTTTGAATGAGATGAAGATTTATTTATTTATTTATTTATTTATTTATAAGTTTATTTATTTATTTTGAGAGAGAGAGGGAAAGCACAAGCGGGGGAAAGGCAATGAGACAGAGAGAAAGAGAGAATCCCAAGCAGGCTCCATGCTGTTAGCACAGAGTCCAATGAGGGGCTCGAACTCAGAAAACCACTAGATCATGACCTGAACCCAAATCAAGAGTTGGCCGTTTCACCAACTGAGCCACCCAGTTGCCCTAGAATGAGATAAACATTTAAATTGCTTGACTGGCTAAAGCAGATTCCCCTCCCTAGTCTGGGCGGGTCTCATCTAATCAGTCGAAGACCTGAATAGAACAAGAAGTTTGACCTTCCCTTAGAAAGAATTCTTCCTTCCTGATGGCCTTGGGACTAGGACATTATTTGTTTTTCCTGTGTTCAGACTCAAACTGAAATATCCGCTCTTCTCCCATCTTGAGTCTGCCGGCCCTCAGACTGGAACTACACCATGAGTTTTTCTGGGTCCTTGGCTTGCTGACTCATCCTGCAGATTTTGAGACCTGCCAATCTCCAAGCTCTGTGAGCCGATTCCTTATAATAAATCTCTTTCTAACTATACACACATCCTACTGGTTTTGTTGTTCTGGAGAACCCTGACTCATATAGTTGATAATTAGTTGCTGTTCCCAGCTCCTGGAGTGCCCCCTACTCCCATAATTCCAGCCTGCCTCGTCCTGAGACTCACCCACCTGCCCGTGATCCAGCAAGTGAGTGGTAAAGCTGGGCTCATCATCAGGGGGCCTCCTGATCCACACTGAGTCTTGTCTGTGCTTCTCTTAGGTCCCGGCCAGTTGTCTCAGTGAGGCTTGGGTGGACTCTAATGGGGGCCCCTTTAGCATCCACTGGTCCCTCCAGCATCTCATCAAGGCACCCTCAGGGGGCCTAGTGGAAAGATAGCACCCACAGCAGTGTCAGCAGCAAATGCTCATTAGTACCAGTTAAATATTTTGAACATCGCACCTGGTGTTAGGGCCTATTTTTGAGGTAGGAGCAACAAGTTATTGCTTGAATGTAGGAAGTGAGTCAAGGGAAGAGATCAGCAATGACTTTCAGGTTTGGCTTGAACAACTTGGCAAATGGTGCTGCCATTTTGTGAGCTGGAGAACACCGGGAAAGAACAGGCTTGGTGGGGAGGGGAAGGAAACAGGAATTCTAGAGGGACATGTCATTTTAGATGCTCATGAGATCTCCACGTGGCGTGTAAGAGGCTGCTGGGTATATGAGTCTGGAGATGAGAGTTTTGAGCTGACGATAAACATGGGGAGTTGTCACCACATAGATGGTATTTAAAGCCATAAGGATAGAGGTGGTCACTGTGGGAAAGAATGAAGAAGAAAGAGAGGACTAAGGGACTGAGCTGCCCAAGGGAAACTCCAATGTTTAGAGAGCAGGTTCAGGAAGATGAACCTGCCAAGGGTGTCTTGGTGGAGCTATCAGTGAGGTAGGATAAAGGGCAGGAAACAAAAATATTTCAAGAGCAAGGATGCTTGTATTGAATGCTGCTGAGAATAAAATTTAAAGATTATAGGCTTAAAAGGCATTCGACTTTATTTTTTTTTTCATAATTTGTAAGACTTTGACTATAAACCAGCTTCCAAATTTTTCAATATGGAAAGAAAAATTGGAGTTGTTGGTTGCCAACACGGCCCAAAGGCACAGCCCATTTATTTTACGCCAAGGATTGGCCCAAGCCAGTGACTTGGTTAAGTATTTGTGGATGAATGAATGAATGAAATTGATTTACTAAAAACAAATGATTCTAATACCCCTGAGAAAGCCAGACTGGTCTGACTAGTTTTCCTTTGAGCTCATGCCTGCCTCATGGAATTTGGGTTTGTTAGAGAGTTGGGTTTAACCTATCGGCAGGACGGGCTGCTTGTAGATACAGCTCTTTTATCTAGCTCTGCAGCTCTCAACCTCTGCCAAACATATAATCGGAATGTTTTCAATCCTCAAAAATACATTTCTGTAGAAAACATTTTAGAGATTATGAGGGTTGTTATAGGCAGAGCTCAAGATGTCTTTTCAGACATCTCGGGGAGTGCAAATAAGCTTGCCAGATCTCTGAATTTTCCCTGGTGTTTCTTTCCACTTAAAATGTTTTTGCTTCCAGGATAGAAAGCAGACTGAGAAAAAAGTATTCACTGAAGTTTTTGCATTCAAGGAGCAAGCCAGATATATTTTCTATTTTTTTTTGATCAAGTGCGCTAAAAATTCGAATACATTAATATGCAAATTCTTGCTTAAATGACTAGTTGTCCTTGTATTTCCCTTTGGGTCCAAGAAAAGATTGTACATGTTGGGGTAGAGTCAAGGGTCTGTGTTGGCCTTGGGACCCTATGGGGCTCTGCCAGACCTCAGACAGGACATGGAAATTAATTTATTTCCTTCTTTAATTCTGTCCCCACGTGACCTATCCGGGGATAGTGATGAGCTATCTGCGTGTGTCTGTGCCAATGAAGGGACAATGAGGGCTTGAGATGCATAAGGGCTCATGTGAATAAGGTTAATTCGGAAATCAAAACGAAACAGTAGCTTAAAGATAAGAAATATCACATAAAGCCAGTCTGTCAGTGAAGAATGACCTATGTCATAGGGAATAACAGTCTTGAGACATTCTGAAATTTCTAGCTTTTATCTCAAACTTAGTTCCGAAATCGTGTGAGTTGCAAACTCTGATATAGGAGAACATAGTATGCTAAGAGAAAATGCAGAATGACAGTGATCTTTCTGTTGGGATGTGCTAATTAGGCCTTGCTTCATGGGTACCAAAAGTGGTCATGGGGCAATGGTTCCTTCAAGTTGAGGAATGAGGGGAAGATGAAAACAGAAAGAGGAAGCATGAGGCAAAAGTGAGGAAAACCAGGACAGGAGTGGGAGGTAGAGTCAGGCAGGTGGGGAAAGCGCTTCTAGATGGATCCAGAAGAAATGTACCAGAAGGAGGAGAAGAAAGAGAAGGCACTTGTGTGGCTTTGACACTAGGGCACAGCCTAGGGCTTGAAGCCATAGAAGAAATGGGTAGGACCAGACAGATATTAAATGATAATTATTTTTCAAATGCGTGATAATAGAGGCGCCAGTGATCCAAGGCATAAGTTTCTAGCATTGGATATGTCTTTAAAAAACGTGCCTAAGGGCGCCTGGGTGGCGCAGTCGGTTAAGCGTCCGACTTCAGCCAGGTCACGATCTCGCGCTCCGTGAGTTCGAGCCCCGCGTCGGGCTCTGGGCTGATGGCTCGGAGCCTGGAGCCTGTTTCCGATTCTGTGTCTCCTTCTCTCTCTGCCCCTCCCCCGTTCATGCTCTGTCTCTCTCTGTCCCAAAAATAAATAAACGTTGAAAAAAAAAATTAAAAAAAAATAAAAATAAAAAACGTGCCTAACTGGCAGTTGAAAATGACCTTAACTTTATATGCATAAATCTGATTATTGTTGAACATTTCCACATGCACTTCCTTAGAATTTCTCTTTCCTTTTATGAATTATCTCTAATTTTTCTCTGCTTATTTTCAGTGGACGTGTGCCCAGCTGACTGGACATATCTATTCTCAAAATGGAAGTTGCTTTATCATCCTGGCCACTAATAGATTAAAAATTATACCTGCACCCTGTAAAAATTCAGACTTTCATCAAGGGGTAGAGAAGTGAAAACCACGCATAATTCTACCACTCCGAGAATATTTTCTTTAATAATAATAATTCTATTATTATTGTTTTACATCTGTCTGTATATATATATATATATATATGTATATATATATATATATATATGTTTTAAGCAGGCTTTACACCCAGCGCAGAGCCCAATGCGAAGCTTGAACTCACAACCCTGAGATCAAGACCTGACCTGACCTGAGTACATAACCGACTGAGCCACCCAGGTTGCCTGTACATCAGTATTTCTCTTCACATTTATGAAAATTAGATTTAATCAAGCATGTCGCTTGTTTATTGTGGTAAAATACACGTAACATAAAATATTTATCATTTTAGCCATGTTGAAGTATACAATTCAGGGGCATCAGCTGTATTCACATCTAGTGCAAACAAGCTATGTTTACTCCGAATTGTTTGGCTTACATTGATAACTCGTCATGTAAAAAATACAGGCATGATTCTTTCAAGGTTCCCTAGCGTTCCATGGTGGGTCTGGCCCTGGTGTCCCCACTGATGAACACTTGGGTATCTCCAATGTTCTTAGCTGTTAAAAACCATATTGTGATGTACATTCTTTGGGGCGCCTGGGTGGCGTAGTCGGTTAAGCGTCCGACTTCAGCCAGGTCACGATCTCGCGGTCCGTGAGTTCGAGCCCCGCGTCAGGCTCTGGGCTGATGGCTCAGAGCCTGGAGCCTGCTTCCGATTCTGTGTCTCCCTCTCTCTGCCCCTCCCCTGTTCATGCTCTGTCTCTCTCTGTCCCCAAAATAAATGTGATGTACATTCTTATGTCAATACTTGTATGTGTTTATAGACCTACTTACTCTCAGATGAATCCCCAGAGGATGAATGGCTGGAAAAGAACAATATTCACATGTATTATTCATTTTATACATATTATCAGATTGTCTTCCAGAAATGTCAACCAGTTAGTTACACTCCCACCAGCAGTGAAGGAGAGTGTGGGACAGTATTTTACTGATACATGTATACTTTTTTGTGGGTGAATTTTTTAGTAGAGTAAAAGTTATTACACACTTATCTTTCCTATACATCTACTACAAATAACACCACTGATTTGTTTTCTGACTACGGGTTCCCATTCTGTCAACACTGTTGATCAAAATTTTTTTTCTGTTGGTTTCTATTGTATTTATTTTTCTATTGTTTTAAAAATTTAGGGGCGCCTGGGTGGCACAGTCGGTTAAGCGTCCGACTTCAGCCAGGTCACGATCTCGCGGTCCGTGAGTTCGAGCCCCGCGTCGGGCTCTGGGCTGATGGCTCAGAGCCTGGAGCCTGTTTCTGATTCTGTGTCTCCCTCTCTCTCTCTCTGCCCCTCCCCCGTTCATGCTCTGTCTCTCTCTGTCCCAAAAATAAATAAACGTTGAAAAAAAATTAAAAAAAAATTTTAAAAGTCCTCCCCTCTAGAAATTGAATCTAGTGATTTGTTGATTCATTCAGGTATTTATTTATTGGATACCAGCCTTAGAGGGGTTGTAGGCACTGAGGATAAACAGTGACCAAAATTATTCACCGTCCACAAAAATTGTCCACTTAAAATAAGCTTGTCTTTTAAAGGAGTAACTAGAATATCTACTTTGATAAACCTCAAGTCCTTTTTAATTTGCATTTCTCGAGTGTAAAAAACTTATCTATCTAGAATTTATTTTGGTATATGGTGTGAGAAAGCAAGCCTCAAATTGCTAAGCAATTGTTATAAAATTGATTAAATGCTCCCTTCATTCCCTATCTGATTTGTGATGCTTACTTCGTCATACATTTTATTGAGGAAAGAGTCCTACTTTCACTTTTAATATGTAATAACACAAAGCAGGGTTGCCGTTAAATTGATAAATATTGGTGTGCCATCCAAATGCCAGAACTTTCAAAGTATAAAAGTTTATTGTATTATCTCCTTTTATTTTATTATGTTCCAAGGATACTGTTATTCATCTCAGAGCACAGTCCAATTTTATCATGGACGTTGATAGTAAAATAGGATTTGCTTCAGTTTACTGAAGTTTCTTGGAGTACTACTGGGTAAGGGACAGTTGGGAGAGACACCATGACCTTCATGGTGTAGCACGCTTGGTAAAAAATTTGGGATGGACAAGTCATAGCTCTTATATATTCAACACTGTTCCTGAATAAACAAGTTATTTACGTTAATCTGTAGGATTACTAATGAGTAATGATAAAACAGCAATGTTACCACTAAATCTTGTGGTCTGTTTGTGTTGGTTGATATTTACCTATTATCCATCCGTCCATCCATCCATCCATCCATCCTCTACTTTGGAAAATAACTCAAGATGGTCTTGATAAATTGTCACAGTTTTTAAAATTGTGGTTTGTAGGCATTTACATTAGAATAATTCCAGGTGCTCTTTCAAAATGTGGATTCTTGAGCCCCATCAGGAACCCATTAAACTTGGGATCTCTAGCGGGTGGAGCCTGGGCATCTGCATAACAGCCCCTTCCACCACGTGATTCTGATGTACTCTAAAGTGTGTGAACAAGCAGAGAACGTTGGGATTTTGGAGTGTTGAAATCTGATCCTTCAAGCAAGTTAATTAATCTCTGTATGGAGCACAGCGGCTGTTCTAATTCTGTGCCTATTTCTTCAACCACTCGCTGTTTTTTATTACTGGGAGTCATGCAAAAAATGTTGCCCACCCTCAAATGTTATTACATAGCTTTGGAAATCCCTTCATCCCAATCCAGAGTTTTTCTCTAAGAAAAGAAACAATGTAGCGAAGGAAAACATCTGAAGAGCAATACACATTTATTTTTCAAGGCAAGTTTTGAAGGAAATTGTTAGGTGTTTTCAAAAGCAACACTTTTTCCCTGAAGGCAAAGGACGAGGACACGGATCTTTTGAGCCACCTGATTCCACTGAAAGGGACCCACAAACACGTGCCCTTGGGGAGGGGGCGGTAATAGTCTTTCCCTAAATCCTCACAGTTAAGAACCATCTAGAGATAAACCGCCAAAGATACAGATTCTGGGGCTCTACCGAAAAGATGTGAAATCAGAATCTCCAGGGGAGTGGACTGAGAATCAGATTTTAAACAAATGCCACGGAAGGTTCTCGTGCTCAGGCAAGGTTGCTTTCGGAGCCAGATATGCTTGGGTTTAAATTCTTGCTCTCTTAGCTTGGTGGTTCTGGGCAAATTCCTTACTTAACTTCTCCAAGCCTCAGTTTCCCCATTTATAAAATGGAGGTGCTTCTTTACTTAGGGGTCTTCTAAAATTAAATAAACTAATAGGAGATTGAACTGCCAACCGTTTCTAACACGTAGCTGGAGCTTAATAATTGTTACTTTCCATTCTACTCCCTTTAGTACAGTTATGTTTGTTCAAATCCCACGGACTTTTCCAGAGTTTATGATAGTCCTTTATGCAAATAATCCAGACTGGCTTGCTGGCGGGGAAGCATATGGCAAAACTACTAAAGGAAACATCTCCCTGTAGATCTGAGCTTTGTTTCTCAAAGTGTGGTCCATGCTTCTGAGTCACTGATGGCTTGCTTAAAAAATAATTATACCAATAAACTAGATTCCCGGCTCTCATTCCATCAGATCAGAAACTCTAGGAGCAGGATCCATGATCAGCTTTTGAAACAAGTACTCTTAGTAATCCTTACTTATATTTCTAAAATCGAGAAGCAGAGAGAAAGGGCTTTTATCAATCAGAAGGACCTCCTTCCAGGGAGACCCCAGAATTGGCATCTGACATGTTAGTGTCTGTGCTAGAGCCCATCTTATTCCTCAGCATCCTTCCTGGTGACAGTGTTCTTTGTCACTCTGGCCCCCTGCCCTTGCTTAACTGTGCCTGGCTCTTGGATGTTTAGGGGACACCATCGTTCCAGCTGGATTGGAAAAGAAATTTGATCTAGCATTTCCTGCCATGCCTCCTGGTTTCCGTAACCTTCTTCATGGTCCTCCTCCACCCCCTCTCTCCTGGCAGTGAGGGCTGTAAGTTGTGCACAACTGTTCGGTTGCATCATCTCAGGTTGACAGTGGTCCTTCTGGGAGTGCTGGCCGAGAAGACCACCTTTGTTGAAAAGCCATCTAAGCAACATGATCCCTAAAACAAAATGCTCAAGTACGGCATGTCCCGAGGGCTGCTTTGCAAAAGTGACAGGTGGTGACTGGGCTCAACTCAAAGATGCCCAAATATTCCAAGAACCAGTGCCAAATGCTGGTCCCTCCTAGCCTCCCAGTTCTCCAGTGACCCCAACTTCAGTGTCTGAACACAGGGAGCACCTCAGTTTCTAGATTTGTTCTCATTTGAGAAGGGCTTGTCTTGTCTGCCAACAGTCTCCAGGAGTCCCCATTGCTTCAAATTCAGGCTCCTGTGCCCAGGTGCTGGCCAATAGCTAATGGGTGAGGGCGGGTTCAAACTCAGAGATGGAGTTTTGTCTCTTTCATGACTATGCCATTGGTCAGCCATTGAGGAAGACCTGCCTCGAACTCGTTTTGAGAGAGCCAAGCACATGAGAGGCTGAGCTTCTCAGCACTCAGAGTGGTCCCGACAGTGGTACTCAGGTTTGTACTTCCAAAAGAGCACAAGGGGAGTAAAGGGGAAAAGGGTTCTGCTCTTTTCTTAGGACGTGGGTTCCTCCTTCTCTGCCCTTTCTGAGTAGAGATGAAGGGTGATTTGTTGCAACCGATATTTGAACAGTGTTCCTCATCCTGGCTGTTGATTTAAAAAATCTGAGAAAAATCACAATTAGTCAGGTCTCCACGGCCACAATGAGTCATACAACTGAACAAACAAAACCCAGAGAACAACCAGCAGAGATCCCTTCCCTCCCCTCCCCTTCCCCCAGTTAACAAATGTATCCACACTGGCATTCTATGCTACTTTTTATTTGATAAACAGTTTGTCCTAATGTTAATAATTCTTGTATCCGAGAAACACACATTCTTGAGTCAAATGTCTCAACAAACTGATGATCCAAATTTCCTATGGATTATTTTTCAGGCATGAGAAATGAATTGTTCAAGCATAATCCAGGGGTGTAGCTGGAGATGTAGCAAGTTTACTGTAGAAAGTTGTCAAGATATAGATGTTGTTGTGGGTCAGGAGGCAGATTCCGATGAGGGAATTTGGTCTGTGGTGTTTTTATTAAGGAGTTCCCTGGGAAGGAGAATGCCAAAAGGGAGGGAAAGCAATCAGGACTGGATGGGATGTAGGCACATGGCAGTCTCAGGTGCCTCGGGAGCTCTGAGTCTAGAATGCTCCTTCAGAGTTGCCCCAAGTAGGGCTGAGATGGATCAGAGATTGGATATGGGCTGCCCCAGGGAGAGGCATGACTTTGGACTAGGCAGCTTTGCCACCATCTTGGAGCTCCTCCCTGAGCACATCTTTATGTCCGTCATAGATGGTGCTCCATCCGCCTGCCAATAACCCCACCGTGAGAAACATATTATTGTGATTTTTGCACCACTTCCCACTTTGCACTGGGGATCTCCCTCTTTCTCTCTCTCCTGTTCTTATCTTCATTGTCTTATTCTCTCTCCTGCCTTTCAAGATAACTCTCTATCCAGCTTCTAGCTAGGAGAAGGCAGAACCATTAACATCTGTGCCAGCATTCAGTCGTGCCATCCACACTGGACCCTGCTTTGCGAGTTGGTTTTTGAGCACTGATCCAAATCCCTGCATTCCTTGTGTGCCACACCCACACCTTCCTCTGACAAAGGCCATCGCCCTTGCTGTGGATCTCAGCCCCCTTTTACAGAAAGAGAACACTAAAATTCAGCTTGGGTTTGAAATAAGGCAATGGCCCAGAGACCGTGTACTGTCTCTGACAGTTAACTTTGCCCTTTCCCTTGAGGAAGACCCTTAAGATTATGTTGGGATCTATTCTCAGACGTGCATCTATTGCATTGTTCTCAGTCTTTGTCTCTTCTAAAAAACGAGCTGGCTACCCATTAGGGGCCCTGTGGTAAAAGCTCGTATCCATGAACTTTTAAGGGCATGCCACTGAGTGTTCTTTACTACCCAAGACCAGGAAGACCTGGAAGAAATGAGTCTCCCTTAGTTACCACCGTCATAGAATCAGCAGTAACAGCTGCTTCTTATTTGCTGCTCAGATTCAGCCGAAGCGCATCAGAAATCAGATCTGCCGAGGGCCTTAGTTCTGATGACTACACTAACTTCATTTGATCCAGTTTCCAGCCAAGTCAAGCTGGTTGCTGAGTCCTTTGTCCTGTTGTTTCCTTTGGACCAATTTGGAACGGTGGTGCTTCATGAATAATCCATGAGCACTAACCAGCTGCACACATAAGGGCATTTCCACTGCTCTGCCGTGGAATTTTAGATGGTTCTTATGCAATTCATAAATAATGCGGAAGAGCCAGACTCTGACAAAGTATCTAGGGACCTTTGAAGGTCCTTTCAAGTTTCCAAAGGGAAGGCACAATATTAACTTATTTGTAAGTGGTCATAACAGGGATCTCCTCCCCGGAGACTCTTTAATGGTATAGTTGGAAATATAACCGGGACAAAGCCTAGATGAAGATACGTCTCAGGTTATGTGGAAAACAACTTTATGCCAGCTTTTGTGGGTCCTTTTGGTTTGTTGTCGCCTTAATTACCAAGTAGTGAGGGTTAAAACAAAAGCTATAATTAAATTGAACTGTGTGTGTGTGTGTGTGCGTGTGTGTGTGTGTGTTGGGGGGTGGGGATATTTGGGCAACTTTGCTTAAACGGAAGCAGGTGGTGTTGGAATGCTCCATGGACGTGAGCTGTGAGGAGGGAATGAAGATTTTTGTCATTGAAAACAGTTAAAAATACTTGTGGTCTTCTGCGCCAGGCTGTGATTAAGATGTATATACATATATGGACCTTAATCGCATATGTAAATCCCAATTTCAAACAACTGCGATGGAAAAGCAATACAGTTTTTATGTAAGAGTGGTCTTTTTAGGGAAGGGAGCACGGGATTCTGTTTGTGGGCCTTTGTGTTTGTGTATTTGGGTGTGTGTGTTTATTTCTGGGGTTGATTTCAATAAAGACGTTCTATTCCAGTTAAAATGGGATTTCATTTTGTAGTCCTTTCAGGTACTCGTCTGTGGCATTCAGCAATGCCATGGAAAGGAGGAGTGATGGGAGGATTTGTCTCTCACCCCATTGGCTGCCTGGGTGGACAAAATGGTAGCCTATTATTCCCTAATCACTTGGGGGTTTTCCCTTCTGAGACCACGTGTTTGTTCCACGGAACTCTCTCAGGAGAGTAACGTGTCCCTAGGCATAGGGAGTAAAGACAGGACCACAGCCCCCCTGTGTGAAGTGCCAATTTCCCTTCGAATGACATTGCCAGATAAGATGCATGATGCCTACTTAAGTTTGAATTCCGGATAAATAATAAAAAAATTTTTGTACAGGTATGTCCTAGGCAATATTTGGGACTAAAAATTATCCATCTTTTATCTGAAGGTCAAGGTTATCTGGGTGTCTGTATTTTTATTTGTTAAATCAGACACTCCTGCCTCCAAGGGGCGACTCTTCCCTCCGGTGGTCGGCCAGACATTTCCTGAAGTCTCAGCTTTTTGTTGTGTTATCATTTCTGTTTTTGACTTCGTTACGTTCACAAGGATGCCTGGACTTTTTACAGCTCCAATTCCTTCATTGAAATGGAAGCAGGTTTTATTATTTCTGCTTTTTTTTTTAAAGGATAATTGGCCAGCATGCTCTCCCACTTGCGAGTTCCCATTCAATTTTGCTTATTTGAATGCACAACATAAATGCCAAGTTGGTAAATATAATTTGCCAAGTTGATTCTTTGAGGATTTTTACAGGTGGGGAAAAACATTAGGGTTGTGTCATGGGAAAGCCAGTTATAAAAGGAAAGGAAGTTTCTTAGCCCATAATGGATCGAGGATGTTCAGTTAAATGTGTGTGATATTACAGGTTCTGTTTCCGGCTCTGAGGCTAACTAGCTGTGTGACCTTAAGCGAAGCACTTCACTTCTCTCGGCCTTATTTCCTCCTTTTATAAAGTCAGCTGGCTAGGTTAGGTGACTCCTAAAGCTCATTCTGACTCCTTATTCTACTAAAAATTAGTCATTTTCCCAGCTCTCCAGTGTTATCCCATTTCTAATTCGGCAACTTGGGAGTCTGCTTCTGTAGGAAGCTGGGGAAAAGTACTTTTCAGGCATAAAGGGATTTCTCCAATGAATACGGCTAGAAGTCCTACCACGTCAGCAGCAGTGACCGATTTCAGAAACAGTTCCTGCTTGCTCATTTCACTTGTTCATCCAGCCATTTTGTGTGCTTGTGTGGGTTTGAGATACCAGGAAGTATAAGACAGGTCTTCTGTCTCCCTCTGGGGTGGAGCAAAGTTGGGTATCGAGAGAGACACAAGAGGAGTCAGCACCACATGGTAAGTGCTAGGCTGGAGACAGTGGTGAAGTATTACGAAATACAACACATGTGATTGAGTTTAAGGAAATTGTTTTCCTAGTTGTTGCTGATTGAACTGGCTATAAATTCTAGTATCTCCAGTATAAATTCTAGTATCTGCTCTGGTCAGACGTACTTGTCAGAATCACTTACTCGTTCCTGTTATTATGGCGTGCATGTATACTTTAGCTGGTGCACACACACACACACACACACACACACACACACGTACACAAGAGGGAAGCCTTTCTAGAGATGGAACAAAAAACACCCAACGAAAACATGGGTGCAGAAGAAAGACGGACAAACTGCGGTTCAAAAGGGCCACCTCCTGGGGCACCTCGGTGGCTCAGTCAGTCGAGCGATGGACTCTTGATCTCGGCTCAGGTCGCAATCTCATGGTTGGTGGCACCAAGCCCCGCGTTGGGCTCTGTGCTGACTGTGCAGATTCTAGTTGGGATTCTCTCTCTCCCTTTCTCTCCACCTCTCCCTTCTCGTGCTCACTCTTTCTCTCTCTCTCTCTCTCTCAAAATAAACACATAGACATTAAAAAACGGGTCCCCTTCCATCTTTATTTTTTCTACTCTATTATACTACTAAGGTAAGGGATTAAAAATAGTAGCCAAAATTTATGAAGTACTTATTCTGTTCTAGTCATTCTTTTTAATGTTTATTTTTGAGAGAGAGAGACAGAGAGACAGAGCATGAGCAGTGAGGAACAGAGAGAGAGGGAGACATAGAATCTAAAGCAGGCTTCAGACTCTGAGCTGTCAGCACAGAGCCCGACGTGGGGCTCAAACTCACAGACCACGAGAGTATGACCCAAGCCAAAGTCGGACGCTTAACCAACCGATCCACCCAGGCACCCCTGCTAGTCATTTTTTAAAAATGTGTTACATACATTCACTCAACAACTCTGTGCAATAGATGCTATTGTTAACCCCATTTAAAGACGAGGAAACTGAGGTGCAAAGAGTTTTTTCTTTTTCTTTTTCTTTCTTTTTTTGCTGGTATGTTTTATGTTTTCCTGTGTTGTTTTAGATTAGAAATCCCTCTGCTGACATTCAAATGTGATTAGCACAGGTCTAAGAATACATTCAGTGTTATATGAGGGACTCTATCTCCTGAAGAATGAATGATAAGGATTTTGTGAAATATTTCTCTATATCTGGCTTTGCGTATCTCAAGTGTAATGCTTTACCTTACAACTATTTCTTACATCTTCCCTAGATCCCACTGACTAGATTTTTCCCTCATTATTTGCAAAAGGACTGATAGTTATACAATGTGTATGCTTCCCTGCCCTGAAGATTAATCAGTATATTATTTGAATTAGTTTGCACAAATAATTGAGAAACCACTTTTTATTTTATTTTTTTTTGAATTTTTTTTCAACGTTTTTATTTATTTTTGGGACAGAGAGAGACAGAGCATGAACGGGGGAGGGGCAGAGAGAGAGGGAGACACAGAATCAGAAACAGGCTCCAGGCTCCGAGCCATCAGCCCAGAGCCTGATGCAGGGCTCGAACTCACGGACTGCGAGATCGTGACCTGGCTGAAGTCGGACGCTTAACCGACTGCGCCACCCAGGCGCCCCGAGAAACCACTTTTTAAAGAACTAGCAGATGTGGACATGAGTGTTCCAGTCTGGGCATTCGATTAGAAGCCACGGGATCTTTAACCATGATCAGCATAAGAATTCACTAGAAACTCAAGTGAAGCTTTGACTGGAGTTGTAGTGCCACCACGGAAGGTAGAGCTGGTTCTTGGCAGTAATCATTGTCCATGATAATGGGCTTGAGGATGGAGAATCCACTTGAGGCTGGAGAATAACAAAGGACAATGCAAATGCTAACAGTCTTCTCTGTCGTGTACCTGGGAAACTCATCTTGGATTTATTAGCCACATAAATTACTTTCCTGCACAGCACGGCCATAAATCACCACAGAAAGAGTGAAATGGTATCATTTCCTTGGGAATAATAAGCTGGAGGTGGCATGGCGGCCCAAGAGCAATTATAACACAATTAAATGTTCAGGTTCCTCCCTCCCTCTCATGATTTATGCCTGAGAAAAGTGTACTGAAAGGTCAGAGCTGTTGAGTAGCCAAGAACAACAAAAAAGACACCGAAGATTCCTAAGCTAAAGAGACCAGCAACTTGCCATTTCTTTCCTACAATGGAAAACATGTATATCATGTAAAACATGTAAAAACATATATACCACTAAAGAACACATATCATGTAAACACGTAAAACGTGTACCATGTGCACCAAAAGCCTTATGTGTACAATGTAAACATTTATACCATGTAGACATGTAAAAAAGACATATGTCAAAACTAATGTATATTTTTATGATTTTTTTTCTAAGAGCACAATGAGAAACCATCTGTTGGTTTTGGGAAATTATAGTATTTCTGAAATATGACTGCAAACAGCCTTAGAGTTCGAGAATGTTTGAGTTGGATGGAAAGTCAGTTATCATTCTCTTCAGCCAAATAGATGCAGGAAACCATTTGGCAAACACATATTATTTACTTCCTGCTAAGTGTATGGTGTTAATCTAGGTACTTCGGGTAAAAAAGAAGTACAATGATGCTGTTATTGCATGAGCAACAAGAAAAAAAAATTGGATAATTGAACTTCTTCAAAACTAAAAGCATGGACATTATCAAGAAAGGGAAAAGACAGAATAGAGAATAGGAGAAAATATTTTCAAGTGGCATCTTTGATAAGGGCCTAGCATTCAGAATATGAAGAAGTCATATTCTCTACAGTGAGAAAAAGACAAATAGGGGAGCCTGGGTGGCTCAGTCGGTTAAGTGTCCGACTTCGGCTCAGGTCATGATCTCACGGCTCATGAGTTCGAGCCCTGCGTCAGGCTCTGTGCTGACAGCTCAGAGCCTGGAACTTGCTTCAGATTCTGTGTCTCCCCCGCTCTCTCTCTGCCCCTCCCCTGCTCACACTCTCTCTCCCTCTCTCTCAAAAATAAACATTAAAAGACAAATAATCCAATTAAAAGAGGGAAGGGCTTGAATAGACAGTTCTTCAAAGAACTATATAGCCAACAAGCCCACGAGAAGATGTTCAACATCAGTAGTCACGAGGGAAATGCACATCAAAACCAGACGAGATACTGCTTCACACCCACTAGGGTAACTATAACAACAAAAGAAGTTAAAGAAAGGAAGATGATAGCTGTTGGAGAGGATGTGGAGAAACTGGACCCCCCCCCCCCCATTCACTACCGATGGGAATATAAAATGGTTCAGCCACTGTGGAAAACGGTTTGGTGATTCCCTGAAAAGTTAAACATAGAATTACCATATCGCCCAGCAATTCCCCTTCTAGGCATACACCCAAAGAACTGAAAACAGGGACTCAAACCTATGTGTACATGCACACCCACAGCAGCATGATTCACAATAGCCGAAAGGTGGAAACAATCCGGGTGTCCATCAGTGGAAGGATGGACAGACAAGTTGTGGCGTAGACCCGCAAGGGAATGCTTCAATCATACAAAGGGATGGAGTGCTGATACATTCTACAGCACTGGTGACCCTCAAAAAATGATGCTAAGTGAACCAAGGCATACACAAAAAGTTACTTATTGTCTGACGCTTTTTATATGAAATACCCGGCAAAAGTAATCCGGAGACAAAGAAAACAGGCTAATGGTCGCCCCTAGCGGTTTGGGGTGATGAAAATGTTTTGGAACTTGAGAAACGCGGTGGTTGCGTAACATCGGGCCTATGCCAAAAGCCACTGGGTTTCACGCGTTAAGATGGTGAATTTCACCTTAACTAGAAACTAAAGAAAAAACGTAGAACATCGTATGGTGAAAGGGACGCTGGATTTGGAATCAGACTTGGGTTTGCGCCTTGGCTCTTCCAGTTTCTCTTTACGTGAATCTGGAGAAGTCATGCAATCTCACTCTGGAACATGCAGTTCCAACCTGCCTCGGGCGGGCTTTTAGCTAACAATTGGCAGACAAATGGAGATAACACAGCCGGATGCTTCCCTATCTGTGCTCACTACTTTCGCACACACTACACACCCATGAATCTATCCTTCTCATTTGCTGGCAGTTGCAGTCACGCCTGTGGGACAAATGCACAGATACTGTGGAAAGGAAGGAATGTGGGAGGAAGCCGAGCACTGCGGAGGTACCCCCGGAGAGACCAGAAGGGTTTGGGTCCTCTGCTGGCCTTCTCACGTTTCTGGGGAGGCGGGAACACACTGTGCGAGTTAAGCAAAGGATCAGGCAGTGGTGGGAGAAAAAGAAGGACGTGGCTCGGCCTCAGTGGGACTGACCGCTGCTGTAACTGAGAGTTGGCAAGCCCTGGGACGTTAGGATCCGCACCCGGTGAGGCGCCCTCAGCCTGGCCTGGGCCGAGTCCACTGTGGCTGACTCAAAGGGCTGCTCATTAGGTTGATTTATTTTGCAATGTACGGACTTGCCCAGTTCCCCAGGCGCGGGGGGCACCACAGTGATAACGATGCAATTCATCAGCCTTTGTGGCATCTTCTCCATGAAGCCGGGCCACGTGGCCACTGACAGGTGACTCTGCCAAAGAAGAGAGAGGCAGGCAAGGGAGATCCTGGTGACCTGGGAGGAGGTGTTCACGCAGGCACACAGGAAACAACCGCAACCGGCTATATCTTCAAGAGCAAGGTCATGGATGAGGTCTTTGTTCAGGAGAAAGAAATCCTTTGTGTATTGGGTCAGCAGAGGTCAGAAAGGCAAATTTGCTCTCTTATTTCCAGTCATGGCAAAATATGTTGTTTGCCACCAGGCAGGTAGTTATTTATTATGTAAATATTTGATTTTGCTCTAAATATTATCTAGATGTGTGTGTATGTGTACAATCATATTAACGTTCACTACAGCTTCACCAGAAGTCCTATCCTGGAATGAACCTAAAGGAGGATAAATGAAAACATTTGGAAACCTTCAACCTTCACCGTGCGTTGTGTGTGCGTGCATGCACGTGCGTGTCACACGTGTGCACGTGAGTTTGTGCCAAGGCCCACTGCTGAGGAAGCACGGAGCCCCGGTGTAGATTTGAGTCTCCAGCTCACCTGCCAGCCGCTCTGGCTCAGAGGATTCACGGTTTCAATTGTTCACAGTGTAGGAAGTTCAGGTAGAAGCACGGAGTGACCCAAGTTAAGCCTCTACTTAAATCACTTCAGTGTCATGGGGTGTCTGTTTCTACCAGAAATGGATCTTGAACTTCTTTGGATTTGCTTTTTTTTTTTTTTTTTTTTTTTTTTTTGTACAAGACATACTTTTCTACCTGAGAAGGAATAAGGACTTTACGAACTTTCCAGAACAGATGAGTGGCATGTAAGTCACCTAGACTATGCAAAGGTGAACTGACATGGAAGGTGTGACAAAGGATTGTCTTCCAAGGTGTCATCACGGCCACCATTGCCCTGTAGCAGTGGTCTGTTGAGTAGCAGGAGCCCAAATACCACAGCCTGAGCAGAAAGTGCTGACGGTCTTCTGCTGTTTGGGAGAAAAGGCCAGCATGTTAAGGCCAGAAGCTGATATGTATATTTTTAAATATGTAAATAACATTTTATTTTATTTTATTTTATTTTATTTTATTTTATTTTATTTTATTTTATTATTTTATTTTATTTTATTTCATTTATTTTATTTTTTTATTTATTTTGTTTTGTTTTATTTTGTTTTGTTTTATTTTGTTTTATTTTATTTCATTTCATTTATTTTATTTTTTTATTTATTTTGTTTTGTTTTATTTTGTTTTGTTTTATTTTGTTTTATTTTATTTCATTTCATTTATTTTATTTTTTTATTTTGTTTTGTTTTATTTTGTTTTGTTTTATTTTGTTTTATTTTATTTTATTTCATTTATTTTATTTTTTTATTTATTTTGTTTTGTTTTGTTTTATTTTATTTATTTTATTTTTAATTTTATTTATTTATTTATTTTATTTTATTTTATTTTATTTATTTTGTTTTGTTTTATTTTGTTTTATTTTGTTTTATTTTATTTTATTTTATTTTATTTTATTTTATTTTATTTTTTAATTTATTCTCAAGTTAGTTAACATACAGTGTAGTCTTGGCTTTGGGGGTAGAATCCAGTGATTCATCTCTTACATACGACACCCAGTGCTCTTCCCAACAAGTGCCCTCCTCAATGCCCGTCACCCATTTTCCCCAACCCCATCAACCCTCAGTTTGTTCTCTGTATGTAAGAGTCACTTAGGGTTTGCCTCCCTCTGTGTTTTTCTTATTTTTCATTCCCTTCCTTTATGATCATCTGGTAAGTTTCTAAAATTCTACATATAAGTGAAATCATGTGATCTCTGTCTTTCTCTGACTGACTTATTTTGCTTAGCATAATACCTTCCAGTTTTATCCTCGTTGTTGCAAATGGCAAGATTTCTTTCTTTTTCATTGCCAAGTATATTCCATTATATCTATATCTATACCTATACCGATACCTATATCTATATATTATCCATTCATCAGTTGATGGCCATTTAGACTCTTTCCATAATTTGGCTATTGTTGATAGGGCTGCTATAAACATTGGGGTGCATGTGCCCTGTATCCTTTGGGGTAAATTCCTAGTAGTGCAATTGCTGGGTCAGAGGGTAATTCTATATTTAATTTTTTGAGGATCCTCCACACCATTTTCCAGAGTGGCTGCGCCAGTTTGCGTTCCCATCCATAGTGCAAGAGGGTTCGTTCCCCTTTCTCCACATCCTTGTCAGCAACTGTTGTTTCTTGAGTTGTTCATTTTAGCCACTCTGACCAGTGTGAGGTAGTATCTGACTGTGGTTTCGATTTGTATTTCCCTGATGATGAGTGACGTTGAGCATCTTTTCATGTGTCTATTTGCCATCTGGATGTCTTCTTTGGAAAAGTGTCTATTCATGTCTTCTGCCCATTTCTTCACTGGATTGTTTGTTTTTTGGGTGTTGAGTTTGCTAAGTTCTTTATAGATTTTGGATATGAACCCTTTATCTGATATGTCATTTGCAAAAATCTTCTCCCATTCTGTCGGTTGCCTTTTAGTTTTGTTGATTGTTTCCTTTGCGGTGCAGAAGTTTTTATCTTGATGAGGTCCCAACAGTTCATTTTTGAGAAGCTGATCGTGATGAGGAGAGGAGACAGATTGGGGACAAGGGGAGGGAGAAAGCAGTAGGGCCACTACCTTGGAAGAGAGACGTGAAAGTCCAGGAAAGGCAAATGGGAAAAATGGTTATTTTTCTCCTGTGAAAGACTTTCCCCCTCTCTGCCTCTCCCAGTGAACATTACAAAAATGTAGAATTATGAAATAGTTTTGAAGGATGAAAAACATGTTTGAGACAAGTTGTTTACCTGGCACAGAAGCCTTAAAAATTAATTTTTAAAAATTGTGCAAGAGGAAGACTTACTTAGAAACATGTTTCCATTCATTATAAGCCACCACAATGACAAACAGCACTGGTACAAAATTCCAGTTGGAGTATGAGAGACACTTCTCACGGAAGGGAGTACTTTTTAGTGTTGACAGTGGCTGCTACGGACCAAGGGCATTAAGGCACTTTATGGCCTATTAATGGCTATCAATCAATCAATCACTTTTCTAGATTAAAGGCATCCTCAATCTAATGTCCTTTCTATTTAAGTCTCTACAGACATGAAGTTATATGGAGAACTACCGTAAGATTAAAAACCATTCACTGATGAATTGGCCACTTAAAGCATTAGTCATCCCTCAAACACCCTTCTGTCTTGACAGTAAAGTCAATTCCGCTGATTGTCAGATGTTGCAAACAGCCAATAAAACAACGTAAATACAGTATCAGCCAGGAGAATATAATCCTTCCCTTGGTAATGACAAAGGCAAGACTCTTCAGTGATCCTGTGGCATCTGTACCCCTATCCAATGATGTTTTTGGCAACAGTACAGTGTCTCAGGGTGAGATTTAGGAGCTTTTCCTACTGATGGGGAAGCTGCTGCTCTGCCCCTGCTCCATAGTCCTGGGCTGTCCCATGCTGTGTAAGTTTCCTGAGTCACATCGGTGTCAACCATGTGATGATAATGCATGTGTACATCTTAGTCCATTTGGGCTGTTTTAACAGAATACCACAGGCTGGGTGATTTATAAAAATGACAGAAATTTATTTCTCGTGGCTCCCGAGGCTGGAAGTCCACAATCAAGGCACCAGAAGATTCCGTGTCTGGTGAGGACCACTTTGTGGTTCATAGATGGTGTCTTCTTACTGTGTCCTCACATAGTGGAAAAGACTAGGAAGCTCTCTGGGGCCTCTTTTATTTTTGAGGGCTCTACCCTCATGACTTAATCACCTACCAAAGGCCACACGTCCTAAGATCATCACATTGGGGTTAGATTTCAGCATATGAATTTTGCAGGGACACAAACATTCAGTCCATAGCAGTGTGAATAGATGACCGGGTCCGTGTATGGGAGAATAAGGCACCTAAAAGGCAGGAATAGTTGAAGTAATACCAGACCTACAGACTGTATCAATTGCAAAATATATCAAAAACAGGGAGAAGAAAAGTGTGTTTGGCTGACCATCGGTATAAGTGCAGAACCATGAACCTCCCATAGCCCAGCTTACATCATGGTGACAACACATGACTGTCGGCCCCATCTACAGAGGCCAAAAAAACAAGCCCTTTTGTTTGGGTATACAGCCTATGGTCTTGTTATAGTCTATCATCTTCAGTCTTTTTTTTTTTTTTTTTTTCCAAAAAGAAGCAAGGAAAGACAAAGCTTGATGTAGTCAAGACACTGCAAGAAAGAGTTAACAGTTAAAAAGTTTGAAAATAGCCAAGTTGTGCAATGAAATGCCTTGGTGGTTAGGAAGGGCCCGGCATCCAACTGGAGCACTTCCATAGGATGCCAGCCTCTTGGTCATCGTGTGTCCGAAGCAGCCAGTTCATTTTGGTCAGAATCCCTTTTGGAGAGCTCCAGCTTCAGTAATAATCTCAGAAGACTTCTGCCGAAGGGCAGAAGAAAGAAAAGGGCCTGTTGAGGCCCTGGAAGAATATCAGAAAATTGTTTGTGCTCCCCAGAATCTTCTCGAATCTAAATCTAAGGCAGAAGTGCAAGACAGAGAAGGCTTTTGATCAAGACAAGACACTGTTCCACCATAATACAATGCAAGCAGGACCTCCGGGCCTTGGTATTGAAAAGTCACATTCAAGGGCAGGGTCTGATCTGGGCCAACACCATCTGGGGTCCAGCCATCATATGATGGAAGGCATCCACTATCTCATTTTTCTTCCTTCTTGCTTGCTCCAAAGACTGGTTTGTAGCAGCTCCACCTCAAACAAATACAAATAACGTGTTTCCTCCTTGCTCCATACCATGGATGATATCACCACAGAAAGTACGATTCTCCTTTTTAACCTTAATATTGGTGTTTGCCTGAGTTCTCCATACTTTTGCCAACTTATCATAAACTGGCAAACCTCACTGTTAGGTTAGATTTCTTAAAGCCCCTCGATATAGAATTCTTTGTAAAGATATTAAATTTGGACATATTCTCCTTAGAGATTAACACACAGAATGGGACCCTTTACAAACAATCCATGTAATGCCTCTTCCTTCTTTCTCTTCTGTCATTGGGTTTTCTCCCTTAAATATGATGCCATATTATAGGCTCCACTTCTCTCTCTCTCTTCTTTGGTTCTGCAAGGGGAAGGGAGGAAAGAGGGTGGAAACTTCTATGCTCATACATTTTTCCGGCTGCACGTGATATATTTTACCTTCCTAAACACGTCAAGATGCTCACTTCATCAATGGGAATAAAAGGCGAGTTGGATCCATTGTAGTATCTCCCCACCTGCTCCCGTCACTTGCCAACCAACAGCCCCGTACAAGATTATCTTTTCATTTCTTTTCATATCTTACGTTTCTCCAAAGGCTCTAACTGAGGATACTGGATGTGATTCATTCAGTAAGGAAAGGAATGGGGATGCTTGATGTTATTCTGGAATATGAGTTTCTCTCATTATAACGTCTTCAAGACATTTCTGCTTCCCAAGTACCTAGCCCAATGCCCGGCACGATTACAGGCTCCCTAAATGACCAATGGATTGAACTGACATCCAAGAAGGTTTTTTTTTCTTTTTTTGGCTAGAAAAACGATGGTGGCTTTTGTTGTAACCAACACCTGGGAAGGGGCATTGGGTTAGTGAGGCCAATCCTTAAACACATTCTAAAAGTAGGTTGGAAATATGTTTTGTTCAGAGATGACAATGTGAGAGAAAGTGCAGTGTCCGTATTAGAAGTTAGCTCACCAAGGGGCACCTGGGTGGCTCAGTCGGTTGAGCGTCCGACCCGACTTCAACTCAGGTCATGACTCACTGTCCGTGAGTTCAAGCCCTGCTTCGGGGCTCTGTGCTGACACCTGGGAGCCTGGAGCCTGCTTCAGTTTCTGTGTCTCCCTCTCTCTCTGCCCCTCCCCCCACTCACAGTCTGTCTGTCTCTCTCTCAAAAATAAATGAACACACACACAAAAAAAGTTAGCTCACCAAGGGGCACATGGGTGGCTCAGTCGGTTGAGCATCCGACTCTTGATTTCGCCTCAGGTCATGATCTCGTGGTTTTGTGGGTTCCCACCCCATGTTGGGCTGTGTGCTGACTTTGCAGAGCCTGCTTGGGATTCTCTCTCTCTCTCTCTCTCTGTCCCTCCCTGCCTCCTGCTCTCTCTGTCTCAAACAAACTTAAAAAAATTGTACAATAAAAAAAAGTTGGCTCATCAAGTAGCCAATGGAAAAGGGGTGCAAGTTCCAGAAAAGAGGAAGGAAATTAATATTTGTTATTGAACACCTGATACGTATCAGAGAGTGTGACCTGCAGAAGTAAAGGTGAGACATGAATTGTTTCATACAATCCCCTATGGGGATTAATTTTATTTCCATTTCACAGAGGAGGAAACTGATGTTCAGAGAAGCTTGTAACTTGCATAGGATTATAGTTAATAAGTGTCAGAACCAGGATTCTTATCCAGGTCTGGCTAACTCGAAAGCCTATGCCTTTCCCCAATGGGGAAATTCTCCTCACCTCTCTAAGTTTAAGAGGAAAAATAAATAAATACATTTAGGAGGATATTAATCCCGCTGGGGACACCTCTCTGATTTTTCCTCCTGTACTCAGCACTCCTGGTCACAGCTCCCACATAGAAACCTACCCTTCAGAACCTTCCACCCTGCAGAAGATTCCACAATGCCAATGTGATTAATGTTAATACTAATAATGGGGTTAGTGGGAGTCTTTTTTTTTTTTTTTAAAGCTCTTGGGAGCTACAGAGCTGGGCGGTTGAATGGGAGACTGGCCCAAAGCAATGTATGGAGGGAAGGAAAGATCACTGCATGAGTGGTAGGAAGGTGTGTGACACAGAATTCAGGCTCCAGAACTTGGGCAAGTCTTCCTTTTGGGAGCTTATGGTTCATAAAGCCAACACAGACTCAAATAGCTCTTGCTGACCACAAAAGGAGGCGAGATTGGAGAAGGATGGACCCAGTCATGACAGGTCTTGCTTCTTCTGGATTGTATACGTTGCATTACCCTGTGGTTTAAATTTCATTGTTAAAAAAGCACCGAGCTCAAGATGTGTAAGTTCTTTTAGCTCACTTTTTGCAAAATTCATCTTTTAAAATGCAATATGTATATATATTGGACTATAGTGAAATAGGAAAGAATTTTGCTTAGTGAGATACGAAGCTCTTCCTGGGCAGATCCAAATGTTGGGGGGAAACATAAGAGAGAAGAAAAATAAGTGGAAATAAACAAAAAAGCAAAATTCTTTTGTGTTGTACCTACCTAAAAGATGACCTAAATGATCCCTGGCATCATTTCTCTCTCTAACCTGTAGACTGGCATAATTAAAAGAAAAAGGATCAAAACTAGGGTCTGGCAAACAGGAAAACATTTCAAATATAGTTTAAACTGTTAAATGCCCTCTGAGTCAAGACTCTGTGTCTCCATCAGACTCAAACGTGGTACACAGGAACGTAGAAGGGCAGCCTTCTAGACACTGATAGAAACATGTTTTTCAGAGGGAAACCCCCAAGAGATGGGAGGAGACTTCTATTTTTTCTTCTCAAATATTTTATTACTGCAAATACCCCTGGATGAAGTGACTCACACTGTAAATACATTGGAGAGACATGAGGTGGTTTAAAGAAATAATTCCCTTTTATATCATGAGACGTGATTAAAAAGGGGAGCTTGCCAGATTTCTGTGTGTATTATGGCGATGATACTTTTGAGTCATGGAAGGAAATTATTTTATGAGGCTTCGTTTAGTTTTACGAGGAAAGTTCACCTCGGAGGAGAAAGTGGGTTTTGAGCTTCATCCTTGGAGCTGGATGGTCCTGGGGTTCTGAGATCCTTAAGGTCTGTGATCTGGACAAGAAAAAGAGTCCACAGTGCTCCACGGTGGTGCGAGGCAGGGGCAGACGTGTGGGGTGCAGCCTGCAGTGTTGGGTGATGTGAATGAGGCCACCTCCTGATGTGGTGCCCGGAGAGATGAACAGGGTCACTCCAGTCCCTTCCCCAGAGCTGCTGCTCTGTGCTTCCCCTCCTCTTGGTGAAGGCCTAAAATCATCTAAAAGCCTAAACAGAAAAAATAAAACAGAGAATCAAACTCTCACTCTACAGAGAGGTGCCTCTGTATGTTCTGTTTGTGAGTAATTCACCAATCAGAGTCGGGCACGCTGGAAATATTGGACATTGCCAGAAATGACGAAAACGGTGGGGAAAAAGTAAAAATAATGAGAATGAAGAGGAATGATTATCAGAACTCCTTCATTGCTGTCCTGTGCCAAAAGCACAGTGAAATAATCAGTTGCGTGCAGATGGCCGTCTTTCCTAGTTTAGAAAGAAGTGTCAGAGCACGTGGTGTGTTTGTTCTCTGCCGGCCTTTTATCAATGTCCTGTATCAACTGTTTACTGGCTCATTCATTCATTCATTCCCCCGTGTGTTCATTCATTCACCTGTTCGTTCATTCGCACATTCGTTCTCTGTGTCCGAATGACAAAAAGATCAATTTG
Organism: Felis catus; assembly: GCF_018350175.1. Classification (NCBI taxonomy): domain Eukaryota; kingdom Metazoa; phylum Chordata; class Mammalia; order Carnivora; family Felidae; genus Felis; species Felis catus. The sequence continues at coordinate 27,263,768 of NC_058380.1, forward strand.
CAACAAACCTGATCCCCCAAATGTTCACATGTTTTCGTTTAGCTTTTGAGTGTAACCATGCATACACTGATTGAGGACCAAGACCTTAGGTAGGCTCTCCTTGCTGGATTCTAATGAATCAATGGCTCATAGCCTTTCTATACGCACATGATGATCATGGGAACAATGACATTTCCAGAGAATCTGGCCCTGTTTTTTTCTTCTTTATGGTCTTGTCAATTTTCTATGCCTTCATCATTATCCATAGTTTAATCCCTTAGGAAAGTGAATGGATAGGGAATAAGAACAAAATGACTGAGGTGGTAAAAAAGAATTACTATGAAAGCACCATATTATCATATATACTGACTACTTATGTTACCTCCTGAGCCTTTTTGTAAAACTTAATTAAAAATTTTTTTCATAATTTATTGTCAAGTTAGCTAACATACAGTGTATACAGTGTGGTCTTGGCTTCAGGAGAAGATTCCTGTGATTCATCACTTACATACAACACCCAGTGCTCAACCCAGCATGTGCTCTCCTCAATGCCCATCACCCATTTTCCCCACCCCCTACCCAACCCCCCACACTCATCAACCCTTGGTTTGTTCTCTTTATTTAAGAGTCTCTTATGGTTTGGGGCGCCTGGGTAGCTCAGTCCATTAAGTGTCCAGCTTTGGCTCAGGTCATGATCTCACAGTTCATGGGTTCAAGCCCTGCGTGGGGCTCTGTGCTGACAGCTGGGAGCCTGGAACCTACTTCGGATTCTGTGTCTCTCTCTGTCTCTGTTCTCCCCGGCTTGTGCTCTCTCAAAAAATAAACATTACAAAAAAAAAATACACACAAAAAAAGAGTCTCTTATGGTTTGCCTCCCTCTCTGTTTGTAACTTATTGTTGCTTCCCTTCCCCTATGGTCTTCCTTTAAGTTTCTCAAATTCCACATATGAACAAAAACATATGATATCTGTTTTTCTCTGACTGACTACCATCCAATTCCATCCACGTTGTTGTAAATGGCAAGATTTCATTCGTTTTCATTGCCAAGTTGTATTCCATTGTATGTATATGCAACATCTTCTTTATCCGTTCATCAGTTGATGGACATTTGGGTTCTCTCCATAATTTGGCTATTGTCAATAACACTGCTTTAAACCTTGGGGTACATGTGCCCCTATGAATGAGCACTCCTGTATCCTTTGGATAAATTCTTAGTGGTGCAATTGCTGGGTCATAGGGTAATTCTCGTTCTAATTTTTTGACGAAACTCCACACTGTTTTCCAGAGTGGCTGCACCAGTTTGCATTCCCACCCACAGTGCAAGAGGGTTCCTCTTTCTCCACATCCTCACCAACATCTGTTGTTTGTTTCCTGAGTTGTTTATTTAAGCCACGCTGGTGTGAAGTGGTATCTCAATGTTGTTTTGATTTGTATTTCCCTGATGATGAGCGATGTTGAGCATCTTTCCATATATCTGTTAGCCATCTGGATGTCTTCTTTGGAAAAGTATTTATTCATGTATTCTGTCCGTTTCTTCACTGGATTATTTGTTTTTTGGGTGTTCAGTTTATGAAGTTCTTTATAGAGTTTTTGATACTCACCCTTTATCTGATATGCCATTTGCAAATATCTTCTCCCATTCCGTCAGTTGTCTTCTGGTTTTATTGATTGCTTCCTTTGTGGTGTAGAAGCTTTTTATCTTGATGAGGTCCCAATAGTTCATTTTTGCTTTTATTTCCCTTGCCTTTAGATACATATCAAGTAAGAAGTTGCTGTGGCCAAGGTCCAAGAGGTTGCTGCCTGTTTTCTCCTCTAGGATTTTGATGGTTTCCTGTCTCACACTTAGGTCTTTCATCCATTTTGAATTTACTTTTGGGTAGGGTGTAAGAAAGGGGTCCAGTTTCATTCTTCTGCATGTTGCTGTCCAGTTCTCCCAGCACCATTTGCTAGAGAGACTGTCTTTTTTTCCATTGGATATTCTTTTCTGCTTTGTCAAAGATAGTTAGTTGGCCATACATTTGTGGGTCCAGTTCTGGGTTCTCTATTCTATTCCATTGGTCTATGTGTCTGTTTTTGTGCCAATACCATACTATCTTGATGATTACAGCTTTGTAGTAGAAGCTTAAGTCCGGGATTGTGATGCCTCCAGCTTTGGTTTTCTTTTGCAACATTACTTTGGCTATTTGGGGTCTTTTGTGGTTCCATACAAATTTTAGGATTATTTGTTCTAGCTTTGAGAAGAATGGTGGTGCACTTTTGATTGGGATTACACTGAATGTGTAGATTGTGTAGGTAATATTGACACTTTAACAATATTTGTTCTTCCAATCCATGAGCATGGAATGTTTTCCCATTTCTTTGTGTCTCCTTCAATTTCTTTCATAAGTTTTCTATAGTTTTCAGCATACAGGTCTTTCACGTCTTTGGTTAGGCTTATTCCTAGGTATTTTATGGTTTTCAGTGCAATTGTAAATGGGAAGAATTTCTTGATTTCTCTTTCTGTTGCTTCGTTATTGGGGTATAGACATGCACCCGATTTCTGTGCCTTGATTTTATATCCTAGACTTCACTGAATTCATGTATCGGTTCTAGCAGTTTTTTGGTGTAGTCTTTTGAATTTCCCATGTAGAGTATCATGGCATCTGTGAAAAGTGAAAGGTTGACTTCTACTTTGCCAATTTGGATGCCTCTTATTTCATTTTGTTGTCTGACTGCTGATGCTAAGACTTGTAACACCATGTTAAACAACAGTGGTGAGAGAGGACATCCCAGCTGTGTTCTTGATCTCAGGGGGAAAGCTCTCAGCTTTTCCCCATTGAGGATGATATTAGCTCTGGGTCTTTCATATATGGCTTTTATGACGTTAAGATATGTTCTTTCTATCCCTATCTTGATGTTTTTATCAAGAAAGGATGCTGCATGTTGTCAAATGCTTTTCCTGCATCTATTGACAGGATCATATGGTTCTTATCCTTTCTTCTGTTAATGTGAAGTATCAAATTGATTAACTTGCGAATATTGAATCAGCTTTGCAGCCAGGAATGAATCCCACTGGATCATCGATCATATACTGTTGAATTCTATTTGCTAGTATCTTGTCGAGAATTTTTGTATCCATGTTCATCAGGGATATTGACCTGTAATTCCCTTTTCTGATGGGGTCTTTGGTTTGGGAATCAAGGTAATGCTAGCTTCATAGAAAAAGTCTGGAAGCTTCCCTTCTGTTTCTACTTTTTGGAACAGCTTGAGAAGAATAGGTATTAACTCTGCTTTAAATGTCTGGTAGAATTCCCCTGGGAAGCCATCTGGCCCAGAGTTCTTATTTGTTGGGAGATTTTTGATAACCAATTCAATTTCTTTGCTGGTCATGTGTTTGTTCAAATTTTCTCTTTCTTCCCTTTTGAGTTTTGGTAATGTGTGGGTGTGTAGGAATTTGTCCATTTCTTCCAGATTGCCCAGTTTGTTGGCATATAATTTTTCATAGTATTCTCTAATAATTGTTTGTATTTCTGTGGTGTTGGTTGTGATCTCTCCTCTTTCATTTGTGATTTTATCTATTTGGGTCCTCTCTCTTTTCTTTTTGAGAAGTCTGGCTAGGGTTTTCTCAATTTTGTTTATTCTTTCAAAAAGTCAGCTCTTAGATCATCGATCTGTTCTGCTGGGGTTTTTTGATTCTATATTGTTTATTTCTGCTCTAATCTTTATTATTTCTCTTCTCTGCTGGATTTGGGCTTTCATTGCTGTTGTGTTTCTAGTCCCTTTAGTTGTGAGTTAGGTTCTATATTTGGGACCTTTTTTGCTTCTTGAGATAGGCCTGCACTGCAACGTATTTTCCTCTTAGGACTGCCTTTGCTGCATCCCAAAGGGTTTGGACTCTTGCGTTTTCATTTTCATTTGCTTCCATATATTTTTTATTTTCTTCTTTAATCTGGTTGACTCATTGCTTCTTTAGGAGGATGTTTTTAACCTCCATGTATTTGGAGGCTTTCCAAATTTTTTCTTGTGGTTGATTTCAAGTTTCATAGCATTGTGATCTGAAAATATGCATGGCATGATCTCAATCCTTTTATATTTGTCAAGGGCTGTTTTGTGACCCAGTATGTGATCTATTTTAGAGAATGCTCCATGCACACTCGAGAAGAATGTGTATTCTGCTGCTTTTGGAGGAAAAGTTCTGAATATATCTGTTAAGTCCATCTATTCCAATGTCATTCAGAACCATTGTTTCCTTATTGATTTTCTGCCTAGATGATCTGTCCACTATTGTAAGTGGAGTATTAAAGTCCTCTACAATCACAGCGTTGTTATCTATACATTTATTTATGCTTGTGGTTAATTGATTTATATATTTGGGTGTTCACATTGGGGGCATAAACATTTACAATTGTTAGCTTGATGGACAGACCCCTTAATTATGATATAATGCCCCTCTTCATCGCTTGTTACAGTCTCTGTTTTAAAATTGAGTTTGTCTGGTAGAAGTGTGGCTATTCCAGCTTTCTTTTGACATCAGTAGCATGATAGATGATTTTCTATCCCCTCACTTTCAATCTGCAGGTGTCCTCAGATCTAAAATGAATCTCTTGTCGGCAGAATATACATGGATCTTGTTTTTTAATGCATTCTGATGCCCTATGTCTTTTGATTTGGGTATTTAGTCCATTTACATTCAGAGTGACTATTGAAAGATATGGGTTTAGCATCATTGTGTTATCCGTAGGTTTCTGGATTTAGCGTTATTGTGTTATCTGTAGGTTTCATGCTTGTGGTGATGTCTCTGGTACTTTGTAGTCTTTGTTGCTTTCCACTCAGAGTCCCCCTTAGGATCTCCTGCAGGGCTCGTTTAATAGTCATGAACTTCTTGAGTTTGTGTTTGTCTGGGAAAGCCTTTATCTCTCCTTCTATTCTGAATGACAGCCTTGCTGAATAAAGGATTCTTGGCTGCATATTTTTCCTATTCAGCAGATTGAATATTTCCTGCCACTCCTTTCTGGCCTGCCAAGTTTCAGTGGACAGGTTGCTACTACCCTTATGTGTCCCTAGCTGCTTTCAGAATTCTCTCTTTATCTTTGTATTTTGCCAGTTTCACTATGATACTTTTGTGGTATTGACCTGTTTTTGTTGATCTTGAAGGGAGTTCTCTGTACCTCCTGGACTTGGATGTCTGCTTCCTTCTCCAGATTAGGAAATTTCTCAGCTATAATTTGTTCAAATAAACGTTCTCCCCTTTTATCTCTCTCTTCTTCTTCTGTAACTCCTACGATATGGATATTATTTTGTTTCACTGAATCGCTTAGGTCTCTAATTCTCCCCTCATGTTCTATTAATTTCCTTTCCCTCTTTTTCTCAACTTCATCATCTTCCATAATTTTATCTTCCATTTTACCTATTCTCTCCACTGCTTCTCCTATCCTTGCTGTTTATTTTGCATCTAGTTTATTTTGCATTTCGCTTACAGCATTTCTTAATTCACTGTGACTATTTCTTAGGCCTTTGATCTGCAAGAATAGATTCTCTGCTGTCTTCTATGCCTTTTTCAAGCCCAGCTATGAGTCTTTGACTATTATTCTAAATTCTCGTTCAGATTCATTGTTTATACCTGTTTTGAGCAATTTTCTGACTGTCATCTCTTCCTGGAATTTCTTTTGGGAGAATTCTTCTGTTTCATCACTTTGGCTAGTTTTCTGCCTTTTTCTGTGTTTTAGTAGCTTGTTATGTGTCTTGGACCTGTGAGTACTACTATATTTTAAAAAAAAATTTTTTTAATGTTTATTTATTTTTCAGACATAGAGAGACAGAGCATGAGTGGAGGAGGGACAGAGAGAGAGGGAGACACAGAATCAGAAGCAGGCTCCAGGCTCTGAGCCATCAGCCCAGAGCCTGACGTGGGGCTCGAACTCACGGACCGCGAGATCGTGACCTGAGCTGAAGTCAGACACTTAACCGACTGAGCCACCCAGGCACCCCGAGTACTACTATATTAAAAAGGTGTCATGCACTGTCCAGTGCCTGACACTTCAGGAAGTGTCTTTGGAGTATGTGTGTGCACTCTGTCGTTGCATCTTTGGCCGCTTTATCTCACTGCTTGTAGTGGTGGATTGGACCTTCCACCAAGTGTGCTTCAATTTGTTTGTTGGAGTAACCTTGGAAAAAAGGAAAAAGGAATGGAGGAAGACACTTTATTCCATAGAAAGAGAGAAATGACAAGGGCAGAAAAAAAGGTCAGGCAGAGAATCAAAGAATCTATAAGGCTTAATCCAGAGAGAGAGAGACAGACGGGAAAATAAAGGAGATACAGAAAATGTGTAAAAAGAAGAGAGTAAAAATGTCTGATTAAACAAACAACCAGAACAAAGAAAGAAAGAAAGAGAAAAGAAAAGAAAAGAAAGAAAATATATAAGGATTGACGAAAAATTGAATCAGACACTAGGATGCTGATTTCAAAGGAGGAAGAAAAAAAAGAAGAGAATAGAAAGAAAAAGAAGGGAAAAGACGAGGAAAGAGAAGAAAAATAGACTAACGTACAAAACCACGGGGCAGTTGTCTGTTGGTATCTAGGATCCGTGGTTGTGCTGGTCTGGAGGGGGGCCGTCTGGTTTGGTTAGTGTCAGTTTCGCTCCAGGAGATAAGCAATTACCAGGCACCCAGGGGCGGGGATGGTGTAAGCGGGTCCTGCCTCCACTGGGGGCCGGTGTGCTGCTCCTGAAGCCCCACTGTGTTGGTGATGGGGCGAAAAATGGCGACACCCCAGTCTCTCCTCCCCGGACAGGGCGTCTCAAACCAGGCTGTTCAGGCTGCCTTCACAGAGTAGAATGGGCAGGCGGCTGGCTTGTCCTGCTCCACAGTCTCCCATGTCTCCCATGCACAGGACTGGGATTCAAAACCCGATTTCTTAAAGGATCCCGCACCCCATAGACCTGGTTCTTGGCTAGCCCCGCTGACAAAAGGCCTCTGGCTGGCACCTGCAGGGTCTTTTTTCCTTGGTTGGGGGCAACATAACTTCTTTCCACAGTGCTCAAGGGAGGCGACTGTTCTATCCCAGTGCACCCCCTGAGATCGCTACCGCGCCCTGGGGTGGCTGCCTTCCAGGCGTGAGCACACGGCCATCTTCAGTGCAGAGAATGTCTTGCACCCCAGATAACTCCAGTCTTTAGTTCCTAAGGCTGTTTGTAAAGTTGAAACTGGCTCTTTCCATATTTCTCGTTCCCCCGTCCATGGTCTGGAGAGGTCTTTCTCTTGTCCAAATACAATCCCACACTTTCACAGCTTCTCTTTCTCTTCCTTTTGTTTTTCCACTGAAGAGGTTCCCTACTCCATGCTTACACCACCCCTTTTATGCCTCCCAATTCGCATACATGCACCTCTGTCCTGCCGAGCTGTCTCTTTCCATCTCTGGAGATTTTTTTTGTCACTCTGCAGCCTGTATTCCTGGTATTCCAAGTGTTCTGACCTCAATACTGCTATGTTTGAGGGAGGAGGGAAATTCCAGTCCCCCTACTTCTCCACCATCTTGACTTCTCTTCTCCTGAGCCTTTATAAATATCTCTATGGGTTACATACATTACCACTATTCTTTTGTGTGTTTCTTCCTCTTATAGCCACCTGATTCGGTAGATATAAGGGACTCACTCGACCAAGGTCACATAACCAGGACATACAGAAGTGGATTTAACTGGTCCCCAAGTCTGTCCAATACCTGAGGATGTCCTGTTATCCTATAGGGACCCTTGGTGATCCCATATAGGGATCAGCCTCTTGGCTTTTCAATTTGCCTTTGCTAAATCCAAAAGTAAAACCAATGTGCTGTGTCCTTTGGTGGAAGAAGGGAACTGGGGGAAGTGTCTCTTCTCATGTCTTTCCATTGGCTGGACCTAAAACTGACGGGAGGCCAGAGGGCTTGATGTGGTCCATTAAAGTCAAGGAGGAGGGGGGCAGAGAGAGGATGTGGAAGACAAAGGAAGAATTCTATCACCTGGGTGCTTAAAGAAAGTTGATTATATAGAGCTGAGTAGATGCCTTCATAGCTTTCCAAGTTTCTTCTATATTTGTGGTGATTTTCTAATTTTGTGTATTTGTTTTCTCCTCTTAAAAAAAATACTTGCTTACCTAATGATTTCCTTCCTCCCTTCCTTCCTCCCTCCCTTTCTTCCTTTTCATTTTTTCTTGATTAAAGAACTAGATCTTCATGTTATTAATTAGCTCATCTTTTCTGTTTGGTAATTTACTGATGTTTGCTTTTACCTTATTTAGTCCCCAGTCTGATATGTATATATATATATATATATATGTGTGTGTGTGTGTGTGTGTGTGTGTGTATTTTATTTATTATTTTTTTTTAAGTTTTAAAATGTTATTTAAATCCAAGTTCGTTAACATATAGTGTAATAATGATTTCAGAAGTAGGATTCAGTGATTCATCACTTACATATAACACCCAGTGCTCATCCCAACAAATGCTCTCCTACTTGGGAAAACCCATCCCCCATTTAGCCCATCCCCCCACCCACCTCCCCTCCAGCAACCTTCAGTTCGTTTTCTGTATTTAAGAGTCTCTTATGGTTTGCCTCCCTCTCTGTTCTTATCTGACTTTTCCTTCCCTTCCCTTTTGTTCATCTGTTTCCCGATCCGATATTTAAATTTATTTCTACCAATTCATTTTTTTTTGTTATCCATAATGCTTTTTAAATACTTATTTATGTTTCTTCTTGCCTGCTTCCTATTTTGATTTACCAAGTTTTCTTTATATTTCTGCCTTCTAATTGGAGGTTATTCTTTCTTGCTCTAGTCCTTAGTGGTTACCTTTGCATTTAAAATCTTTTCTCTAGTTTTTAATAAAATTTTTTTCTGGAATAATTTTAGATTTACATAAAAGTTACAAGTGTAAAATAGAGAATTTTTTTTATAACCCTCACTCAGTTTTCCCTGTTAACATCTTATAAGCCATGGCACATTAGTTAAAATTAAAAAAAAACCCAAAGCAACAGGGATGCATTACTATTAACTAAACTCTAGATTTTAATTGGATTTTACCAGTTTTTCCACTTACGTACTTTTTGTTTGTTTGTTTCGAGATCCAATCCAGAGTAACACATTGCATTAAGCACCCTTAGATTTTTAATATGCATCTTTGACCTAACAAGATTTAACAAGATCTTGACAAGATCTATTGTGCGCATCATCTTTTTGAACAAATCTATGAACACATTTACCCTGGTTCACGTGTGATTTTTGTCAAGCATTTTCAATCCATTTGGGTTTAAACTATCCTAAATTAGTCATTATTATTATTACTATTAATTTCACAGCCAACATTTGCTTACACTTACCTAAATTTTAAACAACTGTTTAGCTGATCTTCACCCCTTGTATTTGCACTCTTCCTTTGGCTTAACTTTCTTTTTAAAAAAAAAAAATTAGATATTTGTTTATTTTTGAGAGAGAGAGAGAGAGAGAGAGCGCGTGCACGCAGGGGAAGGGCAGAGACAGAGGGAGACACAGAATCCAAAGCAGGCTCCCGGCTCTGGGCTGTCAACACAGAGCCCAACGGGGAGCTTGAACTCAAGAATCACGAGACCATGACCTGAGCTGATGTTGGTCACTTATCCAACTGAGCCACCCAGGTGCCCCTCAACTTTCCTTCTCACTGAAGTACATCCTTTTGAATCTTTTCGAGTGGGAATCTGTGAATTATAAATCATGTTGGCATTTATTTGCCTAAAATATCTTTAATTTGTGTACTGTTGATTACAGAATAAAGTATAGAAGTTTATGTGAGTATAGAATTTTAGGTTGAACATTTTCATCCCTTGGGATTTTCACAACATTCCACTGTCTTCTGGTCTCCACTATAGCTACTGAGTTATGTTAAATTTTGTTTCTCTCTCTCTTTTTTTTAAAAGGAATTTCTCTTCAGCATTCATGTTTTGCAGTTTCAATATGCTATTCTTGTTGTGGGTTTATTTTTATTCATTCTGCATGGGATTCACACTCATTAAATCTGAACATTCATGTCTTTCATCTATTTGAGCAAATTCTGAGACACTTCTTCTTGGAATATTGCTTCTACTCCAACTAGACATATGTTTGACCCTCTCATTATATCATCCATGGTTTCTTAATGTTTCATATTTTCTACCTTGTTACTTTTCTGTGCTATATTTGATCCCTTTTTTTCAAATCTAACTTGGGTGATTTGCTGTTTCATTGCCCGTTCACTTTTTAATTTTCATGAAAATATTTTCCATTTGTAGAGGTTTTGATTCATTCCTTTTCAAATCTGCTGGTTCATTTTTTCATAGAGTCCAATTTTTTCCCTTATATTTCTAATACTTAAAGAAATGCTTTTATACTTTAAGCATACTTGCTTTATAGTTTCTCTTACATTGTCTTTCTATTATCTCAAGTTCTTGATGAATTAATCATCTGTTGTACTCGCTGACTTTTACTCACAGTGGATTGTTTTCTTAAGCATTTTATAATTATTAATGGGAAATTACTTTAAGAAGAGCTTTTGCTTTGTATTTACTTGTTAATTTCTTGACTTTGGCCTGGGGTTTCTGAAAGCCTGTGCGTAGCTCCAATAAAAATTTATGGCAGTGTAAGACACAGGCACAGAGATTTTTTTTTTTTTGCCCATCCAGAGCCATTGTAGACGGAGGCTTCCTGGTAATTTTGCTGAACCAATGGGGTCATTGAAATTCATTAATCTGACTTCTGGATGGTTTTTAACGTCAACTCCCCAAATTTAGCATCCCAAGACCTCATATGCTATTGCTGTACATTTTTTAAAAACATAGTACCAGTCCAGGATACCTTGGCTCAGGACTCTGCCTTCTTGTCCCCTTTCTCCTGTGGGACATTGCTTGACTCTTAATATTTTCATTCTCCTAGTTCCCTCACCCAGGCTGGAAAGTAAGCTCCTTCACCATCTTGCACAATTCTAGACCAGTGGGGCCCAGTTTGTAGTGCCTGGTACATAAAAATAAAGAAGCAATCCTGTTGAATAAGTACGTGAGTGAATCTATGTGAGCTGCGGTGCCAAACTACTTGTATAAAGAGGAATGAAACAGTTCTCATCCTCAAGGCCAGGGATGAGACTTGGACAACTAGTGTAAATCCAAAAGGATGCTATCATGGAGGGGCAGGCAAAGTATCATCAGTGTAGATAAAAGGCTTCTTGGAGAAGGTGGCACTTGTGTGGACCCTTGAAGGATGAGTAGAATTTCATTTGGTGGTAGAATGGAAGAAAGAGCATGGCAGGCAAGGAAGAAGGCAGGAGCAAATGCATGGGTGAATGGCTTGCTCTGAAGACTATAGGTTACTTTCTTTGGCTGACCTGCACCTTGTGGCAGCTATGGGAATGCCCATGGAAATGCCCCTTGAAGACCTCCAAATCCAGGGGTTGACCAAGGATCCCAGCTGCTGCCCTCTGAGAAGTCCATAAACCAATCCACACTGGGTTTCATCAAGGCCAAATGCATTTCCCATCGGCTGTTCTCAGCCAGTGGCTGAGTGAGGCAGGGATACAAAGATGGGTCCATTCCTGGAAGCCATGGAAGTCCTTTGTTGGCTAAATTCCCCTCGATGTGGGCTGACATCACTCCCTGATGGCCTTGATGCAACTTTCTTAATTCTCGATCAGTCTTGGATGCTTCTACTTGACATTTCTTTCCTCTCCCCTTCACTGTGTGTGTGTGTGTGTATGTGTGTGTATGTCAAACCTTCATTAAACTCTGACAGTTCTTCCTGCTTTCTCCAGCTACTGCCCCATTTTTCTCTTCCACAGGTATTAGCCCTAGTTGAATCTACGCATTTTTTAAAAAAAATTTAAATTTATTTTTTAAATTTACATCCAAGTTAGCATATAGTGCAATAATGATTTCAGGAGTAGATTCCTTAATGCCCCTTACCCATTTAGCCCATCCCCCCCCCCACAACCCCCCTCCAGTAACCCTCTGTTTGTTCTCTGTATTTAAGAGTCTCTTATGTTTTGTCCCCCTCCCTGTTTTTATATGATTTTTGCTTCCCTTCCCTTGTGTTCATCTGTTCTGTGTCTTAAAGTCCTCATATGAGTGAAGTCATATGATACTTGTCTTTCTCTGACTAATTTCGCTTAGCATAATACCCTCCAGTTCCATCCACATAGTTGCAAATGGCAAGTGAATCTATGCATTGTGAATCTCATCATGATGCCTACTTCTTGGCCAACCCAGATTAACACGTGTATCTTCCTTTTCTTTCTTTAATTTTTTAAATGTTTATTTTTGAGAGAGAGAGAGAGAGAGAGAGAGAGAGAGAGAGAGAGCATGAGTGGGGGAGGAGCAGAGAGAGAGGGAGACACAGAATCCAAAGCAGGTTCCAGGCTCTGAGCTGTTAGCACAGAGCCCCACGCGGGGCTCGAACCCATGAACCACGAGATCATGACCTGAGCCGAAGTCGGACGCTTAACCAACTGAGCCACCCAGGCGCCCCTACCAAGTGTATCTTCTGAAGGGAGAGTACATAAAAAGAGATTGGATGGATCCATCTTGTCACGGGCTTTTGATGACACTCTCAGGTTTGGGACTTTGGCAGACAGTTTGCCAGTGAAGATTTTAGAGGAGGGAAAAGTGAGATCTTGCTTGTATTTAAAGAAGGTGATTAGGGTGGAAGAAGAAAGATTGGAGTTTTGAGAAAGTCATTGCAAAAGCCTGGATGGGACAAGGCGGGGTTGAAGCCACGTGGGAACAGTGGAGTTGGTGAGCTGGCCTCATAGTTCCCACAGAAGAAAGCATGGGACTCTCCTGTGAAATTTTACCTTCTTCCAGCTTTTCAGAAAAGAAAAAAAAAAAGTCTTGCACAAATGAGTTTGAAAAGACCCTATGTGGGAAACATTAGCAGAAAAAAAAAAAAAATCAATCTGGGCCCATCCATTGTCATTTCCAGGCATAGCTTCCCCACAGAATATGGCAGAAAAGCACCCAAGGAATTATAAGGGTTTATTCTTCTGTCACCGGCCTCCTTCTTTCTCAAGGAGCGACCGGAAAGAAAATGGATGCCTTCCACCTCCTTGTGACTTTATCTGTCCAGGGTCTCTGGGGAGCCAATGAGAAAACAAACCCCAGAAAGGCCCCTCGTGTCGTGTGGGGTGGTGTGAGGCGTTGCCGTGAGGGATTTGAAAGTAGAAGCAGGGCCCCGGGGACCGCCTGCACTAACCGGACGTGGGGGTGCAGAGGAGAGGGCCAAGACGGGAATTCGACAAGGAATGTGGGCCAAGCGGGCTCCAGTCCCGACTTCCAGTGCAGCTGTTCCCTTTTATACCCAGACCAGAGCAGAAGAATGGTGCCCTGGAAAACAGAAGGGCACAAGGGTCCTTGAGAAGCCCCTGGCAGTGGGAAATGCAAGAGCTGCCATGCCCTCAGCTAAACTGTCAACCTTTGAAACTTGTGGCTGAACAGGCAGAAGGGAGGCAGATCAGGTGCCCGGAGGGAGAGCTGGCACGGTCACCTCCAGACACCATTCTGGAGTGAGGCATTAGCAGCTTCCTCTCTGAACAAACAGGAAGCTTATTAAAAATGCCATTGTCCCTTCCCGCCTGTGTTGACAGGACTGTTAAATGACCAAGTCCAGGGAGCTCTGCCAAGTCCAGAGACCCAGGGAGCGTGCAGCTGTCGGTGCCACCTGTGTCCTTCTGAGTCCAGCTAAGAGTTTCCTTTTCAGGGCACCCACGTTGTGGAGTGCCGGGTCCTGTGGCCTCAAGGCAAGGCCAAGGTATTGAAGGAGGAGAGAGGGAGGGAGGGGCCGTTCCGGGGTTGCGGGGGGGGGGGGGGAGACCCCGGGGGCCAGCACGCACCTCCTTCCGCTTCTCCCCGTGTCAGCAGCAATCAGGAACTCGTCGCTGTGCGTCACCTCCAGCCTCTGAAACGTTCTGGCTGGGAATCAGATCCAGCGTGGAACACCTGCCCTCCACTGCGGTACCACGAACACAATGCACCGCATGCCACTTGGCAGCAGGGAGAAAAGAGGCCTATTAACGTCCCTGACGTTATTAACAAGGGCAGTTCTGTGGTTGTTGGCGCGCGCGCGCTCTCTCACGCACACGCGCACGCGCACGCACGCGCAGACACACAGACGCACACTTCCCCAGGCCCTTAGCTACTTCACTGTCAATCAAGTACTGAATAAGAGATAGCCCTCTCCTGGGGGGCCGTGGCCCTCTTGGATAGCAGGTGTGTAGGTACGGGTGCGTGTGGCAGGGGTGTGTGCACGGGTGTGGGTGTGGGCAAGGGGGAGTGGGGGGGGGTAGGCGCTGGTGTCTGATGGCCATGGACGGACCCAGGGTCACCTGCGCAGGTGGGAGGTGTGGGGATTGCTGAGGCCGAGGGGACGCGTGTCCCCTGTGTAGCCCTCTCAGGCCAGCGTCGCCTGTGCCGGAGGGTAAAAGGAGGGGTGGCGGGGTGGAGCGGGTGCCAGACCTCGTGGGTGGCATGTTGGCTTGACCACGCTCCCCTGGCCGCAGGACGACGTCCACCCCTGGCACTGTCACCGTCGCCCCCTGGCCGTGTCCGCGCCACGCCTGGCGGGCTGGCTTGCCCCCGCTCCGCTGGTGGCGGGTGGCTCCCTGCCAAGCCCGCCTGCCCGCCCTCCCCCCCCCCCCCACCGGCCCCCTGCAGGCCTGGCGCCCCAGACAGTGGGGCTCTGTGAGTCGCTCTCCTGGGGGCAGCTGGATGTTTTTCTATAGAGGGGACTCGTCATTAGAGGACCCGGAGGCTGAGGGGTGGCACCTTGGGCTGTTTTCCTTTCTCTTTGGCCCCATTTACTGATGGTCTCGGAAGGAGCGCGGCGCGGGGCCGCAGTTCACTTGTCGCGGTGAAGGCAGCTTGACAGCTGCATAAATCACGCCGAGATACCACTAATAGGTTGCTGCCCGCGACTGTACCGGACCACCCAGGCGCAACGCGAGGCCCTCGGAGCCCAGCCGCACGCAGACAGTAATGCGGATCGCTTAACCCTTTGTCCCCCGCCCCCGCGCTGGGCGCGGCGCTCCCGACTCCCGTCCCCTCTCCCCCCCACCCCATCCCCACCCCAGACCGCGCCGGCGGGGCGGGTCTCTCCAGCTTTCCGCGGAGCTGGTGCTCCCAGCGGGTGATGAAAGGAAAAAGGCCTCGCCGCAGGGGGCTTTGGCAGAGGTGGGATGGCATTGGCGGGGGCAGGGAGCGAAGGGCAGCGAGGTAGCCGCGGAGCAGGTAGGCAGAGCGCGGGGGCAGAGCGCACAGGATTCTGGCCCCTGCACCTTCAACTCCTACTTCTTGGCCACAGGCGTCGGGTCCGTGCTGTCTAGTGACAGGCATGCCAGGCCCCTGTCCTACGTGCAGGAGGGAAGAAGCCTGCAGTGAAGTTGCAAGGAGAGAAGCATGCCCCGTGTCGCAAGCGTTAACTACGCATGCTCACACTGTGCGAGGTGCCAGGGACACCAAAGAGAACGAGACCGTATCCCTGCTCTCTGGAGCTCATGGTCCTGGACAATCCGATGTGACAAGGCCTTCCTCGGCTGGCCCTCCCATGAGCATCTGTTCTCAGCTCCTGCAACTGTCCCCTTGCTGATTCTCCTGCAGCCTGGCTAGTCCCCATCTGCTTCAGCCCCTCAAGCTGTTCCCCCTGCGGGGCTTTTGCCTTATTTGCGGTTTCTGTTCTTAGGGGATCTAAGAAAGGGTGTGGCTCCCTCCTTCACCCTTCAAGCAGATTGGGCAGATGCCCTATTCTCAGGGAAGCCTTTCCTAAACACTGAGTTAGCACCTAGCAGGTTAACTACCTGCACCCCCCACTCCTCCCCCCCCCCCCCCCGCCCCGCACCATTTTTTTTTTTTTGAGCACCAGAGGGGTCACAAGTGATAGAGGGAGAGAGAGAGGAGAGAGAAGTGGAGCTCACCCAAGAGGGGTTCCTGCTCACCTGATTTGAAACTGGAACAAACCATGAGATCATGACCTGAGCGGAAGTCAGGTGCTTAACATGTTTAACGGACTGAGCCACCCAGGCACTCTCCCCTGCCTCACTTTTTAAATAGCACTTAATCACTTTCAAATACACCGTATAATTTCCTTCCTTCTTTCTTTTTAATTTTTTTTAATTGTGTGTCTTCCCCTACTAGTGTGATCGTTTTTTGAGGATAAGAACTTTCATTTGTTTTGCTCACTGGGTGATTAGATTTGCTATCCTGGGTGATTAGAATATTGTTTCAACATAGTAGATGTTCAATAACTATTCGTTGAGTGATTGAATGCTCTAACAGAGGACAGCACAATGAATCACAGAGACTTGGGTGAAACTGGGTGTATTAGCTTATAGGGGTTGGGGAAGGGATCAGTCTTCCTGTCAGAGAAGTTGGAAGTCATGAAGGAATCAAGAAGGCTCACTTCCACTTTGTCACTGCTAGGCATCACATCATCGCCTCCGAGAAATATTCATTTTCCTAAAGGACAGTCAAGTATATCTGTGCTAGGCTGAGTAACGGTCCCCAAAGATGTCCATGCACAAATCCTTGGAACCTTGGTAAAGAGGACTTTGCAGGTGTGATTAAATCAAGGATCCTGAGATGGGGAGATTATTTTGGCTTATCTGGGTGGGCCCAATGCCATCCATCACAAGTGTTCTTATAAGAGGGAGACAAGATGATCAGAAAGAGAGAAAGAGATACAACCATGCAAGCTGAAGGTGGAGCCATGTTGGGCCAGAATCCAAGGAATGCAGGATGCTTCTAGAAACCAGAAAAGACAAGAAAATGGAATATCCCCTAGAACCTCCAGAAGGAATTCAGGTCCGCCGACACCTTGCTTGTAGCCCAATCAGACTGGTTTTGGAGTTCTGACCCTCAGAACTTTCAGATAATAAATTTGTGCTATTTTAAGCCATGAGGTTTGTGGCAATTGGTTATACCGTCAATAGGAAACTAACAAATACCCCTTTTAAAAATTGTGAGCACTTGTTTCCCTCAGTCCTAACCTTGTTTTGAGCTTCTGCTCTGCTGACCTCACTCCTGGAGGTGAGCTCTACTCATACATCTTTTTTAAAAAAAAAAATTTTTTTTCAACGTTTATTTATTTTTGGGACAGAGAGAGACAGAGCATGAACGGGGGAGGGGCAGAGAGAGAGGGAGACACAGAATCAGAAACAGGCTCCAGGCTCTGAGCCATCAGCCCAGAGCCTGACGCGGGGCTCGAACTCACGGACCGCGAGATCGTGACCTGGCTGAAGTTGGATGCTTAACCGACTGTGCCACCCAGGCGCCCTACTCATCTTTTTTTTTGGCATGCGACCTTCTCAAAACGGACCTCATCTGAGAGTTCTTCGTCCAATTCTTAAGTGATTTGCATGTTTTTTTTTTCAAAAGGGAGTTTTCCTCATCTCTTTCTTATTGAAGTGAGTGTGCACAATCCACTTTTTCCCCTATGTATTTATTTGTAAGTGCTTCCGAACCTTCTTGAGGGACTCTCTCAGCAAATCCCAAAGGGCTGTGCTGGGGTTTCTGGCATGGGCTGGCCCTTCCATGTCTGAACTGTCTCTGCTGGGATCGATACTCGACTTTATTTCATTCCCCCCCCCAGACCTGAAGTCCAGTAATAGCGCTTTGGTCTGTGTCCCTGCTGTACCAGTCTGTGCCACCATCAAATGAGGGGTGGGCCAGGGCAGGAGAATTCTGGTCATTTGTCTGAGCAGAGATATCTGATGACAGCTTCCTCTTGGCACTCCTCCTCCCTCTTTCTGTTGCTATCATCAGGTATCACTGGATGAAAGGGTCTTGGTTAAAGACATTACCCAAAGAATAGGGCAGAGAATTCTTTTCTTAAATGATCTCCTTCGGTTTTTCCATGAACACAATTAACTGGAGCATGTCTCCCGAATGGTCACTTATTTGCGCATTCAGCATGCTTTTGTTGAATACTTACCATGCACAATGCTCTCTGCATACCAAGAAAGAATAGGCAGAAACCACTCCAAGTTCCGTGCAGATGAAATTACTTCTACAGCGTTTACAGAACTGAATGTAGCCATTAAGAAAATATCGGTAAAGGGGCGACTGAGTGGCTCAGTTGGTTGAGCATCTGACTTTGACCCAGGTCATAATCTCATGGCTCATGGGCTCGATCCCTTCGACGAGCGCTGTGCTGACAGCTCAGGGCCTGGAGCCTGCTTTGGATTCTGCGTCACCCTCTCTCTCTGCCCCTCCCCACCTCGCGCTCTCTCTCTCTCTCTCTCTCTCAAAAATAAATAAACATTAAAAAATTAAAACAAAAGAAAATATCAGTAGAGCTCAGGGGATGAATTTGCTTTGTTCTTTGGAATAAGTTGGAGGTCAACCCCTTTTCTTTCTAGGCTTTATCTTCCAGAAGATGGGACTGCAGGTTGAGTGACAATCAGGATATTAAAAGAGCAAGAAATAGGGCACTAGCAGTAGAAATCGATGATGTTACTTACAGGCTGAAAACCGGGGGCTGGAAATCTGTGTCTTTATCTTCGATCTGCGTTTGCAGGTATTGGTCACTTGAAATGTGGTTGGGACAACGGAAGGCTGGCTTTTTAATTCTATGTAAGTTTAAACTTAAAGAGTTAACTCGGTTATTGGGAAGCCCTTAAGTATGTTCAGAACAAGTTGGGTACGTGAATCTCCATTTTCAAATGCAAATTTTATGAAATCAAAATATACATAAAGTATTTCTGGTAAAAGTTAGCATCTAAGTTGAGATGTGCCAGATTTTGAAGCCTCGGTTTAAGAAAAAATATAAAGTATTTCATTCGTAACTTTAATTGCATGTTGAAATGATAGTATTTTGGAGATACTGGGCTTCAGTAAAATCTTTTTTTTTAATGTTTATTTATTATTGAGAGAGAGAGAGAGACAGAGCATGAGCGGGGAAGAGGCAGAGAGAGAGAGGGAGACACAGAATCCAAAGCAGGTTCCAGGCTCTGAGCTGTCACCACAAAGCCCGACGCAGGGCTCGAACTCACGAACTGTGAGATCATGCCCTGAGCCGAAGTCGGACGCTCAACCGACTGAGCCACCCAGGTGCCCCTTCAGTAAAATCTTTTATTAACATTAATTTCACCTGCTTCTTTTTACTTTTCTTTGACATGATCATTGAAAGATCATTGTTATCCTTCCGAAAGACTTCTTAAGCAAGATTGGAAATATTTGATCGCTCTTCACGATAATGTCTCCCAGTTTTTAACAGAGTTAAGAGTATAATCATTTTTGAATCTTTAATTCAAACAGTAATATTTGAATCCTTGCTGCTGTTTCCCTGTGGATTTTATGCTGTAGAGTAGATTAAAGAGAAAAGATACATGTTAGCCATACACACTCACAGAATGTGAAACAAAGCATGGTAGAAAGCCAGTAATCAAGAGTAAAACTGCCAAGGCAGGCAAGCGAATGGTCACAGAAGCACCCGGAC
The DNA here is from genome assembly GCF_018350175.1 of Felis catus. Classification (NCBI taxonomy): domain Eukaryota; kingdom Metazoa; phylum Chordata; class Mammalia; order Carnivora; family Felidae; genus Felis; species Felis catus. The sequence continues at coordinate 27,283,175 of NC_058380.1, forward strand.
GGATGCTCAGCTCCTTACTGGCTTTGAACTGAGTGTCTCTTCCACCAGCATCCAGTTGATACATGCAGTAAGCTCGTCTCCTACCCCTTCACATGCTTCCTCCTTTACCCTCAGCTTACTTGGGAACTTTAACCACCCCTTCGCTCCTCCATTTTCTCAGAAAAGATGTCCTTTCTCATTTATGATTTATATTTATTTATATGTGTTCTTGGGACTTTTCTGCCTAAACACAGCAACAACAACTCAGGTGTTATTGTAGTTGCCTTTATCATAAGAATGCTGTGTCTCTCCAGTCTGCTACACACACACACACACACACACACACACACACACACACACGTGTGTGTGTGTGTGTATATGTGTGTGCAAGTGCACGGGAGCCCTGTGGTAGTATGGTGCAATCTTCATATTTATCATGGTGTTCTCACAAAAGCTACACATGATCCCTGTGCTGGCTTTAGCCCCGATGCTTTCAGAGTGTATACACATATTAAAAGAATAAATTAATGAGCATGAGAGACTCCATTATTTGGAGTCTATTCCTCCCTCCCCGCTTCCTCCCTTCCTCCCTTCCTCCCTTCCTCCCTCCCTTCCTTCTTTCCTTCCTTCTTCCTTCCTTCCTTCTTCCTTCCTTCCTTCCTTCCTTCCTTCCTTCCTTCCTTCCTTCCTTCCTTCCTTCCTCCTTCCCTCTTCCTTCCTTCCTTCCTCCCTCCCTTCCTTCCTCCTTTCCCTTCTTCCTTCCTTCCCTCTTCCTCCCTCCCTCCCTCCCTCCCTCCCTTCCCTCTTCCTTCCTCCCTCCCTCCCTTCCTTCCTTCTTCCCTCCCTCCCTCCCTCCCTCCCTTCCTTCCTCCCTCCCTTCCTTCCTTTCTTCTTCCTTCCCTCTTCCTTCCTTCCTTCCTTCCTTCCTTCCTCCCTTCCTTCCTTCCTCCTTCCCTTCTTCCCTCTTCCTTCCTCCCTCCCTCCCTTCCTTCCTCCTTCCCTTTCTTCCTTCCTTCCTTCCTTCCCTCTTCCTCCCTCCCTCCCTCCCTCCCTCCCTCCCTCCCTTCCCTCTTCCTTCCTTCCTTCCTTCCTCCCTCCCTCCCTCCCTTCCTCCCTCTCTCCCTTCCTTCCTTCTTCCCTTCCTTCCTTCCTTCCTTCCTTCCTCCCTCCCTCCCTCCCTTCCTTCCTTTCTTCTTCCTTCCCTCTTCCTTCCTTCCTTCCTTCCTTCCTTCCTTCCTTCCTTCCTCCCTTCCTTCCTCCTTCCCTTCTTCCCTCTTCCTTCCTCCCTTTCTCCCTCTTTCTTTTCTTTTCTTTCTTTCCTTCTTTCTACCAATATATATATAATATATATATATCCCAAATATTGCAGCATGAGATACACTTACACTAAAAAATGATTAGTTATTTATCTAAAATTCAAATTAACTGACCAACCTATAGCTTATCTGGCAACCCTATATGTTTAGGATCTGTTGAGCTGGAGAATTGCAAGGTTTGCCAGATTTAGCAAGTAAAAGTAGGACATCCAAACATGTGATATTTTGGCCACACTCATACTGAAAAATTATTTGTTGCTTATTTGACATTCACATTTAACTAGACGTCCTGAATTTTCTATGGCAACCCTAATTCTTGAAGAAGTGGTTTCCTCTGTAGGAGAGTGGGCTACCCGTGGAGGTATCAGGGGTGGGAATTAATGTTCTTGTCTAAAGTTCTGGTAATGTATCGTCTTAGAAAAGACCAGAAGCCTGAGGACGTCCTGGAGTAGGATGGTTTCTGTTCGAAGCTCTGGTAAGGGGTTCAGGCTGGCTGCCCGATTTATGGAGGGCGTGGGACTTGCACAGCTTCGGTGCAGTGTTACTATTTAAATCTAATTCGGGTCGACGTTTATGCTTTTGGAATAAAGCCATCCTCTTCCACCTGCTCAACCCTGCCTTGCATTCTGGTGTTGACTTATTAAGTAGAGCCCAAACCATTTCATCGTGAAGGAAGATCTGTAGATCAGAGTGTCTGAACCAAACAGGAATTGAAACAAGAGTGGGGAAGAGAGGGAGGAAACTGTTTATGTCTGTGACATCTTTTTTCCAATTGTTAGTTAATCATTTGGGGCCATTAACAGTAAGACCGAAAAAAGTAAAAAGACAGAGGAGGGGACAGACCTGGGCTCTACACGGCCTTTAGCCATTCGCTTTCGGGCTTACTTTCCTTCATTTAAACTTTGTTTACCCTCCCCCACCGGACTCACTAGCAAAAATACTTTTAAAAGAACGTTAACAGGCGGAGGCTCAAGGATCTTGTTTTCTTTTAATTCTTTTTGATTTATGTTCCTTTGTCTCCAAAACTCCCGTAATCTCCCACCTCTTCACATCCAGTTCCCTGCTGACAGCCCTGAGGCAGCCAGCCACCCCCCACCCCCTCGGCTTTGAGATAAACCATCCCGGGCTGGATCATTAACTACACAAACTTTCTCTCCTGAGCCTTCTCTTAAATGTTGGGAACTCGAGAATGCCTTCCTTGGAAATGAAGGAAAGCAAACATCCCAGGTTGTGTCCTCAGAAGCCTGTAACCAGAGCTTTTTATTAACTCTGGTGGGAGTCGGGCTTTGATCTGAACTGGTCCGGGAACTCCTTTATTGCAGCTGACATTTATTGAGCGGCTACTATGTGCCACTGGCCGGGGTGGCAGGGGAAGCGAGGACAAATATGATGGGGTCAGGCCTACAGGAGCTTGCTTGTAAAATAGTTGGGGGCAGTTATACTGGTCCTCCAAGACCCTTCGGTTCACTGGGTCAGAAACCCTGCTGAACACCGCCAAGCAGCCTAACTCTCTAGCACGGCACATTAAAAAAAAAAAAATACATTTAAACACTTACTTTTGTGATGACTAGTGCCTTGCTCCCTCACTGGCTTCTCAGCATTGTGAGCTGGCAGAGGGGAGGGGCTGTATGTGTTTTGATTTCTGTTTTGCTTTCAGCCTCCAGGAAATATCAGCCAAATGAAGGAAGGAGGGAATGCATCACAAGACCAGACAATTGCGCCCATTCGTTGCAAATGAAGAGCGCTGTGAGCAAGGAAGGCAGCTGCTCATTCGGGAAAAGCTTTGCCTTCGATGATGAGATGATGATGTGGTGAAGGAGGGAGTGTGATAAGGGACCAGGCTGCGGAGGGCTGATGCTAGAAGTGGACCCCGGGTATCCTGATGGCAGAGACTATAGAGCTCTGGTCTCCACACCGTCTGAAGGTCTTTGTTCCAAGTCGCGTCTAGTGCTCTGCGACTCTAACGTCTTTCTTCTTCACTGATGTGTAGTTAGTTTCCTGCTAACCTGAATAAAAGGTGACCCCTTTCTTTCTGGCCGTTGTATCTCTCAGCTCTGTTCGCTCCACCATGGTAGAGAGAAGCTCTCAGTAGACCCACTAAGCGCTTCATGCATACTCTTGAGACATTTATTTTCCATGAATTGTAAAGTGCCTGGTGCAGAGTAAATGCTACGTAGTTGTTTGTTATGGTTCTTATTAAGTAATAAAAGGGGAAGGGAGGCATGGATTTTTCAACCTTCCGTAATAGGGCAGACACTCAGCTTGGTGATTCATTATTTTTTTTATTAAAAAAATTTTTTAAATGTCTATTTATTTTTGATAGAGAGGGAGAGAGACAGAACATGAGCGGGGGAGGGTCAGAGAGAGGGGGAGACACAGAATCTGAAGCAGGCTCCAGGCTCTGAGCTGTCAGCACAGAGCCTGACGCGGGGCTCGAACCCACAGACCGTGAGATCATGAGCTGAGCCGAAGTCGGACGCTCAACTGACTGAGCCACCCGGGCGCCCCTCAGCCTGGTGATTTAAATGCATTTTATTTTATGATCCTCAAAACAACACCCCATGGTTGGTATTTTAAATCTCACTTTAGGCCTAGGGAAACTGAGGCTCTGATAGGCCGAGTGAATTGTCTTATGCCACATGGGTTGGTCTGTGATCTGGGCGCTATCATGCTTCAAAGCCTGGGCTCAGTCAATTAGTACCATTTGGTACCCACTGAGTGAGATCCTCCCCGCTGTGCTTTTGGCTCCGTCACTCATGGACCATATCTGGTCGGTTTCTCCTACATTGGATACTTGCGCAGGCCACCGAAGCTTTGCCTGTGCTGTTCTCTAGGCCTGGAAAGCCCTCTGTTCACTTCTTTAGCTACTTAGCCTCCACGTGGCTTCTGGTTTTAGCTCAAGCATCATCTCCTCTGGGAATCCTTCCAAGACCATCCCCCTGCCCCTTTTTCAATCTGAGGGAGGTCTTCCTCCATGGTGCTGTTTGAGGCTCCTCTCCTCCACCCTCTGTAAACACTCTGAGCCCCTCTATGTAATTACTAATGGTCTCTTTTACTAGGCTGTAAGCTCTTTTTGTCCATTTCCCAATCCTAAGTATGGTCCTGGGGCATAGCAGTACTTAATACATACATGCCGGTTAGATGGGATTGGCGTGGCTGGGGAGATATCTCTGGAAAGAGATACCTGTTGGAAAGGGGTAGGGTCTGGAGATGCTGAATGTACTGAGGACTCACACTTCAGGTCGTTGCAACAGGAACACACGGGAGAGCTTGGAATGGGAGGTGACGGGAGGAACGTGGGGATTCCAGTCCAGCCGCGTGGATTGGAAGGAGGGGAGAGGAGGCACCAGGACAGTAAGGAGATTTCTCAAATAAGAATAGACTTCAGGTGATGAGGTTGGCCATAGGAAGGGACAAGAAGATTCGAGATGGGGACGGGATAAAGAGAAAATCGATAAGGGTCAAGAGAAGACTCAAACTGTTCCCTTGCTTTCGATCAAGCTGGATGTTAGAATGCACGAGTCAAGGCAAGACGGGAAATAAAAGTTGAAGACCAGGCCCAGGGCCACTGGGTTCTCCAGGTTCTCCTCCTTCTATGAGGCAGGTAGGAGCCAGAACCAGGCCAGCTGCTAGAGGTCTGAGGCTTTGGGGCAAACCCACCTTTTGTGTTCAGGTCTGAGCCTTAGAAACGTGACCCAGACACCAGCCTCAGAAAGACCTTTAAAATAAAGGGCTTTGGGGTGTGGCGCCTGGGTGGCTCAGTCCCTTGAGCGTCCGACTTTTGATATTGGCTCAGGTCATGATTTCCAGGGTTGCGGGATTGAGCCCCGCCTTGTGCTCTGCACTGAGTGTGGAACCTGCTTAATATTCTCTCTCCCTCTCCCTCTCTCTCTCTCTCTCTCTCTCTCTCTCTCTCTCTCTCTCACTTGTGTGTGTGCTCTCTTTCTAAAAATAAATGAATAAATAAATAAATAAAGGGAGATTTTTTTTTTCCTTTAGGTAAGAAGCCTTTACTTTTTTCCTTCTAGGATATGAACTAGTCACAGAGTTTCACGGGGCTTATCCAGCCACCTGGGAGAAATGTTTGGGCCACATGGGTTACAGCTAAATATACAGTGGTGGTAGCTGAGGGCTTGGATTCTGCCTGCTGAAAGAAACAACATGTAGTTGTTAATTGATATGTGGTAACTTTTAAAAAGAATTCGCATGGCGCCCCAGGGTGGCTCAGTCGCGTAAGCAGCTGACTCTTCATTTTGGCTCATGTCACGATCTCGCGGTTCATGAGTTCAAGCTCAGGCTCTGCAGTGACACTGTGGAACCTGCTTGGGGTTCTGTCTCTCAGTCTCTCTCTCCCTCTGCCCCTTTTGTGCTTGTGTGAGCACACGTGCTCTCTCTCCCTCGCTCTCTTTCTCTCAAAATAAATCAATCATAAAAGAGAATTAGCATGAATATTTTTTTGCTGTCCAAATTAATATGCATTCATTGCAGAAAATTTGAAAATGGGATCCACCATGAAGAAGATGAAATCACCAGTAATCCAAAGGCCCAGCGATGATCGTAACCAATGTTGATGGGTCGGGGTGCAAACTTCACCCACTTGGGGGCTATTCTCATAGGCAGTCATTGCGCAACCTTCAAACTGTTGATGTGATTCAGGGAGAAGTTCTGGGAAGGATGCATTATGAAGGCAAAAGGAAAATTCTGCTATGGGTGGAATGGAATAACATTTGTTGACAAGATGGATGCTGGGTTTTTGGTGATCGCTATCACGCGACAAAGGTTTGGTAAGTCTTCAGTGTTTTTTCCCTGGTGTGACAGGATTTTTCCATGTTGGCGACTGAGCGTATTAAAAACAAGGACTTTATTTTAACTTCACCTTAACAGACAGACATTCCTCTTGCTCAAAACACTTCCATGTACTCTTCCAAGGTGGTGTTGTAAAAAGCCACTGTTAGTCTCACCAATCTGTGTATCAGTTATCTGTTGCTGTGTAACAAGTTAGCCCCGAACTTGGAGGCTTAAAACAACACTTACCATCTCACATTTTCTGTGGGGCACGGATCTGGGAGCAGCTTGTCCCAGTCATTCTGGTTCAGGGTCCCTTGTGAGGTTGTAGTCAAACTACTGGCCAGGGCAGATCTTCTCTTCAAGGGAGAAGTATCAAGGAATCTGTGTACATGGTTAAAACCATCATGATTTATACAGCTATATTGCTGACTTCTACTCCTCTGACTTCTTCGCTATAATGTAATATGTAAATTATGTAATACATATAATGTTTATGTAATATTTTAACACATATATTAACACAATATATAAATTAACATATACATATAATATACAGTATTCTATATAATATAAAGAATTATATATTAATGTATAATAATCATACGTAAATCTAAAATAATATGTGACTACATTTCCCAGGGGAGAAAATCAAAATATAGGTGACCAGACTCCCCTTTGATCCCTCTCCTGACATAATTCTCATCAGCTCAGAAACTCTGAGCTAAACAGTACTCTGAGGCCTCTGTATCCCTTTCTAGATGTTTCCCTATGCACTTGTACTTTCTATGCAGAAAATATTCTGCGCTTTGTGTCATATAGCCTGGGTATTCTCTACCTTGTCTTTTCCACTTAACAATACACTTTGAATCCACCTTTTTTGTTTAAACTAGTTACAAACTATTCCAAAGTAGAGATGGGTCACAATCCACGCAGCCGTTCCTCCAGTGCTGAGCACACATGTTGTTTCACACGACAGATGACAAGCCCTGTATATGTCTCTTCAGGCACATGTGCTAGACGTTCCCAAAGATGGGTACCAAAAAGTAGAATTACCAGGTCAAGTTTTTTTTATTTTTTGAAAGAGAGTGTAAGTGGGGAAGGGGCAGAGAGAGAAGGGGACGGAGGATCTGAAGCGGGCTCTGTGCTGACAGGCTGACAAGCGAGCCCAACGTGGGGCTCGAACTCATGAACTGTGAGATCATGACCTGAGCTGGAGTTGGATGCTCAACTGACTTAGCCATCCTGGTGCCCCTAGGTCAACTTTTATCATTAATGCCACAAAATGACTAGAAGGAAATTGAAAGGCAGATTTGGTTCCATTCAACTTTTTATTTTCCAGAAAATGTCACCTTTTCCTTTCATCTTTCCTCAGCTTCTCCCGGCCAGCTGGTTAGCTGCACGGTCCCGAGACCACCAGGAGACATGCAGAGATGGCAGATGCCATGCTTCATGGGAAGAGAAGATGGACTGTGGTGACAGACCATATAGCTGTCCCCTCTTCTCGTGCCATCCTTCCCTGTGTCCCTGCCTTTGTGTAATCCCGCCCCCCTCCGCATAACTAATAAAATATGCCACTCTGTGATTATTTAAGCAAGACTCCCACCTTGCTAGTGGATTTACCCATAGTCTCTCTCCCCTTGTTGGCCAAGGGAACCGATGGATCCTAGAGTTGAAAGGAATCAAACACTATCTGCAACCAGGTAAGTGAGGAAGCAGATACTTTCCTGGGTTAGCCTCTGATGAGAACCCAGCTCTGTCCAACATACTGGCCACAGCCTTGGGAGACTCTGGGCAGAAGACCCGGCTAAGCAGTGCTTGGACTCCTGGCCCACAGAAAATATGGGACCATAAGTGTCTGTTTTGTTCAGCCACTGAGTTTGTGGTAATTTGTAGGAATAGATAACAAATACACATGGTTCTACTGAGATTTTCTTTTTTAAAAAAAAATACGTACCTTTAATAAATACCTTTCTACTGTTGACCTTGCCTCTTTATTTTTTTTAACATTTTTATTTATGTTTTTTGAGAGAGAGAGAGAGAGAGAGCGAGCATGAGCTGGGGAGGGGCAGAGAGGGAGTGGGAGACACAGAATCCGAAGGAGGCTCCAGGCTCCTAGCTGTCAGCACAGAGCCTGACGCAGGGCTCGAACCCATGGACCGTGAGGTTATGACCTGAACCGAAGTTGGATGCTTAACTGACTGCGCCACCCAGGTGCCCCTGACCTTGCCTCTTTAAATCACACATTTTATTTAAATGGTTAGTAGTTGCACCAATCAGCTATTGCTGTATGAAAAATACCACAAACTTCACTGTTTTCTTGCTCATGTATCTGTAGATGAGCTAGGAAGCCAGGACTGATTAATCTTGGCTGGGCCCCAAGCTCCCTGTTGGTTACAGGTCTGCTCCATGAATTTCTCCTCCTCCTTGGATCAGTGGGTAACTGAGGCTTGTTCTTCTCATAATGACAGCCAGGGGTGGAAGGGGGCAAGCCCAACCATGAAAGCACATCTCAAGTCTTGCTTGAGTCAGAAGCATTAACATCTCACCATCCAAAGCCAAGTCCCTTGGCCAAATCCAAAGTCAAGGCACAGAAAAGTACCCTCTTCCAACCCCAGGGCCATGACAAAGACGCATAACACAACCTGGGGAGGGAGCAGGTTGGGGAGATACTAGAACCAGGAAGTCAGTCTTTCAGTGAAAAAAGCACTTGACTGGGAGTCCAGAAATTGGGATTTTTTTCTTGCCCTTTGATGCAACTTTTAGCAAATACATTAATCTCTCCAGGTGTATTATGTTCTTATCTGGAATATGGGAGGCTATACTAATTTCACTACGATCTTAAAAATAATTACTGAGTATCTTGTATGAGCAAAGTACTACTTGGTGTGGTAGAAAATAGAAAATGAGAATAAACTTGCCGTTGAGAGGAAGGATTTGTGGAAATAAAACCCATCCAAATGAGGACAAACTGAGGCCACTTATCCAGAGCGTACTCTAGCAAGGGAGCTGGCCACCATCACCTGCATTTGTAGACTCAAAGGCAGGAAGGTGAGTGGAGAGGCTTTATGATGAAAAAAGGACAAAGCTTCAGGAATGCTCTGATGGGAAGCTGTCGGCATGGGGAAGCCACAGGCAGGCTGACTGGAAGCTGGGCATCCTATGTGATTGGTTTGGGGAACATATTTGGCTTTCTCTGTTTGGTCCTGATTTGGAAACGGAGGCACAAATTAAGGAAGCTAACGGTTATTGACCAAGTTCTGACCACTCTGGGCCGATTGCCGGGGAGGCTGTGGGCCAGAGTTCTTTCGTTATGTATGATCTAGCCATCGTCTGTTTGTATACTTATATCCTGAGGTTTAAGACAGTGCAATAGTTTTTTTTTTTTTTTTCTTCTCACTGTTGCGTGGGTCAGAAGCTCAAAGTCAGTTTCGCCAGGTTGAAATCAAGGTGTCTGAGGAGCCATGCTCCCTCTGGAAGCTGTAGAGGAGAACCTGTCCTTTGCCTCATCCAGTTCCTGGTGGCTGCAGGCACTCCCTGGCTTGTGGTCCCATCACTCCAACCTCTGCCTCTGTGGTCACACTGCCTCTTCCTCTCCTGCGTCTAATCTCCCTTTGTCTCTCTCTTATAAGGGTGTTTGTAACGGCATTTAGGGCCTGTCTTGGTATGCTCAGGCTGCTGTAACAAAATGCCACAGACTGGGGGCATGAGCAAGAGATATTTATTTCTCATAGCTCTGGATACTGGGAGGTCCAAGATCAGGGTGGCCAGCATGGTCGGGTTCCTGGTGAGGGCTCTACTTGTGGCTTGCAGATGGCTGCCTTCTGGCTATAGCCTCCCCTGAGAGAGAATGAGCCCTGTTCTCTTTCTCTTCTAATAAAGACAGTAGTCTCACCATGAGGTCCCACCCTCATGGCCTCATCTAAACTGCAAAACCCCCAAAGGCCCCATCTCCTAATACCATCACATTAGGAGGTAAGGTTTCACCATGAGAATTTTGGGCAGGGCGCCTGGGTGGCTCTGTCAGCTAAGTGTCCAGCTTTTGATTTCAGCTCAGGTCGTGATCTCATGGTTCATGGGATCAAGCCCCACGTGCTTTCCCATGCTGAGCATGAAGCCAGCTTAGGATTCTCTCTCTCCTTCTCCTTCTTCCCCTTTCCCCCACTTGCACACACACACACACACACACACACACACACACACACACATTCTCTCTCTCTCTGTCTCTCAAAATAAATAATAAATAAACTAAAAAAAAAAAAGAATTTGGGGGAGATGCAAATATTCAGCCCATAGCAGGGCCTACTGGATAATCCAGGGATTATCTCAAGATCTTTAACTTAATCACATTTGTAAAACCTTTACCACGTAGGGTCACACTCATTGGTCCTAGCGATTAGAACATGAGCATATCTCTGGAAGCCATTATCAGCCTACCACAGTGTCCTTAAGCCCTAGTCCAGTGGTTCTCAAATGTGGTTCCGGGACCAGCAGGATCTGTATCCTCAGGAAGCTGGTGACAAATGCAAATTCTTGGAAGTCCCAGACCTATTCAGTCAGGAACTCTAGGAGTGGGGCTCAGCAACTGGTGTTTGCAAAAGCCCCTCCAGGGATTCAGACGTGTACTGCAGTTCGATCACCATTGTCCTCAGCCAGGGTTCTTTCCTCTGCACTGCGGTGCCCGTGTAAAGTATCCTCTTACAAATATTTTTGTTCCAAATGCATTCAGAGACCCCTAGATTATCTTCCCAACTCAGTCTCTACTTCTCCACCATCTCTGATGGATGGGTAGGTGCCTGGACTATTTTGCTTAGAAGAAATAGTACCATGATTGATTAGCAAGGTCTGTCACTGCAAGAGAGGGACAGTGCTGTCAACCGCTTCAGCCCTCCTTAGCTCTGGGGAGCGGGGGAGGGCAATGCTCGATTGGAAAAAAAAAAAATGACACGCTTTCACATTCTCTTTATGACAACATTGCAGAGGGAGACGCTTAAGTTGTCCTTGGTTTGTACTGTTTTATATCGTATTTGCAACCTTTGTAACGTTCGCAGAGATCTTATTTTGTATTAACCACAAATGTCTACATGAGGAAAATCAAAGCAAAACAAAACAACAGAAAGAATTTACTGTTTGCTTGGGTTTTAAGCCGATGCTGCAAATGGCCCACGTTGATGGAAAGCTCTGTATTTGTACTTGGCAACTGGACCCGGAGGGCCCGGGCTAGACTCGTATTCCCTTCCCAGGGCGCTCGCCCCGGGCCCTCCTCCACGCCCGCAGAGGGCTCTGTGGTTACTTTTCATAAGCTGCCATAATTTTCAAAGCCCACAGGGCTCATAATCAGATTTGGGAAAACTGCTCTATTTGTAAGCATCTGAGGCTGGCTTTCACGGGGTTGCTTCCCGAAGGGAGCGATGAGTGACAGCAAAGACATCCTTTTTTCCCCCCACTCGGGGAAAATCCTTTGTTGAGCAGATCTTTATTGGCTGCAGAGGAAGTTGACTCAGCTTCTGATCGCGCTGGCCTGATTCCGCAGCGACACCAGCCTCGCACCCGACCCAACTGACTGCCCAGAGGGACGAGGCTAGGGCGGGCGCGGGGCCGTGTTTAGGTTCCAGGCAGATCCTGTTCTCCCCAGGCCCCTGGATTTTGCCCTCCCACCTAAACCTCGGAGCCCACGTGGGAGCTGTTTTCAGCTAGGGTTCTAGCAAGATGCGTCTTGCGGCAGGGACCAGGCCTGTCCTCCAGGGAAAGAGCTGGGGCCGCCCCTTCGCTTTCTTGCCACCCCTTCTCCTCCGTCTCCAGAAAAGCCCCACCCGTGGGAAATGGAGATTCTAAATCACACCCAGTTTCTCAGTGTCGATCAAATGAGTCTTTGGCAAGGCTCCTCTCCTGGACTCCTTCCCTGTTCACAGTGTGCGCTTCCTTAGGCTTCTTCAAGGACAATATTTTTCACTCTGATCCCTGAGCTTATTGCTTAACTATTGTTTTCACTCTTGCTCTGGAGGACTTCTCCCTCAATTTCCAACGTCACGTCCCTTGAGTCTTATCAAGTAGCATGCTTTCACAAAACAGGACAATTCTCCTGACCCATCGTTTATATTTTATGAGAAAATACAGTTGACCCTTGAACAACACGGGTTTGAACTGCATGGATCCACTTATATGTGGATTTTTAAATGTTTTTATTTATTTTTGAGAGAGGGAGAGAGAGAGCGTGCGCATGAGTGGGGGAAGGGCAGAGAGAGAGAGGCACACACAGAATCTGAAGCAGGCTGCAGGCTCCAGGCTCTGAGCTGTCAGCACAGAGCAAGACTTGGGGCTCGAACTCCTGAATGGGGAGATCATGACCCGAGCAGATGTCAGATACTTAACCGGCTGAGCCACCCAGGCGCCCCTATCTATATGTGGGTTTTTTTTTTTTTAAATACATACAGTACAGTACTGTAAATGTCTTTTCTCTTCCTTAGGATTTTCTTAATAACATTTTCTTTTCTCTAGCTTACTTTATTGTACGAATTCGCTGTCTAATACGTATAATACCCCAAATATGTGTTAATTGACCATTTATGTTGTCGGTAAGGCTTCCAGTCAACAGTAGGCTCTCAGTAGTTAAGGTTTTCAGGACTCAGAAATTATATGCAGGGGCTCCTGGTTGGCTCAGTCGGCTGAGCATCTGACTTCGGCTCAGGTCATGATCTCACGGTTTGTGGGTTCGAGCCCTGCACTGGGCTCTCTGTGGTCAGCACAGAGCCCGCTGCAGACCTTCTGCCCCTCCCCCAACTCTCAAAACCACAGAAACATTTTTTTAAAAAAGAAGTTAGATGCAGATTTTTGACTGCAGTGTTACGGGAGGTGGTTCAGTGTCCCTAACTCCCACATTGCGCAAGGATCAGCTGTAATCATATTCATTACAACTAACATTTATTGAGCACTGACTACATGCCTCACATTCTTCTGAGAGTTTTCCATTTGGTAATGCCTTGCTCCTTGGCAGTGAAACCGTGTGTGGTAGTTATAAACTGCAATTTAAATACGAGGATGCGAAGTCTCAGAGAGGTTAAGTAACTTGCCCAAGGTCACATGAAATGCTTCATTTTTCCCATTTGGCTCAGCACTTTGGTGTCAGTGCATCATAGTTTTTGGCAAAAAAGATCCTACTGCTAACAGTCTATTTAGGAGTAGATCAATCTTTGGCCACGAACGAAAGAAAGCTTTCTCATAGTAATATTTACTGCTAGCTGGGCCTTGTGGGTTTTGAACCGTTGGGCCTTGTTAAATATTAAGCTCCAAACAACTGAGTTTTTTGGCCAGTGAAGGGCCACGTATTTGCAAAAAGGAAAGCAAGGTATCTTTACCCCCAACTAGTATGGCTTTCATCAGCTAAATCCTATTTCTTGTTTCATGGCTCAAGAATGCAAATAACATTTTTCCCTGACTGACACAGCTTCTCCAAACTCACCCCTCCCCCTTCCTTCTGGGCAGAGACCGTTTTTAACCACCTTTCTGCTCTCTTGGCATTGACAGTGGTTCTAATGCTGGTTTCTTTGCATTGGTCCCTGGTGCATGCTTCTCTAATAGAGGCAAATACATGTCTTTTTTATTTTTTTTAGAGAGAGAGAGAGAGAGAGTGTGTGTGTGTAAGCAGGGGAGAGGGGCAGAGGGAGAGAGAGAGAGAATCTTAAGTAGGCTCCATGCTGACTCGAGGCTTGATCCCACTACCCGGGAATCATGATCTAGAAGCCAAAATCAAGAGTTGGATGCTCAACTGACTGAGCCATCCAGGTTCCCCAATGGCAAATAAAGGCCTTAATAATCAGTGTTTTTTTTGAAGTTTTTATTTAAGTGTTTAGAATCTTAGAGACTCAACTCACCAATAAAATGCAGGATGCATTTTTGTCTCAAATGTACTTCTAGACTCGAAGATTGTTTCTTTTTTATTTAGAGAGAAAACAAGTCGCCATATTGAGATCATTCCAGTAACTTTCTATGAGCTGTGGCTACTGGATGTTACGTTGTGTTCACTTCTTTCTTTTCGGCCTTAAAATGCAGGGGTGTCACCGAGAGGAGTGTGACTCACCTTCCCTGGGGGAAGGTATTGTGGCTGTCCCGGTCCCTCGCTTACCTCGCAGATGTTTGCGAGATCATAGGCAGTGCTGAGCCTGTGGGAATGCGCTCCCCGTGGGTTGTAATTCTAGAGGTGCAAATGCAGTTGCACGCTCTATTATGCCATCATTCGACATGTTTCTGACTACAGGAAGGAAACCAGAGAGAACTAATAATCATTCCCTGTTCAGGGGATGGTGCTGGATGTGGGATTCTAGTCAACAGGTGTGGGAACATCTGGAGCTACCCAGCAGTGCCTTCTGGAATAGGGCTTTACAAGCATAATTAATTCCACTTCCAACTGATTCAACTGTATTGACAGAAAAGAACTAGATCAGAGGAACAAAGTACTGAATGTAGCCCATTGCCCTTGGTTAATTCTGTAACTGGAAATCTTGCTTTGTAAGGGGTACCTCTACACTTAGCAATTTACCAAGCATCATTTTTTTGGTTCAAGTTTTATTTTGTCACTTTTCATAATTTTCTCATTCATTTTCATTGCCTTGTCAATTTCTTAAGTTTTTATGGAAAAAATTAGGTATAGTTTTAAAAATTCTTGCTTGAGTTTAAGGAGACGAAGTTTATTCTTTTTATTCCTTAGTGACCAAAACAGTGAAGAACACAGTAATTTTTTGTAAATTTTTTAATGCTTTATTTTATTTTTGAGACAGAGGATGAATGCGGGAGGGGCAGAGAGAGAGAGGGAGACACAGAATCCGAAGCAGGCTCTAGGCTCCGACCGTGAGATCATGACCTGAGCCGAAGTCAGATGCTTAACTGACTGAGCCACCCAGGCACCCCAAGAACACAGTATTTTTCCCAAGTAGCCTGTCCATGAAAAGTAGGACATGATATAGAGTCTGTATCATCAGGCATCTAAACTGGAAGGCAGGAGTGACCAGCAGATCAATGAACTGTGTTTGCCTTTAATTTTTTCTTTTTTCTCTTTAGAAAGATCTAATTGCTAAGTTGCTTCAAGTCCAATATACTTCCACAGGGAACAGAAATAAAAAGCATTCTCATTCATCCCTGCTTCCCGAATGAGCGGTGCTTGACTGGAACCCTTTATTTCAAAGGTTGGATGTTGTAATTTCTTGACCTGGTGAGGAATTATTATAAATCTTGGGTTTGAATTCTAGGTCCAAGTACGTGAGTTTTGGTTGTAACAGGGCACTTGTCAGTCATAATGCCTCCATGTGGCTGATTCCAACAGCTCTTGTCTTTCCTCTCCCCCAATATACAAATGCTTGCTTTTCAATTAGAACTTGATTTAGCTCCAGAATGTTACCAAAATAAACTCACTCTTAGTGAACTCCTAGGAAAATATTGCCCAGGTGCTGTGGCTAGCAGGGGTCGTGATCTTTAGCCTTGTCTCCTGCTTATCCTCTCTCCAATTCTCAAGAAAGGCCTCTCTAAATGAATCGATGGCCTTTAAGTGTCCTTAGGAATTTGAACAGATTGAAACTGCCTGAAGCCATGGAGTTGACTGAATGGCTTTAAAAAATAGACATTTCAAAGAGCAGGGGAGAAAGCAGAGAAGGGGACCCTCCTTCAGAATGGCCCCCCAGTTTTCTTGGTTAACAATAGGCAATAGACATGTATTCCAAAGCTAGTAATGCTCAGGAATTAGTTTGACAGCCTACAGCAGATGCTACTAATGTGTGTGTGTGTATGTGTGTGTGTGTGTGTGTGTGTGTGTGTATTGGGAGGGGTAGCAATCTGTCAGCTAAAAACATTTTATATATATGAAAGCATACACCTCTGTATATGCATTACATGTATTTGTATATTATATTCATGTTCTATTATACCAATACATGAAGTACACTGAAACACGTATACAAATAGAATATTTAAAAGGATGAAGTAAAAGGGGTATCTGGGTGGCTCAGTCAGTTAAGCGTCCAACTCTTGATTTCAGCTCAGGTCATGATCTCACAGTTCGTGAGATCGAGCCCCGCATTGGGCTCTATACTGACAGTGCAGAGTCTGCTTGGGATTCTCTCTCTCCCACTCTCTCCCCTTCCCCTGTTTGCATCCTCTCTCTCTCGAAATAAATAAATATTAGATAAATAAAGAAAAGGATGAAGTGAGAAAAAAAAACTGACTAGCTGTTCTCATATTTTCTTACTACATGCTGTTGCACACCCCTGGGGCATGCTCACCTTACTTTGGGGTCTGCTTCTCTGGAGAACACAGTGACATATATCACCCTTGAATAACTCACGGTCTAGCTATGGAGAGTGTTGTGGAAACTAACCCCTGTGTGGAGCAGAAGGGGCCTTGAACTAGGAGCAGGTACACAGGGGCTGGGCCCTGTCTTTCCAAATAGCTCAGAGCTGCTGTTTCACTTCCTCGGTCTTCTGCTTTGTCACATGAACACGAAAAGGGCTGAATTTACTTCATTCACCCTGGCTCTCTGGAAAAATGACTAAGGTCTGGGGAAGCTGGAGAAGGTGCCGGAGAGATGTTAAAAATGGGTGGGACTCAGACAATCGGATGGAAGAAAGGTGGGGATTCCTCTTGGGGGGTGAAGACAGCTCCAGCAAAAGGCTGATGCAGGGATGGGAAACCGTGAAGCAGAAAAGTTGGGGTTTGGTGGGCAATGTCTTCGGGCAGGCAAGGAATGGCACTCCTGATTTTGGAGTCCTCAAAGGAAAGCAGAGAAGTTCAGCTTGCTGCTATAGATGAAAGTAAGTCACTTGAGTAAGAGGTTAATTGTGATTTTTTGTAGTTTTTTTTTTTTTTAAGGAACATAGGGTACGTAGGATGAACTGAAAGGAGGTAAAAAATCTAGAATTCATGTTGTGGCCTGGAAGGCTGGTGCGTTTGTTCACTTATTCAATCAATCAAGCTTTCGGTCACTGGCCACTGATTATGGTATGCTTACTATATGTGAGGTTAACAGATTTGACCAAGAGTCATGCTCTTGGCTTTCATGAGCTTTTAGAATTGAGTGAAGAAGACACATATTAAACAAACAGACCTTTTTTTAGTTAGAAAGTGTGACGAACACTCTAAAGATGAAAACGTTGCTCATGAGGACAAGAATAAATCTGTGACAATTCATGGAAAGGGAGAGAAACAGTGTTTTTAACAGAGATAGGAGAGGAACACTAACACGGTTTGAAGGCAGATGGAGAGGAAAGAAGGAGGTATTAGAAGAATCCAAGATGACCCCAAGGTATCTAGTCTGGAAGATAAGGTTCTGTTACATCGCCCACATTCTGGATTTTGATGATTGTATCCTCTGGTGTTATTTTCCATGTCCTCCTAGCCCCTGTATTTCCTGTAGGCTGTCAGTATGATACGGAGCTTGATTAGATTCAGGTTCAATTTCATGGCTAGCATATTCTGTCCATCCTAGCACCTCGGCTCAGAAGGTGATGGATACTCTTTGATGGTCGTTCTTATGTTTGTGATGTTAATGTTGGTTAGTGGCTTTGGGTGCTGTCAGCCTGATTTCACCCATTATACTGTTTCTTACCCACCTTTCCCTTGATGTTTTAAGCAGTCACTGATGATCACTAAGGGCTATCCAATGGTGATTTTCTGATTCATTTATTGGTTACGGTTCCCTTGTCAACTCTTTGGTTGTCCCCACAATCAGATTAAGTGAAAAAGCTAGAATGAATATTTTGATAATTTCTCTTTATTTACCAATTTTCACAAGGAGTTGGTTCCCTAACATCCTCCAGAGGTGACCAATGTTTGCTGTTTACTATTTATAGCATCATGAAGAATTTATTGTTATTATTTTTTTTTGGACAGAGAAAGAGAGAACGAGAGCATGAAAATGGGGGAGAGGGGTACAGAAGGAGAGAGAGAGAGAGAATCTGAGCTTCATGCTCTGCGTGGATCCTGACACGGGGCCCAATCTGACAACCCCGGGATCATGACCTGAACTGAAATCAAGAGTCAGACACTCAACTGACTGAGCCACCCAGGTGCTCCAAGGATTTCTGAGATTTTTAGCATAATTGATCTGTTTCAATTCATTGCAGTGGTAGGGAAGGAAAAAAAAAAACCCCAAACAAACCTTTTCTTCAATCCTCTTAGGTTGAATGACTGGGGCCTGTGAATCAAACTGATAAAAGGCAGATTAATGGAAGAGAAGATTTATGTGTATGCACACAGAGGCCTCAAAGAAAAGGAAGAGAAGATTTAAAGAGGGAGTTAGACCATGGGCTTATATATCATTTTAACAAAGAGCAATAAATTTGTGGGTAAGTGACAAGACAAAGGAAAAGGCTTGAGCTCATAGGGTAGTAAATTGTGGAAAGGTAAATATTGAGAGAAGTGAACAGAAGATAAGGATTATTTTAGTAAGAGTTTCTGTGTAGGTCCATTTCGCCAGCATCTCTAACTCTGGTGATCAAGGTTGTTCTTGCCTTCCTGGTATGACAGAAGGGGACACTTTCAGGAAGGAAAAGAACATATTTGGCATGTTGGAGAAAAAGAATTATGGTTTAGGGCTTTTTTAAAAACAATTTTCAAAAATATTCCTTAATAGAGCGCCTCGGTGGCTCAGTCGGTTAAGTGTCTGACTCTGAATTTGGGCTCAGGTCATGGTCTCTCAGTTTGTGAGTTCAAGCCCCGTGTCAGGCTCTGCGCGGACAGCGGCAGCCTGCTTGGGATTCTCTCTCTTTCTGCCCCTCCCCTGCTCGTGCTCGCTCTCTCTTTCAAAATAAATAAATAAACTTCAAAAATCCCCACCCCGCCAAATATTCCTTAAAAATGTTATAATGCCTTTTTCTCCATTAAAAAATCATACAATTATGGAAACTCTGAAAGAGCACAAGACTCCCGAGTGTTGGAAAAACAGGGTTGCTGGTTCCACCAAGATTAGTGCTAGCCCACACAGACGCCAACCAGGGACTTCTCAGGGGATTTGACCCTGTGCAATTGTGGGAGCTGGCGAAATGGTCTCTGTGTCTGGTGTTGGAGCTGATGTTGGAGAAGATGGAAGGGAAGGTGGATGGAAGGTGGGGGAGGGGTGGAGAGACAAGCTGGGACCATAAGCAGGAGTTAGAAACCATGAGAATGGACTAGAACGCTTAGTCTCTCGCCACTTCCACCTTCAGTGAGGTGGATGATCTGGAGCAAAGCATGGACCTGGGCCATGAGCTGAAGAAGGTGAAGGAGAATTGGGGAAGGCGGGGCCACCGAGGTCTGGCTGCAACCCCATGTCATGAGGTGATATTCCACGGAGCCTGACATCTCTATGCTGCCATTGTGAAGGCAGTGATCATTGCTGCTTCACTTACACTTTCTCAATCTCAGGATGCTTTTTGTGGCCCACTTGATTGATTTGTTTAGTCTTTGTCTTCATCAAGAGGGTGTGATCCCACATTTCCTTCTTGTTCCTCTTTCAGGTCTGCGTTACAGTTGTGTTGCTGCCTGGGGCAAGTGTTCTTAGCACTGAACTCACAAGGCTTACATCTTATTCCTTTGGTCTCTCATGGCAACAAGGTCGCATAATGAGGTCTTTCCCGCAGGGTCACCACTTTGCCATGAGTCGGGGGAGACCCGAGGGAGTAAATTATAGTTTTAGCGAAAACACATTTCTCCCCCAGGGTGTGGATATGCGGTTACAACCCTCCCCTAGAAACGAATGAGAACTCACAGAAAATACCCGTGCCAAAGTACCAGAAAATAAATCTGCCCATGAGCTCACCGGGGATGGTGAAATCAGCAGATAGAGTTTATTGCTGATGCTGGATGACGTGCAAGGAACACATCGTCTCATAAAGACCGTGGGGATTTCAGACATTCTTTTGGGTTTTGTACTTGAGCGTAGCAACAATTAAGGTAATCTAATTAGGAACTTACAATACTCTTGATTCACGTCTCCGTGGCGGCTTTTACAGAAGAAATCTGACTGCTCTTGAAGGGAGGTTCCAAATCCATTGGAAGGCGACCTCTATTCATTGGTTCACTTCTGCTTCTTAATCTCCTCTCTGGGAGTGATTTCCACACTTGTGAAAATTGACTTCTGTTCTGCCCTAACTAGCCCTGTGATCGCACTCAGAGGCTCTGGAGCCCCACCTGCCACATCTTGAAATGACAGGGTTGGACATGAATGATTCCTAATGCTTCTAATGGCTTTAACGATATGTGTGACTATGATGGATTAAATGACCACTTTCCCGTAACCATCAGGTTTCTCTCTTCATGCTGCAGAAGACAAATTTATGGCCCCATGTGACACATAATTAGTACTAAGCTTATTTCTGGCTCCATTTAATGCATACCCTCGTTTTCTCTTTATTATTTCTCTTATCTCATTCTGTTTCATGCTCCTTCATTGTACTTTATATTATCTTTGCAAGCCATCTTAAATATACTTTGGAAAACAGCAGGGTGCAAATGCCTATTTTTAAAATTGCAGGATCAGTAATACAGGATTATAATTAAGAAAATAA
Source organism: Felis catus (assembly GCF_018350175.1). Taxonomy (NCBI): domain Eukaryota; kingdom Metazoa; phylum Chordata; class Mammalia; order Carnivora; family Felidae; genus Felis; species Felis catus. The sequence goes on from NC_058380.1 coordinate 27,303,783, forward strand.
CATCCCAAGCATTGAATGTAGAAGAAGGATTTCTATTATTTGAGGACTTGAGTTAGTTGAGTTGCATGAGGTGTTGTTGGGAAGACATTTCAATAGGTGCTCAAGCACAGGCACATCAAAGAGAATGATGGGCTTTGCTTTATCTGTTCCCTCCTTTATATGGGCTCTGCCTGGTTTCTCTCCTTTCTGTGAGGGAAAAGTGCATTCTCATCTTCAGATCTTTGCTCCTTGCTCTTACATTTCTATTGACCCTTTTCTCCCTCTCTAAATCACGAGGCAAGAATATCCATCCTTACGTATACATTTATTAGCCATCCTTCAAAGCCCGTCTCAAACCTTATCCCCTCCACCGACCGTCTCTTTCTTCCCCAGTGCATGCTGGGTAAGTCTGCATTGTGGAATGGAGTATATCAGTTCATAGCATCCCACACTGCTTGAAAAAAGTACAGATTTTAGTACTTTAAGGCTTGCCAAAGCCAAGTTTTATGTGGCTTTGCTTCTGAATATGCTACAGGTTCGACCACAAAGAGTTGGAGCTCAGAAAATACCCCTTATTTGAGCCATAGTCATAATGAAAACAATGTAAACAAAAGTGTAAGCTCCAAAGAGTCTAAAAATATTTTGAAAGGCGGAGGGGGGGGGGAGTGGAGCAAGAGATGATTTAGTGGTCATTGGGAACCCTCAGTGTTTTGACTGAAAATAGGAACTCAGACATTTAAAAAGTGGCTCACACGTTTGTTTTTGTTTCTCGCCTAGGTTTCTGTGATTGGCAGATACGGCAGGGGACGCAATGGTCCTGCCCATCGTGACTAATATGGGAAATACGTGTTGTGGCTTGAGGTTAAGTGGCACACCTGAGCGCACACGTCATTTAGGACTTCTCTGTGTCCAGGCTGAGGAGACTCTGGGCAACATGGCGATTGCTCTTGGAGCTGCTGCTCATTTCCGGGGGCAGAACTTGGGCCTGTCACTTCCACCACTGGTTGCCCCGACGAGGCCCACAGAGCCAGACACAACCCAGACACAGACACCCGGGAAATGAATTTTGAACCACTAAAGCAAACGCTTCCGGAGCAGGGAAGGCTTGACCCACCAAAAGGTGTTTGGGTATTTTTGTTGCCGGGCAAAGAGTTGTGGCAAGTGGGTTTTGAGACAGATGTTGAGACCCATGGCTTTTTGCCAACACAGCCTGCTGTCTGTGCACACGTTTAGCATAAGGTGCTACTCCTCCAACGTTGTTAAGGTTGGGACGCATGACTCTCTTTATTTGGCTTGTTAAACCACAATTCCCTTCTGAGACCCAAATTATTCAAACGGAGTGGAATTCGAGGATTAGTAGCTGCTTGGTGAATATGAATTTTGTAGCAATGCAAATCACAGAATTTAGAATAGAAGAAATTCATGCTTAGGATTGGAATATTACTACAATTTTGCTTCCAAAATAAATATAGCTTGTGTGTGTGTGTGTGTGTGTGTGTGTGTGTGTGTGCGCATGCGCTATGAAGTCCTGGATCAAACTTGTCCAGACCGGTGTTTTCTCAGAAAGAAAAATTATATTCATTACTAGAGCAACTGTATCTCATTAATACTACCGTACTTGTACAATGTATACTCAGACTGCTTCCCAAAGATACGTGGTTATTAATGTGAGTTGCTTCAAATATCACAAATTCTGATGTAGTGACTACTTCGTGGTGGCATTGTTCTCTATATATTTATTTATTTTTATATGTGGTTTGATTATATAACAGTATATCTGCGACTGCATTCTGTTTCTATGTACTAACTCATTTAAATGACCCCATTTTACAAATAGGGAAACTGAGGCACAGAAGAGCTAATTAACTACCTCAAGGCCACACGGCCGGTGGGGGCCAGAGCCAAAGATCCAGATCCAGGTGGCTTAGCTTCAGAGTCCAGGCCTCTGCTCTCTACCTCCGTGCTGAATATGCGAGTAAAATCTGACAAGTCACTTATTTCCGTCTACAGGGCAATGGTTCAGCTCACGCATTAGCTCTTTGAGGAATCTTTCTCTGCCCGTTTGCGTCCCTCTGTTGAAATAGCACTGCATGTTTAATTTTATTACACCACCCATCGGGATGTATAATAATTGTTCCTGTCTTACCAGCCTTTTCCAATAAACCCTATCTTCCTTGAGGGACTGTGTCTGATTTGTTTTTGGATCCCTAGTGCAGATCCTGACCTGGACTAACTCTTTAAATATTTGTTGAGTGAATAACGAATGAATGAATGGGTGAGCCAGTGAATGAATGAATCACTGGATGATTCTGACCCTGTATCTTCAGCAGTACTTTTAGTGGGAGCCTTACCAGCTCTTGCCCACTGCACACTCAATAGAAGCTTGGCAAAGTGGGGCAGTGCATGCCAGAATTCAAGACTAGCTGTCTAGTGGATAGCTGCATGTTTCAAAATCATCACGAGAGGGGAAACCGTATTGTATTTGATAGGAGAAACGCTGGTGTGCAAAGAGAGGTCCACGTAGGTTTTGAAGAGGTGACTGCAGACTTTTTTGACAAAGAGGATGAGGTGTGTTGGGTAACTCCAAGGAATTTGTTATTTACAGGCACGTTCCTGACGTTTTGGCCATCAGGCATTTTTCTCAAATGAAATGCCAAGAATGTGCCTGAGAGCAACAAACACCTTTTGTTTGGAGGCCATCATTGTGCTCCTGGTGAGGCGGGTCCCCCCTCAGGTGTGCCCTCTGTCCCCCCCCCCACTCCAGCTCAGGGGACACTCACCAACCTTCTCGTGTTACACTGGCCACACATACCAGCCCTGGGGAGTGCCATGACACTCCACCATTCCCCCGTAAAAACCCTGACTAAGCTGACCTGGTAGCGAAGCTCTCGGAACCCTCCCCAAACACTTGTATGATGTTACTTCATGAGTTCAGTTTCAGGCATTCTGGCCTGATACACCCTCTCTGAAGGGTATGTTTCCATTTTTGCCTTGGCTGCCAAGAATTTGAGAATGACACTGAATTACAATAACTATATTTCCTTTTTGTCAGCATGGCTTTAGAGAAGTGTGTAGTTTGCTAGGCTGACTTAACAAAGTACCGCAGACTGGTGATTTCTACAATGGGATGCATTTTCTCACGGTCCTGGAGGCTAGAAATCGAGGTCATGGTGTCAGCAGGCTTGGTTTTTTGAAGCCTCTCTCCTTGGCTTCTAGATAGTTCTCTCTGTGTCTTCTCTCGGTACCTGTGTCCACATTTCCTCTTCTCTTTTTTTAATATTTATTTATTTATTTGGGGAGAGCGCAAGAAGGGGAGGTGGCAGAGAGGGGGGGACAGAGGATCTGAAGCGGGGTCTGTCAAGTGGGCTCCGTTTGAACCCCACATCAGGCTGACAGCAGCGAGCCCGATGTGGGGCTCAAACTCACAAACCTGAGCTCGTGACCTGAGCCGAAGTAGGATGCTCAACCAACTGAGCCACCCAGATACCCCTACATTTCCTCTTCTTATAAAGACACCAGTCATATGAGATTGGGGTCCACCCTGGTGACATCATTTTTAACATAATTACTTCTTTAAAGGCCGTGTCTCCAAACACAGCTATGTTCTGGAGTACTCAGGGTTAGGTGTTCAACATATGAATTGGGGGCTCAGAGGCCCATAAGAAGTAACTTGTCCAAGGTCATAGAGCTAGAAAGTAGAAGCATAAGGAATTGAACCTGGGCATTCTGACCCAGAGCCTGAGTTCTTAACCACTGCATTGCAAATCTCCAGTATGTGTCTTAGAAAGCACACTGAAGCTGGAATAGGGAACATGCATTGAAGGGGACGAGGCTGGAGGAAGGAGGACCAGAATGGTGGCTGCCATTACGGTCCAGCTGAGAAATAATCACACTTAACTTGGACAGCAGCAAGGGGCGTGGCAGAAATGGATAACTTCAGGGGAGATTAAGGAGGTACAAGAACCTGATGATCCAGGGGGTCTGGGAATGGAGGAGAGGGAGGAGTGGAGAATGTCTGCTAGGCTTCTGGCTTGGGCACCTGGTGTGTGGGAGTGCTGCCTGGTGGGAAGGTAGGGAACCAGCCCAGGGCTGACCTCTGCATCCAAGCTGTCTGCAGACCCTCTGAGGAAGCTTGTCTTATCTGGTTGTATGAATCCCTGTGGGCTGATGTAAGACAAACTACAACTATTCTCAGCTGATTGATGCTCTACAGTGAATTTATGTCTTCCTTCCAGAAAGGCTTATGGCATCCTTGAAATATGCATTTTCTTCTGTTTTCATTTAAACAGTCACTTTCTGGATTCCTCATGACTTGGATCATGGACTGATTTCTCTGACTGTCTCATACTTTGTGTCTCATCTCAGTGAGGAGAATTCCAGGACTCTCCAGGTGTGTGTGTGTGTGTGTGTGTGTGTGTGTGTGTGTGTGAAGTCATGGGCTCTATCAGCTCTGCAGTCACTTGAAATTATAATTACACCGAATGTGGACAAAGTGCTTTCATTAGGGATGAAGTTAAAACTGATAGTCTCCTTGTCACCCAGAAAGACTTTTAGAGCCAGCTATGAACTCTTCACCCATAGTCCAGATGATGGCTCCGTAAACTGCGGCGCATGAGCCAAATCTGAGCTACACATTTTATTTTTATTTTCATCGAGGTAAAAATCCACATAACATCTAGGTAACAACTCGGTGCCTTTTCATACATTCTCGGTGTTGTGCAGTTCTCAGTGGAACTGCTCTTTGGTTCCAGAACGTTTTCATCACCACAGAAGGAATCACCTTATCTGTTAAGCAGCAACTTTCCATTTCCTTCTCTTCCCAGATCCTGGCAATCACCAATCTGCTTTCTGTCTCGTTGAATTTGCCTAGTCTCAGTATTTCATATTGACAGAATCGTACGATATAGGAGCTCTCGTGTGCATACATCAGGATGTATTTCATGTAGCCTGAGGTGTGTGAGGTTCATCCATGGTGTAGAACGACTCGGTACTTCATTCCTTTTTTATTGACTGAATAATATTTCATCGTGTGTATATGCCTGCAACTTCTTTATGCATTCCCCCGGTGACGGGTATTTGAGTTGTTTCTACTTTGGGGCTCTTATGAACGGTGCTACAAACCTGTGTGTGCATGTCCTCGTTTGAGTCACTGTTTCCAATTCTTTTGGATAGACACCTAGGAGTGGCATTAGAAAGAGTCCTTTATATATTCAGGATCTTGGAGCCTTACTAGCCTCATAAAGGGAGTTAGAAAGTGTTTCCTCCTTTCCTGTTTTTCTGGGAGAGTTTGAAGAGGATGGGTGTTAATTCTTCTTTAAATGCTTACTCCTTGTTCTTATAAATAAAGTTTTATCGGAACACAGCTGCATCCATTTGTACACATACCATCGATGGCTTCTTGGGCACTGCTATCAATGGCAAGATCCAGCACTGCAACAGAAAGTATATGACCTGCAAGGCAAAAAATAATTATTACCTGTCCCTTTACAAGCAGTTTTGACCCCCAGCGTAGACCCTAAATCTCGTTTCCTGCTCCCCAAATTTCACTTTCATGGAAAGCTGAGCAATCTGCCTTTTCAGAATAGAATATTCACAGCAATTAAACAATTTCATTCGGCCGTTATATTGTGCAAGTGCTGTTTCATAGGTACATTTTGCAGAATGGAATGAGGCAGAGCCTTAACCTACCACCCTATGAAACGACGCTGGGTGGCGTGGTGACGGTGGGGAGGGCTGGAGTGAATTGCATGGAGGGTGCAGAAGTCAGGGAGGGAATGTGTCTGATCTGTGCAATGGGTGGGCCTGGGAGTGGGGAACCCCATTCAATAAGGGGAGACACGAGGAAGTCCATGTAGAGAGAAAGGTGATGTGTTCAATATTTGGTAGGCTGAGCCTGAGGTGAAATTGACATGCCCAAGCAGAGATGGCACGAAGAGGGGACAAGTCACTATTAAAGAGGTCTCCTGCTAGCCTCTAAATAATTAATGTCCCCAGGCAGACTCTCAGATCCTTCTTGCTTGGAGAGGCATTTGCTGCCTAATTGGGCACTTCCAAAGAGATTGGATGTAGCTGACATTCCCCTCCCCCTGATTTGGAACCTTAATCCCATCTTCCTAGGCCCCTTCTGTCAGTCCCCAGAACTTTCTGCATGGTTTCCCTTTGGAGGCATATCACGTCCTCCACAAATTGAATTTCCAGTGACCTGCTGTGTTTTCCGTCTGAGGTGCCTAAGCAGATTATGTTTTTCCTAACTCACTAAGCGCCCAATTTCATGTACCCGATTTCCATGATTTGTATTAAGTTAAAAAAATTTCTAGCATGTTTCAAAAAAATGTTTTTCTGCGTTAAAAAAAATAACGCAGGGCAAGGGGTGAATCGTAACAAAGAACTCAAGAATAGAGAGGTGGTGGTAGAAAGACTAGTTGTAAGCATGGGATCCATTCGAATACAGATTGAAGAAGAAACTCTGGGACATTTACAGTTTATGTAAATGTTTCAGATCCTGACAACATAGAAATCATATAAAGTAACCAACAGGAGAAGGTGTAGGGGCGGCAGGAGGAAGTGAAAGAAATTTCTCTTTCCTAGCAGGGAAATCGATCCAAACTGTTTAAAAATAAAATGTGTATTTTAAATTGTCAGCAGTCAATGACTTCAGACTGCTAATGACTTCACCCTTTCTTCTCAATCTTACATGGTAAAGAAATATTTACCTAAAATTCTGAAATCTCCTTTCCTTCAGCTTCTTTTTCCTTTGTTAAATGTGTGCAAAATAAGGTTAAATGTTTTATTTTTATTTATTTTTTTGATGTTTATTTATTTTGAGAGAGAGAGAGAGAAAGTGCAAATGGGGGAGAGGGTCAGAGGGAGGAAGTGAGAGAATCCTGAGCAGACTCCACTCTCAGCACAGAGACCCTCCCCCCCCCCCCCCCCCCCCCCCCCCCCCGTCACGGGGCTCGATGGCGAGGTCATGACCTGCGCCTAAATCAAGAGTCAGATGCTGAATCTACTGAGCCACCCAGGAGTTTCCAGATTAAGTGATTTAAAATGACACATGTTATATGAATTCATCCTAATGAAATCATTGTTTGTCTTTATATCTATCTATGTGTATCAAATTTTAATTTTTTTCTTTTATATTTTCCAGGTTTATTGAGATAGAATTGACATATACTAGTCATTCTTTTATCTGTATATTTTTCATTCTGTTATAATAAAATTTGTAGACTTCAAAAAAAGTTTTTTAATGTTTATTTTTATTATTTTGGAGAGAGAAAGAGAGACAGAGCACGAGTGGGAGAAGGACACCGAGAGAGCAAGACGCAGAATTCGAAGCAGGCTCCAGGCTCCAACCTATCAGCACAGAGCCTGACGTGGGGCTTGAACTCACGAACCATGAGATCATGACCTGAGCCGGAGTCAGACACGTAACCAACTTAGCCAGCCAGGCACCCCTGAAACTTGTAGACTTTTAACATTACTTATTTCTGGATGGTAAAATTGAGACTGGGTCCTTTCTTTCTTGGAACTTTTTACTTGGCTAAGCCTTTCTACACTATTATTACAAATATAGGTATCACTTAGGGTAAATTTAGATGACACTTTCCCATGAATTCAGTTTTTAAAGGTTTCAGATTTTAAGATTTCATTTATAATTCCTGAATGCATTTGGGATTTCACTTACCATCATGTCATGAAGACTGTTTTACTACCCACTATTCATGTGAAAGGAAGATTCTGGTATTTTCCCAAATAGTGCTGAGCTCACACATTTAATCTTGCAGGTGAAACTTGCCCAGAGGTGTGAGCCTTTCCCTTAAGTTCCGTAGTCTCTCTTTCATAACCGGATCGGGCTTCTATTTCCAATACAGAATCCCAGCCCCAAGGGAGGAACATCACACCAGCAGTTTTAGTGGTCTTGGAAAAGAGTAAGGCCATTGAAAATACTCAAGGGAATGGAAAAAAAAAAAAAAACAAAAAAAACAAACAGTACATGTTACATGTGATATTTGGATCTATTGTAAAAGGGGAAAACAAATTGGAAATTAAATACAAACTGTGCTGTTCTGGTCGAATTCCTAATAACTAGGAAGTTTGTTTAGGGCTGACACGTGAGACTTCGCACGTTCCTTTGTGACTACGTTCGCATTTGAATGGAAATGGACTGTTTTAAGAAGGAAACTTTAATCCTTGCATTCTCAGCTTCTGTTTCTCTTGTCCTTGTTACTTCTCTTCTTACCTTTCCTTTCTCTCTAGCTCTATTCCTCATCGTTCCTCTCCCCTGCATCCCACCTCCTCTCTCTTTAGTTTTCTTCTTCTGTTCTTTGAGATGCATGGAATTGTTTATGTAGGCCTCCCTTCCAGATCCTGACAGATGCGAGTGATGCCCTAACACCTTGCATCCAAGTCAAGCTTCAGGTTACTCCCGCTCCACTGTTTATGCTGCCCATTAAAGGCGTCGCTTTTTGGAAATGTATAAGGAGTTAAATGATCTCTGACAGCTGTGAACTGTAGAAAAGAAGAAAAAAAGGACCGTACTCTTCAAAGAGCTGCCTTTAATACTGAGAAGCCCTTGTGAAACGTCTGAGTCTGAAGTATGGCAAATGTGAATTGGCCGTAAACCCAGAAGGAGCTGGTTCTCTTCCCTTCCCTCAACCTCCCCAGCTCACTTCCCCGCTGCCCGTTCTCCAGTTCTCCTCTCCAATACAACACTCCCCAGTGCGTTTTAACTCACCTCTGATAGCCTCTCAGACTTTTGGGAATACCATCTTCTTCCGAGACTTTTTTCTTTCTAGAAACCAATAGTGTACCACTCAGACTCATGAGGCGAGGAAGCAGAAGTTCTGAGCCTTTGATGGTGTCCCCGACAGGCTTCCCACATACTTCTGCCTTTGGAAACCATCAAATGTCCCGTTCCTCCTACTACCTTGACAATGAACTTGAGGGGCATGTGGCTCAGTCGGTTGAGCCTCCAACTTCTGCTCAGGTCATGATCTCGTGGTTCACAAGTCCGAGCGCCACATCAGGCTTGCTGCTGTCAGCCTGTCTGTGCAGAACCCGCTTCAGATCCTCTGACCTCCTTCTCTCTCTGCCCCTCCCCCACTTGCACTCTCCCCAAAATAAATAAATATTAAAAAAAAAAAATAAGAGCGAACTTGATTATGCCTGGGCGTTGTATAGACAGGTAGCAATAGTAATAAGAAATAGTGTAGATCATTATTAAGTCATTCAGAATGAAGGAGAATCCTGCAACTCTTCGTAGCCTTCTTCCTGTCTCTGATGTTCTACCTAATCTCTTCTATGATCTAAATCCAATGTGTTCTGTTAGACTCAACTCAAGCCCCCATTGGCCATACTTTTTCTGATTTCTCCAGTGGACACTGAGTAGCCACTGAGAGCTTTGTTTTCTGACCTCCATTTGTAGTGCCTATAATAATTCAATACAGTTGACCTTTGAACAACTTGGGGTAAGGGGCCTCGATCCCCTCGCACAGTCAAAAATCTGTGTATAACTTTTGAATCCACAGAAACTTAACTACGAATAGCCTATCGTTGACCGGAAGCCTGACCCATAACATAAACAGCCAATTAACCAGCCATACATATCTGGTATGCTATATTTTTATATACTGTATTCTTACCAAAGAGTAAGCTAGAGAAAAGATATGTTGTTAAGAAACATTTACACCACTGTACTGTGTTTACTGAAACAACAACAACGATAACCACCACAACCCAAGTATAAGTGGAGCCATGCAGTTCTAACCCATGTCGTTCAGGGTCAGCTGGACTCATATGTTTTGCTAATTTATGTATATGTTTGCCATTATTTAGATCCCACATAGCTTTACTACTTTAAAGAATCATCCATTGCAAGTGTATTGGCGAATATGGTGAAATACTTGCACCTTGGAGGTCGGTTTCCAAATTTGAAGAGTGTCTTGTTTTTGGGTTGTATCATTTATGGACATCATCTCCAGGGTCTATACCACACGGTTTGATGCCTAGTTATGTAACGTCAATAGATTAACATTTCGAACGGCCTGCTGGGGTGGTTCCTATTGAGTACAGGTTTCTGTGCATTAGTTTGGTATCCTTAGCAAGGTTGTAAATTTCTTTTCTTTTTTAATGTTTTTAAATTTATTTTTGAAAGAGGGCAAGCAGGGGAGGGACAGAGAGAGAGGGACAGAGGATCTGAAGCAGGCTCTGCATGGACAGCAGTGAGCCCATTGTGGGGCTTGAACTCAGGAATGTGAGATCATGACCTGAGTCGAAGTCGGATGCTCAACCTACTGAGCCACCCAGGGCCCCCAAGATCGTAAACTTCATAAAAACTGAGACCACGGCACGTAGTTTTATCCTCCCTCCTCTTTCCATCCTCAGATCAGAGCTGAACACATTCAGGGGCTCCATCAATACTCTGAGTGCTCACAACACTCAGAGAGCTGGAAGAGAGCTTCGAAATCGTCTGTCACTCTCTCACTTCCTGTTTAATTAGTGTATTTGCTTTTGTCTCAAATTCTTTCATGGGGCTATGCAAACAACAATTTTACTTTTCATTGTATAAAATTGCATTGAAAACTGCGTGTGTAATTACCTGAAAAGAAGAAAAAAATTCCGCTCAATGGCTAAGTTTCAGTTCCCAAACCTCCCCCTTGGTAAAGCCTTCCCTGACTTTTCCTGGATGATTCATTTACTCATCATCCTAGGCCAGCCATTATTTCATAAACTATACTTCCCTGTAGGTTATATGCTTGTATAAGTTGATTGTTCTTCTCCTCACTAGACTTTGTAAGCTCCTTAAGGGAAGAGACCACTTCATTGAATTTTGCAAGCAAACACCGACACTTTCAAGAAAATGGCAATGATCCAAGAATGCTTCCCTGCATTCTTGGGACATTATGGGGCAAAGAGGGTGTCAGTGGGGGTTGCTGGACATGCATCATTCTCAAACTAAGTTTCCCTCTCTCTCTCTTTTACATTCTGTCAACTCTACAGAGAATAGCAACGCAGCCAAGAAAAGATAGGACAGACTTAAAACAAAGAAACGTCTTTGCTTCTCTTTCATATTAGAAAAGCAATAGAAACTGATTGTAACAAATTTGTAACACATTTAACTGATTGTACAGACACGTACAGAGTTAAAAGGAAACGTTTTTTTCTTGCTCACTCCATTTCCAGTCCCAGAAATAAGTACTGTTAACAACTTGGGGGTGTCATTCTACAAGCTTTTGGAGTGCTTATGCAAATGTCTCCAAACTAATGCATATCCCCACCCCACCCCCCAAATTCTGTCGACTATTGTGTTGCTTTGGCAATCTACTTTTCTTTTCATTATGTGGCATAGATATATTAACACATCTAGAAGGACCTCATGAAGTAGAGTCTCTTCATAGTTTAGTGTTGTGAAATGCATTTTACCTTTTGACTGTGATTAACATTTAGGTCTTCACTATAATTTTGCCAGTATCAACAAAGTTGCAGAATGTATATTTGTAAGAATAGCTTTACGTCCACCTGCTAGTTGGTCATATTTCCTTAGTAAGTGCTCCTCAAAGTGGAATCATGGAATGTAAGGAGTCGTCCATTTGAGATTTTCCGGAATGTTGGCAAATGATTGTTCAGAAGGTCGTACTGATTCATCCTGCCAGTGTTCCAACTGAGTACGCTCTACCTTTGACATTTTGCTAGGCTGACAGCCATTGAAGTTTGCATTTCTGTAGTTACTAGTGATGTTCAACATCTTTTTTGTATTTTAGCCATATGCATTGGTCCTGTGAATTGTCCATTTATAATTTCCCCTCTCCTATTGTGCCACGCATCTTTAACATTAATTTATAGGAATCCTTTATATACCAAGGATTTTATCTTTTTTTTTCTTTGCAAATATATTCTTTCAGCTGGCTACTTCCCTTTTAAATTTTGTTCATGTGTTTCTTGCCTTATAGAAGTTTTATATCTTTATGTAGTCATTCCTATCCATCTTTTCCCATGAAGAAAGCGCTGTGATTTGTATACTCAGTGCCATTTAGTGAGATGCAAGGAAGGGACTTGGGCACTAATTGTGGCTGAGTGATCTTTAATAACTAACCCAGGCATTCAACAAGCATGGGAGCATTTTCTATGTGCTGAGCACTGGGATAAGTGCTGAATGCGACACAGTCTGCCCCCTCAGGAAGCTTAAAGTCTCTTGTGAGAGACTCAAAATGTTTGTAGACTAGAAGGGTCGATGCTACGTTAGGAATAAGCATAGAGCAGGTGGAAGGCGCTGCGGGAGGACTTAGCAGGGCATTTAACAAAGTGCTTGCTGGGCGGCCAGGGACAGAGTCAATCTGGAAGAAGACCTAAATGAGCTGCATTCTTAGCTTGTCCCAGAGAGAGGAAACGGAGCTGGAGGGAAAGATGTTGGTGGCCTATCAGAATGCCTCCAACCAGCACGTCTCAATTTATCGTCCCCCTAGGAGACGCCCAGGTGTTCCTGAGCCAAGGAACGCGACTCCAGGCCAGACACAGGCTCGGTGAAGCCACATCTGGGTCTGCAGTGCCAGTGACGGACAGACTCGCTTGTTATTTAACTTCTTAGTGCCAGTTTCCTAAACTGCAAAACTAAATGAGATATTAGCAGCTGCCTCACATAATGGGGGAGATTCGGCTGCGTAACAAGTGGGACGCCCCTTGCACGATACTTGAAGCCAAATTTTGTTTCTCCAATCTCCCCCTCGAGTTCTTCCTAGAGTGCCAAGTTCTGGTCATTTAAGGAATTTTTTTTTTTTTTTGATATAGACAAAGATAAGCCGCTGACTTTGTCTAAAAAATGATCCCTAGGCTGTCACTAATGACTTATGTTAAAGGTGTTTGTGGATTAAAAAAAAAAAAAAAAGACTAGGTTTCTATCTCCCACAAATATGAGATGTGGCATTAAGTATCCAAAAAAAAAAAAAAAACAAAAAAAACAAAAAAAACAAAAAAAAGAGAGAGAGAGAAAATTGTATTTTTCTTCTTTATATGAAATCAGCTTCTCCTCTCTTCCTTATTTATTGCATTCTGCCCCAAAGCAGGACTCTGTTTCTGCTATTTGAAAAATGCATGCAAGTTATTTCAGAGGATTTAACAAATCCTTCCCCCCTACCCCCCGCCCCATACCTTCCTCCCTCTCTCTGCCTTTCTTATGTGTGTGAACACACCCTTATGTGCATGTATACATTTGACCATTGTGGCATGATGATTTCCTGAAAAATTGATGTGTCTTTTTTTAAATGCTAATTTATATACTTTTGAGAGAGAGAGAGAGAGAATGGGGAGGGGCAGAGATAGAGGGGGACAGAGGATCCGAAATGGGCTTTGCATGGCCAACAGCAAGGCCCATGTGGAGCTTGAACTCACCAACCTGTGAGATCCTGACCTCAGGTGAAGTCAGATGCCCAACTGACTGAGCCACCCAGGCGTCCCTAATGTGTTTTTTTGTTGTTGTTGTTCTGGTTTGTTTTTTTTTTGTTTGTTTGTTTGTTTTTGCCTTTCCCGATTAAAAAAAAAAAGAAGGTGGGCTCTCTCTCTCTGTCTCTCTGTCTCTCTCTCTCTCAGCTTTAGAGGTTTTACGGAATCTAAATCTAAAAGCTGCTGCTTGTGAGCAACCTCTTTTGAAACATAAAGCTCATTGAAGTTGTTTTCTTTTTTTTTTAATTGTTTATTTATTTATTTTTGAGGAGGGGAAGAGAAAGAGAGAGAGAGAGAGAGAGATCACAAGCAGGGGGAGGGCAGAGAGAGAGGGAGAGAGAGGATCCCCAGCAGGTTCTGCAATGTCAGCTCAGAGGCTGATTCGGGACTCAAACTCACAAACCGCAAGATCGTGACCTGAGCCAAAACCAAGGGTCAGACATTTGACTGAGCTGCCCAGGCGCCCCTGAAGACGTTTTCTGAGACATCTCATGGGGTGGGGGCAAGAGGGAGAAGTACCTTGGAGAGCAGCATAGCAAGAGCAATCGCGAGGGGCAGTTTCTAAATCTGAAACAAGGTCAGAGGCCAGCAAGCTTCTCAAGTGACGGTACCTGCACCTACCAGGTGACATATCTCAGGGAGACCTCTGAAAGCAAAAGGCTTTGTGGTGCTGTGGCAGGGCAAGGGCCTTAGCTTTAGAATTTCTGTAACCGAGCTCTCTTACCCTGCAGGGAGGCCTCTGGGCCTGACAGTGAGACCAAGGGACCATGGTGTTCTGAAGAATAGGGTCCTGCAGCAGGTTCTACTTTCTGAAGGTGCTCTGGATGGTATGTCCCATGCCACATGCCTTTCTTCAATATGGCCCTGCCACACCCTCATCAAAGGGAGGGGATTTATTTATCTTCCCTTGAATCTGGGCTGGCCTAGAGATTTATTTGGACACTTAAGAAGCCTTGGAGCTTCTGGAAAGCTCGTTCTCTAGAAACTCCTTCCTGGGATGTTCTACCTCAGAATCCCGCCGCTCTGCTGTAATAAACCCAAGTTACGTCTACGTAACCACATGCCCGCGCTCCAGTCAACGGTACTGACTGAGCTCATCTTTACAGCCAGCTCAGCCCACTGTCCAGCCCAGTGCCTGACATGCCAATCAAGAAGCCTCCAGAGGATTCTAGCCCCCAACCATTCAAGTCTTCCCATCAGAATCCATGGTCATTCTGGAGCAGAGACAAGCCAGACTCACAGTCCTAACTGAATTCCACCATAAGATTCATCACTGCAATGAAATGGTTCTTGTTTTTTTTTTTTTTTAATGCAATTCAGTGTTATTTTATGCCACTAACTTAAAAAAAAAAAAACCTAGTTTTATTGAGATATGAGGTATAATTTATGTAACATAAGATCAACCATTGAATGTGCACCATTCAGTGGGGTTCAATGTCACCCACAGTCAATTTTAGGATAAGCCCACCACCCCCAAATTTCCATTTTCATCTTTTCTAGTCAGTGTTCACTCTCAATGAGTAGATAATCCTCCCAGCTGGGAACTCACTTAATATCACAATAAACCATAGTTATCCTCACTACTTATGGGACTGTCCTAGACTCCTTGATGTTTTGTAACCCAATCTACATTGTTCTGGAACTGAATCCAGGTGGCTTTCTCTCCAGTGACAACCCCCTCCACCAATGACATCTTCAGAGACTAAGAATTAAAAAAAAAGAAAAGAAAAGACAAGAAAAAAAATTCTCATGGAGGTGACACTAAAGCATCTGAGAGAGACCAATAAAAATATTACCTAGGGTCTAAACAGTTTGAGACGTGAGGGGGTTCCATGAAGCAAAGAACACAGCCCCTATCAACAATACTCTCTTTCTTCCTTGTTTTTAAATCACATTGATTTACCAAGAGAAGACATGTGAGTGCCCTCCTTAGAGCTTTTGGAAAGCGTTCCAAGCATGCTGGAGTGTCTCAATAAATAGGGAACGTCTCGATAGTGGCTCATTTGCCTAATCAATCCTTCCTCTCAGACATTTTGATATTTAGGTTGGCAAAGAATAAAAATAGGAAGTTCCTGAACTTCTAAGGAATTTTAAGTCTAGGATTCCCTGAGACGATGGAAGCACAATAGCTTCCCACTGGAGACTGTGAGTTTCATTTCCTTGTACAATCCTGAAGCAGACCTGAGAAGCAGGTCCGTGTGGCGGCACCCAGAGAATGGCCCGGTAAGATTGGTAGCATCTCCCACTTAAAGGTAGTCCATGGGGGTAGAGGAGACTGCTCTGCTCACCATATTCTGTAGCTATTTGTGGCTCATGGACATGTGTAGAGCCCTTAGATACTGTTCTAGAAATCAGTCAGCCCCTTGACTTCATCACATTATGAACCATAGATGAACCTGAGTCTATCAACTCATATAAACAGGGAACATCGAATCCCAATTTCCTTAAAATCTGGTTGAATTAGCCTAAAGGAGCATTCAATGATCTTTCCATGTAGCTTGGGTTTTCTCTAGAAAAGTCAACCCCAAATGAGGTCCTGGGAGGTCACAGATATTTGGAGGATCTTTGACTGTGTTATGGTCCTTAACTCCGTCTCTTTAAAAAAGTTTTATTGAGGGGCGCCTGGGTGGCGCAGTCGGTTAAGCGTCCGACTTCAGCCAGGTCACGATCTCGCGGTCCGTGAGTTCGAGCCCCGCATCGGGCTCTGGGCTGATGGCTCAGAGCCTGGAGCCTGTTTCCGATTCTGTGTCTCCCTCTCTCTCTGCCCCTCCCCCGTTCATGCTCTCTTTCTGTCCCAAAAATAAATAAAAAACGTTGAAAAAAAAAAGTTTTATTGAGATATAATTGATATCACAAAAATTTGCATATATTTACTGTATGCATTTTGATCAGTTTGGCTGTAGATATACATCCATGACACCATCACTACAATCAAGGTACTAAACATATCTATCACCTCCAAAAGTCTCCTTGTGTTCTTGTGTGTGTGTGTGTGTGTGTGTGTGTGTGTGGTAAAAACACTTAACATGAGATCTATCCTCTTAACATATTTAAAGTGCATAATATGGTATTGTTAAATGAACTACAGGTACTGTGTTGTACGGGAGATATTTAGAACTTTTTCCTCTTGCATAACTGAAACTTTATACCTATTGACCATCAACTCCTCAATCCTCCTCTCCACAGCTGGCAACTGCCATTCTATTCTCTGCTTCTATGAGTTTGACTATTTTAGACACCTTGAATAAGCGGAACCACGCAATATTTGACCTTCCGTGACTTGCTTGTTTCATTTAGCGTAGCGTTCTCTAGGTCTTGGGTATTAACCTCTTATCAGATAGATGGTGTGCAGACATTTTCCCCCAATACGTAGGTTGCCCTTTCAGCCTGTTGATGGTTTCCTTTGTTGTACAGAAGCATTGTAGCTTGATGTAGTCCCGTTTGTCTGTGTTTGATTTTGGCTGGTGCTTTTTGTGTCCAATCCAAAAAATCATTGCCAAGACCAATGTCAAAGAATGTTTTCTTCAAGTTTTACAGTTTCAGGTCTTGTGTTTAAGTCTTTAACCCACTTAGAAGTGAGTTTGTGTATGAAGTAAGATGGGAGTCCGGTTTCATTCCGTTGCATGTGGACAGTTTTCCCAGCACCATTTGTCAAAGAGATGATCTTTTTGGCAGTGTACTTTTGACTTCCTTGCTGAAGATCAATTGACCATATATGCATGGATTTGTTTCTGGGCTCTCTGTTCTATTCCATTGGTCTATGTATTTATGCCAGTACCCTACTGTTTTAATTAATATAGCTTTGTAAATTATTTTGAAGCCAGGAAGTGTGATACCCCCAACTTTGTTCTTTCTCAAGATTCCTGGGGCTATTCAGGGTCTCTTGTGGTTTTGTATGAATCTTAGGACTATTTTTTCTATTTCTGTAAAAAAATGCCATTGGGATTTAAACAAGCATTGAATTGAATGTGTAGTTTGCTTTAGGTAGTATGAACATTTTGACAATAGTAATTCTTTTTTTATTAATTAAAAAAATTTTTTTTAACGTTTTATTTATTTTTGAGACAGAGAGAGACAGAGCATGAATGGGGGAGGGGCAGAGAGAGAGGGAGACACAGAATCAGAAGCAGGCTCCAGGCTCTGAGCCATCAGCCCAGAGCCTGACGCGGGGCTCGAACTCACGGACCGCGAGATCGTGACCTGAGCTGAAGTCGGCCGCTTAACCGACTGAGCCACCCAGGCGCCCCTTTTTATTAATTTTTTAAAAATGTTTATTTGTTTTTGAGAGAGAGACACACAGAGCATGAGCAGGGGTGGGGCAGAGAGAGAGGGAGACACAGAATCTGAAGCAGGCTCTAGGCTCTGAGCTGTCAGCACAGAGCCCAATGTGGGGTTCGAACCCACGAACAGTGAGATCATGACCTGAGACAAAGTTGGATGCTTAACCAGCTGAGCCACCCAGGTGCCCCACAATATTAATTCTTCCAATCCATGAACATGGGATGTGCTATGATCTGAATGTTTATGTCTGCCCCAAATTTATATGTTAAAATTCTAACCCCCATGGTGATAGCATTAGGAGGTAGGGCCTTGGGATGTGATTAGGTCATGTGGACAGAGTTCTCATGAATGGGAATAATGCCTTTATAAAAGAGGCCCCAGAGAGCTGGATCTCCCATTCCATTATGAGGACATAGAGAGAAGTCAGCAGTATACAACCCAAAAGAGGGTCTTCACCAGGACTCGACTATGCTGTTGATCTTGGACTTCTGGCCTCCAGAGCCATGAGAGATAAATTCATGTTGTTTATAAACTACCTGGTCTGTAGTATTTTGTTATAGGAACCCAAATGGGTGAAGGCAGTTTGTCTTTCTACTTACTTGTATCTGCTTTAATTTCTTCCATCAGTGTTTTATAGTTTTCAGTGCACAACTCTTTCACCTCCTTTACTTATTCCTCAGTAGAAGAAGAGAGAGAAAATTCAAATAAATAAAATTAGAAACAAAAAAGGAGATATTAAACTGATGCCACAAAAATACAAAGGATCAAAAGATAATACTATGAACATTGATATGCCAACATGTTGGGTAACCTAGAAGAAAGGGATAAATTTCTAAAAACATACAACCTACCAAGACTGAATCATGAAGAAATGGAAAATTGTTCATGACCAATAATGAATATGGAGATTGAAATCAGTAGTGAAAAACTCCCAACAAAGAAAAGCCCAGGACCAGTTGGCTTCACTAGTGAATTTTATTAAACCTTTATAGAAGGATTAACACCAATCCTTCTCAAACTCTTCCAAAAATTTGAAGACGAGGGAACACTTCCAAACTCATTTTATAAGGCCAACATTGCCCTGATACCAAAACAACACAAAAAGGCCACAAGAAAAGAAAATCGTAGGCTAATACTCCTGATGAACATAGGTGCAAAAATCTCCAACAAAATTCTAGCAAATCAAATTCAACAATACATCAAGTAGGACTTATTTATTTATTTTTGGGATGGTTCAACATATGCAAATCAATCAATGTGATAAACCACATTAACATTATGAAATGAAAAATTAAAAATCATATGGTAATCTAGGGGGCTGGGTGGCTCAGTTGGTTAGGCATCTGACTCTTGATTTCAGCTCATGTCATGATCTCACGGTTCGTGAGACAGAAAACTGTGTTGGGCTCTGTGCTGACAGAGTGGAACATGCTTGGGATTCTCTCTCTCCCTCTTGCTCAAAATAAATAAACATCAAAAACATTGTACGATCATCTCAATAGACGAGGAAAACACCTTTGGCAAAATTCCATAGCCTTTTATGTTAAAAATCTTCAACGAATTAGGTACAGAAGGAATGTTCCTCAACATAATAAAAGCCATATATAAGAAGCCTCCAAGTAATGTCATACTCAGTGGTGAAAAACTGAAAACTTTTCTTCTAAGATAAAATCAGCCGCACTGTATACATTAACAACCAACTATCTGAAAAGGAAATTATGAAAAGAATCCCATTTACAATAATATGTGAAAGAATAAAATACTTACGAGTAATCTTTATTCCCATGCTTCGAAAGCGTCAGGGAGATGGCAATCTGCCACCTGTACATTTTACTCTCAGCTAGTGTGGATCACGTCAGAGCCGCCCAGGAAGCTCCATGGTGGACCCGCTGAAGGGCACTGAAGTTCCAACCTAGAGAAGAGCAGCTCATCGTGTACGTGCGTGACTCCTGGGGGTGCTATATCAGGGATGGTGACATCTCCAGGAGTGGCCAGCAACGTGTCTGGTCATAACTCTGTCCTCTGGGTTCTGGTTCTGTATTCCACTGCCATGCATTCCCTTGCCCTTCACCATGTGGTGTGTGGTCCACATCTGATTGCCATCAAAACTCTTAATAATATTGCAGTCTTCAGTCTCTGCCTCTAATTGCATGTAGTTCAGTTTTCTAAAACACAGAGATGTCCTGCTTTTCGGACTCACTGTTATGTGACTGTCTCCCTGTCCAGTTATTTCTCTTCCTATTTGTTACTGTATGGATGTATGCAATTCTGTTCACGCATATTTTGAGCGACTGCTCAAAATTCTCAAAGGAGAATGCTTTCTGCTTACATATGACCTTAGAAAAGCCTGTGGGAGAGGCTTACATTCAGTGACCTAGTTGCAAATTGAAACTTACAGACTACATGCTACTTGGAAGTTTTCTCGGTATTCAAAGGCTCCTTTTTTCTCTAGCCATTTTCAATCTCCTATTATTCAAGGTCCTTTGGGTTGAAAAAAAAAATGCAGTTTAAAATGATGTAAGGAGGTCACAACACTTTGCAGCGTCCCTGTTGGCTTTCCTTTTTGCTAGGGACAGGACAGGATGCACTAAGGTTGCTGATGTTAATTAGTGAATAAGAAGAGAGAAGAAAAGATGGGGAAGGGGAGGTGGGAGGAGCAACTTCTCGGACAATCAGGGTACTTTAGATGCATGGGCCCCACTTGCTGTGGGTGCGTGGAAATGAGCGAGAACACACGTGAAGGTGTCAGAGTGGGCACCTCAGGCACTTTCAGTTAACCTTTACTTAGGTGGTCTTAGGTGCCTCTGCCTTTTATCCTTTGGAACGGTCTGCATTCATCGCCATTGGCTGAAATTTTGTTTTGTGTCTGAGCCAAAGCCCATCAAGCTTTCTTTAAAAATAATGAGTCGTCGTCATTTTCTTAAAAAGGGGAAAAGAAAAGGCTAATCAGTAAGAGTGATATGGAGGGAAAAATTGGCATGCACGCGTCAAGTGATTTAAGTCCCTTTGCAAGTGAGGGCTTCCTCCAAGGGGCAGACCGCGCCTGGTAGACTTAATTGGGAGTTGGGCGGGAGTCTGGCGGCAATCCAAGTCAGAGCAAGCCCTGGGGGAGAGGCGTGTGTGGGAAGCCGGGTGAGGGTGAGGGGCGGGCTGAACACCTGAGCAGTCAGGATTGCAAAGGTCTCCAGGCAAAGGCGGCCCTGGCCTCAACAAGAGCCAATTAGAGAGAATGACATGGCTTCCCAACTCATTAATTCCTGCCACTAGAGAATACAGATCCTTCCCCCATGTCTCAAGGCCACAGTGTGCTTGTAGCTTGCAGTCACTGAGTGAGCCTCACTGCGGCGGAACTCTCCCCCACCCCCGCGGTTGAGGGTTGGGTGGGGCGTCCTTGTGATGGACAGGTGGTGAAGTCATGGAATGTGGGGAGAAAGAACCTCTCAGCCAGTCCCCACCAACCCTTACATCTTGCACAGGAAGAGAGCGATGCTCAGAAACCCTGACTTTTCTGGGAACATGACTTAGTGGCAAAGCCCCACCTGAATCCAAGCCTCCGCATTCCAAGGCCAAATGCTTTCCCCTCTTCTGCTCTGAGGCTTTATGGGTGTGTGTGAGTCTGTTTGGGTTGCTGTAACAAGCACCATAGACTGGGGCTTAAAAAACAGAAACTTGGGGCGCCTGGGTGGCTCAGTCGGTTAAACGCCTGACATTGGCTCAGGCCATGATCTCACAGTTCGTGGGTTTGAGCCTCACATTGGGCTCTGTGCTGGTAGCTCAGTACCTGGGGCCTGCTTCGGATTCTCTGCCTTCGTCTCTCTCTCTCTCTCTTCCCCTCCTCCACTTGCCCTCTCCCTCTCCCTCTCTCTCTCAAAAATAAATATACATTAAAAATTAAAAAAAAAAAAAACCCAGATACTTATGTCTCACAGTTCTGGAGGCCAGAAATCCAAGATCAAGATATTGGCAGGGGTGGTTTCTCCTGAGGCCTTGCTCTTTGGCTTGTAGATTTTCAGGCTTTTACGCTGTGCCCTCGTGTGGTCTTCCCTGTGTGAGCAACTCTGATGTCCATGCTCAAGTTTCCCCTCCTCTTTGAAATTTAAAAAAAAAAAAAAAAAGTTTTTTTGTTTATTTACTTTTGAGAGACAGAGAGAGACAGAACACAAGCAGGGGAGGGGAGGAGAGAGAGGGAGACACAGAATCTGAAGCAGGCTCCAGGCTCTGAGCTGTCAGCACAGAGCATGATGTGGGGCTTGAACTCATGAACCCTGAGATGATGACCTAAGCCGAAGTCAGACCCTTAACCTACTGAGCCACCCAGGTGCCCCACATTTCCCTTTTGTATCAGGACACCAGATTGGATTAGGCCCCAGCCTAATGGCCTCACGTTAACTAACTCATGTTTTAAAGGCCCTACCTCCAAATCCTGTCACATTCTGAGACACTGGGGGTGAGTCCTTAACATATGAGTTTTGTGGGGACACAGTTCGCCTCATAACCAAGTGTGACAAAAGCCACCGAGAGCGTGGAAGGGAGACCCTAGTCTGTGCTTGTGTTGTTTCTGTGCAGTCACTGGCTCAATGTGAAAACACTCATTATGTAGCCGTAACCCTATGTCATTGTCTTTGTTTTGCCTCGGAAATGATCCTTCTCTGTCATAGACCTTTAGAAAGTGAGCCACATTCCACAAGGGGGCTGACGTTCCCTCTCCATCGTTGGCTATAGCTGCAGAAAGGTTGGGGGAGAGCTAGTGTGAGAATCTATAAGGCATGGTGGTCTTTAAACTTCCCTGGAATGCTCCGGAGAGAAATCCTAATTTCCAGTCCTAATTTCCTTCTGTTTTGTACGTCCTTTTTTCGTTTCCCTCAGGAATACACTTTAAGTCGTGTAACATTTTTTACAATGTTTTTTCTTTGACATCTCGAACATTGTATAATTTCCCTTTGTATTTGCATTGCCATCTGTACACCTGCAAAGAAAAACAGCCATTACAAAGGCCATTGAGGCCCTGTCCTTGGGGGGAGTTTAGGGTTATAGCTGGAATGGAATCTTGGATCCTAGATTTTGTGTCTCAACTGTCACTGTCTGTGCTCCAGGTACAGAGAGTATAATGTTTTCTTTCCTTTCCTTTCCTTTCCTCTTCTTTTCTTTTCTTTTTAATGTTTAATTTATTATTTTTGAAAGAGAGAGAGAGAAAGAAAGTGTGAGCAGGGGAGGGTCAGAGAGAGAGAGTGGAGGACAGAGGACCTGAAGCAGGTTCCATGATGACAGCAGAGAGCCCCATGGGGGACTGTCCCCTAGGACCTCATTCAACCAACTGATTCCAGTCTCCTCACATGTGATACGGGACAAATTTCTGCCAGGCCTCTTTCATGGGTTGTCACAAAGATACAATAAGAATATATGTGGAATCTGGAACTGTGTAATATACATGCATGTTTGGACAGTTACATCTCTATGTATGCTTGTATGTATAAGTAGTTAATGCATATGTGAATGTGTGAACTACTCTTACCATCTCCCAGTGATTGTTTTATGCGCGATGTGACAATAACGAAGGACTAAGATAGGGGAGACAAATTTGAGTTTCGAATTCAAATTCCAAAAGGATCCTATGTTTGGGAGGGGAAGAAGGTGTCAGTATATGACTTCATTTGTGGTAAGAGTGAAGGATGTGTGGCTTACGGATTGTCTCCACTTTGTTTTCCAAAAATTACATTCCTGGACATCTAGCTTTATAAAGATGAAATGTGTCCCTGATGAAAGAAATGATTGTTGCCAGTCAGGGCTATCAAACAGAGCATGTAAGTGTGTGTCCTTACGATGTGGTTCAAGAGGCCTGTCATCCTCCCCTGCTTTCCGCCCCCCCTCGAGGAGATGGCAGTTAATTAAAAAAAATTTTTTTTTTAATGTTTTATTTATTTTTGAGAGACAGAGGGAAGCAGAGCACAAGCAGGCGAGGGGCAGGGAGAGAGGGACACAGAATCCGAAGCAGGCTCCAGGCTCTGAGCTGTCACCACAAGGTGACGCCCATGCTGGGGTGGGAGCTTGTCTGGGTCTGGCCCACCTTAAGATGGCCCCCGTCTATCTATCCTTGGCTGGGGTTCAGAATCCGGCCAGACTCATGGAAGGACATGGCCGGCAGCAAGACTATTGAAAGACAGGTCAGAGTTCTGGATTCTCCTCTCCGGGTGCCTCTGGAATGGATGCAGAGTTGATGCTGGGTTTCCCAGGCTGGAGGGGCACTGGCCGGTCCGACGTGGACAGAGCCATCCATGCCCGAGGGTTGTCTCAAGCAAGGAAAAAGCTCCCAGGAGTTCCTGTAAACTCCAATCTGCTTTGTTATTGTGTTTGTTTTTAATGATACCTACCTCAGTGGGCAATTTTTCCCCTCCCTTGAACCATGACTTATTAGTTTCATTTAATGGTTTCCTCCTACGCCAAAAAATAAAATGGAGCAGCTTACTGAGATACTAAAAGAGAATAAAGCAAATAAATAGAAAGACCCCTTGTGGTGCGTGGGAAGTACAATGAAGGTCAAGTGAAGGCTCAGTGTGCAGACTTATGCAGAGATCATTTGCTTGGTGTGGGGTTGTCTCTGGTTCTCTAGGGAGACGCCATGCCCTTCACCTTGGGTTTCCCATTGTACTGGATCCTGTGCAGGGCCCAAAGGTGTTCAGAGTGATGAGGGAGCCTAAGGCAAGCTGACAGACCATAACCCCCTCCCAGCCCCGGGGTGGGATGTGTGTGATATTCCTGGGCACTCCTGGCTGCCCAAGAACAAAGGAAAGGGGAAAAACAAAAGATTAACTGATAGCGATCACAGTCCTGCGGACACCGGTCTCCACCCATTTACAAATATCTTAGTAAATTACAAGAAAAAGATAGTCTAATCAATAGCCTAATCCCCAGAAACTTATAGATTCCGTTTCTTGGAGCCCCAACATCACCCTCCCCTCCTTAGTGATGTGGGGAAGAAAGGCAGAAGGAAATGGCAGGTAAAATTACATTTCCTTATAACCTGCAGCCCATTGGCAAATACTTGAGGCAGGCAGAGCAAAATGTTTCTCCAGGAACTGCTACTGTCTCAAGGTTAATGCTTTGCTAGAGGGAAAAACACCCTTAGCTAGACACTAGCTAGGCCTCCAGGGTCCTGGGAGTCTTCTTTAGCATATGAAAATCTCACTGGGATTTTACCTCCCCCAACTCCCAGGTATATAACCAGTCTCTCTTCCAGGTCCCTGGGCAGCTTTTCCTGACCACAGGCCCTGTCCCCGTGCTTTGATAAAATCATCTTTTTGCACCAAAGACGTCTCCAGGAATTCTTTCTTGGCCGTCGGCTCCGGACCCCACGAACCCCACCATCACCCCAAAAAACTCATCAGTAGAGCTGCTTTGGCCATAAAGGCCGCTGCTTCGTTCGCCGTGCCCTCTCTCTCTTTCCTGACTGCTGGTCAGATGCAGCCGAAGGAATGGCCTGCCCGCCGACCGGGAACACGAGTTAGAACTTTATACAAATGAGAATAAGCTTCTGCTGCGTTTGGTCTTGCTTGTCGAAGCAGTTAATCTATGCGATTAACACACTTTCCACTGTACTCTGCGCAGCCTCGGGAACGAGAACTCGGGAGACAATCAGAATCGAGTGTTGGCTGTGAGCCTCCACCTGGTGATCTTGAGAATTTGGACTTGCCCTCTGAACCCTTTTTCCCCTGGTGTCTCAGCGGGGCCACAGGCCTCCTTAGGACAGATTTCTGGTTCTGCCACGGAAGTTTCCCTCAGTCTCTGACTATTGTCTCCGTAAGTAAGGGTCCTGAGTGATAACTTTCCGGAGGTGGGCAAGCCATCCCTTCACAGCACAGGGGCGCTGGAAGGGGGTGTGCAACTGCCTGGGTTCTGGAGCCTCCTGCTTTGCGAGCTCACAGGCCATGTATGGTCTCATGGGAGGCCAGCCCCGGCCTCTGGGAAGGCTCATTCCTCCCCCCCGGGGCAACTCTAGGTGTGCAAATAGCTCAGGGAAGGATCATTTAAAATCGCCTTTAAAGCCTGATTTGTAAATAATCTAAGACTGAAGACAGAGCAAGTTAAATATTTATTTGAAGATTATGTCTCTAAAGAGGGATTGTTGAAAATTAGTGAGTGCTCTGCCGTCTTCTCTTTCCCCTCCCCTGCTGGAGGGCATATTATTTTTACGGTGGTGTTTGACAGCCAGAACAAGCCTCTGTAGATTTAGTGGTTGTTTGTAGTGGCATTTATGTGTTTGAATGAGCTGGGCAAACAGGAGGGAGGGAGGTGGGGGTGGTTAATTAACTCTGCGAATCTCTTGCTAACACTTCCACACTCAGAACATGCCAGTAAAAGAACCATTCACAGGTTTTTACAAAAGAAATCCTTCCCTTAACATGGCAGGTTTGGAAAGCACAGCAAATCCACACCCCTGCCTTACAGATTCAGGATCTTCAAAGAGAAATACTTGCTTCTGGGCAGAAACTATCTGTGGCCATAACTTGCCGGGCCAGCTGCCCGGCCAGTTCCTGGGATAATGTCACTCATTCAACTCATTCATCACACATTTACTCATCACCTGATGGTTCTAGACCCGTAGGTATATAGCTATACATACCCATATACATATACAAACATACTTCCATATATGGACACATACACGTGTATTTACACACACATGCATGCACTCACACACATACATATTCATACACGTGTACATGTACACACATGTATGCAGACACACACATATTCATATACGGATACATATTCACACACATGTACACATACATGCATGTTTATATATACAGATGATGCACACACATATACATGCATACACACACATACAGAAATATATATTTATATATGGATACATATTCATCCACTGGACACATACATGTATATTTATACATATGTATGTATACACACATACATATACATACACATACATATACAGATACATATATATGCCAAACCTGCTTTCTAAGGTGAACACAGAAAGTTATTTGAAAAATTGCTAAATTTTTTTGTAGTGAATTAAAATCAAGCTTGAGAAAAAATACTGCTCAAAAAATATTGCTCAAATATTGCTCAGTCAATATATCAATTTACCCAGAACATTTTCCTCTCCCAGGAGATTGTGTTAGAAGGTGACCCCTGAGAGTGTGAGTCCCATGTCCCCCTGAGATTGTGAATTCTTGGTAACTGACTTCTCTGGGCCTTGTCTCTAAGAGATTGGATTAAATCAGTGTTCCCTAAACTTGCATGATCTTTTTTTTTTTTTTTTTTATGTTTTCATTCATTTTCGAGAGACAGAGACAGAACATTAGCTAGGGAGGGGCAGAGAGAGAGGGAGACAGAATCCGAAGCAGCCTTCAGGCTCTGAGCTGTCAGCACAGAGCCCAGTGGAGGGCTCGAACCCATGAACTGTGAGATCATGACCTGAGCTGAAGTCGGACGCTTAACTGACTGAACCACTCAGGTGCCCCTAAACTTGCATGATGTTAAGGATCACCTGGATATTCTGCTTCAGTAGATCTGAGATGCGGCTCGGGAATCTATAATTTTTTTTATGGTTTAGGTCCACTTTCTTGGTCTTCTTCTATAGTTCTAATAAAGGCCCAGGTGATGCTTAAGACCCAAAATGTTTGGAAAATCCTGGAACAGATGATCTTTGCGGTCCTGCCTGGGTATGACATTTTAATATCTTTTTTCCAGGGCCTCTTTAGTCCCCTTCAATTGATATCTCTGGAAAAGCTTTAATAAGAACACTGATGATCAGTAGATTTTTTTTTTAAACAAGTAAAAGAGAAAAGTGTGAGAGAAGGGCCATACACGAATTTTTCACCATCATTGTGGAACCTTAGCTCACTGATGATCTTATTGAAGGGGGTAGCGGTGACATAATGGGGGCAGATTCCCTCAGCGATAAATAGTCCAGTGGCAAAATTAGGACAAGGCTACTGTATTGTGTCAGGGCCCGAGGACGGTGCAGACCTCTCGCAGCTGTTGAGTGAGGGTCAGGACCCAGCGTCCGTGCGCTGGAGGCCACTGGGCACTGCAAGCACCTTTTCTCTCCCTGACCTGTCCCCACATGGGACAGGGAGGTCAAGAACTCATAGGCACTTCCTCTCTGCCCTTTCCTCAGTTTCCCCAGCCCTGGGACACCACCTCCTCTAATACCTGCACCATCACACCTGTCCTTTCCTCCACGGAAGATGGCTGTTTTGGCTTAGCAGCCACCCCTCGTGCATGGGGGGGGGGGGGGGGGGAGGAGGAGGGGTCTGTAAGCTCTTCTGATTCCCTGGGCTCAGATTCCAACGGTCTCTGCCACTCTTCCCTCCAACCTGGCCCTCACGTTCAACACATCACCCCTCTTGCCTGATGTGTCCACATCCATGCCCTTCTGTGCATCCACACCCTTCCTTACGCCATCATTGTCTCTTGCTGCAAAGGCCTCTGCCGGTCCGGACCTGGCCTTTGTTCTCTCCCCACCTCCCATTCACCCCCGAGCTTCTGGGGCGACGTGAGTCAAACCATTCCATTCTGCCTGCTGCAGACAGTGAAGGTCCAACCCATCATGGCAAATGAGCACTCCTGTCCCCTGACCCAAGCACACAGCCTCGCGCCCTGCAGGTGCCGTCCCTCCACTCCCCATCGTTCGGACATACCTGCCTTCTCGCATGCACTCTGTCCCCTCCTGCCAGAGCGCCCTCCTTGTTTTCACCTATCTTCAAGTCTTGGTTTAATGCCAGCTCCAACCTAAAGCCTCTCCTAATCCTGCTATCTGGAACTAATCTCTCCTTCCTCAGTGCGCTCCTTCGTTTCTTTACACAACTGCTTTGGCTCTTATCACGTTC
Organism: Felis catus; assembly: GCF_018350175.1. Lineage (NCBI taxonomy): Eukaryota > Metazoa > Chordata > Mammalia > Carnivora > Felidae > Felis > Felis catus. The sequence continues at coordinate 27,332,333 of NC_058380.1, forward strand.
GGCCTGGTGGGATAGTCACACGGCTTATATCACCCCAGATGGTGAGTTTTTTGGATGAGGGGCTTGTTCATATTTACAGCTCCTATCCAATATTTGACCCTCCGTGGAGACCGGGTGGAAGTCACATTACTGGCACTCAGTATGCCAACAAATTTCCTATGCTTCACAGCAACGCTTTTATATAGATTTCTCTCTATTTGAACCTATCTATCTTCTCAATCACACAGCTGTTTTTCGTGGAAACAGTACTTGTTTCTCTTTTTAACTCAGTCTCTTAAACATGACCAACAGACATTCATCATTTACCAGGCTAACTTTCTCATACGATTATATAGGGAGTGTCAGTCACGGACACGTGTTGAGCGATTTACGTATTTTATTTCATTTTATCCTCTCCAGGGAGGAATCTCTTCATTGTGCAGGTGAGAACAACTGAGGCTCTTCGAGACTGCAGAGTTTGACCAGCCTCACACAGCTGGTAAATACCCGGCCGGGGCCTGAAATGAGATTCGGATGACTCAGAACCCCGCACTGTGAAAGGGGATGGGCTGTTTCCTTTCATCTTGGGAGGAAATGTTGCTCCCGAGGAGAAAACAGAGCAGGTGACCACTCCACCTCTGGTTTGCTCCTGATATTGGAACTGCCCTCCAGCTTGGATTTCCCTGGACAGTAGTAAGATGGCCCAGCTTGCCTCCTTTCTAGTGACGGGGATTCCCTCTGACTCCAGCCTGGTTTCCTCGCCAGATCCTTTACGATGAACCCCATCCTCACCCAGGTGGGCTCAGCCGCCCTAAATCTCAAAAACTCAACAATCCACAAATAGTTTGTCTTTCCAAGAGACCCATGGGATGTCAACTCTGGCCTTCCTGGAGATGGATCTGGCCATTGGGAATGGTGCTGGTACTCTGCACCGTCACAGAACGTGCCAAGAGCAATGGAATTTCTGGCCTGGCCTCCGCTAGGGTCTCGGTAGGCGGAGCCCCAGGCAGGTCTTTCTGGGGGCTCTCTTGCCTGCCAAGTTGGTGTGACCTTGGGACATGGTGAAAGGTAGAGCTTTTTGGTTAGCTATTTTGCAGGGCTTTTGGATTCTCTTGCTTTCTTTCCCCTTTGGCTTCTATTTGCAGAGAGACTCGGCTTTGAACCCAAATGCATTGAGGCATGGGTGCCGGGAGCAGCCGGGCTCATTAACCGGAATCCTGCAAGTGAATGCAAAAGTGTGAACACAGTAACAGTGCTGAGGTGACTCTCCTTTTTTTAGATAATCCTCCCCGTCTTTTTTTTTTTCCCTCTCAAGTTTCTGTTGCCTCATGCTCCCCCCCCCCCCCCCGCCCAGTTTCTGTCTTTCCTTTTGCCCTCCCTGAATCCTTCTCTTCACCATTGTCTCTTATCTTCTCTCTTTCAAGGCAAAAAAGGACACAGCTTCTCAGCGTCTGACGTCCGCCTGTCAGACTTCTTGGCCCTCGGGCTGGAAAAACTCTGGCGTTCTCAGGAATCCTTGCAAGCCTGGCTCCGAGGGGAAGCTCACCCGTGCAGACCACAGGGAGGAGCGAGAAGCCTTCAAGGCGCAGACCAGGTTGGACTAGATTCAGAAGCCTAATTACCACCAGAAAATTAAAGAAAGGTAATAATTGCTTTTAAACACTTAACAAAAGGCAATCTCACCTCGCAGGTTTGTAAATTTGTAGTGAGAACTGATTACAAGGGGGCACTTGTGCTGCTTTCTTTGTGTTTGATTTGCAAACCAGAATGCACACGCCCCCATATGCATAATTGGACCCTCACGGTCTCCGCATCAATGTGGCAAGGCAGCCCAAGTTTATTTATCCAGGGCTCATTCAAAGAAAAGCTGAATGGAACAAGAAAACTCCCACTTTGCGATGGGATTAGATACCGTGGAGTATTCCTCCCCCCGCCCCCCCCCCCCACTCTTTCAAGGATTTTTTTTTTTTTTAAGTTTCTAAATCTGCTTGGGAAAAAAAAAAAAGTAAATTACCAGAAGTGAGATTAGTGGGGAATATTGTTCTTAGGACAATAGTGTCTTTATGGCCTGACTGGTATGGGCTCCCTGCTTCAAAAAAATACAAGGGCTGGAGGTGTGGGGGTTCTTAATTGCCTACATCTGATCAACTGGCAGCAGAGAAAGAAGAAGAAAGAAAGAAATCTCATTCAGCTCTGATTTAGCCTGGATCAAGTCCACTTGCTAATCAGAGTTTAATGAGGATGCCACTGGCCCTGTTGTATTTGCCAACGCTCCCACTAAGGTCCCTGGCCTTCTGTTTGTGCAGGGAGCACTTTCGTCCGGCCGCCCCACGAAGCAGGATGCGGGTTGACATGATAGAGTCCCAGCCCGGAGAAGTTAATTAAGTTTGGGCCCTTGGCATTCCAAGTCACCGGAACCCATGGTGGGAAGCCTCACCCACCGCACAAAAGAGACCCACACGGAGCTCTGAATGATCGTCCTCGGCGGGGGTAGAGGGGCTCCTGCGTGCCCCACTGCCAGCTCTTAACCCCGGGGACCGTGTCCCCTCCACTGCACAAACTGAATAGGCCGGCAGGACCGCGGGCCGCTTCGGGTGCGGGAGGATTCGGGAAGCGCCCGGGCCATCATCCAACGTCTCTCAGAGACGTGCAGACTCCACGGTCCTCAAAGAATCCGCAGACCTAGGAAGGCGCAGATAAAGGAATGATCTTGTTTCCAAGCTGTGTTCCTTCTCTGCGGTTTAGACAAAAATGACCTCAAGCCAACGGTTGACCTTTAGACGCACAAGCTGCTGTCTTTTCCGGTTTTAATTGTGTATCATAACCTCCCAGGAGGGAGTGACGCATCCGAGGTCTCCATGAGGATGCGGGAGGGCGCTGACACCGTGGAGGCCCAGAAACGCAATTCACGGGGTGCGGGGAGCCCCGGATCAATGGTCAGGACCTCTTTGCTGCGCGTTTGCGTTTGTGGCACGTGAAGGCCGTGAGGGCAATAGGAAGAACAGCCAGTTGGAGGGTAGTGGGCTTGGGTTTTGAGTTCCAGGTCCGCCTGAATTCTTGGAGGGTTCGTCCCTTCTGACAAATTGAATGTTTCCCATGGGGTCGAGATTGGGATAGTACGAGTGAGCACCGCCTTCTGCAAGGTCACGTGGTAAACGCTCTTGCTCCCTCTAGACCCGCAGTTCTCCAAATCTGGAGGCCAGCAGAATCCCCTGCAGAGCTGGTGAGCATGCGCACTTCTGAGTCCCACCCTCAGAGAGTCAGAGGAGCAGGTCCGGGGCGGGCCTGAGACTCTGAATTCCTAAGGATGCTGCTGCTGCGGAATCGGAATCGGTGGCCACGCTTTTAGGCACCGCCTTGCATCACCCTTCCCTCCCTCCCTCCCTTCCTCTTTCTTTCCTGATTTGTGTTATTCACATGTGGTTTCTCTAGTGCCTACAACAGTGCCTGGCCCATTGTGGATGCCCCAATAAAATGTATCGAACAAACGACAATAGCCACATGAAATAGATGAAAAGACAAGGTTCCGGAAGGATAGGCAATTTGGCCCAGACTACACAACCAAGAGAGAGCAGAGAAAGAACAATTACCAGGTATTTGTGGCTTCAAAGCCAGTGTTTTTAACACCCATGCCACCGTCTCTCACTCCCAGCATGCTCTGGGCTGAGGCTAATTTGGGCATAGTTCCTTTGGGAACCTGGAAATCCTGACTGCCAGCCTCACACAGAGCTCTGAATGGCCCCTTCTCTCCGGAGACAGCAAAACTGAAAATGTAGGGGGTGGCCGATTGGCCTCAGATGGCAAAGGTGGTCTTCTGAGAACCTACGACTCGGCCAACCCATTCTTTTTGAACCCCTGGAAGTATCCAGAGAGAATTTTACCAACACCCTTTCCCTCATTTATCGGACAGCTGACTGGAATGTTTTTCTGCCTCACAATTTGGATTTACCCACCAAGAAAATTCTTCCTCCAGACCTTGGGCAAGCTCTCGGATCTCGTTTTATAATCCCAGCTGTTGCAACAGCAACTATAAACTGTGTAGAGATCAATGGTTATAATGCATAATGAGATGCTCCAGAAATGTTTGAACAAATTAATGGACAAACCATTTTTAAATGGAACTTTTTATTTGGAGTTAATTATAGATTCTCACGCATTTGCAAGAAATAATACGGAGATATTTCTTATGCCCTTTACCCAGTTTCTCCTAATGGTGACATCTTGCTAAACTATAGTACAATGTTGCCCCTAGGATATTGACATTGATGTAGTGTGAGCATTTCCACCACCAACCACATGGATCCCTCATGCTGCCCTTTTACAGACATGCCTCATTCCTTTTTGCATCTCCCTCCCCATCCAGAACACTATGGAAATCACTAATCTGCTCTCCATTTCAATAATTTTGATATTTCAAGAACGCTAGGAAAGTGGACTCATACAGCATATTTCCTACTGAGATTGATTTCATTTCCACTTAACACAGTCCTCTAGAGATTCATCCAAGTTGTTGATATATCATGCATTTACTCCTTTCTTGGCAAGTAATATTCCATGGTACTGAAATGGAAGTTTGTTTTTACCATTTAACTGTTGAAGGACATTTGGAATGTTTCCAGTTTCTGGCTATTAGGAGTAAAGCTGCTGTGACGATTCATGGACAGGTTTTTGTGTGACCATGTATTTTCCATTTTCTGGAGCAAATGCATCAGGAGTATAATTGCGGGGCTCTAAGATAGTTTATATTTATTTATTGTTTCGTGAAACCGCCAAACTGTTTTCCAGAGTGGCTGTACCATTTTGCATTCCCATCAGGTAATGGGAATTCAGTTTCTCTGCATCCTCCCTAGCATTTGTTACTGTCACTATGTTTTATTTTAGTCTTTCCCATTAGGTGTGTAGTGATAACCTATTTTGGTTTGAGTTGTATTTCTCTAGTGGCTAATGGTGCTGCATCTCTTTTCACGTGCTTCTTTGGCAATACTCATCCTCTTTGGCGAAAGGTCTGTTCATGTTTTCTGCCCATTTTCTTTTTTTTTTTTTTAAATTTTTTTTTTCAACGTTTATTTATTTTTGGGACAGAGAGAGACAGAGCATGAACGGGGGAGGGGCAGAGAGAGAGGGAGACACAGAATCAGAAACAGGCTCCAGGCTCCGAGCCATCAGCCCAGAGCCCGACGCGGGGCTCGAACTCACGGACCGCGAGATCGTGACCTGGCTGAAGTCGGACGCTTAATCGACTGCGCCACCCAGGCGCTCCGTTTTCTGCCCATTTTCTAATTGGATTGTTTATTTCATTACTACTGAGTTTTTAGAATTCATTATATAATCTAGATACTAGTCCCTTTGTTAGATATGCCATTTGCAAATATTTTTTCCCCAGTCTACAAGCTTGTCTTTCCATTCTCCTAACAAAGTCTTTCACAGAGTGAATGTTTTTGATTTTAATGAAGTCCAGTTTATCGGTTTGTCCTTTTTATGGACTGTGCTTTTGGAGTCAAGTCTCTGAACTCTTTGCCTAGCTGTAGATCCTGAAGATTTCTTGTTTTCTTCCAAAACTTATAGCTTTGCATTTTACATTTCAGTTCATGATTTACATGTTGACTTAAATTTTGTATAAGGTATAAATTTAGATGTTATGTTTTTTGTCTGTGGAAGTCCACTTGTTCCAATGATCTTTCCTCCATTGAATTGCTTTTACACTTTGGTCAGAAAGTTGAGTGTATTTGTGCGTCTGCTTCTGGGTTCTCTCTCTATTCTGTTCCATTGATCGCTTTTCATCAATACCACCCAGTTTTGATTCACAGAGCTACAAAATAAGTGTTGAAGCTGGGTAGATTGATCCTTCCCACTTTATTCTTCGTTTACAAAGTTGTTTAGCTACTCTAGTTCCTTTTGAGTTTCCGTATAGAGTTTTGAATGATCTTGTCTCTAGCTACAAAAACTCTTGCTGATATTTGGATGAGCATTGGCTTAAATATTTCTAAAAATTTTCATTCTTATCATGCGAAGTGTTCAAGTGCACGTCCATGTGACACATACGATGTTTTGATTTCTTTCATCAGCGTTTTGAAGTTTTTGGCATAAGAGTTCTGTATGTGTTTTGCTAGATTTATCTGTAAGTTATTTCATTTTTCTGAGCTATTGTGAATGGTATGCTATTTTAAATTTTTTTTTTGACTTTTTATTTATTTTTGAGACAGAGAGAGACAGAGCATGAACGGGGGAGGGGCAGAGAGAGAGGGAGACACAGAATCAGAAACAGGCTCCAGGCTCTGAGCCATCAGCCCAGAGCCTGACGCGGGGCTCGAACTCACGGACCGCGAGATCGTGACCTGGCTGAAGTCGGACGCTTAACCAACTGCGCCACCCAGGCGCCCCCTTTTTTTTTTTTTTTTTTAATTTTTTTTTTTTTTTTTTTTTTTTTGGTATGCTATTTTAAATTTCAGTTGCCCTGATGTTATGACTACTATATTTCTGGTATATACCTGTATACAATTGACTTTTGTATGTTCTTGTATTCTACGACTGTTCTGAACTCACAGAATTTGTTTGTTTCTTATAGATTTCTTGAGAATTTCTAGGTAGGTAGTCACATAATCTGTACACAGAGGCAGTTTTATTCCTTCATTCCAAATTTACTTTTCTTACCTTATTTCACTTTACTTTTTCTTGCCTTGCCATCTAGCTAGAACTTTCAGTACTATGTTGAATGAGTGAATATTCAATATTGAATAAGTACTGTATGGTTTTCCTTTTGAGATATCCTTGCCTGTTCTCAATCTTGGAGGGAAAGCATTCAGTTTTTTACTATTAAACATAATGTTAACTTTAGGGTTTTTTTTGTTTGTTTGTTTGTTCTTTTTTTTGTAGATGCTCTTTATCAGGTTAACTCCTCTTTATTTCTGTTTTCCTGAGAATTTTTATCATGATGCCTGTTGGATACTGCCAAGTGATTTTTCTGCATCTGTGATATGATCACATGATTTTTTTCTTCTCAGATTATAATGACTGATTTCCAGATAGTCAATTAATTTTGCATATCTGGAATAAAACCCACTTGCTCATGGCATAGTATTCTTTTTATGTATCATGAATTTTATTTTCTAATATTTTGTTCAGGAGATTTGCATCTGTATTCATGAGGGGTAATGGTCTATAGTCTCTTTTTTCTTCCTTTTTTCTTTCTTCTTTCTCTTTCTTTCTTTCTTTCTTTCTTTCTTTCTTTCTTTCTTTCTTTTTTTTTGTTACTGTCATTTTCTGTGTCTGGTTTTGGTATTAGGGTAATAGTGGCATCATAAAATGAATTTGGGAGTGTACTCTCCTCTATTTTCTTGAAAAGACTGTGTAGAACTACTGTTAATTCTTTAATCATTTAAAAAAAAAAACTCTTCAATGAAACCATCTGGGCCTGGAGATCTCTGTTTGAGAGTTTTTAAATTACACATTTAATTTTCTTAATAGTTATAGGCTATCCAAATTTTCCAATTATCTATTTCATATTGGGTAAATTGTGATAGTTTGCGCATCTTGAGAAATTGGTCTATATCCTCTAAGTTGTCATGTTTATGTACGTAGAGTTGTTTGTAGTATTTCCTTATTGTTTTTTGATATGAGTAGGGTTTGGAATTATACTTTCTGTTTCATTCCTGATACTGGTGATATCTGTCTTCTCTCTTTTTTCTCTTTCAGTCTTGCTAGAGTTGAATCAATTTAGCTGATTTTTTTTTTCTTTCTGAAGAACCACTTTTGCATCACTGAAATTCCTATGTTCTATTTATTATTTTACTTCCTTTGAGCTTTCTCTTCAATTCTTGGATATTTTTTAGAAGTGTGTTGTTTAGTTTCCAAATGTTTAGAAACTAGAAAGAGCTCACACTGGGTTCTAAATTCTTCCATTAAAAAGTTTCATGATATCTAACATTGCTAATATAATATGGTCACAAGTGACCAACAGTGGCAGATAATTTAGCTATGGGTGCTATACTGTGAGATTAGGCTAACGCATTGCCTGATCAGAGCAAAATTTGGCATTGGCTTTCCTTTCTTTTCAGGGAGGTGCCTGAGAGCCTTGACTTCTAAGTCTCTGGCCCAGGATCCCAGCAATGGCGGATGGGGCATTGAGAGTCATGTTTTTGTGCAGCCTAGAGGGTTCCCTTCTTTTAGTAATGTCTTCACTGGAGACTGTAGACAAGTGAGAAGCAAACCAGCCAAGAATAGGCTATGTAAAAATGAAAGCTCTCTGGAAACATAAATGCGTACCACTAAGTGAAAGAAGCTACTCTGAAAAGGCTACATACTACATGATTCCAACTATACGGTGTCCTGGAAAAGGCAAAACTGTGGGGACAAAAAAAAAGATCAGTGGCTTCCAGGGGTTAGGGGGCAGAGAGGGGTGAGTAGGCAGAGTGCAGAGGAATTTTAGGGGAGTGAAAATACTCTGTATGATACCATAATGGTGGATACATGTCATTGTACATTTGTCAAAACTCACAGAATGTACAACACCACGAATGAACCCCAGTGTAAGCTACGGACTTTGGATGATAATGGTGTCAGTGCAAATGTTATTAATTATAAACAAATGCACCACTGTGGTTGAGAATGTGTAGTGTGGGAAGTTGTGCATGTGTGGGGACTCTGTGTTCCATATGATTCAATAATTCTACTTCTGTGTGTATCTTCAAAAGAATTTAAACTAAGCAGTCAAATAGATATTTACACACCCATGTTCATGGCAGCATTATTCACAGTAACCAAGAGGTGGAAATAATTCAAGTGTCCCTCAACAGGTATTGGATAAACAAAATAGAGTATATCCATACAATGAAATACTATTCAGCCTTAAAAGGAAAAGTAATTCTGACGCATACTACAACCTGGCTGAACTTTGAGGATGTTATGATAAGTGAAATAAGCAAGACACAAAAAGACAATTACTGCAGGATGCCTCTTCCATGAACTACCCAGAGCTGTCAAGTTCAGAGACAGAAGGTAGAATGATGGCTACCGGGGGTTGGAGGAAGGAAAAAATGGGGAATTATTTAATGGGCATAGAGTGTCAGCTTTACAGGGTTGTACAACAACGCAAGTATACTTAACCTCACCCCACACTTAAAAATGATGAAATGGTAAATTTCATGTTACATATATTTAACACAATTAAACGTTTTCAAACACTAAAAAGAAAATTAAAATTAAAAAAAAATTAAAAAGCAAGCTCTTGGAAGCAGGAAAATGTCTACTAGCTTCAAAAGTTCAGGAGGCTCCATTTAATTTAATCTGACCTCCCTTTGAATGCAGTGCCTAACATTTTTTTTTTTTTTTAATTTAAATTTTAGTCGACATCCAGTGCAATATTGGTTTCAGGAGTAGAATTCAGTGATTCATCACTTATATACAACACCCTGTGCTCATCACAACAGGTGCCCTCCTTAGTACCTCTCACCCATCTGGCCCATCCCCCACCCACTTCCTGGGTCAAACCTCAGTTTGTTCTCTACCCTTATGAGTCTCTTATGGTTTGCTTCCCTCTCTCTTCCCCCGCCTCTTCCCATAAGTTCATCTGTTTGGTTTCTTAAATTCCACATACGACTGAAATCCTATGGTATTTGTCTATCTCTGGTTGACTTATTTCCCTCGCATTTTTATTTCTAGTGGTGGGCACTGTAGTTTTTCTCTCTCTGGTTCCACTGTCTCTAGATTTTTCCATTCAACTTTCCCAATAACGTAACAATACTTTCACACGAGGCCCCGTGAGAGCACTGACACGACAGGCAGAGGCAGGTCTTGGCCCCGAGGGGCTCATAAACGGACGCAGACAGATGCTTGCTTACAGAATGTGATCCTGTTCAGATAAAATAGGATGCCATTTGAAATCTAGCCTCTTATTCAAGTTTTTTTTTTTTAGACAATTGTTGCCATTTTATTTATAGCTAATTTCTCATTTCCAGCACTTTTCCTGTCCAAGTCAAAACTGGTTCTCTTCCACATCCAAAGTGTGTGGGGACGACAAGAGACACTGGCTCATCACCCGGCTCCCAGAGAAACACAATGGAGGTGTGTGATGTGACCTTCTATTCAATAATATAAGCAAAAATCCAGCTTGATTTATTGTTATTGTGGTAAAATATACATAGCATAAAATTTAACATTTTACCCATTTAAAAATACGTAGTTCAGTGACATTAGTGTATTCTCACTGATGTACAGCCATCACCACCAGCCATCTCCAGAACTTTTTCATCAGCCCTGTGATGAGACTCTGTCCCCATGAGGTAATAAGTCCCCGTTTCTCTCAGTGCCCCCAGCCCCTGGTCCAGTTTTATTTTTAATTTGTGGCCTGGGTAAATGAACATGCAGACCTGGGAGACTTATAAGGTACATGATCTTGCTCTCCCTTGCTTCTCTTTTTGAACATAATCCTTTATAATAGACCTGAAATTGTGTGTATTAGATTTCCCACCCTATATAGTAGAGCAGGAAGCCAGGCTTAGCAAGCTAATGTCCCTCCTTTTAACTGTGTATAGTTTTCTTCCCTGGCTTTTCCTTCTTTCCTGGGCAAATTATCTATCTGCTAAGACTCCGAGAACTGAGGCATATTTCCTGGCCTCTGTTGTTGGCTCAGGCACTTGCCTGGAATTTCTGGGATGCCAGCCCCCTGTGCGTATCTTGGAGGTGCTTATACCGATGGGTTACACCAAGGAAGCAGACGCCGTTCCTATGGGGGTTTCAGCACCGGGAGGTGAGATCTCTGGCTGCGAAGGGTTCTTAGCTTGAGTTCCAAGTTTGACTCTCCTAACAGCTGTTCAACTTTGAGATGACTTAGTCCTTCTGGATCTCAGCTTCCTCATTTAAAGGAGCCTCAGTTTCCTCAATGTGCAATGAGGATGATGACATATCTGATATTTCCACTTGGCATTTCCAACTCGACGGAATGAAATGGCGCTCTTGATTCTTCCTGCCAGATTGATTTCTTCGGCAGCCCTCTTCGACGTGATCCCACATCATCCATCTGATGGTTTATGATGGAAACCTGGGGGCAGCTCTTCATTTCCTTCCCTGCTCATCAGGAAGCCCTAACGATTGCACATCTGACTCCCATTTTTGACTCACACTGCACTGCTCTCCGATTTCCCAGCCACCACTAAGGACTATGGGAGCAACCTCCCAACTTGTTTACTTGCTTCAGTTCTTGGTTCTTCTCCAACCCATCGTTAATCATCAGAATCAGGATAAGAACACTTCTATAGTGTTCTCTACGCTGGCCACCGTTCTAAGTGCATTATGTGTATTACCTCATTTAATCCGTATACTAGCAGTAGATGAGTCCCTACTTAAAATGAATCCAGGCTTCCTATTTTAAGAATCATGTTCTACCTCCCTATCTTGCTCTGCCAGATTCTGAGTGTTGTGTTCTGGCTTCCAGATGTCTTCATCAGGTCTATGTGTGAAGCAGGTCTTCTACAATGACTGACTGAAAAGGCCAAGGTCAAGGGCAATGCCTACTAAGTACTAAGAGAATTAAGAAGCCATCTTTATTTCCTGTAGCTCTCTTCTTGTGGTCCTGCCTTAGTACATTTTTTTTTTAAGTCTTCACTTAACATTTTTACATTTTTAACAAATGTAAAAGTAGCCAGAATAATAAAATAATAATATAATAATATTATATTTATATTTATTAATATAATAAATATATTTAATATAATAAAATAATAAAATTAATGCCTGTGGGTATGTCCCCCAGAGCCAACAGCCATCACATCATGGCCAATTTTATTCCACCTATGTGCCCATCCATCCCCCATCCTAAATTATTTCAAGGCAAAGCCCAGACATTATATCATTTCTTCTGTAAATATTTTAGTATGCATTCCTAAAAGATAAGATCTTTTTTACTATGCCATACCCAAAATACCATTATCATACCTAAAATTATTTAAAAAGCCACTCCTTAATGTTGTCAGTTGTTATATATATCCTATTATCAGTTATTATATGTCAGTTATTATCTCATCCTTAAAATGCATACTTTTATGGTTTATATCTGAATTTATTCCAATAAAGTCCACACATTTTCATTGTTTGATGTATCTGACCAGTATTTATAGGTTTCCCTGGTTTTGTTTTCTCTTGAAATCTTCCTTTTAGGAAACTGTATCATTTATCCCATCAAATTTTCCACCCTGCATATTTATGATTGTGTTTCTGTGGTGTAGATGAGCATTTCTTCCTTTTTTTGCATTTCCTATAAATTGTAGAGACTTGATCAGATTCAAGTTCTATTCTTTTGATAAGAGCACATTCTAGGGTCACCTGGGTGGCTCAGTCGGTTGAGCGTCTGATTCTTGATATTGGCTCAGCTCGTGATCCTGTGGTTCTGAGATTGAGTCCCACATGGGGCTCTGGGTTGGGTATGGAGTCTGCTTGGGATTCTCTCTCTCCCTTTGTCTCTTCCCCCACCCCCCACTGTCCCCCTCTTGTGCTCTCTCTCTCTCTCGAAATAAATAAATAAACATTAAAAAAAAAGAAGAAGAAGAACACATCCTAGATGGTGTCCTACTCTAGGTTTTCTAGAATAAGACTGTTCAATAGAACTTTCTGATGATGAGACTATTCTATATTTGTGTTGTAGAATTATGGTAGCCACTGGTTCATGTGGCTATTGAGCCCTTAAAATGTGGCTAGTGCAACCAAGGAACTGATTTTTAAATTGTATTTAATTATAAGTAAACAAAATTTAAAATTTAAAGCCCTACATGTGGCTGGTGGCTGTCAGATGGAATAACACAGCTCTAGTGTTTTCAAAGACACTGTTGGTTTGGTGAAATAAAAAACACGGCCAGTTTGGCCAGTGGGACTGGAGTTAAGCTTGTGGAAGACTATCTTTATTAAATAAACAAGCCAGTAACTGCCTTCTTTGTGTTATGTAGTTAATGCAGTTGTACCCATCAGTGCCTGGAAGGACCAGAGTTAGGATCCAGTGCCTGTCCCTGAGCAAAATTTGTGTTCCCTTTAAAGAGGAAGGAGAATTGGCTATTGGCCAGGTAGATCAGATGTTGTGTGGCTTGATGACTATACACTTTGAAATCTCTCTTTAAGAAAAGGCATACACAATTATGAAAACAAAATTAAGAATAAAAAATGAACTTCACAACATTCTTGGGTGCCTGGGTGGTTCAGTTCGGTGAACATCTCGACTCTTGATTTCGGCTCAGGTCATGATCTCAGGGTTGTGGGGTTGAGCCCTGTGTGGCTCCATGCTAAGTGTGGAGCCTACTTGGGATTCTCTCTCTCTCTTTCTCTCTTCCCCTCTCTCCCACTTGTACTCTGTCTATAAATAAAAAAACTAAAAAAATGGTAACATTTTAAGTAACTGCCTGGCACATCCCTCTGAAACATTTTATTCGAAATCCTCCTCACCTGACAGTGAATTTCTGTATAATTTTTTTTAGCAACGATAGAAAGACCATTCAGTCTTTCCCATGTTGAGACATGGGGGATCAAGACGTGTTTTTTTTTTTTTTTAATTTTTTTTTCAACGTTTTTTATTTATTTTTGGGACAGAGAGAGACAGAGCATGAACGGGGGAGGGGCAGAGAGAGAGGGAGACACAGAATCGGAAACAGGCTCCAGGCTCCGAGCCATCAGCCCAGAGCCTGACGTGGGGCTCGAACTCACAGACGGTGAGATCATGACCTGGCTGAAGTCGGACGCTTAACCGACTGCGCCACCCAGGCGCCCCAAGACGTTTTTTTAATCAGTAGTTTAAAAAAGTTTCAGCCTGACAACTTGCTTATTGGTAATGTTATGTAAAGATGTAAGGTTACTGCCAACTTTGACAAAACCACCCCCCCCGGTTTCTTTTATAAATGAATTGTAAGATCTCCAGGTATTTCAAGTTGTCTTGTGTGTTGGCGAATCTCAAACACTCTTTCCATTCATGCTACTCGTAAAAGAGTTCATTTTCAATGTCCTCATTGTAATGCGTGTTATGAGTTTTGTGCTAAATTTGTTGTTAGTCTTTCGTGCCAAATTATTAAGAAAGATTGTTTCCAGTGCATGATTTGAACTATTAATCACATTAGCAAATAATCCCTAGAGGCTCTTCATTACTCTTATCCTCAGTCTATCTTTTCTTCTTAATATATTGCCGCTTTAAAAAATATATGCTGGGTGTAATCCAAATGGTTCCCAAACCTCACTATTTTCTTTTAACCAGTGCCCATTTACCTTGAAGGGAGCCACGTCAACCTGTTCTAGTAAACACAATCTAAGTGTATCCTCAACCCAGCTAAGCCACCAGTACACCCTAAACCGTCTACTGGCACTCTGCTACCATTTAGCATGAGAGGAGATGTGAGTGAAGAAAACTGGGGTAGAAAACGGAGGTGGTTATACTTCACGGTGGTGAACAATCTTACTCACACAGGTAACCTTAAGGCGAGAGCTTCCTTTTTCCTGGCTTTGGAAAGGAGCCCAGCCAAGTGAGTGACCTGGGAGCTTAAGCTTCAACGGCTTCGTGGTAAATGGTAAGTCTACCTCTGCCTTCCACGTAGGCAACCACCAGGGTCTGCTGGCATAACGTCAGGAGAGTCAGAAATCACCAGGAGTGGTGAACTGAGGACGGTCTAGAACCAGGGATTGGTTTGGATCGGAGGAACCACACCAAAGCTGGTTTCCAGGAGGACCCGGACTTGGGAGCAGAATGGAGACAGGAGGCACGAGGTCTCGGAGGAAGTGCTACGACGTCTGGTGAGCAAGGAGATGTAGCAGATGTGCAGGGGCCAATACTGATGCATTCCAGATGGTCACGGCTGGACCAGCAGGCAGATGGACATTACTGATGGGGACGAGGAGTTTGGAAGGGTGGAATTGCCACATCCTGTCAGGGGCACAGCGCGACTTAATGAAACTGGTCAAGAGGGATTGAGATCTGGGGTAGCTGAGCCCTCCGCCGGCGAAGGGTTCTTCTTTAGAGTGTGGCCAAGCTGGCCGGGAACCCCGTTTTTCTGACTCCTGTTTTTTTCTTTACTCCAGGCTGCTGCCCAAATAAAACCTTTACCTCAAGCTACGCATTCGAAACTGGAAGAAGGCATTCGTTCTTGCCTAGGGAGAGCCTTCCTGGGAGGTGGCTCATCAAACCCTCGTGGTGGGTGGCTCCCCTTATTGATGGCCTTATCAGTGGTAGGGGATCTTTGCCTGGTGCAAAGAAACATCCGTAAGACAGGGGAGGGAGAAACCTATTGTATTAAATCTTTCTTTCTCCTTTCAGTTTTTTTCCCCTCCTGCCTCCCACAGACACCTGGTATCAGTTCCAAAAGATGCATTTTAGTGCCTTTAAGCAAAACTAGTTCTTCTGCCTGGGTGAACTCTGACACTGAACTTTCTGTTTCCAGCCCCCTTAAAAAACCTTCATCAAATTTCCACCACGCAAAGGTTGAAGTGTTTCGGTCACCGAAGCGGTTCAGTGATGATCGCGGTGGCTGTTTCTTACAGGGGATACTCGTCCATTCATTCATTCATTCATTAGTTCGTTCATTCAACAGACACGTAGCAAGTTCTGCAGTGTGACAGACATTGCGCCTGAAGGCAGAGCAAACACAGTCACCGTTGCGGCCATCTCGGAGACTCACATCGAATAAATCATAAACAAACGTAATCTTGCCACACTCACTTGAATAAAAGGCACAGACCTGACCTCTATATTCAGCCACTATGCAAATACGCTGCTGGGTCAGTGTGAAGGTATTTAAAGGCGTCCACGTGACATTCTCCTCAGATGGCCCCTATCCTGTCCTTCCCTCTGCTGACGCAAAGGCCTTCTCACCCGTCAGAAGGTGAAGCCTTGTCCCTGCCTTGAATGGGGCTGGCCTAGGAACTTGCTTTGAGCCCGAGAACGCTGTGAAGGGATCTGTGTGAGACAGTTTGGGGCCAACGCCTTAAGAGAAATGATGGCCTTCCGCGACTTCCCTTTCCAAGTCATCTGCCGCAGACAGAGCCAAAATCCCGAGACCACAGTGCTGTGAGGAAGCCAAGCCAGCAGCGGGGAGAGGCCACACGGAGAGAGGGATGTTCAGCCGGGTCCCAACTCTTCAGCCTTCCCAGCTGAGACGTCAGACGTGACTGAAGAAGGCCATCTCCTCTCGGGGCATTCTTCTCCCAGTGGACACCACGTGAAACAGGAAAACCACCCAGAGGAAACCAGCGCACATTGCAAAAGAAGAATAAATGGTTATGGTGAGTTATTAAGTTTTGGGGAGGTTTGTTACACAACAATAGATCATTAAAACAGCAGTATAGCTGCTGCCTTGAGCCCCTTGAGTGGCCCCTCCCCTGTGGCCTAGACCCCTCAGATCTGTCTCCAGCACCTCCAGGACGGCTCCCCACCATGACTTAGCACTCAGCAGTCAATTCCCGGCACAGCAGGAAGCTTCCAGTTTCTTCTTCCAGAGTCCATTCTGTGTTCTTTGGGCTGACGTCTGCACATTTCCAGTAAATAAATGCTTTGAATACCTTCACCGAGGGCCGGGTGGCATAGGGTTGTATGGGGGGGGGGGGTCTTTGACCTATTCAGAGAGGCCAGGGAAGGATTCCCCAAGGAAGAGACCTAAAGTGTGTGAAAGCGTTGATTTGGGGAGAAGGGCGAGGAGGCATGACCACAGAGAAGGTGTGTAAGGGAGCTCTGTGGTAGGACAGGAGCAGAAAGAGAAACTGAAAGAAGGCAGGTGTGACTGGTGTGCACAGGGCAAGAGGAATGTGAAGGGTCTGGACCTTGTAATTGTCCTCCCAGAGTACAGCTGGTTAAACTAGAGAGTTCCCTTCTCTAGGCGGGCCAATGACCAGGTAGAGTGCTATATGCTGCAGGGTGACTAGCCAACCCAGTCCAGTCCCTTCTTTTAGAGAGTTCAAACCAGATGTACCAAAGGAGTCCACTGGCCAAGAGCAGACTTGCAGCTGAACCACTGTCATGGCGGACCTTGGCTGGGGGGGGCAATGGATGCCTCTTCCTTATTGAAGACTGAGCTCTAGAATTGCTATAGGGCAGAGGTGGCCTGCAGGCCAGCTGGTGTGGACATTACACCTTCTTAAAAAAATTTTTTTTTGGGGCGCCTGGGTGGCGCAGTCGGTTAAGCGTCCGACTTCAGCCAGGTCACGATCTCGCGGTCCGTGAGTTCGAGCCCCGCGTCAGGCTCTGGGCTGATGGCTCAGAGCCTGGAGCCTGTTTCCAATTCTGTGTCTCCCTCTCTCTCTGCCCCTCCCCCGTTCATGCTCTGTCTCTCTCTGTCCCAAAAATAAATAAACCTTGAAAAAAAAATTTTTTTTTATTCTGTTCATCTACACAGGGTTGCCAGTACAATGCTTTATTATTAAATTCGTCGTTAACACTGAAATATCAAAAGTTTTCAAATCGAAACCTTTCAAACATTTGGGAATTTTTTGAGCATTTCTACCATATCCATGGCAATCGTAGATGGAAGTGAGTAGCAGCTACTTGGGTTAGTTGGAGTATGCACAGTGCACATCAGTTTAAAAAAATTTTTTTTTTCAACGTTTATTTATTTTTGGGACAGAGAGAGACAGAGCATGAACGGGGGAGGGGCAGAGAGAGAGGGAGACACAGAATCGGAAACAGGCTCCAGGCTCCGAGCCATCAGCCCAGAGCCCGACGCGGGGCTCGAACTCCCGGACCGCGAGATCGTGACCTGGCTGAAGTCGGACGCTTAACCGACTGCGCCACCCAGGCGCCCCAGTTTAAAACAGTTTCCACTGCTCGCTGGGGCGATCTCTCAACACACGAGGCCAGTTGTCACATATCATCCTACAGAGGCCCTGCTGCACATGTTCACATTACTACCCCCCCGCTCCCCAACCCTAGAGGCATTGGACATGGTGATCCCCTTTTGGGACAAGCTGGCTCCCACTGTAAACGGAAGACCCTTGATGTCCCCCATGGTGTGTGTGACCTAGGACTGCGAGATTTAGCAAACGGAGAAACGAAACGGTAAGAACGACAAAATTAAAGAGGACACCCAGTTTAATTTGAATTCCAGGTAAGCCACAAGTGATTTTTCAGTGGAAGTGTATCCTCAGTGTTGTATTTTCTCCTTCCCAGGAGGGAGGGGCAGCATTGACGGCTGAGATGAATGATGTCCTGGCCTCGCTGTTCCTGGATGCAGGCCCCCGTCAACTGGGGCAACCTTGAGTGAGGCTCTGCTTCTTGCCACATGGCACAGGGGCCAGTGAGCAGCCCGTTCCGAGTAGGATGATGTATGTGGACGCGAGGTGAGGGCATCCCCAATGTGGGAATTTCTGTCCCGGGCATGCACGACCCTCCTAGCACATGGGTCCATTCACCAACTCAGAAGCTCTCTAAATTCCTTCGTCTGGGTTTTTATGGAGGTCCTGTTGCATAAACATGGTTGATTAAGTCCTTGACCATTGATGAGTAACGCAATCCCCGGTTCTTTCCCCCTCCCCAGAGGCTGGGGGCGGTGGGACTAAAGTTCTAGCCCACTTTTCACGAGCATTACTTACCTGGCAACACTCCTCCGCTCTGCCCCCATCTTCCAAGAATCAGCTCATTAGCAGAAACTCGGGTATGACTGAAAGAGGCTAAGTATGAATAACAAAAGATGCTCCTCTTGCCCCCTTCCTCAGGTAATTCTAAGGGTTTTAAGAGCTTTGTGCCTGGAACCAGGGAACCAGGGACAAAGACCTTGGATCACAATATCACAGCTGGAACGGAGAGGGAAGTGACAAGGTGACAGTGTGGATGGCTGGAGAGAGCAGGAGCAGGAGGAATCAAATATGTTGGTGGCACCTCTGTAGTTATCAGATAGTGGCACCACTGCCTGGGGGTTTTATTTCCAAGGAAGCTGGGAGGAGGAGCTGCTCTGAAGAGAAGAGCACTACCTCTCTAGATGAATCGATTTTGAGGTGCAGTCAAAAGAAAAAGTCCAGCGAGTGGCTGAAAATTCCGTTAAGTTACAAGAGCCACTAATATTTAATCTGTGCTCACTATGTGTTTCCTGTTCTAAGAACTTTGCACATATTAATTTCTTTTTTTATTAACATTTTTAAAAATGTTTATCCATTTCTGAGAGACCGAGAGAGACAGAGCGTGAGCAAGGGAAGGGCAGAGAGAGGGAGACAGAGAATCCAAAGCAGGCTCCAGGCTCTGAGCTGTCGGCACAGAGCCCGGCACGGGGCTAGAACTCACGGACCGCGAGGTCATGACCTGAGACGAAGTCCGACGCTTCACCAAATGAGCCACCCAGGCTCCTGGCACATATTAATTTCTTAAATCCTCACAAAAATTCTATGAAAGAGATCCTACTATTATTCTTTCCACTTTTGGACGAGGAAACCAAATAACAGAGACATCTAGTAACTGGTCTAAAGTCTCATGGCCAGCGATATTCCACCCTAGCTGTCCCGTAGTGCGTTTGCCACACTTCCTCCCACCTGAGACCCAGGTGTATGCTCCTCTGCTCCCCTTTATCAGATCAGTCTAGAGGTGAGAAAACATGTTTTATTTGTCAATGTCCTATTACTTAGTTAACATTTTTTAAGGGGAAAAATACAATTAAAACCAGACACCCCAAATTAAATTGTATTTACGTACGAAAAGAATTGGGATGAGTTCTGGCCGAATGGCACAGGTCTTTTGTGGCATCTAATTAGGATGCTTAAGTTTTACCATTGCCATCTTGGTATTTAATTTTAGCGGAGAAAAGTAGTGAGATGGCGCGTGAATAGTTGTGTCTTTGAAGAGCCTCTTAGACATGCTGAACGTGATTAACAATAACATGTTAATTAACTGATTAATACTAGCTTCATAATGGCAGTTTTGTGACAGGAGTAGCTGAAGGTACGCTGCTAGCAGGGATTCCAGGGTACTTCATCTTTAAAAATGTGTTTCTTTCGTTCTGTGTCGAACAGGAATGCATTTTCATCAATCACTTGAACTGAAGGCATGCGTTTTTTGCTGGACTGAAAATTGGTATTTTTGTCTTTTTTTCAAGAGGATTGTTGGATCCGTGTGCTCAGATTCATAACTGGCATTGCTCCCTTGTCTTGGAAACAGTGTGTGAGAGAACATTGCGTTCTTGGAATCAGAAACTGGTTCCCGAGTTCAGCCTTCATCCACACAAGGTCTACAGGAAGAGGCAAAATTTGAGAGATGGGAAATTGCGCCCATGGAGTCATCAAGGGGTCATCACTGAGGTAGCAGATTTAGGACCCAGGTGGATGGGATAATTGCCACCTCTTCCCCCTGAACCAGCAAGTGTGCTTCCAATTTCATCAACAGAAAGGGGACCTGGGGAAGAAAAATGGCTTTACCCTTATGTATCTTTTGGTCTGTTGCTGACCCTGCCACAGGCCTTTTGGGATGTGAGAATGGTCTCAGTGTGTATGCAGCCTGCCTTTTTTTTTTTTTTTTTTTTTTTTTTTTAGCACTATATACTTCTTGTGGTCATAGAGCCGTAAGTAAACATGGAAAAGGTGACAGCCTGGGGACCTCAAGTTAGGATTGCTGTACGGTGACATTGAACAATGAAGTGTCCCCAGTGCTCCCCAATAATTCACTGTGGACACTGACAGAACATGTGTCTGTTGATGGCAGGGTTGGGGTAGTTTGGGGTGGACTGAAGGCAAAGGCTCTCAGTGCCCTCCAAGATACTGGTGAGTTCAGAGGACTAAGGTATTCAATCATTGTAGGGCAACAGACTCTTTAATACCGTGGAAAGTTGGCAAAACCTTGTGAACCTGTGTGAATCAGATACACTGGCTCAAAGTAGATGAAATGGATCAGTTCACATAACGTGGCCTAGTGTTAGGGCTGTGGGAATGAAAATGCCCTAGGAGAAGTCCTGTGGCAGCTTTGCTGAAGCAGGTGTGTGTGTGTGTGTGTGTGTGTGTGTGTGTGTGTAAGAACCCATATCCCAAATTGTTATATGACTTCCACCACTTACATCAGAATCCCTTTCTCTCTTTCTACTGAATGGCATTCTTAGCTCCCAACACCCTCCCAGTTCTCATGCCTGAAGGTCAACTGTGATTTCAACTTGATGCTTTTGCCCTATTGGACACATGATTTTTTTTAAGGTAACTTTTTTTTTTTAAGTTTACTTATTTATTTTGAGAAGACAGAGACAGCGCAAGCAGGGGAGGGGCAGAGAGAGAGGGAGAGACAGAATCCCAAGCAAGCTCCGTACTGCCAGCTGCAGAGCCCCATGTGGGGCTGGAACCCAAGAGCTGTGAGAACATGACCAGAGCTGAAACCGAGTCGGATGCTTCACTGACCGAGCCACTCAGGCGCCCTGGACACATGATATTTGTAAACCTAGGAAAAAGCAAGGAAAACTCCTTGGAGATTGATTTGGACCCTTGATCAAAATGAATCTTATAATTAAAAGTATTGATAACTCAAATTCTTTAAAAAGGTAAAAATCAGCTCATTTCAAGCAAGCTCTCTTGCCGGCCACTTGGAATAAAGTTAAAGCACCTTTTGAATAGGTCATCTGAATGCAGTTTTCTCTTGTAAGTGGGTTTAAGCAGGAACACGTTGCCATTTCCTTGACATCGCTATGTGCTGTTGCACGTGTCTGAAGTCCAGACATGAAATGAGGTGTGTGCGCATGCATGTGGGCATATGGGACCAGTTTTCCTCACAATGACAAACACATGAGTGGATCCCATGCTTAACCCCTGGTTGTGCAACTTCAAGCACACTGACAATGAGGCGGGCCCAAAGCTGTGCTGCTTGGCCTAGAATGGAAATTCTCCTGCAGACTCCTTTAACTTCTCTTCTAGTAATGGCTGAAGACTTAAGATGAAAACAGCAAGTAAGTCTCTTCAGAAATGAAAGGTATAAGTCATACTTTCACTTTGGGAAAACTCTGCTAATTTGATTACTTACTTGACTTAAATTCACCTCTTCACATCCCAGGAAGTTTGGCTGACTATGTGTTGTATTCTTAGCAGCAATGAATGCAACAAAGATTAGTATTTTATTTCAAAAAAAACTTCCTTGCATTTATTTTTCCAAATGGGAATGACGGGAGGGTAATAACAGAATAAATCTATTTGTAAGTTCTTTTTTTAAAAAAGTTTATTTACTTATTGAGAGAGAGAGAGAGAATGAGTGGGCTAGGAACAGACAAGAAGAGAGTATTCCAAGCAGGATCTGTGCTGTCAGTACAGAGCCTGATGTGGGGCTGGAACTCACAAACTGTAAGATCATGACCTGAGTTAAGATCAAGAGTTGGATGCTTAACCAACTGAGCCACCTAGGTGCCCCTATTTGCAAGTTCTTTAAATGAAAGTCATTAAACAACAGATGGCTTATTTTATGTTCAGATTCTAGAGCATCTAAAAAAAATCTAGGCCATTTATGTTTATTATGTTTAGGGATTGTTTAAGAAAATAGTGTGAGTAAAATATTTCATTTTTCTCTAATAGTTTTACATGAAAATTTGGTTAAATGATAGAGAATTCACGTAAGGGAAAATCTTTAAAATACTAGTGAAAAGGAGAATGTATATGTTTTTCAAACAATTTTTAAACGTTTATTATTTATTTTTGAGAGAGAGCACAAGTGGGGAAGGCACAGAGAGAGAGGGAGACATAGAATCAAAGCAGGCTCCGGGCCCTGAGCTATCATCACAGAGCCCAACACGGGGCTCAAGCCCCGTGAGATCATGACCTGAGCCAAAGTCAGACGCTTAACTGACTGAGCCACCCAGGTTCCCTGGAGAATGTAAAGTCTGCTTATCTGGCTTTGTAAATATAAGCTGCAATCACTAAAAAGCAAATAGTAAATTTATTTTCAACTTTGGTAGCATGTGTAGGACCATAATACTGTCCAAAGGTACTAGGATGTATCACATTATATTCTTTAATGGATTAATGTTAGGGTTTTTTTGTGGCCCTTCCCAGTAAACATAACTTAGCTGAGTAAATGATTATTTTAAGTATCTGTTATAAGTTATAGACGCCTCAGTAGCCTCTTGGTGTTTGGTTGTTTTGGGGAGAGTATTTTCACTTTATATCTTTATACAAAGATAGGAGGAGAGAAGTGTTGGGCAAGATGAATGGGCACGTTCTAATCGCCTGTGGGGCTTTGTAAAGTACATTCTGTCCCTGACAGATTGTGATATTGTAGAGCCTGTAACCCCTATACGGGACACCAAATTCCTTACTCAATCCTAAATCATGCCTAGAGATGGCTGCTGTGACTGAGGGAGTGTGTCTTATCCCTCAGGCATTTTGGGAGAGAAAAAGTTTGTGAAAAAGTTAGTATTCCTGGGGCATCTGGGTGGCTCAGTCAGTTGAGTGTCCAATTTCAGCTCAGGTCATGATCTCACGGTTTGTGAGTTCAAGCCCCATATCAGGATTGCTGTTGTCAGCACAGAGCCCATTTTGGATCCTCTATACTTCTCTTCCTCTGCCCCTACCCCGCTCATGCATCTCTCTCTCTCAAAAATGAATAAACATTTATATAAAAAAAAATTAGTATTCCTGACAGGATTTTTATTTCCAGAAATAGGGATATATTCTGTTACCAAATATCATCTGCCCGTCACATAAGATGATGCTATGAATCTGTAATTGGTTGTGGTTTCCAAATAATTTATATTTTAATACTCAACCTAGGATGCAAGATATTTGCAGAGTTTGTTTTGAGCACCGACTGGATGGCTTTGCTTAAAGGACCACCATGAGGACTGTTTCAGACAAGGAATCTTCAAAGTTCTGCTCTTGAACCATGGCAGCAAGAAGAGGATATAAGCTCAGTTTCTCTTTTTAACCCACTGAAAGGTTCTGTTATGCAAAAGGTTCTAAAAGGTTCTTTGTGCTGGTACCACATCCCAGAGATCACGAGAGGGCTTAGGTCTTTCTGGTGGACCCACCAACTTGAATGATGGTCTATCAGCTTTGGAGATTTGACCTTCTGAGATTAGAGACAGCTGTGCAGAGAAAGAATCTCCCCCATCCCATGTTCTACCATTCCCACGGAAATAAATATACTTTCGTTTGAGCCAGCTTAGACACAGAGGAGTCAACACTGGAGCATTTATCTGAAAAGAAAACCCAGGAAAACCCCTGACATGTCTTGGAAAGACCTCTAAAAATCTAGACATGACTGTAGTTCAAAGGCCCATGTTTTCTCCTCCCCCAGGCTCTCTCCTGGGGCAGTAGTTCTCAATATTCAGTCTGGAGGTTAACTTTTGGCTCTGCGATCAACTATCTGGGTGGAGGGCTACTCAGGGAGCCCCAGCGTCTTCATCTGTCAATAAATTACTTTTTGGGGCTACTATGGGAAGTAAAGAGGAAAGTGAGTATGGCGATCTCAGCACAGTGATGGTCACTAAATCAAAACTAAATAAAGACTCAACAGAATGTTAGCACCTACATCCTTGGGCACATTCACTGGTGGAGGGAGATTGTGACCTGGCATGCCAGAAAACATTGTACTTGCAATTATAATCGCCCTTAGGAACATTTTAATTTTTTAAAATGTTTATTCATTTTTGAGAGACAGAGAGAGACAGAGCGTGAGTGGGGGTGGGGCAGAGAGGGAGGGAGACACAGCATCTGAAGCAGGCTCCAGGCTCTGAGCTGTCAGCACAGGGCCCGATGCGGGGCTCAAACCCGCAAACCACGAGTTTATGACCTGAGCCGAAGTCGGACACTTAACCAACTGAGCCACCCAGGAGCCCTGCTCTTATGAACATTTTAATATACAGACACAGACATATTGTGTGAAGCTGGGAAGTGCATTAGATTAGAAATGGTGAACATATTTATTTTAAAATAAAAAAGGTAAATTCTGGCTAAGAATGCAATCGATCATTAAATGGGTGGTCTGTGAGGACACAGAAGAGGAAGCAGTGTTAGAAGAACGGGCAAGTGCCGGATAAGGCAATATATATCCAGTGCCCAGCCCCTCATGTGTTTTTTTAAGCCTAAATGGGCATACATGGAAAAAGAATTACGTGAACAGAATCTAAGACTTCGATTCAAGTCTTTGAAACAAGCTTGCTTTTTTGTTTTCTTTAAATGTATGCATACATATACACATGCATTTAGTTCTGGAAAAGGATCACAATGAACTATTAATTTTAAACCCTGTGAGGACAGGCCGTGTCCCTGTTTTGTAGAACAGTGCCTGTCTCTAAATAGCATCTGTTGAATGAATGAGTAAATAAGCAATGAGTCAATAAGCAAATACCCAACCACTGTTGCAAAAGACTTGGGAATAACCAGAATGAGGTTTTAATCATGTTTGTTTTGTTTTGGGCCACATCTATTGCATATTTTATATTTTAGCTGGGTATCTTTGGGAGAATTGGTGTGTGTGTGTGTGTGTGTGTGTGTGTGTGTGTGTGTATGTTACAAACTGTTGTCTGTTCTTATAAAATTGTGGGTGTTTTTTGTGGAGTGATTGTGTTCCAAAAGACTCAGACCTGATATGGTGAGGACTTCTGGAAGCTTATGGAGTTAAGGCGTGCATCCTTCACTTTGTGCAGCAGAAGGATCTATAACAACAAACTGGTCTACATGTAGCTGTGTGTAAATATGACCGTTCCTTTACATATTGAAGTTGAACAAATATTATCAGCAATCACTAGGCGTCATTGATTTGCAAGGGAGCAAGCAGTAAGGGAATGGAGGTTCTCAATGTCAATCCCCTTGGGAGAAATTGCTCTTTGTCATGGGATGGTGCGCTGGGCCATAGGAGGAGGGCTCTCTCTCTCTCTCTCTTTCTCTCTCTGCCTTCTCTCAGGTCCTCCTGGCAAAAGTCTGCACTCCAGAAAGAAAGTAGGAGAGCTGGACTTTGAGACATGGTGGCAAAGTAGGAGCCAGGAAAGGGAATTCCTAGGACCCGAGTAGGGTAAGCACGTGGGCTAGACTACTAAGCAAATACACCCGTTGAACAAGGTCATCCATATGGTACTTCCATGACTAGCTGGCCTTTTGGGAAAATGAATCCAACAGATTGTGATCATGTCACTCACTCATCTGGGTGACTGGGTTGGAAAAGTATCTAAAGTATCTAAAGTATTAAAGTAAAAGGGCTGGTGCCTCATGAATCTTCTCATCACAAATATCTCTTCTTGCTGGGAATGATTCTCAGGTTCAAGAGCCTTGATTTCATCTTGTCTGTGTTTCCCCCCTTGTTTTTTTTGTTTTTGTTTTTGTTTTTCAACGTTTATTTATTTTTGGGACAGAGAGAGACAGAGCATGAACGGGCGAGGGGCAGAGAGAGAGGGAGACACAGAATCGGAAACAGGCTCCAGGCTCTGAGCCATCCGCCCAGAGCCCGACGCGGGGCTCGAACTCACGGACCGCGAGATCGTGACCTGGCTGAAGTCGGATGCTTAACCGACTGCGCCACCCAGGCGCCCCTCCCCCCTTGTTAAGAGAACAGAATTATGTTTCTCAGGTCTTCCCTTTACTTGCCCTACTAAATAGGCAAACCTGTAGCAGATAATCTGGAAAAGGAAAGCGAAAGGATCCGGCATTTATTAATAAAGGATCAGTTGTCTATGAGAGGCGTTTTGCGTATGTTATTGAATTCATTCCTCTTGACAACCGTGACGCATGAGTGTTAGTATCCCCATTTCACTGATGTGAAAACGAAGACACAGAAGGCTAAGTCTCTTGCCTGATCTTGGGAATGAGAGCATTGAGCCTAAAATTATTTGGCTCCTGAACACCTGCAAATTTCTTTCGAGGTCTCTCCCCGTGCTTCACTCCCGGGCACTTTTTTCCACCTTCTCTCTGGATGGATATGCATGAGGTAGCATCGAAAGCAGGACAGATGTGCCCACGTGCAGGTGGTTTGGGGGAGCAGGAGCCATCTTGGTGAAGACTTATCTCCTGCCCTTTTCCCGATTCAGCCTCCTCCCTGCCTCCCCCACCCCTGGGCGATCTCCTGTCTCTGAAAGACGTCACAACAAGGGATTTGTCACTGGAGATCAAACCAGTGATCCATCCAGCTCAGTTTCCTGCCTCTTGAGTTTGGCCGAGTCACGACACTTGAGCAGGAGGCAGGACGCTGGGCAGCCCCAAGGCGAGCAAACAATATTGCGTGGTATACGTGGGACGAAAACATCCCAGCTGACCCCAGACCTGTGCGTTGCCCCAAAGCAGCAGATTTAATGAAGCAAGTGGCCAGGTGAGGTCACAGACCAGATTCCAGGCATGTTTTGCCCACGCCGGCTTGAAGGGTCTCTTTGCATCTTTCTGTCAGATTTATAGACACGTTGGAATCTCATTTTTAAAATTCCAGCCTCTGAGCTTTGATATATTTCCTTTCTAGTGCTTTTCTGCTGTGGCCTGAGAAGCGAAAGGAATATTTGCATCTGCGTTGCAATTACCAGAAGGGGAAACTTTTAAAGGGTCTTTACAATTATTATAATCCCATGTAAAATGTTGGCCTTTTAGGGCACAGGGAGGGAAACGGTAATCTGGTTTTTAAAACGTTTGCTTGTTTCAAGTGGAGTTGGTTTATACCCACTACCCTGTCTTGTCATCATGTCATGTCACCCCCACCACTTAGGCGTGCTGACTGCCTCTGAAAGCTGTCGAGATCGTATGCCCTCGCCAAGGCTAACAGCTTGTCAACAAGACAGGTCAAAGGGGCCATTTCAGTGGCCAAGCTGGCAGATTCTGGTTCAGATACTGGAAGGAAACTGAGGCCCAGGGGCCAGTTTGGCCCTGGCTCTCGCAGTAATGGTGTAGGGAGAGGAAGAGTCCCGAGCCCAGGTGCCAAATCAGATGCGGAGGCTCGTGTGGGTATTGAAGGACCAGACCCAAAGCCCCAAGGCCATGGGGATTAGAGATCCATGCCTCAGGTCTCCACAGTAAGCAGGCCAGTGGTTGCCTCCTCACGTCTGCGGTGGGTCCTCAATACAGACGCCGGGCCGGACTGGATACGTGTTGGGATCTCTGTCAGCGTGGGTGCCTCACTTGGCCAAGGAACTTGCTGCTGATTCCCCCGACTCCTTTCTTGCCTGGAGTGTAAATTTTGGTCTACTCCTTTCACATCTCTTTTGTGCCCAGTTTTCTCTTGATTGTGAGCTGGATGGAGTTAAGTCTGACCCATGGGAGTTATGGGGATTTAGTCAAAAGAACAACAACCCCCCCCCACCCCATTCCTCTTCACCCCTCTTTCTTTTATCATGAACTGAAAAAGTGGATCTCTGGATCTTGCCTGGAACTTTTTTCTCAGGTGGCCAGGGTCGCAACACCAGGGGCCAAACTTCAGAGAGATCCTCTGAATGATTCCACGTTCAAGCACTTCCGGGCGAGGCGGTACCAGGTGCCCAGATTATCATGGTCAGTGTATCTGGAATGTGAACCGAGCCCAGAGTCAGACTGGATGAGAAGAAGGCAGATTTGCGTTAGGCGTGGTGGTCAAGAGTTCAAGTTGATTACATTGGCATTTTTCTTTGGAAAGTTGCAAAGCAGTGACATTAAAATATCCTCCCCGCTAATGAAAGGTTTTAATAGAGCAGGGGCAAAGGACGTTAATGAGCATCGTGGCACCCTGGTTGCTGAATTAATGACTAAGCGAGGGAGTCCCAGACGCCAGGCTTATCTGCCATTAGGCATCTCTGAGCGGGCAGGAGGATCAAACTGACAAGCATCACCGTGGAGATGATTGAGTTTCTCAAGCAGCCTGTGTTATTTTAATTAGACCGGGATATTGAGAACATGGTGCATTGATAAACTGAAGAATTAACGAAGGCTGTTTCTTCTCCCTTCGTCTCTTTTCACCCCCTTCAAATGAAGCAATTATTTCCCTGACCTCAGGAACTGAATTTCAAAGAGGTCTGAAGACAGGCTGAGGCCTGCTGCTCTGGTGAATTCTGCGGGGCCCAATTACTGACCTCAGGAGTCAGCATTCCGAAGATTAGAGTCACGGGGAATTTGCTTCACAGACTCACTGCTAATAATATACCTTCCGCGCAGACACCATTAACCTGCCTTTTCCAGTTAGCCGGTCAGGTATGTCTCGGGGCAAAATTGTTATCAGCTCTCAGGGGGTCAGGCCCCGGGCTCTAATTAGAAACAGAGGCACCTGCAAGGGAATGTAATAAAAGCAGCCAGCGAGTAAAGGAGTAAAGGCTGACAGTGAAGGAAGGCAAGGTGAGAAGTCGTTCTCCGCCTTGGAACCCACGGGAACAATGCTCCTCTGGTGCTGAAAGAGTCGCGGATCTTATGGTTTCTCCGGCTTCTTCAAACTAGCTCTGATCTTCCCTGCGAGTTTTAGTCCAAGAGGCCGGCAAGGGTTATTGTTGATATTGACCTTACTTAGAGGCGACTGAGAACACAGTGAATTCTTCCCCTTGTCCCCACACCCGGACACCTCGCTCGCTTATAGTTGAATGAACATTTGTTGAGAGATGCTGGGTGCTGGGCTCTGTGCTTGGATGGACAGTAGGCCCTCCCGGGGGGTTCCCTGAGAGAACTGAGCGTGGATGTCCGGGGTGTCCGCAGTGGCTCGGGAGTGAGTTCGTTTCCTATGCAACGTGCCCTCCCTGGGAGGATTGAGAACACGTGGACTCTTTTTCTGTAGGGCTTAATTTCTCAGGTAACATCCCCGGTGAAGGCCGGACCACAGGCACAATGCTGTTCCCCCACCCGCCCTGCCATAGCCCAGCGGGACTGGCAGCTGGCCCGGCAATGATGTGGCATGTAAAGGTGACAAAGACCATGGGGTCTGGCAATGATGTGTCATGGGGGTGTGACAAAGGTGAGGAGAGGGGGTGCGTGCTGTGGGAGCACACGGATGAAGAGCCAGCTTGCTCAGGGAGGGTAGGAGGGTGAAGGAAAGCCTCTGGATGCTTCCATCTGAAGGAGGTGCAGGAGGTGGTCAGCAGAGGGGAAAGGAGTGTCCAGGCAGGGGGGGAGTGCGACAGCAGGAGTGAAGGGACAGAGAACGGATGATTCCAGGTGGACATTTGGGGACTCCTTGGTATTTAGCACAGAGTCTACGTACATGACACGTAGCAGGTGCTCAATCGACACTTGGGGTAAATCAATGAAGAAGGGAACGAAGTGTGACTGGAGAAGACAGTGTGGCTGTGGGGAGTGACTAGGAGGGTGGTGAGGGCGGGGAAGGGGTGGGGGGTGAGGGACATGTCTGGAGAAGTCAACAGGAGCCTCATCAGTCACGTTCAGCAATTCGGGCTTCACCCCAAACGTCCTCAGGGGCTGCTAACTGCAGTGTGGTCATGTAGGCTCTCAGTCATGTGCTGGGAGTATGAGCAAGTATGAAAGCACGCTTCTTCGCTGGAAAGCAGGCCTTGCAATGAACTGATAACGACTATGCCCTGATCCCCGGCTGAGTCCCCCCTCTGATGGGCCTCTCGAGGTTTCCTTCCCTGTGTGGGCTTTCTGGGTTCTCCCTCTTCTTCTTCTCTCCATCCCTCAGCTTTTCTTACCCCTCTGTTCTCCCCCCCAGGGCCCTGGCTCCACCTGGAGTGGTAGAACCAGAACCTCAGGTCCCGTGGTTTGGGAGAAAGGTCCAATTCTTCACCTTGTATGGCAAAGCAGCTCCGAGTCGACCCCGTAGTGTAACTCTGCTGTGTCACTATGCCCAGGGCCTTATTGAACATTGTATGATTCCACCCCTGTTCTCTCTCCACTTACCAACTTTCCAAAAGTACTAAGTAGGTAATGGCACTGTGTTAGGGCCGTGGAACTAGCAGGAACTCTTCGCAAAGCTGTCACGTATCTGGGCAGGTTAGCTTTATTTTAAACATTCATTTTATAACGGAAGCAGTGTTTCAGAGTGGTTTTTGCCTTCACTGCAGGACTCTGCTCTTTCCAGTGATCAAGAGTCTTTTCTTGACCCTTTTATAACATTCACACCGAATTTATTCCATCGCAGACTCTGAGAGACTCTGAGGCTTAAGGTTGGCTTCCAAATGGACCCCTAGTGGGGAAGCTGGTCCTGGGGGGGTGGGGTGAGGGCAGACTCCGGGTGCTCACACCCCTGCTTCAACCACAGGGACTTGGCACTGCTCCGGAGCTACCCTTGGGGTCAGATTCTGTCAGAGTCCGGGGTTCCACAGTTGAGCAAAGGCTGAGAACCACTGCTCCAGAGAGCAGCTGCAGGCTGACTGCCTGGAAATGGGCAAAGAGCCACTGAAAGTCAGCACCATTGAGTGCCCTGTCTTCAGCCAATGGCCTGGAGCACAAGTGCCCACGAGGTTCACTACAGCTGCACTTTAAGGACCTGAGATCATTCTCCCGTTTCTTCTGAGAAGTCTTGTGACAAACCACCCAAGAGACTTAAGAGATGAATCCAACCGCGGGAAGCAATCAACATTTTTGACCTTTTCTAGGTATCAGGCCTCGTGCTAAATGCTTTATGAGGGTTATTCCTCTTTCCTCCCTCAGAAACTGGAGGAAGAAGTTTGGGGAAAGAAGCGGAAGAAATGTGGACGTTAAGTCTAAGAAGTCCTCAACGGAGCACAGATGAGCCAGAACGAACATGGTTTCAAATTCCTCAATTCGAAGCTGCTAGATTGGAAAGGTCAAATTGGAAGCTACGTCTTTAAACGTTTCAACTTGTCTTTAGTAGGGTCATCAACAACAGATGCCATGGAGCAATGGTGTGCACATTCTAGAATTGAGGCTCTCACATTTTCATCCGTAAATATCACCTGGAAGTGACAGAACTAGAGACTTTCAGTCTCCACCTGCAGAGATACTAATTCAGGACATTTATTATCAGGTGAGAATTGCTGGCAGACTGTACTGATAGGAAGTTCAAGTGACCACCATTAAACCTGCAAGCTGGCTCTGTTTTAAGTTCATTTGCATCCAAGAAAGGCATGGCTGCTAATTACTTCAGAAACCGGATTGATCCACTTTTGTTCATTTTACTGAGAAGCATTGAGCAAGTGTGGCTGGAATTCAGGATGGCCCGGTATGTTCAGCATTTATCTTACTGTGATAGAAATATTCCTCCTTCTCTTCTTTCGTTATTTTCTTATAAGCTGCAAGCTGTGCTAATAAGCAGCCAAGCCTTTCTTCACACCTGATTATTTTGTGGAATGTGTCCCTGTGCATACAACCAAATCAGCCTTGAAACTATATTTCCCATATCAGTAAGCTTGGAGACCATTTGGGAAGACCCTTTCTTCACTGGGGCCAGAGAACTCCTACTCTTGTTGGTTTTGAATGTTTCTTTGGCTGACCATGCCCTCGTCACCCTGTCAAATCTTATTGATCCTTAAAGGCTTATTACAAATGTCATGTCCTCCTAAAGCATTTCCTGATTTGCCTCTTCCATATCCCTTTTCCTGAATAGTCAACTCTGACTGCCATTACCTTTGAACCCACAAAACTCGTGGTTACAATTCTTTAATGGAGCATCTTTTCTTTTTCCTTTCCTTTGCTTTGCTTTGCTTTGCTTTGCCTTGCCTTGCCTTCTCTTTTCTTTCCTTCTCTTTTCTTTTTTTCTTGCTTTCTTCCATTTTGATTGCTTTATTCACTTACTTAGAATGCTTATGACAATACTTAAGCGCTACTGAAATAGATATGGTCAGAAGTGAAACCTCAGTCCTTCATGTCAGTTTCACTCCCCACTATAGACCTTTCAAAAGGTATTTGCAATATGTATGTCTCCACATATCCACCCCTTCCTCCTAAACACACACAGACTTATTGTGCTTTTGCGGGGGGGGGGTTCGATCCATAACAAAGTAGGCTTCCTTTCAGCTGCTCCAGCACGTGTAAAATTTCAAAGAAGTTTCAGTCTGTCCTTTAATTTGGATTTAAACAACAGTGCAACCCATAGATAAATTTGTGCATGGGTTTCCTAGTCTCTCCACCTCGCTTCGACCTTTTTGAGGGCACAAGGCTTTCTCTGTGGGCTCTCCTGGTGCCACCTCCCCCCCCCCACCACCCCCACAGATTCTTACAATTGTAGATGACAGTGCTGCTGGACCGGTTCCTCACCATCTTTCTCTCCCTCCTCAGTTCTTTGGCTTTTTATTCTTCACCTAGGGCTTGGAGAACCTTGTCTGTGAAGGGCCAGCATGTAAACGTGTTAGGCTTTGTGGGCCATGGAGTCTCTGTTGAACTGTTCACCCCAAAAGCAGCGGAGGCAATGTGTGAATGAATGGGGGTGTCTGTCTTCCAATAAGCCTTACTTACAGACACTGAAACTTGAATTTGATTCCATTTATCTTTTTCCTCATTCGACAATGTGAAAATTGTTCTTAGCCTGTGGGCCATACAAAATTAGGCAGTGGTCCAGTTTGGCCTAAGGAATATAGGTACCAACCCCTGCCCGCCCCCAAACTTTACATCCTTTTGTATCTGGCTCCTGATGAAGTTGCCAGCAATTTTCTATTTGTCTTATAATGGGTGGAGCTGGGGCATGGATCTTCAGATTCTGGGGCCTGAAGAGGGGAAGCAGAAGGGCTCTCACAATGTCCTGGCCTTCAGGTAAGTATCTCAGATGCAACAAACAAAAAGCAAGATTAGAACTTCTGATCTTTCTGCTCTTCTGTGTTGTTCTTACAACATTAAAGGAGTATTTCCTTCCAGTCTTGATTTAAAGCATCATTGTTTATTGTACATATTTTATTCTACTTGACTCCATATAATTAGTTTCCTGAAAATAAGGGCTTTTAAAACCCTAGTGTCTCTGCATCATCCATCCAAATGTCTGGTACAAATTCAGTCCTTAAATCTTTTGAAAGGAACTGATCGTAAGAATTCCTATCAACCCTTTATTTCTCAACCAACACTCTTTATCCACGTTCTATCCATTTCTACTGCTTTCTACTATTCTCTCTATAAATTAGCAAATAGAAAGCAACCAGAACATGTCTTCAAAATTCTTTTACATAGACTTTCTTGGAAACCAAGAAAAAAATGGGATATGATGGATGGAAGATATATCTACCTCTCTAGACATAGTTTCATGTCTTTCCCCAAATCCCAAGGCTGCTCTCCCTGGGAATGCAGGGCACAAATGTGTTCACCTGCTGTCCTGGGATGAACCTCAACATGGTGGATTTGTGTGGGCTTTCTAAAGTGTTCAACACTCACAGCCACTTATATGAAGATGACAATAAGATTGTGCTCGTGCTTTGGTTGAATGTATCTTACATCTGTGACTGAGTCTAACGTTGCTCTGATCCCCCACCTCCACCCTAGATCTGCTATCCCGGCCTTTCTTGAAAGCAGATGTGGAATTCGTAGTAGACAAGGAGTCTTTCTTTATGTGATTCATGTCAGAGTTGTAGTGACCATGGAGAAATGTACATAGATCAGAATGGCAGCAGGGAGTGGACTGGTCAGAGAGAAAGGTGCCCCGACGTACTTAAACATATCTTTGGCTCTGGAATCCAAGCTAACATATCAGGGTCTTCGTTTACAAAGTTTTCCCTGGTCAAAAAATAAAACGTCTAACAAGCCTAAAGTATACTCAGTAGCCGTATTAAAGTTCTCATAAATCATTTATGAGATGCAAAGTAAACATGCCTGGCTCTTTGTATTTTACTTCCTTGGCATAACACGCGTTTCAGCTGGCCTCACGTCGGCATGAGTATTTTCCTCAAACATTCAAACTCCTCCTTCTAATGTGATATTTTATTTTATTTTATTTTATTTTATTTTATTTTATTTTATTTTATTTTATTTTATTTTATTTTATTTTATTTTACTTTACTTTACTTTACTTTACTTTACTTTACTTTATTTTATTTTATTTTATTTTATTTTATTTTATTTTATTTTATTTTATTTTTTTGAAATGAATACTGACTTTCCGTCCTCTAAACAGCCAACCATGTGGCCCGTGCGGGCAGTTCCAAAATGCAGGCTGCCATTCCTGACAGTGTGATGTCCTACTGCTCGTAAGCCAAAGAGTAAGCACGTGCTATGTTTGTCTACACTGGGCCTTTCCTGGACACAGTTGCAAGAAATCATGGAAACCTGTGGCACTTCTTTTTTTTTTTTTTCATTTAGTTTAATTTATTTTTTTAACTTACATACAAATTAGTTAGCATCTAGTGCAACAGTGATTTCAGGAGTAGATTCCTTAGTGCCCCTTCCCCATTTAGCCCATCCCCCCCTCCCACAACCCCTCCAGTAACCCTCGGTTTGTTCTCCATATTTAAGAGTCTCTTATGTTTTGTCCCCCCCCCCCGTTTTTATATTATTTTTGCTTCCTTTCTTTTATATTCATCTGTTTTGTATCTTAAAGTTCTCATATGAGTAAAGTCATATGATATTTGTCTTTCTCTGACTGACTAATTTCGCTTAGCATAATACCCTCCAGTTCATCCATGTAGTTGCAAATGGCAAGATTTCATTCTTTTTGGTTGCCGAGTAATACTCCATTGCGTGTGTATACCACATCTTCTTTATCCATTCATCCATTGATGGACATTTGAGCTCTTTCCATACTTTGGCTATTGTTGATAGGGCTGCTATAAACATGGGGGTGCATGTGCCCCTTTGAAACAGCATACCTGTATCCCTTGTAAATACCTAGTGGCAAAATTGATGGGCTGTAGGTAGTTCTATTTTTAATTTTTTTTAAACCTAATTTTTTTTATTTTTATTTATTTTTTATTTTTATTTATTTATTTAAAAAAAAATTTTTTTTTTCAACGTTTATTTATTTTTGGGACAGAGAGAGACAGAGCATGAACGGGTGAGGGGCAGAGAGAGAGGGAGACACAGAATCGGAAACAGGCTCCAGGCTCTGAGCCATCAGCCCAGAGCCCGACGCAGGGCTCGAACTCACGGACCGCGAGATCGTGACCTGGCTGAAGTTGGACGCTCAACCAACTGCGCCACCCAGGCGCCCCAAACTTAATTTTTTTAAAATGTCTTATTTATTCTTAAGAGAGAGAGAGAGAGAGAGAGAGAGAGAGAGAGAGAGAGACAGAGCAGGAGCGGGTGAGCGGCAGAGCGAGAGAGGGACACAGAATCTGAAGCAGGCTCCAGGCTCTGAGCTGTCAGCACAGAGCCCGATGCGGAGCTTGAACTTATAGACTGCGAGATCATGACTTGAGCCAAAGTCGGACACTTAACCGACTGAGCCACCCAGGCGCCCCAACTTTTTTTAAATTTTTTGAGGAACCTCCATACTGTTTTCCAGAGTGGCTGCACCAGCTTGCATTCCCACCAACAATGCGAAAGAGATCCTCTTTCTCCATATCCTTGCCAACATCTGTTGTTGCCTGAGTTGTTCATGTTAGCCATTCTGACAGATGTGAGGTGGTATCTCATTGTGGTTTTGATTTGTATTTCCCTGATGATGAGTGATGTGGAGCATTTTTTCATGTGTTTGTTTGCCATCTGGATGTCTTCCTTGGAGAAGTGTCTATTTATGTCTTTTGCCTATTTCTTCACTGGATTATTTGTTTTTATGGGTGTTGAGTTTGATAAGTTCTTTACAGAGTTTGTATACTAACCCTTTATCCGACATGTCATTTGCAAATATCTTCTCCCATTCCGTCGGTTGCCTTTTAGTTTTGCTGATTGTTTTTTTCGCTGTGCAGAAGCTTTTTATTTTGATGAGGTCCCAATAGTTCATTTTTGCCTTTGTTTCCCTTGCCTCTGGAGACGTGTTGAGTAAAAAGTTGCTGTGGCCAAAGTCAAAGAGGTTTTTGCCTGCTTTCTCCTGGAGGATTTTGATGGCTTCCTATCTTACATTTAGGTCTTTCATCCATTTCGAGTTTATTTTTGTGTACGGTGTAGGAAAGTGGTCCAGGGTCATTCTTCTACATGTCGTTGTCCAGTTTTCCCAGCATCATTTGCCAAAGAGACTGTCTTTATTCCATTGGATATTCTTTCCTGCTTTGTCCAAGATTAGTTGACCATACGTTTGCGGGTCCATTTCTGGGTTCTCTATTCTGTTCCATTGACCTGAGTGGCTGTTTTTGTGCCAGTACCATACTCTCTTGATGATTACAGCTTTGTAGCACAGCTTGAATCTGTGTCACTTCTGTTGCCATAATATGGTTAAGAGTGAGTGTTGGCAAATGACAGCAATGTTTGCTTTGTATGGCTCATGAGCTAAGAATAATTTTAATATTTGAAAATTCTTTCCAAAAATCAAAAGAAGAATATTTAGTGATCTGTGGAAATTGCATCAAATTCAAATTTCAGTGTCCACAAATAAAGTTTTGTTGGCTCAGAGCCACCCCCATTTGCTGATGTGTTACCTGAAGTTGCTTTTGCTTACCCTGGTGGAGCTTAGACCTTCGGCAAAGGCCTGGAAAGTCCTTCACAGAAAGGGCTTGCTGAACCCTGGTTTAGAGCTTGGGGTTTGGATCAGACTTTCTTGGCTTGAATTCTGGCTCTGCCTCTCACCGTGTGAAACCTGTAAGTTTTTCTTGTCTATAAAGTATTTTCTGGTCTGTAAAAGATGGTCTTCTTCATTGTTTTCTTGTGGGAAAAGAACTAAATGGGCTTCTCTGGTTTCCTCATTCCCTCTAGATGTCACTGTTCCAGTTGGGAGAATTCCACTCCTTCCTGATCAAGTCCCAAATGTTCACTAAGAGACTTTGCTATGTTGTGGACTTAACTGGTATTCGGATTCGTCGAATAACAGCCTGTCAATCATTTGGGGTTGGTTTTCTATCAGGTCAACTCTAACCTGATAAAGGAATACTTTTAGCACTCACAGAAAAACCATGTTTTTTTCTTTCTTGCCTGGAGGTGGGAATTCCAAGGTTTGAGCATGTATTCTGTAGTTTTAATTCGGCTTGTGCATTCAGAAGCAACCCTCTGGGCCTGTGGTCTTGGCATTCTTCCCCCTGAGCAGTGAACTGCCCAGTTCCTGAGAGCCCACCCACCGTAGGAGTGCTGTGTCCAGGGCCACAGGCACTGGTTTGATCAGGTTCATCAGTGCTTGTCGACCTTCCAGCATCACAGATGGGAATCTCACTTCCTGTGTCCATTTCAGGATGATAATCATGCTTCTTTCCCAGTGTTATTCAGTATTAAGTTATCCCTTATGGTTATTTGTTTGAACGCAACAGAAATTCAGTCTGGTAAAAGAACACTTGTTGGAAGGATGCTGCGTGGCAAACCAAACTAAAGGGAAAAAATAAAGAGCTGGCCTTAAGAAGGAGCCAGGGAAGTTGTGTGAATTGCAGAGCACAGAGCTCGTTTCAAGATGTTGCTTTCATGACTCACCTCCAGCACTGTTGCTTCTATGACTTCGCAAGACATTGGAGGGTCTTGGAGAGCAAATCTGATGGGCCACTCATGGGGTCAGGAGGGTGGGTCTTGTCACTGAAATCCTCCCGAATCATATTGAGTGGCAGAATGCCCAGTGGTCTCAAATAAGGGGTGTCAACCTCACTCCAGCCTTTAATTTTTGTGGTTTTTTTTTTGGTGGTGGTGGAGAATAGTGGTGGTGGGGAAGGTAGCTATTAGTTAGATTGTCTCTAAATTTCAGTTCCCCAAACTATGGAATCCAGATAATAGTATTTATTTTGCGTTGTTGTAAAGAGTAAGTGTAATAATGTAGAGAAAGTGGTCTATGCCATGCTTGACACATAGTCAACATGCAGTTATTTCCCGATTATTGTTCTCTGCATCAATTCCCATATACAACATTTTTCCATCAAAATATTGTGCTCTCAGCACCTAGGGCTCATAATCTAGAACTCCATTTCAGTTTCTAGCCATAAGCACTCAAAGATAAAAGGAATCGATTGATGCAATAGTTCATTTCTCTGTAAACAAATTATTTAGGTCACTATCAAAGCTGTCCGTATTGCAAATACAGGTAGGTAACTATTTCCTGACCTATTTCTATGTTAGATTGAAATCTCTCTCAGGACAAGGCTGTGTCTTCTTCTTTTTTTTTTTTTAAGCTCAACCAATACTCACTGAGCATCTACCACAGGTAAAGCTTACCGCGGGGTGGGCAAGAAGGTGTACAAAGGGAATTCTGTGTTAGTAAGAGTGAGGACATTGTACCTTCATTCTAGAACAATTTCAATGTGGGAGGAAGGGTGTTAATCTAAAGCAGCTGGAAGGCAACTGACTCTGGGGAGTGTTACTGGGAGGCGTTACTGGGCTGTAGAGACGGTTCAAGATTACTGTAGTGTCCCATGGTTCTATTTGAATACAATGTCGTTGAGAAGATGCTATTGTGCTGTGTTTGTTGACATAAAGGGGCTTAAGTGTGTTTTACTCCTGTAGCCAAAATTGTGAGTGGAAAAAAAAAAAAAAGTCTGCCCAATTAGTTGTCTATCTATGCGTTTTACAATACAAAGATTTCTCAAGTCTGCGAGTCTTGACATCAGCCCCCATCCGATGAGTCACTTTAGATAACAAGTTAAATTAAAGATAAAACTGAACGTCCAGTGAAACTATTTTTTCAAGAATGAGGCCAAAATAAAGACATTTTTAGACAAAGATAAGCAAATAAAATAAAACCCCAAGACCCTGCAGGAGACTCCTACCAATAGGTCTTCACTCATGAAAGGCTAAAAAATATATTTCAGGAAAAAAAAAAATGACCCCAGAGGGAGCACCTGAGATGCAAGAAGGAACCAGAATAAATAATATGGTGTACGTCTTGGTAAATGTAAACAAACACTGACTGCATAAGCAATTAAAATCCAATTTACAGTGTATAACATCAGTGTAGAAATAAAACCCTCAAATACATAACATGTAAGTCACAAAGCATGTGATCAATGTTGAAGTGCCCTAAGGTTCATATGGTGCTCAAAATGAAGGTAAAAATATTGATTAACTTCTAGTTTTTAAAGTTACAGATGCATGTTGGTCATTTATAGGACACCAGTAACAGAATAGACAACCAAAATGTAATTTTCAAATCAGAAGAGGCAAAGAATGAAATGAGAGAGAGAGAAAAAAACAGTAAAGCTAAAAAGAGGCAAGACAGAGGGGCAAAAACTAAAAAGCTCTGGACAAGGAGAAAATACAAAACAAGGTGGTAAAAATCAATCCAAATATATCATTAATCAAAACGAATATTAGTAGACTATAATATGTAGTTAAAAGGCAAATATCGGGATGCCTGGGTGGCTCAGTCGGTTAAGCATCCGACTTCAGCTCAGGTCACGATCTCACAGTTCTTGAGTTCGATTCCCTCGTCAGGCTCTGTGCTGACAGCTCAGAGCCTGGAGCCTGCTTTGGATTCTGTGTCTCCCTCTCTCTCTGCCCCTCCCCTGCTCATGCTCTGTCTCTCTCTGTCTCAAAAATAAATAAAAACATTAAAAAAAAAAGACAAATACTATCACACTGGATGAACAAGCCAACAATAAGCATCAATGCAGTAGATTCAGATATGAACTTTTTTTTTAAACGTTTATTTATTTTTGAGAGTCAGAGAGTCAGAACATGAGCGGGGGAGGGGCAGAAAGAGAGAGGCAGACACAGAATTGGAAGCAGGCTCCAGGCCCCGAGCTGTCAGCACAGAGCCCGCTGAGGGACTAGAACTCACGAGCCGTGAGATCATGACC
Source organism: Felis catus (assembly GCF_018350175.1). Lineage (NCBI taxonomy): Eukaryota > Metazoa > Chordata > Mammalia > Carnivora > Felidae > Felis > Felis catus. The sequence goes on from NC_058380.1 coordinate 27,372,820, forward strand.
TAGGCTGAAGTCAGACGCTTAACCAACTCAGCCACTGAGGTGCCCCAGATATGGACTATTGATAACAAATACATATCAGTGCAGCAGATGATTCAGATATGGACTATTTATAAGTCCTCATAAAAAGATACTGAAGGTTGAATATAAAAGAATGGAAAAAATTATATCAGACATGTACAAACTCCAGATAACTGGAATAGCCAGGTTAATATTAGAGAAAAGCTGGTTTTAAGACAAAAGGCATTTGGGAGATCATTATATAATGCCTACTGAGAAAAGATTCACAAGTTGATGAAATTACAAAGTAGACAACACAACAACCATCCTAGTGGGAGACTTTCAGACTACTCCATCAGATATTTATAGATAAGCCAGATAAACATTCATTAGGTATCTAGAGTATTAACAGTATCTAACAGACATATATGGAACACTTCCCCCAGCAATTGGAGAACATACCGAGGATCTATAAACATTAACCTAGTTTTTAGACATAAGGCAATCCTCCACAAAAATTAAAACGAGTGTCATTTGAGACCACATTGTGTAAACAGAATGCAAACAGTTAGAAATTGTAACACAACAACTTGAAGACAACTTGAAGACACAGCATAGGCTGAGAATTTAAAAATGCACTCTGAAACCTCTCATGAATCAAAGAAGCAACCAAAATGGAAATTAGAAATTATGTGAAACTGACAGTTAAGGAAATTGCTGTTCCTGGAAATTGGTGGACAGTTGATATTCAATGCCAGCCGGTGATGCCATATAGAAATGGGGTTCCAAAGATGCCAGAACTTCTGAGTCTTTTCAGAGGATCCCGGGAACCTGGTATTTTTAATGAGGGCTTTCTGATCTTTACAGCACTGTGTGGGTTCGCCCCGACCGCCCACTGAAACACTGGCAGGCCTGTTGGTCACCTGTTTGCTCTTCCCAGGGGAAGTGGGAAGTCACTGAAAGTTTATTGAACTGGAGAATGATTTGATCACACTGGTCTGATTCAAAGCACTCCAGATCCAGTAATATTTTATGTATATTATTTCATAAATGTAAGTATAATATATATTTACATAAATTATATATTATATAACTTTATATAAAATATATACATATGAGTGATTATATGTATGTATGTGTATATATATATATATTTTAATGAATCTGGATCAATCCCTCACTGTCACAGTTGACATAAGGCAGCTATCAGTTGATTGTGGCATTTTTTCACTTTCCCTTGGGTGCACAGAATCCCTGCAGATTCTGTAGCCCAGAAAAATGACAAAGGCCCCTGGTCCTAGGTCTCTGGTGATTGCTGTGGCCATTGTTCCTTTGCTTTGGTCTGTTGGATTTTGACAAGTAGTAAGCATCTAGTAAATGTTGGTTGTTGTTGTGGTTGTTATTTACGAGCCCTATTAGCAAAACAGATTTCATAAAACTGACATTGCGGCACAGGTCTGAGGTTGTTCAACACTTAGTTCTAAGCATAGAACCCTTTCAGAGTCTGTTAAATGAATGAATTAAGAAGCCGCGAAGCTGGCCAGCTTGATAGAAGGCCTGGTCTGGGCAGGCTGCTTTAACATGGGAACCTTGATCTGTAACAGAGGAAGCAGAGAAGGAAAGGAGCCGTGTATAGGTGGGGAAGTCTCACCAAGATGGGGTGTTCATCTTCCCGAGCCCTCCTGTCATTGAGATTTCAGTTCAAAACGTCACCTCAGAAGGGACTTGCCTGGTCAGCCAGTTACTCCCATCACATGGCCTTATTCCAATGATTTGAAAGGGGTTTGTTACAATCTGACATTTTCTTGTTTATTGATTTATTTCCTATTGAGCATGCTTTGCTGGAATAAAAGACAAATGTCTGTCTCGTCCACTGCTGAGTCTCCAGAACCTAGAACGTGCCCTGCACACACAGGTACTCCATTAATATTCATTGTCTGAGTGAGTGTATACTTTGCAAATTTGCCTCAGCCCAGCTTTGTTTTTTTTATGTACATTAGGAAAAAGAGAGTTCACTAACATCTGGATTCTGGCAAGATAGGAAACGCAAGTAAGGACATGTTAGCAACTGCATTTATATTCCCCATTTTTCCCCCTGTAAATTTATATGGGCCTTGAAAAAGATTAAGATGGAGGGATTCTTTTTGGAAGTCTCTCGTTTGATGGAAGCCATCGTCTCTACAGAATAGCGCTTATTTCACAATGCAGAGAAACTTCTGGATGTAAAAGGTGGCACAGGCTGCAAACCAAATTCAACAAACTTTGGAGATGTGCAAGTCCCTAAACAGGCATTCTTTGGTCTCAAATCAGAGAGATTTGCTAACAATGTCATTTCTTCCGTTTGGTTTTGCAGCTCAAACAAAATTTTCACTCTTGCCCAAACCCTGACATGCAGAAACGTGGTGTTAAAGCAGTTTTGACAGGAAAGGAAGCTAATTGTCCTCATTTCATGATGAAGCTTTTAGTGTTGTTAGGAGTACCATATTCTGCTCTTCATAGAAGTCTTGATTTCATGTGCATTTAACATTCCAAAGTGCTTTTTCCTTTATATTTCATTTCATCCCTGCAGTATTCTTAGGTGTCAGTTATCAGTCCCGTTTTTAGAAGATATGAAAACTGTAACTCAGAATGAATACATGCTTTGCCCAGGGGCACTTAGCTACTTATCGGAAGACCTGGGTTTTAGTCTTGGCTTTGCTATATATCATGTTCCATGCTCTTATCTCCACTGTGTTCAGTCTCAAAGTTAACTCTCTCCTAAGAAGTTGGAAGCATCCCCAAATCAGAGCAATTAAAATATGGATTTAGGGAATGAGAGGAAATACTCTTGGATTACTTGTTCAAAAAAGGCTACATTTTACAGTTATCCAGGCATGTACTGATTATCACTGACAACATTAGATGCAACAATTAGCAAATTCTATTTTTTATGGGGCATTATAGATCATAGTTATGGGGGGATAATAATGATACCTTATAATTGTATTGTGCTTTTATCTTCCCAAAGGACTTTAAAATCTATTAGTTCATTTTATCCTTCCGAGTGATGCCTTAAATTCTTATCATATGGCATTTTCAGCAGGCTCTAGAGTCAGGTAACTCTTAATAACATTTGCAGACTACAGCAGAAAGCCCACGCAGTTGTGTACCACAAAAAGGAAGTTGCCCTTAAAAATGTCTGATAGCAAATTAGAAGTGGGGAAAGCAAAATCCTACATGTTTAAACACTCAGCTATCTAATTCCCTTGGGATTTCAGACTCCGTTCATACCAGTGAATATTTTGGAATCAACTCAAACTGCAAGCTGTATTCATTATAGTAGAGAGGGAAATGTCAGTGAGCATTTTTGCATTCGCTTGTTGCTGGGATTAAGACCACATTAGTAATTAGCTATAACTCATTTGCTTCAGTAATTACCCACAATTATTCAGAATCTCATGGGTAATGGAGCACACAGCACAGTTGGCACATGCTGCCTTTTGGGCACTGACCTCTTGGGTGAGAGGTCATCCCAGGCATGAGGAAGGGTGGGCTTTCAGCAGAGTCAGTTGGTCTGGTAGCAACACGTGCAAATAATTTACCAGAGACATGAAGAAAGACATTGTGCATGCAGGGGAAGCTTTATAATTTCTGCTGAAGTGAAGAACAGAAACAATTTTTGGCTTGTTTGTTGTTCGAAAAGAATGTTCTGGAAAACAATATGGCGGGCTTTCCTGGGAGTAGGCAAGACAGACTCAGGCTAGAAAGGAAATCACACGTCTGTTCTGGGTAGAAAACTACATGCGAGAGGGCAATGTGACTGAGGCAAGAGCTCCCTGAGATGGAAACGTGGAGCCTCAGTTCACGGCCCTTTCAGAAGCAAACAACACTCAGGCCTCACGTTACCTCATTCTGTGCAGAACCCTAAAGGTGGTTAACCAATGAATCTCTCCCTGGCTGGGGGGTTGGTTGGAATAATGGGTTTCCAGTAATTATGTCACAGGGGGACAGGTGCAATCTTCTCTTCTCTTCTCTTCTCTTCTCTTCTCTTCTCTTCTCTTCTCTTCTCTTCTCTTCTCTTTTCTTTTCTTTTTTCTTTTTTTTTTAGTGAGAGAATGAAGTACTCCTGAACTAATTTTATAGCTTAGATTTCTATTCTAGTCTATATCATAACTGTTAAAAGTAGAGATTTTCGGGGTAACATGGAACGGTGATCCAGTCCTGGCTCTCCTATACATAAACTGGGCAAATTACTTAGCCTTTCTGAGCCTCAGTTTCCTTTCCTGTAAAGTGGATAAATTAATAAGTACTATCTCATTGGGTTGTTGTGACGATTCAGGACTAATGTTAAAGCTCTCACCATAGCACTTGGTGTTAAGTACACCATATATCCTTGTTTTTATTACTGCTGTCGCTGCCTTAAAAAGTGATAGGTGTTGTACTATTTGTTCCACACAATCTCCCCGTGAGTGTCCCATCTCCATTTGACAAATGAGAAAACCAAGCCCCAGAAAGGGCATATGCTATGCTGAAGTTAACACGATTAGCACGGTAACCCATAACTCAGAACTCTGGTTGACTATTTTCCATTCAAAAGACCCACTGACTTGACATAATTGCATTATATATACTCTATGTTAGCCAGAGCACTAGCCTTTCTCCATATGTAATTGTCAAGGAAAGAATTTCCTTCCCTTTAGCTCCTTCAACTCTGCCTACAACTCCTTACTACTAACTACTCTTCTTTTTAATTAGTGGAACAGTCTGGTAGGCAGAATAATGGCCCATGAAGATACCCATATCTTAATCCCTAGAACCTGTGATTATGTTAGGCTATGCGGAGGATAGAATTAAGGTTGTTAGTCAGCTGACCTTAAAATAGGGAGATTATCCTGGATTATTTGGGCAAACCCAATGTAACAACCAGGATGCTTAAATGTGGAAAAGAGAAGAAGAGAGTCAGAGAAGGACATGTGACAATGAAGAGGTTAGAGTGATCTCATATGAGCCAGGATTCCCAATTTTTGCTGGCTTTGAAGGATGAAGAAGGGGCCATAAGCCAAGAAATACAGGCAGTCTCTAGAAACTGGGAAAGGCAAGGAAATGGATTCTCCCCTAAAGCTTCCAGAGCCACTTTATCCATTTCCCCTATTTTGTGGATGAGAAAAACAAGGTTCAGTTTCCAAAGTCCTGCAGCTGAGATGTGACAGAGCCAGGAGGTAAGCTCAACCCACTTGATTCTAGAGCCTGCGCGTTGAGGCTCTTCATTAAAGTGACATCTACCAAAGATATCTTGTTCCTCTGAACTGCTGTACAGAACTAGCTTCTCTACAGAGGACTTATATCATGGATGGAAGAACCTGGCCGTTTAGAGTCAGTTCTACTCAGTTTTCTGCTTTTCATTAGTTTGAGGTTGAGTTTCTTCTTCCTTAAAATTCAAATGACGCCCCCTCAACCACCCCTCACCCCAATCAGACTGTTGTATGAATTGCAGATGATGTGTACCGTCTTCAACATGATCACCAACTTGGTTGATGGTCACAATTCATACTTTCTTGAGCACAAACAGTTATTAAGTCTCTATGATTATTTATGTCATTGTTTTAAAGTCACCACAATAGTCCAGTTCTTCCGCCCGATCGTTTTGTATTTTCGAACCTATGACTATTGCTTAAATGTTAGCGTGTGGTTTGGATTTCATTACTTCTATTCCTAAGTGTTGAGTAAGTAAAATGGATAGGTGGTCATTCTCGCTGCAGTACCAGTTTCAGGGATAATCAATTCATCATTTCTGTCCTCAGGAAGCCTAGCTTTACATGGAGTGGCTTGAGGGGGGCGGTGTGTGTGGCTAAAACAAATACATAATAGACTCATATAATGCCATCAACGATTATGGTAGAAATGTACAAAGTGCTCTGGAGTGTCTGACAGAGGAAAGACCAATTTTATTGGGGTGGTCCTGGAGAGATTTCATAAGGGAGTTAGTTCTTGAAATGAGCACTGATAGCATTATAGTTCTTTCAAGGGCAGAGGTGTCCGATTCTGTGTCCTCCTCCCGTCTCTCTGCCTCTCCCCTGCTCATGCCCTGTCTTCCTTTCTCTCTCCAAAATAAATAAACACTTAAAAAAACTTTAAAAAGGAAGCAACATGATCCAAAGTATGGGAGGAATCAGAAGTCCTCCAGGTTGACTGGACATGAGCGTCAAGTTCTGAAGTAGGAAGATGTAAGACTGAGGAAGACGTGAGCCTTGTTATTCGAGGCTTGACTGGTGCTTCCAGAAGCACCTCTGGTCAGGAAGTGTAGGATGCACTGGAATGGTGGAGGGAGGGAGGGTTGGGCAGCTGAGGGGGAGAATGAAGTGGAGGCCAGTCAGGATACTTCCGCTTTAGTGTCTCTCATCCTTTTTTTCATTATCACTTCCCTAAGAAGTCTTTTAGACATCCTTCCTTCTAATTGCCAACTCCATGACGTTTTAAATTCAGATATACTGTATGTATGTTTATATAGTGTATCTATATTTGTACTTTAAACATAAAAAGAGACTTAAAGAAAAGATGCTCCCATCACCCCCAAACCCAATTGTCACCCCCCTCAAGGTGGGCCTGTTGAGAATGTATAGTATAGTAGAGGTGAGGAGAATCTGAATTAGTTAGGTGATACCTCGGAGCATGGAAAGGGGGCAGAAAGGGGAAGGTTTTGAGGAAATACAGGTGACAACTCTTGCAAAAGAGAAGATGTGGAGAGAAGGTAGAGGATCCTGGACCATCCTTCTGAGAAGAAGACACTGTTACACAGACAGGGTCAGCTTTGCTCTCTCTACACTTTCCTTCAATGTGTCAGCCTTCCTTCTTAGAATGCTGAATTTGGTCCTCACCTCAGCTTGAAGGCTGAGAAGGTAATTCTCCAGAGAATCTTCAGCGCTCCACTGTTCTGATTTTGTAGAGAGGAACGGCTGTCCCTGTCTCTCACACCCATACCTCACAGATCCTGCCCCATTTTGTGTCATGGTCTAGATCCATGGCCCATGGGAAGACTCCCTGAGACAACTGGTCAGAGTTCCGTTTTTTCCCAAGCCCAGAGGGAAGTTCACTCTGAACTAGTTCAGGTCTATCCTAGGAATGGGTGCCCATCCTCATGCCATGGGAGGGGACATTATGGCAACTTCTCAGGGGTCCCGCCTGTGTTGAGGTGTGGATGACGAAATGACACCATTGCCATCTTACCTTTGGTCTAGAACTCTCTTAGAACATTGAAGGTGACCCACACTAATAAAAATAGGGTGTTGGAATGGACAGCATTAGTATGTGGGGCTTAATTATTTGGATCGAGAGAGAGGGACAGCAGATTGTTTTCTATTTGTTTTTCTTTGATTCATAGTTGAAGTTGCCGCCCTGGTAGGTGTATTGGTTTGGTGGTTGGATAGTTAGACTGGAAATGTTCTGAACGATGGGGCAATTGTTAGTGTGGGAGAAACTGCATCATCAATCTGCACATTTTGAATGTAGACTTAATTATACTTGAATGCAGGTTGTTTCTTTCTTGTCCATTTCGTCAACAGCTGATTGACCCCATCTTTCATATTTATGAGATTGGCTATTTCAATCGTTTTGTCAGTGAGAAGAAATGTGGTGTATAAGAAGTTTGTTAGATTATGTGTCAGAAGATTTGATCCCTCATTTTGGCTTTGTCTCTTACCAGCTGTATGATTTTTTTTTTTTGTATGATTTTTTATAAGACACACATTTTCTCCCTTTTAAACAAGACTCTAGGACTTACCTACGTGCCTGATGTGATTGTGGTAGGGCTTAACTGATAGAGGTGGTGGTGTTAAGGGAAACTTATGTTGCTGATCCAATGTCTTCAAAGGCCCCCCAAACCAAAAGCAATTAGGACCAAACCAGCTTTATGGAGCATGCTAACAGGTTGGGCAGGCAGCTTCAGAATGTAAAAGGCAAGGCTAGAGGACTGAAGGAAGAACTCAACAGGGAGGAGTTCTTTGGTGAGAGTTGTTGAATACCCACCATGGTGAAGGCAGGAAGTCCTCCAAGTGAGGAGGCACTCAAGAGAACCGTCTAGAAAGCTTGACGTCTACCCTTTAGCGTTTGGAGGTTTGAGACTATTAATTGATTTAATCAAGAGAACCTCTAGAGAACTTGATTTCTACCTTTTGGAGTGTGGGGTTTGGTACTATTATTCGATTTACTCAAGGGAACCATCTAGAAAGCTTGACTTCTACCCTTTAGAGTTTGGGGGTTTGGGACTATCACATGATTTACTCAAGAGCACCAACTAGAAAGCTTGCCTCCTGCTCTTTGTAGTTTGAAAGTTTGGGACTATTACTTGATTTATCCCTGGAAAAAAATGGACGGGCTGTGGCTGAAGCTGCCATATTGGCAGAGAAAGGAGACAGGGCTGCAGTGGGAGGGATCTGCACTCCCGCCGAAAGTGCAAAGGTATATGCTTTCCCTGGGCCAGTGGAGGAGCCTGTTGAAAGTACTTGCCCCGAGGAAGCCAGCATGGCTGGCTGGATGCCACGGGCTAAGAGAGGCATATAGGAGATGCAATTTGCTTGGGTTATGCTCATGTTCTGGCCCCCAGCCAGTGAATAGCACCTCTTTCACTCTCAAAGATGAACGTCCCCAGTCAAGATAATTTATATAACAGCTACTCTAGGTGTACCTAGCAAGTTAGGAAAGGCATTTCAGAGATCAGAGAATTACAAATTGGGGGTTCCCACTGGGTGATCTCGGTGGGTAAGAGTCAGTATTTGGACATCGGGCTCCCTAGAGGACCTCGTGCCAGATACCAGATGTCCCTGTGAGGGAAAGATGAAGGTGACCATAGAATCTAACATCTGAATCAATCAAGGTTTCACCAGAAAAACAGTACCAGCAGGAGATAGAGAGTAAGAGACTTATTGTAAGGAACTGGTTTACTGATTATGGGGACTGGCTGGGCAAGTTGGAGCCCCTGAAGGGCAGGCCATCAGGAAGGGTAGGTGGGTAGGTAGGGGCTAAAACTGCAGATGAGAGGTGCAATTTCTTTGCTGAAAAGCCTCAGTACTGCTCGTCAAACTTTCAACTGATTGAGCCAGGCCCACCCAGCCTGTCTAGGATAATCTCTCTTAGTTAAAGTCAACCGATTATGGCCTTTTAGTCACATCTACAAAATATCTGCACAGCAACACTTCGATTAATGTTTGATTGACTAACTGAGGACTGTAGTCTAGCCAAGCTGACACATGAAACTGACCACCACATCACCCAAACCACCACTTTTCAGAGTGAAAGTGGTGGTAAAAATAAGTGAAATTGCATAATTTTTGGAGACATTTTCCTTATCGATCAACAGTACAAATTAGTTTTATCATCTTGGTAGACCTCAAGTTCTATTAAAAAAACTATTTTAAATATAAAACTTCTTTTCACAGAAAAGGAAATGTAACATAGCCATGTTTATATCAATTCTCTGCACATTAAAGAAAACAAAAGCAGGATAATTTATCTGGATACATGTGTACCTAATTTTATCAGCTTTTTAACTGTTTCTGTTTCTAATACTATATCATTTGTATTTTTCTGAAGAATGAAGTTTTCGAAATAGTCTCATTATTTAAATTTTTTTAAATAGTTCTGCCTGCAATCTTTCTCAAGGCTGAAGTTAAAAATTGGAAGTGTTGAAACACTTTCAAGTGATACTTTTATGACACCATGATCTTTTTGATTGAGAAAATGCTCTGACTACATCAGGCAGGAAGTGGTAAGTGCACAAAAAATTCAGTTAAATGGAAGATAGTCTGAATTCTAGCTTTTAAAATATTTAAATTTGAGAATATTTGCAAATTCTCAAACTATTTTCAGGGTAATACATTTCTTCAATTAATATTTTATAGGACAAAACTCATAAAATGAATGGCTTCTACTTATGATTCATGTAAATGTTTCACCAACTTAGAGATGTGAAAATTTGGGGCATTCTCGGTTTCTTTTTATTCTGATAAAGAATAGAAATTCATCTATTTAAAAATAGAAGCTTCCTCAAAATATACTTCTTACATGTTGAGAAGTCCAAAATACAATTATAGAAATCGCTCAATTTGTATGCTACCTGAGCTCTTTTAATATGTTGAGTTGCTTTTTTATTTTCATTTAAATTTTTTTTAATGTTTAATGTTGATTTATTTTTGAGATAGAGAGAAACAGAGCATGAGCAGGGGAGGGGCAGAGAGAGAGGGAGACACAGAATCTGAAGCAGGCTCCAGGCTCCGAGCTGTCAGCACAGAGCCCGACGCAGGGCCCGAACTCAAGAACAAAGAGATCATGACCTGAGCTGAAGTTGGACACTTAACTGGCGGAGCCACCCAGGTGTCCCTGTTTAGTTGCTTTTTTGCCTTTACAGTGATAAATGTTACCGACTGCCTGTTTGCAAATTTTTTTTCAATGATTATAATTTCTTAAAAACTTTAAATGCTGAAGCTTTTGGCCTTATACTTATTGAATAGTTTGAAGAAAGATCCTCATCTGTTTTCTCATTTATTTATTTTTTATTTGAGAGAGAGAGAGAGAGAATTCGCTAGCTGGGGAGGGGGGCAAAGGGCGAGAGAGAGAAAATCTCAACCAGGCTGCATGCTCAGCTCGGAACCCGATGCAGGGCTCGATCCCACCAGCCTGGGATCATGACCAGAGCCAAAATCAAAGGCTGGATGCTCAACCGGCTCAGCCACCCGAGCATCCCTCCCCACCTGACCTTAAATAAATCCAACCAAAACTTAACTTATTTACATAGAAGCTCAATACAAATGTTGGACATTTATGTCAATTTGCAAAATAACCCTTCAAAATTTCAAACATTTATAAAACTGAGCAGCAAAGAAAAAAAGTGTGCACTATCATGCTGCATTTTTGTTTTTTTTCCTTTGAATTCAGCATCGACTTTGTCACAAAAATTTTAAGATTCAGTTTGTCTAGCTGGGAATATATCTTTGTAAATTTTTGTAACTCTAGCTTCTATATTGATAGTAACATGTTGGATGCAATTAAATTGTGCGTGCCCTACAACCGAGACAAAATATCCTTCTGATCGGTGGGATTTTTAAAGAAAGTTTTTATTTTGAAATAATTTTCAAATTGCAAAACTGCAAGTTGAAAAAATTGTTCAGAGTTCGCTTCCCCTAATGTTAACACCTTTGGTAACCACAGTACTGTGGTCCAAACCAAGATATGAACATTTGTACGATGTTGTTAACTAAACTGCAGACTCCATGCAAATTTCAGGAGAGAGCCCTTTCACCCCCTTTCCTGTTCCAGGATGAAACCCCATGACCTTCATTTGCTGTGTCATCTTGGCCTCCCCCAGTCGTGACAGCCGTACATTCTTGGTCTTTCATGATCTTCCCACTCTTGACGAGTACAGGTCACTTGTTTGGTAGAACGACTCTCAGTTTGAGTTCGTCTGATGTTTTCTCGTGATCATATTGAAGATGTGCATTTTGGGCAGGAATATCTCAGAAGTGTTGTGTGTCCTTCTTAGGGCATCCTGTCAGGGCATGCATGATATTAACATTTTTTTTTTGTTACTCCAGATATTAACCTCAATCAGTTGGTTAGGGTGTTTGTTGGGTTTGTCTATTGTAAAGTTACTATTTTCCCGTATATAACTGATAAATATCTTGGGTGAGATACTTTGAAACAATGTTGGTATCTTGAATCTCCTCAAATTTTGCTCAGTGGTTTTTGCCTCATACATTGATACCTCTTGCCTGCGACAATTATTACTGCGGCATTTGCCTAATGGTGATTTTTTGAAGAGTTTATTTATTTTGAGAGAGAGAGAGAGAGAGCAAGCGAGCATGTGAGGGAGCAGGGGAGGAGCAGAGACAGAGAGGAAGAGAGAGAGAGAGAGATTCCCAAGCAGGTCAGGTCCTAAGCAGCTGTCAACTCAAAGCCTGATGCAGGGCTCGAACTCATCAACTGTGAGATCATGACCTGAGCCAAAACCGAGAGTTGGATGCTTAAAGGACTGAGCCACCCAGGTGCCCCCTTAGCGGTGACTTTTTTATTTCCCTGGTTCCTTCTACATTTATAAATTGGGATTCTTCTGTAAAGAAGAACTCCCCCCCCCTTATTGATTCAATAATTCCTTAATATTATTGTGCGTTTATGGATAATTATTTTATTCTATGGGTTATAACCCAGTACTATAATTATTTTTTTAAATCAAATTGTTGCAGCTCTGACCATGGGGAGTCCCCTAGGTTGTGTCCTTGCCCTTAATTTTTTTTTTTTTTTGAGTATAGTTGGCACACCATGTTATTTTACATTCAGGTGTGCAACACAGTGATTCAATTTCTCTATACGTTATGCCATGTTCACCATAAATGTAGCCACCATCTGTCATCGTACAAGGCGACTATAATATCATTGACTATATTCTCTATGCTGTGCTTTTTATTCTTGTGACTTATTCATTTCATAGCTGGAAACCTGCATCTCCCACACTGCTCCGCCATTTTGCCCATCCCCCTACTTCCCTCTCCTCTGGCGAGCATCAGTTTGTTCTCTGTATTTATTCTCTGATTCTAATTTTTGTTTCTTTCTTTATTCATTTGTTTTGTTTGTTAGATTCCAAATATGAGTTACATTGTATGGCATTTACAATAACCAAGATATGGAAGCAACCTAAGTGTCTATAGATAGACAAATGGATAAGGAAGATGTCTTACACACACACACACACACATACACACGCACACACTGGAATGTGTCCTTGCCTTTTGATGTGCCCCTCTCCTTTCTCAAACACTTCCTTATTTTCTGGCACCACAAGATCGTCCAGGCTCTTGTATTTTTCCTGGCCCACCTCTAGAATCAATTCTTTCCCCCAGGGAGCTCTGATTCCTTTTATTGGAGAATGGAATATAGAAACCAAGATCTGGCACCGGGTATGCTCAGACTGCTGGAAGACAGTGTTTCTAGGCTCTCTCAGTAGACAGAACTAGGAAACGTATATAGAAGCAAACATATACATTTCTATACCAATCTATTTGTATATATATGAGTTCATACTGAGTACACGCATTCATAACTTGATTCCAATCCAACAAATAAGTTCATTCTAGTTTCTCCCTTTCCTTAACTTTTACTTCTGTCCACAACAGTGAGAAATCTGGCTCTTGTTATTTACAATACAGGAAGAACATAAATAGTGGCTGATTTGTACTATATAATACATAGGAAACCTTAGCTTTCACACTACTCTCTACACATCAAGATTTCTTAGCCCCTGTTTCTCATGCATAGTTCACATGCACGCAGCCTATAATTTTCAGCGTTTCCACCGATCCTTCCATTTGGTAGCCTAATGGCTTTCAGTATGTTGAAGGCTGTTAGTATAATTTATGTCATGGGCCACAGCATAGCTACCTGGTATACCAAGATGCCGGTAGGCTCATCCCTAACTATGCACTGCATGCTGTCCCCATAGAGGGAGTGTCACTTTGTGTCCGAAAAAGGTCAGGTCCCCATTCAGATTTGGCTATGTATTTCTCTCATGCTATCAGATAAAACCATGGCAGGAACTGGAAGTAGATAGAGGTCAGAGGTCCACCAGACCCCTTCTCATGAATTTCGTGTAACTGTTCATAACAAACACCTCATAGAAACATCGCAGACAACAGCCATGACTGGGAGCTCCCAAAGTAAGCTGGGACTGTCTTGAATGAACTGGCTGTAAGATCAGCCTGATAAGACCTTTCTCTCTCTCTTAATCCTTACCTCACTCCAAACTTGGAGAAGCCAGAGGAAGTAGAAGGATGGGAGGAGGAGAAGAGAAAGAGCAAGGTTAAAAAAAAAAATCACAGAAAAACTCATCCTATCCCTTCCACCTTTGTCGACATCCAAGCTGGTTCAGACACAAGCAGAGGTATGCGATTTTAAATGGCGTAAGACTGTGGCAGTTTGACTTTATGTTTAACTGACTTTTTAAAAAAAGTTTATTTTTGAGAGAGAAAGAGAGGGGGAGGGAGAGAGAGAGAGAGACAGAGACAGAGAGAACCCCAAGCAGGCTGCGCACTGTCAGTGTGGAGCCTGATGTGGGGCTCAAACTCACAAACCGTGAAATCATGACCTGAGCTGAGATCGAGAGTCAGATGCTTAACCAACTGAGTCACCTAGATATTCCTTAACTGGCTTTTTGATACCTGAAAAATCACTAGAAGAGTTATCAAATCTGCCTGGTATTTCATCTAGAGCAGAGAAGAATGCTCTAGCAAAATTTGATTGAAAGCATTTTGTAAATGATAATGAGCTATATGCCCTATTCCCTTATTCGAAGACATTTCTTTCTTCATATTATATATATATTTTATACATATATAAAATATGTATATATATACATACATACACACATATGTGTGTGTGTGTGTATATGTGTGTATATATATATATATATATATATATATATATATATATATATACATATATTTATTCTTCTGAAATTGGGATGCATCTTAACCCCAGTGTACATTTATGGAGGTGATATCTTTCTTCCTTCTTTCTTCCCCCCCCACCTTTCTTCTGAATAGCTGCTATTAAATCTATAATGTATCTTATAACCAGAACTGAGAAATTACTGCAGGTTTTTCTGTTTCATCCAGGATTCCTGAACTATGTATGCAATTTTCCTAATGAAAAATTGCTCCTTAAGCATGTATATTGAAGCATAAAGCTCTTCCTTGATTTCTTTTTTGTTGCCAGGTCAATAATTTTATACCAAACTAAGAAATGAGAAGGCACATTTCCCCATCTTTAGCTTTCTTTTATCTTGTCTAAAGACAAATATCATTTTTTAGGCAAAACACGTTGCCTATAGTGTATTTTCCTTTTTCAATATGGCCCCAGATAGGGAAGGAAAGAACAGGTCATTTCTGTAGGAAAAATTGGAACCAAGCTGAGAGCCTATCTATTAACTCTGCCTTTTTCTCCCTCCCTCCCTCTCTCCCTTCTTTCCTTCCTCCCTTTCTCCTTTCCTTCCTTCCTTTCTCCCTTCCTCCCTTCCTTCCTTCCTCCCTTCCTTCCTCCCTCCCTCCCTCCCTCCCTCCCTTCCTTCCTTCCTCCCTTTCTCCTTTCCTTCCTTCTTTCCTTCCTCCCTCCCTCCCTCCCTCCCTTCCTCCCTTCCTCCCTCCCTCCCTCCCTTCCTCCCTTCCTTCTTTCCTTCCTTCCTTCCTTCCTCCCTCCCTCCCTTCCTTCCTCCCTCCCTCCCTCCCTCCCTTCCTTCCTCCCTCCCTCCCTCCCTTCCTCCCTTCCTCCCTTCCTTCTTTCCTTCCTTCCTTCCTTCCTCCCTCCCTCCCTTCCTTCCTCCCTCCCTCCCTCCCTCCCTTCCTCCTCCCTTCCTTCCTTCCTTCCTTCCTTCCTTCCTTCCTTCCTTCCTTCCTCCCTTCCTCCCTCCCTTCCTCCCTCCCTTCCTTCCTTTCTCCCTTCCTCCCTTCCTTCCTCCCTCCCTTCCTTCCTCCCTCCCTTCCTTCCTCCCTCCCTCCCTTCCTCCCTCCCTCCCTCCCTCCCTCCCTTCCTCCTCCCTCCCTTCCTCCTCCCTCCCTCCCTTCCTTCCTCCCTCCCTTCCTCCCTCCCTCCCTTCCTCCCTTCCTCCCTTCCTTCCTCCCTCCCTCCCTCCCTCCTTCCCTTCCTCCTTCCTTCCTTCCTTCCTTCCTTCCTTCCTTCCTTCCTTCTTTCCTCCCTTCCTTCTTTCCTTCCTTCCTTCCTTCCTTCTTCTTTCTTTCTTTTTTGGTACAGTAAATGGTAGATCCGGATTGAGGTTATTCCAATCTGCAGAGCAAAACAGTAACAGTGAAAACCAGCACAAAACATCCTCCTTTTGGCCGTGCTACACGCAAGTTTCTAATTTATGTAACTGAAAAAGGAGATTTAGAGAGTTCTGAAAAAAAAAATGGAGTTTCTACTGGAAAGACTGACAGACTCTAAACTACAAGGGTGTTGCCAGGCGCCACCATAATAAAAGGTGGCAAGCTTCCAGAAGTCCTCACAGCTGCATGCCTGAACGTTATTAAATATCTAACTATAGTTTGCAGGCCCTGGCCAGCTTGTAACTCATTTCTGGCTGACACATTCCGGCTCATAATTAGTGTAGTACTTCTATGGCCCTTACTTTTAATTCTTTTCCTGTAAAACAGGTCTGTTCCAAAAGACAAAGGTGCACTTCACTCGGCAGTAGGGGAAATCCACGCGGTTGGGATTCTTCAGGTGGTCATGTGTGGCTGGGATCCACAGGGAAGGGAATTCTGTCTTCTTCGGACTCTCTGCAAAATGGCACGCAGATCCCCGGATTTTATTTCAGCCTTTGTCACCAGCCTCTTCCCTTACAAAATCTTAAGTTTTTTCGTTGACCTGCTAAGACGTAGAAACTCGACCACCTCGCTCCCTTGATCTTACTCCTCATGGACAAGCGTGGAAGGACACAGTCTGGCAAATGGAATGACCAGGATGTGCGCAGATCAAACATTTCGACAATGGGTCCGCAACGGACAAATTTCACGCTTGTCATTTGTCCTGGGTTGGTAGCATGTGTGCTCCGCTCAGGTGCTTCCCAGATTTCTCCACCTGCATAGTTCCGGGCTGGCGGGGCTGCAAGGCGTGGGAAGACGAAGCGATGTTTGGCAGTGTTCTTTTTAACCCTGGAAGCTGGGGGCAGAGCTCTGGTGCTGCTGTTGCTCTCACACACGTGGCCGCTCGTCTTCCTGGTCCGTAGCTTCTCCAGATCCACTGGGTTATCCTTCAACTTCTTCAACTTCTGGGCCAAGTACATTTCGCCCTCTGATGAAAGGCACCCGAGTCACATAATGTAATTCGACATTTTGGAGAGACCGGTGTGGATTTCGGTTTGCCTTCATGGGTTCCAGCTCAGTATCAGGGGTTCTAGTTTGTCCTTGCCACACCCCCCTTCTCCTCCATCTTTCTTTCCCAGCTGCCCGCGCTGCTGACTATAGGGTCATCGCCACATAGCACAGCCTTACATGGACTGTTTAATCATCACCCAGAATTGTGTAAGATCAAATCCCCATAATAAATCCCTTATTTTATATCACCCTTGGTGTTAGTGGTTCTGCTCCTCTGATCATACTCTACTTGGTACAGTTGCATAGCTGTTGACAAGCTAAACCCTATGAGAGTGTTCAAGAAGAATTCAGTTTTCTTTGCTGAGGAAGACAGTTAAGGCATCTTTCTTTTCTTTTTTGAACAGCCGAAGGAACTGTGAGCGTAGAGAGTCAGTGACTTGACACAGCAGAAAATACCAGAGATGACATTTGAACTCAGACGTTTCTGAGACTGTACCCGGTGAGCTGTGAGCAGGCACTACATGTAAACGGAAATCAAAGAGGTGTGTGTGAAAAGGTGTCCCATGTCACTGGTAATCAGGGTGACGCAATAAGATGCTACTTTCCATCCACCTGGGTGGCAAAAGGTTTTAAGGTTTAGTATCAGCAAGAATATTCTCCATGAAAAAGGGAACTCTCACAAATGGCTGGTATTCACTAGTCTAACAACTTTGGAGGATGATTTGGTATTTCCCCAAATCTAAAGGATTCATGTCCATGACCCAGAAAATTCATTTGCACTGTCTACTCCAGCCTACGTTTTCATGTGTGCCCAAGGAGGCATTTTCAAAGATGTTCAGTAGAACAAGTCCATGTTCATTAATGTGAGTGTGACCCCAAAGCATGGTGGTACATCCATAGAATGGAATGAGGTAGATCTGTAGGCACTGAAGAGCTTCTCGTATATTGTGGAATAAATAAAAAGGAAATCACAGAATGATATGTTTCATAGAGTACAACTCCGGTGAAAATACACAAACAGAACAGGGCTATCTATTTCCCAGGAGAAAATATGTGTAAGTAAAAATATTTACAAAGTTGGCAAGCTAATACTGGCGATTAAAAGAGATGAGAAGAAAACTGGGATTGTAAGTGGTGAAGTTGAGTTTAATTTATGATGTTTTATTTCTTTTACAAAGAAAATCTCTTCATGTATTACCCATGTAATTCATATTTTTTGCTGTAGAAAAATAAAAGCAATGTGTCTGAAAGATGCGTTATAGACCGCGCGGCATATTAAAAGAGGGATGGTGTATTTGCAAAATGTTAATTTAGTTAATACTTTTCATTTTATGGCAAGGAAATTGGGGCTCAGAGACATGAAATGATTGGCTGAAGGCAGACTCCAAGAAAAATTTGAAATCAGATTGTCCTGGAAAAATTGGTAACAGTTTCTGGAATTTTTTGTTAATAATGTCAGAGATACTTTGATGAAACCAGAGTTGACTTAGGGCCACCATCCTGGGGACCTTCTGAACAAACCAGATTCAGCTTCGACATTCATGATTTGGTCTTTTAACCATGTTGCCCATGGATTCTGTTAAGATCGTGCCAACACCACATTATCAGTGTTGAGTCTTGCAGCCTATGGCTAAAGCTACAAGGTTTTCGAACACCTTCACCCTCTGTTGCCTCAGTAAATTCATGTTTTCTGCAGCATATCCAAAAACACTTTGGTCCTTGTCCTTCTTTAAGATGGTTCACATCTGTGATATTTCCCAGGAAGGCAGAAAACTCAGCGACAGTTCCCTACAAAGCCATTCTTTAAATCAACAGAAATATAATGGTGGTATTCTGAGTCCATTTGTTCTGATGTCCCAGGAAAGAAAGAATTGGTTTCTGCTTCTACGAATGTATTTTCATCTGGCCTTCTCAAGGATGGGAAATAACCACAGAACAGTCCAACACATGCAAGTCTCTTTGGCCCAGAGCCTAATTCCAGTCTGCTTGTAGGGATCTGCTTGATTAATAGAATCTGAAAGTCCTAAATGTTACCCATCATTTAAGTCCTATTTATGTTATCCCTGATAATAAAGATCTTCTCCTAATCCCCGATTCTTGCTCATTTCTCCACCTCAGGTGCTCCACTCCTGATGACCGGGGTGGCCACCTTGTATTATAATGATCTACTTTGGGTTTTTCTCTTTTGCTATATTGTGAGCAGGGGGAGAGCTAGGGAGATCTGGGGCTGGTAGAAATAGGTTCAGAGATAAGGGACCTTATCTCTACCTTCTCTGTGGGTCTCAGAATCTTCTATCAATGTCTTTCGCACAGTGATAAAAGAGCTATCTTTTTATCATAGCTCCAACAACAACCATAGCAGTGTGGTACCCAAACAAACTTGTTTTATAGATGCCACTTTTGGAGAATATTCAGAGAGAACTTGTTGCCTCCCTCCTTATCCCTAGCTACCTGATCACCTATTTCCCCATCTTGGGCAGCAGAGTCTTTCTGAGGGTATCAGTTTCCTCCTCTACCATCCTTTCCTCAAGGACAGCAAAACCCGTCATGGCTGCTGCCAGAAATAACTCTACTCCTCTCATTTGAATCTGAGCCCCTCTCCTCAAGCATGGCTCCATGATGCAGAAGTAAAAACACGGAAGCAATTGTAGCCGCCTCCAGCCTTCAGAGAATACTTTCTTCCATTAACTGTTTTCAGGAGTTTCTCTCTCCTCCCCAGAAAAATGAAATACTTACTTTTTTCTGTGCCTTGATAGCCAGGAGTGTGATGTTACACTAGACGCCTTGTCCATTCTCTGAAAATTAGGAGGGGCAGGTCATGGCCTCTGCTTCTTCTCTGTGCTGAATCTCAGAAGAGTTGGAAACTGAGATTGTCCAACAGCCACGCTCCTCCAAGTCTTGTTCATTTTAGTGTGACATTTCTGAGCTTTTGTTCCACAAGTATTCAACACACACACAGATGTTATTCATATTCTTCAATCTACTGAAAAGAAAAATACCCAAGTCTACTGTGTTACCGGAACTGAAGTAAACATTGGCAGCAAGTGTGGAAGGACTGACTGACCCGGTGGTTTAATATTTTTCCACTTCAAGCCCTTAATGTGCGTCGTGTGAATCATCTAACAACAAAATGTCATGCTCTCCGTGAGGTTTCTCTGCTAATTACCTAGTGAGTTTTGCCTTCCCAGTTTTATGTTTGGTGTGATTGTTTGTGTGTGTGTGTGTGTGTGTGTGTGTGTGATTTTCTCCCATTCCTATTGATGTATAATTGACAAATAAAATTGTATGTCCTTGAAGTGTGCCACTTGATGTTTTGATATACGTATAGGTTGTGGGTTGTGGGAGATAATGGCCACAATCAAGCTAATTAACGAATACATTACATCACATAGATTTTCTTTTTCTTTTTTTCTTGTAGTAAGAACACTTAAGATTTACTCTCCTAGTAAATCTCAAGTATACCACACAGTATTGTTAGGTATAGTCACATTGCTGTACATTAGATCTTCAGAAATGAAATTTTGTACCCCTTACCACCTCCCCCCACCCCTGGCAATCACCATTCTACTCTCTGCTTCTATGAGTTTGATTCTTTTAGATTCCATATATAAGTAAAATCACGTGGTATTTGTTTTTCTTTGTCTCGCTTTTTTTTACTTAGCCAAATGTCCTCCAGATTCATCCATGTTGTTGCAAATGGCAGAATTTTTTTCTCTTGTAGAGCTGAATAGAATTCCATGATTTTTAAATTTCACAGGTTCCATCGCTTAATTCTTGGGTGCATTTATTGGAAAATGGAGCTCTCGATCCCTGACCTATCCACCTTAGTGGTTTGAAATTTGATTTACAATACTTACAAGAAAGACAAATCCCACAGATGATGTAAATGGATATAATCTTCTGTAAGGAGATGATGGAGAAAGAAGAAAATTAGTTGCTATTTGACCAGAAGTAGCTTATTCTACTAATAAAATCAATTAAAGATGTACAAATATCTCTTTTGAGCTAGGTATTTTGGGAATAGAAATCATAAATAAAAGATGGTCCCAGCTCCAGCTGGCCTCCTTTCTTTATGCAGCATGATGACCCCTCTCCTGTAAGGCCTGGCTCAGGCCCAGAGAGGTTTACAAGCCTTACCTTCCACCTTGGCAATTAACAAGGTATTGAACTCAACTTATGGCTGCTTCCTAGAAGAGATCCTAGTGCCATGTGAAGATCATAAAATGTTCTTTTTCTTACCACATCTATATCCTCACTCACATTTTCTTTTTTTATGTTTACTTATTTTTGAGAGAGAGAGAGAGAGAGAGAGAGAGAGAGAGAGAGAACATGAGTGGGGGAGGGGCAGAAAGAGAGGGGGAGACAGAGGATTTGAAGTGGGCTCTGTGGGCTGGCAGTAGTGAGCCTGATGTGGGGCTTCAACTCATGAGATCATGACCTGAGCCTAAATCAGAAGCTCAACCAACTGAGCCACCCAAACGCCCCCTCACTCACATCTTCTAGTGTAATATTGCTAAGGACTTTTGGAAGAAAAAAATTTAACTGCCCACTATCCCAATGGTTTCCTGTTTTGGAAGGAATTCCAGGATGGGTGGAAGTTGAGTCAGATATTGAATCTCCAGAGGGTCTTTGTGATCAGGGTTGTTGGAGACTAGTCCTGGGTGCAGCTGCAGGGACTAGTGTCCAGCACCATGGACTGGAGGGGTTTTTGGTGGAGTGGTGATGACAGCAAGTGTCCATTGTCCCTGGCGCCATTGGGCATGCAGTAAGGAGATAGTTCTGGTGGCTAGATTGTGGCTGTCCTTTGCCTTCCTAGGTTCTCTCCAACTCTTGTTCTCTGGGCTTCTCCTAGGTTCCTTGAGATACCTAACACCCATTCGATGAATCCCTTGTTTTGCTTGAGTCAATCAATGCCTATTTCTATTGTTTGCCATCTAGAACCCAGACTGCTGCCAACATTTTGCATAGGCCTCGCATCTCAAAATCTTTTTAGATAAATATTTTGAATGCTTAAAATGATCAAAGTGATCATGGTGGTCTTTCTTATCATTTGGGTAGTATCAACCTGATCAACACTATCCTATGTTTCCCCCTCATCCTCATGTTTTATCTTCTGTATATTTAGGACTGAAGTAAAATTTTTATTTGACTATAAAACAGCTTTTTTAAAAAAAATAACTCTAAGAGAGGTTAAAATATTTAGGTGTTATTGACTCAGAAGATGCATTAATTCCTGCTATCGTAGTTAACTAAGAGATGTATCTGGGTATATATTTAACCTATTTTCATGAATGAACTAGCCTGCTTCTAGACAAAGGATTGAGCGAAAGTCCCCAAGCTACTAGCAAACATTAGTCTCCCCTAACTGCTTTATAAGTTCCTTATATTGGCACGCCTGCAATATGCCATCCAAAGATGTTGAAGGGAATGTCTATAGACAAAAAACAGCTCAAAACTCTTGATTTTAGGATTTTATTTAAGTGGTTCTTATAGCAAGAGCTTAAAAACTGTGCTCTGCAGAGTCCTGGGGGCTTCATGGAATCCCTTTGGGGATTTCAGGAGAGGTACGCATGAAGGAAGTGACCAGGGCTAGAATGTCTTCATGCAGAACAACATCTTTTTCTTTAAGTGTCAGGTTTTCACACAAACCACTGGACCTCTTTGAAACACAGTGAAACTTTCGGACCCCTATTCTCCAGAAAAATTCACATACAAGACATAGAGAAAATTTTCGCATGTAATTTTTAGGGTGTTCATAGATTCTGATGATCTTTGTGGATCTTTATAGGTTCCCAGATTAAGAACCTTTGAGGAAAGCTTTCTTAGTTGAAGTTTTCTTTTACTTAAGAAAGGAAAAAGAAAGAAAGAAAGAAAGAAAGAAAGAAAGAAAGAAAGCAAGCCACCATCTGTCTATACTCACGTGTTTGGGTTTTCTCCATGTCTCCATATGCAGGCAGTTCCAAAGAGCTGTCTTTTCATGGCCCTTTGAAATGGGTTTTCCTTGCACACAACGATGTGTGTAAAGAAGCTTTGTCGTCAGACAAGACCCGGCCATTTACCTGTTTCACATCCAGAAGACTGCTAAGAAAAGTTTCTCTGCAAAATATGTCTTCTTGAATACCCTTGAGCTGGGTATTCAATACCCTTGAGATGACTTTTCATAGGGAAAGGCTGGAATAAGGAGCTCATGGCTGGAAGACATCTTCAAGAGTCCTTAGACTCAAAGGAGCTAAGAGATCTAGATCAATAGCCAAGGAAAGCCCAGAGAAAATGCTGAGAGAGGTATGGGGAAAGAAGGGAAGAATACGGAGAACCACAGAAGGAGGAGGAATGATCCTGATAAGGGTCAGAAAGTGGTTCAAGCACTTTCTCCTTCCTCAGGATCTGTGTGCATCTTGCTCCCACTGCCTGGTCTTGTCATCCTTCTTCTCATCCGCTTCACTCTGTGAGTCTTAGATGAAAAGTCCCCTCTTTTTCCTCACTGCTCAACATAGGGTGGATTTCCTCCGTTATTCTTTCTCCTAAAACTTAAAAAATTATTCTTATAGCACATATCATAATTTAATATTACATATAGAGAGACATACATATATAATACAGGCTTTGAGGGTGCATATGCATGTGTATATATAATTGAGTTACACATGAAATATTATATTTAATAATATATATGTCTACAATATAAAATACATACTCTAGTAGGGTTTGTCCTTGTTTATTGTCTGTCTCTAGAAGCCACTGTAGGGTCAAGGACTGTGTCTATTTTGTGCTTGACAAAGAGTATGATTGTTAATAAATAGTTGTTGAGTGAGTGAATGATCACTAGAAATTATGGTTCGCCCTAGATGAGGCAAAGAGCTATGCCACCCATTGGCCTAAGGATGGGTGACTTAGACATAGGGAATGAAGAATTGGTTGAAAGTAGAGAATATGAATTTTTAGAGGAGGGATCTGCTCAGAAGAAAAAGCTAAACTCAGGAATTGCCTTGTTCTGGATTTCTGTTTCAAAACCCCAAAGTGAATACCACCTGTAAGTCAGACACAGCCTGCTCCTGCTGGTGATCCCCACTTCCACCTCTAGTTTAGAAGGGGCTCTACTTCTGAGAAGGGGTGAGAAGGATGGGAAAGAGAAGAAAATCACTTTCTGCAGTCCACAGTGTTGAGGTAGCACCTCCTAAGACCTCCCCTGCAGGCAGTGGAAGAAGACAACCATGCTTACCTTCCCTTGGCTGTAGATGGTGTAGTCCCTGCACTTATGTGTAGCTCAAGGCATGGGCAGCCCAGGAAAAGGAAACACTGTTGAGGGTGAGTAAGAACTTTCCAGTGAGTGTGTGGTTTCTATATTCATTGGAGTCTGCTTCTGGGCCTTAAATTTTACTTGGAAGTGCAAGCATCCGAGGAAGGCATTCTGCGCTGTGAGCGGGAACTGGAAATGTTCCCTTTTGCTAGGACTAACGCAATGCAAAAAGGAGCTGAGGGCTAGAAAGGCAAATATTCTTTCTGGAACGATGACCATGAGACCAGTTATATTCAGGAGATTTCACAGTTTGTAGTACCTTTCTCGAAGTGTATTAACTTTCTTATAAATAGGGAGATAAATAACATAAAAGCCCACAGCCTTACATTTTCTTGGTTGGAGTTCGCATGAGTTGACTTTTCTTTATCAGTTAGAGGGAAAATAATCCTCTCATCTTGCCTGAATTGCCTGAACATTCTAGAGAGTGATCTAACTTTCTGTTTCACTTCCTGCTCTGTGGAGGTGGCATTGACAAACTATATATATATTCTCTGCAGTAAAAACCCCAAGAATACTTGGCTTTGGAAGGACCCTGAATGCAAGGAGGCAGAAACTTGGTTTGGAGTCCAGACCTGCCACTTACAAAGCAGATGATCTCAGAGAAGTGACAGAGCGGCTGGCATCTACGACTGAGAAGATTTAGATGGTCTCCAAGCTCCTGTTACAAGATTGTGTGACATTCTTTTTTTTTTTTTTTTAATTTTTCTTTAACATTTATTTATTTTTGAGACAGAGAGAGACAGAGCATGAACGGGGGAGGGGCAGAGAGAGAGGGAGACACAGAATCGGAAACAGGCTCCAGGCTCCGAGCCATCAGCCCAGAGCCCGACACGGGGCTCGAACTCACGGACCGCGAGATCGTGATCTGGCTGAAGTCAGACGCTTAACCGACTGAGCCACCCAGGCGCCCCTAAGATTGTGTGACATTCTTAATGAACCCAAGAATCTATGTTGAGGTCCTTTCTATCCTGTAATTTAAAGGAGAGGGAGGCTGACTAGTGAATATAAATGATATTTGTTCTACAGTTTACCTACTCCAGGGGTCAGCACTATAGGGTAGGTGTGCATCTCCTTATTTGTTCTAGAATGCTCCTCGGGGAGGGCCAAGACCTATTCAGCAAGGGGCTTCATCCATCCTGATGAAACATTTGGGGAGAGGAGAGGGGGTTTATGTGTGTTTGTTGAGTAAACCAAGTTTATAAGAAACTTTGTCTAAATCCTAGATTCCATCTCAGCTTATATAGCCAGAGAATGTGCTAAAGAGTTGAAACAGACAACTACACCCACGAGAGAATTTCACAATGAAATCTCTTGCGTGCTGCAGCGAAGTCACAGACAGCGCTGTTTCACAATGTTAATGATGTGGAGGTAGAGGCCAAATTTATATGCAGAACAGATGGGCCCATAGCTAGAAGAAAGGGAAAGACTGCTCCAAAATAAGCTTGTTAACTATTATTATCTCTGAATATAAGCAGGGAGAAAATGCAGTGTTTGGGACAAGCTAAAAGTATCTTAGGACCTTTTGAGTTTATAGTCATTTTTTTCCTCACATATTTGTAAAAGGGCTATAGACGATGGGATGCCACCCCATCTGATGAGTACACTTAGCATGATTTTAATTAGTAAATTCGGCAATCCCTTAGAAAGAATTCTACCCAAAGGTGTTGTCTCTGAAATATCAAAAAACCTAAGGACACCTGAGGAAACATGGACCCACGTTGGCTTTTCATATCTGTTGGATGGGTCAGTGATGACTCATCTAGAAGTCAAAAATTTCCCTTTACTCCTCCCAAATATTTTCTGCCCTATATGCTCACAGATTCTTGAAATTTCTTCTTCAGTGACTTCCTTTCATTTTACCATTTAAAAATGAGATATGGGAGACAAGCACTTCTACAGATGTAGCACTTTGACTACAGTTCTTACTAAATAGTAAATGACTGATACAAAATTCATTTTCAAAGGTGAATTCCAACGGGATAGCTGGGAAAGATCATGTAATGAGGGCACAGGCTACCCAGGAAAGTGGAGAGGGTACAACACACAGTAAGCTTGGACTGGGCTGGAGCAAGACAAATGTTACTTATTTTGCTTTTTCTGTAGATGCATAGTTTTAGTGAATATAGGAGAGTTAGATAATTATTAGACTTTTGCCAAAGCTCGGTCTTTAGCACTGACTTTAAAGGAAAGACCTGATCTGTAAGGTGTGATAATATCCCAGTGTGATATGTGGAATACTAAGAAAAAAAGTAGTGGTCCCAGATATACTTCTTAGCCCATCAGTTAATATGAGGAATTCTTCGACCACATGCATAGAGGGAGGGATAGGAAGAAAGGATTGATAAGAGGGGGGTAGAAAAAAAGCTGTAACTAGGTGTCTGAGAGGGGAGTGGAAACTAATGAGAACCCCCCACCCCATCCCAAGTGCAAACATAGTAATAAAATATAGCATGTTGGGGCGCCTGGGTGGCGCAGTCGGTTAAGCGTCCGACTTCAGCCAGGTCACGATCTCGCGGTCCGTGAGTTCGAGCCCCGCGTCGGGCTCTGGGCTGATGGCTCGAGCCTGGACCCTGTTTCCGATTCTGTGTCTCCCTCTCTCTCTGCCCCTCCCCCGTTCATGCTCTGTCTCTCTCTGTCCCAAAAATAAATAAATGTTGAAAAAAAAATTAAAAAAAATATATAGCATGTCGTGTGGTTTCTATACTCCAGGCACTCTTTTGAGTATTTTACATATATTAACTCATCTAGAGAACACATTTGTCAATATCATCACACAAATATCTGTTCTTAAGTTATTCATTCAATAGACCTTCGCTGAGAGTCGATTATGTACCCAACACTTTACCAAAGTTTGGAGTTACAGAGGTTAACAGAAAAAGGCAAGGCTGGTGCTTCTATGGAATTCACAACTTAGTGGGGGAAAATAAGCAGAGAATAAATAAGTAAATCGACAAATACCATTATTCTAGATGATGATGAGCTCTATGTGCTATCAGCACAGTATAATAGAGAGTAACCGGTGTCCAGGGGATGATGGAGTGGTCGGGAGGCACCTCTCTGGGGAGGAGACGAGTGACCTTCCACCTGAACGATGAGCAGTCAGTCACATGAAGTGGGCAAGGGAGGCTGGGCACGAGGCACAACACTTGCAAAGGCCCTGGGGTGGGATACGTGTGGTTTGCTCGAGGGACCGAAGAAGGATCAGTGTACGTGGAGCACAGTGAGCACAGACGAGAGGTAGAAGGTGAGTGAGGTCAGCTGGGAGGAGGAAATGCTCTGTGTGGCCCGTCATTTGGATTTTAGACAAAGTGAGAGGGAGCACTTAGCATCTGGTAGGTTCTGAAGATGAAAGGCATATAAGATTAAGCGCCTGTCTCATGGGTTCACCAACTAGCATCATCTTTCTAGAGCCCGCTTGTTTGGCCCTTCGCCTGACTTAACGTTTGTTGTGGTTCTAAGAAAGCAGCACGCCTAAGTGTGAGAACGGTCAAGAGAGTCTCTGTGGTGGAAGCTAAGCATGTGCTGGTCATGCAGAGACGGGGAGTGGAGAAAGGAAATCCACGAGCTAGAGTCTGGCTGCCTATACCTCTAATAGGCAGCACTCACTTTTCTTACCGATTTTTACCTTCGCTTGAACATACTTTGTTTATCTGGAACTCTCATGTTCCCTGAGGGTGCGTGCATGCACTTACGTAAGAGCGTGTGTGTGTGTGTGTGTGTGTGTGTGTGTGTGTGTGTGTTGGGGCACTCTACATTCTTTGGAGCCAAAAGACATTTGGTGGAAAGCTTAGTAACTTTCTTGGCTCTGCCAGTTGAAGTATGGCCTTGTAGTACCGTATACGCTTTTTAGGGATGAAAATTTTCATTTCGTCTTAGATATTTGCTATCTTGGTCCCATAGACAGATGTCGAGAACCTTTGAGGTAGTGGTACATGCTCAGTTCAGTTCACCAAACATTTGCCGACGGCCTACTCTATGCCAAGTGCTGGGTGAGGCCCTGTCTCAACAAAGATGGGCAATTTGCATGCCTCGCCTTCATGGAGCATGTCTGAAACCAGAATCAAGTTTCACGTGTCAGCTAATTCTGCCTTTTCGCTTCCCCTGTGCTTTACTTCAGGTCCTAGAAGTCCACCTGCACACGAGCTCACCCCGGTGCAAGCCGGGCTCCAACCTAATCCATAGAGGCTCTACGTTGCTCTCAGTGAGCCACATTACCGGGATGGCATGCAAGAATCAAGGGGCCAGAGTCAAGAGCTGCGTTCCATTGTAATTCTCCAGCGGTCATGGATAGCTGGAGCCTTTGAAATGGACACAGATGATTTATGGGCAGAAAGCATTGAGAGGATAAAGTCTCAGGAATGAAAATCCAAGAGGAGAAATAAATGGGGAATGCATCCCAGGGAGAGGAATAATATTTACTAGAGTATGTTTGTTTCAAGGCGGATTCCTAAGTTTTACTGCTTAGAGTGGTAATCTTTGTGAGAAATTTCAGGCCAGAAGAGAGGACTTGAGAAGCCAGTCTGGGAACTCCTTTAGGTCAGGGATCATGGTCTTAGCTCCGAGTCGCAATGCTCTGTGCAGTGACTGGTACATGACAGGTGCCAAATTCATGTACGCTGAGTTGAACTATAGACCTTTCTACAGCGTCTCTGCTTCCAAGTATAGGCTTCAGCTGGGCAGAGGGGCTGTGGGTCCTACCTGGGTGTCATTCTTCAGTGCACCGAGGATTCCTGACCGCAGCGTCTGGCTAAGGGGCTGAGACAGGAGCAGGACGGTGAAGATGGCTGCGAAAGCAGGGGATTTCTGCTCCAAGCGCTCCCTGTCCTCCATCGAATGATGCAGGGTTCGCACGGATCCTTTCTACTCTGCTCTCAAGGGATGCGAAAGATTCGGATGTCAGCTTTCCTCCCGAAGGCTTTCAGAATCAGACTGATTGCTCTGTCTCGGCCAGTACCTTCCAGATTCTCTCAGAGGGACCTCCTGATGGTGTTCAGATGGAAGGTGTCAGTGTTTCACAGCAAACGCAATGTAATACAACCTTGACTCTACATGCCCCCCCGCCCCCAACAAAAACGGCACTGTTTTCCCTTGCATTCTTTAGGTTGCTACCATCCACCCCGCAGCATTGCTGCTACCCTAGAATCCAACTTGCTTTCCACCACTAATTGCCTTGCCTCCGTGCTCGCATGTGCTATCTTGCCTCCTTCTAAATATATTATGTATTTCTCCCTCCTCTCAGTCTCAGTTACAGATTCCTTAAAACAAACAACTGGTCACCCTGCCTCAAGTTCATGCTGTTTCCAGAGATAACTTCTCGAGACACAGATTTATAGTGACTGCCTCGGAGAGCATGCTTGTCACCCACGGTGTACGTGCAGAACCCTTAGGAGGGCCTAAAAAGCCTTCGAAATCTGATCTCAGGGCACCTGACCGTGTTTTTACTCCGTTCTCTCTTTTCAGATATACTGTGCTCCCATGGAACCAAGCCATGTGCAGTTCTGAACCCCATTACGTTCTTTGGGCCTCGAGGCATGATGTGTCATTGTCTAGAATACGCCTCCAGCCTCTTGCCATGCCCTTTCTCCATGTCAGCCTTGTCAACATCTACTCAGTGTTCACGATCCAGCTCAAGCATCCCGGCTTCTGAGAACTTCTCCTCTCTCGCTTTCCCATCCATGCACCCGACCCAGTTATTCACACCCTTTTCTGGGACAGCAGTTTCCACCTGACTCTACTCTGGGATCTGTCATAGGGCGCTGCAATTTTCGCCGTCTACCCTTTTGTTCTTCACCCGTGTCTCGTTCAGGTTTAGGTTCCCTGCACCTTACGCTCAACTTCCTGTTAACTCCGTGGCTTTGGAGACATTAGATAACCTCCCCCCCACCCCCCGCCAGCTTCAGGGGCCCACTTCACAGATTGTTATGAGGGGTTAACACGATACCTACAGCACAATGCCTGGCACAGTGTAACTATCTAATAAACGGCGCTGTCTGTTGATGTTATCTATTAGCCTAATATCGATGCAGATAAGAATTGTCTGCTGGAGACGTCAGGGACTGTGTATGTATGTCACCAGAAGGAAGGGTTTCTTCTGTGCTTTGGGCTTGACGTAAAGGATTTCGAGGAGAGGGTACAGGTCCACTGTTACTTTCAGCTGCTGAAGGGAGATTTTCCCTTAGGGCCCATGGTCATCCTGGAGGAAAGAGAGGCGTGAGCTTTGCCTGGGACTAGTCTGGAGCTGTTGGTATGGAGGGTGTGGGGTGCGTGCAGAATGAACAGGTTGCCGTGTTACTTGTGCTGTCATAGGATTTTCAAGGCAAGACGGTTACAAACTGGACGGAATCATAAAAAATCTTACCTAGATATATTTTATGGTTTGAGCTAACTATTAAATGGCTACTTTGAATCTAGCACAAAAGAAGCTCAAGGCATTGTTTTGGCCTTAGGTTATTCGCCTCCTCCCTCCTCCTGCCCCACCATGAGGAAAGGAAGCTACTTTCATTTTGGTATTAATGCATAGTCCCAGACATGCGTGATCCAGTGTGGTGTGACAGAGACTCAATTCTCTCAGAACGCAGTGAAACGTGAGGTCAGCATGCACAGAGACCTGGGAAAAACAAACTGATTTAAGGCACTACACTGGGAAACTCTGTTCCATTTCCTTCTGAATGGAGTCCACAGTGGTGCTGGAAAACCATCTGGAGAAACCCAGCCCCAGGAGAAATAGCATGTTGTAATGCATTTGATTAAAAAAAGAAAGGGAAAAACCATGGTGTGTGTTATCCTCATGCTAAGACTGGGGGGGAGCCAACAGCCTGCGAGTGGTGGTCTACGGAGATTTCGCCTGGATTACTTTAAAAGCACTTTTGCAGAGCCAGGCAAATGAAAGTCATGTGTTTATTCATTAAGGAGACCTTCTCTTGGGGATATTTTATTTGCAGTTCTATAAAGAGGCAAAACCTCCGCATTTTTAATCTTCCGTGCAAGAACTTCTAAGCACTGGAAAAGCAGTCACAGGAAGAATGAGTTTGGATGTCTCAGAAATCCTGATAAAGTTTGGGAACTTGTCCAGGCTCTTTGAACTTTTTGGCTGTGTCCTATCGGATTCTGTCTGTGGTAGCAAGTTCACTTGCAGCGTGTACATTTCTCAGGCTATTTTGGTGTTTTTATCAAGGGCTGGGCCCAGCCCCAGAGGAGCAAAGCACTGAGAGAGTCCTGAGCATGGGGATGTCTGGATACCCCCAAATTTCCTCAGCCTTCAGTGGGAGTTTGAGAGACACGCAGGGGTCATTTATTCCATCCGGGGGGAAGTGTTCTACTGATCACAAGTGGTCAGTCTCCAAGCCTCTTAGTCAAGTGGTACCAGTCCAGTACAAAGGGTCTTGCCATAACATTCAAGGCCTAGTGGGATGAGACCTTCTCTTTTATTGTTTGGAAATTTTGGAAGGTTGAAGCTCCCACTCAAGAACTCAACACTGCTTTGTGTCTTTGGTCTGGACTATGGGCAAACGGATTCAAACACAGAGAGTCAACTTCAGCTCTTTGAGATTCTTTGTACAGGCGTGGTGATCAGACAGGGCACTTGGTAAATGTTTTTGAATGTGTCGAATCCAGAGAAGGATGGAAAGGGGCTTTTATGTCCCTGTCCCACTTAATTTTGTATGCCATTGGACACACAAGGGCAAATGGAATTGCTTTTGAGGGAATATGATTTAGGAGAAAAACATGTGCATCAGTGATCTAATCTCGCATACATTTAGCAGATTAAAACAACAAAGAGCTATTGCGTGGTTTCTGCGGATCAGAATTTAGGGTGGCCACGCTGGGTGGTTCTGGCTCATGGTGTCTCACGAGGCTGCAGTCACAATGTCAGCTGGGGTTGTGGTCATTTGAGGGCTTGGCTGGGGCTGGAAGATCTGCTTCCAAGGTGGCTCTGTCACAGGGCTGTCGCAGGAATTCTCTGCTCCTTGTCACATGGGCCTCTCCATGGCGCTGCTTGAGTGTCCTCATGATATGGCAGCCAGCTTCCCCCAGAGTGAACTGAGGAGAGATGGAGAGCAAGCGGGAAGCCACAGTGGCTTGACCTAATTTTGGGAGTCACACCCCCGCCTTCCGCCATATTCTCTTTATTAGAAACGAGCCGCTAAGCACAATGTACTTTTAAGGGGACAAAAATTAGTGTCTGCCTTTGCTGAGAGAAGTATCGAAGCATTTGTAGAGATATTTTATTTAAAAAAAAATTTTTTTTTTAGCATTTATTTATTTTTGAGACAGAGAGAGACAGAGCATGAACGGGGGAGGGGCAGAGAGAGAGGGAGACACAGAATCGGAAGTAGGCTCCAGGCTCTGAGCCATCAGCCCAGAGCCCGATGCGGGGCTGGAACTCAGGGACCTCGAGATCGTGACCTGAGCCGAAGTCGGATGCTCAACCGACTGAGCCACCCAGGCGCCCCATGTAGAGATATTTTAAAACCAACACACTACGAGCCTCAGAGCTCATTGAGATTGACGTGAATCTCAAGTCCGCCACTTAATAACTGCATTGCTGGGGGCAAGTTGATGAATCTCTGGGACTTAACTTCTCATTTATGAAGTGATATCCAATAAACCTGCTTTGAAGTGTTATTGACACGATTAGAAATTATGCTTATAAAATACTTCAAATAAAAACCAGGTCATATTTACAATGAAAATTGTAGCTATGATTAATGTCATAAATTCTAACATTGTTAGAGCACACCCACTGAGAAAAATAGGGGAATCCCACTTTTAAAATTATTTTTGAAAAATGTTTATGTATTCACTTTGAGAGAGAGAGAGAAAGAGAGAGAGCACACGCATGAGCAAGTGGGGGAGGGGCAGAAAGAGAGGGAGAGAGGGAATCCCAAGCAGGCTCCGTGCTGTCAGCACAGAGTCCAAAGTGGGGCTTGATCTCATGAAATCTGAGCTGAAATCAAGAGTTGGACACTTAACCGACTGCGCCACCCAGGGGACTCACATTTTAAAATCTACTCATCTAGGGGCGCCTGGGTGGCGCAGTCGGTTAAGCATCCGACTTCAGCCAGGTCACGATCTCACGGTCCGTGAGTTCGAGTCCCGGTCGGGCTCTGGGCTGATGGCTCAGAGCCTGGAGCCTGCTTCTGATTCTGTGTCTCCCTCTCTCTCTGCCCCTCCCCCGTTCATGCTCTGTCTCTCTCTGTCCCAAAAATAAATAAACGTTGAAAAAAAATTTTTTTTTAAAATAAATAAAATCTACTCATCTAGAGAAAAGGGTTCGTCCCTCCTGCATTAGAGGCACCATCTTGTCCCACAATTCATTGCGCTGATTGGTTGTTCTGTGTCAGTGAGTCTCTTCACGGCATTGTACCTGGAGATGACATCTGTCACACCCTCTTTCGAAGAGCTGATCATAACCCCACTCTTCAGTTAGTGTGCCATTTAATACATTCCCATCATCTGAAAACAATTATCTTGTGGACAGTGATGGGACCGGATATGAAAAGAGATGGAAAATGTCAGAATGAGGCATTGGATGGCAGATGGTTTTTACTGTTTCACAACGATGCTTTCCCCCGGAAGCCAGGGTATGACAATGAGGCCAAACAGTTGCCCGGGATGAGGTTGTTGCTCAATGGAGTGATTAGACCTCATCCCCCAGCCTTGGAACAGTAGCAGGGTGGCCCAATTGGCACTTTTATTTTTATTTATTTATTTATTTATTTATTTATTTAGAACGAGGCCCCATGCTTCCCAAGAACCATTAAATTCAATTGGATTTCAGCAACTGGTGAGGTGACCTCAGCAAAGGCCTATTTACATGCGGTAAGTTCAAGGTTTCTGGAATTGAAGGTGAAACTGGCAAAGCCACCATTAAAAGCCACCATTAATCCAGGAAGGGAGGGAAAAGCAGTATATCCGTGGTGCAAATGTGGGAACAATAAAGAACAAAGACCATGATCTTCCTGCCCTAGGAAGACACTGTTCCCCTCCTTTCTACCTCCTACTAGTCAAAGGCAGGGAGGCGGTGGGGGGGGGGGGGGTGGGAAGGTTCCAGTTTTCCCTGGAATGAATTGTCAAAACTTTCCCCTCCAGGCTTGAAACGGGTTCCCCTCTGAGCAGCTCAGCACATTGTCAAACCGGTCTTGACTTGAAAGACATATGGCATCAGCATGGAAGATGTCATGTAAGTTACCCCCACCCCCACCCCCAAGATTTTCGAAAGATGTTACATCCTGCATCTGGGGCCTACAGAGCTGAGGTGGTGGAGAGCAGGCAGCTCTGCAGGGGAAGCTGCCAGGGGGCCGGAGACCCCATCTGGAGAAGGTCCTGAGCTGGTTTCTGTGGAGCAAATGAAGGAGAAAAACAACTGACCGGGCGGGGGGTGGGAAGACAAAGCCGGCGACGGGAAACGTTGGTTTTATGGAGCTTGCAAACCTGAACTCAAATATTAAAAATGCTTTCATCGGTCTCCTTAATCCAGAGAAATTCTTTTTGGCTTAGATGGGAGGAAAAATCAGTCCCTTAAGGGGAAAGCGAGAGGAGAAGGAGGTAAGGATATGAGTCAGATTCACGGAATTGCCGGCAAATGACTTCGTTTTAGGAGGTGGAGGGGGACTGTTCGCAGCTGATCCAATGTTGCAGGCCACGGATCATGCCCGCCTGCCTTTTACAGATTTCTCTCTCTACTTCAGAAAAGAGTTTGACTCCATTAAGTGGGGGGAAAGGTGGGGGGGGGAAGCTATTCTCTCTTGTTTTCTTTTTTCTCCGGGGAGTAAGCAACGCTTGGGCTCCAAAGCTGTGTTTTTCTTTGGGTTTCGCCTTTTAATGGGGGTTGAAGAAAGTGGTTATAGACATTCGAAGGGAAATAAAGCCTGCGGTTTATTAACAGGGCTGGTTTTAATCAGCAGTGATTTGACTAGGGTAACATTAGAGCTACAACACTGATAACCGATACTATGATTTTCTATGCTTTTAACCCCAAACTGAAGTCTTGCGGATTCACTGACAGACACGCATTTGTTTCCCTGGCCAGGCTGTGGGGAGTGAGTGTTTTGTGAGGACAGCATCCGCTGAGGACAGGAGTAGTGGGGCGGGGGAGTCTTCTCAGCTGGAATGCCAGCTTCAAACCTTGGGGACGCAAGGGCTGCTCAGTGAGGCCAGCGGAGGCGAGAGGGAAGAGTGGAAGGCAGGTTCTAGCTTGGAAGCCAGATGGATCTGGCCACTCCGGGTCAGGGCGCAGATGGTCAAGTATTCACGAATACTTCTTCAACAGACCTGAGGTGACATCTCAGGTCGTGACACCTTACAATTTCCAGATGTTGTTTTTCCTCCTCCTTTTAGGAAAGTTGAAAAAGTCTAGGCCACTTCTCAGGCAGAAAGCTGCTCTTTGGGGTAACTCAATCCTGTCCTATGTGGAACAAAATGTTCTGGATCTCTCCTTCCTGTTAGCATGGCCTCCACCCAAATCACTGCCAAGATCCCAGTGAATTTCCAGTTTGACCTTAAAAATCAAGGTCAAACTCCTGGACTAGTCAGCAACTCCGGTTTGCCGTATTTATAATCAGCGGTAGCAATAAGGTTTCTAGGTAGGTTCCCTGCAAGAGGAAGGCACTTTGTTTTTCAGTGTATTTTTTTAAATTGTTTTAAATGTTTATTTTTGACAGAGAGAGAGAGACAGAGCATGAGTGGGGGAGGGGCAGAGAGAGAGGGAGACACAGAATCTGAAGCAGGCTCCAGGCTGTGAGCTGTCAGCACAGAGCCCAATGCGGGGCTCGAACTCACAGACTGTGAGATCATGACCTAAGCCGAAGTCGGACGCTCAACCGACTGAGCCACCCAGGCGCCCCTTTCAGTGTATTTTTTTAATCTATCTATCCATCTATCATCCATCTATCATCATCTGTCATCTATTTTTAGCAAGCTCTTTTATCAGTCTTCTTAATCCACAGGGGTGGGATTTGAACTCAGGACCCTGAGATCAAGAGTTACATACTCTACCGACTGAGCCAGCCAGGTGCTCCCACTGTATTTTATAAAAGGAGAAACAGAGCCCCAGCATTTACCTTTCTCCTACTGATTGCTTAAAACACAAATGAGATGATGCACCAAGTTCCTGGAGAAAGTGAGAGGTGAGGGTGGTGAGGGGAGTAGACCCATCCCCCAGCCAGTCGTCCTCACATTTCTGTAATGTTTCGTGTTTCTTGTTTACACAGATACAAATTACTCTCTCAGCCTAGAGAGTGCTTTGGGCGCGTAGAGTTTCTTTCTTGTTCTCATGCCAGAGAGGCAGTAGCCAATCCCCAGTCTCTCCCTCGATGTTCCTTGTGAAAGGGGGCACATACCCAGGAGATGGCTGCCCAAGGTGATGGTGGAACCATGGCATGGAACCAGGCATGTGGCCAGGAAGGAATCAGAGTGAGTCTACGTCGGTGTTGGCTCAGATCCACCTACCCAGCACCCCTGGCTTCCTCTTGCCTCTCCCTCTGATCACACTGCCCTTGTGTCCCTCTTTAGTGGGCATCCCTGGGGGAGGCTGCCCAGTTCACAGTACCAGCTCCTGGGGACCTGCCCCTGACTCAGACGGGTGGGGCTGTGGAAGCCATGTCTTACCACCCTGGGCTGAGAAGCAGACAGTTCAGCTCTGGAGCAATAGATTCTCTCTCTCTCGGGAATACGAAATCATACTGAGAATCACAGAGACTCGGGTTTGTTAGAGCCGAGTCTCATGAATGACAGCCTTTTGGAACAGTGGTTGCCAAATATTGTTTTCATTACGAGTGGGTTAAAAAATGGGACATGGGGGCGCCTGGGTGGCGCAGTCGGTTAAGCGTCCGACTTCAGCCAGGTCACGATCTCGCGCTCCATGAGTTCGAGCCCTGCGTCAGGCTCTGGGCTGATGGCTCAGGGCCTGGAGCCTGTTTCCGATTCTGTGTCTTCCTCTCTCTCTGCCCCTCCCCCGTTCATGCTCTGTCTCTCTCTGTCCTAAATATAAATAAACGTTGAAAAAAAAATTAAAAAAAAAATGGGACATGTATTCCCACTCTATTTATATATTTGTAGATTATATACATGTATACTTTTACTGGCTAATATCTCAAGGCACACTATATTCTTAGGGTTTTTTTTAAATGAAAAGTAAAGATGGCCTTGGTAGTAACAAGCACACCAAATGCCCGAATCTTGGTTTCGAATACCATTCTCCAATGAAAGGAAGCAGGACTCCTTGGGTTAATGGTTGATTCTTGGACCGGGGTATTGAAATGCAGAAGATTAGCCAAGAGCATCTTGTAGTGCCAGAAAGTAGGGAAACACTCAAACAAAACAAAACAACCTAATAACGGGGGTACGCCACAGGGACACAGGAGCCAACTGAAAGAGCTCCCAATGGCCAAAACTGGAAAAAATGGAGCATCGAAATAATATGGCATTATATCCAGAACATAAAATAAATATCCGTGAGTCCAGATTGATATAAACAAATGATTAAGTAAGTAAGTGAAGAGGAAGAGGCAAATTTCATTTGGAGTGCTGAAGCATTCCAAGTCATTTATGTAGATAATCCAGGAGGTGGAGCATAATTCCTTGCTTCTTAAGTGTGGGCCACACGTGGTGACTTCCTCCGAAGGGGACAGTATGGAAAAAGGAGGCAGGGGGAAGCAGCTTCCCAACGGAGAAACTTGAAAATCTCTGCCTCCACCAGGCGATCAGGTCAACATCAACAGTCATTAAGTCGGGTTGATGGTGTTTGATATGATGTGATGAAAACGGTGCTTTATTTCTATTGGTCTTTCTTCTAAAAATGCATAACCCCAGACTAGTCATGAGAGAAGCATCAGACAAATCCCAATTGAGAAACACTGGACAAAGCACCTGCCCAATACTCCTCCAACTGTCAAAGTCATCAAAACGAAGACGAGTCTGAGAAACTATCACAGCCAAGGGGAACTGAGGAAGAACAAGGATATATACATATATATATATATATATATATATATATATATATGACTAAATATAATGTACTCTACTGGGTGCCATGATCAAATAGAAAAAGGGCACTAGATGAAAACTAAGGAAATCTGAATTAAGTTTGGACTGTAGTTAATAATAATCTACTAATATCGATTCATTAATTACAATAAATGTACCATGCTGGTAAAAGCTGTTAATCATAGGGAAATTGAGGGTGGATCATATGGGACCTCCCCATCCTATCTTTATGATTTTTATGTAAATCTAAAGCTGTTCCAAAAAGAGAAGCTTATTGTTATGGGATAAATTGGTTAAAAAATCATCCTTCAGGGGCCCCTGGGTGGCTCCTTTGGTTAAGCATTCGACTGTGGCTCAGGTCATGATCTCCTGGTTCATGAGTTCAAGCCCCCCATCTGGCTCTGTGAAGACAGCTCGGAGCCTGGAGCCTGTTTCAGATTCTGTGTCTCCCTCTTTCTGCCCCTCCCTGCTCGTGCCCTGCCTCTCTCTGTCTCAAAAATAAATGAACGTTAAAAATATTTTAAAAGATCCCATCATCCGTCAGCAGCATCCCTGGCCTCTACCTAGTAGATGCTTATAGCATCCTTCCAGTTGTGACGATACAAACGTCACAAGTGTTAGCAAATCCACCGCCCCCCCCCCCCCCGCCAGGGGTGTGGGTGCAGATCGTCCCCAGTTGAGAACCATTTGCCTTAAACAAAGGCTTGATTGAGTGGGAGGGCCGGTATGAGATAGAAAGTTAAAGAACTTTCTCACAAATAAAAAACGGCCCCTCTAATTTTGCCAGCTACGTATTTGTGTGCGTGCGTGTACTTACTCATCATTGTTGGCTGAGTTAGAGGAAAGTAGACAAGCTGATTCTTCATGCTATAAGGAGCTGGTGCAGAGGATGAGACGACAAGGTCATGGGAAGGTCGGAAAGAACAAACAGCGGAAGACCTCAGAAGTGTGAGGAGCAGAGACAACAACAGCAGCGGCACAGGTAATCGAGGGTCTGACGTGGGCGATGTAGCTCCACGCACTGGGGGGAGGAGCTCCTGCATCCTCCCTACTCAACTCAATTACACAGGTATGTATTGACCGCTTGCTCTGAACTAGGCTCGTGCTAAGTGCCAGGCTTCTAGGTCACCCTCCTTCACGGGCCGGTTGCTTCTCCCAAGCTCGTTCCTTCCCTTAAGGTGCTCACGATGCTGCCCGGAGGCCCGGGCCACCCTCCAGGCTCGGCAGTTGGGCTCCGCCTCCTCAGAGACAAACCACTTGCTCAGGTCTCTCCCTGTCAATAAAATTGTCTAAGACCCCTCATCTCTGGCCTTTGCTGTGCACACACACACTATTATTTGACACAGTATATGCATATAATTATATATTATGCATATATTATATAATAATTATACACATGTTATATGCATGAAATATATGTATATGTAATATGCATGTGTATATGTTACATTATATAGTATTAATATATAATATATTAATATATATTGTATATATACACACAATACATACATATATTGCATGTATTAATAATGTATATAATATATGTAACTATATATACACTTAATTACAGACACACACTATTATTATGCACTATTAATTATATGCACACACAAGTATTATACACAGTATATAAATATAATTACATAAATATATTATTATACATATATATGTATAATATATGTATGTAATATATTACATACATGAATAGAATATATCCCATTATACATTATTAATATATACAACATATAATACATAATTATATATAAATTATGATGTAATTATATATAAAATTGCCTACACTTACACTGTCACATATACATTTAATTTATATATTTAATTGTATAAGCTACATTGGTTATCTTCTTTCTAGCTTTACTGAGATATAATTGACCTACAACATTGTGTAAGTTTAAGGTGTACAACATATTGATTTGATGCACTTAATATATTGTGAAATGATTGCCGCTGTAGAGTTAACTAACTCGTCCATTACCTCAGTTAATTACCATTTCTTTTTGTCGTGGGAATATTTACGATCTCCTCTCTTAGCAACTTTCTTCCCCCCCCCCTTTTTTTTTCAATATATGAAGTTTATTGTCAAATTGGTTTCCATACAACACCCAGTGCTCATCCCAAAAGGTGCCCTCCTCAATACCCATCACCCACCCTCCCCTCCCTCCCACCCCCCATCAACCCTCAGTTTGTTCTCAGTTTTTAAGAGTCTCTTATGCTTTGGCTCTCTTCCACTTTAACCTCTTTTTTTTTTTCCTTCCCCTCCCCCATGGGTTTCTGTTAAGTTTCTCAGGATGCAACTTTCAAGTATACAATGGAGTTTTGTTAATTAACTATAGGCACTATGCTATACACTGCACCCCAGGATGTATTCATCTTATAACTGGAAGTTTGCATGCTTTGACCAACATCTCCTCATTCGGCCCGCTCCTCCCTCTTCCCCCCAGCCCCTGGCAATCACCACTCTACTCTCTGTTTCCATGAGTTCAGCTTTTTTAGATTCCACGTGTAAGTGCCAGCATATAGTATTTGTCTTTCTCTGTCTGACTTATTTCACTTAGCATAATGGGCTCAGGGTCCATCCATGTTGCAAATGGCAGGATATCCTCTCTCGTGGCTGAATCATATTCCACTGTATATGTATACCAGGTTTTTTTTTTTAATCCATTCATCCACTGATGGGCACTTTGGTTATTTCCATATGTTGGCCATTTTGAATAATGCTGCAATGGATCCAGGGGTGCAGACATCTCTTTGAGATCCGGATTTCATTCCTTTTGGATGGATACCCTATATGGGTTATCTCTGTCCTTCTGAATCTTCACTGTACTTGAATATCCCTGATCAAATGTCACTTTTGCTATGAATACTTCCCAGTTTTACCAGTCACAAGTAGTTTCTTTTTCTGCCGATTTCCATTGCTCTCCCAGTTCCTTGACAAAGGTACAAAAAGCCTACATGTCTCTTCCCTAAAAGATCGCACTCTGCTGTTGTCATGAGAGTGTAATCATTGTTGTGTTATTTTAATCTTTGTACCCTTTGTTAACCCTGTGGTCAAAAATTATTACTTAACTACAAAGCTATTTTAATTGAGGTCTAGATTATTAGAAATAAATTAATATCTTACCCTGTCATCCTTTTGACATATTTGCATTTCAACAGGAACTTTCTGGAGAAACACAATGCTGAACTTACAAGATTTGAGGGTGGCCATTTAAGGTACGAAGCCAGGTTAGTCGTATTAATTAGGGGCAAGTTTAACTCGGACTCCAAATCTCATTCTGTGGGTGGAGGCCT
This sequence comes from Felis catus, assembly GCF_018350175.1. NCBI lineage: Eukaryota > Metazoa > Chordata > Mammalia > Carnivora > Felidae > Felis > Felis catus. The sequence goes on from NC_058380.1 coordinate 27,414,235, forward strand.
CATCTACTTACGCCTGAGACTTGCTCTGCCTTTATTCTTTATACATGGGGATCAAGATTGAAGAGTTGGATTCTTATGGAAAATACTCCTCTTGGACATTTTCTGTTAGCCTTTCCTGTATACAAAGCACCCCCAAACTTAGTGACTTAAGATAGTAATAAGATATTATTTTTTAAGCTTCTGTGGTTGGCAAAGCAGTTCTTCTGTTGGTTTTGTATGAGGTCATTCACGTAGGGGGTCAGCTGGGCCAGAGGGTCCAAGATGGCGGGTGATACTGGCTCTTGTCCTGAATACCCGGGCTCTCCTCTGTGTGCTCCCCCATCCTCCAGGAGGCTAGACCAGCTTCCTGACATGGCAGCCACAAGGTAGCATTCCAAAATGGCAAGGGCAGAAGCTACAATGTTTCTTTATTCCAAGGCTCCAGATTTTGCACAACAGGAATTCCATAACATGCTATTGATCAAGTCAACTCACATGCCAGCCGATAGTGGAAAGATGGGGAAACAGATGCCACTTTCAACGGGAGGAGCTGCGACGACTTTGTAGCCCTATGAAATCGGCCAGACAGCTGTGTCACATCTCCAGTGACCCAGACCCGAGGGACTGAGGCTACCACCCCACGCTATGCAGAAGTCCTCTACTTATTCTCCTCTCAAAGGGACAGAGGAAGGATATGCTATCTTCAAAGCCTTCTCTCTGCCCAGAGGTGGGAGACAAATGATTTCCCAATACAATGCTACACTGGACTGACCCGAATTAACCAATGGTACGATATTCTCGAAGATTTCTTTCTTTGCCCAGAAGGAGGAGAATTTGAACTGTCTCATCTGTGGGGAAGAACACTATGTTGGCTGACCACCATGTATTTCTGGAAAATTAACCACTTACCTCTAAGTGATGGCAGGAGGCAGCCCACATTGCCAAACCATTTCTTGCAGGTGGTAGTAACTTCCTAAAGCCTAAGCATGTGAAGTAGCTGGCAAAGCATCATCATAAAACTATCTTTAAAGAGTGCTGAGCTTGCCCGAGTGGAATTTAGAGGGGAGATTCTATCATCTGTAGAAAGTTAAATAGTCCCCCCCCACCCTCCCATCCCCACACCACAATACAGTCTTTCCTCTGCCCCAAAAGTTTGTAATAAGAATGAGTAAGATGCTGTGGATTCCCTGCACTCAAACACGAGGGAGCATTTCTTATAACATCCTTTTGCCGGGTCAGGGAGGGGAGATGTTTGAGGAATTCACCGAGCACCACATTCCACACTCACAACCACGCTCAGAGGGAAGAACTGGCATTGCACAGCTCAGGAAATGGCATCTGAGGGGCTAAGAAATCGTCTACTATCTCACAGCTAGTAAGAACTGGAACTGGAATTCATGCTTAATTCCAGGTCTGTCTGAGGGGAGACTCACCACCACCGCCCTCTCTCCCAGGGGGATGTACACACACGATCTGCCAGATAGATCATGCCTTGGATAAAGGAATACAAGAAACCAGGGACTTGTAGAATCCCAGAGAGGAAAGCGTTGGAGGAAGTTTGGGGATGGCCTGGAAGCATGATGTTACTCCATTCCTGTCTTTAGAAGAAAGGTCCAATGACGAAAGATTATTGAAGTAAGAGATAGATCGAGATAGAGATAGAGATGATAGAGATAGAGATAGATAGAGATAGAGACATAGAGATGGAAGTGGAGTTAGAGATGGAGGTGGAGTTAGAGAGAGAGAGAGAGAAGGAAGGGCTGCACCCTGAAAATGTGCACTCTGGCTTCAACAAAGGCTTGGTGACCCAGAGGCATTTCTCATTCGCCAAGGGGAAGTTGGCCTTGAAGTCGCCAAGGCCTGTAGTGCAGGCCAGCCTGGGCTTTCCACCCAAGCATGTGCTATGACCTGGGAAAAGCTGTTGTTAATTCTATTCAGTTCAGTCTAGCATTATGTAGGGAAATCATTTGTCTTAAATAAGACCCTGTGTTTTGCGAGGTACTGTCATCTTGTTACCACATATTCACAAATGCCCGGGGATTACCTATCGAGGTATTTTTTGCCTTGTTTCACATTGGCTGGGCATGTCAAAGACCCAAGCCCACCCCACCTCTCCCAGGAGGGGTCAATTCCACTGAGGGAATGTCTAGTGGTTGCCTGGGGACCGATGTCCAATACTCAAGCCTTGAAAAGGGAAGGGAGAGTCTCCCATTGCTCAGTCTGGGGCTGAACTCCTCCACATCTTGAAAACCGTTGTATTATTTTTGCCTATCCATTGTGTGCTTGTGACTGACTCGCGATAAATGTGGGCTTACTCAGCAGCAGGCTTATACGCAGAAGAAGGGAGAGAACCCGGTGTCCCATAGACTAGGGGCCAAGATAACAAGGGACTCTTCTCTAATGTGATGGGGGACAGAAGGAAACCCACAAATACAGGCATCAGATGTTCTGCTAGTCACATAAGTAGGAGCCTGCAACCAGATTTATTTGCTCTGGAGAAATAAGAAAGTGGTACATTTCTTATACTCAAGCATTGTTGGGCAAATTAACACTCATTATATATATACCTGCCAGATAGGTGTGTGTGTATATATATATATAATATATATATATATTATATATATATGTAATACGTACATACATATACATATATATATAATATGCTCTCTTATGGCATTTTCTGATGATTTTGTGTTCTTTAGTCTTACTTCTGCCAAGTTGTTAGAGAGACTAAGATCATTTCTTATTGTTGCATATTTCTTGGACCTAGGCTTACGCTATGACCTTAGTGGACATGTGTGTCTTTTGACGCTTGCAACATATTGAAAGCTTATTAAAGATTACTAAAAGACTCTTAAATTTCCCAACTAGTTTAACAAGAAGAACCAACCTAATAGTGCAGCTGAGGGACACTCGGCTAGTCCTAACAGTGGGCACGTGATTCTCAATACTGCCCTGCATTTAGAATGGCAGGTGTCTTTGCACATTCTCGGCACAAGCCAGTTGACTCACCCCAAAGAGCCAGCCCAGTGTCTGCGGCATCCCTGATTGCCTAGAGAGATTTCTGTTTGGTGTTTGTCTTTAGAAAATACACTGTCCCATTAGTAACAGCCTCCTCACCCTTTCTTTCATTCCAGCTGTAGCTGACGGCCCCAATCCTCTAGAAAACAGCACCGACCTAGCAGTTTAGGATTCTCTGTAGAGTGTCTTTTTCAGCGGAAGGGTTAAAATGCATTACATTACATTGAGTTAGTCTGCTGTGTCCTCCGTGTGTTAGCAAGGCAGCCTGGGCTCTCCTGCAGTTTTCATTAATATGAAGTGAGTGGTGGGTGCAGGGGTGGGCGTGGATAGAACAGGCTCCACTAGTCCTCAGAGACCGCATTTCCACAGTGGGCTTCGGGAAGCCATGGCTGTCAAAATGAGCCACTCAGGATGATACCTTCTCCATTCTCCAGTGTGAGTGTGTGCGTGTGTGTGTGTGCGCGCACGCGTGTGTAGGGGAGTTCAGAGTCCATTCCTCCACTTGGTCTGAAAGTATTTGATAAGTGGAGACACAGAATTTTAAAGAGGAAGAGGTTTTCAACAAGCTCACATAGGCTGAACTTCAGCAGACTTGGCAAATGGGTTTTCCATTTGGGAAATGAGGAAGTAGGGCAATTTGCTCATTGTTCTGTTATCCAAGCACGCAAGTCATATATTTCTATTGTAGAAAATTTAGAAGAACCAAAAAAATACAAGGACACAATTAAAATCACCTAAATTACACTACTAATATTTGCGTGTAAGATGAAATGAAATACTACATAGGTATAGTTGGTGAGGTATTTAATATGATGTGATATGTAACATTTTATAAAATGTATCGCATTATATTACTATTTTTTTCTACAAAAGTATGAAAATATATGTATATACTCTATTGAACTTAAGTGGTATGTAATTTCAGACTCTCTCAAATGTGATTAACGTAAGTATTTTAAGGAAGAATAAATGAAGTTTTACATTAATGAACAAATGCGTGAGTAGGTTCATTTTCCACTTGGTGGGGCGGGGCTTACAACCCTTCCCCAAATTTTAAACTAGAGGAAATCTGAGAGATTCACACTAACCTCTTCATAATGGAATGATAGTTCACCTCATCCTGACTCTGTCACCAAAACATGCTAACCAACACATGCACACACACCCATCATTTAAATACACAGTCTATCTCACTGTGAACTTGGCCTGGGACAGGAAGTCTGGTTCTATAGGTTCAACTCTCAAAAATACAAGCAATGAAACTCTCTGTTTTTCATTTCTTTCTCTTAAATGCCCTCTGCTCTCTTTTATACACACACACACACACACACACACACACACACACACATCACCACCACCACCACCTTTCTGCAGCATAAATAAATCCCTCATGTGGGAAGGTCTTATGTAATCCCAGAGATTTCCACGTTGCTTATGTTGGGCTGAATGTTAGGTGTTATCTTTTTTTTTCTTTTTTGCAGTGTAATCTTTCTCTTCAGAGATGAACTATGATTTAACAAATAAAGCTTCAAATAAAAACCCGGCCAGTTCTTTTGAGGTCCACTGCATCTGACTCAAAATTGCTTTGAGACTTTAGTTGTACATCTCTGACTTCCAGATATTGCAGAAAGGTGAAAAGTGGGAAAAAAAACATAAGGCAAAAACATGGGACATTTCAATCTAATCTCATTTTCCTCTCCTCCACGTTTGTGTACAGGTTAAGAACAGGGTTCTGACGCCCAAGGCCTGACCTGAATCCTGACTTTGCCACACTCAGCCAGGTGACCTTGAACTCTTAAAGTTCCAGTTTTCTCATTAATAAAATGGCTTAATAATAGTCCTCTTTTACAAAATTATTGTGAAGGTTAATCAAGATAATGGGTGTTTAGTACTTAGAACAGGGACTTTTAAACACTAAGTGCTAAATGTTAAGCAATTATAATTCTATTATCATCACTGGTCTTTTTGAAAAAAAATTTTGTTTGTTTTTGAGAGAGAGAGAGAGAGCACATGCCCTCATGTGTGTACTGTGCCTGTGAGCAGTGAGGGGCAGAGAGAAAGGGAGACAGAAGATCTGAAACAGGCTCTGCACGGGCAGCAGTGAGCCTGACGCAGGGCTCGAATTCACGAGCCATGAGATCATGAGCAGAAAGTTGGACACTTAACCGACTGAGCCACCCAGTTTCCCCATCATAATTGGTCTTTTCTTAATATCAGTATTACTGGGCTAGCATTGAACTTGAAACTAAAAAAAATTGTAGAATGAGCTGCAAAGCTCAACATAAATTTCCTCCTGAAATACTAATTTATTTTTCTTCTAAATTTAAAATAAATACAAGCATATATAACACCCATGAAGGGGTGGCGGCAAGCATTCAGGAAATTTCCTGCTTATAAAAGAAATCTAGCCAGGTAAAAATAAATGAATATGCAATTAGACTTTCCTAGGATTTCTAACTACAGCATGTCATGATCTGTAATGCTGTATTGTCTGTCCGTTTCAGTACAATACCCAGATTATAAATTATGACCTTCATAGGCGAATTACCCAGTGCAGCCAATGTTGCTCGAGAGAGTGGTTGTGAGAGAAACCTAATTCTGTTAAAGATTCAGTTACAAAGGAGAACGTCAAAGCCGATGAGGTATGATGCTGTCATGGGATTGGGGTTTAGTACCATGAAACTGATCATCCGTGAGTCAGTTTTTGGCTCAAATGTGGGGAGCCTCCAGGGAACACTAATAGGATTCGCAAGTGTTCTGGCACCATCTCAGTGCTGCGTAAACCATGAGACCAGGGCAAGAGAGCTCAAGAGGGATAGTATTTCCTGGCTTCTTTCTTTCTGGCATGTTCAGAGTATCAGAGCTTGGGAGCACACTGTGTTGCCCAGTGTTTAGTGTTGAATGAGGCGGGATGGGAAGAGAGGACAAAAGGGTAGTTTCTCCCTTCCAGAGATCTTACCAGCCATTCCTGAAAGGGATCTGGGATCAGGTTTGGGGGCAAGAGAAATCCCCCCAGGTCTCCCAAGAGTTGATAGGACGTGTGAAATAGACAATAGTCTGAAGGAAGAGACTACGGCCAGATCCTGAAGCATCCATCACGAATGCACATTCCATGGCTCCTCCTGAAGGTCTGTGAGATCCCTCTGAGCCATCTGAGGACAGTGAAACTAGTCTCCCCATAGACGAAGCTGAAGTTGAACTGAATATGACAGCACATTTGCCTTGCTCATTTTTCTTCTTCATAAATGTGTCTGCTGTCCCCTGGCCATCTTGGTCTGCTCTCTCCAGCCTGCCAGAAATGGCATTCTTTGTTACAGGGACTCTCAACTGTAGGTTTGTCAGTGTGACTGTTCCCATAGTGAGCATGACAGAATCCCCTGGGTTCTGCTCCTTTTATAACATATTTGTGTTATCTGTAAATGGGATGAATTCATTGCTTGAACTGGGGGTGGGGGGCATTTCTTCATGGACAGGCATATTATCTATGTGTTTAATTCTCAGCTAGAAAATATGAAATGGCTCACACCTTGAAGAAGGATAGCCCATCAGTCAGATGGAGATCATGAGGGTCTGGCATGAAAGCCACTGAGTTCCACCATAGCTTTCCAATGTACCTTTACAAGTAAGCTACTTAATTTCTCCGGATCTCAGTTTGTGGAGAGAGTTGAGCTGTGTCCCAATTGTACCTTTAAGATCAAATTTTAATTGCTGATTGTTTGATATTATATATATACATCCATCAACCAAGAAAAGTATACATGTTTCTTGACCGTCTTGAGGATTAAAGAGATATGGGCGTAATGTCCCATAAGTACAATGCCTAGTGCATGAGAGTCACTCAATAAATACATCATGACTGCGTTGTTGTTTTTATGCACAAAAACATGCATACTACTCAAGCCCACCCTGAGTTTTAAACTCAGTTGAGCTCAATCCTTGTACATGAACATAATAACTGAAGGGATCCAGCTGCTTCCCTTGACCATGCACGATTGCTGGTTTTCATGCTGGATACTTTGGAGCCTTCCCATCTGGTCCCATGGCACTGTTGGAACCTTGGGAGTTTGAGGCAGTTCATCCCCACCCCCCCACCCCCCCCAATCCACTCAACATAAGAGGGTGAGAGCCTCTCCTCCAGCTGGGGCAACATTGGGAGTAGGTAAGTTCCTGGCAATCTGACTTGCTCCTTGGAATGAGTTTTCCTGTAGGACAATATGTTACATGATATCTGGTTTCTTGGAGCAGTCCACAAAAGAATCTTGTGTGAGTCAGGGAGGAAACACACGGCACGTTCAAATGGGGAATCTGGGAGGGTTTAGTAAAAAGATTGTTTACAAAGATGTGGGCAGGGTGTAGAGAAATCACCAACGATAGTGTATCAGCCTGGAGACTTGGAATGGGAAGGCTTAGGTGCCATGGCAGGAATACGTATCAAAACATGGAAACAGAGAACTTAATGGGAAGGGCCACCAGCCAGGCCCCTACAGCACAGAGACACGACTAGCTTGTGTTCCTTGGGCAGGGAGCCAGGGGAATCAATATCCCCTCCTCAATCTCTTATTCCCCATTGAGTGAACCCAACCAGAAGTCAAAGAACCAGGAACCAATCTGTGTAGACAATTCAAAATCTTTTTTTTTTATGTTTATTTATTTTGAGGGAGAGAGAGACAGAGTGTGAGCAGGGGAGGGGCAGAGAGAGAGGGAGATACAAGCCTGCAGCTGTCAGCACAGAGCCCGATGCGGGGCTTGAACTCATGAACCATGAAATCATGACCTGAACTGATGTCGGAAGCTTAACTGACTGAGCCAACTAGGTGCCCCCGTGTAGACAATTCAGATCAGCCTTTTAGGGTGGAGCAGGCTGGAAGCCAGTAGAGTGAAGATCCCCAATCATAACGTGGTTTTCTAATCATGAATCCAATCACAATTGTTCCTAAGCCACAAATGTAGTATAAAATTTTCTTGGAGCCACATTTAAAAAATAAAGAAATTAATTTTAATAACATCCTATTTAAATTTATATACCTAAAATATTGAATTCTACCATGTAATCATTATAAAATATACTAATACTGTATATTATATTTTTTTAAACCAGTCTTCAGAATCTGATGTATATTTTATACTTCTAGCAAGACTATCTCAATTCAACTAGTCACATTTTAAGTACTGAACAGTCTTGGGGTCTGGTAGCTACTCCGTTGGACAGTGTAGGTCTAATATATTTTAAATGCTGAATAAATGCCATTTATTGTTATTGTTATTATTATTACAAAGGGCGGGAATTGAGAAACATGCTTTGCCTGGGTTTGGGGGGGGGAGGTGATGGAGGCTTTGGAGGCTTGTGTCAAAGGCCCGACGGTCCCGTCTGCCGGTGTCCTCCCTGTGCCTTGACATGCCTCACATGGCCGTCTCATTTACAGTCCCAGATTCTTAAACTCAAAGTGACGGTAGAGATGGGCCCTCCTGGGAGAGATGTGAGGCCAGGCTGTGGGTGACTTGAGAGGACAGGAATGTGAGTTCCCCATCTCCTGGGACTCATCTGTCCCCATCATCCCATTCCTGCTACCTCACATCTCACCCCCCCCAGCGGGCCACCTCATCCAGGCCTCTGCTTTGGCTTATGTCACATCCAGAATTTCTGCCCGTGGAGTTTCTCTGAAGAAGGTGACTGGTTTCAAGAGCCGGGTGGTGTTTTCAAATGACAGTTCAGCCCCTTTGAGAGTGACATCATGGCAAGAGTGATGGTATTAACTCCAGTGTTGGTACCAGAGGATGGCAGGGACTCAGATGCCTGGTGAGCTGGCCCCACCTCTTAGCTGTGTTTTTCCACTAAAGATTTAATTAAACCACTGCTGTGTCAATATTCCTAGCATGCCGCCAGTCTCTTACCCTTGCATGGAAACATTCCGGGTCTCCAAGCATAGATTCATAGGGAATTGGGTGCGGTGGGGGGTCCTGGGAGGGAACCTGGTGTCGACAGGCCATTTGGTGAGGGGCTTTGGTTGCTCTGTGTGGGTCCGAGCGGCTCAGGCTCAGTTTGCAGCCGCACCACAGACTCGGAATAAGGGCAGGCCCTGCTTCAAAGTCTTTGGTCAGAATGACTTCACGGCCTTTTTCTCCTCCACCAGCTTCTCTCTTTCCTCTCAGGAAAAAATGGCCCGCGTACCAGCTGGGGTTGCCACCCTGGAACCACGACACTTAGCCTTTCTTCTGTTACGAGACTGTTGAGACTGTTGGAGTCTCAAGGCTACGAGGGGCGTGGTTTTAGCCTCATTTTAAATGATCGTGGAAACAGGATTGAGAGGGTAAGTAACTTTGCTTGAGGTCACTAAGCCTCAGATTTGGGATTTGACTTGACTATGCCACTTTTCAAAGTAATCGTAATAATGACAAAAATAATAGGGGCAATATGGAGTAAGCACCCAATAAAAGGAAGCCATTATTGTCACACAAGTAAGAGAAATGTACAATTGGCATGTGATCACCTCCCTCTTCCTGCTCCTGGGCCAGAAATGGTAGCATTATATGGACTTGCTTTGTCCGTTAGTGGATGAAAGCGGATTCCCAAGGAAGCGGTGTCTCCTTCAGGCTCTATTAATTCTATTTTTTTTAAGTTTATTTATTTATTTTGAGAGGGAGAGAGAGGGAAAAAGTGCGAGTGGGGGAGGAGCAGCGGGAGGGAGAAAGATGAGTGATGGAGAGCCGAGTCCTGAGGAAATGAGGCAGAGGAGAAACTTGAGTTAGCAGAGGAAAGGTGGATGGGAAAGGGACATGGGTGGCTGGGTGGGAAGGGTTCCAGGATTGATTCCCTCCCTTCTATTGTGCACATGGCCCATGGTGGCAGAGATGGTGGCTCTTCACTGAACAGTCCACATGTGTGCCCCTGCACTTCCCAGACCCCCTTGGATTTTCTCACTTTCTGCCCTTTGCCACATCTCCATTAATGGGACTACTATCTGGACAATTGAGCAGAACCTAATCTGAGAGTCGCCTGGGGCTCCTCTCCCTCCCTCACCTTCCATATGCAATCTATCACCAAGTTCTTTCAAGGGTAGCTCCAAAATACATATCCTGACTTACTCCTTATCTCATGTCTTCCTAGCTTCAAAGCTACCGACCTAGTCCCAGAAACCACATCCTTTTACCTGGGCTGTGCCTCTTGTTTCATGTGCCTGTTCCCAGCCTTCTTTCCCCCTTCATTCTTTGTATAGCATGCTCTTTAAAAACATAAATCAGGTCACATCTCTTCTGGCTTAGGATACCTAGTGGTTTTTCGTGGCATTTTGAACAATAATCTAAATACCATAAAATATAGGTACCTATAGGGTATTTACTTATACCCTCCTCAATTTAGTGTTGGCAACCTCTCTGTCCTCACCTCCTGCCCTTTTGCTCACTAGGCTAAGCCCACTGGCTTTCCTTCTGTTAATCCAATACCATAAGCTTTCTCCTGCCTTGGGTCCTTTGCACCTGTTATCCCCTCTGCCTCCAGGACTTCACAGGGCTGGATCCATCTTGATGTTTAGGCCTTAGCTCAAATGTCACCTCCTCAAAGAGGTCTTTCCTGAACACTCAACATAAATGAGCCTGCTGATCCCCATTCTATCACACAAACCCTGCTTTAATAGCTTCACAGTGCTTATCATCACCTGTCCAGTTACCATGGCATGGAGAAAGAATATAAGTGCCGTGAAAGCAAGGACTGTCTTTTTAGCCTTGTTTCTCCTTTATAAGTGCACTTGACATGTAGTTGATGGTTGGAAAAATACTCGCTGAATAAATGAATGAAAGTATCTACTTGAGTTCGATTCCCAATAGTAGTCTGTAAGTTTACCAGCCAGATGAGAGGACTTCCCCTAAGAAATTCTGCCCTCGCTTAGACCTGGGCAAGGGACCTCTGTTGTAAGACCCTTGCTTTATAGGGCTCTACTCTGATCTTCCTCTAGCCTTGTTCTTTCTCGTAAGATGAAGACATCAGGAGGTTCAGGGGATGTGCCCTCCCAGAATGCAGTCTAGAAGGGAGTATAACATTTCTAGAATTCCCTTCTAGAGTGCCCCTCTTTTAGACCCCAGAATTCCCTATCCAGTGACCTTGAGCCTACTTCCAGAGCCTACATGGGACTCTTCTCCATGTCTGTCCTCCTTGGGCAGACCAGCGTGCATGGCCCTATGCCTGGTGGTGGCACAGGGGCAGTTGTCTGATGTTAGGTGTGGACAGATCTTAGATGTGCAGGCTGGGGAGTCCACTCAGCTCTGCGTGCTATGGAATGGAGTTCGAGTGGTAAGAGAGGAAGGGCAGGTGGAGAGCCGAGGCTTGCTTCTCCTCATTGCCAGTTTTAGCATGGAACACCAAGGAATCTGAGAAGCCTGCACTGAAACCCGGCCTCTGGAGCATGACGGAAGGAGGAGAGGAGGAGATTACATATTGAGCAATACGTGAGCTTGGTTTGTAACTTCTAAGTAGTTACGTGGCATCTCCATTTGGACTCTCCCCAGCCTGCAAATGCTCTGGGCAGGCCTCCCGAGCTGCGTGGAGTCCTGGTTCCCTTTGCATTGGTTTAAGATTGAGTGAAGGCCCTGGAGCGTTCCCTCCATCATTGAAACAGAGGGGCCCCCAAGAGAGAACCAGGAACTCCTGGTGGTGCAGTACGCCATGTTCCTTCCCCATCGTTGTATTTGTGCTTGCTTTCCCCAAGGTCATTAACAGGATTAACGGTAGAGGGTTTGTGAACAAGATTAATGCCCCAGAACAGGGGTTTAGATAAATCAATCAAGTACATACATCCAATGCTATACTCTGTACCTATGAAAACATTTTAGATAAATAATTGGAATAACAATCCTATAAGTACTAATAATCATAACAATGACAGATCTTCCTCCTTGAGCACTGGGTCTCTGTCCGTCAGCATGTGCAGCAGCTCAAACTCACCATCTCACTCAGGCCCCCAAACCACAGGGTGGGTTCTTAGTTCCAGGCATCAGCAAGGAAACTGAGCTTGGGAGGATTTGATTATACAAGGGCATGTGGATTAGGGAGTCGCTCTCTGAGTCTTTTGGACTGGGCCACAGTTTCTCCACAGGGCGGAGATGGCATCTTCCAGAATCACAGGGGCCCCCCCTTTCCCTAGGAGAAGGGAAACCAGAGCTCCCTTTTTTATTGAGGTATGATTGGCATACAATGTCGTGTAAGTTTAAGGAGCATGAAGATGTTGGTTTGACACATTTACATAGTGCGGTATGATTACCACCTGGTACCACCTGTGCCATTGCTTTTTTGTGGTGAGAACATTTACGATCTAACCTTCTAGCAACTTTGAGGTATAAAATCAGTATTGTTGAGTGCAATCACTCCGCTTTGCATTAGGTCTCCAGAATTTACCCATCTGCTACGTGCACGTTTGTATCATTAAACAACATCTCCTCAGTTGCCCGAGCCCCAGCTCCTGGCCACCACTATTTTACGGTCTGTGTCTATGAAGTCAGCTCGTTCAGACTCCACGCGTGAGTATAAAAGATACCGTGCAGTTTCGGCCTTTCTCCAAGCTGACTTGTCTCAGTGCAATGTTCTCAAAGCCCAGCCAGGTCATTGCAAATGGCAGTCCTGTGGCTAAATAATATTCCACTGTACATTTACACGGCTTCTTTATTCATTCATCGATTGGCGGACCCTTAGGTTGTTGCCACCTGTTGGCTCTTGTAAATCATGCTGCAATAACATGGGAGTACAGCTGTCTTTTTGATATCTGGTTCCCATCTCCTTTGGATATATACCCAGAAGTGGGATAGCTGAATCATATGCTATTTCCATTTTTAATCTGTCGGTGGGAATACCAATTCTCTCAGCCACCATGGACAGCAGTATGGAAATGCCTCAAAAATGTAAATATAGAAACCTGTGCCCTTTGACCCTCAGTTTGCTTTTCCCTCCTCTTGGCCCTTTGATACTTAACCTCTCTAAGTCTTCAATTTTTTTTTTTTTTTTACCAGTGACATAGGAATAATAATAATACAACGATACAACGATATGGAATATTCCTACTTGTTCACTCTCTCGATAAGTTCCTGTTTTTCTTTTCCTCTTCTCTGGATGCTGGTTGTCAGCTATTGTGTTCCCTGTGGGGTCCAGGACGTGGGGTAAGTGGCCGTCCCCATGACCCATCCTGGGAAGAGCATCAGCGAGAGAGAGTTGGGAATTTCCACACCACCCAGCTGATGTCCTCCCCGCAGCTGTCCAGCCTGGTGTACTAAATCATTTGGTTTCCTCTCCTGTCTCGAGATGCCCATCAAGGCCCTTCCAGTATGACAAAGCCTCAGGCACAGGGTAGTGAGAAGAGAGAAGGGACTGAGAAGTGAAAAAAAAAGGCTATATAAAATGCCTATAAGAAACTGTATGAGTTTGTTGATTACCCCAGACGTATTTTTAAAAGCTTAATGTTCTACATTACAAATTACCTTTTGAAGTTACCTACTTTATCCACATCACATCATTGTTGTCATGACCATTATAAGTGTTCCCATTAACAACAAAAGCGAAGAGTAAGACTAGGCATTTGTGCTCTTTAAGAGGAATATAAACTCCTGCTGCTCTCCCTGTGTTCGGCTCCTTCTTGTTGACCCTGTGGTGAGAGCCTTGAATGCATGACTCACTCTCTCCTCTGGATGATGTTCCTCCCAGATTAGCAGAAAGTCCCCTCTTCTTATATATTTTATTTTCTCTTCAGGTTCCTGGCATGCCTGTTCTTCTTCCCAAGAAGGTTCTCTGGCACATTCAAGGTGGAATGATTTCAAGTCAACTTAGTTGTCCCCATTTTCATTTTAGTAGACATCCACTCCAGGTGCTGCATATGACACTGAGTGGAAGAGTGACGTTCAGATGGTAGTAAGGGGATCGTTTGGCCGTTGGATTGTTCTGCGTGTAAGCAGACCTATTGGAAGGTCTTTCTATAAGTAGCTAATACACATAAACTGTGAAACAGAACAAAAAGACATAATGGATTAAAAATAGATAATAAATAAAGGAAAATACAACAGACAAAAGAGAAAACACCCAACTTCCAACTAGACAGAGATATAGGCCCTACTAAATTTTGGGGTACGGTTTTGAAAGGCTCATTAGTAAATGCTCAGGGTATGGATCCGGATTTCCTGGATTCAAACCCTCTTTATCCTGCTTGTCAGCTTGGGACCCTGGACTAGTTAACTTGCCTCAGTGTTCTCATCTGTAAAATGGAGATAATACAAGGACCTCTATCATAGAGCTATAATGATAAGAAATGAATTAGTATTTGGAGGATATGTAAAATCATGGTTGTCTTGGGGTGAAGCACTCTATCAGTGTTTTTCTTTTTTTTTTATTTATTTTTTTTCAACGTTTTTTATTTATTTTTGGGACAGAGAGAGACAGAGCATGAATGGGGGAGGGGCAGAGAGAGAGGGAGACACAGAATCAGAAGCAGGCTCCAGGCTCCGAGCCATCAGCCCAGAGCCTGATGTGCGGCTCGAACTCACGGACCATGAGATCGTGACCTGGCTGAAGTCGGACGCTTAACCGACTGCGCCACCCAGGCGCCCCTATCAGTGTTTTTCAAGAAAGTCATAAATGAATTCAACATATCCAGAAAGTCTCATGCACAGAAGTGGAATCCCACCAGTCCTGAGGCTCTGTTCTCTGCTTTTCGGCGTGCTAGGAGTCTTCAGATATCCTGCCAGATCAAATAGTGCCACCTTGAATTAGCTACTGACAGTATATTGTTTTATTTTATGGAACACCATAAATTCAGTTTTTCTTTTTTTGTGCTATGGTGCACATTGGTGCAGCGGTCCTCCAGATACATATGTCTTTCCACATTATTTCCTGACTATGTCCTTAGGTGGGAATCCAAGAAGTGGAATTGCCGAGCATGAAATTTTGTCTTTTTTCTTGAAATTTTCTCTTTTGATACATAATGTCAAATTGCCTTGCGCAAAGATCACGTAGCGTGCATTCCCAGAAACAAGGCTGGCAAGTACCTGTTCTCTGCATCCTCCCCACTGTGAGGATGGATATTGTCAATTATTTCCCAATTTCTGTTGTGTTACATATGACACCATCAGCATTGTGGTCTACAAGACAGGTGCTGTCCTCATTGGTTATTTTGTATTTTGCCTTTACGACTCGCCTACTCATATTTGCACATTTTTCTAGTAGGGTGTGTACCTGTGGAAGTTCTGAGCTGCAAACAGTAGAAACCAACCTAAGATGATGGAGAATTGATTTTTGGGGGGTATCAGGTGGCTCATGTCATTGACAAGGAGGCTGAAAAATGAGGCTCAGAAAATCAGCAAGAACAAAGGAAGGACTGGATATAGAAACCACAGCCTAGGTTATGCGGGAGGGTAGAGGCGGATTAAGCTGTCACCAGTGGACACATCTCCCCCCTCCAAGCACTGCTCTCTCCCAGTGCACTGGTCGTTGGCTTCCGTAACTGCCCAGTCAAGGAAAAGGCAAAAGCCCACTATGGGGTTTTTGTCTTCTCTTCATTGTGTTGTACCAAGGCTTTGTACATTTGGAATATTGATCCTTTGCATGTCTTTTGTATGGGAGACACCTTTTCTTCAATTTGTATTTACCTTTTAACTTTGTTCAGAGTGTATTTGGCCACACTGACATTTAAAATTTTCTTTCAATAACTATACAATGTTTTCAGGCGCTCATGTGCTCATGGTAGGCTCCTAAATTGTTCCCTTTTAACTCCAGATTCTCCCATAGCATCAGATAGGGGATACCTGTGGTAGGTTGTCCAAGTAATGGCCCCAGATTTATTCGTGTGTCATTGCATCCATACCCTTGGCTAGTCCCACCCACATTAGTCAGAACTTGCTTCTGGCTGTTGCTTCAGCCAATAGGACAATCCAAGCACGATCAACACATGATTCAGGCAGAGGTAGGAAAAGAACTCACACACTGAAGTCTGCTCTCTTAGACCTGTGTGACCCCTACCACACAAAAGATGATCTGAAACTCCTCTAGAGCCCTTAGAGGTCATCTGTGCCAGCCCAAACCAGAACTGTTCAGCCCACCCATGGGATGGTGAGGAAGTATAAATGTGTGTTGTGCTGGCTATTGGCTAGAATTGCTGGAGGGCATTCACCTGGGCCTGGGGCGAGCCCCCACAGAAATGTCCCCGTTCAGAGTCGGTGTTGTAGCTGCACTGGCCCTTGTGGTTCATATTATGATTGCAAGAGGCACCTCAGCAGCAACTCTCAGGGAATTTTGAAACAACAATCAAGGTTTATCGCACGCAGGGTCACGGACAGTGCATGGCACGTTTGGGGTCATACAACAAGGTTGTGGAGAGAGAGAGAGAGAAAGCATGGGCTTGAGGTTCTGCTTTTATTGGGATTGAAGATGGGGCTGTCTAGGGTTTTGTGGGTTCACTCCTCGTTGGTGAATTTAAAACATAAGAGCAATAATTACAGCATGGGCAGGGAAAAATACACTTATTTTTCAAATGGTCAGTTATGGAAGTCAACCAGGGACCTCTAAAACAGGGGTGGAGTGGCCTGGCTTTTTATCTAGCCTCGTGGCTGGCAGTGTGTTTATTGGAGAGACCTGTGTGAAGAGGCTGCCTGGAAATCAAAAGCTTAATGTCAGACACTTGCATTATGATCAAAAAGCCAACTCTCAGGTGCTTACACTGCAAAATGTTTGATATTTTAAGCCACTAAGTTTTGAGGAAGCTTGTTACACATCACATGCAAACTGATACACCAACTATACATGCAGCTCCTTTAAAAATCCTATTAATTCTAGGAGTGCCTGGATGGCTCAGTCAGTTAAGCGTCCAACTCTTGATTCGGCTCAGATCCTGATCTCATGGTCTTGGGATGGAGCCCTGCACGGGGCTCAGCATGGAGCCTGTTTGGGATTCTCTGTCTCTCCCTATCTTTCTCTCTCTCTCAAAATAAATAAATAAACATTAAAAAAAATAAATGTAAAATATCCTATTCATTCTATTGTTTGTTTCCCTCCTATAGCCTTCCCAAACTATATAACCTGAAGGAGAGAGTAACTCAGGACTTAAAAGAACTCACAGGTAATTCAATGTACTCTACACTAAACTTTCTAGGACATTCATTTCCTGGAAGCTCTTTTTTCTTAAGCTTATTTATTTATGTTGAGAGGGGGAGGGGCAGAGAGAGAAGGAGAAAGAAAATTCCAAGCAGGCTCCACACTGTCACCGCAAAGCCCTGGAAGCTCTTAAGAGAATGCCACTGATTGGTCCTCTCTTGTTGACTTGAAGAGTATTTGCTTTAGGTGATCCAAAGGATTGGAATCCCCCTCATGCTTCTATTTTGGCAAAAGGCAGAGTAAGAAATATCCCTTTCCTTCATTGAAAACGTCTCCTTGGTTGGACAATTCCCGGCTTTCTAAATCTTTTCCCAGTTGTTTCCTCACCCCAAGACACACTTGAATTTAACCTCTGTGTTCACAAATACATGGAACCTTCTTATCATTTAAAGTTTTCTTCGCTAAAATCTGAGGGCTCTCTCCACAGCAATATCAGGCCCAGCATTTACTTAGCCCACCATTTTGTCTGAAGAAACACGATGGAGAGAAGGCGGGTGTCATTCTAGCTGACCTCTTTCACGTCAGTCCTGAGCCCACCCAACATTCGTCAGCTTGTAGGTTTGGGAAAATGCCTTTTGGTAAAATCATGGGGTGGTAAACATTCAGAGAACTTTGGGTCCGTACCATCCAGTCTCTTAGCCCAAGGACGCCGACTTCTGAGTGACAGAGCTAGGGCTAAATTACTCAAAGCTGTTTCCTCTGCTGGCTACGTATCAACTACTAAGAACGGACGTGTTGGCAGTTCCTAACGCTCATTCTGTCTCCCTTTCTCACTGTGTCTCATACCAGGTGAACTCACTCATTCCCAGATATGTAAATTATGTCTATGGCTTCCAAATTTATATTTGTAAACTCCAGACTCATGTATCTAACTGCCTACTCACGATCTGTCCTTGGATGTCTTGCAGATATATCGGAATTAATGTGTCTAAAACAAGACTTTCAGTCATCCAACTGGTCTACCCATTCCATATCCACATCACTAACCTCAGCCAGGTTGTTAATACTGCTTCTGTAGACTCTCCCACCAGTTCCTGTAGACTATTCTAACCAGTTCCTGAATGTCTTGCCACTTGTCTATTTCTCCTCTAACCCGTTCTCCACACAGCATCCAGAATAGCCTTCTAATTATGAAAACCAGATTATCTCATGGTTACCAGTTATGACCCCTTCCAATGGCACATGGAGTAAAATCCAAAATCCTCATCACCCGGCCCTTGCCAGCCTCCAGCTGCACTTCATCTCTCAGCCCTGGTCTTTCAGGTTCAGCCACACCAGCCTTTTGGTTTCTCCATGGGTTAAATTTTCCCTGCCTCTGGGTCTCCGGCTATGCTATTCTGCTTGGAAGCTCTCTTAGCTTTCCTCCTGGCACTCTAGGCCTCGGCGTGAATATAGATAGCATCCTTCCAGGCCTTTCCTTATGACATGCCATGTTCTTTTCACAGCACTCATTACAGTTTGCAGTTATTTCTTTTTTTTTTAATTTTTTTAAATGTTTATTTATTTTTGAGACAGAGAGAGACAGAGCATGAACGGGGGAGGGGCAGAGAGAGAGGGAGACACAGAATCTGAAACAGGCTCCAGGCTCTGATCTGTCAGCACAGAGCCCGACACGGGGCTCGAACTCACGGACCGTGAGATCATGACCTGAGCCGAAGTCGGACACTCAACCGACTGAGCCACCCAGGCGCCCCTGTAGTTATTTCATGAATGTGTCCTCCTGCTCAAACTCACTTATTGTCAACAACTCTCTAAGTACTCCCAGAGCGAAGCCAAGTCTACCTTGCTTACGGTAGCAGATTTGTTAAATGCAAATCTGGAATCTTCATGCGTCCAGTGCATGGGCTTATATTGCAGAGTTAATCTCCGACCTTCTCAGCCAGAGCCGCGTCTTCTCTGACTACATCTTCAAGGGCAAAATTGTTACTTTGCATTGCTTGGCATTATGCCTCCTTTTCATATAAATGCAGGAATTTGAGGGCTTATTTGTTAAGTGCTATAAGTTGGCTTATTTACTTTTTTTTTTTTTAAACAGGAGAAAACCTCAGAGTTTTCATACAGGCTCACAAAGGTCCAGTGATGAAATTGGGACACAGAAATGAGCATGGCAGGCAGCTTTTGCACATTTTAGATGAAGAAGCATACATCTTTGATATTTCACAGGATGATTATGCTTCTTAAATTGAAGAACTACCATTCGCAAGGAATTCTAAAAATGAGCAGGTCTGGAGTAGACAACTAAGAAAAGTAACAAGGTTTGTTTATACAGAATTCTTTGTTTTGAATTTCGTATCTTTGACAGTAGGGATGTCTCTCTTCCCCCTGGTACGTCAGGCAGTCTCTTTCCTATGAGAGATGTATTTCCTTCTTTCTGGAGACAAAGGGCGGTCTTAGTGTTCCTCTTGCATTGGCCCATTTCTTAAGTAACTCAATTCCAAATGATGAAGATGTATCTGTGGAACTCTTTGTGGTACAGATGCCTCATAAACTGCCAAGACCCCCAGATGCATATCTGTGTCTTTTAAAAACAGCTGTCCATTCTTTCTGACCTCCTACGTCCATTGCTTAGGAGAATCCTAATTCAAGCAGGGAAAGTAGAATCATTATTTCCCAATACTCTGAGGCTCATGGTCTTTAGTGAATGACCCCAACCCTTTACTCTCATAGGCATAATCCAGATAAATTTATCAGAATGGAACAATGCCACAAGAAAAAGACGGGCTTGAGAATCCACTGGAAAAATTCATTTGCTGGTTGGTAGTAAGTAACTTAGGTCAAACGGTCTGTCCATAGCCCAGAGGGTGATACCACGGAGGCTATGGGGTTTACAGGAGAGTCTGATTCTGTGCCGATCTGGTCTTCTGCTTGGATACATTCCAACCTGGAGTTGCTTTCTTTACACATTTCCAATGAGTCCTTGTAGGGATGATGTGGGCCAGAGAGGCCCAAATACATGCATCGTTCAAGTGAACATCCTTTTCAAAAAGCAGACAGTCCCAAGTCTCAGAAAGCAGGGCTCTCCAGTACGTTCCTGAATATAGGAGCATAGCCTGAATGTTCCCTGAAGAATTTCCTAGGTGTGTGACCATTTGTTGAGCTGAAGGGAAGGAAAGAGTTAGAAAGCACAATGTCTACGCGGGAGGTGACGGGGTGTGTCACCATGAAGGCCTGCTTCCATTGTTCGTCCCGAATTCACCATCTGAGACTTTCTTGAACTTTTTCAAGTTTGCAGGGTACAAAAGGTATCGGTTTCATCTATGCAGATAATAAAATCTCACAGGCCTGTGTCTGTGAAGCCATTCTGTTATATAGTGTGCCTATGGCCAGGCACTACCAAGCACTTTTAAATTGTATATTTTTAATATTTATTTATTTATTTATTTTTGAGAGAGAGAGAGAGAGAGAGAGAAGGAGAGAGAGAGAATCCGAAGCAGGCTTCAAGCTCCGAGCTGAGGCACAGAGCCGATGTGGGGCTCAAACCCACAAACCGCAATATCATGATCTGAGCCAAAGTCGGATGCTCAACCAATGGAACCACCCAGGTGCCCCAAGCATTCATTAAATACTTCTCTTGGACACACCTTTAAAAAGTAGGAAAAATCTTTATGAAAGCCCAAATAAGTGTTTTCCTAGCTCAGAAAATAGGTGACCTCAATCCGGCCCCGTCTGCTGCCTTGCCCAAGAAACTCAGTCCCTATTTGCCCTATTTTAATGCAAAATGCAGTTTTTAAAAAAAATTTTTTTTTCAACGTTTATTTATTTTTGGGACAGAGAGAGACAGAGCATGAACGGGGGAGGGGCAGAGAGAGAGGGAGACACAGAATCGGAAACAGGCTCCAGGCTCTGAGCCATCAGCCCAGAGCCCGACGCGGGGCTCGAACTCACGGACCGCGAGATCGTGACCTGGCTGAAGTCGGACGCTTAACCCACTGCGCCACCCAGGCGCCCCGCAAAATGCACTTTTGGACACAAGTTGCCCCCAGTGGGGAGAGGGCGAGGCAATTGCCCTCACCATCCAGTCTCATCTTGGCCTTTGCTGAAATTGGCCCAGGTTCAGCGTCTACACTGATGCCACACGCCTCCTGTAGCCTGGGCTCCTGCACCTGCCTGGGTTCCCAGGCAGTCCTGGGCTGGAGGCACAGCGAACACACATGGCTTCCCAGCAAGCTTCCCCCACCCTGCCCCAAGGCCAGGCCTTCCTCTTCCTCTGCTTTCTCATCAGCCGGGAGCCGAGGGAGGATGGGAGGTCCCCACCTCTCCCCTCCACGGCAGACTGTGGTCCGGAGCCCCGGAGGACTTGGCCCCTGCTTTGTATCCGCCCTCCCAGAGGAGGAGAGTTTGCAGGGGCCAGTTTTGAGATTATTTGGAGCTGGTGATCAGTGAGGTGTCTTTAAGCTGGTGGAGCCAGCTGTGCTGACTTAGTCAGCTGGCCTGGATAAATGCCATCCCGGCTTTCCTTTTGTTCACTTAAGGAAAATAATGTCAGAGTGCAGGATGGGCCCCCGGCGGGAGAGCTGACACCGTGGAGACGATTCATTAGCAGATGCTCCGCTGAACTTCAGCTGTTCTCTCCAGTGACATCGGTGCGACAGGGAGCTATTTGTTCAGGTGACGGGGTTTGGCGGGCTTCAGGCCGGGACCCCCACCCCCAACCCCAGGAACCCCCCCCCCCCCCCCCCCCCGCCTTCCAGCACCGAAAAACACTAGAGTCTCCACACGGGCTTAATCCTCAAATCACAAGAATCTAACCAACTTCTCTCAATGACACTTGGAGGTTTTTGGCAGCCAGAGAGCCTCCCCGCAGCGATGCTGGGGGCCAGGTACAGATGGGCTGGATTGAAAAGCTGAGTTTGAAGGTCGCCACCACCGCAGGATCTTTCTCCATGTGGTCATCACCCTGGTGGGGTGGAGTCTGTTCATGACCAGGGGGTGATTGATCTGGGCTTAGAGCAGCGCGTCTCCAGGGGCCTAACACCCACAAGTATTTTCAGCTAATTTTGTCAACGAGCTCACTGGATTATCTATCCCTGGTAAGGCCTCTTAGAGGCTCAGGGATGTTTGAGGTTTTGAACTTCCAATTTTTATTGTTCCCAGTATTTGAAACTGGAAGGAAATACTAAATGGGTCTTAAAAAAACCTTACGTTTTAAATATTCAATGTACTTGGAGTATTTGCAGAATCGTATGCTATCCCTAGTGAGATATGGCAACAAAGAATCAGAGACCCAATGAGTAAAAAGTTGGGCCAGACAGTTACTCTGTCCTCAGCATTCAGAGTCTCTGCCTCTCCCCTCTTGGCTGTGGCCCTTGGTTTAGACCCTATGGTGAAATGCTGGGCACTTTGGTATCACCCAACTGAGAGGTAACTTGGGGGCCTCGAAGATCAAACAGACCTCTCAGAGAGTAATTGAGGCTTTATTATTAGTGGTTGATGACTTCTCGACTAGAACCTTGACTAGTTCTGACCAATAGGCTGTAGGTGAAAGTGGTTTATGTCATCTCTGGACTCAAGTGTAGAAGAGTCAGGACATGACCCTTCTTGGCTGTATCTTCCCTTCCTATAGGGTCCGGACATGTTTCAAGTGGTAGAGCGTGATTCCTGAGAGTTAACACGTCGTCCTTGCGTGTTTTTCTCGTCTTTTTGGTTTTGCACGTATTAAGCACTTAATGCTAAGATGGTAACTTAGCATTAGGATAGTATAGGCAGTAGGATTAGGAGTCTCTAAGTCAAATTCTCTCTGCAGTCAGAAGAGCCTGATACCTACAGGCTGTGGTCTCAGCAAGTTCAGGAGATTGGGGGAAAGGTTGGGAATAGAAATGAGGAGATATAGCAGCCACAGATATTCAGGATCACTCTCTGCACTGAGGCTCAATTCACCCTCCAGGGCCCTTCCTCACTTACTTGGTCCCACACTGGTCGGTCCCCTTTTGAACTGCGGTGCCAATGGATACCTGTGCTTCATGTTAGTTATATTCGGTCTCCCATTATCTTTGCATTCATTCCGCAAAGATCCATTCATTCTGCAAAGATCTGTGGAGCCTGGGATGGGATCTCACGTCAGGAGATGGGAACTCAGAGCCCTAAGCCGGCCCTTAAAGACTCACAATCTAGTGAAAAGTTCCCTACAGGGGTGTGCTCCCTCCTCACGAGAAGGCCATATGCCTTTCATTTCCCAATTTATCTCCCACACGCCCTGGTGTAATGCTGGCTGGGTGGAGGCTGTTGCATGGACGATTGATTTAATGCCTGGTCTCTGCTGGGCGCAATCAACTGGATCTTTATTAAAATCCATTCCCCGAAGCAAAACGGTTCTGTTTTTGTTCAGATCCATTTTCCTGTCTGCGATTACTATGGTCTGCTTTGGGTTGCTTCACGCTATGCAATTCTGGCAAAGTCCTCTGCATTTTCCATCCCTGAAACTTACTCAAGAGCAGCCAGGTTTTGTGTTCAAGAGTGAACAACTGTGCAAACTTGTGCATTTGGAGGGGGCAAAGGCTGAGAGGTGGGACCTTCCCCAGCAGAAGTCTGACCCGCTGGTGAAACGTGGTATCACACGGGAAGACCATCTGAAGCATCCCCCCTTTTCCTCCATCACTGACATTCAACTTGAAATGTTCTCTTTCCAGATACAAGTCAAAGCAAGACTTTTCCGAGTGTCAGCTTCACAAGCTCAAGCTAGTTCTTGGCAGTGAAATAGGTTCCCTTTTGCCCCTGGCAGAGTATTAGCAACCCAAGCACAGCTAGCTGAACGGAGCTGCACCATTGCACTGGGGTCCCAGCTGCTAAAGGCCACCTCGGTCCCAGCCTGTCCGGTTCTCTAAAGACATCTGCCCCTGATTCAGAGGGGTTCAGGGTGTGCCGTCAAGGATGACATAGCTGTATCTTTTTTTTTTTTTTTTTTTTTTTTAGCTTCTGAAGGGCAAAGGACCCAGCTTGTTCTCTCTGCAGCTAGATGAGCTGAACTGGCTACAGGAAAACAGCCAACATTTGTCAGTGAGCTGCACCGACAAGATACAGAAGACAGAGCCCAAGCAGAGGAGGGCAGCTCAGGAGCAAACAGGGCCAAGCACCGTCGAGTAATTCTTTGCAAACTCGATGGCAATCAACGCCACCCAAGGGCACCGGATGAGCCCAGAGAAACCTCGTGCATTTTTGGCTGAATGTGGCTGTGGACTGGCGTTTGGGGAGAATATCTGTTGTTTCCAGGCAGGCCAGACTGCCGAATGCAAAAGTGACTCTTTTGATATTGATAAATAACGTGACTCAGGATTCCCCCCCCCCCCCCCCCCCCATAGAAATTGTGCGAACCCTTAATTATCAGGGCACTTTCTCAGGGGCACAGTAGAATATACACTGAATTGCGTTATCTTCACCTTGGCCCACGCCTCTGTAACGCAGGGCGGTAAGTTGCTCTCAGAAGTTTTTGCTTTTGTTTGTAAATCATCAGTTCAGACCGCAGGAAGGTTTCCAGGAATTAGGAAGAGAAAAAGCCTAGCAAAAAATACACAGAGTGAGATTCCTAAAGTAGGTTCCCCACCCCACCCCCACCCCCAGCCCCCCTTCTGGCGAACGGGTCACAAGATTGCAATTCTAAACAATCTCACAATTAATTCTTGAGCTATGCAGCCCAATTAGAACAAATGCTTTCTTTCTGGTTTAATTAGAGATGAGTACGCGCCTGTGAGCTTATTTGTATAAAATAAGCACTCATTAAACCAGGTTTGGATCAGGCTCAGCTTGTTAGAAATGCCCTTGAAAAGGGTGCTTTCTCTCACTGTCTCTGGCCCTTTTAACCCCTTCAATGCCCAGAATGAACTTCGTAGACGTGGACGGTATAAAGAGTATCTTCGTGGCAACCTGGTGAACTTGAAAGAGGAGAGATGCGTTTGCTAGATTTGCTGGTAAAGAGGCCCTTCCTCTCACCTCTGTACACTTGGCATCTTCCTAACCTGCCTCACCCACCACAGGCGGGAAATCTGGTTGTGTCTGACGAAGGTCACTCAGCTGTAGCAAGAACAGCCTTCCATGTGACGTGCGCTCTTGAACGTCTCACTATCCAGAGAGTGAGCCATGGGCCAGCAGCAGCTCTCAGGGTCACCCCAGACTTGTGAGAATCTGCATTTTTACAACATCCCCAGGTGATTTTGTGTACACATTAAAATTTGAGGAACACACTGGTCTAGAGGTAGCAAATGGTGAAGATTTTACTTGAAAAGACAAAGGTCCCTTGGGAGCCCCCAAGAATGTCACTTCCATTGAAGAGAACCAGCCCCTGGCCCTTCCTCTCCAGTGCGGGGGGGGGGGGGAATGCCACTTTGACCCCCTGTAAACTTTCTACCAAAGACTCAAATATGTCCCTTCCTGTATCCTTTAGTGAGCTCCTCTGACTGACAGGCTCTGGGTTATGAGGCAGTTCCTCCCCCCCGTCTGTGCCTTGGCCTCTTACCCACCCCCTTCAGCACTGCTGGGTCTCTGGCCACAGGGAGAGAGAGAATTCCTGTCCTCAAGAGGCTCCCGCTGTCATGGACCAAAGCTGGAGGGAGAATATGCGTGGGAACAGTCATGGGACCCCCAGGCCCAAAGTGAGATACATTGGTCACTAGATCCAATGTTGGAAAGGCCATACAACCTGGAAGGAGGGAGCCCTTGTCTTCAAGGAGGAGGCTCCATTATGTAGTATCCTGACATGTGCCAAGAGGCAACTTTCGAGACTGTTCTGCATTATCGTCAAGGGCATCCTCAGGCAGCAGCTACAAGTATGACCAGTTTCTGGGTGATGGTAAGACACTGGGAAAGTGTGGCTTCACTTTCAGTCAGACAGCATGGCTGCAGGCTCCAGCCACTGTGAGGCTGGCCTTCCAGAACGATGAAGCTTTCTAGGTCTTGTGCCTTGAGCCCTTGTCTAGCTCACCTGAGGCATCTGACATGATGAAGCCACAGGACTTAGGAAGCAGCATCAATGAACAAGCCGTGCAGTGAGGGGCTCTGGTGCTCCCCCCCCACCCCCAATAAAAGAGTTTTGGGTGTCAAAAAAAAAAAGAATGTCATGAATTATAAAAAAACTTGCCAAGCACATAAATGCCACCTCTGCTCAGCAAGAGTTCGTCCTTTTTTTTTTTTTTCTCATTTATTTCATCAGAAAGTAAAACTTGGGTATAACAAGATGGCAGCATGAGGCACGTTACCAACAAGGCCGAGGACTCCTTTGCTCCCTCGTGTCGTTCAGCCCTGGACTTTCTTCAAAGAGCCTGGGGCAAGAAGATGTTGATATGTCCTTGCTTCACCACATGGTGCCAGAAAGAGGGTTGAGCTATAGGTATAGCAGGTTTTAAATTTCTCTCCTTCCGTCCTAGACACGGAGGCTATTGTCACTGTTGATTAGGGGACAATGAAGGAGACCGGATTAGCAGGTGAGTCATCACCAGTGAGCCTTCTAGCTGGCCCTGGTCTGACTGGTATCCTGTTATTGCCTCTGCCCTGGTGACGGGCTCAGCCCTGCAGCCCTCCCCACTTCGGCTGGATGCTGGGGCAGGACCATAGGCGTCTGCACAGACTAGGAAGCTTGTCCCCAGCCCTGAGCTCCAGCCCATGAAAGGCCCATTCCTGCTCCCTTGACCTTTTGCTGATGAAACAGAAACCTGGAGGAAGACCTGGGAGGGGACCATTCCTCCCTCTCAGTGAGCTTTCCTTAGCCCACGATGACCGTGTGGTACATCAGCTCGTCATCGTCTAATGGCGTGTGATGGCGGAAGGAGATGTGAGGGAGGCAGGCTAAGGGGTGGGGGGGGGGGGTGGTGAGACAATCTGGAAAAGCCAAGAGTAAGGAGCTGGGATCAGGTAACCATGCAGTTTGCTGGAAACCTTGAACATGATTCTGAAAAGTTCAACTAGAGTTCTGGAATAAGAGGTTTATTTATTTATTTATTTATTTATTTAGTGCAAGTGGAAGAGGGGCATGGAAAGAATCCCAAGCAAGCTCTGTGCTGCCAGCGTGGAGCCTGAGGCGAGGCTCCTTCCCAGAAACCGTGAAACACGACCTGAGCCCAAATGGAGACTTGGGTACTGCTCTCTCTCTGCCCCTCCCCCGCTCACGCTCTCCCTCTCTCCCTCACAAAATCAATAAATGAACTTTAAGCATAAAATAAAATAAGTTTGCTACTTTAAAAAAGTCGCATAAGCAAAATTTGCTTGCTATTTAAAAATAAGAAAATAAAATTTTAGATGATCAAACGTTGCTTGCCCATCTACCACTTTCAAACACTTGGGTATATCCTATCTTTCCCCATTTTATGCGGATCGAGGTATAAACACATAGAGAGGTTTATAGATTTAAAGACAATAGAAAATGGAATCAGTACACACACAAATGATCTACAATACTATCTTCAGTGACTATAATTTTATATCGGTACATAGATTACAGTGTTTCGAAGCTAATTTGCTACAAATTATTACTGGGCATTTGGAGTATTTCCTCATCTGTCTATCTATTTACCTACCTACCTATCTATATCTATGACCTTTTTATGTTTTACTGTCTTAACAGTATTAAACTACATTCTTATAGTTAGATTTTTGCACATATCCTTAACTGTTCCCTCAGAAAACATGCCTAGATATCATTGCTTGCTTAAAGGGAGTCTGTATTTGTGAATTTTTAATCTTATGGCCTCACTGTCTTCCAGAAAGCTTATACCAAGTTTTGCTCTCTTTTGAGAAATAGCTTTCTCACTCTAAGCTAATGTTTTTTGGGGAAAGAAAATCCCTTTGGGTTTTGGGGCCAATGCTTGGAGTTAACATCTACCACAGTTCTGCCCAGAACTGTTCTTGGGCTCTCCTTCAATGACAGAGAGGGTAAAACATGAGCCTTCAAGAGCCGAGAATTCAGATGATGGCATGTGGAAGCTTTGTTCTGATTGTCAGTCTTCCTAACTACTTGGGAGGGCCAATTAATCCCTGGAAACCTGGGGCTCTGGAGGGGAACGAACTGGGGTGGGTCTTCAGTCTGTGATGTGCGGGTACCAACAGGGGTCAGGAGAAATGGCCAGTTTCTACAACTGCCTGAGAGGCCACTGCAGCAGGTGCCAGAGAGAGGGCCACCCATTTCCCCTGAGAGCTTGGTGGTCCTGCTGGGTGAGCCCCAGCCACAGGAGGCAAGGAAAAGCACAAAGGCACATTGGATTCAGAAAGGGAATCCACTGAGGGAGGAAGACCAGCCTGAGGGATCAACCAGAGTGCTGACGCTCCAGAGTAGAAGAAATGAAGAAGAGTGTAACTAAGAGAAAGAAAGAAAGAAAGAAAGAAAGAAAGAAAGAAAGAAAGAAACTTTCAAGGAGACAGATTCACAGAGCCCCCCCCCAAAAGAAATTTTTAGCTAAAATACACATTTCGCAAGATAAGAAATGTAACGGAAGAATTGATAACAGAGAGTAATCGCTTGCTGATGGCCAAATTAAAGATTTCGTTAAGGAAACATGGCAGGGAGAAAGTGAGAATAATGAGGGAAATTGTGAGATTTAGAGAAGTGAGACCTTATATGCAGTGTTGAGGAATTTCAATAGAAAAAAAGAATAGATGGAGAAGTTATAAATAAATAAGACATTTTGAGTTAAAGAAAACTTCAATTTTGCAATTGAAAGGGTTCAGCAGATGTCATGCAAGATTAATAGTAGTATTAATGTTAATGGCACTGGTAATACAAACCAGATCAGAGCTGGCCAATAGCGCTTCCTGCAATGATGGAACTGCTCTGAGCTCTGCACCTCAGTGGCCATTAGTCACATGAGCTTTGGAGCTTGTGGTATGTGAATAATACGGCTCAGGAACTGACTTAATTAAAATTAACTAACATTTGCACTTAAACAGTCATATGTTAGTCACTTCCACTTTGGACAGCTCAGATCTAAACATTTCCTGGTGAATTTCCAAAATGCAAGTCTCAGTGTAAAAGCTTATAAAATTCTAGACAAATGCAAAAGCTTGCCTTCAAAGTCTAGAGAGTCGGATTTGGATTGGACTTCTCATCTGTAACACTAGAAGTTCAAAAGCAAAAGCAGCACATGTATAAACTATTAAAAGAAAAATATATAATTAAAAAAATCATCTATTCTGCCACGATAACATTTTTTAAACAATTATTATTATTATTATTATTATTTTGAGACAGAGAGAGCTAATGCAAATGAGAGATGGGTGGGGTAAGGGAGAGAGGGAGAGAGGGAGGGAGGGAAGGAGAGAGAGAGAGAGAGAGAGAGAGAGAGAGAGAGAGAGAATCTTAAGCAGGTTCCATGCTCAACACAGAATTCAACAAGGGGCTCAATCCCATGACCCTGGGATCGCGACCTAAGCAGAAATTAAGAGTCAGATGCTTAACCGACTAAGCCAGTCAGGCACCCCTAAGATAACATTCTTTATAAGGAGAAATAAATTTGACATTTTTAGATATGTAACTATTCAGAAAAGTTCTTTGTAAACTATAAGCAAGAGCAGAACAAAGATTTACATGCAGAAAAGAGAATATGTTCCAGAAACTTTGGTGTATAATGAATCTGGATGTGTATTAGGTGATGTGCAATAGAAAGGATGATGATGTCACTGGAAACTGTGATTTCAAGATTAAATAGTTCCTTGAAACACACACACACAAATTAGGAAAATCTAGAGACCAGGAAAAACCAGCAATAATGTATCCGGCAGAACAACAGCAAAACCCTATTATGTCTGAGCCCAGAAAAGATACCACTTTCTTTTATAATTCATGGAATAAGGACAAAGGTTGATTTTGTCTTTGGTTAGAATAAAATTCTAACAAATTTCAAATAAGGGAGCTTTTATGGATCATATTATTTGACCATAATCCTTTACCCCCAAGTCCTAAAACCTAGAAAAGCATTCATGGAAAGATGTCACTCAAAAGTTTAATTAGTTGAGATTTTGGACACATCTATACCTAAATAACTTCTCATATGAAAGAGTAAATCAAGGTCTGAGTTACAAATCATACAAAAAAAATTAAAATGGAAACGTAGGGGATGCAGCCAAAGGTACGCTGGGAGCAAAATTTATAACGCATTGTCTTCATTATACTTAAGTAAATAAATTAGATAAAGAAGAATACAACAAACAAAAGGATTAGGAAAAGAAGGCTGATAAGAATAAAACCTGAAACAAATGAAATTAAAACAAACTAAAGAAAGAACTAGTTTTGGGGCACCTGGGTGGCTCAGTCGGTTAGGCATCTTGCTGAAACTCTTGTTTTGGGCTCAGGTCATGATCTCACGGTCATGGGATCGAACCCATAGGTCAGCATTGGGCATGGAGCCTGCTTAAGATTCTCTCCCCTCCCCTGCTCTTAAGATTCTCTGCCCCTCCCCTGCTCATGTGTGTGTGTTCTCTCTCTCTCTCTCTCTCTCTCTCTGTCTAAAATAAAAAAAGAGGGGCGCCTGGGTGGTGCAGTCGGTTAAGCGCCCGACTTCAGCCAGGTCACGATCTCGCGGTCCGTGAGTTTGAGCCCCGCGTCAGGCTCTGGGCTGATGGCTCGGAGCCTGGAGCCTGTTTCTGATGCTGTGTCTCCCTCTCTCTCTGCCCCTCCCCCGTTCATGCTCTGTCTCTCTCTGTCCCAAAAATAAATAAAAAACGTTGAAAAAAAAATAAAATAAAAAAAGAAATAAAGAAAAACAACTAGTTTTTTAAAAAGATGAAAGAGTCAAAACCAGAAAATAGATAGGAAACAAAAAGATACAACATTAAGAATGAAGCATGAAGTATAAAAATAAATACGAAAAAGAAAAAAAACTATAGGGGGGTACTTTATGCCGTTTACAGTAATATGTATAAAACATACCAGAAATTAGTAATTTTGAAAATAAAATATAATCGACCCAATGACGGTAGAAAAATAAACATACCAAAAATTTATCCAGCTCTGTTGATTTTCACAGCTAACTTGCATTTTATATGAAAAAAAAAAAATAAACCTTTTCTATGTTAGTGAAATGTTCTGGTATAGAGAAAATTATAGAAATTTCCCAGTTCATTTCAAATATATTATAATCTTGATATCAAAAATTATAGAATAAACAAATGAATAAGGACTTTAAGTAATTAGCAAGTAAAATCCATCAGTATACTGAAAGAATGCCTATTACAGCATAACCCAGGAGGGTTTGTATTTGAAAGAATGGTTCACCATCAGGAAATCTAAAAACAAAATTATTAATTCAGTTAAAGGAGAAAGACAAAAAGTACCAGTAGATTCTAAAGAAGTCATTATAAAATTTGGAAGGTGTTATTCATAGAGATTCTACTTCAGTTTAAATAGAAGTCAACTGAGTAAATACACCGAGACTCTCTTCTTCTGTAAACAGAAGAGACAATGGCAGTATGGCTGCTACTATTTGACGCTGAAGCTTCTAGAAAATAAAATCAGCAGAATATATGTTAGAATTGAAAATCCTCACAATAATCTTTTTTTCAGAAGATAACATATTCCTAGAAAACTTGAAAGATTATTAAAAAAACCATTTAAAATTCATAAAGAGATTTTGAGAAAGTATATGTAGGTGTGCATATAAGTATATATAAAACATATAATAATACATATAATATACATAAAATATACAATACATAAATATGTAAAATTCATATATTTATATATTTTTATATTTGTAAAAATCAATAGTCCTTTTTTCAGATATAGCAATAAGGGAATAGGGGAAATCCCATTTGAAATAGATATGAAAACTATAAAATAACCAGGAATAAACTTTATTGAAGGACTTAAGGTAGTAACAAAGAAAGAAACACACCGTGTTCCGGAGGAAAGTCTTAAACTTGAGACTGAAGTCTCAACAGTCATGAAATCAGTGGTTACATGAAAGTCACTCTCCCTTCTTCCTGTGGGACATCAGGAGTCATACTTCTTGATTAGAAGTGAAAAGTGCAAGTACAAATGTGTAAAAATTTATAATAAAAATTTGGAAAAGGAAAATACTGAAGGGTGGCAGAGAGAATTTGCCTAGCCGGATGTGAAAACATACTATAAAATTTCTGGAAGTAAAATCACAAGGCATTGAAATTAGGGCAGGGACACGCTAAGTGAGCCCTCAGCCTGCCGGGAAGAAGTGGCCCTGGAGAGAAACCTCGATGACAGGAGAAAGACACAGAGAGAAATTTTCAAGTCGGTGTCTGTGGCTATTTGTGGGATCCGACAATTCTCTCTGCAAACCTAAAATGTAATTTTATGTAAAATGTAATTTTATCATTTAAAATAATAATGACCGAAAGTAAACATAATCCTATTCTGGGTCATCTGATGATCACCCACAGCTAAGGACTGCCACAAAATCTGTGCCACACTTGCATTTACAATTAAGTGCCTTTATGATCTCACTGGTGGTAAAGTGGCCCTGATTTAATAATCCTGGGCAAGTAAGAACAGACGTAGATTTAAAACACTGATGACGTGCTTGTGTTGAGTGACAAATACCAATGTGGCTCAGTGACAATGAAAGTTAACATCGGTGGGAACAACAAGGGAGCCTTAGGTCTTCGCATGACAAATAATATTCTCGGCATACCCAACTCGAGAGGACCTGCCTGCCCCCCATAGCCCTGAGTTACCGGTCTTCACTGCTGACCAACAGCTTTGTTATGGCAACATATTGTGTTCGTCTGAAATTTACTGGTTTTGCAATTGTATTTGTATTTGATTTGCAAAGCAGATTTAGTCTGATGTAGCAGAGCTCTAACAAGAAGGAGTTTATATCTAGTATGTGTTTGCCTATAGTAACGAAAAATAACTTAACGTTAAAGAGGCAGCATCGGCGTAAGAATAGAACAAAGGATTAGTGGAAAGATCAGAAAGAAAGATGTACGTGGACTAAGCATGGAATTACACAGCATTTTATTTTAGTGGGACGAGGAAGATGAATAAATAACAGATACACACAAAACTAACCATCCGTATCAATGAAAACAAAGACACATCTGTTTTACCCTGCCTATAAAATTGCAGTTTAGCCACAGAGTTTCTCTATGTTGGCACTGTTGACGTTGGGGGTTGGCTAATTCTCTGTCGTAGGATGTTGCCAGCACCTTCCTCCCCGCAGGTGGGACAAACGAAAATGTGTCCAGACATTGTCATCGAGTTGAGGGAGGAAATTGGCCCCAGTTGAGAGCCATTGGTTTAGATGTCCTAAAGATCTAAGTGGAAGAAAAACTTGCATCAGCATCATCAGGAATACCCCAGGCCACATTTGTAAGAGAATGTCTATGACTACATGTTTAGAGATAAAATACAGTTAAATAATCTCTATCTACCCACACGGGACTCATGGATTAAACCGTGGTGCTTCCATACAATGGAGTAGTATGCAGCTACTAGAAAGGTTCAGTGATATCTCACTGAGAGGGAAGCCCATGATACATTCTTAAGTAACAAAAGAGGTTTGCAAATTTTCTTTGTAGCAGGGAGAATGGTGGGGGGGCTCCTGGATGGCTCAGTCTGTTGAACATCCGACCCTTGATCTTGGCTCAGATCATGACCTCACACTTTGTGGGTTCAAGCCCCCATGTGGGTGCGGAACCTGCTTGGGATTCTCTCAATCCGTCCCTCTTCCACTCATGCTCACTCTCTCTCTTTCTCTCTCAAATTAAATAAACTTAAAAAAAAAAAGGAGAACAAAAAGCCTTATATATGCGTATGGGTGAGTGTATATAAATATCAATTATTTTGTGTGTTGGAGTGTTGAGAACGTTGTCGGGCAGACACAAACTAAACACTAGTGCTGGTCACCTTGAAGGCACAGAGACCTCACTGTGCAGATGGGTTTGAATGGGCCGGGGGAGGCTTTGGACTTATTTTTATCACTAGTCCATTGTAACAAACGCATAATGATTCCATAATCCAAAAGGTAAAGCCAGTAGAGTTCATGTAGTTCAAAGGTCTAACTATCCAGTGAGGAGGGGAAGACAGTTTATGGCTCAGTGTGCTAAGCGATATAACATAGTGATGATTATCCTTTTGGGGGGCTAGTGTGCCATGGGGTGGTTTAGTGTGTTTTTTGTTGGGCAGGGGTATATAGTGGGTCAAACAGTGGCCACCAAAAATAACTGTCGTGTCCAAGTCCCTGAGACCTACGGATGTTACCTCATTTGGAAGAAAAGGTCTATGCAACTGTAGTTAAGGATATTGAGTTGGCGTCACAATTACCCAGGTGGGCCCTAAACCCAATGGCAGATGTCCTCCTAAGAAAAAGTCCAAGAGAGCTGTGAGACACACAGAGGTCAAGTGAAGAGGAAGGCAGAGGCTGGTATGACGGAGCCACGAGCCGAGGAAGCCACAGCCACCAGAAGCTGGGAGAAGCAGAAGTGGATTCTCCCCCGGACTCTGCAGGGAGCATAGCCCGGCCCACACCTTGACTTCAGACTTCCGGCTCCCAGAGCTGTGAGAGAATAAATTTCTCTTGTTTAAGCTATCTGGTCTGTGGTAATCTGTTGCGGCAGCCACAGGAAACCAGTATTAGGAGGATGATTTATTCTTTCTGGGACAGTTGAGGGAAGCTTCCGTAGAAACATGGCTGTCGTCTTGCATTTCAAAGGAAAGTGAATGAGGGAGGGAGTCTGCTCAAGGCAGGCGAACAGCATGAGCAAAGGCCCGGTGGCCTCACGGGGCAGAGCTGGGTGAGGGGGGCTGGGACGTGAGGTGTATTTCCCGGGGAGGGGGAGATGGAAGGTGAAGCACCATGTCGTCTCCTGATCTCCTCAGCTGGAGAATGAGTTCACAAAAAATTGGGGGATGTTTTCTAAGAGGATGCGGCAAATTCACGTCAGAGACGGGACTCTGGTGAATCTGCCTTCAGCATTGAAGTCATGAGGACGGGGGATTGCAGCCTCTCCAAGTACCCAGAAAAAGAAAATCTCAGAAGGGACTCCTGGCCTTCAAAACGTGGCAGCTTGCTGGATCCTGCGGGCCCCGTTCTCAGCCAGTTCGCTCACATTCCTAGCAGACGGCTTGCTTTGGCGTCCGTGTAATCCCCGCCAGAATGGGAAGCCCCCAAGCTAGGCAGAAAGCAAAATATTTTCCTCATTTGACATGATAAAGCGTGTGGCTTGTGAGGAGAACTGGCACAACCCTGGGCGTGTTCTGTCTTGTCCCCTCCACTCCAGCACCGGGGGGAAACGACTCTCCACCAGCCAGCGTGTCACAGGGGGCCTTCTGCTGGCCTGGGAGGGGACAGTAGCCGTGACTTTTCTTCGCGTTCCATACGTGGCCCTGCCCTCCCCCCCCCCCCTCCCGCCACTGCTCAGCGCCATTTCTGTTGCAGGTGGGTGTGATTCTCCTTGGTGCCCTCAGAAATACCCAATCAGGGAATCTTCTGGTAGGGCATACTGAGACTAAAAAGGAATGGGCCTACATGCCAGAAACGCTCGCAGATGTATGGCTGAAGACATTTGTTTCACAGGACTGACGCTATAAATAGATGCGGATAAGCAGGAAGGCGGCAGTTTGCATGGGTGGCCTTGTCTCCGTGGCGGAGATAGTTCCCAGAAGCACGCACCAATGGGGCTGGCTCTGGATCCAATGACGTTGCCAAGTCATGGCCACAACATGCCTCACAGCTGCCCTCGTGCCACGCCCTTTCCCTCATTGTTCAAAACACGTGTGCAATCATCTCTAGAAACTTCCACGAGAAGCTGGGGGCTCTCATCTATCGACGGTACGCCGGTGCATGCGAAATCCTGTCTCCTCTGTGGCTGGGGGAGGGGGGGGTGCGTGTGTGTGTGCACGAATGTGAGTTGGGGCATGAGGGTGTGCACGCCTGTGTATAGGTGAGTGTATGCGTGTGTTTGTGTGCGTGTGCATGTACGCATCGGTGTTTGCATGTGAGTACGAGTGTGTTTTCGTGTGCATGTGTGCACATGCGTGTGTGCCCCACATCCCAACCCACGTGAGCTCTGAAAGCCTGGGACCCGGCTTCATCTCAAGTGAGCACCATGGGAGTTCTCCCTCGTCCGCCAAACAGAGGGAGGCGGATTCCCCTGCTCTTGGGAAAGACTGGAAGCGTGGATGGGGGAGGGGATGGGGGGCAGGAGGGACGCAGAGGGGACTACAGGCTGGGGTGCAAGTGGTGCCAGGAGCTGGTGGAGCACCTGGTGTGTGGGAAGCAGGGGGAGGAGTCGCTGAGGAAGGAGCGGGGGTCAGGCTCATCAGTCACAGCCTGTCTCCTGTTGGGGCCCTTGTGGGCCAAACAGAGGCGGGGGCGAGCAAGGGGGTGGGGGAAGGGAAGGGAAGAGGCCAAATTCTCCAGCCCGGCAGCCGATAAACTGGCGAGAGGAAACTGGCGAGGAGGAAACCACGTCTCTCTGACAGAACGCTGGAGGTACAGAACAGTCTGAAGGGCTTTGTCTGGAAGCCGTTATTCTGACGCTTTCACGTGGGTGGGAAGAAACCAGGGGCCTCATGTGCTGTGCTCCCCAGACATTTGTTTCCCATCCCACTGTGGCTCTGTGTGGGGTCACTGATATCCATGATCTCGGTCAAGGCTCACAAACCTTAGCTCCATTTTACAAAGGGAAAGACTGAGGCTCAGAAAGGTGGAGTCACTTGTTCAAGATCAGAGTAGGATCACGAACCCATGCCTGGGATGTAACAGAAGGTCCTTGTCTTGCTTTATCTTGGGGGCATGCAGATACTCTTTTTTTTTTTTTTTAAGTTTTATTTATTTATTTTGAAAGAGAGAGAGGAAACAGGAGAAGGCCAGAGAGAGGGAGAGAGAATCCCAAGCTGGCTCCACACCATCAGCACAGAGCCTGACTTGGGGCTCGATCTCACAAACCATGAGATCGTGACCTGAGCCGCAATCGAGTAGGTTGCTTGACCGACAGAGCCCCCTCCCCCCCCCCCCCCCCCCCCCCCCCCCCCCCCCGTGTCCCCAGATATTCCTAATGGCAGAGGGGGCTTCCCCTCTCTCATAGCACAAACACCAAGTGCTCGCCTGGGAACCGCTACGTGCACAGAAATACACCTCTCATTTGTTCCTCACAATCACGGTCTGGAGTGAGTGGGGGAAACTCCTCCAAGGGCACGCAGCAAGGTCATGCCTGAGCCTGGAGTCAAGCGAAAACCTATCCGATCCCAAGGCCATGCTCTGGCCCACTGCGCTCTACTCTGCTTCCTTAGCGGAAAGAAGGCTCCGCCGACTCCCAGCCCCCGCATCCCCTTTGCAGCTGGCTCTGCCCAGGAGAGGAGGTGCGTTGTAGGCACGCCACAATGCCCATTACTCATTACTCACGGGCCTGCCAGGCCTCCCAGTAATTAAGCCCTTAGAATTTCCCTCAGCTTGGGTGACGTCATTGCATAATTAAGGTGCCGGTGATGCCCAACTGCACGCACCAAACAAAGGTCCCTTGTTTTAATTTATCATCCGAGCTCTCCTTGTGCAAAACTGAGCTCCCACTTGGTGATTAAGGAAGACGGTTTGACCCCACTGAATGAGGGCAGGGCTTGGGGCAAAGCAGCAAAGTGGCGGAGGAGGAGATGCTACGGCCGCTCTTAAATTGGCACGGTAATGAGGGCACCAATAAAAGATAGCAAAGGGTATGCTTACCCTGGAAAGACGAGACGCCGGCACGAAGCTGCTGCCTTCCTTTTAGGTAATCTTCTTGCCAAGTAGCTAAATAGATTTTTCTGGGTCCCCTTTCAGTTCTCATCAGACCCTTGGATGGAGCTACTAAGTGCTCACGTGTCCCAAGGTTGATCACCATCTACCCAGACTGTCGTCCTAGTGCACGCAGATTCTACAGCACAAAGTACAAAGGTTCAAACTCCAGTCTTTCCCAAGTATTAGTTTTGTGACCTGGGACAAGTACGTAAACTCCCCGTCCCTCAGGAGGGCGATAATATAACACTAGTACCTACTTCCAAAGGGTGTTGTGAGGGAGTCAGGTGAGTTACTGTGTGTTGTGTTGAGGACCCTGCTTAGAGCATCAGGACTGATGTATGAGTGTTTGTTGTTTTTATCTCAGCCACTTTCGTAACCATCTTTGTATACCTGTGTCGTGTTTTACATGGGACTGGTGTTCAAAAAACGTCCCTTCCCTCTTAATTTCAATGTTTTCAACACACACACGGAAGAAATGGTAAGTATGTGATGGGAGGGAGCGATTGCTATGGCGGTATTGCCTGGCAATTTATAATTTAAAAAACAATTTATAAATGTATCAAATTGTTCACATGTCAATGATATCTCAGTAAAGCCAGAAAAAGAATAAATGTCCCTCCAGTACATTCTCTCTCTCCCTCTCTTCTCTTTCTTTGTCCGGTCTCTCCGCAAACACGGATTCGTTTCTATCTTCATGCACAAGTTGAAGAAAGTAAAATATGGTGAAGATCGACTCGCATGTGATTGCTATGGGCGGGGAGGCAAGATGGCAGTGGTTATAATGCGTCTGTGTCCCCCCTTCTTTCCACCCCCTCAGTATCTATATTTATGTAATGTAATATAAATATTTTATACATATATTTATATTCTTTTCCATCACATTTTCTGAATTCTTTTGACCTTTAGCTATTCATTTGTGAAATTTTCAGGTTTTTTGTGAGTTATTCATTTGTGAAATTTTCAGGTTTTTTGTGAGTTGTTCTGAAGTTCTTTATTTTTTTTTTTTCAACGTTTATTTATTTTTGGGACAGAGAGAGACAGAGCATGAACGGGGGAGGGGCAGAGAGAGAGGGAGACACAGAATCGGAAACAGGCTCCAGGCTCTGAGCCATCAGCCCAGAGCCCGATGCGGGGCTCGAACTCACGGACCGCGAGATCGTGACCTGGCTGAAGTCGGACGCTTAACCGACTGCGCCACCCAGGCGCCCCATGTTCTGAAGTTCTTTAAAAGCCATTTTATTATTTACCAAAACTCTAGCAATTGTAGAAATCGTTGACTAATTTCTCCAATGGTACATTAATGTTTATTTCTTTACACATTTCAATTATGTATGTAATGTACAGGAGTTCATATGAGATGACATAGTTTTAATAGCTTTTGGGGAAATCTGCCATATTATATTTGCCCGATTTTTGATTCTCTTCAGAGAAGCAATTTAAGGAATTGTTAAGGAACGTAACGGGATTTGTACGGCTTATGAACATATGTATTCCTTGGAAAAGTATATGTTTAAAACCCTAGTAGAAGGTGAAGGCTGATTCACTCATGAATTCATCCAGAAGCGTATGTTCATATTTGTTGCTATGTTCAAGAATACATTTATAAGATTATGGGTAAATTTAGGAAATTCAGCAACTTGGGCGTTTGGTGACATGAGCCTTAGAAGAATTTACTCCTTATTCTTCTATGAACGAATGTTCCACTTGCCTTTCTGATTATTGAGAAGAGTTAAAGCAGGATCAGAATGAATGACCACTTGCTGAGAGAAACATGGAAGGTCCTAGGTAGTAAATAGATAGGAAGGCAGACTAGGGGTTTTTATCTAGTAGACATCCATAGTGAAGCATAACATATGTACAGGAAAGTACACAAGTCATGAGTGTCCATTAAAGTGTAACTTACACCCAGACCAGAGCATAAAACATTACTGGCCCCCCAAAACAGCTTCTTGTTCCCCATCCCAGGCTCTATGCTAGCTCCCCAGGTTAACCACTGTCCTGACTTATCACCGCAGATGAGCTCTGTCTTTATATGTCTGTTTTGTACTTCACGTAAATAGAATCATATCTATGAACCCTCTAGTGTGGGCTTCTTTGGCTCAGCACAGTGTTTGTGAAATTTCTTCACAATGTGTGTATGGTTCTTTAGTGCCTGTTGTGTGGTGTTCATCAGGAACGTTCCACGATTTATCCATTCTATTGTTGATGAGTGTTTGGATTGTTTTCAGTCTAGGGTTATTCCAAAGAGCGTGGTGACGTACATCCGAGTACATGTGTTTTGGTGAGGATAGGTGCACGCTTGTTTACAAGATTTTGAAGACTTCTGCAAAATTTTAACTGACAAACTTTTTAATCTGACTTCATATCAACTTGCTGACTATACCGGGGTGTGGATTTGCGGGGTTTCAAACGTTTGCGTATGTTCAGTTTTTGTGGCTGTCCAAAATGGTTTCCTAGAGTTGTATCCATTTACATTCCTACTGGAAGAATTCTGGCTCCTCTATATCCTTGCCAACTGTAGGTATTACCATATATCCAGGCTTTTTTCATATGCCTACTTTTCTTAATGTTTAGTTATTTTGAGAGAGAGAGAGCATGAGTGGGTGAGGGGCAGAGAGAGAGAGAGGGAGACACAGAATCCGAAGCAGACTCCAGGCTCTGAGTTGTCAGCACAGAGCCCAATGTGGGGCTCGAACCCACAAACTGTGAGATCATTGATGAGGTTTTTGGGGTGACAGTGGGGTTCAGGCGGTCTGGAGCTGCTGACCACGAAAGAATTCTTGAAGACATCTTTGGTGCAAAAAGGTGGTTTTATTGAAGCACGGGGACACCCGAAGAGCTGCCCTGGGACCAGGAGGAAAGATTGGTTTTATACTGTGGAGTTGGGGGAGGTAACGGCTGGCCAGCGGAAGTTTCCAGTGAGATTTTCATGTGCTAAAGAAGAATCTCAGGATAGTGGAAGCCTAGCTATTGTCAAGGGAAGGTGGTTTTCCCTCTAGCAAGGCATCAGCGTTAAGACAGTAGGGAGTTCCTGGAGAAATTTTTTACTCTGCCAGCCTCAAGTATTTGTCAATGGGCTGCTGGTTATAAGGAAATTTGGTTCTATCTGCCATTTCCTTCTGCCTTTGTTGCCCACACCACTATGGAGGGGAATTGGAGACTTAGGTCCTGCAGGACTACGATCTATCAGCTAACGCTTTGTTTACCCCTTTCCTTTGTTCTTGGGCAGCCAGGAGTGCCTGAGGAATATCCCCGCACACCCTGCCTGGAGGTGGGGGGTGTTTGCAGCCAGTCAGCTTGCCCTAAACTCCCTTATCAATTATCGGAAGCTTAATCTCCTAAACCACCCAGTTGCCCCTCGTATGCCTTATTCTATCATTCTGACATTCCCTTTTGTGATGTACCTATCCCATTCTTTAGCACATTTTGAAAACTGGCCAGTCTGTCTTTCCCGTGGATTCGTAGGAATGAATTATACATGGTGGACACACATTGCTTGTCGTATGTGTTGTGAGCATCTTCTCCCTCCCTGCGGCTTAGCTTTTACCTAGTAGCTTCACGGTGTCTTCTGATGAAGGCATGTTCTTAACTGAAAGTAAACCAGTTTGTCCATCTTTTCCTTAACAGAAAGCACGTCTTGCATCCCGAGGCTAGACGATTATCAGTGGCCCTCCCG
Organism: Felis catus; assembly: GCF_018350175.1. Lineage (NCBI taxonomy): Eukaryota > Metazoa > Chordata > Mammalia > Carnivora > Felidae > Felis > Felis catus. The sequence continues at coordinate 27,455,690 of NC_058380.1, forward strand.
ATGCCACAATTATGTGATTCAGTGACTATCCCTTAGCTTTTCCTTCAAGTTCTGCTCTCCAGCGGCGGGAGCAAACAGACACATTCAGGTTACACCTTCATTAAGAGGTTAGGTGCTGGGCCACGTGGGGACGGAAGACAAAGCAGCAAACAGACCCAGGCATCAGGCAGCCTGGCGTCAGGGGACTTGGAACGCTGCCCGGCCATTCTCTCTCTGTTTCTGCTCACACAACCCTCTCTTCTCAGTACCTTCTTTCTCTCTTTGCCTCCGGACTCCCTCTTACTGCCGTCCCTCTGTGAATCTCTATTTTAGAAGACAGTGCATGAGTAGAAAGATGGAGATATGGTGAGGCCAAAAAAATTGTTAGTCACCGATCCCACGGGGAAGGGGCAGGCTGTGTCACAAGGGGCCGCAAGGAGGAGGCACCCGAGGCGGTCAGGAGGGAGAGGGAGGAGGGAGACTTCGGCAAGAGCCTTTATTGTGGTTTCCAGGAGAAAGAAACGGTAAACCAGGATTGGCTGGTCTGAAGAATTTCGGCAGACTGCTGGGGCTGTCTGGAACCCAGTCCTGGGCGATAGGGCAGGTGGGTAGTGGCCCAGAGTGTGAGAGCCCAGTAAGGAGATGTTGGGGTGTGGGTTTGTATTTGGAATGTGTGCTTAGGGGCAAGTTGTTCTCCGTCTCTAGGATTGGCTAACCTGGGAGGGGCCGGCCCTCCCATGTCAGCCAGGCCCTGGATGTCAAAGCATCAGAATGCAGAAACTAAGAGACTTGGGTCCTCCAGTCTCGAGCCTGTCTCCCCTCCCGAGAACTGTCAGGCCCTTAACATAACTTATATTCATGACACTTCCCACGGGAGGCTGGCTGGTCCAGTGAAGCCTATTTGCTTCCGAGCAGAGTTTCCGGGCAGCCCCCCAACCCTACAGCTGACTGGCCAGGCTGGGGATCGGAACCTCAGCAGGATCTGCGGGCCAGGGTCACAGGAGTGATGTCTGCACCTGGTCAGCTCTCCTCGGAGGGAATGTTCTTTACCGGTATCTACCTAGCTACATACCTCCCCTGCCTTCAGGTGAGCGCCGATCTGCCTCACTCCTAAGCCTTCCTAGCTTCCCTTCTAAGTCTGTGGCCACGTGTGTGTTTCCTCTCTGAATTTCCAGAGTGTCTTTTCTATTCTTTCATGGAACTTTGCACTCTCTGCCATTTGATACATGCTGTTGGGGTATCTGCCTTTATATCTCCTTTAAAAACACGCAGTAACTCAGGACTTGCTCAGGTGGCCTCGCTCCTCTCTTCTCTGCACGCCCAGCATCCAGAACGGTGCCTGGTGCTTAGTGAATGATTTTAACCGTGAATACTTACTGAATATTTTACATTAGGTCCCCACGGAAGCAGGACCTGAAATGAGGATTCAGGAACAACTCGGTTGCTTTGGCAACCAGCCCAAAAGCACTTGGTGGGGTAGGCGGGGAAGAGAGGTCGCAGCACAGTGGGTGAGTGCGCTGTTGACCCCTGAGGGCAAGTGGGGCTCAACCTACTGCCAGCCTTTGTGGGACACAGCTGGGAAGTGTCCCCTATGGGTTATTTGTCCATAAGCCACTGGGCGCGGACTGTCCCTAGGCTGGTTAACCCTCTGACACATAGAGCATGTTCCTGTAGCCAGGGCAGTCCCTCCACTGGATCCAACACCAGGAAACCAGGCCATTGACCTATGAGCGACAATGGGGGTGGGGCACCCAGGCATCTCCTACCCTTCAGTTGCAAACCGAATGTTAAGTAGCCACCGGTCCTAAAATCTAGGCCTCCATACCTAATGGCCAAGAAACAGCGAAACAAAGGGACAGGTTTAAAGACGTATCCTCAGGGGGAATGGCCAGCTGACCTTGGGAGTAGGTGGTTGATGCCTTCATGCTCCTCCCACATCCCCACGTGCGATGTGCCGGGCCCTCACAGCTGGGCACAGCTGGGCTGAGCTATCAGGGAAAAGTGTGGCAATGGCCAAGGTGTGCCCTGGGTGGGCAGGCTGGGGGCCTTCTTCTAGCTGTTGTGATTTCACATGAGCCCTCCTTTACCCCAAGCAGCAGTATTACCCTGGGGGTGCCCTTTCATGTTTCTCCCCATTGCTCAAAGACTTCTAGCCTTCGGGCGCCCTGACGATGTCCATTTCCTTCCTTGGAAACATCTGTGAATCCTGGCTCCAGGCAAGGTCAGCTTTTCTTAAATTTTGTTTTTTTCAATGTTTATTTATTTTTGGGACAGAGAGAGACAGAGCATGAACGGGGGAGGGGCAGAGAGAGAGGGAGACACAGAATCGGAAACAGGCTCCAGGCTCTGAGCCATCAGCCCAGAGCCCGACGCGGGGCTCGAACCCACGGACCGCGAGATCGTGACCTGGCTGAAGTCGGACGCTTAACCGACTGCGCCACCCAGGCGCCCCAAGGTCAGCTTTTCTTAGCTTCCTCTGAGTTCTCCTGTCACACCGAGGTAGAGGCGTCGTCCACACTGCCTGTTGCAGTGGGATGGCACAACTGGGGGTAAATTTAACCAAGGCAACAGGAATCAAGATAACCTGGAACGCTCGTCCCCAAACTCAGTTTAGGAAGCCCACGTTACAGAAGCAGCCCAGGATGGAGTGAGGATGGACGGCAAGTAGAAACCGTGATCTGAGACTCTCTGGAATTTGGCATGAAAGCAAATGTCATCACTTCGCTCAAGGCACATGAGCATCTCGGCAACGTTCCATGTTTCAGACATTCTTGAATTTGCCAATTTCGATTTTATATTTTTGGACACTCTTCTGGAATAATCTGTCGATTAACATATACCAGATTCCCTTTCTTTTTTCTGTTAGCAAAACCCTACAAAAATGTTTCCCAAACCCATCCATTCCCCCGAGTTTTCTGGTAATCACAAACAGGCCTCCCCATGTGTCAGCTGACTGCGGCGTTCCGGAACATTCCACCAGCACCACAAGCTTGAGTACTCCCTGGGGGGCTTTGTCTACAGTCCTAGGCTGGGAGGGCCAGGTACAGCTGTCACGATGACAGGGTATTCTTTTTTAAAAATAGAGCAAATTGATTCTGGATTATATTTTAAGTTCTGTTATGTGGTTATAAGAAAGAAGGAAGAGAAGAGCAAACAAAAAACGGTACTACACGTTGGAAACTGGGATGAGGTGGCAAGAATACTGGCCTGGGAACTCTTCCCCAAGTGCTGACAATAGTATTGTGACCTTGGACAAGTCCTTGAACACCGCTGACTTCAGTTTCCTCCTCATCTACAAAGCTGGACCACGTTCCAGCTCTACAATTGTTAAGAACGCATGCATTTTCAACATACACACATATGGCAATCCCTCATACACTTTGGTATAAGAAAAACAGTGCCTCTGCCGTAAGCGGGTGCTTGTGAGTAGTCTGGAGACCAAGTAATATGTATGAGGCAACCGAACGGGGAAGGCTCAAGTCTGGCCAATGACGTCATCTCTCAAGTTTCATAATTGCGTATTTTTATAAATGTGTTATGAAGTGTAGTAGCGATACCTGGAAGCAGAAAATTGTTGTTCCTATGAATTAACATTTAAAGATTTTTCTCTTGGCCACCTGGGTGGCTCAGTAGACTTAGCGTCTGACTCTTGATTTTGGCTCAGGTCGCGATCTCGCTGCTCGTGGGATCGAGCCCCGTGTCTGGCTGTGCACTGACAGTGTGGAGGCTGTTTGGGATTTTCTCTTTCTCCTTCTCTTTTTGCCCCTGCCCTGCTCATGCTCTCTCTCTCAAAACAAATGAACAAATAAACAAACATTTTTTAAAAGATTTTTCTCTCCATTCTTCGAGTTACCAGAATCACTTCAATTTATATGACCCTCTTGGGGAGCCTGGGTGGCTCAGTACATTGAGTGTCCAACTCTTGATTTTGGCTCAGATCATGATACCAGGATCGTGGGATCGAGCCCCACATTGGGCTCTGCGCTGGGTGTGGCTCCTGCTTAAGGATTCTCTCTCTCCCTCCCTCTTTCTAAAAATAAAAGAAAAAGAGTTTTTATATGAATCTCTTGTGTGTCAGTATCACTAATTCACACATCGACCTGTTGGAATAGCATTCTTACATTCCTTCTGCTGATGAAGAAATTGAGCCACGAGGGGTGAAAGACCTTGCCCAAGGCCACACAGCAGTGTTGGGATCGGAAAACAGCACGTGTTTCTCTGTCCATTCATCACTGGTGCCATCCTGAGTGAGATGTTCTGAAAACGGCACCTTTAGACTCAGATTTGCTTGGCTTCTCTCCCAGGTACTTGGCATGGTGAAAAGGGCTTTGGAAACACCAAAGCATGATCAAGGAGTTGTCTTTGTCTTTGGAGGAATTCTAGGAGGACAGATTTATATGAACAACAGGTGAGCTCGGCATAGTATCCCCTGCAAGAAGGAAGCCTCTAGTTTGTTGGAGTGTGGGGATGCCTGTTGGAGAAAACAGGGGGCAGATTGTCTGAGCAACTGTGACTGCATCTTTCCCAAAGGGGTTGTTTACTTAGGGGATTTTCACGGTAAGTTGTCAGTTTCATCAAGTCTCGGAAGCTGGTACTTTGGTTTGCCTTCTACCTTTTGCATTTGGCCTTCTAAGAGTCCAAGAACATGTTCTGCAATGTCACCAGATCAGTGAAGAGTTTCTCACTGAAGTCAAATTTTCATGGTTTCTTCTGAGCTAGAACCAGAATTAAACAATTCCAAAATGATCGCAGTTTGCCAAGTCTCAAATCCATCCCACGCGGCCAGCCTGAAACTGGGTCCCTATTCAGGCTTCTTGTTTTAATTTGTTTATTTGTGATGGGGACTTACTGCCTCTAGGAGGGTCCCATTAAAAAAAAAAAATCTCAGAGGACATCAAAAAGTTCTGACCAAACAACATCTTGATGATTTAAGTGTAAATATGTCAGCGACATATGGTTTTCATTATTCCTGAAATAACACATGGGTTTAAAAATCAAGGGGAAAAGTGTTTGGTAAAACACACTGAGGACTTGGCTGAATGTTTTTTAAAGACCGTTATGAAGCCTGAAGGGGAAAGCACCCCAAGTGGGACAAATCCAGGCAGCCAAATCCTTCCTTGTTTGTGTCTTTCCTCGATCAGAGATGACATTGGTGCTGTCACCGGCACGCCGATGCATCTGCCACGCCACAGAATCTATCTGGCAGGTGAGACTTTCGTGGACAAGTCTAGGTCCTGAACGCATCCCTGCTGATTAGGAACAACGCTAATTTTAAGCAAGCGAACGCATCTGGAGAATGAGAAAATAATTTATCTCGTAGGATTGTTGTGAGCATCTGGGCTAGTACGTGTCAACTGCCTGGCCCATAGTAGATGCTTAATAAGTGGAAGATTGAAAATGATCATCGTCCACTTGAAAAGTGGTCATTGGAGCACGAATAAGGTATTTCAGGGTGAAAATTGGTTCTAGCGTAGGAGAAATCCATGTGATCACTTCCCCAACCACAGAAACAACGGGTGAGAGGATAGGGCAACTGTGTCAAGTGTTGCTCAACACAAAGAAACAAGAATGAGCCCCAAACTAGAGGTCAGAATAAAGTCAGTTTTCACTGACCAATTTACCAAGGCACTTGTTCCTGATGACACACTTTTAAATGTAAGGAGGCTCATTTTCCCCTGAGGGTAGTTGGATTACTTTTTTAATTAACGATTTTTTAACAGCCCTCTGGAGTTGTAATTGACTTGGAGAAAATGTCATGGCTTTAAAGTATTTGAATTGATAAGGTATATACAACTGTGGAACCACCACCAAAATCAACGCAGTGAACATACTGATCCCTCCCCAAAGTTTTCATGTGCCCTTTGCAATTCACCGCACCGCGGTCCTTCAACATCCAGACCCAGGCAACTACTGAAGTGCTTCCTATCACTGTAGGTACGTTTGCATTTTCTACAGTTTTATGTGAATGGAATGATAAATACTTGCTATTTTTTATTGCTGAATAGTATACACAGACACTGCAGTTGGGATACCCATTTGCTGTTGGTGGCCATTGGGATCTTTTCCAGTTTTTGGTTTGTTCGTTTTCATTATTATACAAACGAAGCTGGATGGACAGTTGTATAAACTTTTGTGCTTGCTTTTCACGGTAGGGACCTAGGAGTGGAATGGTTGGGTATGTTGTTAGGTGTGTGTTTAACATTTTAGGAAATTGCCAAACTATTTTCTAAAGTGGTTCTACCGTTTTGCATTTCCAAGTGCACCATATTAGTGTTCTAGTTGCTACCCAAACTTGTCAACATTTGGTACGGTCAGTCTTGTTTTTTCTTTTTTTAGTTTATTTATTTTGAGAGAGAGAGAGAGAAAGCGTGCACGCATGCGAGTGGGGGTAGGGACAGAGAGAGAGAGAGAAGGAGACAGAGAATCCCAAGCAGGCTCCTCACTGGCAGCACAGACTCTGAGTTGGGGCTCGATCCCACAAACTGTGAGATCATGACCTGAGCCAAAATCCAGAGGCAGACGCTTAACTGACTCAGCCACCCACGCACCCCTGGTATAGTCAGTCTTTTTCATTTGAGACATTTTAATAGGCATATTGTGGTTTCTCATTGTGATTTTCATTTGCATTTCCCCAGCAACTAATGGTGTTGGCTGTCTTTTTGTGTGCTTACTTACAATTCCTGTGTCTTCTTTGGAGAAGTATGTATTCAAACCTTTCCTCATTTTAAAAAACTCAGGTTTTTGTTTTTTTATTGTTGACTTTTCAGGGTTCTTTTTATATTGTGGGTACAATTCCTTTATCAGATGTATGATTGGCAAATATTGCCTTCTAAACTATGGCTTGTCTTTTTGTTCTCTTAATAGTGTCTTTCAAAGATCAAAAGTTCTTCATTTTGACAAAACTTGATGTAACAGGTTTTTTTTTTTTTAATTGATTTCACTTTTGGTGTTGTATGTGATCTTTGCCTAATCCAAAGTCACAAAGATTTTCTTCCATGTTTCCTTCTAGAATTTTTCCAGTTTTCAGTTTTACATTTAGGTCCAAGATCCGTTTTGAGTTAATTTTTGTATATGGTGTGAAATTGGGATGAAGATTACTTTAATTTATTTATGCTTTCATGTGGCTATCTAACTCTCCAGCATCATTTGTTAAAAAGACTATTCTTTCTCAACTGAATTGCCTTTGTACCTGCATCAGAATCAGTTATCATGGATGTGTGGTCTATTTCTGGATTCTGTTTCGTTCTCACTAATATATTTGTCTATTTTGACATCAGTACCAATTGTCTTGACTACTACGGATTTTTAATAAGCGTTGAAGACTGGCGTGTGATTATTCCAACTTTGTTCTTATTTTTCAACATGGTTCTTGTTCTCTGAGGTTCTTGCAACTCCACATGAATTTTTTGACTCAGCCCGCCCCTTTCTGTAACAAGCTTGCTGGGATACTGATTGAGATTGCGCTGAATTTAGATCAATTTAGAGAGAACTAACATTTTAAAAGTCTTGAGTGTTCTAGCCCAGGAGCAAAGTAGATCTCTCCATTTATTTAGATCTTCTTTAATGTCTCTCAGCAAGATTTGGTAGTTTTTAGTCTAACAGTCTTTCATTTTTGTTGTCAGATTTACCTCTAAATATTTGTTATGTTATTATGGATGGTATTTTTAAAAAATTCAATTTCTGATTATTTATTGCTAGTATTTAGAAAAAAACAATTTCTGTCTATTGACCTTATAGCTTATAATTTTGGTAAGCTCACTTATTAATTTTAATAATTTTTTCGTAGATTCCATAAAATGATCCATATAGATGTTTGTGTCACCTGTGCATAAAGACAGTTTTATTTCTGTCTTTCAAATGTGGGTGTCTTTTTTTGTTTTTTTCATTTTCTGGTCTTGCTGCATTGGCTACAATGTCCAGTATTATGTCGAATAGAAGTGATGAGAGTGGGTATCCTTGCCTTGTTCCTGGACTTAGGGGGAAAGCATGCAATCTTTCACCATTAGATCTGATGTTAGCTATAGGTTTTTACAGATACTCAAGGGTGTTCCTTTGTATTTCTAAGGGTTTTTTTTTTGGAGAGTTTTTATTAGAATTTGATGTTGGATTTTGTCAAGTACATTTTCTGCATTGACTGGAATGATTATATGGTTATATATACTTTTTTAAAGTTCAATTTTAAGGGTGCCTAGATGACTCAGTGGTTAAGTATCAGACTTCAGCTCAGGTCATGATCTTGCATTCATGAGTTCAAGTTCATGAGTTCGAGCTCCATGTCAGGCTCCGTGCTGACAGCTCAGAGCCTGGAACCTGCTTGGATTCTGTGTTTCCCTCTCTCTCTGCCCACCTCCTCCACTCACGCTCTGTCTCTCTGTCTCTCTCTCTCTCTGTCTCTCTCTCAAAACTAAATAAACATTTAAAGTTTAATTTTATTTATTTTGGAGAGAGATAGCAAGTGGGGGCAGGGCAGAGAGAGAGGGAGACAGAATCCCAAGCAGGCTTCACCCTTTCTGCACAGACCTCGTGGGGGTCGAACTCATGAACCATAAGATCATGACCTGAGCTGAAATCAAGAGTCGGACACTTAACTGACTGAGCCACTCAGGCATCCCGATTATATTGGTTTTCTAATGTTAAACAGATCTTGCATTTCTGACATGATATATTATTCTTTTAATACATTTTGTTGGATTTGATTTGCTAAAACTTGTTAAGAATATTTGTATCTATACTCATGAGGGTTACTGATCTATAGTTTTCTTTCGTTGTAACATATTTGTTTGGTTTTGGTGTCAACGCTCACCTCACAGAATGAGTTGCAAAATACGCTTTGCTCTTCAATCTGCTGGAAGAATTTGTTTTGATTTGGTGTTATTTCTTTCTTAAATGTTTACTGGAATTTGTTAATAAAATCATCTGGGCATGGAATTTCATTTGTGGGAAGGTTTGTAAATACAAATTCAGTTTCCTTAAAAGATACACTATATGGGGTGCCTGGATGGCTCAGCTAGTTAAGTGTCTGACTCTTGATTTTGGCTCATCTCATGGTTTGTGGGATTGAGCCCCATGTCAGGCTCTGGACTGACAGTGTGGAGGCTGCTTGGGATTCTCTCTCTCTCCCTTTCTCTTTGCCCTCCCATTCTCTCTCTCTTTCTCTCTCTCTCAAAACAACAACAACAAACAAACAAAAAACAAACTGAGATAACAAGATACACTATATGACCTTCACAATATCTGTTTCAACTTAAATGAACTTTGGTAATTGTATCTTATAATGAATTTGTCCATTTCATATAGTTCTTAAATTTATGAGCATAAAGGTGTGTGTACTATTTTATTATTATCATTTTAGTATCTACAGAATTTGTTGTGATGTTGTGTCATTCATTCTTGATATTGGTAATTTGTGTCTTTTCTCACTTTTCTCCTGATCAGGCTAGGTGAAACTTCATCAACTTATTGATATTCTCAAATAACCAGGATTTGCTTTCGTTCATTTTCTCAATTATTTTTCTGTTTTCTATTTCATTGATTTCTACTTGTCTTTCATTATTTATTTTCTTCTGCTTATTTTGGGTTTGATTTGCTCTTCTCTGTTTAGAGATATAAGATGGAAACTCAGGTTATTTATTTGAGAACTTTCTTCTTTTCTAATAAATTCAGTGCTACACGTTTCTATGTACTGCTTTAGTGGATTCCCACACATTTGATATGTTGCATTTTCATTTGTGCTTAGTTCAAAATATTTTCTAACTTTCCTCTTTTTTTTTTTTTGACCCATGAATCATTTACAAGTTTGGATTAAAATGTGAAGTCAAATGGAAGGAGAGGGAATGGAATTGCAGGAAAAGAAACATTATTGGGTCCTTGTTGAACTTGAAACACACTGCTAAATGCTTTTACAACACTGATTCAACCACTACAAAAACCCCATTTCTGAGATGTGAAAAGCTGGTGCTAAAGAGATTTATTAGTGAGCTCAGGTCACAACATGTGCCAGGTCTGACATCAGATATCCTAGGCTCCAAAACCCACACATTTTATCTTCTTCCCACATTTGGTGCGAGAGGTGCCAAACCAGAAGGTTGGGAGAACCATGCAGATCAAACATTCTTACCTTGTAATTTTCCCTAGAGTGAACTTTGATATTGATTTCTAAGTAAAACATTGTGACAGTCTGCCATTTTTATGGATTCACAAAGCACAAAGCCAAAGCAGAGAGAAATCGTAATTAATTTAGAGTTCTTTTATTTTTTATTTTTCTTTCTTTCTTCCTATCTTTCTTTCTTTCTTTTTTGAGAGGGTGCATGAATGGGGGAGAGGGGCAGAGAGAGAGAGAGAGAGACCGAGAGACAGAGACAGAGACTCCCAAGCAGGCTTTATGCTCAGCACAGAACCTGATGTGGGGCTTGATCCCACAATTCTGAGATCATGACCTGAGCCAAAATCAAGAGTTGGACACTCAACTGACTGACCCACCCTAGTGCCTCAAATTTAGAGTTGTTTAAAATCACTGTGGTGAAATAAAGCATCAAAAACAAAACCCTCACCCTCAACCACTGACTTGTAGAGAACAGGTAGAGAATAGTGAACCACGTCTGAGATACATTTTGTGTGATGATGGTGATAGTGAGACTGTAAAACAGAGGTTGGAAGATAGTTTCTTTTATTTAGGATCTGATATTTCTGCTTTTTACTGAGATGTTGATTGAGTCTTTCCAGTCCCCCTTTGTTTTCTCATTACTGGTTTAGATATTCTTGGTCACATAGAACTGTTGTTTCAATATAGGGTAAAATGAAAATGCTATATTGAATTAAATCAGACAGAATACAGGTGTGGAGGAGCTTATCGGGATAAAAATAACAAATCTGTGGCTCAGGTATCCCCCATGGAGAAAATAGAATGTCTTCAATGAAAAAACACAGAAGAAAAGAGACTGTCGTCAAATAGCATATACCAAAGAGTCTGGCAAAGATCCTGAAATAACTGGAAACTTCCCACATTGTGCTTTCTTCGCCTGACTTGGAGACAAGTTCTGAGGTGACAATGTGTCAATGTCCCTCATATCAGCACTCGGTGACCCTCTTTGTTTGCTGCTGTCTCATGGTGTTTGCCCTTGGACATTCAGTTCCGATTAAAAAGGGGAGAGAGGAGGCTGCATACTGCCAGTTTAGTCCTATAAATATTTGTACAGTGTTTATGACAGATGTTTTCCTGTTATGAAGGAATCTGACCTTCATTAAAAATCAGGAACGTTTTTAATGCAATGCCAAGACATCAGAAACAACAGCAGGGATTGCCAGTGATTTTCATATATTTGAAGATGCAAATTCTTACTTGAACAAACCAGTAATTATCACAGCTCTGATTATTTGTTGGGAAAGTGGTCAGAGGGTAGGAAATGGTCACAGTCTCTCTTTTCTTGCTCTAATCACCGCCCCATTCTATCATTTTGCAAGATGGGCCATTTAATACTCTCACTTCATAAAATAACAATGTGGCTTTTTTTTTTTTTAACATCTCTTGAACCTTTCTTCCTGATGTGTGGAATACCAGTCAAACCACATACACACAACCCTAAATGTCAAGCTTATGCTATTTCTCATAATCATTTTTCATCATGAAGATAATATCAATGTGTGACGCATGAAAAATTGCATTAAGGTACCATGAAAAAATATACTCCAAGTTTTAGAGTTTTCCAGGTGGCCATGCTCTCTCTTTCAATGGAAGGATTAAGTCACCTGGATTTTCCCTATGTGCATGAACTTTTGGGCTGAGGCATTTGGGCTTAGACTCACCCACTTGGCTGACATGTTGCCTCTTTAGGATTACTGGGACTCAGATTTATTGTGACTTCTGTTTGTGGGGGCTGGGGGGAGAAAGGTATATAAGACATTGATAGAACTTAGAATGTGCAAATTACAGAAACCACATGCACATAGTCAGGTATTATCGTGTGGCAGACCCAAGAAAAGAGAGCCACAGTGCTGTGACCAAGGACCTGCTCGGGTGGCATTCATTACCCTTATTTACCCCTGTCAGTTCTGAAGCTCCGGGTCTCAGTTTCAAACCTGACGGTTTCAGCATTTTGAGAAGGGACCATCTCATTGTGGTGAACTCTGAAGACATGTGCCTGGGACAGACTTGTACTATCAGAATGACAATGTATTCATTTACATTAAAAAATATGGCACGTAACGGGAAGCACTCAAAGTCCTAAGGGTCAGTATGATCTTTGACTGATAATCAAGGAACAAAAAAGGAATCTTAGAGGTGAGTAAGGCATAGAAGCGTGTAAGGATCAGCTCTACAGCCGTGGTTTAGAAATCTGTAGTTCTGGCTTCCCTTCCTTGATGTGATGACTGTACTAGCATTGTTGAGTTTCCCCCTGGGCTTCCCAGAAGACAGTACCCGTTTTGATGGCTATATTCTATCTTCAGAGCAGTAATGTTTCATTTGGGTTATAGTCAGATCCCGCCTGGCTTGGGAGTAATTTTCTTAAGGGACTGTGGACATCCCTGCTGTGATCTGTTGTGTTTGGATATAAAAGGCTTAATCCCGGGGGTGATACTATATGGTCATTTCCAATTTCTTGGAAATGGAAGTTCATTAAAGTCCTTAACACTTCCAAAGAAATCAACATGACCAACTTAGAGGGATACCTTGCACTCTTTGACTGCATATATCGGCGTATCACTTCTTTAATAAAGTAGCAATTAACTAATATTTCATGTTAATACAAGTTCTGATGAGTCCTACAAATGATGGACATGTGTCCAAAGGACACCAAGAGATATACATCTGATCAAGGCGGCATGCACTATGTTCATTGCAGAAGTTTTAAGACGACTTAAATATCCACCCCTCCCATGGATAAAGTAATCATCATAAATTCAGACAATAAAACCTAAGAATGAAAATAATTAGCTCTCATGTATCAATATGGTTACATTTAGATACTTATAGAAAATTAATACTGAGCAAGAAAAGTAAGTCATAGAAAGGCATGCATGGTATGAGACTATTTCTGAGTATTGAAAACTCCCAGAACAATGTCATTAATTAGTTTATGGAAACATATACATGTAATTAAAAAAAAAACCCAACAGCTTGTATCAAAAGTATATCCAACAATCTCCCAGGATTGTGGAATCTTCTGGGAAACTGGGGAAAGGAATGATATTGGAATGGGCTTTAAAAAAGGCAATTGAACTCTATGAACAAAGTTCCATTTCTCAAAAATTTTGGTGACATTGAGAATCAATAATTCTATAAATTGAGGTGGCAAATACATGGACTGTTGTTACGTCAGGTTCTCCATTTTCTCTGTTTTTAAAATAGTCTATAATAAAATGTTTAAAGAATTAAAGAAATTGATATTCCCTTGTATTGAAGTTTCTCCAAGACATCTGGTCAAGGGAAAAATTGATCGCAGAGAAATATGTAATATCTGTTACAATTTATTAAAAAATATGAATACAGAAATGCACATTCATATCCAAATGTATACAAAGCTGTAAACACAAAGAAAAAGGTCTGTTTGAAGAATCGCCAAGTCATTATTATTTGTACTTACCTACTGTGAGCGGTGTGGGCAAAGGGGTACTTTCACCCTTTTCCCCCTTCCATAGACTTGTCTTATTTTGTAAAACACAGGAAGCATATATTTATGCATTCAGAATTTAAAAGTTAGAACGCAAACCCTTGCTCTTTCAATGAAAACAACAACCACAATAGCAATGTACACATATTCCATGGCGCAGGGACCTCAATCTCTCTGGAGAGTCCCAGGAATTTCACTCAAAGCCAATTCTTTCCAGACCAAGGAAACCTGTATTTCTCACTCCCAAGACCTTTACATGAAGGCCAATGCAACAGTCTCTCTGGCGATTCCAGGGGGTAGGGCAAGGCTGAAGAGACCGTGAACCAAGCCAGGGAGAAACCAACCAGAGCACAGGAAGAAAGTGGAGGAGACAAACTAATGTGACATTCTGTGTCCACTATACTTCAATTAAAAAGAAAAGGAAGGCTCGGGGCTTCTGGGTGGCTCCACTAGGTAAGTATCTCATGCTTGGTTTCAGCTCCGGTCATGATCTCATGGTTTCATGAGTTTGAGCCCCGGGTTGGGCTCTGTGCTGACAGCATGGGGACCCTGCTTGGGATTCTCTCTCTTCCTCTCTCTCTTCCCCTCTCCCACCCGCGTTGTTTCTGTCTCTCTCAAAATAAACTTAAAAAAAAAAAAAAGCCTGAATTCTGCCTTCAAACATGATGTTGACAACCCTTCTTATGAAGTAATAATCATGGCATTATTGTTCTTAGGAACATTGATTTCTCATCTAAGTTCATACCAACCGACCCTCAGATAGAAACCCTGATGGAAGGCTTCTCCGAGGTGACAACTGCATCTTGCTTGCTCGCCTCTGAACGTGCCGGATAGTCTAATTAATTGTTGAAAAGTCTAGCTCCCCTGTCAGATCACGAGAGGGACCCTTTTTTCATTCCATCGTCTCTTTGTGCTTTGGCAATGGGTCTGGACCTTCTGATGGTGGGGGATTTACTCCGAAATGCCCAATAATTAGAGCTTGTAATCGGACAGATCTGGATTCAGACCCCACCTCCATTACTAACTAATTGTGTAATAGGGGCAAGGAAATAATTCCCCTCCCCCTCAGCTCTCTCGGTAAATTGAGGAATGATTCTTTAGAGGTTGGCGTAAGTGTGTTTCATCCATAGTAAATGCCTGAAAGATAACAACTATTATTAACCATTAAGCCCATCAAGACTAGGAGGTACACAGTAGGGTTAGGGCCAATGTATAACCTGTGCTACTGTCCTTAGTTTCCCTGTAGGGAGCAAATAGCTGTTTCTTTACAGGTTTCAGTGGAGATATCCCATAATTGCCCCACAGACTGAGATCCGGGCATACCCCAACTTAATCTCTGTTATCTGATCATGTAGCGAACATTTAGCATAACCAATCTCTATATCCGCCACCTGAAAACCATCTTTTTTGGAAGAGAGGATAGTGTTCAGGCCAACAGTTGTACAACCAGAAACCTCAATTCAGCTCCAGTGGGAGGCCGGGGGTGGGTGGCTTGGGATGTGAGGGTGTAAAGAATCCCAGGATGAACAGAAGTATCATCTGGAGAATGAATTTTCTGTCCTCTCACTGATTTTCTTGCCTTTCTTTTTCTTTTCTTTCTTCTTTTTTTTAATGGGAGAAAATAAGAAGAAGAAAAGAAAAAAGTCAGGAAAGGAAACATGGGTGTTCTTTGTAGGTCCCCAGAAGCAAGTCCCCCAATTTCTGGGTTGGCAGGGTCACATTACAGTCAGTGGGCCGTGGTGCTCGGGAGACAACCGCCGCTCACACCGGAAGGGTGAGTGTGAAGTACAGGGTCAGGGTCTGTGAAAAGAAAACAATTGCTCTGCTGTTGTAGCCCGGCCCGAGCCTCTCAGATGGGAGACGCGCTAGGACATCGGTTCTCGGACTCTTCACTGTTACGCATTAAGAAAATTTTAAGAAGGAAAGCAAAACAGGTGAGAACGATGGAAGGTTGGAAAATTCCAAGATTGCTATTACGGTGTCAAGCAATCACTATCACTATCACCAGTCTTGAACGAAAGAAGGGGCTTTTCAACACCAAAAGTGAAGGAAGGATATGTTCTTGGATAAAAGGAAAGTTCTTTTCAGAAAATGCAAATTGGAGTTTCCACCTAACAGTTCCCTCCCTCCTCTCTCTCTCTCTCTCCTCACCCATTCACCTACCCTGTCTATCTAGTTATCTAGTAATTGTGGAAAGTCTACCTAAATAATTCCCTGTAGAACACTCACTAATTTTCCTCATTTTTTTTTTTTTTCCCGTAGATCTTTCATTATGAACCAGTGTCAGTCCCCAGAGCAGGATTTTAGAACCATGACTTGGAGGTGACCTATTACAAGCTTGGGTTTCAAGAGGAATGTTCTGAAACACAGAAGTTAAGTGGCGAGTTTCTTATGGCCATGGAGCTAATAGCAGATCAGAGCTAGGGCCTGTCCTCAGTTCCTAGTCTTACAACCAAGTGCGACAGCCTGTCTTGTCGCTAAGCTGTCGGCAAAGAGCACAGTCAGCGTTTGGTTGGAATGGGGCTCCAGACCATGGGTCACCATCTTGGTGGTGTTACGCAGGTAGCTGTTTCATGTATCCTCCCGTGTTACAGCCCCCATCCTGTCTGCACTCATGTCACCCCTCTTCCTCTCCTGACCTCCTCTGACTTTGGCTCCATGGGTGAAGGGTGCCTCCACATTTCCAATGTCCAGTCCCAGGACATGGGAGCTTGCTGCTTCCTGTCCCCCTATCCCTCGGGGACCTTACGTTTTCTCAATCGTGTCTTTGAAATATCTCTTATATCTTATTATTCTAATGTTTATTTTATTTTTAAAAGAGAGCACGCAAAAGTGTGGGGGGCGGGGCGCGGAGAGAGGCGGGGACAGAGGATCTGAAGTGGGCTCTGTGCTGGCAGAAGAGAGCCTGATGGAGGGTTCGAACCCATGAACCGTGAGATCATGATCTGAACTGAAGTTGGACGTTCAACTGACTGAGCCACCCAAGATCCCTTCTTGTAACTCTCCCTTGGCCCCACAAAGCTCACTCAGACCCTCGTCATTTCCTTTCCAGGACTGACTGCCATAGCCATTTACTCATTGGTCATCTTAGCTCCCGATGTTTTTTTCTTATCTATTTTTTTAAAGTTTATTTATTTATTTTGAGAGAGAGAGAGAGAAGAGAGAGGGAGCAGGGGAGGGGCAGAGAGAGAGAGAGAGAGAGAGAGAGAATCCCAAGCAGAGTCCACACTGCCCTTGCAGAGCCCAATGTGGGGCTCAAACTCGTGGACTGAGCTGAAAACCGGGTGGTTAACCGACTGAGCCACCCAAGCACCCCTCCTATCTGCTCGTTATAACAGAACTTCAAAAACAATAACAAGAAAATGATAGTAGCAGCAGAAAACTGTAATGACTTCTCACTGCTTCCCCTAGCAAAATCTCTCCCACCCTCCTCCTTGCGTGCCAAGTCTGAGTTTTGGGCCATTCCAGGCCATGTGCTTCTGAGCCTTTGGTTCTGCCATTCCTTCTGCCTAGAATGCCATTCTTCTCATCCTGTGATTTAAAATCTCCCATTTCCCTTTAATGCCCGCAGCAAATGCTCTACCTTTTATTTAAAAACATTTTTTTTTAAATATGTCTTTATTTTTCTGAGAGAGAGAGAGAGAGACGGAGCATGAGCGGGGGAGGGACAGCGAGGGGGAGACACAGAATCTGAAGCGGGCTCCAGGCTCTGAGCCGTCAGCACAGAGCGATGCAGGGCTCGAACCCACAAGCTGCGAGATTATGACCTGAGCCGAAGTCAGACACTTAACTGACTGAACCACCCAGGCGCCCCTATAAATGCTACGTCTAATGTCACTTCATTCCTTTCCTCTCCAGCAGAATTGGTTTCTCCCTCCCTTAGGGCCCTGTACCTCCCAGCACACCTCTATCTTTGAGTGAATATAGCGGCATATCGTGGTGGGTTGTGTATTCCTTCCTTATAATAAATCGTGAGCTCACCAAAGGTGATTTCTGGGGCCTTCTCCATCACTGCAACCCTCCCAGAATCTAGTTCTGTGCTGACTCCAAGTGGGCACTTGATTAAAATGTGTTGAATGAGTGAATGAAAAGTCTAGCAGTATCTTTGTTTTTAATTTTTTTTAATTAAAAAAAAATTTTTTTTAGCAGTATCTTTTTAAAAGAAGTACAAAAGCAGGTCTGGGAGCATCTGGTTTGCATATTTAAGAATTAAGAAGGAAGGGGCGCCTGGGTGGCGCAGTCGGTTAAGCGTCCGACTTCAGCCAGGTCACAATCTCGCGGTCCGTGGGTTCGAGCCCCGCGTCGGGCTCTGGGCTGATAGCTCAGAGCCTGGAGCCTGTTTCCGATTCTGTGTCTCCCTCTCTCTCTGCCCCTCCCCCATTCATGCTCTGTCTCTCTCTGTCGCAAAAATAAATAAACGTTGAAAAAAATAAAAAAAAAAAAAGAATTAAGAAGGAAGAGATTTGAAATGAGAAATTTGGTTGGACATGTGGGGGAATGTTCCCAGGCTGGAGCTTTTCTTCCGCTAGATTACATACAGGAATTCTGCATTCTGAATGAAGCAACTTCTCATCCAACGGGGCCAAAGCATTCACTCAGATTTATTGGAGGTTGAAAGCCTCTGAGGTAACCCATCTTAATCCTAGGCTAGTCCGTGTTTGATAAAATGGAAATGAATACCTAACAACAAACTAGATTTTGATATTGAAAGCCTTTTGTTTTTCTTTTCAAACAAAGGTTAAAGAATAACAGAGAGTAAGACATTTTGGCCTATTTTAAATTGTTTATTTATTTATTTTGGTCTATTTTAAATGTTTATTTATTTATTTTGAGAGAGCGAGCAGGGCAGGGGCAGATATGGAGGTAGAATCCTGGCCACGGGGCTCGAACAGGGCAGGGGCAGATAGGGAGGTAGAATCCTGGCCACGGGGCTCGAACCCACGAGTGGTGAGATTATGACCTGAGTCAAAACCAAGAGTCAGACATTTAACAGACTGAGCCACCCAGGAGCCCCAGACGTTTTGATGCCATCTAATAAAGGTGACCATGCGCAGGGGCAGAGAGAGCCAGAGGACTCTGCATGGTCTTGGGAAGCAGAGTGGGCGAGAGAGTCCACTTCTGAAAACTACTCTCTTGTAGTCTGATCAGATTATGTTAAGATCAAAGTTTCAGTATAATGGTCTTAAAGATCAAAATCGAACACACCAATGGAAAGTCGTAGAAGACCAAGGCTCCGGTCTGAGCTCTGGTATCTAGTATCTCAGTATGGTCAGGTCACTTAAATTCTGTTAGTTTCACTGTCCTCTGTAAAAACAGCACGTCCTTTATGGGATTATTGTGATGATGCAATGAGAGAATGTATATAACATAACTGGTCTGCAACTTAGTGGGCACTCAGAAACTATTGTATTAATTCCCATCTAGAGTAGGTAAGAGGACTTGAATGTAAGTCTTGGGAAAACTTCCAAAGGTCCTAAGTGACCTCGAGGTGAATTAAACAGTAACATAGGAAGAAAGGACATGCAGCTTTCCAGGCCTGGCCTGTCAAATCCTCCTCCCTAAGGGGAGATTCTCTGCGATGTTTCTTTTCCTCATCTGCCCGCCAGACAGCAAGGATCCGGCAAAAGAGTCAGTGGCTACAGGGGTGAAGCCACAAGGTGTGGAGAATCCGGGTCCCGGAGTCACCATGTGGAAGGCTGCCTGCTGAACCGTAATGAGAGCCAGAGACAAACTTCAGTCGTGTAAAGTCACCGAGAGTTTGGGTGGTTCGTTACATAGCAGGTGGACGTCCCTGACCAAGGCAGCTCAGAAAATAGCCCTGCTGTGAAGGTCTGCACTTATCAGACTCTTAGTAGGATATTTACTTCCTGTATTGCTGTTTGTGTTCCAAAGAGGCAAAGAAGAAGGGATGAGAGAGAGTTAGTAAGCATCTCGTAAAAAAGATGGAAATCTTGTCCCTACAGAAATTCAATTTCGGAAAAAAGGGATGAGGGCACTTTTTATTATGCAAATCATTTTCCCATCCTGGCACGTGTGGACTTGCATCTGGCCACCTATCCTGAGTCTGTGCCAGGGGGTCTCAACCCTGGCTGCGCCTTAGAGTCATCTGGAAGCTTTCAAAATGATATGATGCTTAAGCTCCGCCTCCGGGCCGATTCAGTTGCATTCACCGCTGGTTCCAAAGTGCATGCATATTTGAGAACCATTGATTTATACAAATCAGAAGCACTTCTTTTCTATGAGTTAGATGTTCAGAGGCATGCTATCGAACAGATATTTGCTTGGAGAATCGGACACTAGACAGCTCTTTGGCACAAGTGGATGGTGGACAGGGTTTCAGTTTGGGTGTCAGATGAACCTGGTTTGAAACGACGCTTGCTTTGTCGCTTACTCGCTGATAACCTTGAAGAAGTTGTTTTGCTGCTTTTGACCCTCTATCTCCTCAGTCTTAAAAAAGGGATTGTGGGGGGAAAAACGGGCTGGAGGCTGGACAGCTGGAAATAGACTGGATACTCAACAAATGGTAGTTATTATGCTCAGTGTTTGTAAACAGAGGACACCAACTTTACAAGCCTCCCACTAAAACTGCAGAAGAAAGATATCCTGAAGAGATTCTGAACAACAAGCAATGGTAAATTGTAATTAACTGAACAGTGTTCATTGTGATTAGTTGAGGATGTATAAAGTGCTGTTGACGTTATCTTTACTGAATGTGTTATCTTTATTGCTTTAATTTAGTGGATATAAAAAAATATTTATAAGGATGGCTAATGACACTGGTCTGCAAACCCTATTTTTCCACACACTCCTGACTGCTTCAACTCTGAATGCTCTGTTCAACTACACTGCCTTCTAGTTGAGAAGCAAATGCTGTGCGTTCTCTTCATAAAGGCATGGTTAACCACATTAGTCAGCTCCTATTAAGCAGGTCTTTGAAATATATGCTAATAGATGCTGATGAGGATCCTGAAAAGAATGGAGACACTGACCCTGTGTTCCAGGAGTTTACAAGCTCGGAGTACCGGTCTTGTTGATGTTGATTTCTGGCTGTTCCTTATGTCTTTACAAAATGGCGGCCAATGATGTAAATCAGTATGTGATCAGGGCCGAGGGAGAGGTGCGGAATACCGTTGTGGCAGATATCAGAGAAAGAGGTGTTTATTTTGGTTTTGATGATCAGGGAGACTTCATGAATGAAAGAGGCCAGGGTTCACCTGGATGCAGCTTAGTTCTGGGGCTGAGGGAGATTCCACACTGCAAAAAGGAGTCTGTGAAGGAATGGCCCGTGCACGTCTGGAGGAGAGCAATAGGACCAATTTGTCCGCAGTCCCGGGAGTGTTAACACAGAGGACACAGCAGGAAATGAGGCTGGTCAGGCCACTGGGGCCAGTTTGCCCGGGCTGCTGAGTTCCAGACTTCTCCTTCGCCGCATGCCACATCTTCACAGTCCTTGCAAGGCCCTGTCTTTCTTGATTTTGTTCCATACTTCCATTCTGCCACCTCGCTCCCACTGTATACAATCGATCTAAAGTAACAACGATGTAGTTTTGAAAGCTTACGTGTGTCTACCAAACAGGACTTGTGATTGTGTGGAGAGTATTTTAATTTCTGAACATGGTATCGTATGGTATGTCTCATTCTGACTCATATATATATTTTTTTCATTCAGCGCTATCATCTTTAAGAGCCCTCCACACTGGTACGTGCACATCAGAGACATTGCTTGCAAACGCTGCGTATTATCCTGTGCCGGGCATTCACCGCACTTTACCATCTGCTCTCCCAGTGATGGATGCCTGTCTTGGCTCTGCTTCCCCCATCACAACCTTCTTACCTGACCTGTGTGAGAACTCCTTTGCAGTATATACACAGGACATTAGGGACTAGGTCATAGGTAGGCAGCTACTGAATTTAAAGCCAGATTTCTTTCCAGAATGGCAGCACCAGCCTACGCATCCATCAGCGGGACATGATCCCTACTTAACACTTGGGGCACCTAGCCTTCTGATTACCGCCAGTCTCAGTTGTCAAGCAATACAACGTTGCTGTTTATTTGGTTTATACTGATCACTAGCCTGATCAGTAAGTTTGAACATCTTCATATGCTTAAAAGCCTTTTGGGGCTCCTCTTTTGTGAATTACCTGTTCATATCCTTTCTCTATGTTTTTTCAGGTTGCTGTTTTTCTTTCTCCGGAAAAAAAAAAAAAAACTTCTTTGTGAAGAAGTGTCTCTGGTCCAGCAGCATCTAATCATGTGTTAGAAAGGCAGAATCTCAGGCTGTAACCCAGATCTACCAAATCAGAACATGCATTTTGACAAGATCCCCGTGAATCATAAAGCTTGAGAAGCATTGGTCTATATCTTTGCTGCCCCACATGGTAGCTACTAGCCTGTATAAATTTATATTAATTGGAATAAAATTTAAAATAATGATACATTAAAAATTAACTTAAAGTGTAGTTCTTCAGCCACTCTAGCCACGTAGGGCTAGTGGCTACTGCATTGGACAGTACAGATGTAGACCATCACCCTCATTGTAGAGAGTTCTATTGAGTTCTATTGAACAGCATTGGTTGTTATTAAAAAATCCCTTGCCAGTTTTCTACACTGGAGATATTTTCTTTAGGTTTTTTTTCCCCCCACTCTAAATAAGCCGTGGTAAGAAGCCTGAAGAATGGGGGAGAAAATTAATGCCAGTGGGGTTTGGTATTTGTGTGGTGAGCATATGGGGCAGAGGGAACCAGCAGTGGGTGTGAGGGACCAGATAAGGAGTGCTTGTTATATCCAGACAGGAGGCCACAAAGATTTCAACTAAGGGAGTGAGGCCGGGAACAATACGTTGGCCTAGACTCTTCCAAATTCCAAAGCATTTGCATGTACTTTACATAATTTAATCTCACCACAGAGCTGCGGGACAGGATAGAAATGATTTTTCCTAATTTTCACAGGCCAACCAGAGATGCTGAGGTGTTGGTTTGTTTTAGGAATAGAAGAAAAGGAAAAGATGAACTATTCTGCTGGTCTCCATGAATGTAAATAAAGTAGGGAGATTTGGATTGGACAAGAGGAAAGTTTTCCTCTAATTGGGAAAGTAGAATCCTGGGATGGACAACAGAAGGAAGCCATGGAATCTCAACCTGCAGGGATGGCCAGCAAAAGAGAAATGGTAGGACAAAGAGCAAGACTATATTCTGAGCACTTGATGTGGGCTAGGCCTTGTGATAGGCATGCTACTTACCTGGTCATGGTCTATCCCCACAGCTCTGTGGGGTCATGGTCTATCCCCACAAGACCACTGAGGCTTGCAGGCCCCACAGCTGTGACTGGCTTCAAGCACTATGGCCTGCCCCACTGAACTATTAATTCTAGATGTTTTGGAGATCATCTCCTGACATGGCTCTGGACCAGATGGTCACTGTAATTCCTTTCCACAGATATACCTGAACATGCTCAGTTAGAACGGAATTCACTTGGAATGAGATGAAATGCAGGCCATTGGAAGGGTCATCAGCTGGCAAGTTCCTTTTATAGCACTTCTCTCAAAGATCGTCACATGGTCTTGTTCTGGAAGTCTGTGGTGTTTTCACCTGAACAAATCAGTGAGGGTAATGTGACTCTCCCTTGGTCCCAGAACATGGCAGCTTTGAAAGAATGTAAATTACACCACCACGTAATTAAGACCAGGGGGAAAACTTTGAGTCTTTATTTTTAAAGTTCCTATAGAGCATGATATCATGTGAAACTTGTCCTAAAGGCTGAATGCAAATCTACTGGAAGGCTCCCTTCCCTTTCTATCAGCAAGGCTTCAGCCACAGGACAGAAAATGTGCAGAAACCAAGAATCATGTGAGAGTAAAACGGAGAACTTGCCAAATGGGAAGGAACCACTTGCTGGATGAGGGATCTTTGGTACAAATCTGCCAAAGAGAAAGAGAATGATTCCGGGGGCTAATGAGAAACACCAAAATGTAATTACTGAAAAAAAATCATTTCTTATGCAAGCCTTTAGCTGTGAACCCACCTTGGTCACAAATTAGTTCATAGGCAGCAGAATGAGCTATCCACCTCAACAAGGGCCCTGTCTCCTGAGTACAGGGGAAAGTTGATCAATAGAATCCATTTCATCTCAATTCTTCCTTCCCACCCTTGTCACCCTTCCCACCCTTCCCACCCTTGTCATGAGACCCTTGTCTCATGTTTTGTAATATTTACAACACAGTCTCATAGAAGGTTGGAAACACATTTATACTAAAGTGTAAATGGCTAACAAAATGCCAATACCTTGGTATAGTTTATATTAGGAACAGAGATCAAAGCCTGAGCTGAATTTTATTCAGTACTGAACTAGAGTTTTAATGAGTATTTATTATGTGCCAACTCTGAGCTTAGTTTAGGGAGAGGATGCTAAAATGGGTAAATTGAGCCCTTATGTTTTGATAGAGTAGCAAAGAGTGGTGATGGTAGAAAAGTATAAATAACTCCAGCAAGATAGGACATGTTGGGTCAGAACCAACTTCTATGAATGATTGGTGGGGCCAATTGATACTAATTGGGAGGCTGGGAAGGGTAACCTGAGCACACCCTAAAAGAAACTTGGGGTTTAAATAGGTAGAATGTAAACACGTATACTGGAGTTCAAGTAATCCCAGGCAAAGGGAATAACTTGAAAAACATTTAGTAAAGAAGAGGGCTAGTATGTGTGGAATGGAGAAGAGGAGTGATCCAAATTACCAGCACAGAGGGGAAATGAGACAATGCAAACAGACAGTGGCCAAAGGGAAGTAGGTGGGAATCATGCTATTGAGGGCTGTGAATATCAAGCTAAAGTTTTGTTCTGTGAGCCCCAGGGAGTCACAATGAGTATTTGACTTGGGAAGGATGGGTTCTCTTCCAGAAAAATTTTAGGCCTCAGAGTCAACAAATCAGGGAGGACTTTTTGAGGCTGAAAACATTATATTAGCTATATGCTCTGCTAAATATGTTCTGGGATATACAAATGGTGGAATATATATCGGGATGTGATGGAGAGAGATTTGTCAGTTGCAGAGCAGTAGGTAGGGTATTTTGTGAATTTAGACAGAAGAAGGTATTTAGTTAGATGAGGGATCAACATGTCAATGTGGGAGAAAGAGATACTCTTTCTTACTTTCTGGATCCCTCCCCACTCCCCACAGAGTCCAAATACACATTCCTAGAGGTCTGTTTCTCTTCTCTTAAGAGAGCGGTTGAAGTCAAGGTGGAAGTGACTGGGGAAGTAGGGGGTGGGGAGAAGCCGAATGGTTGCACCTGGGATGCACTGGCTACCCCAGGGCATTGAACAGTCCTTCCTTCTTCCCAGGTGGAGCTTCGGGTCAATGTTCACCAGAGGCCAGCTGTCAGGTAGCTGAGTGGCAAATGCAGTCTCCAAATCTGGCTGCCCACTGAACCACCCACTGAGCTTTTGGAACCGCCAGAAGCCAAGCCACACCCCGGAGCAGCGACATCTGAAAGCTTCTCAAGTAACTCTAACGTGCAACCAGTGTGCAATGGTATATTCCTTGAGCAACGGCACTGGTGTCACCTGGAAACATTAAAAATGGAAATGATGAGCCCCTCCCTAGTCCTAGTGAATCAGAAGATCTGGGCGGTGGGGGGGGCAGCCATCTGTTTTTTCACGAGCCCTTCAGGGGATTGTCCTGGAGGACCCCCGGTGTGGTGAAAAGATTTCCCAGTTTGGATGCAGAAGTCCTGAATTCAAATTCCCAGTTGTGCCTCCAGGGCAAGTGACTTAAACTCCAGTTTATCTGCAAAAGAAGGCCTGGACGTATTAATCCAGCTTTTCCTGAGTTCCTGGTGGGCAATGGGACTACGAAGATGAGTTTAACATGACTCCCGCCCTCAAGAAGCGTGTACCTGTACCTTGGAACCCAAATGGACAGTTCCGACTGTAGTGTTTAAAAAAAGTGCACCTTTCAGGGCACCTGGATGGCTCAGTCAGTTTAGTGTCCGGCCCCTGATATCAGCTCAGGTCATGATCCCAGGGTCGTGGGACTGACCCCCACGTTAGCCTCTATGCTGAGCATGGAGTCTGCTTCAGGTCTGCTTTTTCTCTTCCTCTGTCCATGTCCCCTGTTCATGCTCTCTCTCTCTCTCTCTAAAATAAAAAAGAAAAATAATAATAAAAATAAGTTTAAAAAATACACCTTTTTGTGGGTGACATTAAGCAGAATTTTTTTTTTTTCCACGAAGCAGAATTTTATCTCTAATTTTTAACCGAAACCAGGTTTGGCCGGAATCATCCAAAGTACAAGCCAGGATCAACCCCTCCAGCTTGTCTCAGGATGTCCCAGAGGTGAGTCACAGTTGGGATGAGTCACATTTAGGTAGCTCTGCGGAAACAGGACAAATAAACTTTGGAGTCCCTGCTTCACTGAGCAGACTGAGGCTCCAAGATGTGGCCGACATGAAATCACCTGTCTCCTAACTGGTCCAGAGCTCTCTAGAGTCTCTAGAATTATCATGGGATTTGTCTTCGGCTTTTCAAGTTTGAATTACATCTTTCCAACAAGGTGGAACTAAGGGCTGTCCCGTAGGAGATGATTGCCATCTTCATTTGTTAGTTGTTCTGGTCTAGGAGCGTGTTACGGATTGAATCATTTCCCTGTCAAAAGATATGTTGAATTCCTAACCCCTAATACCTGTGAAGATGACCTCATTGAGAAATAGAATCTTTGTAGATACACATAAGTCAGATGAGGTCATGAGAGTGTGCCCTATTCCACCACGGTTGGCATCCACACAAGAAAAGAAGATGTGGACACAGAGGCAGATACACACAGAGGGCAGATAATGAAGAGGCATGTGGCCTGAAGGTGGCCATGTGAGACAGACATTGGAGTCATGCTGCCATGAGCCACGCAAAGCCAGGGCTGGAAGAAGCAAAGAAGGACCCTCTTCTGGAGGCTTTGGAGGGAACATGGCCCCCCTCACACTCTGAATTCAGACCCCTGGCCTCCAGGTGTCTGTGAGATAATTAATTTCTGTTGCTTTAAGCCATCCATTTTGTGGCACGTTTGTATGGCATCTTAGGACACCGCTGTTAGCTATCTTTTGAAAAAGTCTATAATGAGTTGGAAATGTAACACATAAGTGGAAATAGAGCACACATACATTGAACTACGTTTTCCTTCTAAGGGCATCCAAATAGCAAAATTGAGCTCTAAACATTGCTCTAGCTAACACCAATCTTTGAATATAGAAGAACACTATCAGGACATAATTTGAAGAATATCAGAGGCCCCTTATGCCCCCGCAATTTTCTTTTTCCATGTCTTATCGCGAGAGATTCATCCCTTTGGGCAAAACATAGTCTAAGCCCTCAACTCCCCTTTATTTAAAAAAAAATTTTTTTTTTTCAATGTTTATTTATTTTTGGGACAGAGAGAGACAGAGCATGAACGGGGGAGGGGCAGAGAGAGAGGGAGACACAGAATTGGAAACAGGCTCCAGGCTCTGAGCCATCAGCCCAGAGCTTGACGCGGGGCTCGAACTCACAGACCGCGAGATCGTGACCTGGCTGAAGTCAGACGCTTAACCGACTGCGCACCCAGGCGCCCCCCTCAACTCCCCTTTAAAAGGCAAAAGATTCATGAAAGACAAGAGCAATCCATTGAAGAATTCATAGCTTGTTCTTTGATTACTGGGGAAAGAGGTAGAGAAAGAGCCCCTGAAAATAAAAAAGAGGCCAGGAACTCAAGAGGGAACCTGGATGCGAAGCCCTAAACTTCAGCTATGTTTTAGAAATCTAATTGCTGTAGAGATCCAAGAAATTTCAAATGCATATTTGGCACAGTAGAGAAAGTAAGCAGTCACTGTCGGCTATCGCGAGACTACTAACCTTGCTTCTTTCCTTCCTGTGTGTGTGAAAAGTAATTCTTTCTTTCCCAGTCCCAAAAGAGACCCAATGCAATCCTTCTTCATTGCTAATGAGCTTGTGTTTAGAGCTTAGAAATGAACCGTAAGAGCTCTTGAAGGTGGAGGAGTGCAGACATTTTCTCTGGCTTCGAATTCTGTTTGCTGAGATTCTTTTAAGGGTCAAGATAAATCTGTATGAAGATAAAAGCAATCCAGTTGGCAGAGAGGAGAAGATGCTTGTTTCTCAAAGCGATTTCGAGGCTGTTGACCAAAGAACCGTGTTTCATCCCTTCCTAAAGGGAGTTTCTGACAACAATCCTCAAATTAAGTGTTTGCAAATATTTACTGAGCCCAGGTTTTACTCATAAAATATTTCTAATCGGGAAATACAGCTAGACATCACCCCAATTCAGTTTTAGAAATACATCCCCTGAGGTCACATCCCAGCTAATGACTTTCTCTACTAGAGAGTAAAATACAAAAAAAAAAAGACTATGAAGTTATATCTGCTGTTTGAATTGAGACATTTTGTACAAACATCTCAGGATCAGGTCATCAGTTTCTGCAGAGTTAAGTTATTCATACAAATGAGTCAGTTTTTAGGATCATAGTGGAGATAAAGAAGGGATGTTTCAGTTAGAAAAAAATGAGATATAGCACAGCACTAAAAAGGAGGAAAATAAAATCTGAGAAAAGAAATACGGCATGAAATTGAAAGAGAACCTGACTATGATCCCATTTCCCCATCTGAGCCCAGAAGATAAAAACTGTAATAAATTCATTCATCTACACCCACTTTAAATATCGGAGCCGATCAGCAGTCTCACTGATGTACAGCCAGACTTTGAAGTCTGTCTTAGCCCTCTGGAATTCGACCAGCCACTTTCCAGACCATGTAATGTATTGCAGATCTTTCCACATTATGCATTCCAGATGGCCACAGTAATTCTTTGTGCGTTTTCTCCTTTCTTATTTGGGTTACTGGGGTAATTTGGGAAGAAAGCGTGCACGCTGCAAAGTGAAAATTGACATATAGTCACTGCCCTGCGCTGCACAGACCTTGATGGATAGCAAAGAAACTCCAAGAGTTAACAATATATACAGTGGAGGGCAGGGTGTGTGTGTGTGTGGGGGGGGTGTGCTGAGCAAGGGTTGGGGGAAGCTTCCCAAGCAGTTATTTTTACTGCTTACTAAGCGAGGGGCGCTGGCTGTGGAAGCTCTAGTTACTGCTTCAGGAGTGTTTGGGGGAGTCATGAAACCTTATTCTTCCCACGGCTCCCTTAGCCAACGTGCCGTTGACCTTGATGTTAGGTGCCCACGTGCTCTGTCCACACACCGGGGGACGTCTGAGTGAAAGGGCCCTATTAATAATTACACCTGGAGAATAAGGTTAAGCTCTCAGCACCCGTCAGGACGTGTGCTCACCCAATGACGAAGAGGAACTTCTGGTAGCACGCTGGGCGGTTTCAACGCTGGTCTTATTTAATTCAGCATTTGCTCCGTGCAAAGAGGTTGCCGAGTGGCTGTTGACCCTTGGGTTTGTGGTGACTGGACTCTCCAGGTCCCCACACAAAGTCAACACGTGCAGCTAAGAGGCCAAAAGCGTTTGGTCACCAGACGGGCTGTTCTGCCCCGGCAGTGTTCACCCTCGCTTGGGTCGATTTGCCCTCAGCTGATTTATGTGGCATCCTATGGCTGAGGCTGAGTGTGCCCCTGGGTTGTTTTATTGTTTCTATTCAGGCTGTGAGAGGAATCTGTGAATGAGGTGAAATAAAGGCATGGAACCCCTTCCAGCAAAGGAGACGGTCTTTAAAACGAAATAATTTCTAAGGCTGTGTTTTAAACACCGCTACTTGAAATGCTGAGGCGTGCTGTAACTGACGCCGATTTCCTGCGTGAGCCAACCCACCCCCCTTGGTGCCTCTCTACAGATGTTCCCAAATTTGGCCCCATATCTGAATCACCTGTAGATCTTACTAAAATATAGACGGCAGAGCCCCCTCGCTGGAGCTTCTGATTACACGGATATCCCCAACATCCGGGCGAATCCACAGGAGGTAAAAATCCTATACAAATCATGTCTCCGATGATCACAGTTCCCATTTTCTCCGAAAATGCTCCATCGTGTCTATGAAAACATAGTCCTGGAAACCCAGCCAGCTGTCCGGTTTCAGCAAAGGGAAAGATTCCCCCTCCAAATCATCTGCAAGCGATGACTCTCATCTGGTGAAGAAAGATGGATTTTATTTTCGGAGACACCAAACAAACGATGGCAAACATCTTGCTGTTTTTCCAAGCGTTTCTCATTTTCTGCCCTCGTGGTAAGGCCTGTGCACACAGGGCAGTTTTCTTTGCGATGAGGCAGGAAGCCGAGGAGTGTCTTCTCCCGGGGGGACTGTCGCTTACGTTTCACAGACGCAAAAGGTTCCCAGATTTGGAGGAGGTAACTGGAATTCTGGACTTGGATCCAAACTCCCAAATACTCTGGGCGGTGCCACAGAAACAACATGTGTATTTGTGTCTGTGTTTTCTTGATCATGGAAAGACATGGACAGATAATCCCACAGAAACATCTAATTTTTCTGGAGCACTTAGGAAAACCAGACCTTTGTTTATTTGTGCGAAGACCGCCGTGTGATTCAGATGAACACCCAGTCAGGGTTACGCTTTGCCATGTAAAACACGGGCTCGCATGCGTATTTTTCCTCCTTTTTTCTGACTGTAGCAGTTAAAAAAAATTTTTTTTAAACACTTGGAAAGAACCAGAAAAAGGATGGCCAGTAAAGCAAACCACCCAAAACTGCAGTTTTCAGGGAAAATGAATGTTAATATTTTACAGTATTGCCTTCTAAGTTTTCTACCTCTATAGTACGGGTATGGGAAGATGGAAATTATAATCAGTATATTGTTGATAATCACGTTTTCACATGATCGATTTTGAGAATTGCTCCCTATTGTTAAATATTACTCACACGCAAGACTTTCAGGTTTTCATTTGGGGGCTACACTAGAAGGATAGATTTTTAAAAACGATATGCTGGGGGCACCTGGTTGGCTCAGTTGGTTAAGTGTCCAACTTCAGCTCAGGTCATGATCTCATGGTTTTTCGAGCCCCACATCAGGCTCTCCGCTGATAGCACGGAGCCTGCTTCAGATCTTCTGTCCCCTCTCTCTCCCCTCCCCCTCCCCGACTCGTTCTCTCTCTCAAAAATAAACATTAAAATAAAGTAAGATAAAAAAAAAAAAACTATCTGCTGTCTGACATGGAGATTGTTTCTTTTTTAAAAAAGCTTATATATTGCCACAACGAATTCCTTTAAATAAAATTTTCTATTTGACATAGTTGATTCATGTATCAAAGACCTTGGTGCATATTGCCAACTTGGGTCCTGGGCATACTGACTCTGTCAATGACCATAGTTGAGATCGGCCTCAATGAGAACAAGCATTAGGAACAAAAAGTTTGCGTTTTGTAGGGGGGAAGCCACAAAACCCCACCAAATTCCCCTAGAAGGGTTGAGACGTCACTAATCTATGCCAGCTTTTCTGACTGTGGTTACTACTTCCAGATTTGCTGTCATGGCAGGAACAGTGAATCCTACGATTTGAAGAACAGGGTTTATGGTGCATGGGATTTTTCTTGATCTCTCAATAGCTATCGTCATCATTACCTCTATTCCCTTTTGGGAGAACGACAGAGCCAAGAAGCGTCTTGCGTGAGTTAGCCCAAGGACAGTAAAAGAGTATTTTCCCATTGGCCTCTTCCTGCGCATCCAGAGCTGACGGTACAGGAAATAGTCTGAAGGAGGGAAGTGACAATGTAGTGTTTTCTTAGCCTTTAGGGTCTGGACCTACTACTTGTATCTTCAGTCTGTTCCCTGGTCACTTTCAGTCAGCAGCCACCCTCCTGCTTCTCCACCCCCACCTAGTCTGTATGTTGCAGCTAGCCTGACCTGCCGGAGGGGTTTCTCTCCCACCGTGTACTTCTTCCCACCGGACTGTTCTCCGTCAAGGGCACTCTCCATCCCCTCCTATCCTCCTCTGGATGCACTTCTGTCTTTCAAGTCTCCTCTTAAACAAGGTTAAATGCAACTGGGGACTTGAACTGGGAGGGAGCCCCTGTAGCCATATCATGGCAGGCAGGTGCTTTACAATTTTGCCAACCTGGTGGGTAGAAATGGAAGACAATCTGTTATTGAAAACCTCAAGCATTGATATTTGGCAGGAGGAGGGGACTTAGATGCTTCTTGAGGGCAGCCTGTCCTTCTGTTCTGAGAAAACCACCCCGAGGAAGCACTGGGTAGATGTGTGTAGAAACAGAGTCTGCAGTCTGCACATGCTACAGAGAAGCTGTTCTGAGGTGCTAACATCGCTCTGTGAGAAGGACAAAGGTATTTCTCTCAAGGAGGTAGGGATCCGTCTTTGTACACTTCTTTTATTTTTAGATTGCTTTTGGAGAGGTATCCGGGTGAGTAAGCCATCTGTGTCCTGTCTTGATCTTGGAGCTGAGTTGGGGCCTCTGGGTCAGAGAAGAGACTAGAAACCAAAGAAACTGTTTTCATGGGAGGCTTTGTGAGGCTGTGAGCAAAATCAGAATTCTTTGGAGCCCAAAGGGTCAATACTCAGCACCTCTCTGATTCCCCAAACACGGATGACTTTTGTTTGCCATAATAAATTCTGACTTATTTGCATGTCGGGAGGGGAACAATGGTCCTTTTGGTGTTTATTGGATAGCAGGTAATGTTACCAAATTTTGCCATTAGTGCCAGTGAGGTTGGAGCTAATTTTCTTGGGCATCTAGGCAAATGATCCTGCCACCTGGAAGAAGTGATAATTTTCCTCTTCTTATAGCTATGCTTTGAATGTCTAGTTTACGTGCGATCACAGTGAAAGAAGGCATATTACAGCTAATCTGGGGGTAATGATGAAAAGGCTGCAGTGTTTCTGAGAAGGTGTGGGAACAAAGACGTGAGAACACAGGCAGAGGCAGGAGACAGCAGCTAACACACCATTGCAGCCTCTCAAGGGGGAAGGAATGGCGTCCTAAACCATGATCGTGGCTACAGATCAGAAAACAAAAAAATACGTGCACGTGCACACGCACACACGTATGCATTTTAAATGCCAGACTGAGTGATTTTGGTGATGTGGTAGGTCGACAAAAATGACTCTCTGTGCCGCAGCCTGAAGCTTGGTGGTCTACTTAATTGTTAACAGGAAATTATTTTTAAGAGACACTGAAATTGATCATGTATCTGTAAAGAGGGGATGGGAAGTATTGTAATTGAAGTGACCAGTTTACGAACACATTTAATACTATGGATTTGAGAGAAATTTGCTGTCAGTTCAATTCGGACTATTCCTTTGTGGTCTGAGATGTAATCCGGCCACGCCCCAAGCTCTGTTAATGAGCATTCGCACGATGCTGTTCCAGCCTCCCAAGCCACTTTATGTGATCTCACTGGGGTCTCACAACCACCCGGCAGTGTGCACCAAAACAGAAAATAGTGTCTGTGGAGCACTTTACAACTGTAAAAACACGTTCCCCGATGCATCCTTTCAAGGTCATGTGCACATGCATTTTGGGCATCCTGCGATTCCCAACAGTAGCACCACTTGGCTTCTCTGGACATGGCATGCTGTTTTGTGCTCCCATGACTTTGCACGTCTGGTTCCCACTGATGAAATGCCCTCCCCTGCCTTGTCCGGCCACTGGACCCCTGTCACATTCAGGATGGGTCTCCCCCTCTTCCCCGGGGAGCAATGGAGGTGGGTCGTGGTGGGCGGGGGTTGGGGAGGCAAACACAGGCAGCGTGGTGCTTGGAAGGAACGGGCTTGGCTGGGCCTGCGACCATCGCAGGACTGGTGGGGTCACCTCCTGGTCTGCTTAATACGGCAGCACCTTGGCCATTCACAGAGATGCCAAAGGCATCTCAACAATGCAAAATGCACATCATCCCGAGCTCCGAAGCATCCTCCTGCTTTACTTCTGTTCCTGAACACTCACTCCATGACCCTGCCCATACTTACCCATATTTTGGTACATGGAGTGAACAGCACTCTCTTGGTGACAAGGGACAGAGTCCCAATTCAAATAAGCGTAAGTGTTAGCTTAACCGGTTGGCTTAACCGGCCTAGACGGTGAGCAGAGAGAAGGGACAGTCTTCCTTACCACCTTAGGTTTTCCCAGCTGGGGTGACAGGCTGGTC
Organism: Felis catus; assembly: GCF_018350175.1. Taxonomy (NCBI): domain Eukaryota; kingdom Metazoa; phylum Chordata; class Mammalia; order Carnivora; family Felidae; genus Felis; species Felis catus. The sequence goes on from NC_058380.1 coordinate 27,489,378, forward strand.
ACCAGGTATTCCCAGAACAATCACTCTGGCCAGAGAGGTGACATAAATTGTCCCCTGAGGCCCTGGGGCTGGAGCCGTTTCTGGAAGTGTGGTGGGGGGCACAGACATGGCTAAGGGGGGAGGCTCTGACCTGGACCATCCCTCCCAGTTTTGTGTCTGGGAGTGTTGATTCCTCTGTGCTGTAACTGTTGTTTCTTGTCTTTCCCTCACTCAGCCACGGCCCCTCAAGGATAAGGACAGTGTCTGGTCTCCATTGTGTGTCTCTACTCTAGACAGGGCCTGGAATTTGGTAGTTGTTCAACCCATATTTGAAAATTAAAAGAAAGAATGAACGAACCTGTATGTCATAGTAGAGGCCAGATTAAATCAGGTGTCTGAACAGGGAAGCCCTGCTCAGGTACAATGACAACGCACATGGTCTCAGATATGTTTTGATGCAAAGTGGCATTTAGAACACTTGGGCTCCATGCCTCTGAGTGATTGTTTCCACTCGCTAAGTCACGGGCAACATGCAGAAGTGGGACGGGAGATCCCGGAGTCCCTTCCAAATGCTGGTGGACCCTGAAAGCTACAACCTTGCTGACTCTTGGATAGTCAGCAGTCTCCTGCTGTGAATCTTGTCCCTCCTCACGCTGGCCCCACAAAGACAGATTGGTCCAGAAACCTCTATCTTCCCCAGCTAATGTCGAAGAGCGCACATTACGGTCGGCTTAACTAAGAGAGTGTTTTTCCTTCATAACCTTCCTAAACGCCTACGTGGTAACCTCACTGTCAGAAAACACTTCAGTACTTTGTTTTCAACCCTCCTGTTTGCAAATAAAAAATTAGGTTGACGTGACTTTCTCCTGGAACGTTGTTTACATTGCACTTTGCCCGTGAGGAATGTTTTGAATTCGAGCAAATTAAGCACTCTCCAAACGTGGTGTTTAAAATAATAAAGAACTTCCTGGAACATGTAAGCGGGGCTGGAGGCTTTCCTGACAGCACCTGGGATCCACCGGCTGTTAACATGGAATGTGGCCGCGGACCTTCCGTGTGTCTTTCCCAACACTCGCTTGGCAGATGTCATTACATTTGGCAACGGTTCTACAGTCCTAAAGAAAAGTGTTTCTCTCCCCATCACTTGCGGCACGGGGAGTGAAATTGTCTTAGCATCTGGCAGAGAGAAGTGTTGGAATTAAACAAAGCCATAACCGTCGCCCTTAGAACATAGGTGACTGTCCCCAAGCTGCTAAGACCTCCCTATTCACAGAAGACACTATTTTGGAGTTTGGGGGAGGACCGGCCCATGGGAAGGAAAACAAGAAGAGAAAAGTTTCACCTGAAAGTTTAGTGGCTTTGTTTTGCCAGAGAGACTTTCACTTCAAAAGTGACTGCAACCGTTCAGATGCCTTGCTGACTTCTGGAAAGCTTTATGAAGAAATGTGTCATGGCCGTAATGGGCTTATCATTGCCCTGTGCTGGTGATTTCACAGAGTGCTGGGGTTTCGGTACCAAACCTCTGTAGTGAAGGATCATGTTAAACACTGGTGGGGGAGGGAGTACCAGATACTTCCATTGTTTCTGTTCTCTTTTTAAAAGACACTTTGGAAAGTTATTATTTCCTTTTTAAAAAGTGAAGGATAGACTCACTATCTCAAATTAAAATGGATTAAGAATTTATAATAGTAAAAGTGTTAAATTCTTCCCAAAGTAATTTACATATTAAATGCAATCCCCACCCTCCCCAACAAATCCAGAGATTTCTTTCTTTTTCACTTGGCAAATTGATTGTACAGTTAATCTGTTTCATACATTTATGAAACTAGTTAAGACAGTTTTGGGAAAGAAGATAATAAGGGAAAGTTTGAGTAATCAGATATCGACAAATGCTATAAAGCTTTGGGATTTGAAAAAGCAGGCACAAAATAGACCACTTACTGGAAAAGAACGGGTTCAGAAGCTATCCCTGGTGACTATGGAAATTTAATATGTGACAAGGATGGTGTTTCAGGTGGGTGAAAACAAGAATAAACTATTCAATTAATGGTACTGGGACCAGTAATTAAACATTTGGAAGCCAAGCCAAGCCACTTAACACCATAAATGCGCACAAAATCTAGGTAGGTTGAAGATTTGACTATTAAAAAGAAAGTAAAGCAAAGGAAGACAAAACAGCGAGGGAAAGTTACAAGTTTCCGTAACATTCCTGATGCCGGTTTTACATGTGCACACGTATGTGTGTATGCTTGTCTTCCATTTCAGCCTCTTTATTACTGTGAGAATGATCTAGGACCCAAATATTAAATTTTTTTTCAATGTTTATTAATTTTTGGGACAGAGAGAGACAGAGCATGAACGGGGGAGGGGCAGAGAGAGAGGGAGACACAGAATCGGAAACAGGCTCCAGGCTCTGAGCCATCAGCCCAGAGCCCGACGCGGGGCTCGAACTCACGGACTGCGAGATCGTGACCTGGCTGAAGTCGGACGCTTAACCGACTGCGCCACCCAGGCGCCCCTAGGACCCAAATATTAACTTGTCACTCCCTATTTGAAACGCTGCCGTGGATCCAGACCACCTGCCTTAATGTGATCAAATATTGAGCTCTGTATCATCTTTGCTATCTTGCCATACCCTCCATGCTTCAGCTATGCCAAATTCTCAGCGTTTGGACAAATAACCACCTCCCTTGCTTCTGTGCTTTGTACATGCAGGTTCCTCTGTCAAAAACACTTTTCCCTTCCTCCTTCACTTGAATGGCTTCTATTCATTCTTTAAGGCTCAACCAAAACATCACCTCTCTGAGAATCCTTTGGTTATTATTCTGGGTCTATTGGTCAGGGAGAGAGACAAAACCAAATTCATTCATTCATTTATCCAACCATCCATCCATCCATCCATCCATTCATTTATTCTAGGAATTGACTCACTTGATTATAGAGACCAAGATTTTGCAAGCTGGAGATCCAGGAAAGCTGGTAGTATAGTTCTGCCCAAGTCCAAAGGCCTAAGGAAAAGATGGGTGTTCCAGCTCAGGCAGAGAGAGAGCAAATTCTCCCTTCCTCTAAGTAAAGTCCTTGACAGATTGGATGATGTGCACCTGCATTGGTCTGGCACTCTTCTTTACTCAGTCTACAGAGTCAAGTGCTAATCTCTTCCAGAACACATCCAGAAACAATGTTTTATCAGCCATCTGGGCATCCCTTAACTTAGTCCAGTTGACACATAACATTAATCATCATTCCAGGCAAGCTTGGATGTGCCTCCACGATGTGCAGGGATATCTCTAATGAGCACTTACTCAACTAGTTGTGATTACTAACTTTTGAAAGTCACATCTTGATATATGGTAAATTTTTCTTGTAGGAAACAAAAAAATTGGACAGAAAGATAAAAAGTACATGGTGACAGGTTCTATTTTCTCCATCCCACCTTTCCTCCAGTTCCATTTCTCAGAGCTGACCTCTGCTAACAGTCTCATGGACCTCTTTATAGAGATTATCTGAAAGTGTAGATATAGATCTATAGGTCTCCCCATCCTTCTCTTATACAGATGGAGTCCTAGAGTACATACTGTCTAACATCTTGCTCTTTATATAATTATTTTTTACTTGTCTCCCGGAGCTATCACACAGACATTGGCGTGAAAAACAAGCCCCAAAGTTGTTCAGTGTGCAACCTGCATAACTGTACACAGCAATCCAGCCGTCTTTCTTGCAATTAGCAAGGCATGTCACCCAAGCTGCTTCAAGACAAAGACCTGAGTCTGTCTTTCATTTCTATGTCCTTGCTGCCTGCTGCAATTCCTGGTGTATAGAACCTGCTGAATGAATGACCGAAAATCTCTAAATAAAACATCTTATCTTCTCTGGGCTACTAACATTCATGGTCACATAAGATCCTCAGTTCCATAACAGCAACGCAGCTGGGAATGTACCTTAGGGAGGTAACCACTTTTCCAAGCCATCTTTCAAACCCGGTTGACTACTAGAGCCAGTCTTTCGCTCTGTAACATGCCTAGATCTCTGTGAAGTAGAAAAGGCTTTGAGGATCATTAGTCCAGCTGTCCACATCGTGGCCTAATTTTACAATGATGACTTCAGAGCTGAGAGAGGTAAGTTAGTCATGGAAGTGAGAATTCCCACTGGGAGTTAGCACTCTGAGGCACATCTATGTCCGCCCCGTCAAGATGCAATACGGAAGAAGAGACAGAGCCGTAGACGTTTGGGTAAAGCTTTGGGAAACGCTGGAGATTCCCTGGAGAATACAGTGCTGCATAACAATGCATAATAATGCGAGGAAGTCTGCTTTGTCATTGAGGATGTTCGGGTTGTAAGTAACAGAAAGCCTAACTCATACTGCTTTAAAAGAGAGGAGAACTCATTGATCTCCTATCTGGAAATCCAACCGTAAGCTCAGCCTTGGGGTTTGCTTCAACCAGGGGCCCTGGCTCATTTCTCCGAGACTCCTTCGATTCTGCCCTGCTGTCTGTGTTGTCTTCGTCACCAGGTTGGCCGCCTTTTTGGTAGCAAAATTACCATTTGCCGGTTCACCTTCATATCTCCATCCCGCCAGCTCAGGGGTAAAGAGGATGCACCTTCCCGGACTTCCCAGCCAGAGTCCTGAAAATCACTTAGCTTGCAGCGGCTTGGGTGACATGCCTGCCCCTCAACCAGCAACTGTGGCCGGAAGGGAACACAACAGTCAGCCTAAGTTGGTCATGCCCTGCTCCTGAAGCTTTTCCCCAGATGGAGACCACATGGGCCGGGCGGAGGTGGGGTGGTTGTGTTATGAGGCTCTGGGTACTGCTAGGAAATGAAGACGAAAGCCAGGTGGGCAACCGACAAAGCCCATTCACAGTGTTTCCTGATACTACTGTTAATACAGGACCCAATCCAGGGAACCCTCCTTCACCACATGGATTTCCAAGCCCGCCCAGAAAAAGACATTCGTAAGCCGGTTCAATCAACCCAGTGAAGACACTGCAGGGTTTTTTTTTTTTCTTTCCCCATCTCCTTCTTTTCTTCTGCCTATTCTACCCCCACTGGGTACTGTCTTCTTTGGCCAAGCACCGCTAACACTTAGATCATGGGTCTCTAGCCCATCAGCTTCCATCTGGTACCACTGCCATCCCGACCAGGGCGTCTGCTACTGAGGGCAAGAGAGTATGTGTTTGTTTCATAGTCTGCAGAGAGGTCTCAAAGCATAGTTCAATGCAAAGTGCGCAGTGTCTCAAGGAGCTCTTAGGGAAATGGTTCCTACCATTTCTTTCTTCATGAAGAGATTTGAGGAACAAGTCTGAGGTCAGAATCTCATTGGTCAGACAGAACAGATGAATATAAGGGAAAGGAAGCAAAAATAATATAAAAACAGGGAGGAGGACAAAACATAAGAGACTCTTAAATATGGAGAACAAACAGAGGGTTGCTGAAGGGGTTTGGGAGGCGGTGGGCGGGCTAAATGGGTAAGGGGCACTAAGGAATCTACTCCTGAAATCAGTGTTGTGCTATATGCTAACTAACTTGGATATACATTTAAAAAATAAAAGAAAAATAAATAAATAAAAAAGAAAAAGAAAAAAAAAAGAATCTCATTCGTCGGCACTGAGTCTCTTATCGAGTCTTTGCTACTGAGCCCCACTTGGCTGCCTGGAAATGTCTTCTTTAGGAGGGAGGCTCTTAACAAAGGCATCCGTGCACTTGAGTGGGGAAAAAAGTCATGTCGATTTTCAACATCTAGCTGCAATGCAGCATTTCCTTCAATTATGCATATAAGGAGCCAACCACAGTTATAACCGCACTAGCTTTGACCTTGTCACCAATGGAAATCTCAGATACCCACATATCGTCTACCACTGCTGCAGATTCCCGGAGCGAGTAATACTCCGCAGCACTTCTGAATCATAGTGGCTGCTGAACCCTACCATTGGATCTGGCTATTTTAAGAACTAATAAAGAGGCCATGTAGGGGCACTTGCGTGGGTCAGTTGGTTAAGCGTCCAACTCTTGGTCTTGGCTCAGGTTATGATCTCCAAGTTCGTGGGTTTGAGCCCCATGTTGGGGCTTCACAGCTGGCATCTGGAGCCTGCTTGGGATTCTCACTCTCTCTCCCCCTCCCTCTGTCCCTACCCCACTCACATTGCTTCTGTCTCTCTCAAAATAAATAAGCAAACTTAAAAAAAAAGAAGCTCATGTATTAATATGTTAATGGTTGTTTTATTTTTTAATTTTTATTATTTTTAAAATTTTTTTAGTGTTTATTTTTGAGAGAGAGAGAGAGAGAGAGAGACAGAGCATGAGTGGGGGAGGGGCAGTGTCAGGGAGACACAGAATCTAAAGTAGGCTCCAGGTTCTGAGTTGTCAACACAGAGCCTGACATGGGGCTCGAACTCATGAGCCGTGAGATCATGACCTGAGCTAAGGTCGGGCGCTTAATCCACTGAGCCACGCAGGCTCCCCGCTGGTTGTTTTAGAAATGTTTTGATCCATGAATTTTGATATTATTGATTGGTAATTCAATGCACTTTGCTTAAGTCATTTAAAAACGTTATTCCAAGAATGGATCTGGAAGTTTCTGCAGACTGCTAAAGGAACTCATGGCTCAGAAAAGAGTCCCAGCCTTTAGATGACTTATTTCTCTGGAGACATCACAAAACCGGTGCTTCAGTTCCCATGTTAAGTTTTCTTTCCATCTAGCAATCTTAATGTCTTCAGGAAATTCAGTCAGGATCTGATTATCCTCCCTCGCCGCCCCTTCCCTTCACCCTCTTGCTATCCCAGAGGGAAAGAGAAGACAGGGCACCTCATTGGCCGTCACTTGCCACATTACCAGCGTCCCAGTGGTCAGGGGCTCATTATCAAGGCGGGCTGGGCTGGCAGACAGGAGCCTTCACGGACGCACCAAGTGAGTGCTTTCTCCTTCCAAACTAAAGATTGTAAAAAAAAATATTCAAAAGCCCAAGTGCCTCGGTTTCCTTCAAATCGGTTTGAGAAAAGCATTTCTTAACTTCTCAGCAATGTGGACACTTCACCCCTCCCTACAATTTCCTTCTTAGAAGGAAGAGTCAGAAGGAAAAAGTTACTCTGCGTGAATCTAACATTGTTGACGATCCAATTACTTCTTGCCCCCATATTTCCAGGGTTCCCATCTTTTAAATATAGTTTCTCTCTTGCTTACTGTTCTAGTACAGATTTTCTGGTCCGTTTCTGAAACCTCCCCTTGCCTCACTCTGTCTCTCAGCCCTTCCCCTGCGTGTTAAAGAGAATTTCAGCGTTCAAACCAGGAAAAAAATCACCACATCAACATGTCCAAATGCTTATCACTGTGGTCAGCGGCACTTTTGTATAACAATTCAAGCTACGTCCTCCGTTTAGACCTTGAATCATTTATAAAGGCAGGTCCCTCCTGACAACGTGGGGAAGAGAATAGGCTGCCTGCGTGGGTGGTCTGGGGCTCTGGAGCCCAAACTCTGAAGGGAACAGATGACATCATGAATTCACATGGCAAGTTTATGGAGCAGCAGCTCGGCCGCGCCGAGCCGTAGGCCCGGGGTTGCTTGCATTATCTCTACCAGAGAGAATCACAGGACAGGGACGCTTCGAAATATTTTTAAACTCGACATTCAAAACGATTGCAAGACTCACAAGCATTAGCAGGACACGTCTGAAACTAGACACTCAGGACAGGGGGCGGTGGGGGGAGGGGAGAGCATCGTGCACCCGAATGATTTTGCAAAGCTGGTACACCAGCCCCTTTGCCTGCCTGAATTGCTAATTCAGTGTCGTTTTTTTTTTGTTTTTTTTTTTTTCCCTCCTCCCCAAAGGACTGTGATTGGTCTTTTCCCAGACTTCTGTTAGGCATTCTGGGCTGGCACAGAGGGAAGCGAGACGCCGCTTTCTGCATGGACCTTGCAGGAATTTCAGTCTGGGATGAAGTTTATGGGAACACAAATTAAATCAGACACACATACACTTTTCACCAGATTTTCAGTTTATTGGAGAGTACCTGCCCCTCCCATGAGCGTTCATGAAGGCCAGTCCAGAGACCCACTGAACTCACTGCTCAGAGTGGGTTCTGCCCAAGCCGAAGGGTCTGAGGTTAGCTGCCTTGGGCACTATCTTGATCTCTCGTCGTGATGGTCATCAACTATGATGTGCAGGTGCCCTTTCTTCCCTGTGACTGTCTGCCTGATTCCAAACTATTAGTCTTCCTTCCCTGGCTATGCGTCGCCATCTTAATAACCAATACGTTAGTTCTATTTGGATATTTCCTCCAGTAATAGCTTGAATTTCCCTGCAGATTATCATTTGAAGCCCTTACCATTTCAAATTATGATAGCATATAAGTGTTCAGTGGGTCCAGCCTACCCGAGTTTAAATCTTGGATCTGATACTTAAGACTGTTGTGACCTTGGGCAAGTTACTTAACCTTCTTGCTTCTCATTTCCCTCATCTGAAAAATGGGATCATAATAATTAGGATCTAACTCATAGTATAGTTTGGAGAGCAGATGAGTGAATACATACAAAGAACTTAGGATAGCAGTTGGCATATAGCAAATGTTGAGTCAATGTTAGCTCTTATAGCCATTACTGCCATTTTTCTACCTGTGATTGACATTTACTGGTGTCTTGTCCAAGCTCTTTCTGTGAAAATCATCTTTTCCTTCCTCATAGCACCTCGTCTCATACAGAACCCAAGAGATTTGAGTGCAAGAGTCTCAGACGCCCATGACTTTCATCCCCAACTGAAACTGGACATTGCCCCAGAATTCAAAACAGGAGGGAGGCTTGGGAATGGCTTATGGAGATCTATTACTGCTCAAAAGGTAGCATGCAAGTGTCATCAGCAAAAGGAAACCTTGAGTCTCTTTTTCTCCTCCTCCTCCTCCTCCTTCTCCTCCTCTTCCTTCTTCTTCTTCTTCTTCTTCTTCTTCTTCTTCTTCTTCTTCTTCTCCTCCATCTTCTTCTTCTTAGCTTTCGTTACTTATTTTGAGAGAGACAGAGACGGTGTGAATGGGGGAGAAGTAGAGAGAGAGGGAGAAAGAGAGAGAAACCCAAGCAGGCTCCACACAGCGCAGAGCCTGACACAGGGCTGGAACTCACAAAACCTGAACCCAAACCGAGAGTCGGAGGCTTAACCAACTGAGTCACCCAGGTGCCCTGAGTCTCTGCTTCTGCCTCATCCACAGCATCGGAAGGAGCAGAGGGGACTCTGTGTCATAAAGAAGCCACACAAAGACACATTGCAGGCAACTGCTCCCCAGCTGTGCCCGAGCCTCTCTTGTCTTTGAAATCATAACACTCTGCCATCCACTGAGAGAAGGCTGGCCCCTCGGGGAAGCTGCCAGGAAAAATGGAATCAGCAAATGAATGATGCTTTTCTAAACCTTGGTACCTGGAATAGTTCTCTCTAACAGCATTTGAAACTACTTTTTCATGTGGAACCTTGAATGAGAATCAAATGGGGGCAGGCTAGACCAGGCATCAAGAACACACACAGCCTTTGGAGAGAGACAGCCTTGGCTTCCAATCCCAGCCATCCGCCAACTGGCTGTCATCTTCTGCAAGTTCCTCACCTTCTCTTGTCCTCAGTTTTACCGCCTGAAAAAAAATAATTGAGAAGAATAGTCTCTGCCTCGTAGGGCTGTTTTGAAAGGTTAAATGAGATAATGCATGAGGAGAAGGCTTAAATGTTTAACTAGTATTCAAAAGTGTCACGTATGGGGAGGACTTGTTTCCTTCTTTCATTTGCTACTTCAGAAGAAGTGGGTCAGAAGACGTGGGTCATTGCCTTCCCCCTTCTCTGGAGAAAAATGGAGCAAGTTTTTCTGTAGCAATAGACTTGGGATTCGGTCTTAAGTTATATGATCACGTGAGAAAAGAGAATACGGCCTTGGGAGTGAGGGTCAAGACGGTGCAGGGGTGGGAGTCCCCAGGGTATGGAGGATGGGTGGGACAGTGGGGAGAGCAACCGACGCCTGGGATGGCATCCTGGGGAGTTGTCCACGGGAGTAGGGACAGGATCTGGTGAGGGCATTGAGGGAAGGGTCACAGGAAGGGCCATGACAAGAGTTCTCACCACCAGGCCACACCTCCATTCATCTCCTCCTCTAGGGACACTTGCCAAGTGCTGGTTCTATTTTCCACTTTTGGTAACTTCCTGCCACCAGCCTCAACTGACTCTCCAATGGGTAAAGATGCCCAGCGAGGCCTGCAGATCTGCTCCGCTGAATTCTTACTGGGCTTGGGTGTCAAGGCCCTGGTTAGTCTCCAAGGGTCCTTGTATGCTAAATGGAGCGGTGAGATGCCCCCCCCCCCCCCATGCAACAGGTGAGGCCAGACCTGGGTTGGAAAGAGCGAGGACCGACCGCTGAGCAGGGGCCACATTCTATGAACCTGCATTACATGTGGCAAGCCTTTGCCACAACCTTGACGTGCAATTACGAACCCAGCTTGTTTAAAAACTTTTTTTAATGTTTATTTACCTTTGAGACAGAGAGAGACAAAGTGCCACTGGGAGGGGGGTAGAGAGAGAGACACAGGATCCAAAGCAGGCTCCAGGCTCCAAGCTGTCAGCCCAGAGCCTGACGCAGGGCTTGAACTCACGAGCCATGAGACCATGACCTGAGCTTATGTTGGCCGCCCAGCCGACTGCGACACTCAGGTACCCCTAAAAAAAATTTTTTTAAATGGCTACAGGAAAACAGTTCTCTGAGGTAAAGCACCACCTAGGTTCTCATCTAACTAAATTTCTTCACAATTCCAGCATCCTTGGGGGTTGCCATCTTAAATATAGGTTACTTGCCTGAATATTTGCAGATCTCATTCAAATGTAACATTTTACCACTTGGTCTTTTTTGAAAATTCTGGATAGAGTTTTTTTTTTTAATTTTTATTTTATTCTTTGTTTTTCCTCAGACGGACCTGCTGGAAATGAAAGGCATTCATAAACTTCTTTTGAAAAATGGTCCTTTTTGGTCCAAAGACACCTCCTCCAGGATGCACAGAGAATGTCCAGGGAGGGTGGCAGGATGTGATGGCCAGATCACCCACAGGTTCCATGTTGTTTTTCCAAACACTTGTCTTTGCATCATGTACATCTCTCCAGCAAAGCCAACACCTCATTTCTAGAATTAGGTGAGAGATAATTATGCAGTGTTATTTATCTACTGCTGTGTAACAAAACAGTGCCAAAGTTAGCAGTTTAAAACAGCAAACCTGTATAATCTCAGGTCCTGAGGGCAGCTTAGCTGGATGGATCTGGCTCAGAGTCTCTGATGTGGTTGGAGGTAAGTCAACTAGGAGATGGATTGCTTCCAAACCCACTCAGGGGGTCATGGTGGGTCTCAGCTCCTCACAAGCTGGTTGGCTGGAGATGTCGGGTCCTCACCATATGGGCCTCTCCAGAAGCTGCCTCAGTATCCCTGTAGTGAGTATTCCAAGAGAGAGAGCCCAAGATAGAAGCCACAGTCTTTTATAATCAAATCTCAGAAGTGACATATTGTCCCTTTTGCTTCATTCTGTTAATTGCACAGACCAGCTCTGGTGTGGAAGGGCCTCTATAGGACATGACTATCAAGAGTTAGAAGCCATTGGGGACCATCCTAGAGACTGGCTTTCATCAACAGGAAGTCTTTCACAATTTCAATATCGGTTCTCCTCAACACACACACACACACACACACACACACACACCTACCACGGAAACTTATTTCCTCAGTTAAAAAAAATTTTTTTAACGCTTATTTACTTTTGAGAGACAGAGCACAAGTGGGGGAGGGGCAGAGAGAGAGAGAGGGAGACACAGAATCTGAAGCAGGCCAGGCTCTGAGCCATCAGCACAGAGCCTGATGCAGGACTTGGACTCAGGCACCGCGAGGTCATGTCCTGAGTCGAAGTCGACACGTAACCGTCTGAGCCACCCAGGCACCGTTACTTCCTCAGTTTTTATTTATTTATTTATTTTTAAATTTTTTTTTCAACGTTTTTTATTTATTTTTGGGACAGAGAGAGACAGAGCATGAACGGGGGAGGGGCAGAGAGAGAGGGAGACACAGAATCAGAAACAGGCTCCAGGCTCCGAGCCATCAGCCCAGAGCCTGATGCGGGGCTCGAACTCACGGAGCGCGAGATCGTGACCTGGCTGAAGTCGGACGCTTAACCGACTGCGCCACCCAGGCGCCCCACTTCCTCAGTTTTTAAAAGGGACACCATATTCACCTATGGTGGCAGGTTGTTTTTCACTTCAAACTTCAAACGCGTGTCCTATAAATGTTATTTATTCAACGGTAACCCAAACACAGTGTTTCAGGCACAAAATAGAAAAGCAGTTAACAACCAAGAGGAGGACACCATATCGATGGGCCTGTGTTTCCTGCCACATGCTTCCATGTGAAATGGCACCGGGTCCAATCACATCGCGCTCTCTCCCTGTGCTGGAGCCCACTGTCGAGGACACTCGCTCTGGGCTCTGGTAAAGGGACACGTGAGAGAGAAGACAGGGGCAGGTGCACTGTTTGCCACAGGGAAGCCCGGAAGCTGCACACAGTAGGAATACTCGAGGAGTTCCTTTCAGTGTCTTTCCACACAACACTCCAAGTCTGAGATTTTCTCAAAACGCCTCTTCATTTCAGAGGGAGTTGGAGACCAGATGATGTTTCCTGTGGTTTAAGGTCATAGCACATTGGATCTCCCGTTTCCTTCTTTCTCTTTCTTCCCCCTCAACTGTCTCGCATAAAACCACACTCTCAATGATGTATCACAGGAAATAGTTTAATCCAACACACTGGTTTCGCATCACACCTAACATTTTGAACCTGTTTTCTTTACAACTCTACTTTCTACCACTTCTTCTCCCTACCTGTCTTGCCCTCGTTTGGTTAAAGATTCTGTGAGTAAATTTTTGTTTCGAGCTGGTGGCGGAAGCGTAAGAGTGGATCCATCACCTCAAGCCAACTTTTAATTGTCAACAAGGGAGAGTCCACAAACTCATCTAGATTTTCTCTCTTGGTTCATATTTTTCTTGATACCCCCCCTCAGATTAATAAAAATCATAGAGACCTAAGTAGCGTGGTGGTTTCCAGAGGCTGAGGGGAGATAGAAATGGCAGGGGGCGGGGGGGGGAAATCAGTGTTTAATGGGTATGGAATTTCAGTTTGGGAAGACGAAAAAGTTCTGGAGACGGATGGCATCAATGGTCGCCCAACAATGTGAATGAACTTAATGCCGCTGTCCATTTAAAAATGGTTTAAATGATAAATTTTTATATTGCATATATTTGACCCCAGTAAAAAGAGAACCAAAAAAAAAAAAAAATCAGGAGATACAATTTAGTTTCAGCGCAAAAGGAGGTATCACAGCTTAACTGTGAGATTTGAAGTTCCTGGTAACTGTTCAAGTTTTACCATTAACCTGGTAGATAGTAATTATCTTTATACTCTTCTCGTATCTCCATTAAACAATTAAACAGGAATGGAAATAACTTAAATGTCACGTGTTTTGTTATAGGCCATATATAAACTTCCCAGCATGCTTCTCCTGGTGTCCAGAAATTGGCCCTCAGTTTTGGACACGGGAAGAAGGCATGGCTCTCATCCATCATAAGTCAGTGCTTTGGAACTCTCACTGTGATACAGAGTAGCTGGGGAGCTTGGAGGACCTAGAAATGCCTGAGTCCCCATCCCTAGGGAATCTTATTTAATTGAGCTGGGAGAGACCCCAGACATCAGAGTTTTTAAAAGCTCTGTGAGTGATTCTAACATGCAGAAGCACTGTTTAGAGTGGACATATACTCTCTATTGGTATTGGATATTGGGAATATTGGAAATCTATTGGATAACTCCATTGGTTATCTTTTCTTCTGGATCTTCAGAAAAGAGTAAGTTCTGTCTTTCTCATCAGGTAAAACAAATGACCATTTCACATTTTTATACGGAAGACGTTGTAACTTGGACAGGTTCGGTCCTAGACATGCAACATACGTGTGCACGATTTGCCCATGTTGGGATCTCAGCGGGATGCCTGGAGGAAACAGGAAAATGCCAAGAGGGAGCAGAGTGGGGGGCTGAGGAAGTTCCAGGTGCTGTATGAGTCCCCCAGGGCCAGCACATCACAGCAATGGAAGAGAAAGCTTGTTGCCCTCCCTAGGGACTCAGTCACAACAGGATTCCTGTGCAAAGAGAATTTCCCAAGGCCAGAGGGAGAAAAGAATCCTGTTCTGGGTAATCCTGTTTGTGCCTGTTTTATCTCATCAGTGGTATATCGTACCATATTTTATATATCACTACGAAAGAAAAAATGATGGTCCCTATTCAAATATAATGCAATATTTCCAAATCACTTGGATTTATTGAAGACTGATTGAAAGAGTTTTTCTAAATTTATTTAGATAGAGATTATTTATTTTCTAAATTTATTTAGATAGAGATGATTATCTTATATCACTCTCATGCTTACGTAAGAAGAAGAACAGAAACAATTAGCTGGCTCCTTAAACCTTCTTCACAACCAGTCTGTACTCATCTGAATAATTTTGTCACCTCAAAGCTGCCAGTGCCCACGCTTTCTCCCCCCACAGAATTGTCCTTCGGGCCATCAAGAGGAGAGCATTGGTGATACAGTACTCCGTAGGGCTCCAGGGGGATTGTCATCAGGACTTTCCTTCAAGGACTTTCCTCATGTCCCCTGAGGGGTGTGAATGGAAGGCTTTCAGAGTCCAGCCAGGACTCTTGTGTTCTTTCCTCAAATGGTCCTCGTGATCCAGCAGCACCATCAGGAATCCCCATCGAGTTTCCGGGAAGAACAATGCGTGTGTGGGCAATAGCAGCCACACCATGCCAATCTCCTGGCCTGCAGTGATTATGAGCTGTCACCAGCTGAAACACGCACCGTCTTCAGAGGTACTAAAATACGAAAGGAAATGTGTATTTCAAATCGACAAAATACGGCATTAATGTCTACCACTAACCGAATGTCCATTGTGGGTCAGACGTGACCTTAAAATGGTAGAGGTAATAGAATTCACTCTCCATAACAATCTCAGAGGGGAGCATTAAACATTTTATAGGAGGGGAAACTGCCGCTCAGGGATGCTAAAAAACACATCCAAACCACACTGCTAAAAAGAGGCATGATCAGAATTCCGTGGAGCCAAGGTTCCTAATGCCTGTTGTCAACAGACAGGGGTATGGAAAAGAGAATTCGGCCTTCAGGAAGAGGACGCTGCAAGGCACCAGGGTGGCACCCGGTCTGGTGGTGCGCAAGACAGGACTCTACCCCGGCAGGACACCAGAGAGCCAAGTGCGGCAGGTGCAGGAGACAGATTGCGGTCCGGGCTCATAGCCTCCAACCCCAGGCTCACTTCCCTGATGCATCAGGTCCTGGCCAGGAGCGGTCAGGCCTGGGCCTGGCTGATGGGGCCTTATAGGAGTTCAAGGCCAGCTCAGAAGGACAGGGAAGAGGGGCTGGTGGTGGAGACATCTACTTACTTTCTTGGTTTCTTATGTGGCATGGGACGGTGGGACCATCTCCGCTGAACGTGGCTGAAAATTGCTTTGAAGGAGCAAAACAACTTTCAGGCTTGCCCTTCGTTCCTATTGTCCCCTGCCAGAGAGAAGTGTCACCAGGTGTGACAAGACAGACTGTGCTGAGTGTGAGGAGGTGTCTGGTTTTTATTCAGTAGTTTAAGGAAACTGAACAATCCATATGACAAACAGTTATTAATACTGTCACAGTTTTTCCTTCAAGTTTATTTATTTATTTTGAGAGCGAGAGAGAAGAGGGAACAAGTGGAGGGTGGGGCAGAGAGAGAGAGGAGAGAGAAGGGTGGGAGAGAGGGAGAGAGACAGAGAGAGAGAGAGAGAACAAGTGGGGGAGGGGCAGAGAGAGAGAGGAGAGAGGAGGGTGGGAGAGAGGGAGAGAGACAGAGAGAGAGAGAGAGGGAGAGAGAGTGAGAGAACGAGTGGGGGAAGGGCAGAGAGAGAGAAAGAGAGACTCCTAAGCAGGCTCCGTACTGCCAGTGAAGAGCCTGACAAGGGGCTCGAACTCATGACTGTGAGATCATGATCTGAGCTGAGATCAAGAGTCTGACGCTTAACGGACTGAGCCATCCAGGCACCCCAATACCATCACATTTTAAGTGCATAGCGTCACAGAGAACAAGAAAGACCGTCATCTGCACTCGGAAACTGCTGAAGGAGTCCTGATTTGTTCGGAATGTTAGACAAAAAGATCTGCCGTCACTCTACTTTTGGTTCTTACAGCTCCTGGAGAAGGAGCAAACTTGTAGGTTAAAGCTAAGAAAGGAGACAGTTGAGTCTCCGTGCATGAGGCTCTTCCCTTGTGTTCCTACTCATGGGAGACTGGGTATAGTCTGGTCAAGAGAAGCAGCAAAACAAAGGCTCATTTAAAGTCTATTAGTAATTATAATATGTGATATTTACAAGCACTTACTGTGTGCCACCCACTATTCTAAGCACTTGACATCTGTTAGCTCCCAAAAGCTCTGGGAGGTAGGTGTTAAGATGGCTCCCATTTGACAGATTTGAAAACTGAGGCTCTGAACGATTGAATAGCTTGCCCACAGTCCTATGGCTAGGAATGATGAGAGGCAGAACCAGGGTCTGAACTCCGGAATCTAGATTCTTAATCATATAACCTCTAAATTCAAATGTTATGCATTGCAAATATTTGCTTTATGGCTTCTCTCCTGACAGTGCATATGGCATTGTCAGCTATTTGTAACATCAATTTTATTTTATGTTTGATGAGGTTTTACAAATAATTCGTCGTGGCTTTAAAATTCACACTTCCCTAACAACGAAAGACGTTGAGCACATTTTCATGTGTTTATTGACCATTTATAGATCTTCTCTCATGACGTCTGTTCTAATTCTTTGCCACCCTTTTAAAAATGGGCTTGTCTTTCTAGTTTCGAGCAGTAAGAAAAGTTGATACATGCTTTGTATATGTTGACACATTCAAGTTCTTTGTCAGGTATGTGTACCGTGCATATATATTTTTTCACCTTATGGCTTTGCCTTTGAATTTTCTTTCAGAAATCAGAGGTTTTAAATTTCGATAAAGTTCACTTTATCATATTTCTCCATTTATAAATATGTTCCCTTCCCTAGTCTAAAGTTGTAAAGCTATTGCCTTATGTTTCCTTCCAGAAATTTCCTAGCTTTGGGTTTTGCATTTAGATCTATGATCCATTTTGAGTTAATTTTTGTATCTGATGGAAGGCATAGTTGAGGTTCATTATTTTGCACATGGATGTCCAGTGGTTCTATTGCCATTTGTTAAAAGCACAGAATATCATGTCACAACACCGTATTGCTTAGGCACCTTGGTGTGGGCCTATCTTTGGACTCTTTTCTCTGTCCTACGGATCTGTTTGTCTTTAGGCCAGCACTAGGCTGTCTGGATTACTACAGTGTTATCATAAATCATATTATTTTATTACTTACAAGTTGTCTAGCTCCTTCTTTTCCTCATAATACAGTGACACATGATTCATTCCAGGTCACACGTCTAGGAAATGGTAGTCGGAAACCATTTCCTGGGTTACGACTCCAAGTCTAGGGCTCTTGCCCCCAACAGAACTGTGTCTTAGAGCCAGAAGGGAATTTTATAGTGAAACCACAGGGTTAGAGCAAATTTCTGCAGCTGAAAGCCTGAAGTTCTGTTTAACAACACGCAAATATCTTCAGTCAACACCATAGTGGAAATTGTGGACTGATTGTGGTTCAATGATATAGATAGTATGGAATGCAGTACACTGGCCGACAGAAAACTCTCTCCAGAAGCCGAGGTACTTCCTCTAGATTTCAGCACTAACAACAGAACCCAGAACAAAAAAGATAAGACAGGGACACTTTTCGGGCACATGGTTTTCCGTGTATCTATATGTTTCATGTCTATCTGCCACTCTCTTTCCTTAGTCCAACTTTGAAAAGCCCAGACCAGTGTGGAATTCACTGTCAATGGTGTTTATTGTAACTAAAGCTCTGAGAATTCTTATGTGTTCCTGGGTGAGGGAGACAATTGGACCAGCAACCATTGCAAACTAGTGTCCGTGGATGCATCCTTAGCTTTGGGAAGAAAGTCATTGCATTCTTTGCCATTGGCCTAAACATGACTTTTGCCTAACTGGTTTGAAAAGTTGATACTGCTTAATACATAACCACAGGAATTGAGGAAGAATCCATTTTTTTTTCCTCTTCTTCAATTTAATCTTGAAAAGAAATGACTAACACAAAACATTATGGTACAAGAACGGAGTTAGGATTGATCCCAATTTATTAAAACATTACTTTATATCATTGTTTATTGTTATTTTTTTACGTAATTAAAACAAACAAGAAAACCGCTTACGAGTGAATAATTACATGTATAAGCATTTAAGTAGGGAAGCATCTCATCAGTGCAGGTAGCCAACTGCAAAATTAACTCAATGATTCTATTTAGTTCTGGTTTCAAGTAACTAAGTCTTTGAAAACACCATGGAAGGAAAATACATAGGAATCAACTCCGTGATTTTTTTACAAGAATTTTGTATTTTCACTATTTATGGTTCACAATGCTGCTTAAAATCAAGAGTAAACTGTATAATGAATTTTGAAGATTAAAGAACGATTCCAAATGATTCAATTCATGAAAGGTTGAGAAAATAAAAACAAAGATGAAATTACTAAATTAAGAAAGAAATTTCACATACCAAGTCCAATTCATAGGGCTTATTTTTTTGTTTTTTATTTTTTATTTAAATCCAAGTTAGCGTATACTGTAATAATGTTTCAGTAGTAGAATTTAGTGATTCATCACTTACATGTAACACCCAGTGCTCATCCCAACAAGTGCTCTCCTTAATTCCCATCACCAATTTAGCTCATTCCCCCACCCCAAACCCCTCCAGTAATCCTCAGTTTGTTCTTCGTATTTAAGAGTCTTTTATGATTTGCGTCCCTCTCTGTTTTTATCTTATTTTTACTTCCCTTCCTTTATGTTCATCTGCTTTGTTTCTTAAATTCCATATATGAGTGAAATCATGTGATATTTGTCTTTCTCTCATTGACTTATTCCGCTTGGCATAATATATTTTAGTTCCATCCATGTTGTTGCAAATGGCAAGGTTTCATTCTCCTTGATGGCCCAGTAATATTGCATTATATATATATATATATATATATATATATATATATACCACATCTTCTTTATTCATTCGTCAGTTGATGGACATTTGGGCTCTTTCCATAGTTTGGCTATTGTTGATAGCACTACTATAAACATTGGGGTGCATGTGCTCCTTCAAATCAGCATTTTTATATCCTTTGGATAAATATCTGGTAATTCAATTGCAGGGTCATAGGGTAGCTTTATTTTTAAGTTTTTGAGGAACTTTCATACTGTTTTCCAGAGTGGCTGCACCAGTTTGCATTTCCACCAACAGTGCAAAAATGTTCCCCTTTCTCTGCATCCTTGCCAACATCTGTTGTTTCCTGAGTTGTTCATTTTAACCATTCTGACAGGTGTGAGATCGTATCTCATTGTGGTTTTGACTTGCATTTCCTGATGATGAGTGTTGAACATCTTTTCATGTGTCTATTAGCCATCTGGATATCTTCTTTGGAAAAGTGTCTGTTCATGTCTTCTGCCCATTTCTTCACTGGATTATTTGTTTCTTGGGTGTTGATTTTTTTAAAACATTTATTTATTTTTTGAGAGACAGAGAAAGACAGAGACTGAGTGGGGGAGGGGCAGAGAGAGAGGGAGACACCGAATCCAAAGCGGGCTCTAGGCTCTGAGCTGTCAGCACAGAGCCCAACTTGGGGCTCAAACTCATGGACGGCAAGATCATGACCTGAGTCAAAGTCAGATGCTTAACTGACTGAGCCACCCAGACACACCTCTTGGGCATTGACATTGATAAGTTCTTTATAGATTTTGGATACCAACCCTTTATGTGATATGTCATTTGCAAATATCTTCTCCCAGTCAGTTGCCTTTTAGTTTTGTTGTTTCCTTCCCTGTGCAGAAGCTTTTTATCTTGATGAGGTTCCAGCAGTTCATTTTTGCTTTTGTTTCTCTTGCCTCTGGAGACCTATCTAGTTAGAAGTTGCTGCGGCCAAGGTCAAAGAGGTTGTTGCCTGCTTTCTCCCGTAGGATTTGGACAGTTTCCTGTCTCCCATTAGGTCTTTGATCCCTTTTGAGTTTATTTTTATGTATGGTGTAAGAAAGTGGCCCAGTTTCATTCTCCTGCATGTTGCTGTCTAGTTTTTACAACACCATTTGCTGAAGAGACTGTCCTTTCTCCATTGGATATTCTTAAAAAATTTTTTTTATATTTATTTATTTTTTGAGAGAGATGGAGACACAGAGTGGGAACAGGGGATGGACAGAGAGAGAGGGAGACACAGAATCCCAAGCAGGCTCCAGACTCTGAGCTGTCAGCACAGAGCCTGATGCGGGGCCCGAACTCCCGAACTACGAGATCATGACCCGAGCCGAAGTTGGACGCTCAGCCGACTGAGCCACCCAGGTGCCCCACTCCATTGGATATTCTTTCCATTTTTTTCTGTTTTAAAACATGTCCAGTTTTAATTGCCTCATTAGCATATCCCATGATTTGAAAGGTGAGATCTTGAAGAACAGGATACCAAAAGAGACATCAACAGAGAAGTACTGCGCACAACCCGAAACCATCAGGATTGGAAAGACACAACTCATTCTAACCTTGCCTTTTACAGATGAAGACTGAGGTCCAGACTGGTGAAGTGATGGCAACCTAGGTGATTTTGGGTTGGGTTAGCAGGGAGGAATTTCAGAAAGGGGTGGGGAGGGTGGAGGGAAAAAACCATTAAATTTGGTAAATAGAAGTAAAAGGAGTAAAGTTTGCCAATTTAGGGGAAAGGCTACCTCAATATGCCCTTGTGAAAAGACAAACAAAACAAGAAACAAAAATACTGTGGAATGTTTTGTATTTTTTGCAACTAAAAAGTGAAGTAAGCCAAGAAGTAAGCCAGTGGGCACTTGATCGAGTAGGGTTAGGCTTGTGGCCCTTCAGCTTATTATAACAATGGATTACAGTATCACAAGAGACAAAAAAGCCATGTAACGTGAAATTCAAGGTCACTTAGATGTAGCAACATTTGGCTAACTTTGGGGGAAAACCTGGGAAGGAGCCTCGGAGGGCTTTGTGTCAGGCACAGATTGGAATCAAAAGGAAGAATTTGATTTATGTATAAAAGAGTGGACTCTGGCCTATGAGAAAAGATTTCTCAGGACCCTGCCCACTCACAGATAGGTGAGGCCATGTGGCATGTTGTAGCTGATGGATTTTGAGTACAAGTGCCGAGGAGAGGTGATGAAGATCCCGTGTGACTTCCCAACTGTCTTTCCCTTTTCCGAGGGGTTCACAGAACCAGGAAGTGATGAGTCAGGAAACATGGAATTAAAGAGGCCTGGGTCACTGTATCTCCAATCAAGGCGAGTTATCCTCATGAGTCACCCACCTACAGTGGACTTTACATAAGTGAGAAATAAACACTAGACATTAAGACACTGCCATTTGGGGATTGTTTCTTACAGCAACATAGGCCTCCCTATCTTGACTAATACAATCGTCTCTTATAGTTGCATATCTACACAGTCTTACCCATGCTACTTAATGGCATCACTGCCCAAAAGGAGCACTGGTCTGGGAATTTCCAGTCGATTTTTCTGCTGATCCATGTAAGATTTGGGATTCAGCAGTTGTAGTGGCTGGAGGGTTGGTCCCACCAAGAGTGTGGTGGTGGGTATACAATAATCACACATTTCACTTTGTTGGGTGAGAAATAAAGGTCATGGTTTGCTGAAAGCATAAAAGCTTGTGATAACTCGGGTGAAAGAAAAGATATTTTGAGAATATTTAGAAATCTTTGAAATTTGCTCGAATTGCAAAGGAAATAGCAGAAGTCCAACGTTTATGTAGTTCATGCACTGAAGGGAAGCCAGATGCCCAGGCTGGGGAGAAAAAAAAACCCAGGGAAACCTATGTGGAACCACATTTGGTGGGTCCTTCAGACTTCTTTCCAAAGTGTGCAGTACAGAAGGCAGAGGGAGGAGACTTACAGTGGAGAAACCTGACAAACATTCTTTTGGCCAGGTGATCAAGGTCAACATTAACAGTAATAGGTCATGTTCATGGTATGCCCTTGGTATGACGTGACAAGAATGTGCACTCCAACTTTGTGATCTTCCTCCCAATATCCCATAATCCCAGATTTACTAGGAGAAAATCCCCAGATAAATTCCTTTAATGAGGAATGTTGCAAACTACTTGACCAGTACTCCTCAATACTGTCAAGGTCATCAAAACCAAGGAGAATCTGAGAAACTGTGTTTGCCAAGAAGAACCTAAGTAGACCTGACAACCAAACATAATGTGATGTCCTGGAGTTCTGGAACAGAAAATGAACATTAGGGAATAACTAGGGAAATGAGAATAAAGTCTAGCCTTTAGCTGATAATAATGGTCTGAGGGGCACCTGGGTGGCTCAGCCAGTTAAGTGTCAAATTCTTGATTTCGGCTCAGGTCGTGATCTTACAGTTTGTGGGATTGAACTCCATATGCTGATAGTGCAGAGCCTGCTAGGGATTCTCTCTCTCCCTGTCACTGCCCCTCCCCCTGCTTGTGCTGTCTCTCTGTATATCTGTATATACAGATATCTGTATATACTCTGTATATCTTTCAAAATAAACAAGCTTAAAAAAATAATGTTTTGATATTGATTCATTAATTATAACATTTGCATCGGTTACAAGATGTCAATAATAAGGTAAATTCGGTGTGAGGTATATGGGAACTCTCTCAACACTGTTGTCTCAATTTTTCTCTAAATCTAAAACTGTTCTAAAAAAATAAAGTCTATTAAAAAGAAAAAAAAATAAAGGTTACAAAGTGCAAAGGCAATTTTGCCTGAGATGATCTTTGATGAGGGTGCCCCAATAATGCCTGTCACCAAGTTTCCCTCTCCTGGATGCATCTTTCTGTTACAAAACCAATGCTGGCAATGGAGACTTGAAGTTCTGTGGTGTTCCTAGGTGCCCTGCATTTGTTTTTATTAGATTTATCTTCTCTGCAAAAGTTAAGCAAACTCATTTTATTTAATGGAAGACAAGTAGATGTAGTTAAATCGGGGAAGGGGAAGGAAGACAATTGTTGACTTCAAGAAAATCATTATATCCCCGCTTTTTCACAAAGGAAACCGAGGCTCTCACAGATTCAATGAAAAATCTCTAAGTTGTAGGTGTCGTAAATGGCAAAGCCAGGGATCTTGTCCCAGGTGTGTTTCTTCAAAGTTCCTTTTCTTTCCACCTACTGTGCTGACCACAAAATGGACTCTCACAAACAGCACGTGATTCTACGTTCTATTTCAGGCAATGCCAGCCAAGGAGGTGGCAAGCAACTCTGGGAGTGGCTCCTGTAAATGAGGAAATATGATGGACAATAAATAAATAGGGGCGCTTGGGTGGCTCAGTCGGTTAAGCAGCCGGCTCTTGGCTTCAGATCAGGTCATGATCTCACTGTTCGTGAGATCAAGCCCTACATTGGGCTCTGTGCTGACAGCACGGAGCCTATCTCTCCCTCTCTCTCCACTCCTCCCCCACTCATGCTCTCTCTCTTTCTCAAAATAAATAAATAAACTTAAAAAGAAGACAATAAAGAAGGAGAGCCATCTTCTCCCTTTTATAACACCCCCATCCCTTGGCTGCCAAGCGATCTGCAACTTGCTTCCACTCTTCTTGATGTTCTCTTCAGCCCTGTTCTTCTAAGGTCGTTTTCCAAGTTTTACTACTTAGAATGTATTTATATGCCCTCATACATCCAACGAGCAAAATCAGGGGAGCCCTGGTTGAGACAAGGCTGGGTGTAGAACCCCAACTTTTGGCCCCTTTTCTAGTCCAAAGCCTACCACCCTTAGTTCTCTACTACAATATTTGTCAAGAACTTTGAGTTTATTACATTTATGAACATAGTGGGAATTTTGGAGGGGGTAAAGGGAAGGGTGTGAAGGGTTCACACTGAGATCCTTCCAGGTCCCATGCAGGGCGGTAGGCCTCACAACAGCCATGTATGAAAATCCATGTGCGAAAGAGAAGCTATTCAGGAAGGCAACATGTCATCAATTAACAGCCCAGGCTTTGTTCAGGATTAGAGCAGATGAGGCCTTTTATTGAGTACTTCCCAAAGGAAATGGTTCAAGGGACCCAAATAGACGCTAAAGACTGTCTTCAGCTGATGCAAACCAGGGAGAATCTGTAGACCAGCACCATCTGAGTAGACCCAAGGTCTTTGGAGTTTTTACTGCCTTTGTGGTCCTTGCACTTTGTGGCTCAAGTGGCGGTTTTCATCTTTCACTAACCTTGGAGTTGGTGATTCGTTTGTTTCTGTTTTTGCGCCTCTTGCTTGGTGTCATTGGTGCAATTCCAGTAACCCGTGAGCACTGTCTGTGTAAACCTCGAGATGTATCAGGGAGCCAAGCTCCATGGAAAGGGGATGTCGAAGAAAAAGAAGAAAAGGAAAGAAATAGGACAAGTACAGAGGGCAAGTGGGAAAGGGGGATCCTCTGTCTCATCCATGTTAGTCCTTCCACATGGAGCTAAATTAAGTAGTTGACTAACATCTGTGAAATGGAAAATGGGCATCTGTAAACTCTAGACGGGGGATGCCCATGCATAGGGAAGGAGCAAGGCTCTTGGAGGGTGCAGAAGACATTCCTTTCACCCAGATCCCACCCCAGGGCTGTCTCAATGGGGGAAATGATGGGTGGAATGAGGGTCTCTTTGCTTCAATTATTTTCTGTCTTTCTCTCCCTCTTTTTCTCCACTTCTTCTCCTTGCCTTCTTTCTTCTCTTTTCCTCCTTCCCCCACCCCTCCACCCTTTGTCTTGTGCCTATGATTGATTCTGAGTTTTAACTGAATGATGCAACCTTGAGTAATTCCTCTAGATTAGATCTCCTCCCCTGTCATCCATGATGTCGATGTCTACGAGTTTCATCTTTAAGAAAATAAAATAAATAAAATCGCAAATAAGAAAATTAAAATAAAAAGTGAACTATAAAAAGGATTAAGCACTAAAATTAAATGAAAAAGGAAAAATTTACAAATTAAAAAGGAAACCTGAACTAAAATGAAGCACACCCACATTTCATTAGCTTTCTCTTCTCTCCTCCCTGGCTTCCTCATTTCTGTGCCTGGCAACAGCTGTCACCATTTTTGCTTCCATTTTGTCCATGTTGTTCACGTCTCTACGAAGGCATGGCTCCGGAGCGCTCCGCGGGAAACTGCCCTGGGAAAGGAGAGTCCTACATCTGGGCCAGAGGCCTGTCCTCAGTTGACGCTGGTAAAGTCCTGTTCTTTGGGCCACCCCCCAGGCTTTCCCCCACTGCATCCAGTGTACGTGTGACTCTCCCCAGTCTCTGGCAGGGACACCTAGAAGATTCCAGCTTGAGACACCCTTTCCTATTACTCTCTTCTCCCCGGAAGAGCCCAGGATATCTTCAGTCTGAAGCCGGGAGACAATTCCTGGCCTGACAGCATTGCGTTTACCTCTGTTTTCATTAACATCGGGGCTATTACCTCGTGTCAAGTGTTGTTAGAGGAAGGGAAAAGCCACGGCAAAAGGGGAAACAGTGGAAGAATAGCTTCCACCAACAGTGTAATTAATTAAATGGCAATAAATAATAATTTGAGAAATGAGATACTTTGTGGTTGATTTTTATGACTTTTAAAACAATATAAGTGGTGGCAAAAACCGCCAACATCCAGAACCACGAGTCACATTTTGGTTGTGGTTTCTCATTCTCTACAAAATACAAAATACTGGAAAAGATCATTTCGACTGTATTTTCCCCACAGAGGTTGAAACTGTCCTCCTTTAAATGATCCCTCGGCAATTTACACATCTTTCTACGTTGGAATCGACATTTCTGCTTGAAGACTTCCTTTGGTGATATTAATGTTAATTTGTAAAGAAACACCTTATAGTTATCAGAACAATTTCATGGGCCTTATCTCATTTTATCCCTCTGGTGGTTGGTCTGCTCTCTGACTTATGTTTTCAGAAGGTAAAAGGCTTGTCCAAAATCTCTCATCCAGAACGTTCCAGGATCATCCAGATCAGGGCTCAGCAAATGGCAGTCATGGACCAAATTCTACCCACTGTGTATTTTTGTATGGCACATGAACTAAAAATGAGTTTTATAGTTTTAAATAATTGGAGGGAAAAGAAGATTAAGTAATACAGGAAAATTACATAAATTCAAATTTCAGCATCCAACAATGAAGTTTTCTTGGAACTCAACCACGTTTACATATTATCTATGGCTGCTGTTTTGCTACAAGGCAGAGCTGAGTAGCCGCGACAGAAACCATATGGCCCACAAAGCCTCAACTATTTACTCCCTGGCCCTTTGCAGAAAAAGTTTGCCAACCCCTGTCCCAGATCAAGGGCTTTATTCCATCACACAAGAGCTATCTCTCCAGAGTCCTCGCAGACCTGTGGACAAAGGCAAAAACCCGCAGCGATCTAGTTTGTAAGCCCAGTAGAAGAGACTTAAACATTGGCTTGTGACGAAAGGCTAGCCCTTTAAATCTGGAGTGTTTCAGTCCTTCCGATTGGTGAATTGGAGACTGGGGTTCTAGCCTCCAGCCTGGCAGGCAGCTTCCTCCTCCAGGGGGTCAATGCAAGTGTGTCTTCCCAAGACCTTTGCCACAATGAAAGGGTGCCATTTTCCCCTAGCCCTCCTCCACCTCTTCCACCCCAGGAAAGAATAGTTGAACCGTTGGGTTGTCCTGACAGTTCGGAATGGTGAACTGTCCCAGCTTAGAGGCTGAGGAGGCAAGGAGAAATAAGTTTATTTATGTATTGAGAGAGAGAGAGACAGAGAGAGACAGAGACAGAGAGAGGATCCCAAGCAGGCTCTGAAATGTCGGCACAGAGCCTGATATGGGGCTCGAACCCACAATGCTTGAGATCAGTGATGGGAACCAAAGTGGGATGCTTCATTGACTGAGCCACCCAGGGGCCCCACATTTGTTTCATTTTTAATGCAGAGTTATTTGACATAGTGTCCACCTCTGGCATCCTGTCAGCTCCAGGTGGAGCGAGGGCTTTAGGCCAAGTGGGGAAGGGCAGGTGGGATGGAGAAACCAAACCCAGAAGTCTTGCTCTTCTTTCAACAGGACCTCTGATTCATTTTTCTCCCTGCTTTTTCTACCTGCGTGAGAAAAGATGATGTTCGCTCCCCTTTTCCGAGCGTCTATGATATGTCATTTAATTTAGGTCCAAATAGATGACCTCGTGTAACAGTCCCCATAACCCCGTAGGGTTTACAGAGGAGGGAACTGAAAACGGGGTTATTTAAAATCCTTTCCTGGTGGAGGCCTGGTGCCTGATCTCTGTAATGCCAACGTCCAGGTTTTACCCACCAAACTTCAGGAACTCCATAAAGTGTCACTCTCTGACCCATGACACTCATGACATCCCCACCATAGAGGAGCATCGTCCCAAAGGCATTTCCTTAGAACCCCAATTCCTGTGACCTACAAGGAATCTGGGAAAAAAAAATCTGTTTGGGGAACAATGGGTTAAAAAAAAAACTTACCCAGATTTCTTCAGGACTTCTCACAGAGTTTGAAAAGCTCAGGCACTTGCCGCCTTTCTCGCCTCTATGGTTTCAAGGCGTTATATTTAACTTCTCAGAGCTTCGGTTTTCTCCTCTGAAAAGCAGGAAGAATAATATCTGCCTCTTGAAATATTATAAATATTACAGCTTTTCCTTTCTCTTCCTGTTTTCGGCCAGCTTCTCTGAATTTCTACTGAATGAAATTAATTCCAGCAGCCAGAGGGAATTTGGATGACTAGAAGAAAAAAAATATCATTCCGATAATAAAATAAGTTCACACATGTCTGCTACAAGCAGAGCACAGCACGCGTTTTTGGTTTATTGCATTGGTTTTCATAAAGGAAACAATGCATCTAGGGTAGGGTACGTCCATGAAAAACCATGCTGGGAGCAAAACTGCATATTTGCACGCTGTCGTTAGGAGAGAAAACCATATGTGTGAGTACTGAATGGTGAAAACGCCCTCCTTGCCCCAGCAACAGAGGGGAGATTTGGGAGCTGGTAAGCTCTGAAAGCCTTCTTTTTGAATCACACCATGAGGATGACTGGTTCTGCACGCATCTAGGTCAGGAGTCAGCAAACGTTTTCTTTAAAGAAACAGAGAGTAAGGATTTTAGACTCTATAGGTCATACAGACTCTGTTCCAAAGACACAACCCTACTGTGATAGCACAAAATGACCACACGTAAACAAGTGGGCATGGCTGTGTGCCAATAAAAATTTATGTACAACGACAGGTGGCAGGCTGTATTTGGGCCTAGAGCTATAGTTTGCCAAGCCCTGGTCTAGATCTTGGACGTAGGTAGAAGAGGCTCTCAGCGTGACATCCTGTTCAGTTTTTAAAAAGCATCTTTGGGGGGCATCTGGGTGGCTCAGTAGGTTAAGAGCCCGACTTCAGCGCAGGTCACGATCTCGTGGTTCGTGAGTTCGAGGCCCGCATCGGCCTCTCTGCTGTCAGCACAGAGCTTGCTTTGGACCCTCCGTCCTGCTCTTTCTCGCCACTCCCCCTCCGTGCTCTCTCTTTCTCTCAAAAATAAAATAAACATTAAAAAAAAAAGCACGTTTTGTTTGTTCATGAGCTTGTGCTGCAGAACACTTACCATCTTTCAGAACTAGTATTCCAAAGAACGTGACTCTGGGAAAACTTCAGAGCTTTGAGTTTTGGAGCCATCTCCTCAGAGAAGTGAACACAGAAGTAATAAAGATGAAGGGGAACTGGGACTAGGCAAAGGAGTCCAGTCTCTGGGGGCTGGGCTATCTACTGGTCATGTAAGTTCAAGCTCTCAGACCGATGAAACTGGTCCCAGACCCGGGTCCCAGGCAGATCGCAGCCTGTCCACCTGCTGACAACAGATGGAGCCTACAGAGCAAGGCAGCCGTATGGCTTTCTCAGAAAGATTTGTTTTTTGTGTTATTCAGTTAGGGAATGTCTGCAAGTAACCAAACACGCCTGAAGACCCTTTGAGAGACGGAGGACTATCAACACCAAGAGCATGGCTTCGGGAGCCGTTCTGCCTGGATTCAGGGAGTCATTACATGCCTGGCCTGAGAAAAGTTGCCAAGAATCTTTATGCCTCAGTCTTCTCGGTCGTAAAATGGGAAAATCTAACTCACAGGCAAGAATTCAGTGAATTTTGCTTAAAGTGCTGGCATAGGGTAAACGCCACGTTAAGTATTGCCACCAGCATTAATTTTTTTTTTATTATTACGGTTTGCTTATGTTACTCTTCTGTTACTATCATTTCAGGGCTATTGAGTCACCCAGCTTTGTCAGAGCCAAGAGGTCATTACAAAACTTTGCTCTCCGTATTTTGTCAGCTG
Source organism: Felis catus (assembly GCF_018350175.1). Lineage (NCBI taxonomy): Eukaryota > Metazoa > Chordata > Mammalia > Carnivora > Felidae > Felis > Felis catus. The sequence continues at coordinate 27,518,849 of NC_058380.1, forward strand.
TCTTTCTGTTCGCTCTTGTTTCTGTGGAGACCTGTTTCATCTCATGACACACGTGGAGCCTCATGGCTGCCTTCAAATGGAAGCCCAACCCCCAGCCTACAGCCTCTGCTAGGCCGGCACACCACAGACAGCAGACCCAGTCTCCGTGCCCAGTTGTATCAGGGGCCCCCACCCCAACCTCAGGATCTCTGTAAGAAATGGCACCTTCTGGTCCATAGGGCTACCCCTTCTGTGTCTCTGGGTAGTCTTTGGTCTCCACAAGGAGAATGTGCTCAGCAGGTGGAAATAATGGACATGTCTGGTGCTGTGTCCTAAGGATAAGGTCATCCCAGTCACACTGGACACCCAGGTCAAGACAGCAGACAGTGGCTAGACTCTGAATCATCAGTGGAGAGGGAATTTTCCATTTTACCCAACTGTCTAGGCTTCCACGGACTCAGGACCAGGGCAAGACTCAGCACACGGGTAGTAGGATTTTACAGCAGACCTATGGGTGGGCCACGGTGGGTGGTAACTGACATCATGTACAGAAATAACTATAATATAAACATGGAAGGATTCACTTATTTCAACCCATTTGCTCACTTGTTCAACAAATATTTATTGAGTGACTTCTAAGTGCCATGCTAAGGAATATGCAATTTTTTATTAATAGTAGAAACACACATTTTCTTAAAAGAGATGAGGAATATTTTTGTAATCTCAGAAGTAATGCTCTTAACCCAGTTCTCTATGTAAATAATCCATTTATTATGGTGCTCCTCTGAGGTAGCGACAAATCTTATTGGATGTCTCAATCATATGCTTTAAAAGTTACTATTATCCAACTGACTCACTATGATCCTTATACAAAACAATCCCTGGAAATTGGCTGTGATTCTATAAAATATTTCATACATACATTTATCTGTATCTATATATCTACATATATATATATATATACACATAAAATATATAACATAATAAAATGAAAACCCATATATTCACCAATAGGCTTAAGAAATAGAATTATAGCAATTTCTCTGAAGCCTCCTGTGTGCCCCTTCCAGGTTGGGATCCCCATCCCTCCCTGAAAAGTAGACCGCTCTTCTGAATTCGGTGTGAATGAATCGTTCTCTTACCTTACTTCGTAGGTTTTATTATATGTGATTCTATCCCTAAACAAAAAATCCTCAGTTTTGTCTATTCTGGAATTTCAAATAAATGGGATCATATTGTCTCTGTTCTTTATCAATAAATAGATATCCATTTATGTATTCATTCATTTGTTCTTTCATCCCCCCACAAGCACTTTTATAATTCTGTTATTAAAAAGAATAAATCTGTCAACTTCTTAGTCATGCTTCCTCGTGCAGGTGTGAGGCCCCTGAAAGAGGAAGTGCTGCCTCATCAGGCAGGTGCATTGTGTGCGTCTTGATATTTATCAGGTAATGACACATTAGTTTTCATTGGGTATTTGCGTTATTTTTCCGTTAAAAATACTGAATTTACTTAGCTGTTCTTTGATACACCATTCAGCATAGTTTTGTAATTTTCCTTTGAAGTCTAGCACAACTTTGGTCAAATTCTCTCCTAGATACCTGAAAATGTTTTGCTGATGTCATACGCGGTGGCATTTTAAAAAATCATGGAAATTATACGGTGGCTTAATCAGTTAAGTGTCCAACTTTAGCTCAGGTCATGATCTCACGGCTCTTGACTTTGAGCCCACATCGGGCTCTGTGCTGACAGATCATAGCTTGGAGCCTGGAGCCTGCTTTGGATTCTGTGTCTCTGTCTTTCTCTGCACCTTCCTTTCTTGCTCTCTTTCTCTCTTTCTCTCTCTCTCAAAAATAAATAACTATTTAAAAAATTATGGAACAAACCATTTGAGAGCTTCATTGTAAACTGTATTCTTACTGAGTTGCATTGCTCTTCAAAGACATGGACGTGGATGGGGTCACGCTTCTAGACAGTTCTGCATTTCAAATCTTTGGGTTCATGTCTTATGCTCTATTGTCTTCTCTATTGTTGTAATGTTGTGAGCCAGTGTAATGTATGCTTGAATAACCGTACGATGTTTATTATGACTATAGGAAAAGTAACCATAAATCTATTCTGTGACATTTCTTTAAACTGTTCACGCTATTATTTTGAATTCTTCCAAGGTTCTCAAATGGTTGAGCTTGAAAGAAAATGATATCTGGATAAGTAAGCTCTTATTCTTCTAGTTAATAGTTATTTGTATCTGTTTTAAGTAATTATACTGTTGCTGAAAAACTAATTTAATTACCTGGAAAAAGGTACGTTCTTTGAAGTCATAGCTCAGAAAGCATTGTCCAGTAGTTGTAGCTTAATAAAATGGTAGGTAAAATTCTTAGGAGAAAAGGAATAACCTCAGAAGTATTACTCTTGTAAACCTAACTCAACAGAGCAATGGCCCCCCTCATGTACTGACGGCAGTGAGGCCGCATGTGTGGACATGACATCAGAATTCTGGGACCATTTGGCTAATTTCTAGGTTTACAAGATTTGAAGTTTCTAATAAGCTATGCCAAAAATTTAGCAGCAGTAGGTAAAATTTGAGTTTAATAGAGGTGTGTTATTTGACTGTCTATGGAAAAGCTGTCCACCGTCAAGATAATTAATGTATAATGTGTGAGAGAATAAGACAGGTAGTTACAGAAGCTAAGATGGACATCCGCAAAGAAAGGACAGTGATACTGTGATACTGTTTGCTTTTTCATTTTCAGGACGACAGAGTGACATTTTGATAGGATGATTACTGTTCTTCTCTCCTGCACATTTTAATTCCTCACTCCCTTGCAGTTCAGCATGGTCACATGACTTGCTTAAGCCAATGAAGTGTGAGAGGAAGTGGCAGGGCCACTTCCGGGTGAAGCACTTCATTATGTCTGTCTTTCCCTGACTTGAGGGGCACAAGGGAGCAACACCAAGCCTCACGTGGAAGACAGCTGCCAGGATGGTTCGTAACACCTGTAGTGAACCCGTGTGAGCAAGAAATACACTCTCGTTGGTTAAGATTGTAGGTTGTTTGAACTACAACATAGCCTGGTGGCCTGGGCACTTCTGTGTGCCAACGGTATCGACCCTGACCTTCTGATGGGAGTCATGAATTTGAGAGCTAGTAGTCAGGACCTTGGATACCAGTTTCAGAGATCTTGAATTTCTCTCTTCTCACATGAATCCTGCCAAACTTGTGGGAGATGGGACTTGCTATCTATTCAAGAATATCTCGGGCTCGCACTTCTGTGATAAGAATGAGGAGAGAGAAGTTATATAAACGAAAGGATTCCATTCTTTAAAACCGTAATTTGATGATCTTTCAAGGATTAAAGACATGTGCACGTAGCACTTATATAACATACCTTTATACATTTGCTATGAGCGGATGTGCAAGCTTTGTGTCTGCTATTCTAACTTCTCTAAGATCTGATGGCCCTAGAAAATAGAGACTTCTTAAAACAGAGCTCTGTTCTTCTTAAGTGTATTTATTTGTTTTTCAGAGAGAGAGAGTCGGGGGGGGGGGTAGGGGGAAGAGAGAGAAGGAGAGAGAATCCCAGGCAGGCTTCACACTGTCAGCACAGAGCCCGATGTGGGGCTCAAACTCACAAACCATGAGATCATGACCTAGGCCAAAGTTGGACACTTAACCAACTGAGCCACCCAGGTACCCTCAGAGCTCTGTTCTTAGCCCATTTTTATAATCTTATAGAATTTACCAATAAAAAAGCAAAATGTAGCATTGATTTGGTGGCTTCCCTTAGAAGCTAGTAAACCCCCTTCCTCCTCTGCATACTTCATGTTTCTTGCCTTGTGAGAGCTATTTCTTCACATGGGATCACTGAACACTGAAGGCACTTTTACTCTTGGCATTGCTCATCCTTATCGTCTTTTCTGATGCTCCCACCTCCAAGAGCCTCTGTCCTTGCCTTTCTAGAATCCAGAGTTGACATACTAATAGCTGCCTCCTCCCAAATGTGACACAAACGGTCTTGTCTGCACCTTGCCTCCACAACATTGACAAATAAAACCCTTCACAATTCGTAGGATCACAAGCAAATCCCTTTCTGCTTCGACAAGGAGGGGAAATTCTACTTTCTTTCTCTTTCTTTTCCTCCCTAATTTCTCTACCTCCACCAATTTCCCTCTCCTCCGCACCCGTTTCTTCACCCTTTATCCCTGCACAGCCTCTGTAGTACATTCCTGCTCTAGAGTCAGGTCACAGGCAGTCACAGAATCGCTGTCTATGACAAGCATAGAGGAGTGGACATCCAGGGAATCCCATTTATAAGATGACAGGAAAGCACAGGGAAGGTACATTAGGTCCCCACTGCCTCACATGCAGTGTCCAGGAGGCCTCTTGGTGGCCTGCATCAGGACCCTGGCACCACGAGGGAGACCAGGCTAAAGGGGGCAAGAAGGACTCGGGAAGTATTTTTTACGCAAAGAACTTTCATGAAGCAATAGCGAGAATAGACAAAGTCACTTGGCAACAGTAAATATAGTTTTGACATTTCCTTTAGGTGAGGTGAGTCTCAAAAGAGAGGATCCCATGATGATGTAGAACTATTTCCTTTTAATTTCATGTTTTTAAGTACTGAACAGTTTTCTAGAAATTTAAATTTTGAGTCCAATACTCCCTGAAGGATTTCTCTGATATTACCACCGCTATCGTTGACTACAATGTAATAATAGTGACGTTGTCTAAGATTTGTGACGGCTTATGTGTGCTAATAACTACCTCAAGCATTTAAATTGTCATAGAATTTCGGGGTGCCTGGGTGGCTCAGTTGGTTGAGCGACCGACTTCAGCTCAGGTCATGATCTCACGGTTCGTGACTTCGAGCCCCGCGTTGGACTCAGCGCTGACAGCTCAGAGCCTGGATCCTGCTTCCGATTCTGTGTCTCCCTCTCTCTCTGCCCCTCCTCCACTCATGCTCTGTCTCTCCCTGTCTCAGAAATAAATACACATTAAAAAAAAATTGTCATAGAATTTCAATGAATGAGGTGCTACGGTCTTCATTTTACCAATGAGGAAATAGCCCTTTAGAGGTAATATGGTGGCCCAAGGTCAACATTGGTGAATGGCAGAATGGAGACTCAGTCCTGGCACGTCCCATCTCAGGCCCCGGGGACTAAACCCTCCAGTGTGTGTGTATCATCTCTGACTCTTGAGACTTCACAGGCCACCTGGGAGAATGTCATATACTTGATCTGGGTCACCTTGAATTTTTTTCCTTAGCATCAAAACACAACAGCAGAGCTCAGGACCTCTGGACTTCATTCTTGCACTTTCCGCTGGGCCCTCCAACTCCCCTGTGACAACGAAATGGTGGACATGATCCCCAGATGGTCAAGGGAAGAGCAGGCCCAGGCGAGAAGGTGCATGGCCCTGCGTGTTTGCGAACCTGGTGTCCTCACCCGTGGTTTGAAGAGTTTGTGGTCTTCGCGGGTTCCTTCCAGAGTCTCTTCCAGATGTGAGACTTGGCGGCTCTATACCCTCAGTGCCTGGCTTTTATGTGGTCTCACATCTGGATGCAGAGTGACTCTGCTTCCCCAAGGGCATTTTCCCTGGGTTCAAGGAACATCAACAACATTCACGGCGTTTGGGGGTAGTTCTGGCGAGAAGACTATAGTCCACGACTTTCAGTGGCCAAAAATTATTATTTTTTAACCTACGTAGCTTTCGTGCCTGTTGAAGTTAGTCCATCCCTGGACCCTCTTGTCCTGCTTTTTGCCTTTCCTTCAGGCCTCCTGGAGCTAGAAAATGAAGACCTCTGCCTTTGACATTTGGGCCGGGAAAAAGTGAACACTGATCTGATAATAATTAGTTACGGTTTAATATGAGCGATTGGAATGTACTCATTTGTCATCCAGGAGACTAGTGAGAAAGAGCCAAGGGGAAGAGGAGATTGATGGGACAACATCAACCCCTGATACGTTCCCATGAGAAGCCAGTGATCCTCGGACGCCTTTTTATGTCATATTAGGAGCCCTAGGTGACAGCTCTAAAAGAAATGGGGAAACCCAGCAAAGGTGGGGGATAAAAGAGTTTTCTTTGATTGTCCTCTTAGGCCAGGCACCTTGGCACGTGAATCACCACCTGTTCACTTCATAAAGACTGCGGTCTCACACCGGCCTCTCTCTTCAGGCTCAAGAAAGGGGGTTTGGGTTCAGATAACCGGCTCTGGATAAACAGCAGCTTGGTTTTGTGACACTAGAGACGTATTTATTTTTCACTTAATAAAGGGGAGTGATGTCTGGAATAAGACGTGACCGGACGCCAACTATACGTATGAAGTCCAAACATTGTAGGACAAACTCTTTCTGGAAATTTCCAGTTTGTTCCTATGTAAAATTGGTGTTGGTGGTTTTAGTTGCCGTGGGGCTACTTCATTCACTTTCTGAAGAGAAAACACTGTGGAATGGAGAGGCCAATGTAAAGACATTCTGTGTGTGTGTGTGTGTGTGTGTGTGTGTGTGTGTGGTACAGCTGTAACATAACATGTGCTAGTAAGATCAGCCTGTTTCTCACTAGTGGGAAATTCGGTATGACCCAGAAAGTTGCAGAGGGCAAGGGGAGAATCTATGAATACGTTGGAAAGGAAAAGTGTTAAAAAATATCACTCTGCCCTAGAAAGGAAGGAACATTAGGTGAGAGAAATGGCTTATCACAGGAGAGGAGAAACAGATGATGCCTCACAAAGAATGGCCCTGCGGTTCATCTTTATCTCCTGATAAGTCTTAAAAGGTGAACGTGCCGTCTGGACAGGGAGGGAGCACACCACTGGGGACAGACTAGTGATGTCCGATGACCCAGGCGTGTCAGATTGCTGGAGGCAGATGCCCAGCACTGGCCGTGGGAAGGAAGGCTGGGGATCAGATGCTGCCCTACGGAGACCCTGCATCACAGGCCAGGGGGGATGGTCAGCCATCCTGAGTGAGACGGCAGGAATCCATCGATGGGAACTGTCGTTAAATGGTAAGGAAACAAGGGTAGGACGAAACAGGGCGGGGCTTATCGCAGACCCAGAAACAGAACATGGAACTAGTCATGAATGGTTTTCAAAGACTTTACCAAGTTTTAGACTCTTACCAGCTCATCCGGCTTTGTGAACCTTTTCCTTTTTCCTTCCCTTATCAGCTGCAGGGACCAACTGAACCAGAGACCCTGCCAGGGGCAGGCAATCTGCCAGCCCAGCCAGGGTTTTCAGACTCCCCTCGGCCTCTGGGACTTTCTGTAGGTTTGAAGGTAGTCTTGAGTCATCTGCCTGGAAGCAAACTTTCTAGTTATGGCTCTCACAAACACTGCTCTCACAGGGGAAGAGCAGGGGTTTAGTGCCCAAAGTGTGGGATTTCAGTCACCGCTGTGTTTTTACCATGAGGAAAAAGAGGGTGAATTGTGACATTTAACAAATAATGCCATTGGATTCCCAGGTGGCTCAGTGGGTTGAGCATCTGACACTTGTTGTTGGTTCAGGTCATGATCCCAGGGTTGAGTTGGGCTCCACACTGAGCATGGAGCCTGCTTGGGATATTCTCTCTCTCTCTCTCTCTCTCTCTCTCTCTCTCTCTCTCTCCCTTTGCCTGTCTCCCCAGTTCACATGCCCCCTCTCTCTCTCAAATGAAAAAAAAAATGCCATTCCCCTAAAGACCGAAGAGTCCAGCGTTGAACTGAATGGTAGATAAAGAATATCTAGCCACTGAAGAGAGGACATTTCAATACGCAATGTTAGGGGTGTTACACGAGCAGTTAAAGAGCGGCAATTTTGGACTTAAATTTTTTAAATGCCAGCATGGTGTTATGGGGACACTCAGGTGGTGAGTGCCGGTACAGTGGTTCTCAAAGTCGAGCAGACATTGGAATCACCTAGAAGGCTTATTAAAACACAGATGGCTGGGCCCCAACGCCAGAGTTTCTGATTCAGTAGGTCCGGGATGGGGCTTCTAGCAAATTCCCAGGTGCTGCTGCTGCTGCTGCTGTTCCAGGGAATGCATTTTGAGAACCACTCTCCTAGCATATTGAGGAGGAAGATACATGTGTAAAATACATTTACATTTACCCCCATCTGCACCTGTTTCCTGGCAGGAAGTGTAATGGGCTATAATAAAACCAACACTTGTTGAGCTGAGCAGAGATGTCTGCTGGCAGTGAGGACCCAGGTGTCCTGGATTCCCGGGCTGTGCTGGTGGCTGGAATGAGCTTGGCACAGAGGAAAGGGACATAAAACATTAAGACAAAAGGCTGGCATGGGGGTGGAGGGGGGGTAAAGCATGGTGATGGCATCGAGACGCTGAGTCCAAGCGAGAGAGCTTTGACTTCCAATCCCAGCTGTGACACCTGCCAGCTTTGCAAACGTAGCAAGTTACTTAACCCCGGTGAACCTCAGTTTCCTCCTCTGCAAAACTGGGGCCTCTGCGAGGCTCGCGTTTCAGTCACGATTCTTAACTGCAATCAGCTGAGGTCTAGTCTGGCTGATTGAAACAGGAAAGGAATTTATTATAAGGATATTGGGCCCTACAGGAAAAATGAACTGTTTTGCCAACAGATCAATGGTACGGGGAGGAAAGCTGAATGAAAGAGAAATGAGACAAGATGACCGAAGGCAACTGGTGGGTTTCAGCCGGGTCCTGATTCAAGGATCCAAACTGCAAAAGGACAATTGGAAATTTGTAATATGCTTGAGTATTAGACAACATTCAGGAATTAGTGTGAATTTTGTTTGGTGTGATACTGTCATAAGGCCTTAACAGAGGCAAATACACTAATTTATTTACAGGTGAAATAACACAATGTCTGAGGTTTGCATTAAACAACTTCGGGGAATGACGAGCACTGAGTAACGTATAGAATTCTTGAATCGCTATATTGTGCACCCGGAACTAATATAATACTCTGTTTGTTATCTATTCCTGCATGAAAAAAAAAAAAACTTTGGGGAAGCAGAGAATATGGAAGATGCAGGATTGATGAAATGTTGATTATTGCTATGAACACATGAGGGATCTATTTTGCTGTTGCGTGAGTGTGTATGATTGTGTGTGTGTGTGTGTGACTGTGGTTGTATGTGTGTGCACTTGAAATTCTTTATAATAAAATGTTAAAACAGAAATCAGATTCTCTATGAGAGCTGGAGAACAAGGCTCAGACACATCTCATGACACAGGAGAGTGGGTTTGATGGGGACACTACTGTCATTGTCACCAAGCCCTGGATGTTAAAGCTTGCACTTCCAGTAACGGTTATCTGATATTTCCGAATTGTATACTGGGAAGAGCCTCTGGCATTAAGACACACAAGACAGCAAATTCTCAAAGCTCGGAAAAGGGATTCAGGTGATGGGTGGCCAAAAAGACGAATAATGTCCACAACAGTCATATAGTAGGTGTTCGACCCACGCTAGTGCCCCCCTTTCCATCCCTGGAATACAAACCTCCATCGTCTGTAATACGTTTTCTCCCACAGCATCCTAGATAGCTGGTTTTCTAATGCAAATAATTTGCTGATCTCCTTTTAAATGATCGAATTCACCCAGATGCCAGGAAGTTCTCTCACTATCATAAGGTAAGAATGATTCAATTCTAGGACATTCCCACACAAGGAACAGGCTCTGGGTATAAAAGCCAGCATTTCCAGCTGTTATTCAAGATGCAGCATCTGCAGAATGTGTCAAAGTTGTCTTCCAGACTAGGATTTTTCAGATGCTTGAAGAATCTTATAATGTGCCTCACATTTACCAAGCCTTGGCCCATGCCTTATCCAAGTTCCCTTTCACCAGATTAAACATACATAAAAGAAGCTTAGTCTATAACTTCAGGTGTAGAAGTATGACTTTTCTCCAAAATTCAAATTAATGCCAATCTCAAGCCCTTTTTCCACCAGTGTGGTGGCAGCTATCTTAGTTAACTTAAGATTAGCCCATAAATTTCTCAGAGGGTCTGCTACATCCCAACTGCGACATAAAGCTGAGGCATTTAGGAGGATGGCCTGTGGTCTTCAAAGTCACGTGTTCTGGTAGACACCTTCCAGACATTCATGCCTTCACTTGTCTGCCAACGTGGCCACTTTTGGATAGCCTGCCCAGGACCAAATACTTTATTTTTTTTTTAAGTTTACTTAGTTATTGGGAAAGAGAGAACATGGGGGAGGGGCAGAGAGAGAGAGAGGGAAGAGAGCATCCCAAGCAAGCTCCACGCTGTCAGCACAGAGCCCGAGGCAGGGCTCCATCTCACGAACCACAAGATCGTGACCTGAGCCGAAATCAAGGGTCAGGGTCAGGCACTTAACCGACTGAGCCACCCAGGCACCACCAGGACCAAATGCTTTAAACCACCTCTGAGGTCCTTTCCGCCACCAAGATTTCCCTGTTCTACAAGATGTGCTCCTTATGGGCCCTGAGCTCTACCAAGTCACAGATGGGGATCTGTTACCTGCTATTGGTGGCCAAGTAATGAATATGCTAAAAGTTGCTTTTGCTCAGATTCCTAGTGGAGTTTGAAGATAAACATGGAGGCTCAGAGGAAGCTCTTGGGGCTGATAAGTCCCCTGCTTGCTGATCCACACCCACTGTCTTCACTGCCTTGTCTCAGAGCTGGACCCTTCCAGGAGGATGGAAAGCCAAGCATCTGAACATCCCTGATGAACGAGGTGATCCAGCCTGGCTCATGATCATAATCTCTCATCATTGGGTCAGCCCATCAGGGTAGACACTGCAGTAGAGCAAGACTTCATCCAAATATGCCATTTTGTACTCCTGCATATTCCCTCCTCCATCCTGTTCCCGCCCCCTGAAACCAACCCGCTGGAGCCCCCACCGTTAGTATCCTTTATTCTTATGCCACGGCTGTCCACATGATATTCTGTGCTGCCCCACTAGGCGCCTTGGTTCTGTTCCAGATCCCTTACTTCTTTTGCTGGGCAGCGTGAAGCTTCCTACTTGTATCTAGGGAGGCTCCTCTCACCAGCTCCGTCTCTAGGGTGTCTCCAGCTTTGCGACAGGGTTATATATTCTCTTGCCACCTTAAGTTGTTCTCTGCATGGGAAAGTAAGCTATTGGGATGGAGGTCCAAGTTCCCTGGAATAGGGGCCGAATATCTATCAGACCACTTATTCCGTTGCGGGAAGGGAGAGGACATTTTCTTGCTGTATTCCACAGCATTTAGCACACAGTAGGTGCTTGAAAGATAAGCAGTTGTAAAGATAACTTTCAACCAAAAGAAAGGCTCTAAGGGAGGGAGTTTTAGACAGGCTGCGGGTGGAGGAAGACACATTTTTGAGCAAGTGTCTTCTGAATTATTTCACCGAGATGATTTTTTTTTTTTTTAACACTTTGTAGGGTTGGCTCTAGAAGTGAACCATACACACTGATCCTGGTAAAAGTCCTAGATGTGAAAGCTGAAAGCTCCTTTACTGTCTTGTATATACTTTTTTTTTTTTTAATTGAGTGGGTTTTAAATGTGAGCCTGAGTATCAGGCTTATGATAGCTCTGGAAATCAGTCAGAGGCTGGAAGAAATCAAGGTAACTTCATGAGTATTCTAAACTGGGTCTCAAAGAAATGTGCTATGGTCAGTCTATCTCCTCTCTATCAGTTTAGAATAAATGCGCATTAACTGCAGATTCTGACAACTGATCCCAGCGGGGACAGGAGCTGTGGCTATCTTCCATATCCTATAGCCTAGTTCAGGGCTCAGGGCTCCGTCAAGGCATGCCATAAATAGTTGTTATTCCATGTTGAAATCATAGGGTTTTGGACATATTCTGTTAATAAGATAGGCTATTTTTTTTAAGTGAAGTAGGTTTGACACACGATGTGACATTAGTTTCAGGTGTACAATATGGTGATTCGATGATGTATGGTGATTGATTCCATACAATATGGAGTTACGATGTGCTCACCATAAGTACGGCCACCATGTGTCGTCATTCAATGCTATTACAAGATCATTGATGATATTCTCTGTGCTATACTTTATTTATTTATTTATTTATTTATTTATTTATTTATTTATTTTGAGAGGGAGGGCGTGGAGGGGCAGAGGAAGAGGGAGAGAGAAAATCCCAAGCAGGCTCTGTACTCAGGCACAGAGCCCAACTCAGGGCTCAGTCTCACGATCGTGAGATCATGACCTGAGCTGAAATCAAGAGTCGGACACGCAGCGGACTGAGCTACCCAGGTGCCTCTCTATGCGGTATCTTTTATCCAGGAATCCATCTTTGTATTTCTTGACTGTGGTCAGTAGAACTTTTGTAACTGCCTCTGTGGCCCTCGCTCTGTCTCTACGGGGCTGTGCTCCCTCAGAGAGATAGGGTGTGGTGTGGAGAAGCAGCTTTAGCAGTTGTGGGGAACTGCAGGCTGGATGTTAGAGCTGGGTATGATGATACAGACCATCTCGGATGACCTCCTCGGATGACCATCTCGGATGACCTCCTTTTGCCTGTGAAGAGACAGGTCAGGTGGGGCACTCAGGCTGCTCATGCTGGTCTACCAGAAGTCAGGACTGGGAGGACCACGTCGCACCCTTCTCCATGCTTTCTCCAGGGCTCCGCTTGTCTGGCTCGTCTACTTGGAGGAGGCAGTGGCTGCATGGGTTCCCCTCTCTGGTGCATCAGCATTTCTAAAAACCATTTTTTTTAATTTAAAAAAATGTATTAAAGGTAGACAATTTACAAAACGAGAAAAGATCCGGGGGGAGGGGGGAGGAATCATTAAGTATCTCTAATCCTATCACCCAGAACAAATAATAGAAAAGAGTTATATTGCAATGGCCATGTGCCGGCTACCATTTGAACCTCCACACAGACTATATTTCACCAAAATGAAATCACCAGTGGACAAAGGAATAACAGAGTGCTGTCTTATCAACAGTGAAGGTAAGATTCCATCAGTTGTGAGATTTATCTGATTTCAGATCTGTAATTATGTGGCAGGGGGTATGCCTTAGAATCAGTGAAGTGGGATACAGTATAAACTGGCTTTATTTTCACGGGAACACTCTAAGATAATGCATCTGTGAGCACAAGCCCATTTTACAGATGGGAAAATTCAGGCACAGAGAGGTTCAACAACTTATTCAAAAATCACAATATTCAACACTTATGAGTTAGTGTTAGAAGTACCACGTGTTTGTAACGTATGCTAAAGTTTATCATAGCGTTTTCTTGCCAACTAGAAAGATTATGTTTTTTGAAAGATCTAGAATAGGGGCATTTTATATTCAAAGTCTTAAGATGTCATGGGAAAAACAGTGTTGAGTACTGAGGTTATGAACGAACATTTGCAAACTTTATAACATTATTTTGCTCACTAAAATAAAACCATGAAGCCAGAAAATTTTCAAAGTCTGTATCCCCAATAGCTTTAAGTATACTTTAAAAAATTTATCTTATTTTGTGGCAGATAAAATCACGTCTGCCTAAGAAACACTTTTTCTCAGACTGTCCCTCCACCCAAACGTTCATAGTCTGCCTGATTTAAGACTCAGAATGGGAGAAGATTCTCGCATTTTGGACCACTCTCTGGGCCTAGAAATTCAGGATAACTAGGATACTTCCGATTTTTGAAAAATATCTATTCACCTGAATTGAATCTACCCAGTTTACCATAACAAAATTAATGTTTCCCAATCATCCCATCCTCAATATTTTTAAATTAAGTTTTACCTTTTAATTCCAGGGTAATTAACATACAATGTTCTATGAGTTTCAGGTGTACAATACAGCGATTCAACAATTCTATACATTACTCAGTGCTCATCATGATACTCTTTATCCCCTTCACCTATTTGATTATAAAACTTTGAATCAGTTCTGCTTTAAAATATTCCTCTCCCTCTGTGAAAATTCTGCTTCCAGAGCTTTTTTTTACGCCTTGGAATGTTGCGCAGTGTGTTTTAACAAAGTAGAGTGTTCTTCATCATTTATAGCCTTCGACTTGTAAGTTGCATGAAAGTTTTGCAAGAGAGGTTTTTGGACAGCTGTTTTTCAAACGCTCTCAAATAACACCGCGTGGGGTGTGGAATGGAGCAAAGACAAAAGCCACTATTTTCTGATAGGGAAAGTGGGTAGGTTATGAACAGCACAGGAAGGCAGGGTAAAGAGTAGAGAGGAAGAGGTGATGTTAACACTCCGTTCCCACTTCACTGATGAGTGGATGGGGGGCTGGCCAGGTGGGGTGATGTGCCCAAGGTCATGTGGCTGGGTCCTGTCCTTGGCAGGTAGAGGACCCAGGACCGAAATGTTACAGTCTGGTTCCAGAGACCTTGATAAGAAACTAGTGCTCATTTGGGTGTGGAAAAGTGAGCCCCAAGCACTACTGGGGGATGGGAGGGGTTTGCCCACCCACGTATTTATGGATATGTGTCAACGAAACTACCTTTTGGTCCCAACTCCACTTTTGACGACTTGTACCCACCAAATGATCAGGAATGACGCTCAAGTGTGTGAAGATAACAGTGTTCGTTATCATATCGTTTAAGATATTAAGAAACACGGAAACAACTCGGATGTTCCATCATCATAATGAAATTAATTAATGGTACAGCTAATAAAATCTCACAGAAAAATGCTTGATGGCATGAGAATCTTTTCATCAGATTTTATTAAGAGAGGAAAACAAATGAACAGAATAGTAGGTACGGCATGGGGAGGTCTGACTTTAAATGACGGGGCACCTCTGCTCTGCCCTTATAAGGAAATTACTAAAAAATCATTGCAGTATTTTTTTAATGTCTGTTTATTTTGAGAGAGAGAGAGAGAGAGAGAGAGAGAGAGAGAGAGAGAGCATGCCTTAGCAGGGAAGTGGCAGAAAGAGAGGGAGAGAGAGAATCCCAAGCAGGCTCCACGCTGTCAGCACAGAGCCTGACATGGGGCTTGATCTCACGAACTGTGAGATTACGACCTGAGCCGAAATCAAGAGTCAGAAGCTTAATCGACTGAGCCCTGCAGGGCCCCCAAATCATCACAGTATTATTCAAGATGCTTTGTTGCAAGTAACAGAAACTCGGTAAAGATCACTCCTGCTGTCTGCTTTCACCACTGTGATATTTCACTTTTCAGAGGGGCCCTAAGAAGGCCTCCAGACACTAGTCTATCGTGCAGAACATGAGTACGGTGTAGAATGTTCTCATTCCTTTCCTTCAGTGACGAGTTGAGGCATTGTGCATTGGTCTGCATTTTGCCGTTTCCCACAACTTCCACTCAAGTACTGAGTACTGTTGCTGGGCCCAGCAAATACGGATGAAAGCAAATCTATGATTTGGACCTCAAGGAATTTACTGTCTCTTTGGGAATACACAGTCTGTAGCCACATGAGTGTCTTGGGCTTTAGGAGAACAGGCAGGAAGCATGAGGCCTGGTCCCTGGAGTGGAGATGCTAACAAAGCACTGGAATAATCATGCAAGGGCGTCTGTGGCTAATGCCACAAAGGAAGGTGCAGCCTGGCAGTGCTACAGGAGTGGAGAGAGTGAGTAGAAAGGTTTCCAGAAAAGGGAGACAGCTTTCCTGAAAAGAACGACCAGTTTGCTGAGCGAGGTTTCAGGGCAGGGTAGAATGCGTTTCAAGCAGACACCTGGGGAGGATCCAAAGCAGGACAGTCTGGAGCAGCTGTCTTAGGACAACCATCTGAATATTTAAATACACTAACGTTGGGGCACCTGGGTGGCTCGGTCATGTAAGCATCTGACTCTTGGTTTTGGCTCAGGTCATGATCTCAGGGTTCGTGGGATTGAGCAGCTAGTCGGGCTCTGTGCTGACACTACAGAGCTTCCTTGGGATTCGCTCTCCCCCTCTCTCTTTCTGCCCCTCCTCCCCTCATGCTGTCTCTCAAAATAAGTAAATGAACTACAAAAATGTTTAAATATAATGCTTTATTGTTGTAACAGTCACTGTGTGCAACAGAAATCCATCATGCTACTCTCATAACATGCCTGAGGAATGACATCGATATTTTTAATATAATTTGAGCTCCTACAGATCAATAAGGAAAAAAAAATGTAAAAGCCAGGATGATGGATGTTTCACAGAATCATCGACAAGACAGGGTGATAGAAACGAAATAAGAGTAGGTGAGTTTCTGAAGGTGACCTCCTAGATTCAACTGATAAACCGCAAAGTTTAATGGAGTGGGGGATGATGATCTTCTAGCTTTTATTATCGCTCCTAAAAATACAAATGGTAAAAACAGCATCGTCAATGAAAGTTGGCAACATGAGTCATTCGTGATCCCCACGGCCACGGCGATTAAGTTAAAATGTCTCAATCTTGCCAGGATAAGTAAAAAAAAAAAAAACCCAAAAATTAAACACTGGCATAGGAAGGAAGTTCTTTATGACTAAGCATAATAAACTTATTTCTTAAGCTTTAGTTTCTAGTACATTCATTAATGAATAAAGAACAAGGCATTGTGAGGATGAACGATTAGTTCCAGGTGACACGTTCATTTTGATAACTTCAAGCAAATTTGACTTCTGTCGCTTCTCGGGTAAGAACACTAAGTACATTTTTTTTTCTGGTTTATTTGACCGATTCCATTGAGTGAATGGGAGTACAAAAACAAAAGCAAAATTGATTTTCACTACAGGAAGCATATCGGCTTGTTCCTAATGAGGCTGTTATCGCATGTTGGTATCAGGAACAAAGGAAGCCCTTATCTGGCTGGGGTTTATCCCAGGCCGGTTCGGGTCACCTGCGCACACGGATGCACCCACTCGTACAAACACCCACGCAGGTATGCCTGCCAGGTGTCCAAGGCTCAAGGTGTCTTGCTTGCTTCCTTGCTCAAGCAAGCTTCCTTGCTGCACAGAGTGCATGTGGCAGACTGTACGAGCGGTCCCTGACACCTGTCTCCCTTCCCGGGGGACACCATTGAAACCAAGTTTAGCGCACGAGTTGTGTTGGCCAATGAAAAGCGAACAAAAGTAACATCCGGCACATCTGGACGGAAGTTTTAGGAGGCATTTGGGCTTTGTCACAACCCGTTTCCCTTTGGCCTGGGGCCAGATGGGAACTGGTGTAATCTCCCAGGATTCTCATAGACAAGACAAGATGATGGGGCAGAGTTCCTCCCAGCCTGTGAACAACAGACAAGCACCATGAATAAGACATAAAGCTCCAAACAAAAGGTTTGAATAACACCGACAGGTTATTTATTTATTTATTTTTTAACGTTTATTTATTTTTGAGACAGAGAGAAGACTGAGCATGAATGGGGGAGGGGCAGAGAGAGGGAGACACAGAATCTGAAACGGGCTCCAGGCTCTGAGCTGTCAGCACAGAGCCTGACGCGGGGCTCGAATTCACGGTCTGTGAGATCATGACCTGAGCCAAAGTCGGCCGCTTAACCGACTGAGCCACCCAGGCGCCCCTCCAGTGGGTTATTCAAAGTAACCTTAATTGTGACATGCCTATCTTCTTTGACATTGATTTTTGTTAATAAGACCTTCTTTTTTTTCTATTTTTAATTTTTTATTTATTTTGAGAGAGAGTGATAGAGGGGGAGGGGCAGAGAGAGATGGAGAGAGAGAGAGAGAGAGAGAAAGAGAGGGAGAGACGATCCCAAGCAGGCTCCACTCTGTCAGCACAGAGCCTGACATGGGGCTTGGTCCCACAATCCGTGAGACCATGACCTGAGCCAAAACCAAGAGTCAGACACTTAACCAACCGAGCCACCCAGTTGCCCCAATTTTTGTTAGTAACTCCTTCCAACCCTGGCCTTCTAGGCCAATTCTGATTCAAAACTAACCAGAGTGACCACGAAATTTGGAGTTGCTTGTACTGCAGCATAAGCCTATTCCAACTAGTATGCTGGGCAACAAAAAGAACATTCGGAGGCTCAAACGATCACTACCCCAACGAATTGGTCCCTGGGTAATAACCTGGGCACCAGGTCTCTGAGTCCCACCCAGTGCTTCGGACACTTAAATTGAGCCTCCCACGGTCACCTTTTGTTGAGATGGTCCTTGTTCCTGTCTACTCAGTCCCCGTGGACTCCAGCATGTTCCTTCCTAGCCCCGCCCATCCCTCTGCTCTCACAACCTTCCTTTCATCTCATTCCATGGGCCTTCTACCTCCTTAAACCTGGGAAACCTTAGAAGCCCCAGGTGACGTAGAAAGCTCTGCTCATGTTTTCCCCAAACATTGTCTCTATGCTGGAGCCCCCTGTATTTCCCTAAGGTATCAGGCTTCCGGAAGCAAATGCCAGGGAAGCAACACTTTTTCTCTGCTTTATCCCTGTCACGTCTCTCCCTGGAGGTATTGAGCCATAGCTAAGGTATTGGAGCAGAGGACAAATAGAACGTTGCTTAATACTTCACATTTGTTATACGGCAATGGATTTTTGACACTTCTCATTTGGAATAACACCTATGGTGTGTTATTTAAAGTAACCTTAATTATGACACAACTTTCTTCTTGGACATTGAGTTTTGTTAATAAGTCCTTCTAACCCTGACTTCTAGGCCAATTTTGATTGCAAATTTTGAACAAAGGAAGTGACCATGATGGAACATATATGTACTCATTAAACGATGGATCAAAATGAGATAAGCCTTATTTCTCAAATGCTCTGTGGACTCTTACAACAATTTCATTAAAAGGAAACCCAGCTTGGGGTGCCCGGGTTGCTCAGTAGGGTAAGCATCAGCCTCTTGATATCAGCTCAGGTCATGATCTCACGATTCGTGAGGTTGAGCCCCGAGTGGGGCTCCACGCTGAATTCTGCTTGGGATGCTCACTTTCCCTCTCTCTTTCTGCCCCCCCGCTCACGTTCTCTCTGTCCCGAAATAAGTAAACATTAAAAAAAAAACCCAACGTTATTAAAGAACAACTTATTTTAGTTGCATACCTCTTGCCCTTGAGGCGTTGTAAATACGGAAACACAGAAGCAAACATTTCACAATATGAGCAAATATCACCGTGCCAAACCGGCAGCTCAGAAAAGTGTGAGCTCCATGAAGCAGGATCATACTTACAGCTCACCATCATACACCACGCACAGTGACCAGCACGAGGTACGTGCTCAGTAAACTGCTGTTGAGTGGGTAAATAAATGAGGACTTCAGTGAGTGAACAGAGGCAAGAGAACACTTCCAGCTGGACCCTTAACTGAAGATTTCCTACGAGAGCCTGGATTCCAGATGATCTTTCAAGGAAAGGAGGAGAAAACAAATTAAAGTCGACTCCACCTTTTCCTCACATTTCGATCAACTTATTAAACATGGCAACTGTCATCATTCACAGGGGGCCTAAACATAAGCCCCATTCAGTCAAATTTCCAAGGATGACTACTTACGAACTTAGCGCGGCGCATGCCCACTGTCTGTCCCAGACTCTGCTAGAATCACCACCAAATAAGGCCGTTTGACGGGGACCTGATTCAACTACTGAGTTCATTCTGTGTCTTTAATTTGGGGTCGGTCCACTGAGAACAATTTTTTAAGTTTCCTTTGTGGTCAAAGAGGTGTTTACATGGCTAAATCACATACACGTGAAAAGTGTATAAAAAGAAACCCACTTGGAAATCTCCTTGTTATGAAATTCAAGAGCTTTTCGGAAATAACAGAGACATAACGTACGTATATGTGCGCATGTGTTGTGAGCGCATGTGTGTGTGCGCACCCAGGCGTGTGGACGTCGGCAAGATTATAAAGCTTTGCTGTTTTAGAGAAAAAAAGTTTTAATGCGTTTTCATTTATTTTAGAGGTGAAGGGGACGGTCAGAGAAAGAGGGCGACAGAGAATCCAAAGCAGGCTCGGTGCCGTCAGCCCACAGCCCAACACAGGGCTTGAACCCACGAACTGTGAGATCATGACCTGAGCCGAAGTCGCACGCTTAACTAACTGAGCCATCCAGGTGGCCTGAAAAAAAAAAAAATTTTTTTTTTTTTAATTTGCTCTCTGAAGGGGTGAGCCAGGCTAGAACTTCTTTTTTTTTTTTCTATTTTGCAGTGCTTTACAGAAGAACCACGTGCCCATCAGGCTTCCTTTTTTATTCAATATTTTTTGTGTGACCCATTTGAGCTCAATTTTGTTCAGAGAGTCAAGTATTCAACATTTTTCCCAAAACGCCATAATGAATGATCAGCATTCAGGATTCAAAGCCACTACGGCTCTGCATTTTCTTCAAGGGGTGGCAGAAATTGCACCAACTCTTTTAGCAACACTGAAAATTTGACCTTACACTTGCAGCACTTGTCACACGATACTTTAAATAATCTCCCAAACGTCAGCTGTAATGTTATCTCTCCCTGCTAAGACAATGGATGGGCCTAAAATTAGCTAGAAAAAGACAGCTGGGCTATCAGAGGGTCTTCAGGGAAGATGCCAGAAAATCTTGATGAATACCACCGTTCCCTCTGGAATTAATTTTCAGTTCTGCCATCAGGTGTGTTGATGGAAAGCGGTCATACAGTTCTAGCGATTGCCTTGGATTCCTGCGCTGTCCTTCATCAGGGCCTTTAATGAAGTCTGAGTGGTAGCCCGGTTGATGCCAGACTGGAATGCAGGGAGGCTGAAAGCTGACACCAGTTCAACGGAGCAAAGGGCCTTGCGCTAAGGTTGTCTCCATGACAACCCGAGGATTTTTCCTGGTGATGCATTTACACAGCGGGTTAAAGTTCTGTGAAATCAACAGCTGTTGTAAAAACAGTATATTAAATATGTTCAGGACAGTAAAATGTGCATTCTTCTCTGCGGCATTCCACTTGGGGAAATTCTGAAAATGCAAACTGGACTCAAGACAAAATTACAGAAGGCAGGATATTTCTCGGGACAAATCTCTCTTTAATTCTTGTTTTTGAAAGGAAGTTTGAGAAAACCATTGTTGATCCCTTTTCCCTGGCATTTGTTTCTTTTTAAATTATCTTTTCATACCAAAATACCCAAATTATAACCCTAAATCCCTCTGTGCTGACCAGTATATCTGCAGTAAAGTCACTTGGCAAATAATTTGGGGGAAAGAAAGTGAGAGGTGAGCCCTGTAACAGAAATAATTTGTCATGCTTCTTACTTGGTTTTGTTCTTTTCTCCTCCGGGCCTTTTAGTTTTTCATGCTGACTAATTATTCTGACAGGTATTTGAGAAAAGAAAGAGAATTTTTCAAATGGTCCAAAAATACATTGATATTTTTAATAGAAAACTCTGTTTGCTTTTTGCAAACCCTGTGCCCCCAGGTTGAGGAGACAGGTACTATCAGATTTGCAAGAGGTAAACTGACCTTCTTTCAGAATTCTGCACATCAGTGAGCAACTTCGTGGCAACTTTGTGAACAGAGAAGACCAACCATCCCCATACGCCCTGGACAAGGTTTTTTCCCGAGATGTTGGAATTTCATCGCTAGAATCGAGGTCATTTTGGGTTAACCAGGACTAGGTGGTTACTCTAGCATTCAAAAACACTGGCCGGCCTCTGTTAATATTCCAGGCTCTATATGAAGGCAGTGGGATCCAAAGTCAAATTGTCCTTTGGTCTGTTCCCATCTCCCTCAGTAAATTAGTACAAAAATGCTGTGACCCAACTTTGGCTGTCTGCCTCAGTGTGCTCATACTATAAGAGATGATAAAATGTGTACCTTCATTTATGGGGAGTTGTGAGCCAAGGCACTCTCACGTAAATATATAGGTGGGACCGCTTTCTGTCCCAGGCTACTATCTGGGTTGGATTGAAGTGAGTATCTGCCGATGGCCTCCCAATTTCCTCTGTCTACACCAGTAGACATTGACCAGGGAGGCTCATTCACATGGTATTCCTCTTGGAACCTGGAAAATGGAGAACGCAAAGTTCATCTATCCTGGCCAAATCATGACAGACCCAGTAAAACTGATTATGTGGCATTTTACTCTCTTCTTTCCAGCTGGAGATTGAGTAGAGGAAAAATAAATCTGTGGACTCTCTAGCCAGAGAGAAGATTTGCTGGGAATATTTTTCTTAGTCAAATGAACGAAGGTGTATTTGTTTTCTGGCTACTCTGTGTAACGTAGGTCTGGGAAATTCAAAGACACATGACATACTCTCCCTGTCCTTGAAAGCAAATGCCATAAAATTGGCTGACTTCTGTTTATGAGTAGGGAAAAGTTAGCAATACTTCTAAAAACATATCTCAAAAGTTAAAATGGCTGCCAAAGGAATGCACATCTTCCATTGTGCTCTACTCGCTAAGATTTTAAGAACAAAATCTCCTGGCCTCGCTGAATTCCCCAGCACGGTGTTCCGAGTGGAATGGAATAGTTGGAATGGAATCCTTTGGTCAACCACACAGAGTAGAAACTCCACATTTGTGTATTCATTCATTCATTCATTCATTCATTCACCATGTATGTATTGAGTGCCCACTGCATGTTAGGCATTGAGCTAGGCACTGAGAAAAGAGCAGTGGGGGGAAAAAAAAGACAAAGATTCTTGCCCTTGTGCAGCTTATATTCTAGTGAGGGAGAATAAACAAAACTCTATGAACACACACACACAAATATTTTCTCATAAAGAAACTCTTTAGGATTATTTTAACTTCCTTGTTTCTTTTTTTTTCCCTTTTTTAAAAAAATTGTATTTTAGGGGCGCCTGGGTGGCTCAGTCAGTTAAGCGTCCGACTTCGGCTCAGGTCATGATCTCATGGTCCATGAGTTCGAGCCCCGTGTCGGGCTCTGTGCTGACAGCTCAGAGCCTGGAGCCTGCTTCAGATTCTGTGTCTCTCTCTCTCTCTCTGACCCTCCCCCATTCATGCTCTGTCTCTCTCTGTCTCAAAAATAAATAAAACATTAAAAAAAATTTTTTTTTAAATTGTATTTTAGTTAACATACAGAATGTTGGTTTCAGGAGTAGAATTCAGTGATTCCTCACTTACATACAACACCCAACAAGTGCCCTCCTTAGTACGTATCACCCATCTAGCCCATCTCCCACTGCCTCCATCAACCCATAGTTTGTTCTGTATCATTAAGAGTCTCTTGTGGTTTGTTTTCCTCTCTTCTCTTCCCCTCCTTTCCCCTATGTTCATCTGTTTTGTTTCGTAAATTCCACACATGAGTGAAATCATATGGTATTTGCCTTTCTCTGACTGACTTATTTTGCTTAGCAGAATACATTCTGGTTCCACCCATGTTGCAAATGACAGAATTTCATTCTTCTTGATGGTGGAGTAATATTATAGAGGCACACTACACCTTCTTTGTCCATTCATCAGTCAATGGACATTTGGGCTCTCTCCATAGTTTGGCTATTGTCAATAGTGCTGCTATAAACATTGGGGTGCATGTACCCCTTTGAATTTGTATCCTTTGGGTAAATACCTAATCATGCAATTGCCATAGGGCATTCCCATTTTTAGTTTCTTGAGGAACCGCCATACCACTCTCCAGAGTGGCTGCACCAGTTTGCATTCCCACCAACAGTGCAAGAGGGTTCTCCTTATAACTTTCTCATTTCAAACAACTTCTTCGGATGAGTTCACAGATAAGTTTCCCCTCGAATTCTCAATTATGGTCTCTTGACTAATACTCTGGATAGATGTTAGTTTTCCAGAAAATTACAATATGCATAACAGGAGGATAAAACTAGCAAGTAGGTGTTAAGAACTGATCTATCAAAAATTGTCTAGAGTTATTATGCATGTAAGCCCATACGGAGCTGATTACAGTAGAGCTTATTATAGGAGAAGTTACAACTTATCATTTCCTTAGGTAAATGAACTGATGCTAGCAAGTTGACAAACTTCGCGACTAAAATGCACTGTAGAATTCTGGAACAGAGATTTTGCAGGTCAGTTGGCCCTGGTGGGATCGTTGCACTTTGTCTTGAAGGTGGTTGAGATGCACTGCTTTTTGGAAACGAGTTCTAGCTAATCTGTGGCTAGATTTCCCATATACCACCAAAGAGTCACAGGGCTGGACGGTTTTGAACACTCACAGTTCTTAACGGACATAATAGTCCCAGCGAAGAAATATTCTTTACTTTTCATTCACTTGACTCCCATGGTTGTGCTGCACACCAGCTTATGGTCAATGCGTCCTTCTCGAAAGCCTCCATACCTTTAAACAAGATTTCAAAAATTGACCTGTAACATCCGATTTACCATTCAGATAATTTTCCCATATGTTCTGGTAGTTTTCCAAAAGACCGACCAGAGGCTGGAGCATGTGGGAAACATTAATTTATATGAATAAACCAATGGATCTTGAGGATAAGTGACTGTATCTAATACTAGAGAGTCTGAATAAAAGCTGCTACAATGCTTCGTTTGTGACAAATGCTGTCTTTTGGAATATGTATATGAAGAAAGATAGGGATAATTGGAATAAGCACCATATTCCACGTCCACATGTCAAATATATATTTTTTAAACCTCTTCCATTTGTAGCATGGGTAGGTGATAAGATTTTTATTTTATTGTTTTTAATGTTTATTCACTTTTGAGAGAGAGAGAGAGAGAGAGAGAGAGAGAGGTCGAGGGACAGAGAAAGAGGGGAACAGAGGATCCGACTGGGCTCGGGGCTGTCAGCACAGAGCCAGATGCAGGGCTCGAACTCACGAACCATGAGATCATGACCTGATCCAAAGTCGGACGCTCAACTGACTGAGCCATCCACGCACCCCAGGTTTTTCTTATTTTAAAACAAAGCTCCATTGTCAAGAGAATTCTATTTTGTTTGTTTCATAGACAAAAAAAAAAAAAGAACAGTTAAATGTTTGTTCTTTATGAAATAAAAGAAGCTATTTTGAGAAAAGAGGAGCAACATCTACTATATCCTCAGTAAGACTATGATACAAAATTTGACTCCTTAAAAAGAGAATCATTTGAGGAGGACAGCCATGAAATTGAACCAAATAGGCACCTGCGAAAAATATCTTCTCCTAGGCCATCTCCTCCCAAGAATGCAACAGTTTTGAAGCATCTGAAAAGCCTAAATGATTTCCACGTAGAGCTAATGTTGCTAGAGGTCTAGTGCAAGTAAAGAGGACTTTGGCCTGTGGCTTCTTTTGGAGGTTTGGTTTGGATTTAAAATCCACTCTTAGAAGATAGGAATAAATATTTTTAAAAACCAGTTTCTGGATTTGGGAAGGCATGGGTGGAACATGAAGTCCTGGATTGAAAACCTGTGCATGTCCTAAAACCATCCTGCTGGACCAGTGTCCATATGGAAAGGGGACAATTGCACCCCTTGCAATTGATCTAAACAGACTCTGCCTCACGACAGAATTGAATGGTTGTGGGCTTGAGAGCAGGATGCAGAGCTTCTAGAACTTGCTTTCTCATTAGTTCATGGGCTTTGTTCCCTTAAGAAAATTATTTAACTGATCCATGAGTCTGTTTTCTCATTTGGAAAAGGGAGAGCCTGAGTCCTGTTCCCTTTCTGCGCTTTGGTTCGGCACAGGCAGGACAGGACCATCCACCTCAGGATTGTGCCCTTCTCTTAGGAGGGTCCCGGGGGCCTGCACTTGGCACAGAGAGCGTTTTGCCAGCTTCCAAGAGAGAAGCTTCTTCACTCTCAGTGAATCCTTTTACAACGGTAAAGCAGTAGCAGATGGGAGTGCTATCATCTTTCTGATGATAGATTTAGTACCTTTCTTAATGGGGGATTGCAGTGAGCCTTTAAAAGTCAGCCTGAGAAGGCACGCTTAAAAAGAACATACGCTGTTTTCTCAAAACCTAATTTTTCCTAAACTATAAACCTTTTCTAGATGGATTAATTTTGCCTATGGAGCAGCTTGTTGATTTGAAACGTACACAATTGGCCCCTTAATGTCTAATTTGCTCAAGAATTTTTGGATCTAAGTTTTCGTTAAGTTTCCAGGAAGCTACCTTGTAGTACAGCCAGTTTCCCAGAACCTAAAACAAATTAGATTAATCATGCTAGAAACTAAATAAAAGTGCCTTGTTGGGGCCTGTTTGGGCAGGCCCTAATACTCTCTCCCGTGGGCCAAGAGGAAAAGATCACCTGGGAGCACTCAGCTGCCACCCACCCCGCACCAGAACAGCGAGATGATTCTGGGAGCCTCAGGGCCACCTCATTTCAGATGGCTCTCCAAGTGTCCATCAGATGCCAGAACCTTGTTCTCTTACAGGAGAAGATGACAGGCAGGGTTTTCAATGATTTTTATTTACAGGTAAGCGTGGTGTTCCAGCGCTTGAGCTCAGGACTACCAAGGCTTTGTTTTCTTTAACGATCATCCCGAAGAGTTAGTTGCCCTTCTTCCTGATTTGCTGGGTATCTTTCCCACCCGTCGCCCTGCTCTCACTTCTGTAATGCACCAGCTTCTCTGAGTCTACGGGGGTATTTACAAGCCCTGGGGACCGCGTGGGCCTGACAGCATCCAACACCTGATTTGTTGTCCCTGTGGCTTTCTCTTCAAGCTGCAGAAACGCTTCCCGCGTGCTGCATTGCTGCCGGAGGAACTCAGCCCTCCCCCTCCCCATGTGTTCCTAATCGAGGGCTCCCAGCGCACATGCACCCAGCCCACCGCTGCAAGGGGCAGAGCTGATCCCCAAGCACTGCCATTTGATCTCTCCCTTGCCCTCACCCGCATTCGGGAACTGAAAATATTTACTTTGTGTTGGCTCGACAAAACCCAGTAAATAGCAACCTTTGCCGCCCCAGCACACGCCAAAGAGCTGGAGGGAGGAGGATCCAAAGAGCCCCGGTTATGCTTACACCAGGGGGTTTTCTGAGCCGGGAATGCAAAACCCAGAGGCAGTCAAGTCTCAGGTTTCTTTTGCCTCTGAAGTCAGTACTGACCAGGGCTTTGGAACCAAATAAAAGTAGGATTGGCCCTCCCATTTTCATTGCTAAATCTTATTCTGGGAAATGTAGCTGGAAAGAGTTTTCTGATCATTTTCTCTGTTTCTACCACCAGATTGCTTGTTTACTGGAGGAGTCATCTAATAAATTTTTACTGAGCTACCCCCAACTTCTAAGGCTTTATTCTGCGTACCGGAGATCCGATAATGAACCAGAAGAATCTCCAGACCTAAGAAAATAAATCAATAGGATAATTTCAAATTGAGACAATGGAAAGAAACAAACTAGGGGGTGTTGATAGAGACTAGCTGCAGAGCCTTGGTGATAGGAACAGGCTTTCCTGAGATGCTAATGTTTGATCCAAGATAGAAAGGAAAAGAGGCAGGCATGCAAAAACTCTGGAGGCTCAGGTTTTAAGACAGGGGAACAGTAAATGCCTATTGGGCCAAGAATGAGCTTCATATGATTAAAGAATGGGCGAGGTGCTACGGTCCAGGGGCCAAGTGAACGAAAAGAATGGAGTCAAAGATAACTGTATCACTAGCTCACTACTGTAGTTTTTCAAGCTACTGATCCTTACTACCAGCACATTACTTTTTTATTCTTATACGTGATGCTGAACCTATTTAATCACCAGGAGCATGTAACTAGCGCTTGGTGTAAGCACACGAATTTCTTGAAGTTCCCTAGAAGCAAAATGAAGGACTGTTAACATCCTTCAAAGACGTAGTGAAATGGTGCAGTTCAGGAGGTGTGGCAATCCTATGGCACATGGCCAGAGAGCAACCAGCTCTGAATTCTAGGTCATTACATCGTGTATTTCTTTGGAATCCCAGTATTGCAGAACGCCAAGTCATCAGAGTGCTGGGACTCTTCAAGTAAGCCGCGAGTCAGTGCAAAGTGAGTTGACAGTTAGCATCACCCAAGGTGGCAAGCGTAGTATTGGATCTTGCTAGACCAGATTGGCATTTTGCCTCTGCGCTTTCTCCCTGTGTCCCCGGGGAAAATGAGTTGCCTTCCTGAGCCTCAACTTCCATGTCAGTTACATGGAAATTGTAACACCTGTTCCTAGTATAGATACCATGAGATAAGTATTTTTTAAAAAATCCCCAGGTATTTTAAAAACTCCAGTGTAACTCTTACATCTCAACAAGTGAATAGAATCTGATTAAGTTATAATCACATGCAAATGAAGACCCAAATGGTGGCTACCGGTTTGGGTGCTTGTTATTTGAGTTGACTTATTTTATTTTATCAAATATTTTATTATTTATTTTTTTAATGTTTATTTATTTATTTATTTTGAGAGAGAGAGAGAGAGTGGGGGGGCAGGGGAAGGGGCATGGAGAGAGGAGAGAGAATCCCAAGCAAGCTCCACACTGTCAGCACAGAGCCCACGGCGGGGCTCCATCCCTCGAACCGTGGGATCATGACCTGAGCTGAAATCGAGAATCTGACGCTTAACCAACTGAGCCACCCAGGTGCTCTGAGTTGACTGATTTTAAAAAGCACAGTGGTGTGTGGGAAAGATGAGCAAAAATGCTCTGACAGCATTCCAAGGAGAATCACAATTTGCAAAGAGAACGGCTTCTGCCTCTCAAAGGGTGAAGTTGGCTGGGAAAGTGGGGACACAGGCAGATACAGCTGGCTCAAGGAGGGGTGCCAGGCACCCTGCAAATCTCATGAATTTTGTCTCCCGGTCTCCACCTGTTTCTAGCAGCATTTGCTGGCACAGCCATGCCTGCTGGGATTTCATCCTGGGGGCTCTTAAATATTCTTTCTGGCTGCTGGTATTATCCATCACAAGAGAACCATACTGACAAACGCTGGTAATTTTGTTACCATTGGGTTCAGTTCCTTCCTTCCTAAAATGCGTTACATGCTATAAAGGATCACTTTGGTTTCTTCAAATTCTAACATTAAACACTTCTCCATGCAATATCTTCATGTACAACTTGCTGTTGTATGTAAGGAAATAAGGTGGCCCGGAGAAATGGGTTAATTTCTCCTGCATTTCTTGAGTTCGCCACCAGGAAGCAGTTTCTCTGTGGATTAAGACATCAGGGGATCTTCTCGTTTGAGAGGCTTCAGAACATGAGCCAGACTATTATGTGTATTTTCCCTCTTGGAGTGGAATTATTTGTTAAAAACTAAAAATGGAAAAAATTAAAAAATTATTTGACTAAAGAAACAAGAGACTGTTTTTAGAATAGCAATTTGTCAAGATACAATAAAAAATTTTAGATAGCTATGTATGGTGACAGATGTTACCTTGTATGGTGATTATGTCACGTATATGCAAATATCCAATCGTTATGGTGTGCACCTGAAACTAGTGAACTGTCTATGTCAATTACACCTCAATTACAAAAAAAAAATACAATGAGGAACAATGACTGTTTATATATTTCTGTGTCCGTGCACATGGTTACCATTACTGCAATTTTTATTTTTTTTATTTTTACTTTTTTTAATGTTTATTTATTTTGAGAGGGGAGGAGGGGCAGAGAGAGAGGAGAGAGAATTCCAAGCAGGGTCCCCATTGTCAGCACAGAGCCTATCACAGGGCTCACAAACCGTGAAATCATGACATGGGCCAAAGTCAAGAGTCCACAGCTTAACAGACTGAGCCACCCACACGCCCCAATTTTTCAGTGATTTTCGTCACTTCGTAGGACGTACTCATTGCCTTAATTCTTCTTGAATATTTTTACTCCAATATGTGGATTTTGTATCAAGTTCCATGAAAAATACTGTTTGGGGTTTTAATAGAATCCCGTTAATTTATTAGATTAATTTAAGAAGGATTTACACCTTTATGTTGTTAGTTTATTCTCCAGGGACTTAAAAACTCTTTTCATTAACTTAGGTGAGTAGTAGTATTTTAAAATTTCTCTATATTTTTCAATAAAGATATTGCTAAGTATTTTGTTTGCTTATGTAGCTTTGCAAATTAAGCTCTCATGATATCTTCCAACTAGTTATCTCAAATATGAATTAATGCTGTTAATTTTTAAAATTAATGTAAATTAATTTTATGGTCGCTCACCTTACTGAATATGTATTAGTAATATATATTAATATATATCATATATATGCCTATCTAGACATACGTATATATTTATGTGCACGTATATCAAAATCTACATGTAAACAGCTTCCACAAGTCAATAAGGAAAAATGTAAAGCCTGATAGAAAACCCAACAAAGGATAAAAGCAATGAGTTTACAAAATAGGAAAACCAAATGGCCAATAAACATGAAAAATTGTTTTACCTCACTAGTGACCAAGGAAATAATATTGTATACGCCAATGCGAAAAAGGAGATATCATTTGATAACAATATAGTCTACAATAGCAGACGGTGGCAAGAATGGGGTAAAGGAGGAGCCCCACACTCCTCATGTGACTGTAAGTGTGTGCGATCACTTTGGAAAGCAATTGGACAGTGTCTGGAATACTCAGTGCATACACACACCCCCACACACCCCTACCTAGCAATTTTAATTCCAGCTATATTTCTTGAAGAAACGTTGGCATCTGTGTGTGAGGAGACACGGTATAAGAATGTTTAGTGAAACATGGTGTGTGATAGCAAAATCTCTCAAAAATCTAAATGTCCGTCAGTGCGGTTGTGGGTGAATAAATCAGGCTATGTGATGGAATACTGTATGGCCACCAAAAGGAATGAAGTTGATTTATAAATATTGTCTCCCCCAAACCAGTGGTGAATAAAAACCAATGAACAGAATCTTGCATACAGAATGATGCAGTTTGTATACATTGAAAGAACACAAATCAGGGCTATTCTTGGACCCATAGGTGTGGAATAGAAGTGTAGCTACATGGCTGCAGGAACAGCACACGGCGTCCTGATAGTGACCGCCTCCAGCAGGGATGGAGGGATGGAGGGAAGGGAATTAGAGTAGAGAGGCAGGTAAAGAGAGAGAGAGAAGAGAGAGAGAGAGAGAGACTTCAGTTATAATAGTCTCATTTCTTTCATTAAAACTAAATCAAAGCCCAAATGACAATATGCTACCATGTATTATATTAACTGTGAATTTTAGATATGCAGGCGTATGTTTTTATATCCTGAACCCACTGACATTTTAAAACTAAAAAAAGGGGTGCCTGGGTGGCTCAGTCGGTTGAGCGTCCGACTTCGGCTCAGGTCATGATCTCACGGTCCGTGAGTTCAAGCCCCGTGTCAGGCTCTGTGATGACAGCTCAGAGCCCGGAGCCTGCTTCGGATTCTGTGTCTCCCTCTCTCTCTGACCCTCCCCCGTTCATGCTGTCTCTCTCTGTCTGAAAAATAAAACAAACATCAAAAAAAAAAAAAACTTTAAAACTAAAAAAAAAATAACGTAAAATGTTGCACTGGCTTGTGCTAAGCAGCAGGCTGCCCTCTCCAGTATCCCCTTGCCAATTTCACGTGTAGGTCACCTGTCTGTACACATCTGACCATTTACTCTCCCGGCTCTGTTGTATTGCTCTATTTACTGCCTACTTAGCACCTCTCGCTGTCAGGAAGTGTCCCTTTTGCTTACATTCCAACCACCTGTCCCCCAGCCCTTCCATTAGAACGGAGCTGTCGGAAGGCAGAGTTCCTAGCCTGCCTTCTTCACTGCTCTATGTCACGCTGGAGATCAGTGCCGGGCTCATAGTAGGGACACATCTGTTGAATGAAATGAAAGCCGCAATGCAGAGCAAAGAGCAATGTGCTTCCTTAGCTCTTCTGTCAGCTCTTGGACACAGCTACCTGCGGTATTTCTCAGCTTCCTTTCAGGGTGAAAATGAAAAAGTCGTCTGTTTTCAGAAAGAAACAAAGATGAGGTTACACACGCTCTTCTTTAACTTCCACATTCCTGCATTTTTCCTACTCAGAAAAAAAAAAGGTCTTTGGAAAATTATGCTAGGACATCGTTCCAAGTAACTTTCCTTGACCTCTTTTCCCCAGCCATGGTCTCCCTCACATGGTGGAGGCCTGGTCTGCCCAGCAGGTTCCAGAAGATTCTGTTTCTTGAAAGTCCCCAGTAACTCTGCTTTTCTCGGAATATTTAAAAACATACTGAAATAAGATAGTGGGTGGCTTGGGTGAAATGACAAAAGGGGGTAAAAAGGTGCAAGCTTCCACTTATAAAATGAGTAAGTCCTGGGGATGTAATGTACAGCATGCTAATTATAGCTAATACTGAGGTATTGCATGCTTGAAAGTTGCTAAGAGAGTAGATCTTGAGATTTGTCTCAAGGAGGCAAAAAATTGTAACCATGTGTGGCGATGGATATTAACTAGACATTGGGGTGATCATTTCACAACATATGCAAATATCCAATCATTACCTTGTACACCTGAAACGGATACAATGTTATATGTGAATTGTATCTCAATTTAAGAAATAAGATAGAATAGGAAATGTATTTTTAAAAGCTTAATACTGTGATTTTTATCACGTAAAAATAGTAATCACATATTTGCGCAAAATTGGTTTTATTAATGTTTGCCCTTACATTATTTTTGCTATTCCTTATTACCTTAGATAGCCATTCCTCAATTTTTCCACTTACATTTGCATTTTTAAAAATCTTGTTTAAAGCGAGTCATCTGTATAAAACATTGGATAACATTTAAGGATGTTATCCTTAAAAATATGAGCAATGTCATTCTAGTAATGATGCTATCATAATATTTACCTCGTTTCTCTGAGTCCTCTAAGATTCGTCTCAACACATACACTGACTAGAGCTATATCTTTACAAATGTCACTGTTAAGGTGCTTTGCATAAGATGTAGAATTGTTCTGGCATGATGCTTTAAGTATAAAGTTGTACAATTGCAAGTAGAAAAAAACTGCCATGTGGCTCTTTAAAACTTTCAGGTGCACAACTATCTCGTTTCCATTCTTGGGACCATTGGGATGCATGTTTCTGAAAGATTTGTCTAGAAATCTCCTTTAGTAGGAGGGAGAACAGGCCAGAGTCCACATGCAACCTGGCCCTGAGCCACTGAGAATGAGGAAGAGGCCAGAGCAGAAGGGCCATTTGTCTTTGTTATTAGGAAATAAATCAACCTTTGTTTTCCTGGCCAAACTCAAGGAATGTCATTATTACCAAATAAATTGTGTCGTTACAAATCAATCAAGCCACCTTTCATTTAAATGTGAATCACTTTCATTGTCTGGGCTTCAAACTTGATTCCACCCCATGGAAACGAATGATGAGAGATGATAGATCATTCAAACTCTACCTTTGGGACAAAATTTTCTACGAAAGCAAGTTTTTAAAAATGTTTAGATTAGTCAACAAACTAACTCATCACTCAATATTCTCTCTTAATGGAGGGGTTATCACAAAGCTTTCCTGGTGGGTGTTAAGATCAATTTGGCAAAAAGTTATAGGCCGTCTTTCTCAGATTATGGCAAAAATGACATGTCAGAGATACTGTGAATGAGGTATTTATGTCTCATTATGCTTTGCACGTTTTAAGATCTCTCCTTTACCGATAAGAAGAAAACAGTCCTTGTTTGGAGGAACTTTCCTAAGGACAGAGTAGATTGATAACTGACTTTTAACTAAGTTTTAATCTATCTTTCCCTGATCAGGGAGGGACCTTCTAACTCAAACAGCCCTAGGTTTTAAGTTCTTCTGTGGGCATTTTTCAGCTGGCGATAATTTCATTCGTGTACAGTTACAAG
Organism: Felis catus; assembly: GCF_018350175.1. Lineage (NCBI taxonomy): Eukaryota > Metazoa > Chordata > Mammalia > Carnivora > Felidae > Felis > Felis catus. The sequence goes on from NC_058380.1 coordinate 27,552,271, forward strand.
GACCATAATTCTGAACTAATGATGCTACTCGGCCCAAAGATGGCCCCATTTCCCCTCTGGTTCTCACACTGTCCTTTCTCTGTGACCTCTCTCCCACCTCTGACCTCCTCCCCAGTTTTCACCCTTGCTTTAACAATTGATTTATGATGGGCCCATGGAAGGGTCAAGCCTACTTTTATGGTTTGCTTAAAATATTTCTTTTAGAATGAGCATCAGAAGTGGCCTTCAATCCCAGCTAACCAGTTTCCCCAAGACCTCAAAAGAGCTTCCTTTACTGCCTGTCCATCACTGCACCTTATTTATATCTTTTGTACTTGTGAAGAGAAACTCATTAAATAAGGCAATTTTGAAACTTTTACCAAACTGAATAATTTATAAAAGATGTGCGATTTAGCTACCCACCCCCGCCCCCTCATGCCCGCCATGAGAATGTCTATGAATACATATGTAACTCAGGGGTAGGGCGGTGGGAGGGAAAGAGAAGAAAAAGCCACTAAGAATAATTTGAAGACTAGGATTATTTCTTTTACGGGATCTATTTTTCTTTGAGTGTGACAGTTTGATCTCCACTAGGCCTGAAGCCTGCAAATCTATTGGGAATACTCTTACATTCATGGCCTCCACAGTAAATTTCACCCTTTTGTTTAATTTGACTTCCTGTTGTTGTTTCGATACACTAAACAATTGCCAAATTTAGCAATGCTTTTTAATGATCACTAGAATGGACCTTTTAAAATTTTTTTAAAACATTTTGAGGATTCTGAAGAGAGAAAAGCGACTTGCAAGGTATAGGACCATTTATTCTGAAACACAGACACGATCTGAAAGATCAAATAGCATCTAAAATTAGGAGGGTGGACACCAAGGTTTCTGGCCTGAAAGCGAATACAACCTTAACGTTCCAGTTCGGATCTTAAGATTGCTGTGAGTTATTTGCCACCTCGGGGAGCTTTCGTTAAATACCACCATATGATACTTCTAAAGGTGGCTTCCCCAAACGTATTGATCTCCCCTCCTCGGTCATTAAAAATGTGATTTATGAGGCTGACATTTTTAATAGGGCAAAGCTCAGAGGTTTATTGCGATGGCTTTCTCATTTCCATGTTGCCTTCGGCTGCTAGCAGGGCAGACAAGCTGTCCCGAGAACTACACTACTTTCTAATAAGAACGCGGCTTTCTTTCTTTCTTTCTTTCTTTCTTTCTTTCTTTCTTTCTTTTTCTTTCTTTTTTTTTTTTTAACGAAATGGCAACCACTACGTATTTAAAGTGTTTTACACCTATTACATAGCAATGAATTAATTTTTCCCATTTCACCCCTCTCTTTCATGTACTGTGAGGTGCTCCCCCCGCCCCCAATTAAACGCTGTCATTTCCTTAGTGTGAGGCTTGGCAGGACTCCAGAAAGTGAGCAAGCTTGAACTAGAGTCCGCTGCCAGGAGTCCGTGTGAGCTGAGACAAAAGGGTAGGTCTCTGACCCACTGCCTTCCTCGGCCCGGGAAGGAGGCACAACCGCGAACCAGGAGCCTTTCACTCATGAAATCGCCAATCCAGCCATCTGAGGGTCAATGACCCAGAGTATGGAAAATAGGACACATTAAGGGGCTGTGGTCTAGATCCTAACTTCCTGGTCTTTGTGGTCATGAATCTTTATGAATGGGAACAAATCTGTGTGCCTACCATCAAATTTAGATTCAGGCTTCTGGATTCTGCCCAGCAGAACTTTGGGGGGCAGGGGGTGAGTAGAGAGTCAGGAGCAGCAGGGGGTATTCAAATGAACCAATGGTGAGGGGCTGGATTCCTGCCCTGGATTTGAACCTTCGGTTCCCCTAGAGCCATGTGGCTCCCTACCCCACCCTGGCAAGCCCCCTTGCTTCCAGTAATGCATGTCTGATTTGCATGTATTATTTGCAGGGGGACGAGGAGCCATGAAGTTTTTTGAAAGGGCGAGCTATGGTTGTTTTGATCATGGTATTTAATTGATCACCATACCATGACTATGGCACAAACCCAGAATATCCGCTTCACGTCTTTCAGAGGTTGTTTGAATCGCAAGCTTTTCTTACACAGTCACGTCAATTGTGGGCACACTTATATAGCCATAGACACTAGGGGGTGAGGGGAACCGGCGCCGGTCTGTATGAGGAGTCTCCTGCCAACGAAAAAAGGTTGCAGGTGGCATCTGTTAGGATGTGCCTGTCCTACGCCACCAGGACTGCTCCTGATTGTTTTTTTTTTTTTTTTTTTTTTTGACTAATGCTTTCGAGGCAAAAAAAAATAAGGTACCTGTACTTATTTTAGGGTGGATTATAAAATGCCCTGCGTGCTTTTCACCTTCCATGCTTCACTTTCTGTTTTCACTTCCTTCAGGCAAGGAAACGTAGCGGAGTGTCAGCTGTCGCTGCGGGGAAACAGATGCTGACCAGGCAACCTGCCCTCTTCGGTTAAGGACCCCTCCTCCAGGGTCCTCCTGGAGGAGGAGACTGACCGTGCACGTGCCCACGTTTCAGAAGCAGTCCTGGTTAATAATACCCGTGGCCCCGCGGATCGATTAGCAGCCCTTTCTCCAAAGTGTGCTTTTTAGGACAGGGTATGTGGCCACCACACATTCACTTGGAATTCTCATTCTCGCGTGGCTGCAGGGGAGACTTCCTGTGTTTCACTCGTGCAGACCTGTGCCTCGTGCAAAACTGTTCCCAGTGCTGCCACTGACTGGATCCCTGCAGGCTGTTTGCAAGCTGTACAGGCTGTTGAAGAAGTCTTGTAGAATAAGGATCATGAGAACAAGAAAGCAGGTTCAAAGATTAGTCTTTTTTTCCTTTTTAACAGAGCAAGTATTTATCGATCGCTTTTATTAAATTCCACCTCCTGTGGCAGAAAGTGTACTATGTGAGTCAGCAAGAGAAGAGATCGTTTTTGACCTGGAGGGATTTGACAGCTGGCTGCAGAAGTTCTACATGGACCCAAAGGCTGCACGAGTTCTCAACCTTGGCACTATTGACGTTTGGGGCCAGATAATTCTCTGTCACAGGGGTGGAGCAGAGGGGGCATCCTATGTATTACAGGGTGTTCAGGGGCATCCCTGGCTGCTACCCACTAGATGCCAGTAGCACCTCCCCAGACCAGTTGTGACCATCAAAAATGTCTCTGCTAAGGCCAGCTATGTAATCTGCAGGACCCAGTGCAAAATGAAAGTGTGGGTCCCTTATTCAAAGATCAGGGGATGGGGCGCCTGGGTGGCGCAGTCGGTTAAGCGTCCGACTTCAGCCAGGTCACGATCTCGTGGTCCGTGAGTTCGAGCCCCGCGTCAGGCTCTGGGCTGATGGCTCAGAGCCTGGAGCCTGTTTCCGATTCTGTGTCTCCCTCTCTCTCTGCCCCTCGCCCGTTCATGCTCTGTCTCTCTCTGTCCCAAAAATAAATAAACGTTGAAAAAAAAATTAAAAAAAAAAAAAAAGAGCAGGGGAAACGTGATATGAAAGGTACTATAAAATACGCAGCTTTTTCTTCCACAGTCTCTTTCTCTCGATTTGCCACAATGCTTTATAAAGCGTGCTATTTAATGTCGTTCCAACAAGACAAATTACAACTTTATTAGCATGAATTTCACTGTTCATACTGCAGAATCTCAGATTTATTGCAAATCTCTATCATACGCAGAATCACTGAAATTGCACAACTCTTATTTCTTCCCCATTAGAACAACGAACATTCTACTCATGCTCTACCTTCATTCAGCTCCTTGCTGAGGAAGGAACTTCATAAAGGAAAAGGAGCTAGGGGCTGCTCTAGCTTTTCCTTTCCTTCTACATCGTTATCGTCTATGTAAGTGGTGGGGTAAGACTGGGAAGTAACATGAACAAGAAAGGAGATGATGGGGTTCCTTGGTCATTTGTGTTTCTTAGAATGCCGGCGTCTTCCTTCTTCACTCAAAGAAAGTTCTGGTTCAAACAGAAAGTGCAGCCTGCTGGGGCTGTGCATGTCCCTGTTTACACAGTCATAGATGAAGCACCTTAAACTTGAACTACCTGGAGTCTGACTGAGCGCCCACTCAAAGTAGGCTCACCGGAATTCTGTGTTCCAGGGGCATCTTGAATGCTGGACGTGAAGGGGGTACTCACGCACATGCTCCGTCATTCCATCAGACTTCTCTTACAAAATACAAGTTCAAAGATAAAATTCTTAGCAATTGTAAAGGGCAGCAGCTGAGCATTAAACCAGGAACAGGGCCCTTCTGAACATGTGGCCCTGTGCGAATGCGTAGGTCACACATTTATCAAGAGGGTCCTGGTCACCAGATTTTGCCAACTGTTCCCTAGGGAGCAAAATAACACTGGTATGAGAACCACCCAGGTGTAGGCTATACTTAGGGGCACGGTGAAAAAATATCATCATATGGATTTAAAATTTGTTAACTCAGGCTGAGAGGAATAAGGAAAACCTGACCAAATAGGTAGACTTTGAGGATAAGAGTTTGGAAATTCCCTGAGCTCATTCATTTCTGATGTCTCATTTTCTGTCTTTGGCAAAACACTATTTTGAAGGTGTTTTAACTTTTTTTTTTTTTAGTGCATCATACTCGTGGAATATTTTTAATTTTTGCCTTAATAAAAGAGAAGTTTCAGTCAGTTAATACACCAACTGAGAAAGAAATTATAAGAAAATTTGGCCAGCCGTGCTTATAATTATACCCTGTATTTTACTTAGGGCTAAAAAAAATTTTTTTTGACCAGTTCTGTATTTTCCCAGGAGATGAATTGCACTGGAAAGTTCCACATTTCTCTGTGTCATTAATCGTAATATGGAGTAGACAAGGTTGTGCAACTCCTTTCTGTTTTTAAAAAAATCTAGCTAGAGGAATAATAATTAACATTAGCCCAAGAATCTAGGCCATGCTGAAGGCTTTGGCATCAATATTGGGGACATATATATATGTGTGTATATATATATATATATATATATGTAAAAGTTTATTTATTTTGAGAGAGAGAGAGAGAAAAGAGAGAGCATGAGCAGGGGAGGGGTAGAGATAGAGGGACAGAGAGAGAATCCCAGGCAGGCTCCACACTGCCAGCACAGATCCTGACACGGGGCTTGATCTTGTGAACCCCGAGATCATAACCTGAGCTGAAACCAAGGGTCGGAGGCTTAACCAACTGAGCCACCCAGGCGCTACCCCTTTCTTTTAAAGTTTAAAGTGTAAATGTTAAGTTGAAATATAAATATGAGAAAAGAATCAGATAAGAAAGTTAAGCATCATTTCTACCTGTTTGAGGATTCTCTGCTGAACATAAAGAGTGGTAGACGGGCAAAGGATTAAATGAAGACTCAAGGAAATCTTGTTTAAATCTCAGCTTCTCCCATCTACATGTCTGCATTTCTGTTTCTTAATCTGTACCAGTGGGAACAAGCCCCATTCTGTTTCCTCATTGGTTGCATTGAGAACATTTAAGAAAACAGTATGTGAAGGAGTTTTGTTAACTACCTACAAAAAGTATATGATTGTTTAATAACCTGCTGGTGCTAATTACATCAGGAGGACCTGAACACTTGCATGTGTAATCACTTGTTTTCCAGACCATCTCTGAAAAGACAAGTTGTGTGTATTAGTCAGGATCCATAATGTTGGTTGCTGTAACAAACAACCATCAAATCTCAGGGGCTTAAAACAAATATGTTTATTTCTTAAATGTGTGCTGGTCTGATGCAAGTCAGATGGTTCTGTGCGACTCTCCTCCAAGCTGTGACTCGGGGATCCAGGCTCCTTCCTTCTTACGATGACTCTATCCTCAACGTATGGCTTCCACAAATGCTGTAGCATGGGAGTAGAGGAAGTTTAGAGTTCATGCAGGAGATTTCAATGGCCAGTCCTAGAAATAGCGTATATAACATTTGTGTACATTCTATTGCCTGGAATGCAGTTTAATGGCTTCAAACTAACCGTAAAGGAGACTGAGAAATATAGCCTCCTTCAGTGTGCTCTTAAAAAAGGAACAATATGTGGTAAGAATCTATATAGTCTCTCCCATATTTCTGGAATACTGTGATGGCCCAACATAAGGCCGGCAATCTTATTGTTACTTCCCTATAGAGTAGGTCTTGCCAAGGGAAATCTGAGGAGTCACTGTTTATCTATCACTTAAAGAAATGTCAAGTTAAGCTTGTGTTTAAGTCCGCCCTCCATCTTACTGGATGGGTAAAGTACTACGCACATTCAAGCTAGCTTCAAGGAAACATTTATTCAGAAAACATTTGATTATATTTAATGAAAACAACTGTGACTTTGCATTTGTAATATGTATTGGGCACAGAGCTAGGCGTTGGGTGAAGGCCAGTCAATACACATGCATGCACACATGTACACATACACACAACATGTATATTTATCAGCCCCCAACCTCTTATCCCAACCCCTAGCTCCAGGAACTGTAAAAAGCTGGGAAGTCAAAATTAGCTTCCAGTAAATAACAGTGAACAAAACTGGGAAATCCACAACTAAGCACTGGATTCTAAGGTTCTGCCCATAAAGCAGTGGTTTCAAACTCTCAGTCCAGCGACTGAATTGATCTCATTGGCTTTGGACCACACGGTGTTTTGTTTAAAAAGTCTGAATGGTCATTTTAAAAATCAGATTTTATTATAAAATTCTCTTGGACCATTAGAAAATCTGGCAACATTGGGCTGGCATCCTCCCATGTTTCCAACCAACAGAGCAGCATGGTGGCTGGCCGCTTGAGATGGGGCCATGCCTCTCTTGGTCACCACCAGCCCCACCACCTCTGATCGAAGTCCCACAGTAGGGAATCATTGATGTCCACTTGTCATGTGCTCACAGTTTTGGCTTCCTCCTATTTAAGAAATATTTCCCTATAGTCACATCTCTATCAGAATTGGGAAATAAACACTAGAAGATCTTGAGTGTCACAAACTGTGGGAGACTGCGTTCTCTTTGTGGGATGGAAGGATGTTCTTAAATGTTTACTAGGCAAAAAGAGTGTGCCTGCAACCAAATACTGAAATCTGCACCTGCTTTCCACTGTAAGCCTGGCCTGATAGATACTGGGTTTTTTTTTTAATAGTTTTATTGCGGTATAATTTATACATCATAAAATTCACCCATAATAAGTGTACAATGCAATGATTTTATTAAAGTTTTGGAATGTGCAGCCATCACCACAATCTAAACTGTAGAATTCCTCCAGCACAGAAAAAGTTCCCTTGTGCTCTTTTGCAGAAATCTCCTGGTCTCACTCTCAGCCCCGCACACCCACTGATCTGCTTCTCTTCTCCATCCATCACACATTCTGAGTTCTCAAATCATGCTCAGAGTGCCACACAGTATTCAGAAAAGAAGGACATCATTCCAGTCGGATACAAGAAGGACCGCGTTATGAAGGGGAGAAGATTTGGACAGTTTGTGTGAACAGTGACAAAAAAAGAAAGATATTTTGGGGGGTTACTATCATTTTGCTTAAGGTTTCCTTCAGATTGGCTAGGTAACTTTTCTTTAAATATGTGATAGAATAGCTTGAAATTTTAGGGAAATGTACAAATGACATCACACAACTGCATTTGTGCTTTCCACTGGTCGTTATAAATAAAGCAACAGGGAGGCCTGGGTGGCGCAGTTGGTTGAGCATCCGACTTGGCTCAGGTCATGAACTCACGGTCTGTGAGTTCGAGCCCCGCATTGGGCTCTCTGCTGACAGCTCAGAGCCTGGAGCCTGCTTCGGATTCTGTGTCTCCTTCTCTCTCTCTCTGCCCCTCCCTCATTCATGCTCTCTCTCTCTCTCTCTCTCTCTCTCTCTCTCTCTGTCAAAAATAAATAAGCATTGGGGCGCCTGGGTGGCGCAGTCGGTTAAGCGTCCGACTTCAGCCAGGTCACGATCTTGCGGTCCGGGAGTTCGAGCCCCGCGTCGGGCTCTGGGCTGATGGCTCAGAGCCTGGAGCCTGTTTCGGATTCTGTGTCTCCCTCTCTCTCTGCCCCTCCCCCGTTCATGCTCTGTCTCTCTCTGTCCCAAAAATAAATAAACGTTGAAAAAAAAATTTTTTTAAATAATACATGTTTAATACAACTTGCTGAAGAAAAAAAATGCCATGTATGAAGCACATTTAAGGATCATAATTCAGTGATTCTGCAGTTTCAAATGCAATGAAGATAAAATGACTTGATTGAGTCAGTATAGACATGATTTAACGAAGGGCTCTCTTTGTTGCAACGAAGACCACTGAAAGAGCCCTCAAGCGAGAGGGTGGTCGCTCATTTTGGTATCTTAACAACTGAAGCAGAGCAACTGTTCAATTTATCCATTGCTCACAGCTCAACCATTTAATCAGCTAAACAAGGAAGTCTGGGCCAGCCATATTTCCATTGCTTCTGGGTGTTTTATTTTGCTTTTGTTTTTGCTTTGCTTGTTTTCTCTTGCTATCTTGGTGTCCCTCTGTGGCTTTATTTGTGTCTGTCTACTTCTCCCCTCCCCCCTTGAGTCTCTCCCTCTGCCTCTCCCTCCCACCGTCCCTCTGTCTTGTTCTCTCCCTCTCTGTCTCTCTACCCCTTCTTCTTTCCCCTGCCCCTTTGTCCATTGGCATCTCTGCTGTGGCCTCTGTTTGGTCCTTGGTCTCTTGCCTTTACAGCAAGAGCATCCTCCAAGTTCAATGATCTTTTCAGAGTGCCAGCACTGGCTTGCCTCACATAGCAAGCTCAAGAAGTCATTTGTGGGTTCAAAATGGATCATCTGAGACATTCGGACAGCCTGTAACTTCCATTGAGATATTTGTGCTAATGAAATGGGGGGGATGAGGCAGAGAAAAAAATAGTAAATTCTCCATACAGAAAGACTGAAATGTTGTAGAACACGTGGAAATGCCACGTTATAAGATCTTATTATTTGCTTTGACTCAAATGGAATTTATTTAACAAAGGCCATTTTCTAGGAAAATGTCTATATATTTAAATGAGCTATTCTGTATGAAAAGTATGTAATCCTCTTTTTTGATGTTTCTCTCTCAAAATACAAGGACAACACTTTTTAAAAATTCTGCAAAATTATTCTTTCAGGCCTGATTTTAACTTGATTGGAGAAAATACAATTTAAATGGGATTTATTTTAAAATTTCTTTTTTCACCCACGTCTGATAATCTCCATTAAGACACTTTGAGATCTTGGGGGAAAAAAAAGATTTTTAAAATAAATAAGTATATCTTCCTGGGGGAAAGTAGTTCTACAGATGTCCTATCCTCACCCTACAAGTCTGTCCCCCCAAAACCCTCCGGCTTTCCCACTGTTTCATATTCATTAATTAGTCTGAGGTTTCTTCCGTGTTTCGTTTACAAAGCCACTTAAACCCACGCACCCATTTAACATATTTATGACCCCAGTTTTCTTTCTGTTCTCCGAGACTGTACCGTAATTGTTCTCTGGACCCCGGGACTGCAGAGAGCCTCCCCTGCTGAAAAGACACAACATAAAGAAGGAAATGAATGTGTGCGGGTTGAATACCTTCAACAAAACAACTGGGTGCAGTTTGGCCCCTGGCCCCCCTCCTCCCGGGGTCACTTTAATTGAGTGGAGCCTCACCCTCTATTGAGTGTATGGGAGACTATTAACTCTTAACAACGCTTCTCTCAGGTTATTTATTTATTGCTTAAATGATTTGTTATTGCTACTTGAATTTAATACACCCTCTGGGAACCAAGATGGCAGCATCATGTTACAGAAAAACTACAAGTTATTTTAAAACTGTAATTGACGTTTTATGAGAGCCATAAAATCTTTCTGAACAAATAACTTACCATTAGTCAGAAACTTCAGCAGGAGATCTGTAAAATTAAGGATAGGGTAGAACAGTACTGTACTTGTGTGTGTGTGTGTGTGTGTGTGTGTGTGTGTGTATCTGCGTATGTGCTGGGGAGGATGGGGCAGGAGGCAACCAAAGAAACTTCCAGTGACAATTTTGCATTGCTTCCACGGGTCTCGTTTTAAATCATCACGCTTTGGAGTCAGAGGGATTTGGGAAATGGTGCAAAGTATTCCCAGGAAGGATGAACTGTATGCGATGAACACAGTTCGAGTGACCACCTCGGCTCTCTCAGTTTTCGCTACTAATTGAAACCACTTCCCAGTGTCTTAGCTTCACTGGGTCAGCCGTTACCCGTTCGAATAACGTCTCCGTGTCCCAGCCACGTGTGAATTTTTCAGAGCTTCCTAAGAGCCGTGAGAACCCATCACTGACAGGTTTGGACCATCTCATTTCCGAGTCCAGTAGAGCGTAATGTTTTTAACATCACTTGGAGATGATAGCAAGGACTTGGGCCGAAAATTTGCATTTCCCAAAATAGCAAGGGCCAGTGTTCTATTTCATGGGATCCCCCTCTGGGATTGAGGATCCGCAGTCATCCTGAGTGCTGGCTACTGACATTCATAGCTTCCTCTCTAGGAACTGCCTTTGGCAAGAGTGAGGTCGCCTCCCCAAAGTTGCCCAAGTCCATCGAGAAGGTCCGGAAGCTCACTTTCCTTGCCTTAATTCAGGATGATTCTGAATGGCCTCTCAAGTTCTGAAACTACCTGACGGATCAGCTTAGGCTTTGTTTGTAACCACATCACAGTTCAACTTCTCACTCTGCCCCATCCTGCTTCCCTCGCCGCCCCCTTCTAGCTGTTGAACCCGAGAGCATGCCCCACTAAGCCTTCCGCACACTCAGAATGTGTTCCCAGGGGAATCCAACCTAAGACAGGTGTTCGCTTTGCCTTTGTTGACCCTTTGAACCAAGCTGATGCCCTCAGGAGCCACGCACCTACCCACCAGCCCAGGAAGTCCCAAGGTTTTTTTCATAAACTGCACAGGAATGTATTTGTCTGGCTTCTAACCTATTTTTGCTCTGAGCTCCTCCCTGTGAGGCTCAGCTCTAAAACCCCCACCAAATCCTACTGCTGGCTCCCACAGTCCAGTCACATTTTTCTCTTGTTTGTACTCTGGCTTTTCCAACTGGCTTTGACTCAGAGCCCCCATGCTGTAGCTTGAAGGTGATTTATGTAGCCAACAGTTAGAAGCTCTTCACAATAGCTCCAGATGAGAGAGGAATCCAACACTGGTGGCTTCATGCTAGTTAACTTAACTGCTTAGTTAACTTAAAGCCAGTTATGTTAACCTGCTTCGTCAGTGCTGACCTCCTTTCTCCACCAAGACCTCCACCCCGTCTGCTCCGCCATATTTTGAGGCAAGCGTGCCAGACGATTGAGATTAGGAGCTTTCGCAAAATGACACACTATATGCTTCTCGTGGTAGGAGAGCCCGATGTTCAGATTTTGTTGGGGCTGAATATCTTAGAAGTACTGGCAGTGCACTAGGCATCGCACAGATTACACCACACAAAACTGAATAGAAGTGCACAGAAATAAGTAGCACCACCCAGGACTGACTCTGGGTGTGCCTGGTTGTGTAGAAGAACACATGCAAGAGGAATCTTAAAAATTAACTGGGACACTGACTTCCTCTTCTTCCCCAACATACACACACACGCACACACACCCTGTCAAACTGCATTTTCTGGACTGCTGTCTTCTGAATACTCTTCTACAGGATGGGCAACTGTTACATCTATGATGGTCCCTTCCACTTCCAAAGACCTCTCATTATTTGAAAGCTCTTTTCAGGGATGTTTTGAAATGGACCCCGATTTGTTCGAATCAGGTCTGGTAAGACACGCAGGCACAGAAATGACTGACACAAAGGAAGAAGTTTCGATACGCAGGGATCCCTGAAAAGAGGAGGCATGGCATGCCACACAGGGCCACACGGGGAAGCACCCGGGCTGGTTAGGAGGTAGAGGGAGTGAGGGGACCACGAGGACAAGAGCCTCTAATTGTGGTTTCCACAGGAAAGATCCGGCAGCGTGAGCAGGTTTAGGATTGGCTGGGTTGAATACTTTCAGCAGGCTCTGAGGCTTAGGTGCTGTCCTGAGTTGTCTGGTACCTGGCTCTGGGATGAGGAGGGCAGGTGGACGGTGTTCCAGAGCCCATGAGTCCCATAAATGAGGTGGTTAGGGTGCAGTCTCTGAATTAGTTGGTTTGCATATGAAAGGCACACCCATAGGCAAATCATTTGCTGTGTCTAGGAATTAGACTACAAGCTGTCAGGGTGGAGACTGCTTAGGATTCACTCTTTCCCTCTGTCTCTCTTTCCTTCCATCACTTGTACCTCTCTCTCTCTCTCTCTCTCTCTCTCTCTCTCTCTCAGAATAAATAAATAAACTTAAAAACAATACAGGGACTGGAAGAAGTGGTTTTTGTTAGATGAGCTGAAACTGCCTCCTTGTCCTTTTTCCACAAAAGTCCTAGTCCCGACGTCTGCTGCCTTGCAGCAAAACCTGGAATTTCCCTGACCGGCTCTCAGCTGTTTGAAGTCGGCCATCTTCCTATGTCCACTCTTCCTTCCCTTCCTGGATCCTGACTGCAAACCACCACCCATGCTCATCTCACTTGAGAGACCCCAGTTGATCCTTTTCTTCCCCTGTGGCCTGTACATTACCCAGCACGTGGGTGGGAACACCCTGGTTACTGGTTAGTGCGTTTTGAGCACTCACAGGTATATCCTTAGATGGGAATTGTTTGCTCAAGTAGGGATTTGTAGTGCTATAGATATTGAGAAATCTCCCACCATGGATGTTACTCATTGCTTTGTTCTTAATGTATTTTTAAAATATATTCTACGCGTAGCAAATTAAGGTGGATAACCAATCGTTCTCCGATCTGTACTTCAATAACATTTAAAATAAGAAATAACCAAAGTAAATTTTCCTTCCATAGTCCCTGCTCTTTTTACACGTTTTACATAAATGAGCTATAATAACCATCAACCCAACCCACTCTTATAAAACAACTGTTGCCACTTTATCATCTGGAAAAGCAACGGTAAGTCATTAAAAATCTGTGTTAATGAAAATCATGAATGCTGTAAGTATTTTGGTTAAGTGAACAAATGATAGCACAACTAAGGGAGGAAAGTAGAAAAGTTGATATAGAAAAAGAAAAAATGATAAAGAAATATAGGATATATATAGGATACACAGTACAGAAGGAATACAGAATATAGAGAGAAAGAGAAAAAAATAATTGGGCAATTAGAGGAAAAAAAATCGAAAACTCAATAAAAGTCAACAGCCTGTTTATTGTAGAGGCAGGTGGAAAAGTCCAAAGTGGAGTGTTGAGATATTAAGTTTACAAACAATAGTAAGAACTTAGAACTTTTATTTCTTATATTTTGCCCTGAAATTCTCAAAGCACATCAGGAAAAACCAATATCAAGGGGAAGTATGGATAATAAGACACATTTCCTCTGAGGCAGAAACTACTGAATTCTTACAAAGACATTTGCTGTGTAGGGAGAAGAAACATTCTTGACTTTCCTATTTGGCCGCACAGCCCCCAAAACGGCCCATCCCTGAAATCCCATGATCTTGGGGGGATTTCCAGCATGGGCAAAGTTACTTGATGGTTCCTCTGCAGGGCGACTAATATATGGGTAAAACTGTTATTTTCTGAAGCTTAAGTAACTCTCTGGGCATCCTGATGGCTGATTTTGAACTCCTCTTTGTTTTGTTTTCTGCTTAGATCTTAAAATTTCTTTTTCTACTGCGGAGCAGCAAGAGAAAAGCTCATCTTCACGTGTTAGCTGACACTTGGAGGTGTGTGACCAGTAGACTAAAGCATCTTTTTTTTTGTAGCCCGGCACTGAGATTAAATAATGCAGTGTGCATATCATGGGTGCGCCTCCAGGGCAGCACCTGAATAGGGGAACTTCTCCAGCATCTTCTAGTCCGAGTATATTGTGGGGAGTGTAGGGGGTGCTGAGGAGGTGAGTGGAATACGTTCTGGCTCACTCCAGGCCTTTACAGTCCATTCTCGTGGCCACCCGGGATGAGTACCCCAACAGCATCTTTGAGTGCTCCGCCCTGGAAGGACTTACCACCTCATCTGTCTCAATTTCCACGTGCTCCCAGGATCGGCTCAGTCCTGGCTTCAACACGCGCCTCCTGGTCTTTCGGATTTGCCTCTTCATTTGCTACCCCCCTCCCAATACAGCCTCCTCCAAAGCATTTCACTGCCGCCACATTCATCTTTTAAAACAGGTTTCTTGGTATTATTCACATCACCCCCCTGCTTTAAAGCTGTCAGTAACTACGGGCACCGTTGGCTACCATTGGCCGGCCGCTTACTGTGAGTTCGTTCTTACAGCTGCCAACTGCCTTCCCAGAAAGACTCATTTACGCAAGTAGAAACTGATGTGGCCCGTATTCATAGAGGTAATAAGTGGAATCCCCAGCCTTTGGTCTCTGATCTGTCTGATGTCAGAGACTATGATCTTAATGAGCATGCAACCATCCTGGGATGTAGGTGCTGAAAAATCAGACTCAAGTTATTTCTTACCACTTGAGTTCTCTGCCTCATCCCAATCAAAAGTATCTTTCCTCTCTCTCAATAGGCCTTTTAGGTCCCTTTGTTTTTATATAATCAGAACATTAGCTCTTAAAAGACACTATCTTACACTTTCTTCAATTTCTCATAGCACCAGTCCTCCCAGATCAGCAAAAGTACTTGGTTATTTTGGAGAAACTTATTCATGCTTCAAAGAGTATTTTTCATCGTGGATTCTCAAACAGCTTTCCCAGCTGCACTTCTGGGCTCTGCCTCCTTTGGGATGTGGGAGATGCTCTCTTCTGTTATGAAGTGTCAGGAAATAGACATGCGGAAGCTTCACTCTGGGTGGAAACTTACAAGTGGGTAGATTTGGGGGCGCCTGGGTGGCTCAGTTGGTTAAGGTTCCAATTTTGGTTCAGGTCATTATCTCGTGGTTCGTGGGTTCAAGCCCCGCATCGGGCTCTGTGCTGACAGCTCAGAGCCTGGAGCCTGCTTCCGATTCTGCATCTCTGTCTCTCTCTGCCCCTCCCCCGCTCACACTCTGTCTCTGTCTCTCTCTCAGAAATAAATGAACGTTAAAAAAGAAAAAAAAAAGTGGGTAGAATGCTTGAAGCATTCCTTCATGTGACTGGAAAGAAGATAAAGGATGTTCTATAAAGGTGCGTAAAATGCCATATGAAGGCAGACACAGCTATGCACGAGACTTTAGACTGCTCACGCAGACACCCTCATGCAGTTCAGTTGCACGCGTTGTAGATGAAGGAAAGGATACATTATCACTGTCATTCCTTCTGAGTGCTTCTATATGGTGAGGAACAGAGGTACAGTGGGCTGAAAGCAACGAAAACAGAAGCAGGTCTCCTGGAATCAGGCATATGTTCAAGATACAATGTAGAAGTCACGTCCTTGGAAATAGACACCTGCTGTTCCTTTCTGGACACTCAGAAATGGGTCTGATTCAGCATTCACTGCTCAACCACTAACTAACATCCCTGCCAGGCAGTGATTTTTTTTTTAAAAAAAACATTATTTTTGATGTTTTTATTTGTTTTTGAGACAGAGAGACAACTCGAGCTGGGGAGCAGAGAGAGAGGGAGACACGAACCGAACTGAAGCAGGCTCCGTGCTGTCAGCACAGCGCCCAATGCGGGGCTCGAACTCACAAGCCACGAGATCATGACCTGAGCCGAGGTCAGATGCTTAGCGGACTGAGCCACCCAGGTGCCCCTGCCTGTCAGGCAGTGATTTTGAATCTCAGCTGCACTTTATAATCACCTGGGGCTCTAAGAGGCTGATGCCCAGGTCCCTTCCCCAGAGGCTGGATTTTTCCAAGCATCCCAGGTGATGCTAGAACACAGCTGGAGCTGAGGGTTACTGCTTGTCTACACCCTTGCTACCAAGTGTGGATTGTGAACCTGTTTCTGTGTCACCTGGAAGCTTATCGGAAATGCAGAATCTCAGGTCCCACCTCAGAAGGATCAAGTGAGAATCAGCATTTGAACAAGATTTCCAGATGTTTCCACATTAAAGTTGGAAGAAACACAGGCCTGGGCTTTTTCTCCATCTATAACTTCTGACCCCCTGAACGTCCAGGATACTCAAGACTCCTGCCGACTCAATGCTTTCTACTTTCCCTGCTCTGGAATACTAACTCTATCTGCAGGTTTTTGATACAAGTCGCCTCCCTTTGTGCCCCCCAGCTCCAGTGATTTGTAAACTGAATCTTTCATGCCAGCCAGACAGAGCCACCTCGGATCTACCGATAAGCTGCTTGGAAGGGGTTGTCTTGTCGTCGAATCGTTTCCGCTGTGGCTGGATTGGTAGACATCTAGAGCTGGAGGCCAGCTTTCCTTGAGTGGGGGCCATGGGCTGGGTAGGTATCCATTGAAGCCCTTCCTCTCAAATTCTTCTCTGTCCAGAGCAACTGTCCTGGGAAATCACCATCATATCACACGCTGGAAGTTAGACCACATGGTGTGCTGTCTACAGCTAAAAGATGCTTTAAAGGGAGGAGCATTGGGGCGCCTGGGTGGCTCAGTCGGTTAAGCGTCGGACTTCGGCTCAGGTCATGATCTCATGGTCCGTGAGTTCGAGCCCCGCGTGGGGCTCTGTGCTGACAGTTCGGAGCCTGGAGCCTGCTTCGGATTCTGTGTCTCCCTCTGTCTCTCTGACCCTTCCCCGTTCATGCTCTGTCTCTCTCTGTCTCAAAAATAAATAAACATTAAAAAAAAAGGGGGGGGGAGCGCTCTGGTGTTAATGAACTGGGCCTCTGAGGGTAACTGGCTACTGGAATTATTCATCCTGTGAGATGGGCCCCAGGGTGAAGTTAAAGCAGCATCTTAAGTATTCTTACCGAAGCCTAGCAGATATTCTCTGTTTCCATTCAAGTCAGAAAAAGAAGGCTGTTGATTACTTACAAAGTGTGATTACATCTTTATCTAAATGCAAGATCAATCGTAGTGGTTAGGTAAGCCAGGGCGTTATCTTTAGAGCCAGATGCCATTTGGAGGAAGTGATCAGCCATTAGGATTTTGCCAAGAGGACAGGTGTGGAGGTTGTCCCCCTGCCCCCGACTCTCACCGCGCCCCTCACCCCACCACGCCCCTCACCCCAGCGTGGTACAGCCTTCCTTCTCCAGTGAGGTGTTAGGGGCTTCTCTGACAGATCTCTCTAGTCCCCTGTATCCGCGTTTGAAAAGGAGACCCTGAGGAAAGGGGAGAAAAGCCACTGGAGACATTACAGGGAGGGCTTGTGGTTGGTTGGTTTTGAATTCTGGGGGTCAAAGGAAAAATCTTTCCCTATTGCAAATCATTTTTCCCACAGGATCGTCTTCCAAAGATTTGTTCCAAATCCTTTAAACAAAGTAAAGGACCACCGCTCACCATTTTTGTGAGTTTTGCCTGAGATGGCTTACTGTGAATGAATTTAAGAATTTTTGTCTTTATAAATGTCAGCAGTTGTTGGCTAGGGGAAGATTTATACTCAGTTAATTCTGCAGGCATCTTTAAGTTGACCTAAAGATGTGCCTAGCTTTAGAAATAAAAATAATGTTACACTTCAGACTACAAGTTTTGTAAACTGGTGCAGTCACTGTGGAAAACAGTATGGAGCTTCCTCAAAAAGTTAAAGACAGAAATACTATATGATCCAGGAATTCCACTACTGGGTATTTACTCAAAGAAAATGAAAACACTAAATCAAAAAGATATACGCACCCCCATGTGTATTGCAGCATTATTTATGTGCTGTTGAATTCGATTTGCTAGTATCTTATTGAGAATTTTTGCATCCATATTCATCAGGGATATTGGCCTGTAGTTCTCTTTTTTTTACTGGGTCTTTGTCTGGTTTAGGAATCAAAGTCATACTGGCTTCATAGAATGAGTCTGGAAGTTTTCCTTCCCTTTCTATTTTTTGGAATAGCTTGAGAAGGATAGCTATTATCTCTGCTTTAAACGTCTGGTAGAACTCCCCTGGGAAGCCCTCTGGTCCTGGACTCTTATATGTTGGGAGATTTTTGACGACTGATTCAATTTCTTTGCTGGTTATGGGTGTGTTCAAGCTTTCTATTTCCTCCTGATTGAGTTTTGGAAGCGTGTGGGTGTTTAGGAATTTGTCCATTTCTTTCAGGCTGTCCAGTTTGTTGGCATATAATTTTTCATAGTGTTCCCTGATAATTGTTTGTATCTCTGAGGGATTGGTTGTAATAATTCCATTTTCATTCACGATTTTATCTATTTGGGTCATCTCCCTTTTCTTTTTGAGAAGCCTGGCTAGTTATCAATTTTGTTTATTTTTTCAAAAAACCAACTCTTGGTTTCGTTGATCTGCTCTACAGTTTTTTTAGATTCTATATTGTTTATTTCTGCTCTGATCTTTATTATTTCTCTTTTTCTGCTGGGTTTAGGTTGCCTTTGCTGTTCTGCTTCTATTTCCTTTAGGTGTGCTGTTAGATTTTGTATTTGGAATTTTTCTTGTTTCTTGAGATAGGCCTGGATTGCAATGCATTTTCCTCTCAGGACTGCCTTTGCTGCATCCCAAAGTGTTTGGATTATTGTACTTTCATTTTCGTTTGTTTCCATATATTTTTTAATTTCTTCTCTAATTGCCTGGTTGACCCACTCATTTTTTAGTAGGGTGTTCTTTAACCTCCATGCTTTTGGAGGTTTTCCAGACGTTTTCCTGTGGTTGATTTCAAGCTTCATAGCACTGTGGTCTGAAAGTATGCATAGTATGATTTCAATTCTTGTATACTTATGAAGGGCTGTTTTGTGACGCAGTATGTGATCTATCTTGGAGAATGTTCCATGTGCACTCGAAAAGAAAGTATATTCTGTTGCTTTGGGATGCAGAGTTCTAAATATATCTGTCAAGTCCATCTGATCCAATGTATCATTCAGGGCCCTTGTTTCTTTATTGACCGTGTGTCTAGATGATCTATTCATTTCTGTAAGTGGAGTGTTAAATTCCCCTGCAATTACCACATTCTTATCAATAAGGTTGCTTATGTTTGTGAGTAACTGTTTTATATATTTGGGGGCTCCTGTATTCAGCACATAAACATTTATAATTGTTAGCTCTTCCTGATGGATAGACCCTGTGATTATTATATAATGCCCTTCTTCATCTCTTGTTACAGCCTTTAATTTAAAGTCTAGTTTGTCTGATATAAGTATGTCTACTCCAGCTTTCTTTTGACTTCCGGTGGCATGATAAATAGTTCTCCATCCCCTCACTCTCAATCTGAAGGTGTCCTCAGGTCTAAAATGAGTCTCTTGTAGACAGAAAATAGATGGGTCTTGTTTTTTTATCCATTCTGATATCCTATGTCTTTTGGTTGGTGCATTTAGTCCATTTACATTCAGTGTTATTATAGAAAGATATGGGTTTAGAGTCATTGTGATGTCCATAGGTTTCATGGTTGTAGCGATGTCTCTGGTACTTTGTCTCACAGGATCCCCCTTAGAATCTCTTGTAGGGCTGGTTTAGTGGTGACAAATTCCTTCAGTTTTTGTTTGGGAAGACCTTTATCTCTCCTTCTATTCTAAATGACAGACTTGCTGGATAAAGGATTCTCGGCTGCATATTTTTTCTGTTCATCACATGGAAGATCTCCTGCCATTCCTTTCTGGCCTGACAAGTTTCAGTAGAGAGATCGGTCACGAGTCCTATAGGTCTCCCTTTATATGTTAGAGCACGTTTATCCCTAGCTGCTTTCAGAATTTTCTCTTTATCCTTGTATTTTGCCAGTTTCACTATGATATGTCATGCAGAAGATCGATTCAAGTTACGTCTGAAGGGAGTTCTCTGTGCCTCTTGGATTTCAGTGCCTTTTTTCTTCCCCAGATCAGGGAAGTTCTCAGCTATGATTTCTTCAAGTACACCTTCAGCACCTTTCCCTCTCTCTTCCTCCTCTGGGATACCAATTATGCGTAGATTATTTCTCTTTAGTGCATCACTTAGTTCTCTAATTTCCCCCTCGTACTCCTGGATTTTTTTATCTCTCTTTTTCTCAGCTTCTTCTTTTTCCATAATTTTATCTTCTAGTTCACCTATTCTCTCCTCTGCCTCTTCAATCCGAGCCGTGGTCGTCTCCATTTTATTTTGCAGCTCATTAATAGCATTTTTTAGCTCCTCCTGGCTGTTCCTTAGTCCCTTGATCTCTGTAGCAATAGATTCTCTGCTGTCCTTTATACTGTTTTCAAGCCCAGCAATTAATTTTATGACTATTATTCTAAATTCACTTTCTGTTATATTGTTTAAATCGTTTTTGGTCAGTTCGTTAGCTGTCGTTATTTCCTGGACGTTTTTCTGAGGGGAATTCTTCCGTTTGGTCATTTTGGATAGTCCCTGGAGTGGTGCAGGACTGCAGGGCACTTCCCCTGTGCTGTCTTGAATAACTTGCATTGGTGGGTGGGCCGCAGTCAGACCCAATGTCTGCCCCCTGCCCACCGCTGGGGCCACAGTCAGACTGGTGTGTGCCTTCTCTTCCCCTCTCCTAGGGGCGGGATTCACTGTGGGGTGGCGTGGCCCATCTGGGCTACTTGCACACTGCCAGGCTTGTGGTGCTGAGGATCTGGCGTATTAGCTGGGGTGGGTAGGCAAGGTGCACAGGGGCAAGAGGGGCAGGCTCAGCTCACTTTTCCTTCGGAGATCCACTTTGGGAGGGGCCCTGCGGCACCAGGAGGGAGTCAGACCCGCTGGAGGGATGGATCCCCAGAAGCACAGCGTTGGGTGTTTGCGCGGTGCCAGCAAGTTCCCTGGCAGGAACCGGTTCCCTTTGGGATTTTGGCTGGGGGATGGGCGAGGGAGACGGCGCTGGCGAGCGCCTTTGTTCCCCGCCAAGCTGAGCTCTGTCAACCGGGACTCAACAACTCTCCCTCCCGTTGTCCTCCAGCCCTCCCGCTCTCCGAGCAGAGCTGTTAGCTTATAACCTTACAGATGTCAAGTCCCACTCACTGTCGGAACACACTCCGTCTGGCTCCTCTGCTTTTGCAAGCCAGACTCGGGGCCTCTGCTTGGCCGGCGGGCCGCCCCTCCGCCCCGGCTCCCTCCCGCCAGTCCATGGAGCACGCACCACCTCGCCGCCCTTCCTACCCTCTTCCGTGGGCCTCTTGTCTGCGCTTGGCTCCAGAGACTCCGTTCTGCTAGTCTTCTGGTGGTTTTCTGGGTTATTTAGGCAGGTGTAGGTGGAATCTAAGTGATCAGCAGGACACGGTGAGCCCAGCGTCCTCCTACGCCGCCATCTTCCTCCTATTGCAGCATTATTTATGTTAGCCAAGGTATGGAAACATCCCAAGTGTCCACAGAGGAATGGATCAAGGAGATGAGGAGGAACACCTTGGTGGCTCCGTTGGTTAAGCATCTGACTCTTGATCTCAGCTGACGTCTTAATCTCAGGATTCAGAGTTCAAGCCCCATATTGGAGACTCCATGCCCAGAGTGGAGCCTCCTTTTTAAGTAAAGTAAAAAAAAAAAAAAAAAAAAAAGATGTGGTATATGTATGAAATGAACTATTACCCAGCCGTGAAAAAGAATGAGGTCTTGCCATTTGCAACAACACGGCACTATACCTAGAGCGGATATAATGCGGTGTGAAATAAATATACAATTTCACTCATATGTGTAATTTAAGAAACAAAACGAATGGGGGCACCTGGGTGGCTCAGACGGTTAAGCGTCTGACTTCGGCTCAGGTCATGACCTCACAGTTCGTGAGTTCAAGCCCTGCGTCAGGCTCTGTGCTGACAGTTCAGAGCCTGGAGCCTGCTTTGGATTCTGTGTCTCCCTCTCCCTCTCTCTCTCTGTCTCTCTGCCCCTTCCCCGCTCATGCCCCGTCTGTTTCTCTCTCAAAAATAAACATTAAAACAAATAAAAAAAAGGAAACAAAACAAATCAACAAAGGCAAAAACAAGAAAACAGACTCTTAACTACAGAGAACAGACTGGTGATTGCCAGAGGGGAGGTGGGTGGAAGAATGGGTGAAATAGGTGAAGGGGATCAAGAGTACAGTTATTCTGATGAGCACTGAGTAACGTACAAAATTGTTGAATCACATATTGTACACCTGAAACTAATATAACACTGCATGTTGACTACACTTCAATTTAAGAGAGGGAGGAAGGAAAGAAGGGAGGGAGGGAAGGAGGGAGGGAGGAAGGAAGGGAGGGAGGGAAGAAGGAAGACTGGTACATATTACCTGTGAAAGATCAAGCGCTGCTTTCACACTGGAATTCAATTCTTTCGTTGGTAACTTTTAGTCACTATTACCTGACAATCTCACTAGAGACCCTGTTTGACCTAATTGGTCAAAGAATTGCCATAAATAACATTTATAAATAAAGCACACACACACACACACACACACACACACAAAAGCACTATCTCTCTATGTTTAGGATACAATACTTTATGTGTATAAGATATATATATATATATATATATATATATATATATATATTCCTAAAGATCTTGTTTATTTTTCAGAAAATATCTTTAAATAATTCTTTCCATATTACTTTGAATTCAATAAACTATTTTACAGAGAAAAAAACTCAGACCACAAGTTAAAGTAGAGAAAGACTATGTTGTACAGTTTATAGTTAGATAATGTGAACCTCTGAGTTATCTGATCAAAGATAAATAGCCACTTTGCTGAGAATCTGCAGGACAGATAGGGTCAGTGGAAAGAAATATATAATGAAGGGAAAGAGTCTCAGAAATATTTTTTATACAGCATTATGCATAATTCTCCTGACAATTAGCATAAAAATATGACCTTGGCACGCATTGAGGTGATACGGATCTTCCTGTACACAATGGAAAGTGTAAGATGAGATTACCTTGACCATTTCTAGTTCAACACCCCTCCCCCATGCTGGGCTGGTACAAAATTTAATCTGAGTCACATGGGAGTGTGGCAGACTGTGTTTTCTGAAAATAGAGACCACCTCTCATACTACATGCTATACTTACAGGGTAGCTTTGAAAATCCTTCAAGCAATGAGGTTGTCGTTCCTCCGTCTGAAACTGAGGAGGTAAAAGTGATACCATGTGACTTCTGAGGTTAAGTTTTCCCAGGTCTCTTGTGACACTTGCCCTTGGATACCAGCCACCATGTGTGAGAAGAAGCCCAAACAGCCCGTGGAAAGGCCCGTGTGGAGAGGATCTAAAGATCTGAGATCTTAGCCTACAGCCACCCAGGCTCCCAGCCCATAACAGAACCAGCTCGTTAGCCATGGCAGTGAACCATCTTGAAAGTAGATTCTCCAGCCCTAAGCCAAGCTGCTCCAGCTGAACTTGGAAGGAATAGAAAGGAAACCAAACCTGAATTGCAGAGTCATGAACAAAATGAGATTTTTTTGTTATGTCAAGCCACTAAGTCATAGGGTGGCTTGTCATACAGGAATAATTAACAAAATGTCTTCCCCCAGATACCCTGCGCAGTTAGGCAAGCATCCCATACGTTTCAAGCAGAGCTAAATCCTAGGAAGAAGGAGCTCTGGTATTTGGGCTTCTGGTTAAAACTGAGGTACCATTGGCCAAGGCAATAAGGGGTCCTGAAGTCTAGCATCTTTGGTTCTTCTTTGGGTAGCAAATAAGCAGAGGGTCTGTCTACCCTCAGAAGACCACAAGCATCTTTCCACTGTTTGCCTCATCCCCACAACAGGGTCCATGGACCAGGGAGCTTCATCGCCTCCATCTCTTACCCTTTTGGGGAACCTCTCTCCCCCATCATCTTGACTATGCTTCTCCATCTTCGCCTGTGAACAAAGGAGTCAGAGGACCTTCTTGGAAAAGAAGAGGAATGATACTGAGATGGGAAAACACACACGTGTGGGTGCACATACACACACACACCGGCAGCTCAGTAATTTACCTGTTACATTTACATTTTGTTGGGGAGGTCATTGAGGGAACAGTACGGCTACAAGAAAGAGAGAATACTACCGATAATTATAGGAATGAAAAAAAAACATTATGGGACAGGTGATATTAAAGTACCATTCAGGGATTAAATGTTTCTCAAAAGCTATGCAGAAACACATACCATACTTACATTATTGGAAATAATACAGAAACTGACTAACTCTAGGAGAGTAAAAGCAGCCAAAGTAACAAGACAGTCAATTAGATTTTAAAAAAAGAAAAGACGCCGAACTGGAAGTCAGGAAGTTGGAATTCTCATCTTAGTGTTTTTTTCTTATCCTGGGAAAGGAATTTGTTCCACGGCTTAGTTTTCTCATTAGTGAGATGGAAGTTTGAACAGGGTCATCCTGAAGCCCCTGTCAGCCCCACAGCCCTACAAGTCCTCTACAAGTTGTGCTAATACAGGCTGGCCCAATTAATGACTGATCTGCTCATACTAGGAGAAAATTAGTTTGAATTTGGGTGCAAATATCAGAATTTTCTGCCCCTCTGCGGAACATTGCCAGAAGTTAAATTAGACCCACATAACTTTATATATCCCCCAAAGTAGCCAAAAGTAAGCAAGATATGGGAAAAGAGTAGTGAACACACAAAGTTTTCTACGAATACTTGTTGATGACACGGCGTCATTTGTTCTAATTATCTATCTAGACAACAGTCCAGTGGGCAAATGCTTACTTACATGTCTTCATGCATGTTTGCATTCACGTGTGTAATTGTGAGATGCTGATCAAGTGGAGAGTTCATGAAGGATTTTGATGATCATAATTTACATGCGTTCCATTGACAGATTATGAAGAAAATCCCGATCGCCTACATACAATGTTAATTATTAAGGCAAATAACATTGTAAACTTTTAAGTTTTTTTTTTGTTGTTGTTGTTTTTGCTTTGTCAAGGAATGCTTGTGTAACACATATAAGTGGACAAAAACCGAGGAGGACAGTTGGTGAAGAAGGAAAACACTGGGGAGTCTGAGAGGCAGGAGATGACTTAGGTAGGAAATAACTATGGAGTGTGCAGGCCTGGAGGGATTAGTGTGCATATTAAGGACGCCATTGAGAGAAGAGTATTTTCTTTCCCCACTCCTCCTAAAATCGACAGTGGTTTCCCAGTATTTGGGGATAAAAAGACATCTTCAAGTAAGAATGCCTGGCTTGAAGAATTTAATACCTTATAACAAAATGTAATTTGGGGAAGATTAATTTTTACCAGGGATGAAATAGTCATATTGTTCACATTTCTTAAAAATTAAAACAACTTGCTGAAATGCTGTGTCCGAATGATATTTTTAGTAGCACGGTTTGTAACCGTAAAACACCGGAAACGATATAAATATCCATCAGAAGAGGATTCATGAATTCAGTTACAATCCATCCACATACGAGGACATTATATAACCACTAAAAAGAATAAGGAGATTTTCTATGTATACTGTCACTGTGAAGGAAGCACGGTGCACAACAGCGTGGTTAACAGGTGTTACGGTTTTTGAGTGTTCACTGCCTGCCGGGCGCTGGGAAGATATAGCAACTGTTAGCAGCAACTGCCTCTGGTAGGTAAAAAGTCATTTTACACATGGGGAAACATAATGGTGAGGCACACTCGAGTGTCACACGTTGCTAACCTTCTATCCCTATTCTACCTTCAGCTTCTCCTATCTTCTTTACTCCCATTTGTTGGATTTCTTTATTTAATTATGTCGGATGGGATTCATTTAAAACATGCAGTAGAGAAAAAACAAAAATACTCCTCCAACACAAGCAAGCGAACAAACAAAAGGCAAGAAAACAGGTATCTTCAAAGTTAGGGAAAAGCTACACAGAGGTCAATTGACATCCACTAGATTTTAAGAAAAGATTCTATAGTGGAGAAAGGTTTGCTGTCTTGTCTCCATGGATACAGCTCCCCCCCTCCCCCTCAAAATTTTGTACTGAATGTTGACACAGAGGTAGAGGCAGAGATGGATATGGATGCAGGGGACCAAAACCATCCTTACAGAATAGCTACACTCAGGAATGATGGAGAAGCAATGCCCTATGAATATCATTTCCTTAAGCCTCGGGAGCTTAGATAAGGATTCTGGGGATATGCTTGCCCTGGGAGAGAGATATTTACTTACTTTTAGTAGAAAGGAGTGTATTTTTTTTTCAAGGTTTATTTATTTTTGGGACAGAGAGAGACAGAGCATGAACGGGGGAGGGGCAGAGAGAGAGGGAGACACAGAATCGGAAACAGGCTCCAGGCTCTGAGCCGTCAGCCCAGAGCCCGACGCGGGGCTCGAACTCACGGACCGCGAGATCGTGACCTGGCTGAAGTCAGACGCTTAACCGACTGCGCCACCCAGGCGCCCCGAAAGGAGTGTATTTTATGACTATCTTGGTCCAGTCAGGTTGCTGTAGCAAAAATATCATACACCAGTGCCTTATAAACAACAGAAATTTATTTCTCACAGTTCTAGAGGCTGGGAAGTCCAAGACAAGAAATAACCACAGCTATGAGGACTTTACTAGGTTGACTATGCCTTTTCTCTTGGTGGCTTAACATATTTAAGTATATAAATAAAGATGCATTTAAGGTGACGTTGAAGCTAGATGAAATAAAGCAGTCTATAGAGTATCAAGCCTTCAACAAAATGTTCTTTGTTGAATGAATGATGATATTGGTAATAATGGAGATGATAGTGATGATGGTGATGATGGTGATGATGATGATGGTGATAATAATTCTCATTTATTCTTTAATATGTAGCAGGGATTGTGCCATATTCTTTACTTACATTAGTTCATTCAGTCCTCTAGGGCAAGAATTATCTCTGTTTCCTAGGCGAGAAAGAAAAGGTCAGAGAGGACAGGAAACTCGAAGAAGATCGCATTTTCTCTGCGGTTTTACCCCAGAGATAAGTTAGTGCTGATGTAAATCATGCAGAATATCTGAACTCAAACAGATGCCACACAGGATACCTTCCCCCCCCCCCACCCCGCCGCCTTTTTGGGGTACCTTTCCCCTTTTAACTAAGAATCTCTTCACCAGTCCTGAGATCTCTTCTTTGCAACTGTAAATATGGGTACATTGGATGATTTCGTGTCAGCAGTTTTGGTAATCAGAAAAAAAAAAATGTGTGCTTCATTCATTTTGTTTATCCTCAGGAGGTCTGGCTAAAAACCAATGCCATATGGCTCTCTAAAATAGTGGTTTCAATGAGCTGGAATTTTAGCTAACACTGGGAACTTCAAGAACCCACAAACCATCCCATCCTTGCCATGGGGCATAAAATATCTGGGTATGTCTAAATCATCCATGCAGACATCACCAGGCCAATACAGGTTGGCCCAGAAAGACTGGGAACTATTTTTTCTATTTTCACGTCCACCTAGGAGGACCCTCTTCGCCACTGGTCAATGTGGTGATGCCACATGGTTCCATTCACTCTGTGGCTTTTATATGACACAGAGCCTTTGACCTCAATTATAGCGTCAGGAACTTGACTCTTAGGTTCCTGGGAAGGCCTTCTAGTAAATTTGAGCAAGGATTAAAAGCAGACAGCAGCACCCAGAATATTTTGTTAGTTTCATCAGCAGAAAGAAGTAGACTTGAGGCATCAACTGATGAGTAATTTCACAGGGCAAACTGCTTCTGTTCACCATCTAGAGGGTCATGAGAAATCTGGCCAGTCTGGAGGATAGTTTCCACAAATGATTCACCCCATGATGTTCTTGGCACTCTATCAACTTTTTGGGCCTTTCCTTGGAAATAATAGTGCTTGCTGATTGATGCTCACTCAGGTGCTTTACCTCTTCTGAAACCCACCTAAGCAAATCTGGACTAAGAAGCAGTGAGTTTTGTATTGTGAATAGCATTTTCTAGCTGTTATTTTCATGACAGACCCCAGAGCACATTGAGCCATTTTGCGACAGAGCCTGCTACTATCAGTTCTTCTGCAACAGACCGTGTGGACACCATACCCTGATTAGACGTGCGCCTCTCAAGAAGGTTGGTGTTGGTATTAGTTTTCTACTGCTGCATAATCAGTTACCACAAACTTAATGGCTTAAAACAGCACCCATTTATCATCTCACACTCTTTAGGTCAAAAATCCAGGCATAGTTAATGGGTACACTGCTCAGGGTCTCACAAGGCTAAAATCAAGGTGTCAACCATGATGTATTCTGTGCTGGAGTTCACGACCTCCTCCAACTTCGCGTCCAATTCCTTGCAGCCGTAGGGCTGAATTCCCAGTTTCATCACTCTCAACTGGGAGCCGCTCTCTACTCCTATAGGCTGTTCACAATCCTTGCCATCTGACCCCTTCTATCTTCCAAACAAGCAATGGGGACTTGTTCCTATGTCAAATTCCTCTCACACTTCAAATATCTTAAGGGTTCAGCTGATCACATCAGGCCCAATGAGGATATTCTCCCACTCTTTAGGCCAACTGTGCCAAATAACATCACCTGATCATGGGGTGCCCGTCTCATCATAATCCCAAGCCACAGGGATCATACGGGGTAGATACACTAGGAGGCTAGAAGTTTGGAAGGCCACCTTAGAATTCTGGGTTTTTGCTACTGAAAAATATTTGTTCTGCTGAGACTCACAGGGAATGACGCTAAGTCCTGTGGGTGAGGAATCTTCTTACGGGTGAGGTCATTCATCCAGATGAAGACTGAATTCCCTCAACAGGAAACAGGGATTGGGAGACCAGGATGGAGACAGATGGGGGAGGCAATGTAGGCTCCTTTTCTTGGTCTTTACTTCAAGAAACTTGAGTGTTTAAGAGTTCACTCCTGGGTTGTATTGGTCAGAGATGATTACCATCACTGGGCATGGTGTGGACTTTGGACAGAAGGGGATCCCTTAGGTGCATCACAAGCTAAAGATGAGTGATCATCATCTTATAAGCTAAGATACTGCCTATTTTTTTTGTCTCTTTTGCTCTGTCCTCCCCTCAAGAAGTCTTTTTGAACATCACGCTGTGCGGTCAACTACGAGAGGGAGTACACAGGAGCTAAAGGAAGAAAAACCACTCTGAAGCTCACAGGGCAGTACCAGAAGTTTCAGCCAAAAACACCAAAGGGAACGTGAATCCCGGAGAGGGAACCAGGATTTGGCCCAGGCTCCTCTCTGACTCGCGCAAGCTCTTACAATACTTGACAAAGAAATTCTGGATTTCGTGTTATTAAGGAAAGTAGAGTTTTCCGACACAGTCACGCACATTAATATGCCTCTGAGAAAAAGGTAGAGCAATTGGTGGATTGCGCTGAGGCCCGGGGATGCGCCACGGTCAGTCACAGGTAGACGTTAGAGCCTCTGCCTCTCCACCTTCTGTGCCACCGTAGTCAGTTCCAAGCCACCAGACTTGCCATTTAGTCAGTGGCTTTATAATGACCACTTGTATTACTCGTGCCTTCTTTGTGTTCTGTATTTCTGAAGCTTTGATATTTTGAGGCGTTGCTGACCCTCGAGGGACTGCCCCTCCCAGAGCCAGGGTTAACCAATTCCTAGAGTCGGCAAAGGGCTCACCAGCGCGTGTTTCTTTCCTGTGCGGACCAGCCCATCCAGAGCTCCACCTCCTTTCCTGGGCCCACGTTCCAGGGCACTCTACCCCTGCTCAAATCACACCAGGGCCAGGTTCCAGGCACCTAGACACATGCCCTACCCTCCAGAGTCTGCTGAAATGACTTGAAGAAGCCAATTCTAAACCTGCCTTGCCCATGCCTTCCTGCAGAAAACATAGTAAAGCCTCTTGGGTCCAGTTGCTTCCTGCTCCCTTGGCCTCCTGCCTGCCTGGCCCTGATGTTTCCCATGTGGCCATGTGTGGCACGGTGTACCCTCATCTTGGGAGCTGTACGTATATTTTCATCGGTATTCATGTCCTGACCTGTTGGCCTCACCATTTCTGATCCCACATTTTAAAACACCAACTTCCTGCCGTGCTGCGGTTTCTCTGGCCCTGATAACACAGCGACTTCCTTCTGCTGGTACCATTGCAATGTCCCCCCAGTAAAAGACATCCTTTGTGGGGCATTAAACCCAGTGGTGTATGTGAACAGCACGAACTCCAGACTTTTTTGTTTTTTTGTTTTTGTTTTTTTGTGTTTTTTTTGCTGGTTTCTTTGACCCAGACAAAAGTTACTTGGATACTTTGTGCACAGAATTGTGTCATTTCAATCTATTTCAAAGCAGGAGGTCAGAGACATTTTTGTTTGTTTGTATTTTGAAAGAGTATTTATTTATTTTGAGAGAGGGAGAGAGCACAAGGGCGGAGGGAACAGAGAGAGAGAGGGAGAGTGAGAATCCCAAACAGGCTCTGTGCTGTCAGTGCAAAGCCCGACTCACGGCCTTGATCTCAAGAACCCTGAGATCCTGACCTGAGCTGAACCAAGAGCCCGACACTTAACCCGCTGAGCCACCCAGAGCCCCAGGCATATTTTCTAATAGCAAACCTTCCTCCAGTAAATTTCTCGAACCACATGCTTTGGAATCTGCCTTTGAACAGAGCTGAGGGCGTGAGCACCAGGAGGGGACCCCATGGTCCTTCCTAAGGCAAGTCCTTCTCTTGTTTCAAATTTCCTTTGGCTTCCCATCAACCTCATTAGCATCTCCGGTTTTGGACAGTTGCCAGGATGCTTTTCATTACAAGGTACAACGTACGAAGCCTCTTAAAAGAACACAGTAAAACCTTGGATTGTGAGTAACTTGTTCTGCGAGTGTTCCATAAGATGAGCTAACATTTCTAATACATTTTAACTTGGATAAACGCACGATGTCTTGCAATCCGAGTAGCACATGATGCCAAAAATCACGTGATCACAACGGAGCCGACGGTTCTTGAAAGTCGCTTTGATATGCAAGTGCTTTGGATTAGAAGTATGTTTCCGGACCAAATTATGATCGCAGACCAAGATTTTACTCTACTTTTAACCATTTGTGGATTTTTTTTTTATAGAATGTGATAAAAATTACCTCAAGTATCTCAAGTAAGCAATTTCGTTGTATACATAAACATATTTGTAAAGATTATAATTTCTTTCTAATATAAAAATGCAATCATATCAATAGTATAAAAAGGCACGTTTTGTCCCCCCCCCCCCATCATGATTCGTGCCCTCAGGGTGCTGTAAATTAATTATGTAACGGAATACGTTATTTGTCGATCAATATATATTATTAAGTGATGTATTTTGTTTGGTTTGGGTAAAAATATATATTATATTGCAGACTGAAATGGAACTACTTGTCACAGCTTCGCAATCAACATAAAAGTCTTTTAATGACCTGCGGTTTGGAGCTCTTACATTTTGCCTTAAAAATTATAATGTTTATTTCTTTAAAAAATAATTTTTCCCATTTTGGCTCGGAGACATGAGAGAAGGAAAGGTTTCAGGCCATTGCCTACAATCATTACACAAATGAAATAGTGTGTCAGGGATCATTATTATTGAGTGTAAAGCTAGAATGCTTTCTTCTGTTTCCACATTGCACTTTGGAGTCCTTGGTGTGATGCAGAAGAATTTTTATCAGAGCAGTACTGTTCACTGATAGGGTGGTGATCATCTGGGGGTAATTTTTGAGAATTATGTTTGCTCTGCTTTACTCCTCACTAATCAGCTGTGCGTGACACCTTTGTTCCTTACGATTCCTCCTCAAACCAATAATCCACAAATTTTATATGACGAAGAAACCCAAGTAATTTTATTTTTTTAAATTTTTTAACGTTTATTTATTTTTGAGAGAGACAGAGAGAGAGAGAGAGACAGAACGCGAGAGGGGGAGGGCAGAGAGAGAGGGAGACACAGAATCTGAAGCAGGCTCCAGGCGCTGAGCTGTTAGCACAGAGCCCGACGCGGGGCTCGAACTCACAAGCCGTGAGATCATGACCTGAGCCAAAGATGCTCAACCGACTGCGCCACCCAGGCACCCCTAAAAACCCAAGTAATTTTAAAACCTACTGATAACAGTAAGCATGGTCATTGACCTCCACCAACTGCCATGCACATTCCCAGGCTTTTTTGTTTTAAGGGAATAAAAGCAAGGCCTCATTTGCTGATTGTTTTTTTTTTTTTTCAATCAAACTTTAAATAAATCCCATAATAACTTCAATGACTTGATCTCCTGGGACATTTTCCTGATCCCCCAGAGGAGGGGTCTGGGATCCTCCAAGTAGAAACTACTAACCAGCGGGCTAAAGTTTGTGCTACTTAACAAGGCATGTGAGACCCTCCTGCTTTGAACCTTGGCGATCTCTCCAGCCACACATGCGTTTTCTCCCCAAACAGCCTGCACATACCTCGATGTTTCATACCCTCCAGCCTTTGGGTATGTGTGAAATGTCATCTCTCTACCACATTTTGCTGGAGTCCTGTGCTAAAGTCACCCTCTTTGCCTTCTCCTGCTCTTCAAGCTTAGTTGAGTATGTGCCCTGATGTGTTTGCTAGACTGGGAGCTTCCAGATGGCAAGGCCTTTATTTTGTAAGCATAGTGTTGAGCTCAGGTAGCACCCGGCAGAAAGTAGACACTGATGACATTTTGGTTGAATGAATGAATGAATGAATGAACAAGTGAATGAGTTGAAGGCAGGATAAATAAATAAATAAATACTCGCACGCTGACCTGGGATTCCTGGCAAGGCATCTGGGCATCTGTTCTGCCTTTTTTTTTTTTTTGGAAGCAGTAAAGAGATCGGCTTAAGTGACTATCTTTATGTTGGGTGACTCTGCCTCCAGCCAGACATGATTAGAACAGATGTGGCCATATGGAACCAGGCATCAGATCTCTGTATCAAGAGTTCGAATTAGCAGACCCAGAAGCTGTAGCCGGGATACTGTTGGACACCGGAGGTATGAGGTCTCACAGAACCGGGGCCACAGCAAGTCAAAGTGGTGGCGAAGAGAAATCAAGAGATGTCAAAGAGGCTGTTGTGCAGAGATACAGGAA
Organism: Felis catus; assembly: GCF_018350175.1. Taxonomy (NCBI): domain Eukaryota; kingdom Metazoa; phylum Chordata; class Mammalia; order Carnivora; family Felidae; genus Felis; species Felis catus. Next base: position 27,585,047 of record NC_058380.1, read on the forward strand.
GAGGTGGGTCGGGGGGGGGGGGTGGTTAGACTGATGTGGCGGACTCTAGAGCTCCTAAAATTGAGTCAATATCCTGCCTCTAGATCCAGAAAATTTGTGAAATACAGCTCCACACCGCCAAAGTTCAGGGTCTCCACGAAGTGTTGGAACATTCTAGAAATTCGAACATTCTAGAAATTCTAAACAAAACGGGATCAACTTTTAATGCTTTTGATAAGTATCTCTTCACAACTGACAAGCCCTGTCGAAGTGCAACCAACACCTCCAGAGAGAACAGGACTGATCACAATCACCGGCCAGATGGTCTTGAATAAATGCCTTAAGGTACCTTTCTAGTCTGCACAAAATCCTCCTTTACCGAAATTTAGCTCTGACGGATCGGCAGTTGTAACTAATTCACCCCTCCCATTTGTCCCTAGGCAAATTAAACATTTTGTGCTTTCCACTTATTATTTCCCTCCTTGTAAGAATAAATGCCCCAGAGAACATCCAGGAACATTTCACACCTGGTTGTTTAATGGTACATCCTTGGATGGTATACATTCGTGATGGTGCTGATCTGCTCCTTCGTGAGTAAAGTCCTTCTGTGGATAACAAAAGAATATCTTTTTGTTTTAATGTCAAGTTGTTCTTATTGAACTGTCAGATAAGACTCCCTGCCATACAAACTCTGTGTTCTTCAGTGATGTTCTAAAATGGCCTCGCACGCTCAGTCGGGGGAAGCATCTTTATTCCTGGCTACTCACTGCCAGTTGGCGCATGAACACCTCTGGGCACCTTTCTGAAGGGCATGGAACCAAGGGTCTCCTGTCTCTCAAAAAATCTCCTCTCTCCTTTCCTGAATCTGATCTCAGGGGGTCACCGTAAGGTCTTCGCAAGCACAGAGGGACCAGAGCCTATTGTGGACCTCGCATTGCCCAACAGTCTCTGCCTTGGGGTGTTATGCACTTTGACATGAGAAACTGTTGTGTTCTGAAGGTGTGACCTGACGAAGCCTGAGGTCTTTTATTCAACCATAAGTGTCCAGTGCTCTTTGCTTAAGAGCTGTGATTGGAACAAACATGAATTACTTCATTAATGAGGAGACCGTGGTTTCTCCATCTGTGCTTTTGGTTCAGTAATGCTATTTCTGGCATCCTATCATCAAGAAAGGCCAGCAAATACCCAAGCAATTTCATGAATGGGGGTGTTTGGAGTGGCAACACGGACAATCAGAAAAAGAAGAGAGGAACGTGTTTGGAAAATTATATTATCACAGTGTTAGGTCACACAGCCTAAAGAGGTAAACAAATAAATACTAGCACACATAAAAGTATAGAGAAAGCAGTAATATCTGGAAGTACGGCAAAATATTTATTTTATCATTACAATAAGATTAAATCTACAGAAGTGAGTAAAAATCAGAAGACCGCAAAAAATTTAAATCGTTGCTTTAAGATAGATTGTAAAGTGAAAGGAATTACTAACGTTTTTTGTGGTTGATATTGTTGATCATCAAAATTGAAAGCTTTTCCAAAAAAAAGCCAAATTTGCCCTTTGGGGGACCACTGTGACTCGCCCCCCCCCCCAGTTACAACACACCTCTTAAAAATACGCTTGCCTGAAGGGCGCCCGGGTGGCTCAGTCAGTTAAGCGTTGGACTTCGGCTCAGGAGATGATCTCATGGTTCATGAGTTCGAGCCTCCCATCTGGTTCTCTGCTGTCAGCTGAGAGCCTGGAGCCTGCTTCTCAGCCTCGCGCTCTCTCTCTCTCTCTCTCTCTTTCTCTCAAAAATAAAAAAGAGAAAAAAATTTTAAAAAATGCCTACCTGAGCTCGACATAAATGATTACATATTGCATGATTCCATGCATATGAACTATTCAAAATGCACAGAGACAGAATGCCGATTGCTGGACTGGAGCAAGGGAGAAATAGGGAGAAATGGTTTAATAAAGTTGGGGTTTTATTTTATTTTGGAGTGATAAACATGTTTGAAACTACATGGTGGTGGTGGTTGCACAACACTGTGAAGGAGGGTTCACTTAAAAATGGTTAATTTCGTCTTATGTGAATTTCACCTCATATATTTCAATTTTTTTTTTTTTTTTAATGATGCATGCCTGGGCCTGAGTCCAGACGTGCTTACCCAATGAGTGGGGGGATGGGCAAGGCTCTGTATTTTATAAAGTTCCCCACAGGACTCTGATGCTCAGTCAGGATTGAAAACCTGTCAACAGAGATATCCCACACCCTGCCTGCCTGATGTGCAATGGGAGGGGAGTAACTATAAAGTCTGTATGAAATGCATACACTGTATAAAGTGGTGTATTGGTATTGCAGCTTGAATTAGAGAAATTTAAATCTTCTGCTCGGACGTGGTGGGCACAAGACATACACCTCCCATGACATCCTGTAGGTAGGGAGCCCGGTCACCTCGCTGATGGACTAGGAAGGGTTAGGACATGTCAGAGGTGTAGGGTGACGTGGGTGGACCACATTGGAGCTTCCCACCTGGCCAAGAGCACGCTACTGATGCTGCTTTGTTCCCTTTAATCTCGTGTGGGAATCCTTAGAAGTCTCTTGACTGCCACTAAGCTTTAAAATACGGGCACCTTTTAAGAAGGGAACCTGGGTGGCTCAGTCGGTTAAGTGTCCGACTTTGGCTCAGGTCATGGTCTCCCGGTCCGTGGGTTCGAACCCCGCATTGGGCTCTGGGCTGACAGCTCAGAGCCTGGAGCCTGTTTCAGATTCTGTGCCTCCCTCTTTCTCTGACCCTCCCCTGTTCATGCTCTCTCTCTGTCTCAAAAATAAATAAATGTTAAAAAAAAAAAAAATAAGACGAAGAAGGGAACTTCCCTATCTGGAGACCAGAGACAGTATTTTATCAAAAATAGTAAGGCCAGATTTACTTTGCTATCCTCGAAATTTCTTTTATCTGCATCCCATTTCCACCACCTGCACGGGTTTTATTGCTGAGCAGATCTTTTCGGAGCTGAGTGGCTTTCCATACATCTAAAGCTGTTCAAAGGCAGCCAGTGGGTAAAACCATAGAAACGCAAAAGTCTCCAAAACAGGTTCAAACACAGCACCTCCTGGCCAAAGAATAGGTACCAGGGGACCCCCCCCAAAAAGAATGAAGGGAAAGTCTTATGCATGGGCCTCCTGAACTACAGATTCATCTGTTCTCTGCAGAGGTCATGAAATTGCTGGGAGAAAGCTCTGAGGTTTGCAAAGGTGTTTCCAAGATATATGCATCATTTGGTTGTATTAAGTCAAAGAAGACTTCCGGTGTTGGGATTCTTTGCTTAGACATTGTGGCTAATTATTTGAGGCTTGTCAGCGCTCCAAAATGTCCCCCTTGGAGAAATATAACTTCGCCAAAATTCAAAGGCTGAGTATATGCACCTTGGGGTGGGATTTGCACCGTCTGCTCTCAGAAATACATAAAACGAGGGAGGGTGCAGCAGGTCTGGTAATACCCCGCTTTCCCTTCGAGCAGTGCCATCAGGCAGGAGGTCTCGCATTTCATCGGGGTGTGAAACGCCTTATATTTCTCCTGGTTTCTTTTTTCTTCTTGCACAATGAATGCAAGTCCAAGAACGTGAATAAGGCCTTTCCCCACCGCACACACGCCCTCCTCCCACCCCCTGCCAGCCAGCCCGGCTCTGACCTCCCGGCCCCCCAGGACACCGCGCCCCTCCCCAGCGAGTCACAGTCCCCGCCGCTCCGCTCCCGCCGCGCCCCCTCCGCGCTGCCCGGGCCTCCGCGGGGGGCGCCCGGCTCCGGAGGGCGACGACACGGAAAGCCCTCCCTTCCACCGCCGTCACCTCCGCCGCCGTGGCCTCCGCCGCCACCGGTCCGTCCCCCCCACCCCCCCCACTCCCCCGCCCCGGGCCCCGGGTCCCGGGTCCGGCTCTCCCGGCGCTGGCGTGGCGCAGCGCGGAGACCCCGATTTCTATGCACCCTGGAAAGGGTGATTAATTTAAAGTGAGTGGAGTCTGTTTCTTTAAGACAAGCTCATAAATCGTGAAAGATCACCACTTCTTTTCAAAAGCCTCTCCACGGTCTGAGTTTCCCTTCTGGGTCAGTAAAGTCATTGAAGCTTTAACGGCATGCCATGGCAGATTACACGATACAGCTGTCCCAGCACCGTGAAAATTAAGTTATGCCCCGTGTCAGCAAGGGGGTTTTCCCCTTTCTTTTCCCTCCCCTCCCCCACCCCTTTCTCTTTTTTCTCTATTCCTTCCCACCCCCTCCCTCTCTCCTCCCCCCTCCTTCTTCCTCTCCTTCCCTCCCTCTCCCCCCTCCTCCTCCAGTCTCTCAGGCTCCCTGTCCCCCCCTCTGTCTCCCTCTCTCTCCCCCTCTCCCCCTTCCTCCCTGTCCTTCCTCCTCCTCTCCCCACCTCTCTCTCTCTCTCTCTCTCTCTCTCTCCTCCTCTTCCCTCCTCCCACCTCTCCTACTATTTCCCCTGTGCTCTTGCACTTTCCTCCTGGGAAGTGCACATCCCCAGAGAGGCAGAAGTTGGCCCCCACGGGGGCGTTGCTTGGAGCCCCAGCTATTGAGACACAGTAAATGGAGGTGATGGGTCTTTCAGAGAAGAACCACCAAAATAGTGCCTTTTGTTCCCCACCCCACCCCCACATCTTTCGCTTCCTCTTCCTCCTTCTCCTCCTCCTCTCCCTCCTGCCTAGGACCTGAGTTGAACCCCCAACTGGAGGCAGCAGCCCAGAACACAAGCTGCCGGCCTTTCTGCTTGCTCCCCCCACCCACCCCTCCACCCACCCTTCCACCCCCTCCAGTCCTAACTTACCCCTTCCTCCTGACCTCCAGTGTGCTTGGGGCTGACCTCCCAGGTCAGCAGGGGTGGTCATCCCTGGGCTTCCTTCCAAAGTGAACCACTGTCCTGGCCGTGGCCACTGTTCTTTTCTTTTGGGGGAGAAGGGCTATAAGGGGAGTCTGAGCAAAAGGAGAACATCACCTCCCATCCAACGCGACACACACATATAGGACCTCTTAATAATTCTCATGGCTCCTGAACACGTAGTGAACATTCACATCCAGAGAGAGAGAGGGGCCTAAAACTAAACTTTCTCTTCATTCCAATGCAGGCCTGTCTACCTAAAAAATTGTAAAAGGCAGTCTAAATAAAGAAACCCACATTTTTCTACTTGCATGTACTCTGCATCTCCCAGGAGATGAGAGAAATGTTTACAAAGTGACAAATTAAACCCTTCTATCCTGTTTCTCCAGTGAGGTGGGACAGGAAGAAATGAGGTTGTTTCTCTGAGTCTGGATAGCATTTGGAACAGCTAGGGGACCCCCTACTTTAGAGGGACCCCCTGCCCACATACCGCTCCGCTCGCTCGCTGCTTATGGCCTAAGTCACACCCTATGAAACTCTTTTCTGTTAAAGATCCATAAATTAAATAAAGCCACCTGATGAAGTGGAGAGTAGTTGTCGAGGTGAAAGATGTGATCACTGTACCGTGGAAAACATAACGTGATCACTGTACCATGGAAAACATTACTTACTCAACTGTAATTGAGTATCAATTGTTACAATTGAGTAACATTCAAAGCCATCACATTATATGTTGAATTAAATATATATATTTGAGTAGGTGTTTTGGAGGGAACATCTAAAGCTAGAACAGAGTTTTGATGTTCCTAGTCTATGAGCCAAAAGTAAAACACTCCTAACGTGAGTAATTAGGAGCCTTGAGTGAAGGGATAGTGCAAGGTGTCTCTTTACTGCTTCAGGGGGCAGTGGATGTCCTGAGCTGGATCAGGAAGTTCTCTGAAGCTCAGCCCGGCGCCAGAGAAATGGTAAGTGTGCTTGGTTCCCTTCCCTTTTCCAAGTCCTAAGAAGAGGCCGGGGCCACATACAGACTACTCTGCACAAACCCTCAACTTTCTTCTCCTTTCCCTAAAGAGTTAGCCTCTGAGGTCCTCATGCAGATCCGAAACTGGGTCTGAAGACTTTCCAAAGAGAAAATGGTGGGGGTAGGGTGAGCCCCCCGAGAGCGCCGACAGACCACAGACTTCTCAGCTTCTCAGAACGGCCGCCATGGTGTATTCTCTCCTTTGAACCAAGCTGTTCTTGAAGGATTTTATTGATGCCTGTTGACCACGTAGCACTATCTCACATATGATTTTGCCTTAAAAAACAAAACAAAACTTCCAACCCATTTGTTTTAGCATGGATTGCCCCAAAAGCAGACCCCGAGAGAAGGACAGGGGAGGAAGCATACAGTTTATTTAGGGTGTGATCCCAGGAAGGTGGAAGAAGTGAGCCAAGAAAAGGAGAAGGGCCTGTAAAAGAGTGAATTGTCAAGGTTGCTGCCGTGGGCAGTGAAGTTCATTTCCACCCAGATGTTCTGAGAAGTGTCCCCAGTGCACTTGATGACACGGATGTTGATCTGTGGGCTCCGTCTGTCCCACTGGTCAAGGGTGGTCCCACGCGTGTGAATCCCCCTGCTCTTCTGAGCCTGACACTTGCCATGTAAGCCGTCACGGACCACGAGGGGCCCAGAGCAAAAGTGATGTGTGGATCATCATGTGTTGTCTGCGCAGCAAAGACACTAGCACTGCCCCTGGCAGCCAGGCTCAGTGCGTCAACTGGAAGGAAGTTGAGGGGACACGCACAGAGTATTGACCGAGTCAGCGGCAATCTCTATGCGTCTTGACCTTCCAGGAGACCAAAGTGATTCTGGGGGATAAAATTGCTCAAGGCTCTTCCCATAATGCAAACCTAAGATGCCAAGTGCTCAGTGCTGTTTGTGGATACCCCGTTTACTTGCTTGGCTCTTCTCTTCCTTCCATGTTATCGATCTTGGCCAGCAAGTGTCAAGGTTCTAAATTCCCAAGGCATAATATATATATATTTTTACATATTTCCCGTTACTTGCAAACTCCAACTGCCTGTTAATCCTAAAAGCATTAAGAAATTTTGTTTTTAATCTAACATTGATGTGCTTAAGCTTGAGATGACTTTGGAGGAGACATAGCTGTAAATGCCACCAATGACAAATAGCTTTTACCACTCTTAGGGCTTCTTCGCACAGGTAGTGCCTTGATCACATTTCAAGAGTCACGAAGCATGTTCTGGAGAAGAACGTGTGTTTGTCACATAGATTCTGAATGAATGTGATGCGATCCTCACACTACAACACCCAGACTCTTCATGCCCAAGGGTTTTGTCCCCAAAAGTAGATTATCCAGCTTTGTTTGTATAGCATATAACTTCACAAATTACCTTCTGTTGTAATCTGAATCTGGGAACATAAAATGCCATCTTTGTTCTCTGGCAAGGGCCCGCAGAAGAAAAGGGCAATAACTATGTGGAGTGAGTGACAGCTATAAGAAATGTAATTATTCCTCAAAGTGCCATTTATAAGGAAATAAAATCAAAGGCAGCTTCAATCGCAAAACCAAATATCTCATGATTTCATTGCGATGAAAATGAACAAAAGCTGATTTTAGACAGTGATTTTTTAAATTCAAATATCAGTGTCTATCATTGGAGACACCTACCATTTCAATTCACTTACCCTTCACATGAATGTTTCAAGTTTATTTCAAAAATGCCTCCCCGTCACAATCTCAGGCAGTTTCTTAATTCTGTTACCCCTTCACTGAAAAGGCTTTGCTTCAAGCTAACTTTTCATACGTCCTTTCTTCATTTTTATTTGCTGATCCTTGCAGAGAACGTCAGAATTTTGTCACTAAAGTACACCAGCAGTTATAGCGAGGCTGGTTTATAAAGAGCATTCTTTCCTTGATTTTGTTCAAATGCAAGTACTGATACAATCTGATGAAAGTAGCTGTAAAATATTCTGGGTGTGTGGGAGGTAAGAGTACGGAAGGGGGTTGAGAAATTCTAATCCTGCAGCTCTCAAGACTGTGAGAGTTGGACCCCATCTGGTGTAAATGGATTAAAAATCTTTTCTCATTTCAAAGGTTTGATCTCAACAAGGGCTTGATTTGATGAAATCAAAGTGGCAGCTTGGATTTGAAAACTATTTGGAGTGGAACTTCCTAAAGTTTACATGTAAGGGAAGAATTGGCAGAGGTATAAATGTGGAGTGACCATGTATTTATATGTGTGTTTCGCTGGAGGTCTGTTTGCAGAGAGAAGAAGGATGGGGGAAAATACTTGAGAGGGAGGATAAGTATCAAGTGACTTGTGTAACAGAAAGATGTTTTTATATGTCTTTATTTTGAAAGTGAAAGAGTACATATGCTTTCAAAGGACAGTCTCTTTGTGCAAAAGCCATTGTATATGGTATCTTCCCTTCCTCCTCCTTATCCCATTCCTGACATATACTGCCAGACCTTTGTACTTCAAGTTACCGTCCCCTTTCTCGTGTGCTATCATTAGTGACAAATACCCCACATCGGCACAGAACAGAAGACAAAAACAAAAGGATGGGCCATTGCTAGATGCTAGATAAGTTGCAGGACTAAGAATGGCCTACCTGTGTGGTCTTTACAACCTAAGTTCTTATGTGTTGCAAACAGTGTTTTGTTAGAAAGGAATTCACTTTCCTTCAACTGGGCTGGGGCTGTTATTTGTCTCACTGATAATTTGCGACTCTGTTGTCTCTGGGATGATCCAGGAGTAGTTTGGCATAATTTCCCATCTGCCCCCCCCCCCCCCACCTCACACACTATGGTTAACAGAATCTCTGACAATTTCTGTCTTTGTCTATTGACACAATCTACACAACATTTACAATAGAAAAGATGTCAGAAAAAAAATCTGATTTGACATTCTGCAGAAATTCTGGGATGATGCTAGAGGCTGGCAACATGGCAATGATAGATATGACACCTGATGAAACAGAAAGCAGTGGCCTAAGTTGCCCACGCTGCTCAAAGCTGGCTGCAAAAGTCACTGAGCAGCATTCTTTTATATGCATAAGAACGCCGTCCCCCCAAGGTGGAAATTAAGCACCTTTGGACATTTTATAAACTGTTTTAGGGTTTAAGTTCACACTCAGTTCTATATCTTGAATATAAAGAGTTTATCAAAAACATTAGGTCTACTACAAAAAAAAAAAAAAGCAATTTAAATTCCATAACACACGTTCGTCCTGGCTGTGCTTACTAGCCACTCAACTCTTTGCTCTCCCCTGCATATTTGCTTTCCCCTATGGTTATTTTATCACCTACATGTGGGACTATAATTATTGTATAGCAAATAAATGGAGCATTTCTTTCATAAAGTAAGGGTACTGAATTTGTTTTCTAGTGCCACAGTAACAAATTACCATACGTTTTGTGGTTTAAAACAATACAAATTTATTATCTTACAGTTCTGGGGGTCAGAAACTTGAAATGAATCTCTCTGGACTAAAAACCAGGTTGTTTCTCTGAGTTCTAGGGGAGATTCCACTTCCTTGTCTTCTTAAACTTCTAGAGAGTGCAGGCATTCTTTGGCTCATGGCCCCCATCCATCTTCAAACCCAGCAATTGTATCGGTCCTACATCCTTCTAGAACAGTCCATTCTCCTGCCTCCTCTTTCACTTGTGAGTACCCTTGCCCTTACATTGGACACACCGAGGTAATAATCTCTCCATCTCAAAACCCTTACCCTAATCACATTTGCAAAGTCCCTTTTGCCATATATTTCATGGCAGGTTCTGGAGATTAGGATGCGAATATCTGGGGGGGGGGGGGAGGGGAGCATAATTCTGCCCATGACAGGTACGTAAAGTAAAACACACACCCTGAGGGGCGCCTGGGTGGCTCAGTTGGTTAAGCGTCTGACTTCAGTTCAGGTCATGATCTTCCAGTTCATGGTTTTGAGCTCCACATCAAGCCTGGAGCCTGTTTTGGATTCTGTGTTTCCCTCTCTCTCTGCCCCTTCCCCACTCATGCTCTCTCTCTCTCTCAAAAATAAACAAACATAGAAAAAAAATTTAAAAAAAAACAAACACACACACACCCTGAAAAAAACATTACTCTGTCAGCCAGGTTTTAGTATGCTAAAGTTATTCTTTACCCTATTACCTAAACTTAATCAGTCCTACTATGTAACTTAGTTTCACCTGAAGAAAGTTAGGGATATATTAACTTTCTGGACTATTTAATGAGTACCTGAGCGGCTTCCAAGTAATGCTATGGCTTTCAAACTTTTAGCTTAGATATTTATTGACTTTAGTTCACAGTGATAAGTGGACTAAAGGTGACATCCCTTACAAAAATTTCTCATCTTGGTATATGTCAACAAAATGAACAGTTGGGTTTTACTGGGTAATTCTGTTTATGGATATAATCAAGATAAGGAGCATGCCAGTGCCAGGATACCAGATATCACAGATATTTGGCCCTGGCTCATCTAATGCCATTTCTGGTGTGAAAAATCAGCTCTCAGAAGTTCAGTGAATGGTGGATTCATAGAAGGGTGGAGTGAGGACTTCTATGAATCTGATCTGCCTTAAAAGCAACAAAGACATTGGCAAAACTTGTCTAGGTCAACATTTTCATGACTCTGAAAATTATCGGTTGGCCTACAACAATACGGTGTTTATTGAAGAGAAAATGCTGAACGTTATTAAGAACAGCAGGGTTTGTGGTATTTTAAATTTCCCCTATTCCCATTCCCTTCTCCCTACCTCCTGGTAGCCTTGAACAACGGCCTCACAACTACAGTAGCAGCTATTAGGGAGGAAAGTCCAGGTGAAATCCTATACCTAGAGCATTCTCACTGTTTGGCCTGTCTTGCCCCTCCATGGAAAAACACAATCTGCCGAAATATCTCTATTTGGCCTGACCCAGAGCTCACTCCACAAGAAAAATCCTCCCACCGGGGCATTTGTTAAAAACAATCAGAGGCAGTTTTTTATCATTGCAGCTGCCTGAGGGCGCCATACCTGTTAGGGTAAATAAGAGATTTGCCAAAACCTAAAAGGAAGATTTAGGGAGGGATATGTCACTAGGGCACTTTGAAAACCTCTGAGACATTTCTGAGGATTTACAAGGCTGTGTGCATGTGTAGTGCTGGGATCCTAACCAGGAAAGATCCGAGAGGGCCCCAGACTATCACCTCTACCTGACCTTGAGGCCCTACACAAGCAGGAAGTGAAGACTAAGGTAGAGTTGTAAAATATTGGAGCGTCAAGTGTTTATCTCAATACCTGCTCAGAGCCCTTCAACAAAGGATGAAATACTCACTGGTTTAACGTATGTGATAAATACATTACCTGATCGCTAAGCAAGACTTCAGTGACTGCACACTACCAGGGATAAAAATTGTTAAGGAATATTCCAGGGAAGTTATTAAATAAACACTCAACAGCAACAACAAAGCAACAATTAAAAAAAAAAAAAAAAACCTGTGGGTGGGAGTGCGGGTATTCTGATTTCCAGAGTAGCCGCAATATATTACCCAAAATGTTCAGTTTTTAATAAGAACGTTATGATATACAAAGAAAAAGGAACATATGGTCCATACAGGGCAGAAAGGGGGAGAGACAGTCCACAGAATGTGTCTCTGAGGGGGCCCAGATATTGGATTTACTAGAAAAAAACCTAAAGGAAATCATGTCTAAAGAAGTAAAGGAATGCATGATAACAATGTCTCACAAAATAGAAAGTATCAATAAAGGATAGAAATTGCAACAGTAGAGAACCAAATAGAAATTTTTGCTTTGAAAATATACTAACAAAAGTGAAACATGTACTAAAGGAACTGAAAAGCAAATATAACCTGGAAGAAGAGAGATTAGAGAATTTAAGACAGGTCACTTGAGATTGTTCCATCTAATAAATAGGAAACAAAAAAAAATTTTTAAATTAAAATTAACAGAGTTATAAGACACTATTGAGCAGGGGTGCCTGGCTGGCTCAGTTGGTAGAGCTTCTGACTCTTGAACTCAGAGTTGTAAATTTGAGCTCCACATTGGATGTAGAGATTACTTAAAAATAAAATCTTCAAAAAAAGAAAAGACCCCACTCAGCATGCCAACACATGCATAATGGGAGTCCCCAAAAGAGACAAGAGAGAGAAAAGAACAGATAGAGTATCTGAAGCTGATGGCCAAAAACTTTTCAAATTTGATGAGATTAATTGAGATAAATATGAGAGATTAATTTGCAAGATACTCAGAAACTCCAAGGAGGATAAACACAAAGGATTCACACCTAAACACATTACAGAGAAACACAGAAACAACTCTTTCTGTTAGGCCATTATTAACCTGATACCAAAAACAGACAAAGACATACAAGAAGAAGAAAAACAGCCCTACAGACCAATATCCCTTATGAATAGAGATGCTAAAATCCTCAACAAATACTAGCAAACTGAACCTATCAACATACAAAAAGGATTATACATCATGGTTAAGTAAGATTTATTTTAGGAATGCAAGGTTTGTTTAACATATGAAAAATCAATGATGTTTAGAGAATAAAGGACAAATGTCATATGATTGTCTGAACAGATGGAGAACAAGTGCTTGACAAAATCCAGCAGCCTTTCATGATAAAAACACTCAGAAAACCAGGATCAGAAGGCAACTTTTTCAACCTGATAAAGGCTGTCTACAAAAATCGTAGAGCTAACATACTTAAAGTTCACGATTTCAATGCTTTTCCCTAAGATCAGGAACAAGACAAGAATGTCCTTTTTTGCCACTTCTGGTCAGCATTGTATTGGAGGTGCCAGTCAGAGAAGTTAGGGAAAAGATAGAAAAACCCTACAGATTGGGAAGGAAGAAGTATTATGCTATGTTATGATGGCATTATGTTATATTATGTTAGAGGCAATGTTATTTCTTGACTCTTTTTCTTTTTAATTTTTTTTAACGTTTATTTTTTGAGAGACAGAGAGAGACAGAGCATGAGTGAGGGAGGGGCAGAGAGAGAGGGAGTCACAGAATCTGAAACAGGCTCCAGGCTCTGGGCCGTCAGCACAATTAAGTGAGCTTGCAAGCTACAAGACCAATGTAAAACAATCTATTATATTTCTCTTCACTAACAATGAAATTCCAAAAATCATAAAAGAAAGTAAGGAAATAATTCAATTTAGAATAGCATTACACATAAAATACTTAGGAATAAATTTAACAAAAAACTTTCATCTCAGATCTACAGATTTTGTTGGAAGAGACCCAGATACATGAAAAAAAAAATCTAATGTTTGTAGATCAGAAGACTTAAAAGTGTCCAGATGAGAGTTCTCTGAAAATTGATCTGCCAATGCAATGCAATCCCTATCAAAATACCAACTGACTATTTTTGTGATTATGGGTATGGACAGGCTGACTTCAAAATCTTATGGAAAGGCAAGGGACCCAGAAGAGCCAAAACAATCTTGAAAAAGTGCAATGCTGAGAGACTCCCTCTTTCCCAAATGCAGAACCTATTATAAACTATAGAAACATAAGACATACAGGTTAGTGAAATGGAATTGAAAGTCCAGAAGTAAACTCTTACGTTTATGGCCAACTGAGGGCTCCAAGGCATTCAGTAGATGAAATAACCTTTCAACAGATGGTTCTGAGACAACTGAATATTCTGTGCAAAAGATTGAAGTTGGATCCCTATCTCACACCATAACAAAAATTAAATCAAAGTGGGCCATATGCCAAATACCTAAATGTAATAGCTAAGGCTATAAAACTCTTAGAAGAACACATCAAAGTAAATCTAATAAACGTAGGTTAGATAATGATTTCTCAGTGATATCACCAAAAGCACAAGTGACAAAATAAAACACAGATAAATTAGACTTAATTGAAATTAAAAAAAAAAAAACAACTTCTGTGCTGTAAAATGTTAGCATCAGGAAATTGAAAAGACAACTCACAGACTGGATAAAATATTTACAAATCTGAGCACAAGGGATTTGTGTCCAGAATATATTAAAAACTCATAACTTAATAATCAAAAGACAAATAACCCTATTTAAAAATAAACAAAGGATTTGAATAAACATTTCTCCAAATAAAATGTACAAATGGTCAAGACACACAAGAAAAAATGCTTAATATCATTAGTCATTAGGGAATTAAGTTATAATAACAATGAGATACCATTTTTTACCACAAGGATGGCTATAATGAAAACCACCATTACAAGTGACGGTGAGGCTGTACGGCAGGTGGAAGTTTCTAGGTTGCTGGTAGGAATGTTAAGCAGTGCATTGGAAAACAATTTGACGGTTCCTAAAAAGAAGTTAGGCATAGTTATTATTTGACCCAGCATTTCCATTTCATGTATCGCCTCAAAGAAGTGAAAATACACGTTCACACAAAAACTTATGAATGAATGTTTGTAGCTGCATTATTAGTAATAGCCAACAAGTAGAAACAACCCAAATGGCCAACAACTGAGGAGCGGACATACAAAATGAGGTATGTGTCTGCAATGGGATGTCATCTGGCCGTAAGAAGGAATGAAGTTCTGACACATGCTAACATGGATGAACGCCGAAAACGTTATGCTAAGTGAAAGAAGTCAGGCACAAAAGAACACATATTATATGATCCTCTGCGTATGAGATGTCCAGAACAGGAAATCTACAGAGGCAGAAAGTGGATTAGTGATTCCTTAGGACTGGAGAGGGAGGGGCTATGGAATGAGTAAAGAATGAGTAGTGATGAACACTGCATTACTTTTTAGGGTGATGAAAAACTCTGAAATGAAATAGCGGTAATCGTCGCACCATCCGGGGCACAAACTAAAAGCCATTGAGTTGTACGCTGACAGTGACTGTAATTCTGTTTGCCTGCCCATAACTGATTGTGGTTCAAGGTGTGTTTGTTGACTGGCTGGTTGTTTGGTTGGCATGTGCTATGAGGGAAGGATGTACTCTGCCATCCTCGGGGAGGGATGAGATGATTTGGGAAAGTGTCTGGAAGTCACGAGACCCAAGTTGGTTTTGAAAGGGTGAAAAATGGGGATTGAGCTGCATGCAGGACTCTGGGGAAAGGAAATGTAGAAGAACAGGAAAGGAGTCTCTGACCGTTTCTCACGAGCCTGTCTCGAGCATCCCTGGATGTTATTATCAGTCCTAAGTATCAGTCATCTGAAGCTGGGAAGGGCTGTGTGTAGTGAGGATGTGCTCCGAGTTTTCCATTTATTTTCAAAGTGTAGGGGATCCAGTTGGGAAGGTGCATCTGGAATGATCTAGATTTGCAAAAAGAGCGGGTTTGGAAGGTCCACCAGGAAGCGGAAGCTGAAAAAGTACATGAGATACACAGGTAGGGGTGCCTGGGTGGCTCAGGCAGTTAAGCCGCTGACTCTTGATTTGCGCTCAGGTCATGATCTCACGGTTGGTGAGTTCAAGCCCCACATTGGGTTCTGCGCTGACAATGCGGACGGAGCCTGCTTGGATTCTCTCTCTCCCTTTCTCTCTGCCCCTCTTCAGCTTGTGCTCTCTCTCAAAATTAATGAATATACTTAAAAAAAAAAAAAGATACACAGGCAGTCGAGTGACAAAGTTACTGAATCCTTACTACACATAAGCCACAGTGAAATATCCAGCATTCTGCGTCTGTGGCGAGTACAGGTTCTATGTGACTGTGTTTGTGAGTATACGCGTGTGCAGTGGGTGGTTTATGTGCATATGTGTGCATGTGCATGCATGGGTGTGTGTGCATGTGTGCGGCATGTGTAGCTGGTGAAAGCCAAATGTTCTTTATTCGCCTATTTGAAAATGCATCACAATCTCACTTTTATTAGGCTGGAATGCTGTCCACCAAAGATTATTTTATAATTTCAACTAATGCTTACTTTTTTGTTTGTTTTGAGTGGACTTTAGTTTTTAGAACAGAAACGGATTTACAGAAAATTTAAAACAACAGTGGAGAGAAGTCTCATCTGTCTCCTCACCCAGTTTCCCCTGCTGTGAACATCTTACATTTGTGTGGTGTATTTGTTACAATCAATGAAACAACATGGATCAATTACTATTAACGAAAATTCATAGTTTGTTAGATTTTCTTTTCTTTTGGCCTTTTTTTTTTTTTCCTGTTCGAGGATTCCCATCCAGGATATGTTATATTTACTTGTTATGTCTCCTTAGGCTCCCCTAGGCTGTGACAATTTCTCAGACTTGCCTTGTTTTCTAGGACCTTGATAGTTTTGAGGGGTACTGGCCAAGTATTTTGATGTTTCACTTTCTAAAACGGCAAAAAATGATTATAACAACTAACGCTTGCTGAGCATTTCATTTACGGTGTCTCTTTTGATACGCACTGTCCTTTCTGTCTTTGGAGGATTACCATTTTTACGATTTCACAGGTGGGGAAACTGAGGCTTTCTTTTCTTTCCCAGGACACGTTTCACTCGAGAAGGCAGAAACTGAGTTAGGGCAGGAGGTTGAGGACAGAGATGCATATTTTAAACCTTAAAAGCAAGTTTCCTTTTCTGCACTGCAGCCCTCAGTGACTTCCAATTATCTCTGCCCGCGAGGGCAAGCGGACCTTTTCTAAAAAACAATTTACACCTTTGAAAGTTGCCAGATTGTGAGGTTGCTGATCTCGTTCTTTCAGAAGCCTGCTTCTCCCTCCTCCACGCGGGTCGTTCAGAACGCAGGTTGCAACAGTATGTCACGCCACAGAGACCTGGGAAGACTGTCCCCGTGTCAGATCCTACAGCGACAGCAGAAAGCGGCCGGCTGACTGATGGCTCAAGCCCCACCCCTCTCCTTCAGCCCAGCCGCTTACAGGGCAGTCCCAGTTAAGCCAACCGTCTGACCATTTTTTCATAAGCGAGCAGATAATAATTCAAAGGCCCGGGCCAAAGCAACCTCTCTGAAAAGATCTTATGAAATCATTTCTTTTTGCAAATCCATAAAAATCGCCTCGGACTCCTTATCAATAGGAAGGCTTAGAGGGAGCGCAGAAGTCGTTGGATTATGATGTGCTCGTTTTAATGAAATTCCTCTCCTGCTGAGAAGTTCCCTGCAGATTTTCCATATTTCAGCCTGGGAAAGGTTTGATGCTTTCCTGCCAGTGCCAACAGTTAATTGAAAACATTTCAGGATAAATTCAGCTCTGGGGCCAACGCTTGGAGCCCGTCATTATTCTTAGCAATAATAGAGGAGTAATACAATTATTAATAGGCATGTTGTATCCTCTTAAAGTGCCCGTGGGTTTACGAACCGTGTCTTCGATATTCTTTCTAAAACTCCACACAAAACCTTGAGCTAAGAGACTGGGAACTGAGGAGAAAAAGAAGCTGGGCTGCTAAATTATATAGTTCGGCTCTTCCTGTTTTGTCGTGGATGCATGGTGGTAGATGATTGCTGTTTTTCCCCAAAGTGCTATTTTCAAATCTGGCATTGGGTTTTGAGAAATACACCCTTATGGATATTAAAAGAGAATGTCTGTAAACAATGGCAAAACCATTTACACAGCTGTAATTGTATGATGTTTTAAGATGCTGCGCGCTGGGGAAACTTACGTTTTGACACCATCTATCAACATCGAATTGGCCTTCAATGAGAAATGCAGCCTGTTTTTCCCTCTGCCTGCTGCTTGACTATCTCCTAAACTTAGTCGGGCAACACGGAAAACTGATATTTGGTAGTTGTTGCGAAGACGAATTTGTCTTACTTTGTAGTGTGGCTTGGAGTGTTAATTCTTTTGTTAACACCTTCCCATCTTATTTGAAAACCTGTGATCAGATCTTTTCTTGAAACTTAATCTCTCCGGGGTTCTTGTGGAAACGTTAGGATCAGAATCACATCCCCGTCCTGGGTGCTGTCTGGTAAAAAGAGCAGCCAACACCGTCCAACCTTCCAGGCTTACCACCCTCTCGCTAGGACTCACAGACCAAATGTGTATGAAGGAAAGGTTGTCCCACAGAGTATTAGCCGTGTTATTTTCAAGAGCAACACTACAGCTTTGAATCTCTAAGACAGCATGCCAGTGATGTACCAACTTTTTGCTTTCTAAACATTCATAAGAATTTTACCTACATGCATACATTTAAGATGTGCTTTTTAGTTACTATATATCCATTTTATTTATTTATTTATTTTTTGAAGTTTAGGGGTTCCTTGGTGGCTCAGGCGGTTGAGCGTCCGATTTCAGCTCAGGTCATGATCTCACGGTTCGTGAGTTCGAGCCCCGCATCGGGCTCTGTGCTGACAGCTCAGAGCCTGGAGCCTGCTTCGGGTTCTGTTTCCCCCTCTCTCTCCGCCCCACCCCTACTTGGGCTCTGTCTCTCTCTGTCTTTCAAAAATGAATAAACATTAAAAAAATCTTTTTTTGTTTATTTATTTTTAATTAAAAAAAAATTTTTTTTTTTGAGAGAGAGAGAGAGAACAGGAGTGGGAGAGGGGCAGAGAGAGAGAGAGAGAAAGAGAGAATCTCAAGCAGGCTCCAAGCTGTCAGCACAGAGCCCTATGTGGGGCTCAAACTCACAAACCGTGAGATCATGAACCGAGCTGAAATTGAAAGAGTCGGACGCTTAACTGACTGAACCACCCAGGGGCCCCAACATACCCATTTTCTGCCTAGGGAAAACTGAGACTCACAGTGTAAGTGGCAGGAGGGGTTACGATTCTCACATGCTCCTGTTTCTTCTTTGGCTTCCTTTCTAGAGGGTAAGCTCATTAAGGGCAGAGAGAGTTCCATCACTGCTTTTGTCTCCTCTGCCTAGAAATGATACTGAACTTTCACTGAATAAATGACTGAATTTTCTGGCTCTTCTTGACTCTTGCTTTTACTTGGGGAAACAAACCCAATTAGAAGTAATTTTCTACTTCATTAAAC
This sequence comes from Felis catus, assembly GCF_018350175.1. Taxonomy (NCBI): domain Eukaryota; kingdom Metazoa; phylum Chordata; class Mammalia; order Carnivora; family Felidae; genus Felis; species Felis catus. Next base: position 27,603,762 of record NC_058380.1, read on the forward strand.
TATGATGGTTTGGTTTTTGTGGTGAGTGGTTCTATAATAAGATCATTTTAATTCAAGATGCATAACAAGTGCTTTGGGGATATTCTCTTAGATGTTAGCCAGGAAGGTTACTGCTTCCATAGGGGGATTTAAGGACTCTTCCTAAAACTACACCAAAAGATGCTTCTGCTCCATCCACGGAAGCCCGTCATCCTTCAGCTTATATGGGTGTTCCTCAAAGTGTGGTCAATAGAATCTGTGGGGATGTTGGTCAAAAACAGTTTCTCGTGCCCCAGCCCGCAGAGGTTCTGAGTCAGTAGGTACAAGAGAGAAGCCCAGGAATCTGCTTTTGAACAGGCTCCGCAAAGAATCTTACGCCCGCTGCAGTATGGGAAACGCTGGGTTAAAGTTTTGACCCCTGTGATTGAAGATGGCCTGAGAAGGAGCCATCGTCATCCACAATGTGATACTATCATATGCTCTGATAGTTACTTTAGGGGAAGTGAGCTTTCTCAAAAACGAAGCCTAACTAAGGAATACATCTGCAGTAGCTGGAAATAAAACAGTGAAAGAAATAAAAATTGGACTGCAAGCCTGTCACCTCTTTTTCTTAACAGAAATTGTCTCACAGTTCTGGAGGCTGAAGTCTGCGATCAGGGTGGAGAAGGGTGGAGTCCTTCTGGGGGCTGTGAGAAGGATCTGCTCCATGCCTCTCCCCTGGCTTTTGGTGGTTTGCAAAGCATCACCCCATCTCTGCCCTCCTCGTCGCGTGTGCATGTGTGATGGTGTCCAAATTTCCCCTTTTATAAGGCCACCAGTCGTGTTGGTCCATTCCCGTATGACTTCTTTTTAACTTCACCGATTACATCTGCAAAGACCCTATTTCCAGGTCAGTTCACGTCCTGAGTTACGGGGAGTTAGGACTTGCACATACAAATTTGGAAGGGAGAGACCCGATTTAAGAAAAAAACATCCTCTATCCTGGACAAGTAGGCACCAGGGACACTTGAACTCAGTGGGGCCGATGCCAGCCCCAGGGCAGGTTTGTCACCTCTGCGCGCTGGGGGCACAGAAGTGTCCCTGTGACAGCAGCCACATCAAGAGTGAAACAGACTGTCCAATAGAGTCTCAACCTGAACTAGCCGGTAAAGGGTATATAGTGGGGGAGTGAAGCCACTGGCAGAAGAACTGAGGAGACCAGAGTAGCAAAGACTGAAGCACATAAACTAAGGAGGAGGGCAGAGAAAGTACTGTCCCTGGGGCCATCGCAAAATTTCTATATGCAGAAGCTCAGGGGCACCAGTGACGAGGGAGATTGGGAAACTTCCCTCGAAACGGTGCTGACTTAGCAAGCATCTTATTTCCACACAGCTCATGTCAACATTTGTTTGGATGGCTGGCGGGGGAAGTTGAGAGAACTATGGGGGGAGCAGTAGCACCCCTCCCCTTGTGCCGTCCCTGCTATCCGTTGCTGGCCAGTGATGGTGATAGCGACCAGGGTAATTATGCATGTTTTCGCAGTGTGTAGCTTAGTTCCTGGTACCTATGAAATACCTTAATGAATATTGCTTGAATGAGTAGCTAAGGCCTCACTGAAGACCAAGCACGTTTGCTTCCTGGGACAAACATTCTCACCGATGACATCACGAGCAAATTAAAGTCAAATGGCAGGCCTGCAGTGTGCTTAGTTGCCAAAAAGAATTTATTCCAAAAGGATTAATCGGATTGGCTCTGGGATGTTTTATAGAATCCATAATGGGAAGAGAATGTTTACTATGAGAGCCAGCAAGGGAGGCTAGATGTTGGAGTCACACATAAAGGATCCTTAAGTTTTATTGCTAACCAAAGCTACCTTGGCCACTCTTTCCCAATGGGGAAATATTTATATCAGAAGCTGGAGAAAACTTTTGAGGAACCGATACGTTTGAAGTAACCCTGTCCCTGTGACCGGGATAGCATGATTTGTGGCTCCAATAATCATAATATTGCTTCCCATTTGACTGGTGTCTGTGTGATGCAGGATCAACTTTATAGGAAGAACTCATTTGGTCAGTATTCTCCCCTCTTCTGGAGCTATTAGGGTTGATAAGATCATCTCCATATTCCAGTGACAGTAACAGCTGTCATTCACTGACCATCTGCTCGTGTTCCTGCACATGAAGATACAAAACCTCCATTCCTGGTTCTTTAGGGAGTCCTGGGTTTTCTATAAGAATCCACTCAGTTCTGGGGCGCCTAGGTGGCTCAGTTGATTGGGCGTCCGACTTCGGCTCAGGTCATGATCTCACAGCTCGTGAGTTCAAGCCCCGCGTCAGGCTCTGTGCTGATAGCTCAGAGCCTGGAGTCTGCTTCAGATTCTATGTCTCCCTCTCTCTGCCCCTCCCACACTCAGGCCATGTCTCTGTCTCTCAAAAATAAATAAACATTTAAAAAAAAAAAAGAACCCACTCAGTTCCTAGGGCACCCTTTTCCCCACTAGTCCCCTCTGCATCTAATTTTGTTTTTCCTGTGTTCTCATTCCCCACTTTGCCTTTTGAATCTGTTTATCTGCTCCAGCTGTTAATCTGCAGTGAGGAGAAGCTCTGTCTTCTTGAAGCACACCCCCACCCCCATCACTTTAAAAAATCAAGAGTATCATGAGGGGATGGCAATGTGGGATAGAATGTTATAAAAGTTTCATAGGAAAAAAAATAGAAAAAAAAAAGAGTTTTATAGGTGAAGGGTATGCATGTAAGTTCCATACAACAGATAATTTAAGGGGATGTTAGATGTTCCCTATTCTTGTTTCTTCTTGTCGTTGGATCTGATCTTGTTGTCCTCGTTCTCACTCTCTTCTCTTACTTCTGACTTCGCCACTACAAATTATGGTTCATTTTTCATAAAAAGCATTTGAATTATCTTTCCGTGTTCTCCAGTCAACCTTTTCATTCTGAAGCCTCCCTCCCTGCCCTCGCCTCAACCTATCAATGTCCTTCCTACATACACAAATTCCTCCCTCCGAGGGACTTTGGTTCCAGCTGGGAAAGTAAGTTTTCTCACTTCCCTTTGATCTCATAACAATTCTCTAAGGAAGATAATTGATTACCACTGTTTTGCTTCTCTGCAAAGAAACCAGTAATATGTATTGTGCACTCTAAGTACAGATAGATTGCAAAGAAAAAATACCAGTAACAAAGCAGAAGAAACAAGTTATATGATGTATTGGAAGAAGGAGGAAAGGCTTAGGAAAAGTTATTGTTTTCCTTAAGAGGACAGAACAGAAACTGATTAACTTTCGGCATTGAGAGAAAATAATGGTTGTATATGGGTTAAATTTAAGGATGAACCCTGGAGAAAAACAAAAATGCAATGTATGACTTCTAAACAATTAGGGACGGGGGAAGACAGTAAAACATGACATGATTAACCCAAGGAAGGCAATCAAAGTGGGAGCAGAGGGAAAACAAAGTAAGCATGGTGAATTTAAAGTACAAAATAAGAAGATAAGAATGAATTGAAACCAACCAGTAACCAGTAAATGTAAATAGATTTAAATTGCCCATGAAAAGATACAAGCTCTATTGGATTAAAACAAACAGTATGGATCAACCAACCAATGAAAACTCACCCCACCCAACTATGTGTTCTTTATAAAAACTAAAATAAAAGGGGGCGCCTAGGCGGCTCAGTCGGTTGGGCGTCCGACTTCAGCTCAGGTCACGATCTCGTGGTCCGTGAGTTCGAGCCCCACGTCGGGCTCTGGGCTGATGACTCAGAGCCTGGAGCCTGCTTCCGATTCTGTGTCTCCCTCTCTCTCTGCCCCTCCCCCGTTCGTGCTCTGTCTCTCTCTGTCTCAAAAATAAATAAACATTAAAAAAAAATTTAAAAACTAAAATAAAAGAACATAAAAGGATTGAAAATGAAGAAATATAAGAAGTTATATCACACCCTGAAGAGTGTTAAAATGTATACGAGTAGCGTGAAGCAAATTATGAAATAAGATGTGTATTTTGATTTTATTTAAATTATAGAAAATATTGGAAGGTAATATGTAAATGACATAGATTATCTCTACGTATTATTATTTTAGGCGCTTTTTATTTTCATCTTCTTGATTAACTTTATCTTCTACACTTTCAATGTGTATGCATTACCCCGTAAAAAAGAAAAGGCAAAGTGAGGTTTACTTCACAAAAAATAAATAGCATAAGTTAACAAAATAAAAGCGGGTGCAGCAGCATTATGATAAGAAAAGAATACAATGAAAGAGGTCACTGAAAGGGCAAAGTGTTATGGTTCATGTTGTTAGAATATATTTTGAGTCATAAAGATAAAATGGTCATGTAACTAAGTGCATTTAACACCAAGCTCTCAAAACAGATGTGCACCACTTGATAGGAACCAAAGGAGAAATTAATGAATCAACTTGGATGATTCCACAGAATCCACAATAAAAGACTTTAACATACCTTTTTGAGAAAACAACAGAAATAAAGATACAGAGAATTCTGATAATTAAATCAATACACCGGTAAACAGAGGGGCAGGGGATGAGTGAAATAGGTAAGAGGGATTAAGAATACACTTATCTTTCATATTAATTTTTTAAAAAGTAATCTCTACACCCCACAACAGGGACTCACACCCATGACCCAAGATGACATATAAGATGCTCTATAGATCGAGGCAGCCAGGTGCCCCAAGAGTACATTTACTTTGATGAACACTGAGTACTATATAGAGTTGTTGAATTGCTATATTTTACACCTGAAATTAAAATAGCACTGTATGTTAATTACGCTGGAATTTATAAACAAATAAACAAACAAACACGAAAATATGAAAATAAATTGATATACCATTGTAAAAAAGGATCCTAACAGAATCACAGATTGCACCCTCCTTTCTTACGGACCTAAGATATGCACAAAATCTTTGACCATATTCATAGCCATAAATGAAATAGCATTAAGTTGCAAAAAAAAAAAAGCAGAAATTACTAGACTCTGTTCATTAATCATTTTGATTAAGATTATATAATGAGAAAATAACACCTAAAAACTTAAAAACATAATCTCGATAATTCTGAGGTTAAAGAGCCAGTCAAAATGGGAAGGATGTACTCTTTGCAATGAATGACAATAAGGGAATAACATATCAGAGTCTGTATGATGTGACCTAAAAGTTGTACAGAGGAAAAGTAGTTTCAATAAATCAATTTATTCGAAAGCATGAAAAAATGAAAATAAATGAAGTAGCCGTTTAGTGCAGAAACCCAAGAAAAGAAGAAAACTAAAAAATAAAGTAGAAGAATGAAATGAACAAAGGCATAGCTGGAATTAATAACAGAAGAAACAATCACAGCATGAATTTCATAGATGAAACTTAAAATTTGCTTCTTCAAAGGACCAATAATATAAACAAAATTTCAGAAGAAAGAAGGTATGTAAAAAGTTAAGAAAGAAGGAAGATAAAGAGAATTTGAGATTAAAAATATGAAAGAGAATATTGTGTGCAATATAATATTAGTATGTTAAAAATATGAATGAAAGAAACTTTATTTTATAAAAGTATAAATCACCAATAGTAGCTCAGGAAGTAGAATTCCTCAATAAGCCAATAACCAGTAACAAAACTGAAAAAAATTTCCTTAATTTGATAAAGCATGTACTAGAAACCTATATCAAGCATTACAGTAGAAACATTAGAAGTATACCCCCTAGAGTCAGCATACAAGAAGCATGGCCACTTATTATCATGTTCTCCTATTTAACATTGTACTGGCAATCTTAGCCAAAAGAATATGTCATGAAAAGTAATTACGATGTATAAATATTATAAAGAAAACGATATCTAAGTAGTTTTCAAAAGTTGTGTACAGATTCCTGAAGGAATCTTGTCTTGAGGACAAGACTCTTTCAGGCATACTGTGAGATCAGAGCTATTTTCATTAATAATCCCAAGGCACTATTTTCTTTGTGCACAGTATTGACATTTGTTTCTACTGATGGAGCAAAAGTAATGGTGAATAAAACTGATGACGATTTCGCACAAATCGAGGCAATTATACCAAACTGAACCAGTTAGCATATTTGTCACTGTCAAGCTTGTAAGCTATAAAAATTCAACAGGTCTGGGGCTCCTGGGTGGCTCAGTCGGTTAAGCGTCCCACGTCAGCTCAGGTCATGATCTCACCGTTTGTGAGTTCGAGCCCTGCGTCCGGCTCTGTGCTGACAGCTCAGAGCCTGAAACCTGCTTTGGATTCTGTCTCCCTTTGTCTCTGCTCCTCCCCTGCTCACACTCTGTTTCTCTCTCTCTCAAAAATAAAGATTTAAAAAAAAAATTCAACAGTTTCACCTAAGAATAGCATTAATGAACAATAAAAACTTTAATCTTAACACATGAATACACATCTTTTCCACGGTCTATGCGATGAAATGGGAAGTACATTTAAGGCATTTCTGCTGCCTAAAATCACTTATGTGATTGAGATGTAAACTGAATTAACCATTTTCCAAAGGATACCATGAAAGAATGACTGAAAAGGAAGTGATGTTTATTCAGACTTGGCTATTTGGCAAACATTTTTTTCAGAAATAAACACAATAAATTCAAGGAAAATAACAGAATTTATTGCCTCTAGTCTCATTTGATCTTGCATGGAAAAATGAGAATTTTGGAAAACTTGTACCCTGAAGTATGAACGTAATGTATTTCCAATAATTAGAGAATTTTATAATAATATCAGGGGTGATATTAACAAACGTTATTTATTTAATATCAGAAAATAAAATGCGTCAATATTTGGATTATCTTCATAAGCCAGTGACAAATATTTTTTAAAAGACCAGTGGACGATGTTACAAAATCATGCATGGATAAAAGATCCATTTATATAACAAGACAGACCAGTAGATTTTAATGTCACAGACTATGAAATGTTTATTGATATGGCTTTAGATTCTGTCTTACAATTAATCTTTAAAAATCTACCCCTTATCAGGGTACCTAGGTGGCTCAGTTGGTTAAGAATCAGACTCGATTTCAGCTCAGGTCATGACCTCACAGTCGCGAGAACAAGTTCCACACTGGGCGTGGTGCTTCCTTGGGTTTCTCTCTCTCCCTCTTCCTCTGCCCCTCCCCCACTCATTCTCTCTTCCTCTCTCTCTTTCTCTCTCTCTCTCAAAAACGTTAAAAAATAGAAAGTAAAAAATAAATAAAAATCTACCACATGTTGAGTGTTGTTGTATATCAAAGAAGCATGTCCACCATTATCTGAAAAGACTATGACATTTTTCCTACCTTTTGTAACTACATACCTAAGGCCAGATATGTTGTTGTTTTGGAAAATACACTTAGGTTTCACAAGAATATTTTTCATGTTAGCATGTAATAGATTATTATGATTTTTCAATCAACTGTTAAATATTTTTACAATTTATGTTTCAATTTCTGTTTTGTTGAGAGAGAGCGTGTGTGTGCACATGCGTGTGCTCGAGCAGGGAAAGGTTAGAGGGAGAAGGGAGAGAGAACTTTTTTTTTTAAATTTTTTTGCAATGTTTATTTATTTTTGAGAGAGAGAGAGAGAGAGAGAGAGAGAGAGAGAGAGAGAGACAGAGCACCAGAGAGGGAGGGGCAGAGAGAGAGGGAGACACAGAATCCGAAGCAGGCTCTGGGCTCCCAGCTGTCAGCACGGAGCCCGACTAAGGGCTCGAACCCGTGAGTTGTGAGATCATGACCTGAGCTGAAGTTGGACACTTAACTGATGGAGCCTCCCAAGCTCCCCGGGAGAGAGAGAATCTTAAGCAGGCTCCACACCCAGCACAGACTCCAACTCAGCGCCTGATTTCATGACCGTGAGGTCATGACCTGAGCCGAAATCAAGTGTCGGATGCTTAAGTGACTGAGCCACCCAGGTGTCCCTGTTTTCATTTCTATTATGATAAATATGGATATATATATATATATAACCCACTGTGTAGTAAAGAAGTTAACCTTATCTAAAAAGAGGTCTGGTCTTTACTCTTAGCTTCTAGGAGGTAATTTTTGTTTGCTTAGAGACCTTGGATTAACCAGATGGTAAGGATGTGATTTAAGTTGAAAGCTGGCCACATCTTAGGGTGGGGCTGACCAAATCAGAAAGGTCAACAATGTGATTTACAGGTATTGGTTTACCTAGAGACTGAGATCGATGACAAGAGCAATCACCCGGTCATGCCTGTATAATGGAACCCGAATAAAAACTCTAAGCCCTAGGCTTGGGCAAGCGTCCCTGGTTGGCAACAATCTGTGCCTATTTTCGCACCAGGAGAGTACACAGATGCTCCGTGTCTGATACTTCCTTGGACTTCCCTCTACAATGTTTTCCCCTGTTGATTTTTATATGTATCTTTTCCCTGCGACAAACCATAACCTTGAGTATAGCTTTCATGAGTTCTGTGAGTTCTTTTAGAGAATTACTAGACCTGAAAGTGGTTTGGGGAACCCCCAAAGTTTGCAATTGGTGTCAGAACTTTGAGCAGTCCCCAACGCTTCCTACCCACGTAACGAAAGCTAGGTAATTTTTAAGAATATAAAGTTTCCTAAAACCAAAAAGTTTGAGAAACATTAACATGTTTTCTATATGTGTAGAAAGAAAAATCTCTTCGATTTTCTAGCCAAATAAATGGCTCTGCCAGTAACAAGAACCCTTAAGAGATCGACAAAGTATTTAGATACATGATCAGTGTTCAAAAACCAAGTTTCCTATACACCAGCAATAATTAATTAGCTAATATGATCATCATCATCATCATCATCATCATCCAACATAAACCAAAGTACCTAGAATACATCTGAAAAGACCTGAATGAAATAAATGCAAATAAAACTTTCAGTAAGACCTGTTTATGTATCAATGTAGCATTTTTCCAATGAGAAAAACTCACTACTATAAAGGTGCCAGGGGTCTCCATATTCACACATGAATTATATCCAATGCAAATAAAATCCCGATAAAAGCTTTTTAAAGAAATGCTGTGACTGATCCTAAAGTTCTTTTGGAAGACAAAAAGAACAGTAGTAAGCAAAGTGAAATGCTTTGAAGTAGAGGAAAGTAAAGAAATGGTCCTACAAGGTAGCAAACCACATTGCCAGTCTTTTGTAAATAAAATAATAGAACAGGATTTCAGGTCTCTTCTGGCTTTTTGATTCTAACATTCTATAAATTCTGAAAATTAAGGCTATAAACTACTTTCTTATTTCTCTTTTCCCTATACAGCCAGCAGAAGATGTGAGGATAGAACCCAAGGACATGGTTCATTATTGTGGAAGAGTGTTTACAAATTGGCTTCCATAATTCTCCCCATCTCTGGATGCAGTTGGACTTTGACTCTCTTCCCATTAAGAGCTGGAGTCTATTTCTCCACCCCCTGGAGTTGGGCATGGTCATGTGATTTGCTTTTTCCCTGGGACACTGGCAAATGTGATGCAGGAGCAACTTGAAAAGTGCTTGTACGTTGGAGCTTCTTCTCTTGCTGCCCTTGAAGTCCAGCTGTCATGCGAAACCTAAGCTAGCCAGTTAGACACTAGGGACCCATTGTCCCAGTTGTCCCCATCACATCAGCCAATTGCCCGTCATGCGAATGAGGCCACCTAGAACCAGCCCTATCCCACCTGACCCATCAGCTAACTACAGCCAAGTGAGTTCAGAAAAGGTCAGCAGAATTTCCCAGCTGAGCCCTGTCCAAGCTGCCCTATCACAACACTGTGAGCAAATAAATGATAAAAACGTTAAGGCACTAAGTTTCGGGTTATCTATTATGAACAGAAGCCAGGTTACAAAATAACTAATTTCCTGTCAGTATCCTATGTATTGGCAGTCTTTTTTTCTAATAGTTTTGGTTACAATAGATAGAACTTTGCAAAAAGAGACAAAAGTCAGGTGACAATGAGCAAGGACTGCATTAGACAATTTAAATGATATAAGAGGGTGTTATTTATTTCTAGATCTTACTGAAGGTTATTTTTAAAATAATATGCAATATGCAATTATGTGATTAATTTACTCACTAGGGTAATTTGTTTTCCAGAATATAATAGAGCATTTCATTTTGGCACATGTCAAGAATCAAGGTACATTTTAGCTCCTGAAAGTGCCATGGCAGTTTTTGACTTAGCTCTTCCATTCTGAAATTCACTAGAAGACACCTGTCCAATAAACTGCAAAATTATAAGATTTAATTGTTCCACTTGTAAAGCACATAAAAAACCAGACTGATTAGTCATTGATAGAGAAGTATATATTTCCCCCACACATATCTGTGAGGCAGGGACACGCTTTGAGAAAGGTAAGACACACAAAACACTTAGTGAATGGGTAGAGGGAAAAGAAGAAGGTATGTTCTACTCTTTAGTAAATGAAGGATGGTCTCATTACGACGCCCGAGGGAGCGAAATTCAGAAAGCAGTTTCCTAGCAAGGACCACACTCCCTGCAGGCAGGAAGCTTTGCTTTTTGGTTCCCTGCTGTAGTTCTGGTGGCCAAACGTATCCCTCGGCTCCTGGTAAGTGCTCAGTAAACATTGATTGATTGAATGAATGAATGAATGAATGGAAGATCTCCTGAGGCTTTTCTTGCTCTCACATTTTTATGTTTTTATGATTTATTTTCATCTGTCATATGCTGTTTCAAATAGAGCGATTTTACAGTTTGAATTATGTTAGGCTTCAAAAACCATCACTTTTTCTTCACAAGAATTTGAGGTGTAGTGAGCAAATGAGGAAAAAGATACGTTCCTGTGAAGTCGAGGTAACTGGGGACAGTGATCACAAATGCTGAACCTGTACTTTTTTATTTCTTCCTTATGGCTCTGAGTGTTATTATTTTAAAAACATTTTAAAGCTGTATTTTTTTAAACGTTTATTTATTTATTTATTTATTGATAGAGAGACGGAGTGTGAACAGGGGAGGGGCAGAGAGAGAGGGAGACACAGAATTGGAAGCAGGCTCCAGGCTCTGAGCTGTCAGCACAGAGCCCGACGCGGGGCTCAAACTCACGGACCATGAGATCATGACCTGAGCCGAAGTCGGATGCTTAACCGACTGAGCCACCCAGAGGCTCCGTATTTTAAAAACATTTTAATATGAAAGTAGGATACTGTATATTCATTAATAAAATTTGGGAAACATAAATATATAAGGAAGAAAATAGTAATTATCTGCAATACTACCACTGCTAACATTTTAGCACATAGATAAATGTCCTATAGACAGATGGTTAGGAAAAAATCATTTGAATTTGGTGCAGTATTTCAAAAGTGCATGGGCTATTCAGGCTTTCTGTACTTTGAAAATCAATACAGCACAAAAGCTATGATCTTAATCTCTTGACACAAACATGTCGATTGTATATGCTATTCATTGAATAACCACAGTTATGAAAACATCAGTTCCTCCATCCTCAAAGTGGAAATAATAGTGAAAGGAACACAAAGATGTTGTAATGATGACATTATACATATTGTGCATGGCACACTGTGCGTGGCACATCATAATCACTCAACAATATTAACTATCATTATTACTCTTATTTTAATGCAGTGGCATAATTTTGATAATTTTTTTATTTTCCTCCAGACAGTTTTGATTATAATTATGATTACTACCATTGCTATAATGAAGAAGATTTTGGTCACTTATGTTAGAAACCCAGTCAATTCATCTTACTTTTCAAGATTTATTCATAGTATTGGTCCCTCTAAGCATTTTATATTTAGGTGGCCATGACCGGAAATTTTATTATTCCTGGTTCCTGCTCTTCCTCGGGCATCTTTGACCTTCTCTAACCCCTCCTGAGATTCCTTTTCTGGGCACTCTCTTCCTCTCCCCACTGCACTTCTTTGCCCGTGCACTTGTCCTTGGGTGCGTCACTTGTAGAGTTTTAACGGTGATTACTGCATGAGTCTGACTTCTGCCCCAAGCTTCAGACCTGTGGTTCGTTTCCTGTAATGCACTGCCAACTGGGATATTCTGGGTATCCTGGACTATGACTTGCCCTCCAAACTTTCTTCCTCTGGGACAGAAGATGGCCTCATCCACCAATTGACTCGGCCAGAAACCCAGTAGTCGTGTTGCCCCCCTCCAACACTCCGTGTTTGACCAATCCCAGTGTCTTGAATCTGCCTTCTCTCTCCCCTCACGGTCTTTGTCCACTGGACCTGGCAGTACCCCCACCCCTACCCCCTGTTCTCCCAGTCTCTGGTCTTCCCTTCTGCAAACTGTCGTGTACTCTGCTCAGGAAGGTGAACTCCTGGAGTTGTCAGCTAGGAATTCCCAGACGCTTCCCGTGTGCGTGGTGTAGCCAATGCCTAGCATGACATCCAAGGCTTCTGTGGCCTGGTGTTTACTTACCCTTCTTTCAAGCCTCGTTCTTGCTACTTCCTACTTTATGCTGTGACCATCGCAAAGGGTCACCACCTGCGCGCACACAGTATCCTTTTCCATCCCCCCTTGCCTTAGCACATGCGGTTCCCTCTGGTGGAAGTGTTTTCCCACCTTTCTCCTTGCCAATTTCCTATCCTGCCCTCAGACTTAGCTTCAGCATCACCTTCCCCAAGAAGTTTTCCTTAAACCCCATGTTGGGCCAAGTCATTCTATCATTCTCCTCTGGGCTCTTTATTTGATGCTGAACATATGTGTGTGTGTCTCCCCATCCTGACTGCCACCTGTCCAGGGACAAGGTATTCCATATTCACACTGGTGCCGCCACAGAGTAGAGGCCCAGAGAGTGCCTGTGGAACCACAGCGCATTCTTTCTGTTCCTCATCCCTTCCCCTCACCTGGTGAGGGTTACTCAGTCGTTAGGATTAATCACCCTAAAATCTTCTTTCAGTGATTGCTAATAGGTGTCTTTACCTGACAGGTAAGAGGTCTCACAGGTTCAAATCAAAGGCCGGCTGGCTGGCATTTTTGTAAGAGAGATATCTACGAGGGGGTCCTCAGATCTCACCAAAATGTTTTGTTTTGATGCTTAGTAACATCGAATCAGTGATAAAATACATGATAAGATTTGGCTGTGAGATATCGTTCCATTCTGGTATCCAAGAACACACAGATACCCTATACAGCTTATAAAATCTGAATGGAGAAATAAACGTGTAGGAATGTATATAGATAACCAGGGAGCATAGGGGTGTCTATCAAGTTGGAAACGGATAATACCATTCTATTTTTTGTTACAGGTTGAAGATGTCCTTGATGCAACCGTGTATGTTGACCTGTTTGCAGATTTGGCCACGGAACGGTTTGCTTAAGGAGAGCTCATCGACACTACCGATCGTGTATATCAACACCACTGAGAGTAACGGATTCTTTGATCTGCTTTAGGAAAAGCGAACTTGTAGCCCCGCAGAATCACCCAAATTTAGTTTCGACAGATGCCGTGTCAAAAAATGGAGACCTCTGCTTTCCCTCTGGTACCCGGGGCTCCTGAAATAAGGGAAGGAAGCACTCTGAGGATCTCAGCAGCCCTTCCGGCTTCCGTTGCATGCATATCACACGGGGTTTGGAGGTAGTCCTCCGAAATATTAGCTGAAAGCTCCCTCAGAAAGCAAATCTTTCCCACATCCTTCCCTGCAGTTCCTCTTTAAGAGGGTGTCAGCATGGCTGAAAGAATGAAGTGGCCGTACATTGTCTGGCTGTGCTATTATGTGCTTAACATTTCCATAACAAAAGTGCCACTCGACTTCTCCCCGATTAATGCAGCTCGAGGGCTCTTGTCGGCCTTTAATAAAACATTGTTGAAATCATTTATTTAGAGCCCCTGGTTACTAGTGGGAGAATGACCATCTTTGTGCCAAAATATAGTGTATACAGTCCACTATTTTGTAGTAGATCATTCTGTTATTTAAGAAATTGATTAAATGGATGCCCTAGAAGGTATTTATGCTAATAGCACATTACTTATGTCATTCAGATAGTCAAGGGTGAACCTTTTCAACTGTCCAGGAGAGACAATCCCTCACATAGAATACAGTAACATCCGACTTTACTTAACCCACAAGGCTGCCAGACCCGCTGGAAACCCAGCCCTCCCAGAACTACTCTGGGGCCACGAGGTGTTTGTAACAGACTGCTTACTTTGGGGAGCTGGGAGAAATGGGGTCAACTGACGCCGTTCTGATATTCCTTAGTGTAAGAGGCCAAAAACCAGATAATGTGCACTTTTCCTTTTACAGGTCCAAAAAGGGATCCATGAGGTTAAATCTGAGAACTTCTGCCGCGGAACCCAGGAAGCTAATGATACAAAGCCAAAGTTTGAAAGGAGAAAGCTTTTAGTGCAGAGCTGGATGTCCCTGAGGGTTCTTGTGACGTTTCTCTCTTTTTATTCTATACAACATGGCGCTGCTGGATGGGGTGGGGGGTGCGGACGCAGGAGTGATGACGAAGGGCACCCCACTCCTGTGGGTTCTCTTGACTCTTTGAGAAAGATGCTACCGGTTCTGAGTTGTGTCTTCATCCGTGCGGGTCCCGTTGGGAGAGCCATGGTGCGCCCCGGATGTGTCGGAGTGTGGTAGCCCCTTAAGTTTGTGGCAGATGGCCCCGGGATCTGCGTCCTTATGGACATTTGTCAGGACCATGCCTAAGCACAGGGATGTCCTGTTGCTCAGGAGGAGAATTTAGTCCCCTCCAGCCATTTTTCCCTCTCACATATGTGTATTGCTAGCATACATTGCTATAGATTGTTAAAAATAAACAGAGACCTTATGTTATGTCCATTGTGGTCATAAACAAAAGCGTTGCTGTGTGCTTGGGTGAGCAGTGAAGCCTGAACCTCCTTCTATTTACTGTATGGTCACTGTCAGTTCAATGAACTGCCTCCTTGTTCTCCACCATTGTCCTACACTCCCTTAAACATTTGTCACTGAAGTGCCTCCAAAAGACAAATAAACTGTCACTGAGAATGCAAACCTGCTAACGGGGGAAACGGGACCAGACTCAAGGACACATGATTTTATGTGAAATCCAAAAGGAGTTCCTTGCGCCCTTGCAAGACTTCTGAGAAACAAGGCCCTTTTTGAGAATCCCCAGGAAAAGCCAGAGATACCTTTTTCTTTCAGTAATGGTCCTTCCAGGCATTCTCCATGAGACATTTGGCCGTCTCAAATGTCCAAAATTCCGAAAGGTTCCCCAGAGAGCATGAGATATTACAGATGTCCACATCTGTAAAAATTCTTTCTGCCTCGGAGCAGATGGCAACATACAATCCCATAGCCAACGTTTCTAACATCTCAGCAACCTGTTCTGGAATCCACTAGGTCTGTAGAGGGACCAGGGGGCTCCTGGGCTCTGGCATAGAACTGTTTAAATTAAAATGAGCCACCGATCAATGTTCACTTTCTTTAAGGAAGAAAGCATAAAGCCTCGTGTCCTCTCTCCCCAACAGCGAGCTGTGTTGATTTATTCCAGGCAGATGCTTTTGACAGGACCCTGTAAAATCAAGTCGTGAGTTTATTGTACCAGTTAATTATCAAGCCTTTTCTAGTGCTAATGCCTTTTACTTCTTACTGGGGAAAACTGGGCCTTTTACTGGGACAAAGACTTAACTTTTAGTCAAGAATGTGTTAAAATAACAGGAGATAGAGATGATTTAAATATATTTAAGGACAAATGCAGGAGCATTGCTAACGCGAGGTTTGTAAAGAACGCTGATTTCATTTACAAGTCTCTTGGAATACTCTTTGTTCACTTCCCAAAGAAACAACGCTTCCAGCTTTGTTTTAACAATATGTGTACTCAACCATTCAGGTGACCGAGGATTGCAGCCACAGACCACCCTACAGCTATCTCAGACTTTCTGATGCTACACATACACCCATCTTGGTTTTAGATCCAATAAGAAGTGCCTTGAAGCTGTCCATAAAAGCTGGGAAAAGAGAAGAGTTAGAGGCAAAAGAAACCTGGAAAGTAGGGGTGGGAGTGGGGGGGGGAGTTGGAAGGGGGCATAGCTTTGTTAATTACTTCAGGCAGCAGAGAAATCTGGTTATGTTTTCTCAGTACATGTTAATATCATATAAAGAGACACGAGATCTTGCTAATCTGTCGACCCCTCAGACAAAGTTTATTTGTGGTGACTTTTAAACTCCTGACTCGCCTTCCAATCACCGCGTTTAAAATGAAAAGCTTTAAATAAACACCAGGAATAGAAGATAAATAAACTTTTTTTCCCTCTTGCAAGTGCCTAGCTTGGCGAGGTTCAGACTCAAATCCCCAGAGGACAGAGCGCTCTCTTTTGTGTTAATGTTTAAAAGATTTTCCAATGCCGGAGTTTATTCCTACTGCAAACATTTCTATTTACAAGGTCAAGTGTATCAGCACTCGACACAGCTTAAGAGTGTAATTATTTATCTAAGGGCGTTTGAGTGTAGATCAGTAGCTCTGGCAGGAACCCAGCCTTCAGCCCACTGCTAAACAACTCCTCACAACAATATTACAAGTTCTGGGGATTGTTCCTCTCCCCAGTGTGTTTACTTTTGCCCGGCTGAATGTTTTGTAACAAATTTTTGTACTTTTTCAACAGACGTGTGAAAATGACTTTGAAGGGGTGTCCCAGGTTTCCTAAGACCTATTGGTAACAGATGTTATTGGCATGTTTGATTGTATGAGAATGTCTATAGCTAGATAGGGACACTCCTGGAGGAGGGGCTTGGGGGGGGTGTCTCAGTGGAAAAGGGGGGAGGGGTGAGAGACCTCTGGGTTATCCCCAAATTGTGTAGAGAAGAGTTAGAAGCAAAAGAAACGGAAGACACTATCTGGGAGTTCTCTCCATAAAGGTAAAAACCAATGCAGGCCAGTCAGTTTTATCTTTTTAGCTGCTTCATTTACACGTCTAATTGTTCATTAAATTAGAGGCAGAAATAATAGCCCTCATTTCTTGTCTTGTGCTGTATTTTAATTTCAGTTGATGGTTGATAGATTCCCCGGGGCATCTCCACCCCCATCCTTACCCATTATTGGGTAACCCACAGTGTAACTCTGGAAAGTAACTACACCATATTCATTATTTAAAAACTCTTTACTGATGTACATATTTTAATAAAACAAATAACCAAAAAATACACAAAGCCATAGTTATTTAAAACATAGGACTTTTTTTTTAAACGATGTCTATAAAAATACAATGTTTAAGGCAGTTTGGAAATGCATTTATACATTTCTACAATGTCCATAAATTCTCTTGAAAATAACAATGTTAACTTCAAATCTATAAAATACACTGTACATTTTAAGACTGTTCTAGATAGAGCACACTTCACAATGGACTGTGGGTTTGGATCCCTGGTGACGCTAGGATTCTATACATTTCAGGGAGGAAAGTGTAACATGGTTGCAGATTTAAATTTTTAATTTCTTTTTAAAAATAAATTATTTCTGAAGCATACAATTTATAAAAATTCTATATACACAGTACAGCCACTGGTAACAAATCCCAGTTTTAATACACTTTATATAGAAGTACCAGAGTTTAGCACCCTGATAAAAGCAGAGGCAATATATTTTCTCCGCATATTTGTACATACAATTTGATGTAAAGAACAAAAATGACAAGACAAACATCATAAGAGGCTTTCATAGATGGCAGTGCACAGCTCTTTTACATAAAAAGTTGCATTGTTCAACACCACTAGCAACCCTTTAGATCAGCATCTTTTTGACCCTTAATCCTAAGAAATGTGCTAAGAGATCAGAGTGGTGGCAATGAAATTAAGGTCAAGGGCTCAAAGTTGCCCCAAACGAATTCAGGCATATTAACCCCTTCCCATTCCCCCTCCCCCGCCCAAACAGAATTCTGAGCGCTGACCAAGAGTAAACAAATGAATCAGTTAGTGGGACTTTTCTGTTTACTCACGATTGCAATGTCCTCACTGGCCACAATAAAAGTCGACACCGGCACTCCCCGCCCCCCCCCCCCTCACCCCGCACAGTTAAAATGCTAATAAACAGCCCCTTTGCAAATGTAAATCTTCCTTCAAACTCCTGCTCCAAGCCCACTCCTTTGAAACTGTTAAGGCCCCACAGGTCAGTATCCTCTCTCCACATCCCACCCACCCACCCACCCCTGCCTCCCCCATTCCATCCCCGGCATCCTAAACTCTAGCTAGGCCGGTTTCCGCTGGGCAGACGAGCTGGGAGTTTCTGGAGCCTGGAATGGGAGGGGGAGGATGTCCAAGAAGTCATGCTCGGGAGAGGACACGGGAGAAGTGCCAAGAGTCGTGCAGGAGAGACCCGCTAGGCAGAGTCTACTTAGTACACGCTTTGGAAAGTATCCAAACCATCCCCTCGGTCCCCGTGCCACAGGTGCCCCGGCGCAGGCCCTCCCGCAGCCCACGGCGGGGGACTCCAGGGCTAAAAGAGCAGCGGCAGCAGCGGCAGCAAGATGGAGGCGAGCGGGGTCCAAGCGCCTCCGGGCGCCGAGCGACCGCCGCCGCTGCTCCTGCGCCCCGGCCCGTAGGGCAGGTCCCCGCGGCCGCCCGTGGCTGCAGCGCCGCCGCCCGGGCGCGCCGGGTGCGGGACGCCGTCGTCATCGTCCAGCGGCTGCTCGCCGCCCGCGCCCCCGGCGCGCTGCTCGTCGTCGTAGTCCTCGTCGTAGTAGTCGTCCAGGCCCCCGTCCGAGCCGCTGCTGCCCGGGCCGTTACCCAGCTCGGCACCGAAGCACAGGCGGGCCATGTTCTCCTTGACCGACTCACAGATGGGCCGCTCCAGGCCGTCGCACACGCAGTCGTTGAGCAGCGCCGCCTTGGGCACGGCCAGCATGTCCTCGATGACCGTGCGGCACTCGTCGGTGCAGCGCAGCCCGTTGAAGAGCTTGCCGCAGTAGGTCAGGTAGCGGCTGAGGGCCAGGTTGCAGCGGCTGTCGCGGTCGCAGCGCCGCCGGGCCTCGGTGCAGCCCATGACCCCGCCCGCGCCCGGGCCGCCCGCGCCGCCGCTGCTCGTCCGGGGCAGGCACGGCTCAATGGCGCGCTTGGTGGACTTGCAGTTCTCGTCCTGCGCGCAGTCACAGTCTTCCAGGGCGGGCCCGCGGCGCGTGTGGTTGAGCTGAATGAGCGCCGAGATGCAGTGGCTCGGGCAGCGCCAGCGCGACGAGAACGAGGCGGCCGAGGCCGGGAAGGCGGCGGCGGCGGCGGCGGCCCCCGGCGCGTCGCCCCCGCCGCGCTGCGCCAGTACGGGCGCGCACGCCTCGGCGTACTGGTTGTAGGCGTAGCTGCACTCCGGCTCCCCCTGGCACTGCAGCAGCGCCTGCCAGCAGATGAGGCGGCGGCCGTGCGCCAGCCCCGAGCCCCGCGGCGCCGAGCCCAGCAGCTGCAGCAGCGCCATCAGGCACAGCCAGGCGCCCGGCACGGTCCCCGCGCGGGCCCCGCCGCCGCCGCCCAGCAGCCCTGCCACCATCGCGGGCAGCGGCGGCCGCCGGGCGAAGAGGGGAAAGGAGACGAGGCGCGGGCAGCGGCGGACGCGGAGCCGGTGGAAAAGTTTGCCCCAGTCCTGCCAACTTCTTGCATGAGTGTTTTCATAAATCCATGCGCGCCGCTCGCTGGTGCCGCGCCGCTCGCAGAAGGTCGGGTCGCCCGCTCGCTCGGGCTGTGGTGGTTTCCCAGAAATGCACAGCCGCGGAGAGCCCCTCCGCTCGGCCCCCGGCGGTGGCGGGAGGCGCTCACTGCCGCCCCGGGGGGCTGCGGGCCGCGGGGCCGCGGCGGGGCTGCAGGACCGCGCGGCGCCGCGGGTGCATTTTGCTCCGCGCCTGCAGATCCGTTGTGCGGCCGCAGCGGCTCCTTCCTCCCGGGCTCAGCGCCGCGCCGCCGCCGCCACCGCCGCCGCCGCCGCCGCTGCTGCGGGCTCTAGCATCGCGCCGCTTCCTGGCTCGGGTCGGTGCGCTGCCCGCCTTCCCGCGGCCCTGGACGCCCGCGTCCCCTCCCCCTCCGCCCGCGGCGACCCCGGCCTCTCCGTGCTCCGGGGAGCCCTTTCCGGGCGGCGCGGGGAGAACAAGAAACTCGGCGCGGCCGGAGAGCGGCTCCCGGGCTTCCCTCGGCGGCGGCTTCTCGGGTGACAAGGGGCCCCGGGAGCGGATCCGCTGAGCCCGGCTGCGGACTCGCTGGCTGCGAGGCTTTAAATACAAAAGTGGGCCGGGAGCCCCCGCGTGGTGCCGCGGTGCCCCCTCATTATGCATGCATGGAAAAGCAAACAAACAAAAACATTAGCAACGCTCCTCCAGCTCGCCGAGCCCCGGCCCCGCGCGCTCCGAGCCTGCCCGCTTTCTCCTTTCTCCACTCTCTTTCGCCCTTTGCTCGGCCCCCTTTCCCGGCTTTTCGAGATGCTATTGGTCCTGCCTGTTGTTGTTGAAACTTTTTTTTTTTTTTTTTTTTTTTTTTTTTTTTTTTTTTTTACGAGCCGCTGGAGTGGAGTGGGGTTGCGGAGTGGGGGAGGGCGGGGAGGGTGGTGGGCAGCTCACATTCAGGCATTCAGGGCTTGAAAGGAACGGCTTAAGGAGCCTGACAGAGGCCCGGGAGCTCCTCCTACTCTTAAGGAGGCTCGGATATGGAGCCCCGGCTCAAGCTCAGAATCAGCGGGCAGGGCTCAGGGGCAGCTGTTCGCATCCGGCTTTGCCACAGGCCTTTTTGTTGGGGTCTTTTTTCCTTTTTTTTTTTTTTTTTTTGAGAGTTTTATTAATTCTCCCTGGCTCCCATCTGTGCCTTTGACTGGGTTCAGAATTCAGTTTGTTTATCTAGTTCCCTATCTTTGAGTCCTGATCACCAGTGAGGGGGAGTTAAGGGGGGGGGGGGAGAATTTAATGTTGGACTTTGAAACTGAAGAAAAACGAAACAAAACTCAAACGCACACAAGAGGCCCACACTTCAGGTAGGAGAATGTCCATGAGATATTTACAAGGGCCCCGCCCCAACACAGGGTCCCTCTTTGCCGACCTGGCAGGTACGGTTCTTGAGCCGGGGAGCCGTGTCAGTTGCAAGACATAAATCCGATCAATCAAATTAATTTCTTTGAGGCATGTAAGTTTCTAACTCGGACGGCGATGAAAAAATAATTACAGCATTAAAAATCTTTAGGAATGTTGAGCAGCACCATATGGCCGCAGTCATAAAGGAAGGGGATAAACTGGCATGCAGCAAGGTTTCTATTAGAGTGGGTTTCAATCCGTCCCTCGGTTAAGGGAAGCCGCCTGGGTACAGCAGCCTCTGCAATCCCGGCGCGGGAGTTTGCAAACTACCTTAACTGTGGCGCAACGCAGCCTTCAACCACCAGAGGCACCGGGCTTCTGCGGCCTGTCAAAAACTGGCGCTTTTTTCCTCCCCTTTCCGTGGAGAGACTATCAACTCCATCTGTCACAAAAATTAAGGCTAAATCTCCTCTCCAAAAGCAGAGGGAGCCGGGGCTCCAGTGCGCGCAAAGTTCGGCCGTCCGCCTCTCCCCTGAGGCCGCGTGAATTAGAAATGGCAAAAGTCAGAACAGAGCCTCAGTGTAGGAAGATTTATCAGGCTGCAAAAGAACCCTCCCGTTCCTGGGGAGAGGGCTGCATTCCTCAGAGGCTGTCTGCCTTGGGAAGCTGCACCTCGGCAATCCCCTTGTCCTCCTCCCCCCTAAAAAAAACAAAACAAAACAAAACAAAACAAAGCACTTTAAAAGAAGCAGGTTGAGTTAAGGCAGACCATGTTGCTCTGATTTGAATAGTAGAAAACACAATATCTATCGGCTATCTGTATGTATGTATGTATGTATGTATGTATGTGTGTGTGTTTTTAATAGAAAAACTGCCACTGTGTGGCCCATGAAAACACCCATTTCTCAGGCCCCGGGCTTGTTGTTATTTGGAGTTGTTGTCTCAGTTCTGCCAAGAGGACTTGGGCAAATCTCACTCTCTCTGAGACGTGAATCTTTCACATGGGAGGCTCAAGGCCACGTTAGACGCTTGAAATCAAATCTTTTCATCTTTAATGTTCTGTGATTTTAGGGGCATAAGGACAAGGTCAACATTCATCTGCCTTTTTAAACTAATGTTTGTTGAGTTCCTTTAGAATGGTGGGTCTCAAATCTTCGTGAGCATGAGACTTGCAGGTTGGCCTTGTTAAAACCCAGCTCCTGGAGTTCCTGATCCAGTAGGGCTTGTGGGACCTGAGAATTTGCATTTCTAACAAGTTCTCAAGGGTTGCTACTGCTGCTGCTTGTCTGGGGAGCAAACTTTGAGAAGCACTACTCGAGAGGTCCGTGGGCTGATTGTTGTGGTTTGCAAAACTTGCCCCCGTCTTGGCCTTAATTTTGCTCTCAGTGGGATTTAAGGGGGGCCAAGAGTTTTGTCTTCTCTGGGGATATCTCCACCCCAGACTGATGGCGTTCCAGGCCTGTGGAGCAATCAGCCGTCCAAGAGACCAAGCCTCAGAAGGAGGCTCTGATGAGATAGGAGAATAAATGAACACCCCACCCCCATAAGCTCCCGAGACCATGAGTACACCGTGTCTCACATCCAGCTTTTCAGTAATAATCACCAGACCTCCCAGCTGTCCCTCATCACCCAGCCACTAATCCCCATATCACTTGGAATATCTCTTAAAGTGATTTAATTTTCATCATGAGCACCTGTCCACCTGAAAATACCCCACTTCTACTCTGGATCTGTTCTCAGCAAAATCTCCTATATTCTCCACCTGCTTTCTGGGCTGGATCTTCACCTCGCTTTAACTAACATCCGGCTGAAACCTATGGAGTGGGAGGAGATATTTGCAAACTATACGTTAGTGGTATTGCAGGGACTTCAAGAAAGAGTGCCTCCTGCTCAACTCTGCGCCCTAGAAACATTTTCTTCACCTGACCCTGCACTGGATCAGTACAGGTGACAGTACAGTTTAGCCCACTCAGCTCAAAGAATCACAACAAATAACAAAGACTGCTGTTTTAAGCCACTAGCTTTGGAGGTGGTTTACGGTGTTACAAGAGATGATCACACACAATTTCCATCATGTTCAACTGTTTGGGCCGGAGATCTCTCTGGACTCTTCTGTTTTCCTTACGTCCCACATCCCATTAACCCATATCGCAGTCAATGAAATATTTGATGGGTTGAATGATGAAAAAAGTTAGACCTTTTTGTTTTCTAAATCAACCATCTCAGAACGAGTCCACGTCGCTTCTACGACAGAGGCCCGGAAAGCCTAAAGAGAATGATACGGTTCTGAAGTTTTAAAGTGTAAAATGATATTCCCATGTTGATTGAATTATTAAGGCTAATTAAGCCATCATCTTGGTCATATATTAACCTCACAGAGGTTATGCTTTAATCAGCGGGGAAAGTCTCTTAAGTAAACGATGCTGGCAAAGCTAGTAACCTAGGTAGAAGGAAATGTAGAAAAAAATTCCAGGTAAAAAGTTAAATATAAAGCAAACAAAGAAGAAAATCTTGGCAATGATGTATATAACCTAGAATTAGAAAGACTCTTATGATAACCAAGACTGGGGAATCAGAAGATGTGGAAGAAAAACATGCCTATTCGACTACATACAAAATTAAGTGGTTGTATGTGGAAGTACCAGAGACAAAGTTAATAGACCCACAGATCTGGCAAGAATATTGATAGAGTGGATGACAAAAGACTAATTCTCTAATAAGCAAAAAGCTCTTACAGACTTCCAGGAAAAAGTCTAAGAGAAAATGAGGGAAGATGCAAACAGATGATTCATAGGGCTGTACATCCAAATGACAACAGGCAAGTGCAAAGAGGTTTAAATTAACTAGTAGTCAGATGAAAGAAAATGAGAAAACGATGAAATCCTGCTTAAACACTCACTAGTCTAGCAACAATGTGAATGTTATGTATTTTCTGGCAGTTGCGATAGAAATAATGACCTTCCCCCCCCCAAAACGTTCAAGGCAAAGCCCTGGAACTTCACTGGGTCTGGGTCATGTGCCCTTGTCCTTTTGCAGGGGGCGGGGGGAGGGTTGTAGGTTGGCGCTGGTCCCTGAACCGGTCCTCAGTGGCCCATGGCAACTTAGGAGTAAGTATCCGGATACTGCAACTTGGAAATGTCATTTTATGTCTGTTGAATCTAATAAGAATCTCATTTTTCTAGTAACTTATTTTTATCCTCTTTTACCAAAGTATCTGCAATAGAAACAGTAATCTGGCCTTTCACCGCAGGTAATTGAAAAAGCTCTGTACTATATATTGCTACTAGTCATTTTCTTTGGTTTTAAAGTTGATTACGTTGTTAGGTGCAGGAATTTAAGGATTCACCACGGTGGGAAAAGGAATAGAAATGTAAGAAACAAACTTTTGATTCTTCAAAGAATGTTGTTAATGATCCAGGATGGAAACTGGCAACACAACCCAGCCTTTCCTGACACGTGGGAGGCGTGGACGGAACCGCCGTTCTGTAAGGGGCAGAAGACGCGCCCCACACCATTGCGTTGGGACTCCAGAGATCAAGATCCTGGCCGGGTTTCAACATCTAATAACGAGAGGAAATCCCAAAAAACCAGCAGGAGCTCCAATTCTCAGGAAACTTGACTTTCACACTCTCTGAAATAGCAAGTTCTATATGGACCGCTTGAGGCACACCTTCTCTCCGCCTTGCAGCTGGCAGACTTGTAGCTTCCTACAAAGAGTAACTTTTCCGAGAGAGCACCTTGTACGCATTCGCCCGTCACGCCTTAAGTTCAAAAATAATTGGGGCCAATTCTACAATGGGTATTATAGAATGTCTCAAAGCCACGCCAGACCTTGGTTCAAAAATCTGTTTTTTTCACTATTGAAATCAGGAAGAAACTTTTTCCTATCGTTTCATAAATCTGGATAAACTGTTCTCTAAATAAAAATACCATAATTTGGAACAGAACTTATGAACTGTCTTAAAAATCAGCTTTTTAAAAATCCTGTAGCTGTCGACAACAAAAATATGTATATCTATCAATGAGCTAGTAGGATTTGTGAGTGTGTGATTAATACCTGTCAAGCAGTTTGGGGGGACATGCATTAGAATTGCTTACATCTTCATTGCTGGAAATGCATAATTGTCATAAAGTGTCTTGGGAAACAAATGTGTGATCTTAACGATTCATAAAGATTCCAGCCACCTAATTCTTTTCCAATGAAATGTGTATCCCAGGACTTTACCAAACACATCACTAATGAATTCACACTCTTCCTACATTTTAAATCTGGTTTCACATTCACCTGCTCATTTCTCACTGAATTTCATTCAGTGGAAGCCAACAGATATTTAATGAGTGCCTACTGGACGTGCCAGAGGGCTGAAGCCTTTTTAAAAGTCTTCCAACTTTGTTCTTCTGCCTTTCTTTCTTCCCTCCCTTTTCCCCAACGCCCCCTCCTTTCTCCCTTCTTCCTTTTTTGTCATTAATAGACCTTATTTTTTAAAAGTACACTTCTAGGGGCGCCTGGGTGGCGCAGTCGGTTAAGCGTCCGACTTCAGCCAGGTCACAATCTCCCTGTCCGTGAGTTCGAGCCCCGCGTCAGGCTCTGGGCTGATGGCTCGGAGCCTGGAGCCTGTTTCTGATTCTGTGTCTCCCTCTCTCTCTGCCCCTCCCCCGTTCATACTCTGTCTCTCTCTGTCCCAAAAATAAATAAACGTTGAAAAAAAATTTAATAAAAAAAAAAGTACACTTCTAGACTTATAGAAAAATTGCTTGCAAAGTTCCAAGTTTCCACGTTCTCTTCTCCCCTCCCTCAGGTTTAATTTGCCTTCTTATTTACATCTTTTATTATGTTTGTAATACAATGTTAGTTGTTACAGTTGACGAACCAGTGTTGGCACATTATTACTAAAGAAAGCTCTGAGTTTACACTGGGGTTCGCTCTTTGTGGTGTGCATTCTGTGGGTTTTGATAAATGCATGACGCTATGTATTTACCATGATGGTGTCATACAGGATAGTTTCACTCTCCTGAAACCTCCTGGGAAGCACTCTGTTTTAACCTAGAAGGCATCTTAAAGCAAATCTTTTCATTTACAGCTTCATTACTTAAAGCTTCCATAATTAGTATTCGTTTTCTGTCCATGAAAAAAAAAATTAAAGTGAGGCCATACGTGTGATTTAAACCCATAAGTTGTGCACATCTCCCCAAATGATTAACGATTTATATTGACATAATCATTCATATAGTTGAGTTATCCGTCTCAGAAGTATTTCTTGGGCTCTCACCTGGGTCAGCTCTCTGTGCCAATGGTCTTCGCATTAGGGAACTTTGTGAGAGGTGGCTTTATCCTTTATATCTTTGCTTCCTGCATGGGCATGCATTGAATTACCCAAGCTTGTTTCACTTTTTTTTTTTGTTTGCTTTATAGTTTATTTTACTTAAGAATTTCTAAATGTATTTTTTAAGTTTATTTATTTATTTATTTATTTATTTATTTATTTATTTATTTTGAGAGACAGTGCAAAAAGGAGAGAAGGAGAGAAAGAGAGAGAGAGAGAGAGAGAGAAAATCCCAAGCAGGCTCTGTGCTGTCAGCTCAGAGCCTGATGCGGGGCTCAATCCTGCCAACTGTGAGATCATGACCTGAGCTGAAACCAAGAGCTAAATGCTTAACCGGCTGAGCCACCCAGGTGCCCCTTAAGTGTATTTTTTTTTGTATAGAAAATATATGCACGTACATAGTAAAACATGCAAGGTTGTAAAAAGTGCAAGGTGTCCAAAAAGCTTCTACTCATCTCTGCATCTGGGCACCCACTTCCATCAACCACCATGATCAGTTTCTTACATGCATTCTCAGAAATACTGCATATATATGTAAATGCGTATCTTTCTAATGTTTGTTTTGAGAGAGAGAGAGTGGGGGAAGAGCAGAGAGAGGGGGAGAGATTGAATCCAAAGCAGGCTCCACACTCAGTGCAGACCTGATCTGGGGCTCAATCTCATGACCGTGAGATCATGACCCGAGCCACAATCAAGTCAGTCACTCAACAAATTGAGCCACCCAGGCACTCTGTACATATATTTTTGAAACAATGAAATTAGCCTTATTTTTTTTCACTTAAGAGTATATTTTAGACACCGTTCCATATCACTTCATTAAGTGCTGACATATTACTTGCTTATCTTTTGGATGAGTGTATAATACTCCATTTGGGGATGTACCATACATTATTTAACCCGTTTCTCATTTAGGAACATTTAAATTCCAGTCCTTTTGTATTTTAGTGTGATGGTGAATAACCTTACGCATTTGTCATTTTATTAGTACTTTAATACAGCTAGAGGAACCATCTTTAGGAATGGAATTACTGAGTCAAAGAAGAGATTCATTCTAAATTGTGACAGATCCGTTGTTCTTCCTCAAAGCTCTGCCAGCATATGGGAGTGTTTGTCTTTGCACATTATCACTGACACAACATGTTACTGAACTTTTGGATCCTTGCCAATCTGATAGGTAACAATTATATCTCACTGCAGCCTTCATTGTAATTTCTCTTATTATGTGTAAGACAGACATTATTAAGTCTTCAGAAAATTCTCGAGGCAAAGACTGAAGACATTTAAGTTCAAAAAGGTCAAGTGATCCAACACTACCCACCTAAGAGGCCAGAACACCCAGAAAGCGATCTCCCAAGGTGGTCACCCTTGGCCGTCACCCCACCTTGTTTCCATAGCACCACATGACTGCTTAAAGGCTTACCTTTTGTGACAGTTTTCCTCCATGTGAAGGGTAGTTGCCAAAAAAAAAGCGCTAAAGAGTACCTTTTGTAAAGGGAAAGACTTCTTCCTCAAATGCTGAAATCAATGGATTCTGAAGAATCCTCTTAAAATCTTAGGATCTTCTCTTTCCCTCCTCCCCCATCCCACCTCAAGACAGAGCAGGAAAAAAAAAAATCTCAAAATGTTGTATCTGAGTGACCCCTGAATAACTGATAGAAGACGTATGTTCTGGACTTCTGTTAGAGGTGAATTGTCATGTTCTTAAGATATTTTTGAGGAAACAAACTTTGCTCTTACCTCACCACCTTCCCACTCAGAAATACCAGTTTCCTCTCTGTATTTGACTTCAAACCTCATCGTGCTGAGCTACGTACTGAGGTCTCGTACTGAGGTCTCATCGCCTGGGACCCTTGCGGGTTTCTGAGGAGCCGTTGAAGACTTGGCCTTTATCCACGATTTATGTGCACACGTAGTTAATGTCTATTGTGTGTGTTAGGTGGAAGTCTGTCCCTGGACTTGTGCTGTCTCTGCTGCAGCTGTCTCAGTCAGTTTGCTGCCCAGAGAGGATTAATTGCCCTGATCATTATTTGCCTGGAGTCAGAGATAGGTTTGAGGATACGAGAAGGGACAGAGCCATCTGGAGAAGAGAGGGTCTTCTGTGGTCTCAGGGCACAGCAGTTTGTGGTAGTTTGATAATTATGAACTACACCAACAAAATGACTAAATAGAGCAACTTTCTGGAATAGAAGTCATGCGGTCTTAAAGTATGGATATTTGCTGTTAATTGTTTTCAGTCAACAGATAGGGAGCACCTACTAGGATCATTCCAGAATTTAGAGGTCCGGCAACAAATAGCACAGGGGTAAATGCGTGGACATGGGGTTGTTTTATCCAGTAGTCACCATAATGATCTTTCCCTATTCTTCTGGTGGATCTGAGAACCCTGTGAATTATCCTTAGAAGAAGGGGGCGCATTTCTGGAAAACCACAGATGCCCTTAGGCTCCGCCTTATCTCTATTCCACAAACAAAAGAAGTGAACTGAATTCCTTCCTAACAGAGAGTGCTTCGTCTACATCCCAGAAAGGAAAGTCTTTAAGATTCTCAAATCCTTGGAAAGCATCTGGGGGAAATGTAAATGACAAGGAGAACACACATCCCTTTAAGAGCTGGGCAGCTGCTTTTCTGCCAAGGGCTTGTCAAAATTGCTCAAGAGAAAGAAAAAAAGGGGAACAAGTGCACATACACATTTTTAAAGTAGCTAGCAACCAAGACAACACCAATTATTTAACCACAGTAAAGAAACCAGCAGCCAAACCACACTGATTATTTAACCGCGTATCCAAGTGCTGAACACAGCCATAGCCAGCCACGTTAATTTAATGTAAATATCCCGAGTAACCAGCTCCCAAGGAGGCAAGGGCACCAGCAGAGGACTACTCCTCACCTTTCCTTGTCTTGGCTCCAGATGTCTGGAGCTGGAAAACTGGCTGCAATCCAACTAATATTCGCCCCCACCCCCTTTTTGCCTTTTTGTTTCTCTAAAAATCGTTCTTACCCTACTGATCTACGGGTCTCATATGTGTACACATGTTCGGGGAGACATTTGGTGAATTCTGTTATTTTCCTCTGATTGCCACATTTTCTTTTCTTCCCCTTTCATTTCAGTGCTCTGTCTTTGCTCCCTCCCCCTTCCTCCTCTGCCTCAGAGGAGGCATGCTTTCAGTCCAGTGTATTTGATTCCTGGTTCTTTAACTTTCACTAATCATCACGTGTAAGGTTATTCTCAGGGAGTGTTATCAGGAAAACATGAGCTTTCTCCTTTGCCGTCTGCAGTGGCACAGTCTGCAATGGGTTGCAATTTACTAGAAAACAGTCCCTGTCACTGGGAAATGCCCCAGCAGCTCATAGATCTTGCCAGCCCAGGTGACCCCACTCTCACTGCCCACAGATAAATGCACCTGACTCAAGGTCAGCCAACCCCCGGATGTCTAGCAACCAATCAGATTTCTCTCTTTGAGGGTTGATTAAAGGTTGACTGGCATGGTGGACCATGTGCAAACAGGGCAAGCTTAGTTAGAAAGAGGAGCAGAGAGAAACAGCTGAGGAGGACCCTGTGGTCCACAAGGGATCAAAAGTAAAGCAAGGGGTAACCGTATGCTTCCCTGGAAGAGGAGTAGAGGCACCTCACTGCCCCTTGGTTCGTCCAGCTTTATTTCCGGTGAGGACAGGCCCTATTTCAGTTGCTAAGACCCTGAGACTGATACTGTGTCCTCATATTACATCTATGTCTGAGATGATAGGGTAAAAGGTCTGAGGTCACTTAGCTGGCCTCCTTTTCTCCCTCTGTCTCCTCCACGCTCACCGTTTCTCCGGACACGGAATCAGTTTCAAAAATATGCCCCTGAATAAAATATCCGTCTTCCATTATGTGTAGGGAAGTCTCCTGGAGTGAAAGCAGCAAGCTCCGTGAGGACTGGTGCTTTGTGAAAGCGAGTCATGGAGCTCCTCTATGTAAACGACACTCATGGCTCCATTTATGCCTCATGGCTCTCACCCTGCCCCACCAATGGCAAAGCACGGTGTTGGGGAAGCCAAGGCTTCTTCCCCCTCCCGTCACCTTTGGAGTGTCCCATACTCTATGGTGATTTTTCTGACTAAAGCTGACGAGGTTTGGGGGATGGGAAGTCAGATGTGCTCCTGGGGCAAGTTAAGTTTGTGATGCACATTGAACAACCAAATGAACACACACACACGGAAATTAGAGAAAGATTGGGATTGCAATGTCAAATCAGGAGTTTTGAATGAAGGCACTGGAGGAGATTCCCTAAAGGAGCGTGTTTAGAGAGAGAAAGAGCCACCAGGGAGTACGATGGGGAGCAAGAGAGTGTGACCCCAAATAGAAAAGCACTCTGGAAAGAAGGAACAATTAATGAGTCTCCTAGTGCCATAAGATGAGGACGGGAGAAGTGGCTGTTGGGTAGAGCAAGATTTCGGTCATCAGTGACCTTGATGAGAACAATGGTGGATGAAACTTGATTAGAGTGAATTTGAGGGAGAACGCGAGAAGAGAATGGAAATAAAAACAAGGAATGTGGATTATATTGCTGAGTGCCCGTGAGGACCAAATAGTACCTGGGAGGGTTAGATTAATAGGTCTTGGACATGCTACTTTGCATCTCCGTGACTCATTTTCCCCATCTGTAGAATGCAGGTAATAACAGCAATCTGTAGCATTTTAAAAATGTGGCCACAAACTGTTTGACGCTTCTTCCATCCAGGGGCAAGTCTATGTCCCCTCCCTCTGACTCTGAAGCAGGTAACAACTGCTCTGCCCCATGGGATATGGTGGAAGCAATGTTCCCACGGCTAGGTGATACATAGTGCTTTAGTTTCTGCCTTGCTCGCCAGAACTCATGCTCTTGGAATCCAGAGCTGCCATGTAAGAAGTTCAAGGACTTTGAAGTTGCCATGTTGTGAGGACCCCCAGGCTGTGGGAGATATCACATGAGTCTAGGTTCCCCAATCCACAGTTTTTCATGGGTCCACTCTTCAAATCATCCCACCGGGTAGCGGACCTGTGTGGTGTGGAGAGAAGCATCCAGGTGATTCCAGCCCTCAACCAGTTGGTCAGGACACCTCCAGCTGTTCAAATCTTCCCAGATGAGGTCTTAGACACCGTGGGGTCAAAACAAGTCCTTGGCGTGTGGTTTCCTATGCCCTGTCTGAATTCCTGATCCACAGAATCTGTGAGCACAAATGGTTGTTCTTTCACACCATTAAGTTTAAGTTGGTTAGTTACATAGCAATAGATAACTGGAACCCCATTTCAAAGGCTATTCTGGGAACAAAAAAAATGATCACATATAAAATGCTTAGAGGTCAGTCAATGCCAGACACGTAGTAACCACTCAATAAGCGCTAGCTTTTGTCATTATAGTGTTAAAATTTCCACTGGTAAATATAAAGAAATTTGAGGAACTATTTAACAAAAATATACTTCTTTTACCCATCTTTAAAACTTAATGAGATCACGGGGCGCCTGGGTGGCTCAGCCGTTTACGCGTCTGACTTCAGCTCAGGTCGTGATCTCACGGTTCGTGGGTTTGAGCCCCACGTCGGGCTCTGTGCTGACAGCTCGGGGCCTGGAGCCTGCCTCAGATTCTGTGTCTCCCTCTGTCTCTGTCCCTCCCCTACTCACGCTTTGTCTTTCTGTCTCTCAAAAATAAAGAAATGTAAAAAAAAAAAAAAATTAAAAACTTAATAAGATCATTTGGAACGGAATTCATCAGTTCATCAGTTGTACTGTGCTCTCCGAGATAAATTTCTTTATAGTGCCCAGTAGAGACCATACGGTGATTTTCCTACTGACTGATAATTTGAAGTTGGATGCGATAAAGCCTCGGGGGGAACAAAGGCCTCAGTACTACAGTATGATTTTTCTGAGCGAAGGCCTAGAGTCTTGCTCACTTTTGTGTTCCTCTGAGCACCTAGCAACAGTGAAATGCCCAGAGTAGACACTCCACAAATGTTTGCTTCACTGATTTGATCAATGCATCCTGCTCATTGTCTCATATAAACTTTGGGGGAGGCATTTCTTTATTTAGTATTTTCTCTACTTTTGCCTTTAAATTTGTCATATTTTCTGAGAAGTTGATTGGTAATCTCATAAAATTTAGATTGATGTTTATGGACGAAACGGCGAGTGTTGCTAAGAATGTGCAATGCAGCGTAAACATGGCTCTTGCACAATGCTTCCCTGGACTTATGCTTTTTTGAACTGGGTTCAAATCTAAACTGAGCAAGGCCACACAGGGCGTTAGAGCAAAAAAAAATGTAAAGTTGGAATGCACGAACCCCCTTGATTGCAGAAGATAGGCATTGGAAGAGGGAATTTTTAAGGACGTGCTTTTTTTAAATTTCTGGTCACCTAACATTAAGCCAGTCTCAGAACACATACTGCACCAATGTGATTTTCAAACCACACACATTGTCTAGATAGAAAAGAACTTCAAACATCACATAGTGTTTGGGAAATTGTTGCCGAACATGTCAACATGCCCCCTGAGAGAAAAGCAGTTGCTTGGATTTTTGGACTCTCCTCGTGCACAGATTTCTCAAATTTTGAAATAACAAAATCCTTTAAATCATGTCATGGATGGGTATCACGTTTTGGGGGCTGGCCTGTTGCATGCCATGCTACAAACGATTCAGTGTGTCTCGTTTCGTGGGGAGCGATTCACGTGTGTGTGAAAGTACTCAGGTGGTGGAAGAAATACCAGTAGGCTAAGGACAAAGACAGGGAGGGAAATGTTTAGATTTTGGAGCTAGAGAGGATGGCATTGGCAAAACAGCAGTCTTACCATCTCCACGTAAGTCCTGTTGCAAATAGGAGGACGTCCGTGTCATTTACAGCCATTACAGAGCAAGCTGCACCTCCAAAGTAAAATGTTCTGAGGACTGGTTTTTCTCAGTAGCAATGAAATCAGGGGCAAGGCAATTGCTAATGACTTCCTATTTATTGAACCAGTGTGGAATGTTCCTTTGGAGGGGCTGCTGACCTCACGGACCAGGACCTCTGTCTACAAGGTCCTGCAGGACCTTGGATGCAAGGGCAGGAAACCTAGTCTTGGGTGTCAGTTGCCCTATCAGGAGCCTAGGGAACAGTTTTGTCCCCAGCGAGGAAAGCGCACAGCAATTAAACACACACGGACAACTGACTGGGCCATTTGCACTGTAATTTTATCTCAGTGGCTGAGCCAATATTTCATCTTGTAAACTATCTCCTTCCTGGATTATCATTATTAATATTTATTTATTTTAAAGCTTTTATTTATTATTCATTTTGAAAGACAGAGAGTGGGCACGAGCGGGGTGGCCGGTGGGCAGAAAGCGAGAAAGAGAGAGAGAAAATCCCAAGCAGCCTCTGCACTGCCAATGCGGGGCTCCAGCTCGCGAACCGTGAGATCATGACCCGAGCCAAAGTCAAGAGTTGGATGCTGAATCGATTGAGCCGCTGGATTATCATTATTATCAATGATTCTTTTTTACTTAACATTCACAGTGGCAGTAGAGTCATTGGTTGAACGCATACCCTCTGTTACAGAGTCCTGGGTTTCCATGTGGACTACGTCTTTAACCTTAACCTCGTTTCTTCCATTTTACAGATGAGACTTGAAATTCCCAGTGCCATGTGACTAGTAAGCCAAAGAACTGGGATTTGGAGCTAGATCTGTCTGGCTCCCAAATCTTGCCTCCCTGTACGTGACATAGTCGAAGGTGCTTACTTAGGAGCAGCCGGTACCGTGAAACTAGTCTCCTGGTGCCTAAAATAATCCTTTGGTCTTTAGTCCCTCGCTTAATGTCGGCCAATTATTTTAGCCAGCAGACCGAGCAGGTTGGAGGAATGGGCTGGCTTTGACATCAGCCTGTTGAGACCGGTAACCCAACTGGGATATCATCATGGTGAAGTCAGGCTGGCACAGCCCCCACTTGCCAATTGCTGTCAGAATTGTGGTCTAGCCACAAGCCAGACACCATAAGCTTGCAGAACTGGTAAGAAGGCTGGGCAAAGTGGCTCGGTGGGAAATATGCATTCTGTAGGCTGTCGGGTTCCCAGGCCTGCCAAACTTTGCTATTCTAAAGAGGATGAAGATTAAATAGTTCGCTGCCTTTGATTCAGGTTTATGATTCCAACAACATCACATGCGCATAGAGTAATCCTTTTTGACTGCTAGGCAACCCTGGAGAGAAATAACTCTAAAATTATTTGAAGTCATTTCAAATGCCCCTCTTCTCGATTTTGCATTTGGGCTTGTTCGGGACTCCTGGGTCATCCTGATATGTGATATACGTGTATATAAGTATGTGCATGACATAAAAATGCATTGAGTACTCGTGGTTTAATGTGTCAGGAACAACAGTGCTTTTCCCTGAATTTACTCCACACTGAATGTTAATATTTTAATGTTTGTTTATTTTTGAGAGAGAGAGAGAAAGGGAGAGGGAGGGGCAGAGAGCGACAGAGACAGAGGAGCCAAAGCAGGCTCTGTACTGACAGCAGAGAACCCAGTGTGGGACTTGAACTCGCCAATGGTGAGATCGTGACCTGATCTGAAGTTGGACACTTACCCAACTGAGCCACCCAGGCACCCCCACACTCAGTGTTAACATTAACGAAGCCAACAATCCATCACTGTGCACTATGTCTCTCCCATGCCTCCAGAACCCACTGGGCTGCCATGATTCTTATTGCCTCCTATGACTTTGACTTTGGACTCAGATGCCACCTTTCTCTCCAATCTTCCAGCCTCAGAGAAGCAGCAGCTTCCTGCTCTTGCCAATCTCTTGCACCACCATGTTGAGTTCTGCTTCTCAGCTTCTATCATCTACTTAAGGTATTAAATTCCTTCTGTTTTATACACCCAGAGTGGCTCCCGTCTTCCTGATTAGACCTTGACAGCTATCATTATGGTATTTTTTATATAGCTTAGGAATTATTTGATATGTGTATGAATTTGATGTAAGATTTTCGTGAGATCCGGGATGGGGGTTCTTTCAATTCTACAAGTGTTCAGTGGGTATCTGCTATGCACAAAGCAGGTGTATAGGTGAAAATTTGTTGTTACACAGCCGGGATCCAAACAAGTTGAGAAGATCTGTAAAAGAGATAGATATTTTTTCAGGTCAGTGCCCTGCAAGGTCCACACACAGGGTGACCAATTCACTAGCAAGGATGAGGAAGATAGGGAAGGAGGGAGGAGTGAAAGCATTTTGTAACTTTTCATGACATCTGCACGAGCAAATAAGCCACCGGTTAGAATAATCAAATGAACTGTGCTGGCCGAATAGTTGTATATACTTTGACTTACTAAAGGACATGTATGCATGATAAAACTTTTTTTTTTTTCTATGATAAAACTTGATTTTTTTTTGAGGGCGGCCGTCAGCTAGTGCGTTTTCCAAGACTAAAATCATCTGATTCCTCAGGGAGATGAAAGTCAGAGCTGGGAATAACAAGAAGCCTTTACTGTGCTTCCCTTCCACTCCCCTGATTCCCTGCCAGGACTCACACCTCCCCCTGGTGCCGGACCTCAGAGCAGAAGAGGTTGTTGAATTGCTGTCGCAGATTCGGTGCAGGATATCAAAGATCCACTGCAGCGTCAGAGGAAAGTGTGACGAGAAGATAGGGGTGGAAGAGGCAGAGAAGAGGAAGGAAAGAAGGAGGGGGTTACAAAGAATCAGGGAGGAATAAAGGATGAACCCATGGCCTTTCCATGCTGCTTGAGCTACTTCCTGCTTCTCTCCACTTCCTGTTTTCTGTTGCCTCAGGGACGGGGATCTCAGCCCTTCTTACATTGTTGGCCCTTTGGGGATGGGTGGTAGGACTTCAAGTTTGTTTCGATTTCTCTGCTCAGATAGGAGGTAGGCTTTATTTCCTTATCCTTTTGCACTTAAAGTATGGTTTTATTCTTAAAATATTAAGCAGAAAGCCTATCTTACCTCCATTTTTCTTTTTGAAATCAGTCTTGTGGGCTCATTGGCCACCAGTTCTCCATTACCCGGCTGGATCCAGACTCAACCATTCCCAGCTTCCTGTTACGTTTGCACGATTACAAATACAATTCACCCCTTAACTCCCTGTAGCAACTGAGGTAGATAAAATATATAGTTTGTTTGGTTTGTTAAAAAGTAGTACTTTCAGGGGCACCTGGATGGCTCCGTTGGTTGAGCGTCTGACTCGATTTCGGCTCAGGTCATGATCTCACAGTGCGTGGGTTTGAGCCCCACGTCGGGCTTCATGCTGATAGTGCAGAGCCTGCTTGGGATTCTCTGTCTCCCTCCCTCTCTGCCCCTCCCCTGCTCATGCTCTCTCTCTCTCTGTTTCAAAAACTAACATTTTTTAAAAAGTAGTACTTTCGGATATCAAGTTAATTTGGCTCAAATCAAGGGCAAAACTGAACGAGGCAACCTGGAAAATTATTTTGAAAGCAATCCCCCCTCCTCATTGGAAACAAAATGTCATGATAGATTGAGATTTTAAATAATAGTTACAGAGAAAGCCACTTTTCCTCGCTCCTTCCCCTACTTTGCTCATTAAAGATGTCCCTGAATTTACTGAATTTAGAGTGGAAAAAAATAGTAACAGTATTTTTGAAAACAGTGTGGTCTAGATGGCGTTGAAAACTTTAAAGTTTTAAATGCTCTCTTTGTGAAGGAATTTGCTAATTATCCAGCAGATGTTCTTTCTTTTTAACCCTATGTATCACTGTTCCCTTAAAATTCTCTCTCTCTCTCTTCCTCTCTGTAGTGTTTCCTTTTGTTCTCTTTTTTTAAAACAGTTAAGATAGGTTAAAGAATGTGTAAAACTTTTTTCCTTCCGTTGGAAACAAGGCTACACCTCAGAGTCCAAGTCCTGAGGCCTTGTCTTCATGAGAAGCCCTCTTACTTTATTTATAACCTCTTCTAGAAGATTCCCTCTCAATCTCGTGACTTGTGGATCCCGGAATTAATTTTATTAAGTACGTTGCAACATTAAATTCTTTGTTTGAACTTCACAGCTCCACCTAAACCTCTAATTCCCCACTAAAATAATCAAATATTGGGTGATGAATACCTGTATTTTTTTTTTCAGGGGATTTAAAATTGAAAATTCCCTAATAATTCCTGGAACGATCTATCAAAACAACTCAAAACCATGGCTAGGAATTAATGTTTTTATTCTTAAAAGTAAAAAATACCCATTAGTAGAGTTCATTTTATTTTGTTTTAATAATTGTTTTTAAATTTTTAATGTTTATTTATCTATTTTGAGAGAGAGAGAGAGAGAGAGAGAGAGAGCATGAGTGAGGGAGGGGCAGAGAGAGAGGAGAGAGAGAATCCTAGGCAGCCTCCATGTTGTCAGTGCAAAGCCTGATGTGGGCCTTGAACTCATGAAACCGTGAGATCATGACCTGAGCCAAGATCAAGAATTCGATGCTTAACTGACTGAGCCACGCAGTCACCCCTAATAGAGCTCATTTTAAAGATTTGCTAGCCAGCATAATTGTAAAGCCACCTGGGCATTTTGCATTCATCTTTGTCAAAATTTTGAGCCCCTAAGTTAATAACAGCTTCTGAAATACAGTAAAACGTATTCATTTCAATTATGGAACTCATTTCTTTTCCACACTATTATTGAAAATTAACTCTAGGGGCACCTGGCTAGCTTAGTCTGTTAAGCGTCTAACTCTTGATTTCGGTTCAGGTCATCATCCCAGGGTTGTGAGATTGAGCCCTGAGTTGGGCTCTGGGCTGACAGTGCATAGCTTGCTTGGGATTCTCTCTCACCCTTTCTCTCTGTCCCTCCTCTGCTCCCTCTCTCTCAAAAATAAATAAATGTAAAGAAAAAGAATTTGAGTTATTTGGAAACTTGAAACATCCACTGAAGGAAAAGAAGCAGTGTTTTAACCAATGTTACGTCGTTACTCTTAGCAGATGGTAGACAGAGAGGTGAGGGGGAGAAATTCGTTGAGGGCCAAGAAATGGCATGAATGGTGCTCAGTGAAATACAACTCCATCATGAAGGAGGCAGTTTTGCAAACTGTGGAGCTGAGAATGCTTCTTCTTCCTAAGTTTAGGTGATACTCTTTCTGTGATTTAAAGTATGTTCTCAGGGCGCCTGGGTGGCTCAGTCGGTTGAGCATCTGACTCTTGGTTTCAGCTCAGGTCATGATCCCAGGGTTGTGAGATCAAGCCCTGCATTAGGATGTACACTGACAGGGCACAGAGCCTGCTTGGGACTCTCTAAATAAAGAAGTAAATACTAAAAAAAAAATAAAGTGTATTCTTGTGAGACATGTATGCATGTTCAAATCAACAGTGGCTCCATCATGTAAAAGGGGTAGATGGCTTATTCCAAAGACTTAAAATGTCAAAGACCAGCAATCACAGTTCCCTTCTAGTCCCCCTTCCGCTCAGAAGGCAACTCTTTGACACCGGAGGAAATAGAGTGCTGGACAGAGAAGAGGCCAGAGTCCAGGAGGAGCCTGGGAAGAGGACTAGGTTTTCCCAAAAGTTATGTGGAGTTTCCCACCATGGAGATTAGAAGAAGTGGTTGAGAGAAGTGTGGGCTAGGTGGTCAAGCTGCATAACTCAAGCGAGTCTCAAACCCTTTGTGAAGGCACTTTTCCCTCCATCTATAGGTGCTTTCCCCTAGAACCATGGGAGCAGACAGATTTAGAGCACCGTTATAAGCTTTCTGCTTCTAGGATGTAACTGCCTTGTAGCTCCTCAGCGGTGAGTGATGCCCAAGTAGAGAAGAAGGGAAAGGACATTCAAGAGAAGCGTGGCCAGAATCAAATCAATGTCCCATCCCATCCACGTCCCCTGATTCCATCAGAGAAGGGCCAACACTTTTCCAAGTGGATTCTATCTGGTGACCAAAGTCCACAATGAAGGAAGGAGCCATCGGGGGAGCACCAGGAAGAGTGGAAGAAGGACTTCCCAGTAGACACCTGTAAATACTATGGTGAGAAGAGACCCTTAGACAGGGGACTCAGGAAAAAAAATACTAAAAGTGAAGCTAAAAGAAGCATTTGTGGAGAAATGCATCAGAGTTAGCTATCCTTCCAACCTGTTTCTCTCTTGGCTGTAAACTCCCCTGCACCTGAATTTATATCTCATACCTTCCCCCTCACGCTTCAGTTTGGAAATGAGACTTCTCACCTTTATATGATACCCTGGATATCTTGCAAGATTTTGGACTTGGATTTCAATTATCTCTAAATCCATCCAATGCCTTTTCCCTGCTGACAGCTCCACACAGCCCACTCATATAAAAAGACTCACCAGGAGAATAAATTATTTCTTCCCTTGTCAGTGGTAATTTGTGTTCACTAAATTACCTCCAGATCTACTTTCTTGAGTCAAAAATAACTTTATGGTTTTTTTTTTCTTCCATGTCCACCCTGGAAAGACACAGAACACTTGAAGTTAACCTCTCCCTGTTAGATACTCAGGAATAATTACGCCAGTTTTCTTCTTAAATCAGCCAGATGTTTCATTTTAAGATGGAACAATCCCTGGTTTATTTTACCCAAGTTCTCATGGAAAGGCCACTGCTTTCATTCTGATAGTCCCG
Source organism: Felis catus (assembly GCF_018350175.1). Classification (NCBI taxonomy): domain Eukaryota; kingdom Metazoa; phylum Chordata; class Mammalia; order Carnivora; family Felidae; genus Felis; species Felis catus. The sequence continues at coordinate 27,643,530 of NC_058380.1, forward strand.
TCTTGTGAGAAGTAAGAATGAAAAACATCTTTAAGAAAATCCCCTCCCTCTTTTTTTTTTTTTTTTTTTTCTGGGAACAGGGCTTGGTCTCCGTAGGAAACCACATTTTATTAAGAACATGTAAGTTATTACTGATGATGCCCCAGAATCTGATCAAACGCTTTAAGCCACAGCTATCACATTTGAATTTTTACCACACTGTTCTTCATAACCTTTAAAAAAGATTTGAATGTCTCGCTATGTCAAGATCTATTTCGGGCAAGGCATCTATTTCCACTATGTCTTTGTCACTTTGGTGTTTTCTTCTAATCAAGCCAGGCAACTATGCTTGGGGAACCTTTCATTTTTGTCTTAAAGAATGCCAATAAATGGTTAAGGGTATTTTTTTACAACATGGTGAGTGTTATTTCACAATGTTTCATTAGCCACAAATCCTCAAGCCACTTTTAAGAATTCCAGATGCCCTACTGTAGGTATTTTTGCAGCTGTTTTGTGGGAAATCATGAAAGTGTAACTCTCTTCAACAAAAAAGAACATATCTCATTCCAACAGGGATAAGTCTCTTTTACTGTACTTTAATAGTAACAAAAAGGGCAGCGTAAAGACAGCTGTGCACTGTATACGTTCCCTCCATCTGCCTGAAGTTCAGATAGTTAAAATATCTTCTCATTTGTAAAATACTTTGATTTTATATTGGAGGTAGTCTTTCTTTTAAATTGGTCATGATACCCTCTGAAGTCGCATTTTTCTCTCTGTTATTTGCCGGACAAAATTGGGCCTAAAGAAATTCTACCTGCAGCCAGCGATTCTGGTTTTGCAATGCGTTTTATTGTTCCCTGTGATTACTTTATAGGTTGAATCCATACATTCTTTTTACCTAGAAGACAGTAATGAGTCTAACAGTTGATAACTATGGACTCTTCTTAGGATCACACATATTTCCTTTGCTAAGATAAAATTTACAAATTTGGAAGTAATGTTCGGGACTTTGTGGATGTTTACTCCCTGATCGCATCTTACACTGCAAGAGTATTTTGATGGATAGATAGCCACAGTTTGTAGAAGGAAGGAAGGGAGGAAGGAAGGAAGGAAGGAAGGAAGGAAGGAAGGAAGGAAAACGTGTTTTTTTTCATTGTTTCCAGTACTGCATGATCTGTAGTCTTCATCTGCCAGTGTTTCATGTCTGAATTATAATGTTGCTGATGACCATTTATTCAAAGGAAATCACGAAGACAATGTTGGAATTGCGGACTTAGGGCTCAAAGGCCTTACTGGGATTCACAGTGCCAAGACTTTGGCTACAGAGTCAAGGATAGGCTATGAAGAACCCCACTGAACCTGAGATATAAGGAAACCTGGACCAAATCCAGAGATTAAGGGTTGATCACCGGCTCTACCTCTTTCTAGCTGTTTACAGAGCTTACAGTTGATTATTCCCACTCTCACATTTTATAGATGAAGAAACTGAGGTCCCAAAACACAGAGTTCCATCAGCACTCTTGAATTCCATAGTCCAATGAAAAATCAGTAAGGGAAATATTTTTGCCAGTTTGTCTCTTACTTTTGTTGTTTAAAGATGGGTTTATGGACCTTCAGAGTGGGTTCAAATGAGAGTCATCCATTCCAAAAATATGCAAAATGGCTTAATGAAGCCAAGGGGCTGCCACGTGGAAAAGACATGGTATCTGCCTTCAGAAGGCTTGACATCTAGTAGGAAGTAAACATGCAGCCCAGAGATTCCAACATCAAGACAGACACGGACGTGGGTGGGTGGACAGAAATGAGGGGATGTCACGTTCAAGGAAGCAGGGAAGGACTCCTGGAGAACAATGCTTTATGACGTTTGACATAGAAGCAGAGGTGGCTTCCCCAGGCAGAGGGAATGATGTCGGGAACATGTTGGAGCAGCATCTGTCACTAAACTCAGAAGTGGTGGGGGGAGAGGCTGGATGCGGGTGACTCTCGGAGTTCTAAAGATGATCCTAGCAATGTTTTCTCCCGTTGCTACTACAAACCCAGCCAGACTTACTGTAAAGCAATTAACTCACCATCTTGCCCCCATTTAGGGGTTGATCAGAACATAACTTCCCCTGGGGAGCTCTCAAGAAAGAAAAGGGAAACAACCCCCTGACTTCATCTCCATCTGAGCATCTCTAGAATATTCAGTTTACAAGAGTTTTTCGCTCTCTTATCATCATGTTCCTTAAAGCTATTTACTGCAATGATTGCTTATGGTACTACTTGTAAGAAATTCCTAAGTTCAACAACATATCAGTTCTCCTGCAGTGGTTGGCTTGCGAAGTTGTGTCTGCTTTTCTTTTAAGGATGTGGTGGATATTTTTGGATTTAAGGGACCAATTCCTTTACATATGCTCACATGCCCTTTGGGATCAGATGGTCCTCGGCCAAAATTTCTGCTCTTCTAAGTAGGAAAAGAAGTTCTCGGGACAAGGGTACTTTTGTCATAGGAGAGCTGAGAGGATGAAATAAGGTAATTCATTCAAAGAGCTTAGCATGGAATGTCACATAGTAGGTGCCTCAAAAATGTGAGTGCCTTCCTGCACTTGCGACAAGCAAGTAAGGCCTACTTTATTTTCTTCTATTTATTTTTTTAATGTTTATTCATTTTTTTTTTTTTAATTTTTTTTTCAACGTTTATTTATTTTTGGGACAGAGAGAGACAGAGCATGAACGGGGGAGGGGCAGAGAGAGAGGGAGACACAGGATCCGAAGCAGGCTCCAGGCTCCGAGCTGTCAGCACAGAGCCTGATGCGGGGCTCAAACTCTTGAACTGTGAGATCATGACCTGAGCCGAAGTCAGACGCTTAACTGACTGAGCCACCCAGGTGCCCCAGGAAGGCCTACTTTCTGAGAGCGTCGGCTGGACTGTGTGGCACAGATTTTGCTGGTCCAATGGACTATCGCCTATCCACCTCTGTAGCCATTCTGTGAGACACATCTGGCCTAGCAGGTGGGACTGAGGGTACAGGGGAATGTGCAACACTTATCAAGAAAATTGAAGGCTCTTAGAAGTCAAAACAGGGTTCTTGGTGGAAAGAAAGGGAGAAAGCAAGCCAAAGAGCTTTTTACTGTAATTAAAGATGGAGTCAAAGGTCACTAAATGAGGTGAAAGGCTGGTTGAAAGTGCAAAGAGGGGCACCTGGGTGGCTCAGTCGATTAAGCATCTGACTTTGGCTCAGGTCATGATCTCGCGGTGTGTGAGCTCAAGCCCTGCGTCGGGCTCTGCGGCTGACAGCTCAGAGCCTGGAGCCTGCTTGGGATTCTTCCTCTTTCTCTGCCTCTCTCCCACTCACACTCTGTCTCTCTCTCAAGATAAATACACATAATTAAAAAAATTTAAAAAACAGAAAGTGTGAAGAAAAAAACCCCAATTATTTAAGATATGTAATTTTAGGGGCGCCTGGGTGGCTCAGTCGGTTAAGCGGCCGACTTCGGCTCAGGTCATGATCTCAGGGTCCGTGAGTTCGAGCCCCGCGTCGGGCTCTGTGCTGACAGCTCAGAGCCTGGAGCCTGTTTCAGATTCTGTGTCTCCCTCTCTCTGTTCATGCTCTGTCTCTCCCTGTCTCAAAAATAAATAAAAAACGTTAAAAAATTAAAAAAAAAAGATGTAATTTTACTTACTTCGGGTAGTACAGTAACTTCAACTGTGTTAATAAGGGGCTTTATAGCAGGGAAAATTGAAATGTCTGGCTCAGTAAAGCAAAATAATAAATGTACTATTAGAATTTAGAATATTATGGGTTGCCTGGGTGGCTCAGTCGGTTAAGCATCCGACTCTTGATTTCAGCTCAGGTCACGATTTCCCAGTTCATGAGATCAAGCCCTGTGTCGGGCTCTGTGCTGATGGTGAGAAGCCTGCTTAGGATTCTTTCTCCCTCATTCTCCCTCTCAAAATAAAATAAACGTTAAAAAAAAGAATTTAGAATGTCAATAATTCATCTGAAGGGGTTGGAATTAACGTGTTCGCTTAACTGGTTTTGAAAACCTCAGAAATATTATTTGTATTGTTAATTTATTCCACTCCCTTTTCCTCCTTGAACTGTGGAACTTTGCGAATGGCCACCAATTCCCAAGTGAAGCCCATGCTGATGACTGCCATATAGAATCTAGGGGTAAAAGACTTTGGGCACAGCATTTGCAAACTATTCACAGACACAGAAGGAAAAAGAGACGCTTAATCAATTGAGACTCTTGGAAAATGTGTTCAAAGAATCTCTCTCTCTTTTCCCTTTGAAATATGGAGTGTCCCCAAACACATGTGCTTACGTGGCTTAGATACATGGGCTAAGAATGTTCTTTAAATTTAAAAAAATGATTAGTGAAAGGATAACTCGTCTAATTAAAAAGAGTCTCTGCAGATATAACGAGAATAATATGTCAGTATCTGAGGGCCTACCATGGTCTACCGTGAGACACAGGATGTGACATTTGAGTAATTAATGGAAAGTCTCTGTAAGTTCAGTAATTATCCCACTTTCCAGAAAAGCAGAGGGAAGGCCCACATTCCACGTCCCAATCTGGCTCCATCCTGTGCATTCAGACTGTTTCGCTCAGGCCTCTAACTGTGGCCCGGTGACACGACTCATACAACGGTCACAGTCACCGAAGCTGGCGCCAGCAAGCTTTAGTTTGTTGGGAAAAAAATACTATTTTCCATGTATGTTTAAATAGTACAGACACATAATATTAAAAAAATAGAAGCTCTGAGTGTGTAATCTGATGCTCAGCCTTTGCAAAATAGGCAAAGATCCAAATAGTTCTCTCTGCTAAAAGAGTTTAAAATATGTTTCCAAGGGTGACTTGGCTGGAGAGGCTACCACTTGGGATTGGTGAGCTGAAAAGTTTGATTTGAGGATGAGCTGTATTTTCTGAGAGAGAACCACCAGGGCTCTCAGGGTCAGCCGAGATCCAAATGGAAGGTCGGCTGTACAACCGAAATTTCCAGGTTAAAGCCAAGTGCATGTGCGTTGGGGGTAAGGTTGGGGGGGGGACGGGACGTATATTATTTTTGAAACTTTGGACTTCAATTATGGAATGAAGTGAGGTAACGCAAGGCCCACCCAAGCTTGGTTAGGTGTAAATTTGGACTTCAGATTTTTGGGTGGGTGGAGTTAATCTCTAGAATGCTAGAGTTGGTACTTTGGCTGGAAGCTATATCTCAATGCCAGCCTGGTAATAAGAAGATGGCTGCCACTTGCCAACTAGGGAAATGGCATTCTCTGGACACACATCACCCGTGCTTCCCTGGGTCTCTTAAATCAGGCCGGTCACATCTCAGCAGGCTCAGAAGGTCAGTCTCCCATTCCAGCAGATGTTTTAGGTAATCTTCCAGCCCCTTCACGCTGCTCCTGACCGACTTGTACCTGCCTTGATTTCCTGACTCCAGATATCTAGGGTAGCTTCTCCGCCTGTTTTGGTTGTCCTTTGGGTTTGACAATGTCCTTCCTGGTGGATCGGAGCTTGGCACTCTCACCAGAGTGTCGGATTTCCCACTGTAAACTCATGTCTGAAACTCAAGCCTGGCTGGGCTTACTCCCACCTCTTTCCCAAATGGGTTTTCAACACCTCCTTGGCAGAAACAAATGGCTTCTCTGAAGCCTTATGCACCAAGAGATAAAGATGACTAATGCCTGGTCTCTACTTTGAAGGAATTCCAATCAGCTCCTTCAGATAAGACACCAATGAGGAAATGGGGCTACCATAATTAGGAGTCTCACGCTAGGGGTGCCATATGGAAGGAACAGATAATAGCTGCTCCGTAGCTAAGATGAGGGAGGAAACACTTCTTTTTAGAGAGACCAGGTATGTAGTGGTTACGTAAACGATTTTCCAGGATCTACAATTGATTTTTGTATTAGTTTCTTATTGCTGCTGTAACAAATTACTGAAAACTTAGTGGCTTAAGACAATACAAATGTACTACCTCTGACTTCTGTAGGTAAAAAGTCTGACATGGGTCTCACTGGAATAGAATCAAGGTGTCAACAGGGCTGTGTTCCTTCTGGAGGCTTTGGGGGAGAATCCACTTCCAATCTCATTTGAGTTATTGACAGAAAACTCAGTTTCCTATAGTTTTAGAACTGAAGTCCCCGTTTCCTTCCTGGCTGCTGGCCAGGGCCAACTTTAGCTCTTGGAGGCCACCCCCCACTCCATTCCTGGAACATGGCCCCTACATCTCATAACCAGAAACAGCATGAATCTCCTTATGCTGTCCATCTCTTCTTCTGATTCTTCTACTGCTTCTGTCTTTCTCTTCTGCTCTCAAGGGCCCATGTGATGACAATAGACTTACCTGGATAATTCAGGATAGACCATCTTAAGATTAGCTTATTGTCAATCTTAATTGCATAATATACGCACAGACATAACCTGAGGAGATGAAGGTCATGGGAGCCAAAGCTCTGCTACCACCACGTTCTTGTGATGTCATGTGTTGGCAAGGAGAATGGAATTCAAAGTAGTACAGAGCAGAATTCAAATCATGTTTGTACAAGGCACTAAGTCTGACTCAAGTTTGGAAACACAGGATAAATTAGAATCTGTCTTTTCCTCAAAGTCTTACCTAGAGGGGAAGACAGGTTTCTTTTCACATAACTGCAATACCGTGAGCTATACGCAACATCCACAACCAACGTTAACAATTTGGTGGTTGTATTTTCATAGGATATTTTTGTCTCTTGAGTTTCACAACTTGGCAAATATTTATGACTCTAAAGTGTTTTCCTTTGTTTTGTTTTGTTTTGCAGCAAGGCATTAGCCAAAATTTGTGCAAAATGGGATTACATCCAAGGGAGCCCCAACCTCCATCACCCCCATGTCTTCACTCATGGCACTGACTCTGACCTCCCATCCCAATTTTAACTTTCGCCACCTAACTTGGAATATTTACTCCATTCAATTATAGCACTGGCCTGATATTTCAAGGCAGAAGAACAGATTATGAGACCAACTTGAAACTCATCAGTTCCCTCTGCAGCACCCATGGCACATTCTCCACTCTCTCCACCCAGCCATCCTTTCTCCTGTGTCACTTGTTTCACTCAGTTGTACACGTGGTAAGGGAGTGAGGAACAGGGGGCATTTTATTCATTCTGGAATCTTCTCTTAGTCTCCCCATCCCAGCCCTAACACAGATCTACAGTGAAGCCATTCAATAAAAGTGTAGTGAAAAACAAACAAAGAAACAGACGGACAAAAAGGAACCAAGTTAAGCCCTTGGTGGTAGACAGGAGTTGACATTTGTTACTCGCGCCTTTTTTTCATGCAGAGGAGCAAAGCGAGTGGCTAAATCGTAAGACAAGAGTGAGCCTCAGAAGATTAGGGAAGAGAAATAGAGTTGAAGAAAATTTCCTGTGATTCCAATGCAAAAAGAATTCAATATTATCCCACAATGCCCCATGAGATACAGAACTGGTGACAGGTGAGTGAGGCCATGGCACGCTTCCAAGAAAACCCAGCATTTGAAGCAGACACGGAGATCGCTCGGCACCATGTCTAGCCTTTGATGGCATTCTCTCGCCATTTATGGCTGTTTGCGCACTGGTTCGGGTACTCCAGAAGCAACCAATGGTTCCGAAACTCAAGAGAAGCAACAATGACAAAGAAGCAAAGGCTCTAGCAACCCTCAGAGTAGGTACGTCAGCAGATCCTCAGTCACCAGGAATTTGTTGTCATCCATTGTGGGAGGACGCTTCCCAGATCACCAGTGGTAAGTGGATTCCTTTAGGCTAAAAGCCTGTGGTTCACCCATCCTAGAACCTCAACCTCAGCTCCTCCCACCTGCACCCCCATAGGCTGTTCTCCTTCTGGAAGGCAGAATCCTGGCTTCCCAAAGATGTCCACATCCCAATCTTGGGCGCCGTGAAATACTAGACTACATGGTGAGGTGGCATTTAGGTTGCTAATCACCTGACCTTACAGCAGGGAATTATCCAGGTGGGCCCGTGGTGATCAGAAGAACCCACAAAAGTGGAAGAGAAGGCAGAGAGAGTCAGAGGAGATGTGAGGACAGAAGCATGCTCAGAGTGGTGCCTTAATGCAAAAGACTCCACCCAGCACTTCCGGCTTTGAAGATGGAGGAAGGGCAAGAGTCAAGGAAAAGCTGGGGAAGGCAGGGAAACATTCTCTTTTGAGTCTCCAGAAAAGAACGCAGCCCTGTCCACATCTTGATTTTAGGTCAGTGAGCCTGGTGTCAGACTTCTAGCCTACAGAACTGCGAGGTAACACATTTGTATGGTTTTAAGCTGCTAAATTTGTGGCAATTTGTTACAGTATCCATGGAAAATGATTAACTGTGCAATTGAGGCAACCCCCAAGGTGTGCTGACTGTTCTGGAAAGCCCACAGGCTGCGTTGTGGGTAAGCAGCCCTCGGCTTGGATCTTTCTGCATGCAGGACTGAGTGACAGATTCTCCAGGATGTCACGGGGAAAAGGTCGCCATAACTTCCTGCTCATAGAGCCTCCAAATTGTTCCATTAGAGACAAATCCCCAAGTCCTAGTCTGTTGCGGAGGTTAAAACCTGAGATCCTATGGGCCAAATTCAGCAGTCAGACTCTTGACTGCATAGAGAATTTGGGGGAAAACTTTGAATTAATTGCAAACATTCAAAGATTCCACCTAGGTGTCAGTCTTTCTGGCTTTTCTTGGAAAAAGTTTTAGAAAATGTTGTCACATTTGCATCCTTGGGGGTGGAATAGCGGCTGACCTCTTAGAGCATGCTCATTCTGGTTGTCTCCACTGTCACCACTCTACCGTCTCACACCCTCTCCATGTGACCCTATTATGTGGCCTTTCAGGCGTCGAGTGTTCAACCCCTCATACTCTGCCTGTATATGACATACATTTCAGACGTAGCTTACGTAGGGTAAAGCATTAAAGGGAATCTAGCCAGCTTCATGCTTTCCCCACGTGTGATAGCAAAGACTACCTTCTTCATTTCAGAAGAAAAATTGCAAATCTCAGAGATGAAAACGTTTTGGCCCATCCCTCCATTTTCTCCAAGCTCTTAGCCCAGACACTGGCATTGGTGCCTGTAGGGAATTTCCAAGCGCACACAGCGTTCTTTCTGATTTTGATCCGCTAAACCTTTGCCCCTTTAAGGACTTCTCTAAACTTGACTTCAGCTAAGGAGAGAATTTTCAAAAGGATGGAAGTCAAGCTAGATCCCTTTCAAGATGGCAGATGATGAGCGCCAGCAAAACGCTAAATGGTCCGCTAGCATTTTCATATACGCAGGGCCAAGGTTTGGAGAAATCCCTGCGCACTTTTATTAGATTAACAACATGTAAGCTCTGACATCAGCCGCAACATGATCTGGTATTGCAAAATGCACTTCGGAATCCTAATGCGTTAATTGTTATGCTTGGCTTTATTACCAACATATCTTTTTACTCATATCTGAATGCCAGTGGTTAGGGGCCAAAATTTTTGGAAAAGTGATACCTTACAAGCTCACACTTGCAATGGTTCTGAACAGCGATGGAAGGTCATAGATACGGGATCGAAAGAAAAGAGTCGGCTCACAAAAGGGTTAGTGTCCTGAGCGGCTTGACAGGAATGCACCTTTGCCGTCGCAGGCTCTGGCGTTCAGCACACAATATGCTGAATAATCAGCTATAGATGGGCGGGGAGAGGCCCGGCTGGACTCCTGACATGGCCTCTGTGGGCGTGATGGATGTGGAGAAATCCAACCCTTCCCAGGGGGGTCAGGTACCATCAAGACAAAGAGGGCAAACAATTTGGTCCTGGAAAAGAACTGCCTTTTTTTTTTTTTTTTTTCTATTTGTTGCCAAAAAGTTACAGTATCCAGCCATTCTCCATTAAGTTGGAAATCTATGCAAAGAAGGAAAAATGAAACCAACGTGAAACCCCAAATAGAAACATTCCCTGGGTAACATACGTGTACATTGTGCAAAGTTTTAAAGAGACAGAGAGAGAAAGAGAAAGGGAGAAATATAAGTAATAGACAAATAGATGATAGATAGATAGATAGATAGATAGAAAGATGACAGATATTTTAGAAAGGGCATTTTCTTCCCAGGCAGAATCCAAAACATCTGCTCTCTGCATTAGAGAGAGAAACTATCTAAGTCTGTGAAAAAATAAGGTGTCTCAAATCTATCCTTTGGAGCCGGGAGATAAAAAACAAGGGAGGGGAGGATGAGCCTCCCCAAGGGCTAGGCTGAGCAGACAGAGGAAGAAAAAACAAAACAAAACAAAAAACCCAGAGAGCATCGTGCCTGCTGTCCCAACTAGAAACATCTCACAAAATATTTCTTTGGCCTTTGTCTCCTTGTTTTCCACATCTCCGAGCAGTGATTCTAATTGGATCTGGATTTATATGAGCTTTGATAAAATACATACTGCTACCCTGTCTTCCCCTCTCCCCCAAACCAGGCCCCAAGGAGTTTGGAGAAATATCTATAAATTTTCTTAATTGCCAGACGGTTTTTCCACTTCTAGGCAACTGGCTTCCCTTCACAGTAATGTCAGAATCTGACCTATGACATCGGGTGCTCGTATGTGATCACTACCAAATGTTAAAGGGGCCTTCCATTTCCCTTGTTTTTCTTCATGGCCTTGGAGCAAGTCCGCTTTTTAGTGCTGGTCTACATGGGTGGAAATATGCCAGTTCATAAGGGAACCCGGGGGAAGGATGGCCGTGTGCACCTGCTGTGTGCCAGGCAAGGTTCTGAGCTTTGCCTTGCTTTGTGACCAGTCCTGTCAATCTTGTTTAGACAAAGAAAGAACCCAGAGAAATTAAATAACTTGAAAATTCTGAGCCAGTACGTGGCAACGCTGGGATTTCAAACCCGATGCTACCTGCCTCTAAACATTTACATATCTACAAAGCCTTGGGATGTGGAAGACTTCTCCTCACTCTTACCCCCGATAAAAACTTCTCGAAAGATACTCTGATGGTGTCTCTTTTTTGAACCTCTTATCCCTCACATTACGGTAGTCCTAGAGAATTCCCACTCAGAGAATTGCATATGATAGCGAGAGCTTTGCAGAAGTCATTATCAACACGCCTCAGCTCAAAATTAATTTCTACTTTCCAACCCAGATGACATCTCAGCGGCAGACTGTCAGGACAGGAGGCAAGGGTTACCATATAATGTAGGTGACTTGGGTCACTCTACCAGCCCCCCACCCCCCACCCCACAGCCACCAATTGGTTCACATGGCTGAAGACAGATGGCTCTTTTTAGATAAGTAAAATTTGGATTGTGCCAGGTTTATGGGAAATTATTGGAAGCAGAGCTGTTTCTGAGGGACCAGTTCACTCGCATCAGGACCGTCAGTGTGAACCGAAGACAGAAGACCAGGAGATTAGAGAGAGAAAGGGATTCTCAGGCAACCACCTATCCTTTCCCTCCTTTTTCCCGGCAATCTTTTGCCTGATTTCACACTTTCGAGATCATGGTGTGCATTTTGATTCCAGAGATCCTACTTTGTGTGTTTATGCAAAAAGATAGGGCGGCAACCTGTAAAGGTCATGGGCTAAGGAATTAGGAGGCCTGGTTTCAAATTACTGTACCACATTGAAATACCGTGTGGTTTTGAGCTAATTACCTAACCCTTCTGAGACCTTTGTACAACCAGTGGCTCTAAGCCTTATTGAGACAAAGTAAATAGCACAGTGCCAGGCTTATAGCAAGCATCTAAAAAATACTTTTCTCCTGAATCTTCTCTGTCTTTGCTTTTTCAGGAATGCCCTGATCACGAGAGGTTTCTCTCTTTTCCTTCAAGCCTCAGATATTTTCAAGATCCCTTAATTCAGCAGTGGTGTTGACGATGGAAATCCTTTATGCCACTTGTGATCTGTGTAATCCTGAAGATACTGTGTAACTTCTTTGAGATCTCTTTTCTAGCTGTGAATTGGTGGTAATAACTGGGAGGTAGTTTATTTCTAACCCAACAGCCACTTAGTACTTTCTTCTCTACAAACAGAACTTAGATTTTTGGCTTCAGATAACTAGCAGAGATCTCTCAGTCTCAGGGAAGATCCACGCCCAATGGACAAATTCTAACTGACCTAAGATAGCAGTAAAAAGCAGTTCTCCTTCAGCAGTGAGTGCTCTGGCGTGGGCATAAATAACAAAGATTTCTGACCAAAAAGTGGAAAGCGGAGTCTTAGAGCCTCAGGAGGAGAAAGACATTTGTCTGTTGCTTCCCACTTGGGCTGCCGGTGGTGGACATGATGCCTACCTAACTGGCAGCCATCTTGAATCCATGAGGCGACAGTCACAAGGATGAAGCCACTGTGCTAAATATGACAGGATGGCTAGAAAGAGCTTGAAGGTAATGTTGGTAACATTCTGGAATTGCTGAATGAGTCCCTGGAACTCATCTATCTATCTTGATACTTCCTATCATATGATGATTAATGCTTAAGCTACTCAAGTCAAATGTTCTCCTACCTGCAACCAGAGGTGTTACTGATTTTACGATGTCTGCTTCTTAGAACTTCTCTGAGAATTATGGGTAACATATGTAAAGCATCTAGAAAGGGCCTGCCATTTAGTAAACACGTGCTAATCATACAGTTTAGGTTTGTTATAGTTGTTAATATACAGGCCCCCTAGGAAAACAGTGAGGAACTTGTCAAATAGAAGCTTCCGTTAAGCACGTGTTACAGAGGAAATTCATACATTGCATCCAACCTTTTTTTTTTTAATGTTTATTTATTTTTGAGACAGAGAGAGACAGAGCACGAACGGGGGAGGGGCAGAGAGAGAGGGAGACACAGAATCGGAAGCAGGCTCCAGGCTCCGAGCCATCAGCCCAGAGCCTGACGCGGGTCTCGAACTCACGGGCCGCGAGATCGTGACCTGAGCTGAAATCGGACGCCCAACCGACTGAGCCACCCAGGCGCCCCGCATCGAACCTTTAAGTGTGCCTTTAAATCCAATTTCAGTGAGATTCCATGAGATTTTACCAATAGGCATAAAAAAAATCGTAAAATGAATTGGATCTGAAGATCTTGCAACTCAGATCAAAAGTATTAGGTAAACGGTTCTCATTACGGAGGGTTAGATGATGTTTCTTAACTGTAACTGAAGCTCTTCTTCAAAGTTCTTCTGTTCTCCTCCCTTGGCTGTGAGCTCAGTAGACTTTTTTTTTGAATTTCAAATCTATCCGTGTCACACTGACTGGACAAACAGCTTGCAAGAAAAGGAAGATCAGAACTGAGTCTAAACTGCCATTTGTTGATTGCTCCTGTATTATAAGTTGTCAAGAATGTAGAAAACAACAACAACCCTGAAAATGCTAAGTGTGGCAGAAAGTGATTCATTCATAAATTCAATCAACATTAGGAAGGTCCTCTCCTTACGGGGCTTACAGACAGCCTATCAGGGAAAGACACATGAACAAGGAAATGCAAAAAATTATTGAAATTGCCCAAACAGTAGGGATAGCGACGATGATGAAATCAGCACAACTACCGGATCACTGCCATCGATGGTTGTAGTGACAGTGCACTTCACACCCGGCATTGTCCTAACTTCTTTACAAGCACTGTCTGTCTCTTGTGACCTTTATAATTCCTTGTGGTCTGTCCCGTTGTGATGTCTATTTTAAAGATAAGCACATTGAAACCCAACACACGCACCTGATTTGTGCAGGAGCTACAAATCACATCCAGATCTTCCTAATTGCAAGCCTCGTGGTCCTCACTAAGCTATGGTAAAGGTTTGAACGGGGTAAACGGGGGTTGAAATGGACGAAGTAGTTAATTCTGCTGGGGGTGTTGGGTGGCATGGCTGAGTTGGGGCAAATTGAGAGGAATGATGAGGAAAGGCTTCAAAGAAGAGGTGACCCTCCACAGACACTCACCTTTATGGAAAAAGACTTCCTAGAAGAAAATGTATGCTGCACAGTCCTTCAACATATTTTCCGATATGAAAGAGGTGAACAAAACGAAACAAAGATGGAGGCAGGATAGTATCTAAATTGGCCCAGGCTGCCCTGGAAAACTGCACATTCCCATGCAGTTGGGACTTCAGGGACCTAGGGAAATGGTTAGGGTTGTTTATTCTGCCTGAGTCCTTGAAGTCTCATGAATAAAAGGTTTTCTGTGAATATAAAATATGGTGATTGTCTACATTGGGCCAGAGGAACATTCTTTTCAAGGAGAAGGGGGAAAATCTAAACATATTTATTTAGCATACGAAAGTGGGTATTCATGCCAAAAATAATTCAATATGGTAGAAACCTACTTGGGCAGGGTCTGTACTAACACCGCAGATGTGACATGAAGATTTGGTGGCTGTGATTCATGCCAGCCAGGTCCCCCCACACCTATATTGGCCTCGGAGACCCTCCTCCTATCTGCCCCTGACTTGTTCGATGGCCTTAGGCCCAATGGTATAGTTTTTAACACTCCATGTGATCTGCAGGATTTTGCCATCCAATTTCAGCAATTAAGTACTTCGACTCAGCTAAATTCTGGCCGACACTGTGAAATAGAAGAGGTAAAATAAATCAAGCGTCCGCTGACTTTTAGATTCAAATATCAAATTTTAACACCATCAATTTTTAATTACTTCAAGAATTTCATTACCTAGTGGAGATTCTATTTCTAGTAGATGAGGACTTGAATGTAATACTTTTTCATCCTTTTAAAAAGCATATGCAACAATTTATATGCCTGCCTTATTTGAGTTCCTGATAAAACGTACCCCAAATGTTTAGAACTGTCCGACTCCTCCAAAAATAACTTTAAATTATCTCCCTTACAAACATTTTTATATTATAGAACAATGTCAGCCAGTGTTAAAACTGCCAATATCTCACAACTGTTTTGTAATACATGCACATCAGTTTGTATAGGTTTAATGATGGCAGATACATTTTTTTCCCTCAATGGCTAATAAAGAAAAATAAAAACAAGAACACTAACACTCAACTAGTCGCAGTGAGCTTTTTTCTGATCCAGGAATAAGCTAAGTTCTTTTATTGTTTTTTAAAAAAATTTTTCATTATGTTTCTTTATTTTTGAGAGGCAGAGAAAGACAAAGCACGAGTTGGGGAGAGGCAGAGAGAGGGAGACACAGAATCTGAAGCAGGCTCCAGGCTCAGGGCTGTCAGCACAGAGCCCGACGCGGGGCTTGAACCCACGAGCCGCGAGATCATGACCTGAGCTGAAGCTGAACGCTCAACTGACTGAGCCACCCAGGTGCCCCTAAGTTCTTTTATTCTTGAGGGTGTCTGCACTTATTATTCCTCTTCCTTCCTCCCTCACTTCCCTCCCTCCCTCCCTCCCTTCCTCCCTTCCTCCCTTCTTCCCTTCCTTCCTTCTTTCTTTTAAATATTCTTCTCATGAATATTTGTTGGGTTGGGGTCCTTTTTGTCTTTCCTATCTCACTCAGGTCAAATGTCAGATGTTTCCATTTCAGAAAAGGAGACCACCGTGCAGTCCACTCGATTATGTAGACCCCAAACCCAAGGGGGTCTTTACCTATTTTCCTTGTGCCTCCATATCTGAGGCATCAGCCTGTCCTGTAGGCTCCATCTCTCAGCTTCATCTGGAATTTGGCCATGTCGTGTTAGTTTCACTGCAAATTCTAGTGTAGACTGCCATCTTCTTTCAGCCTCTTCCTGTGGAAACTTAGCCTGCCACTACTAATACAGAAACTGGGGCCTTGAAAGAGAATGTTGTTATGATAAAACTTAAAATAGATGGTGTTGACTCGGTCAAAAAAATAGTTGGAGGAGAAAGATGGAGACCCGGTTTAGGCAGTAACAACACCTTTGGTAAAATTGCTGCCTGTGATAACTTGGAAGGCAGATGACAGGCTTCTGAGCCTATTGGAAACAAGACTGTCTTAGAAAGAATGTTATGGTGTGTTGCCTTCTGTTACATTTGCTGTTTTATATAAAGTCACAAGAACTAGGTGAGGAGAGAAGAGTCGGCCAATTTGCAATTAACAGTGAAAGGTCTTGGAGAGTTGGAGAAACCACTCGCTTCTGGACTCCAAAAAGCAGGAAATAAGACTAAAAGGCCTTCCTGTGACAGAAGCTCAGTAAGAACGCCAGGCTTGCAATGAAAATTATGTTAAGGGTGTTACTACCTATGTAATTAAGTCTTGATTCGGAGGGACTGATGGTAGATTGAGAGAGGAGGTCTGGCAGATAAGGCACGTATAAAATGATGTCTGTGAAAGAACTCTGCGTCACAGCAGATCGATTGGAGGCTTTCTGAGTGTTTGAAGAAATTATATTGCCAAGAAACCCCATGAGACCTGTTGGAGCCATAAAACAACCCTTGGGCCCCTAAACTTGTAGCCGTAGGAAGCTACTGATAATGTTGCAGTTCTCAAGGAGAGAATAGTCTCCACTTCCTGCAAGTTGGCAAGTGTCCATGAAGGGAAATTTACAAGGAAGAACTCTGGGCTTTCTGGAGAGAAACTGACAAAGGAGTTCCTTCCACTGGCAGAATCACAGTCAAATCACTATCAGGACAATGAATCTACCTTTTTAATGCCCACCCTGCGAGATTCCATCATTGCCATGGACCAGTGTGGCTGTGTGTTTCCCATGTTTTCCTTTTCTGAGTTTGTTTGGTTAGTAGTTGTCCTGCCTCTTCCCCACCATTGCATTTTATGACAGTGTGCTGGGTTGGAGGAGCAAATACTTTGGTATTTGGTTTATAGAGTAAGGCACCAAGACTGGGTCTATTGGAGAGAATTGCACATCACCCAGAGATCGTGGATGTTGAGCTGCATGCAGTGAATGGATGGGACATTTGGATATCTCCATTGAAGAAAGGGTAAGCTTGTTCTTTGTATGGGAAGAAAGGAGCATGTGGATTTTTGTTGGTCTGAAAGGCTGTCTCAGGACCTTTGCACCTGCTGTTCCCCTTTGACTTGGATGACCTTTCTCAGTTGTTTTAATATATCTCTTAATACCATCTATATTAAGTCTACCTCTCTCTTGCATTCAGACTTCAGCTTAAAAGTTGACTCTTCAGTGAGGGCTTTCCTCATCACCAAAGCTAAGTGGCCCCCTCCCAGGAACTTTCCAACTCATTATTCTATTTTATTTTCTTAGTAGCACTTACTATTATCTGCAATTATTTTATTTATTCTGTCTTTTCCTTGCTTATTGCATATTTCCTTTAACTAGAAGGCGAGATCTTATCTGAATTCAATGTCTGTTCACTGCTGAATTCCTAGAGTTTAGCATAGTGACCTGGAGACCCACATCGTTGGCTGAATGAATGAATGAGGCCAAATCACATGAGAAACAAGATCCTTTTCCTACCACTTGTGAGGCAGTTTTCCCAATCAAATATCCAAGACCATGCAATTCTTTTTGTTACACCTGATTCTGTTTTATCTGCATAAACCTTCACTTGAACGATATCTGCAATATTCTACGGAGTAATGGCCAGAGGTTCTTTCAGTTGACCAGGTTTTTGGGCATCAAGTAGACATAGCATCGAGAGGCTATTTCTAGTTCTTGTTGTTTTAAAATTTTCCCCAAATTTCCTATTCAGTAGCTGATAGTTCCTTGGTAGTCTAGCAAGTGGTCTGTAGGCTGTTCAGTAGCTTAAGAAAATAAAAATATAATATCCCTGTTCAAACATTTTTGCCCACCCTTTTATTGTTAACTTATAAGTCATTTTGTTTTAGATGCATCTTTTATAAGAATAAATAAACATAGTTGAAGTGTGTTGGTTGAACCACTCTGATAATATCTTCTGTGTTTGTTTTTAATGGGGTTATTTATTCACATTCATTTTTCGAAGAGACACCTCAGTCTTTTGGAGGTTTTCCCTCAATTTTATGTGCTTTGGTAAACTTCCTCGATAAAACCCTATGTGTTTATTCTATTAGCTGTTAACTTTTACCTAAAAGTATACTATAATTTTTTTGTGATTTAAATTATAAAGAGCATTTATCCTTTTGGGTATATAGCCAGGAGTGGAACTGCTAAATCACATGGCCAGTTGTCCACAGTGGCGGAATCATTTCACATTCCTACCAGCAATGTCTGAAGATTCCCATTTCTCCACAAGTTGCCAACACTTGTTATTTCTTGCTTTTTTGTTTTTTTTTTTTAACTCTAGCCATCTCATTGTGGTTTTAATTTGCATTTACTTAGTAACTGATGATGTTGAGAATCTTTTCATGTGCTTTTTGGCCCTTCCTATATCTTTTATGAAGAAATCTGTGCTCAAGTCCTTTGCCCATTTTAAAAATTGGATTGTTTGTCTTTGGTTGTTAAATTAGAAGAGTTCTTGATATATTCTGGACACAAGTCCCTTGTACCTAGATGTACAAATATTTTCTCCATTCTTTTAAAGTGATGCTATCATTTGTAGCACAAAAGTTCTCAATTTTAATTAAGTTCAGCGACTCCATTTTTTTTTGTTGTTGCTTGTGCTTTTGGTATCGCATCTGAGATTCCATTGCCAAATCCAAGATCACCTTATGTTTTCTTCTAAGAGTTTGAAAACAGATACTCAAACAAATCCCATATACGTGCATCTTCATAGCAGCACTATTCACAATAGCCAAAACATGGAAACAATCCAAATGTCCAGCGATGCACAAATGGATAAAGAAAATGTGGTGTATACATTCAATAGAATATTAGTCATAAAAAGGAATGATGTGCTGATACACGTTACAACATGGGTAAAATCATTCTGTGTGAGAAGACAAACACAAAAAGTGTGGTATGATTCCATTTATGTGAAATGCCCAGAATAGATAAATCCATTGAGAGGATGAAAGCTGGTGGTTTCTGGGGCCTGGGTGTAAGGGAATGGAGGGCAACTTCTTAGTGAGTGTGAGGTTTTCCTTTGGGGTATGAAAATGTTTTGAAACTAGGTAGAAGTGGTTGCACAAGACTGTGGATGTACTAAACGCCACTGACTTGTTCACCTTAAGATGATTAGTTTGGGGGGAACTGAGTGGCTCAATTGGTTAAACGTCTGGCTCTTGATTTCGGCTCAGGTCATGATCTCATGGGTCCTGAGTTCGAGCCCTGAATCAGGCTCTGTGCTGGCAGTGTAGAGCCTGCTTGGGATTCTCTCTCTCCCTCTCTCTCTGCTCCTCCCCTATTTGTGCTCTATCTCTCTCTCTCAAAATAAATAAACTTAAAAAAATTTTTTTAATGATTAATTTTATGTTCTCTGAATTTCACCTCAAAAAAACTGTAGAGACCAAAATACAGTCTCTTCATTTCCTCTCTGACATATAATAAATTTGATATGCTTTTCTTTTTTCCCTGAATTTCCTATTCCTACTTTTTACTGGCATTTCGAATTTGGGGTACAGATTATTAATTTTTTTAACATTACATTAATAATCTTCTATTTTAAGATTTACTGTTTATATGTGCATTATGCTTCATCTCTACACTAACTATAATTATCTAGACTAATTTGTAGATTTTTAAATTTCATTGTTCATTAGTATTTGAAGGAAATACTGTTTCTTCCTCACGCTTAAATACATTGCTGTGTTTCTTTGAGCAATTTTTGAAGTGTATATGTATGAAATTCTTTCTGAGACCTATTATTCCTAAGGATGCCTTTCAGTTCCTTTCGCTTATGAATGATTGTTTGGTTAGGTATAAAACTTTGGGACATGCAGGAAAATGGAGTGGATATACTTTTCCCTATTACTCTGGCAGAACAGAACAGAACAACTAAGTAATCAAGAACATAATATTTTAATGCAATATTTAAAAACTCAAAATTAATGCAGAAATCCATGATGCACAAAATATCAAAAATTTAAATAAAAACAGGACCTGTCAGGGCCAAGATTTGGGTGAGGTGACTCATGCAAATGAAGCATTGGGCGCCTCCATTTTTGTGTGTCATTTTTGTGACATTTCTGCATCATGATGGATTTTCATTCATCATTATAATTATTATTATTATTATTTTACACTAAAATGTTGTTTCTCTTAATTACCGAATTTTCTGGTGTTCCCTTAAATTTTGCCTTTAAGGGTCCAGTCACCTCATCTATTCCTGAGTCTGATTAGAACATAACTTTTTATTCTCAAAATTCCCTAAATTTTTTTCTGAAAGAACAGTTCTCAAATCTGGCTTCACATTAGAATCTAACATTATTAGATAAAATCTAATAGCCAGGCCCACCCTCGGGCTGATTAAGTTAGATTCCTTATGAGTGAAGGTTGGGCATCAGGATTTTAAAAAGCTTTCAGGAGGATTCTAATATGCTGCTAAGGTTGAGAGATGCTGCCTTATTTTCTTATGCCCCTGAAGTACGGTGATGAGGAGCCTGACCACCTAGTCTGAGTGAGTGAATTTGGCTGGTGGTTTTGATTTTCTAAGCAAATTGTGTAACATGTTGGATACTCAGATTTCTATATCATGGTGTTGTCCTCAAAATCCAAAGAAAAGACACATGTACACCCTAAGCACACTGCCTGGATCTTAGCAAACCATGAATGTTGGCCAGTAAGATGTTGCTGGTACTGAAGATGGAAAAAGAAAGAAGAAACAGCCATGATTTATTATTGTCAAAAAGAATTTTGCCAGCCTATATTTTCTCAGAAATGTAAATATTTTCCTAGGATATGTCTAGGTGTCAGTCCCTTTTTATCTGTTTTGGCTTATATTCAGGGCTCATCTGCTCTACTATCACAAACGCTTCTTCAGTTTAATAAATTTTCTTCTATCATATCTTTGGTTATTTTCCTTCTATCTGCTTTTTCTCCTCCTGGTAATATTCAAAGTTCTCTTTCCTGTTGGGTCCGTGCTTCTTTCTCTTTCTAAGTTCTGAGAGGACTTTTAAATTTATTTATTTGTTTTTAATATCAAAACACATATGCATAGTTTTACAAGTCAAAAGCTATAAGTTTTTTATTAAAAGATGACAGTACCAGTGCTTACGCTCTCCAGAAGCCACTTTTAAAGTCTTATCTTGGGGAGCCTGGGTGGCTCAGTCAGTTAAGCAGCCAACTTCAGCTCAGGTCACGATCTCGCAGTTTGTGGGTTTGAGCCCCGCATTGGGCTTTATGCTGATGGCTCAGAGCCTGGAGCCTGCTTTGGATTCTGTGTCTCCCTCTCTCTGTTCTTCCCCCACTCGGTTCTCTCTCTCTCTCTCTCTCTCTCTCTCTCTCTCTCTCTCAAAAATAAATAACCTTAAAAATGTTTTTAAAAAGTCATCTTTTTTTCTGCTATGACTTTACTATTTCTGAATAGCATGTTACAGAACTTTCAAAGTTTTACTATATTTTCAAATATGTAACACATTCACTTTGTTCCAAAGTTAAAACACAAGATTTTCTTACAGAAGTTTCTTTCTTAGGCAGAAGTTTCTCTCCTATTCCACTTCCATCAGCCCATTACCACTACCACTACCCATAGTATTTAACTACTTTCATTGTGTTTTGTGTAACCTTTTAGAGTTTTGTCATGCAAATAAAAAATAGGTACTATATTGTATTTTCTTCTAGAAAATGTTCTTTTTCTTTTTTTTCAATATATGAAATTTATTGTCAAATTGGTTTCCATACAACACCCAGTGCTCATCCCAACATGTGCCCTCCTCTCTGCCCATCACCCACTTTCCCCTTTCCCCTAGTCCCCATCTACCCTTGGTTTGTTCTCAGTCCTTAAAAGTCTCTTATGGTTTGCCTCCCTCTTTCCGTAAACTTTCTTTTCCCCCTTGCCCTCCCCCATGGTCTTCTGTTACATTTCTCAAGATCCACATATGAGTGGAAACATATGGTATCTGTCTTTCTCTGCCTGGCTTATTTCACTAAGCATAATACCCTCTAGTTCCATCCACATTGCTGCAAATGGCCGGATTTCATTCTTTCTCATTGCCAAGTAGTATTCCATTGTATATATAAACCACATCTTTTTTATCCATTAGTCAGTTGATGGACATTTAGGCTCTTTCCATAATTTGGCTATTGTTGAGAGTGCTGCTGTAAACATTGGGGTACAAGTGCCCCTAGGCATCAGTACTCTTGTATCCCTTGGGTAAATTCCTAGCAGTGCTATTGCTGGGTCATAGGGCAGATCTATTTTTAATTTTTTGAGGAACCTCCACACTGTTTTCAGAGTGGCTGCACCAGTTTGCATTCCCACCAACAGTGCAAGAGAGTTTCTGTTTCTCCACATCCTCGCCAGCATCTATAGTCTCTTGATTTGTTCATTTTAGCCACTATGACTGGCGTGAGGTGATATCTCATTGTAGTTTTGATTTGTATTGTATCTTCTTTCATTTTAGACAGACAGAGAGAGACCATGACTGGGGAGAAGGGCAGAGGGAGAGAGAGACTCTTAAGCGGGCTGCATGCTCAACACAGAATCCCACACGGGGCTTGATCCCATGATCCTGGGATTTTGACCTGAGCCAAATTCAAGAGTTGGATGCTCAACCGACTGAGCCACCCAAGCATCCTTAGAAAATTTTCTTAAAGTGGGTTTGTGCATCACCGGTTTTCTTTGCTGCAATATACTCTTAGCTTCTCACTGCCATTACTTGGTCTTTAAATTTATATAAATAAATACTTACATATGAATATATATTTATATTTATTTATAAATATATATGGATTTTAAATCCATATATATGGATATATATTTATATATATCGAAATATATATCCATAATTTAAAGTCTACCATTCTCTCAAATTGAATTTTCCCTTTTGCTGATTGTCTATTCTCTATTGAATAGTTTCCTAAATCCTATAAAGAGTACGAATTACAGGCTTTTTTGAGCTCATTTGCTGACATATTTCACATAGTAGTTCTGTTTCTTGAGAGGACATTATTTCCGACTCCTTAGAACCTTAAAAGACATTTTAAATTTCTGTGCCTTTTAGCAAATCTGGTCATTTTTTTCCATTTGCTCCTTCTGGCAGAGGAAATTTGTATTTCAGCTCTCTGGAAAAACTCAGGAAGATTTTCTCAGGCAACGAGTGGCTTAGGTAAAGAGAAAAGGCAAAAGATGAGATTTTTCTCTAACTTTATTTTGCTAAAAAACTGCGCCCTGGAATTGTCTGGAATTGCCTGCTTTCAGACATCAGGGCAAGTGGGAGAAGCATGTTCATGGGCTCCTTACTCCAAGTGGCACTCGGTGCCTGACTGGATGAAACTGTTCCTCAAATGATGTGCCCCAGGGTGTCCTTAGCACCGGCTCGTAGAGACTGGGGGCTTCTTCTCGGCAAAATGCATCTTTTCCGGCAGACTTCGTCGACCTCGTCTTCAACCTGCCTCACTTGCACTATACCTTATAGAAATTCCTCAGGATTTTCTTCCATCATTCTTCATCATTTCTTGTACACACGTTTTCCTCTGTTTTCGCATTGCTTTGGCAGTTCCAAGGGGGATCTGAAGGTGAGGGATTGGTAAGTGTGTGCATTCCACACGCTTCACTGCGATCCCAGAGTTACTTTCTTACTTTTCCTCTACCCGGAAATGGATGATATAGTTATAATATGCAAGGTAAAAATGTGATGCTCTACTTTGACACTATGGAGGGCAGCTGTGATCCCCACAAAAAGTCCTCTGATGACCACATTGTGGGCAGAAGATGGGGCTCTACTTGGTTATATTATTTATAATTAATTACTTATTCCATTAGGCAGATTCCTAGAATTTCTGGGTGGAAGAAAAGTAAGAAAGCGAAGGAAATGAAGCATGGGGATGTTATGTAACTTACTCTAAGTCTGCTGGGGTTGTTGGGATTCAGACAGCGTTACCTGGTTCTAGGACCCACGCTTTTATCCATCCAAGGGAGCAAGTATAATAATAAGCTCCTTTTTGGAGGTGTGGGAATTGAGACCCAGAGGCAATAAGTAAATTGGTCAATATAAGTTATGAAATTGGTGCTTGAACCTTGGTCTGACTTCAGTGCTATATAAGGCAAATTCTAGATGCTCAAAATCAGACAATCTTAGAATTACCTAGAAGCAGCTTTAGAGATTACATTATTTCAAAGCATCGTCCCTCATTTTGCAGATAATCTGTAATCGCTCAAATCACTTACCTGAACCAATCAGGAGCCGGTTCTATGCAGCAAGGCAACTGTACCTATCAGCGGGGAGCTATTGTTTGAAATACTATTTCTATTAATAGTAACAACAAGATAAAGGATCCAGTTTTTGATGGCAACACAGCTCTTCATAGTAAATTCAAGTGCCTCATTGTTTCTTTGCAACAAGAAGACAATTTGGGAAAGGATTCTGTAGACACTGAGACCATTGTAGGGGGCGGTGGGACCCAGAGGTTTTCATGAGAGTGCAAATGCCCTTTGAGATCAAAGCAAATTGTCTTCTGAGAGGCGTCCGGTGGGCCATCCTCTGAAAATTGACCCACTGTTCAGCATGGCTCCTTCCAAGACGCTGAATTGGAGACAGCTGGTGCCTGGAACGTACCTTGTATGTCACCTTCTGATCTCTGTTTGAAGGCCAACTGTATGTGATTAAGCGTAACAGACACAGAACTTGTGTTAAGCTCAGGATGTAACTTGTCGCATGAATAGCGATTGACTTGAAAATTGAATGAATGGATTGAGTTTCTTCTCTCTCTCTCTTTTTAATAGAGAAAGATTAAACCCTCTGGATCTAGTCAAATAAGTGCTTGCTGTTTTTGAGAAAGATATTCTTGAGATATATAGTACTTCGGGGGTGTTAATTGCAACTTGAGTAGGAAGAAATTTTTACCGGAACTAATGGCAAAAATTGGCTCCGACTGAAGATGTGTTTTGGTCTTTTAGCATTTCCCTTATTCTAGCCACATAAGTCCCCCCCATCCCCCACCCTAAGCTCTTGCTGGTTCTTAAACCTACCTACACATTGGAATAGCCTAGCGAGTTTAAAACAAAAAGAAAGAAAAGAAGAGAAGAGAAGAGAAGAGAGAAAAGAAGAGAAAGGAAAAGAAAGGAAAGAAAAGGAAAGGAAAGGAAAGGGAAAGAAAGAAAAGAAAAGAGAAGAAAAGAAAAGAAAAGAAAAGAAAAGAAAAAAAGAAAAGAAAAGAAAAGAAAAGAAAAGAAAAAAGAAAAGACAAGACAAAATATATTGATGCCATTGGTTCTGCCCAACAGATTCTAATTTAAATGATATGGAGTGTGGTGTGAGAATAGGGATATTCAAAAGCACCCCAAAGTGATTCTAATCCACAGCAAAGTTTGAGAATCACTGGGACTACTTTAAGACCCTTCTCTCTGAGGAGGCACCAGCTGCAAGCAGGTTTTACACCAATATGTTTGCCGAATATAAACACTGCAGTGCAAACTCTTGCACCCAAGAACCCTGAGCTGCTTGTGGACAATCTTTGGAAAAGTTTGAATTTGTAAACTGATAATACATATAATTCCACAGGCTCCATATGGTTCCTGTTATCCTGAGCGAACTATACACATTTGCCTTGCCCCTGGACGAAAAGATAAATAACAGATGTGGGTAATTTTTATCATACTTGTACTGAAAAATAATAGAAAAATAAGAAAGGAAGGGGGCAGAGAGAGAGAGAGAAAGAAAACACATGAAAATAAAACTCAGATTCATCATTCCAAGCTACATCTTTGGATTTTTAAGATCCATTTACAAAATAGACCAGAAGGAACTGTGTCACATAAATTCTCCATTTCTAAAGGAGGCTGTCTCTACAGTGACAAGAACCAATATTAAAAATTTTGGTGTTGGGCGCCTGGGTGGTTCAGTCGGGTAAGCGTCCAACTTCGGCTCAGGTCATGATCTTGTGGTTCATGAGTTCCAGCCTCGCATTGGTCTCTGTGCTGACAGCTCAGAGCCTGGAGACTGCTTCTGATTCTGTGTCTCCCTCTCTCTCTGTGCCTCCCCCGTTCATGCTCTGTCTCAAAAATAAATAAATGTTAAAAAAAGAAATTAAAAAAAAAAAGAAAATTATTTTGTTTTGTCTCCTTTGGATCCAATATTAACAAAACCATGGGGATGAATTCTTTGGCAATGTGTTCCCTTCTTTTAATCTTATGTTTGTAAGATTCATCCATATTGATGTGTGTGGTTGAAGTTCATTAACATTTATTGATGTACGATGGTCTATGGTATGAATACATCTCAGTTTAACTAATCTATTGTCCATGGTCATTTGTGTTGTTTCTAGCTTTTGCTATTTTGTTTTGTTTTTTTTTTTCAACGTTTATTTATTTTTGGGACAGAGAGAGACAGAGCATGAACGGGGCAGGGGCAGATAGAGAGGGACACACAGAATTGGAAACAGGCTCCAGGCTCTGAGCCATCAGCCCAGAGCCTGACGCGGGGCTCGAACTCCCGGACCGCGAGATCGTGACCTGGCTGAAGTCGGACGCTTAACCGACTGCGCCACCCAGGCACCCCTAGCTTTTGATATTTTGGATAAAGCTACTGTGAACATTCTTGTTATGATTTTGGGTACACATATACAAGAAGGTCTCTGGTATAGATACTTAGTGGAATGCTGAGTCCTGGGGATGTGTATATTCCCTATAGACACGCCTACATGCATATATAGGGTCAACGGGCATGTGAATATCCACGTGCACATACCCTATGTGAAAATCCCATTTAAACTCTTTTGAAAGTGGTTGAACCAGATCATACTGCCTCTTGCACTGTATCAGAGTTCCTGTTGCTTCCGGTCCTCAACACTTGGTATTGTCTGCCTTTCTCAATGTTTGCCAATCTGGGACACGAGAAGTGATATTTCATTGGGCTTTAATGTGTATTTCCCTTAGTAACGAGATCAGACGCGTCCTATTCCTACGGGCTGTTCACGTTCCCTCTTCTATGAAATTCCTGTTTACATCTTTTCCTATTTTTCTAGCTTGGCCTATTATTTATTGATATAAATTTATATAAATTTTATATTCTGGATATTAGGTCTTTCTCAGCAGTTGATGCAATGTACGTCTTGTCTCTCAGTTTTTGACTTCTTTCTGTCATTTTCTTATGGTCACTTTTTGATTGACAGATATTTACAAATATCTTCTAATAATACATCCGTTTTCCCGTATGCCTTCTGACATGTGCATTTTATTTGAGAAATAGTTTTCTTTATATTGTCTTCTAAAGTTACCACAGTTTTACCTTTTAAAACTGGCTTTAAAATACCTGGCACTGAGTTCTGAGTATGTTTTGAGGCAGAGTCCAATTTAATCTTTTTTCCACATTAATTGAATCAATTGTGTAACATTATTTATTGAAAAGTCCATCCTTTTCCTCACTGAACTGTAATGCTGATTCTGTCATAAATCGAAATTTTCCTTCCTTTCTTTCTTTTCTTTCTTTCTTTCTTTCTTTCTTTCTTTCTTTCTTTCTCTTTCTCTTTCTTTCTTTCTTTCTTTCTTTCTTTCTTTTATTCCTTTCTTTCTCTTTTTTCTTTCTTTCTGTCATGTCTTTCTCTCTCTGTCTCTCTTTTTTTTTTTTTTTTTTTTTTTTGCCTTGCTTTCTCCTTAAGACTCCAATATTTGCAATAATCTGAACTTTGGCTTTTTATCTTGTTTCAGTCTTTCATAATTGGGTGTTTTGTTCTAATGGTTTTGAAAATATCTTTTATGAGGTTAAGAAATATTCTATTTTCAGTTTGAGATTTTCTCATAGAGGGATGCTAACCTTTATCAGTTTGACTCTATTACAGCTCTCTCGAGGTGATTGTGTAATTTTTTTTTCTTTTAACGTGTTAGAAGGTTTTATCCTTCTGGTTGGTATTTTCAAATAAGTTTTATTGAGATGTATTTTATATAGAATGGAATTCACCCCTTTAAATTATGCAATTGAGTAAATTTTGGTAAATGTGTGCATTTTTCCAGCAGCCCAGACAGTTCTCTCATGCCCCTTTGCAGTCAGTACCCACCCTTACTGAGCTCCAGTGAAACCACTCATTTGCTTTGTTACTATAGTTTTTCCTTTACTTTGATTAGTGTTTGAGTGTTAAGCCAACTTTGTATTTTCTAGGTTAACTTGGCCACGATATTTTTTATAAACAGGTTTACTAATAATTGGCCTGTACTAGGCTCACTTGTACTATCCTTGACTGATTGGTATTATGATTATACAGTGACCATAAAGCAAGTTGGGAAAAGTTTCTTCTTTCTATAGGAATACCTTATGTATTATTAGAATTATTTGTTCTTTGAATACTTTGCTAATGTTATTGTAAAACTGGTTAATCCTAGAGATTTTTGACTGAAGATTTTGAAATGATTCAGTTTTTTAAATTGTAAATCCTATTTCTGTTAAGTCTAGTTTATTTTTCTAGAAATTTCTTCTTTCATTAAAATTGTCAAATTTGCTAGTTTAAAGATGATCTGATCATTTCTTATTACCTTTTTAAGACTTATTTTTTCTTTTAGAGCAGTTAACACCAAAATAGAGAAGAAGGTGCAGACATTTTCCATTTATTCCCTGTCCCAATACATGCATAGCCTCCCACAACACCAACATCCTGATCCGGAGTGGTACACTGATGAACCTATATTGACACATCATTATCACCCAAAGTACATGGTTTACATTAGGGTTCACTCTTGATAGTGTACATTCTGTGGATTTGGACAAACGCATAATGACACGTATCCATCATTTTAGTATAATACAGTTTTACTGCCCTGAAAGTCTTCTGTGTTCTGCCTATTCATCTCTTCTTTACTTCTGTCCTTGGTAACTACTGAACTTTTTACTGTCTCCATAGTTTTATCTTCTCCAGAATGCCATTTAGTTGGAATCATAGAGTATTTAGCCTTTTCAGGTTGGCTTCTTCCACTTAGTAATAATATGCATTTAAGGTTCTCCCATGTCTTTTCATGGCTTGATTGCTTATTTCTTTTTAGCAATGAATAATATTCCCCTGTACCACCGTTTATCCATTCACCTGCTGAAAAAAAATCTTAGTGGCTTCTAAGTTTTGGAAATCATGAATATAGCTACTATAAATATCCATATGTAGGCTTTTATGTGTGGACATACATTTTTCACTTCTTTGAGTAAATACCATACAGCATGATTGCTGGATCATGCTAACACTTATCATAGATTAGAGTATGTTTAGTTTCGTAAGTAACCACTCACCTGTCTTCCGAAATGGCTCTAGCATTTTTGTATTCGCACCAACAGTGGATGAGAGGTTCTGTTGCTCCATATCTTCACCAGCATTTGGTGTTGTCAGTGTTCTGGGTTTTGGCCACCCTAACAGTTGTTGTAGTGGTATCTCATGGTCAATGTCCATTTCTCTGATGACATACGATGTGGAACATGTGTTCATATACTTATTTGCCATCTGTATATTTTCTTTGGTGAGATGCCTCTTAAGATCTTTGGCTCATTTTTTAATTGGGTTGTTTATTTACTTATTGTTCAGTTTTAAGAGTTCTTTGTGTATTTTAAACAATAATTCTTTATCAGATATATCTTTTGCAAATATTTCCTCCCTGTCTGTGGGTTGTCTTTTTTTATTCTCTTGACAGTGTTTTCCATAAAGCAGAACTTTTTAATCTTAAAGAAGTCCAGCTTATCAATTATTTCTTCCATGGATCATGCCTTATCGCCTTTTAAATTTCAGCAGAATATGAAGTTATGTTTCTTTTTCTACCCTCCTTCTCCCCAAATATGGGTTTTTTTGATTATTTATTTTTAATTTAAATTAATTGTGGTTAGAGACAATATTTTATATGGCTTGCATCATTTTATCTATATTGAGAATTTGTTTATGGCCCATAATATGGTCTACCTTGGTGATTGTTTCCTGAACCTTTAAAAGAATGTATTTTCCACTATTGTTGAATGGAATGTTCTATAAATGTCAAGTATGGCAAGTTAGTTGATACTGTTGTTCAAGTCTTTCATTTATTACTGATTTTTTTATCTACTTCCTCTATCAATTAGTGAAAAAGAGGTATTGACATCTCTAATTATAACTGTGAATTTATCTGTTTCTACTTGCAATTTTGGTTGGTGTTAGCATGATATACCTTTTTCTCCACCCATTTTCCTTTAACTAGTGTATGTTTATATTCACATAAATAAGATATGTGTATTGTATTCTATTGTATATAATGCTATATGTTGAATGCAACATGTGTCCTGGGTCTTGCATTTTTATCCAATCTGATAATCTTTGCTTTTTTA
The DNA here is from genome assembly GCF_018350175.1 of Felis catus. Lineage (NCBI taxonomy): Eukaryota > Metazoa > Chordata > Mammalia > Carnivora > Felidae > Felis > Felis catus. The sequence goes on from NC_058380.1 coordinate 27,673,644, forward strand.
ATTAAGGTATTTAGAGCATTTATATTTCATGTGGTTTTAGTATGAGTTAAATTTAAATCTACCATTTTGCAATTTGATTTCTATTTTTCCTATTCTTTGTTCCCCGTTTCCTCATTTTTACTCTTTTCCTCATTTTTTGCCTACCTTTGTAGTGAGTGTATTTTTTATTCCATTTTATATTTTTGTTGACCTATTAGTTATAATTCTTTGTTTTGATATTTTAGTGGTTGCTTTCAGGTTTATAATATGCATTTCTAAGTCATCACAGTCTATCTTGTAGTGATGTTACATTATGTCATGTACAGTATAAGGACTCTATCATAATAGACTTTTACTTCTCCCCTCCCAGTAATTGTGTTGTGATTGTCATACATTTTACTTCCACATATGTTATAAACATCATATGACTTTGCAGTTATTTTTGTTTAAACAGTCAACGATATTTTAATGAGATTTGAATAAGAAAATATACTGTATTGTATGCTTACCTACATAATTATAATTTCTGGCTCTCTTCATTCCTTTGTGTAGATCTATATTTCCATCTGGTATCATTTTCCTTCTCCTTGACCGTGCTGCTGAATAATATTTTGTGTATTTGAAAAAGTCTTTAGTTTCTTCACTTTCAAAAATATTTTTGTTAGGTATTGAATTCTATGTTGACAATTTTTGATTTCGTAACTTTTAAGATATTATTCTACTGTCTTCTTGGGTGTATTATTTCCAATGAAAATCTTTGAAGAATTTTTCTTTTCACTGATTTTATGAGTGATTTTATTATGACATATGCTGGTGTGGTTTTCTTCATGTTTCTTTTGCTTGAGGTTCATTAAGATTCTTGGATCTTAATCCAAGATTAAGTTTATAGTTTTATAGTTTTATATAGTTTATGGGTTTATATATTTTTTTATTTATTTGGAGAAATTCTAAACATTATTTCTTCAAAAATATTCTCCATCCCTTCTCCTTTGGATATTCCTTGTTATATTAGGCCACTTGGTGATCTCACACCCTACCGATACTTTGTTCATTGTTTTTGGATTTTTTAATTTTGTTTTGCTCTAAGTAATTTTTTTTCCTTCCTGTTTTACTTTAGATAGCATCTCTCTTGCTATGTTTCAAGTTTACCAACGTTATCTTTTGCAATGTATAATCTTTTGGTTGATTTTTCTCCTTATTATGGTTCACATTTTTCTTGCTTCTTTGCATGCCTGGTGATTTTTTGATTGGATGCCAGACAATGAATTTTACATTTTTGGGGTGCTGGATACTTTTGCATCACTTTAAATATTCCTGATATTTCTCCTAGGGTGTTGTTGAGATATTTGGAGACAGCTGATTCTTTTAGGTTTTGATTTTAAGATTTGTTAGGAGGCACCAGGGCAGTGTTTAATGTTAACTACCCCCCACTTCTGAATATTCTACCCCAAACTAGATGAATTATGATGTTTTCTTTCTGGGGGTGGCAGCAAGCACCACTGCCAGCCTTCTGTGGGTAGAAGGCACTGTTCTCTCTGAGTCTTTTGGGAGGATCTTTCCATAACCATAAGTAGTTCTCTCACGACTCTGTTTACATGAAGGGAAATCTCTACCAATCTCTGGAGTTCTCTCTCTGTTCAGCTACGTTCTTTGGTATGCTGTCCAACAAGCTCCAGCCACCTTGGTCTATCCAGATTTTTAGTTTTGGTTCCTCAACTTGGAGGCTCTCTTGCACTCCCCATCCCCATGCTACAGACTGAAATCTCTTGCAAGGCAGAAACCCTAGACCTTATCTGATTTCCCCCTGTCTCTCAGGGATCCCTGCCTTTTGTTGCTTGATTCCAGTGTGTTGAAAACCACTGTTTTGTGTATTTTTTTTCTGTTGCATTTGTTTGTGGTTTCAAGTGGTTGTGTAGATCCCGTTTCTGCTACTCCATCTTAGCTGAAGGTAGAAGCCCAATCCTCTATTCTTTTTTTTTTCAATGAACTTTTTGTTCAATCTCGCCAGAGGTTTGTCAGTTTTATTAGTTTTTTCAAATAACCCGCTTTTGTGTTTTTCAACTTTCCTACGACATAGTTGTCTATTCATACATTTGTTATTTGTGTGTTGGTTTTTTATGTTATTAATTTCTAGTCATTTTCATTATCTCTTTTTTGCTTGGCCGTGCAGCTTTATGTACATAAAGCATAAACTGTAGAGACTCCTACTCATATTAGCCCCTGGGCAGAATATTCACACAGCAGACAGTGGTATCCCAGCTTGAGTAACTCAGGGGGCTCTTGTCTGGCATTCAGCTTAAGAAGGCTCTTCTACAATTTGGGGGAAATTTCTTACAGAGCAAGAAATAAAGCTCAGTATCATGATGCTAATCAAGCATTATCACCCCTGCAGAAGTCAAGAAACATAAAAACTCTGCATATCAAAGGCCTCCTCACTTGGCAAAGGACTGTGGTATGGCAAGGTGTTCATGGCAATTGGGTCATGGTCAGTCACAAATAGGAGTCCAGGGCTGGATCCAGCTTAGACTCAAGAATGGGAGCTGGTGAATTTACACGGAAAACATAAGGAACCCTACACTCTACCGTGTCCTGTGTCAGGGGAGGCACACAGACAATCATCGCTCCAGGAATTTGGAAGATTGAGAATTGGACCATCAGAGGCAAGGGTGATCAAGAAAGTCTTCATGATGTGGATAGCAATATTTTTGAAACTGAGTGGAACTGTATAGAACTGAATGGACCATTTGTTAACTGAATATTTGAACTTCTTTAGGAACGCTTCGTAACAAAATAGCTCCTATTCTCACCGCTATGAGCATCTATACTGTTTTCCTCAGAAGGTTTGGATTCTTTCTCAGAGACCTCTGTACAACAGCAGTGCCGGTTTCTATGGCACTAACACTGTTTCTTAACACAAATATTGTGTTATTATTTGTGTTCTCAGAGCCTAACCTACTGCCTTGCAGAAAGACTGCAAATTTCATCGTTTTATACATAGATCAAAGAGTTTGGGATTGGTTCTTTGATCAGAGAGTCATTGAAGGTTTGTAAGCAGGCAAAGTCCATGTAATGCTGTGCCATTAAATCAAGCTGACCAAGTCTCATGTCATGTGACCTGCACCCAGGAATAAAGAGTTATGTTGTTTCATCCTTGATCATGGCCAAACATGCCGCCATGTGCTGTGGGAGGTGCTATGATAAATATGACCATCTTCAATGAGGTCATGGTCTAGTGGAGAAGGCTTACAAACCAAAATATCCAGTAATGACTGATTTTCATTGAATTTACATGAATGGCCTGTTGATATATAAGTTACGGGGATCTGTTTACTGTGATTCATCAGACAGAAGCATTATGGACAATGAAACCCTCAAAATACTATTCACACTGATGCTACTTTTGTCTTGATGAGCTACAGCAACTAGGAATGGCCACCCCAATTGGTTTTACAAATCCCCAGCACTTAAATTAAGAGTAGAATCACGGCTGAACAAAATAAAATCAATACTGGAAGTAGAAAGGGAGTGTTGGTCTACCGCTTTCTCTATGATATTCTAATAATTTCATTGTGCTTTCAGCTTAGTGAAACAGTAAAACCACTCTCACTAAAATACTTCTCCTGTTTAAGTTGGTGCCGTGTGCATTTATTATGCTATGTATATGATAATAGGTGAAATTTACTGAATGCTCCCTTTGTATCAAGGAATGTGCTCAGCATTTCGTATATATTGTCCCACTGAAGAACTGTAACAACCCCGCAACATGGACATGGTCATCGTCCTTATTTTACAGAGGAGGAGATTCATGCTTAAATTAACTTTGGGGTCAACCACAGTGGACTGGGTCAAGCAAGGATTCGAGCCAGGGAAGTTAGATTCCGCTGTGTCTGGCTGTACTGTACTGACTATGCAGATATTGAGTCACAGATACTGTTAGCTAGAGGGAGCGCCACGTTTCCAGCCATGTTATTTGAAAGTAAAGCTGGCCGCCTTTGTAGCAGCACTGCTGAAAGGAAAAAATATGAGTCAATAGAAAGCTAACAGCTTCCCTTATCACACTGAAAAACTGTCTACTCCCTCAGTTAAAAGATAAGCTTAATCAGTGATAGCATATGAAATATAGATGACCTATCCATACAGTATAGCAATACAATACCAATACAATTATTGTGTGCAAAAATAGTTGAGATAGTATACATATCTCTCTCCATAGATTGAATGCTTTGTCTCATAGATTTATCAGAGCCCCAACAATGTTAAGGTTAATATTGAAAAAGCCCAACTGATGGGGTGCCTGGGTGGCTCAGTCGGTTGAGCGTCCAGCTTTGGCTCAGGTCATGAACTCACAATTTGTGAGTTCGAGCCCAGCATTGGGCTCGCTGCTGTCAGTGCAGAGCCTGCTTCTAATTCTCTATCCCCCTCTCTCTCTGCCCCTTCCCCGCTCTCGCTCTCTCTCAAAAGTAAATGAACATTTTAAAAAAATAGATAAAATAAAATAAAAGCCCAACTGCTTCTCTCTGCTTTTATATATACACACACACATGCACACACACACAAACACATAGGTACATATATACAAATATGTTCTGATTCACTGGGAAGTGAAAGTCATGTTCCATTTTGTGCCATTCATGTCCGTGTGTAAGTGCAAGAGGGTTTCAGTTCAAAGGAGGCCTCCTTCACGCACCTTCTTTCCACGCCTCCCAGAAGAAAAGAATTCTCTCTCTGAGTACACTTCTTCTATCTCTAAAACTGTTCTTTCATGCTGTCTCATATGGGTGGCCTCTGAGCACATGTCTCCAATTTTCTAGAGTTAAGTAAGGTCTAGGGACTTTGTCTGGAGTTCCCATGGCTGCGGGAATAAGTTTGCTGCTCAGCAGATATACCAATATGTGTCTGAATGTTTCATTCAAGGTGAAACCTCTTCTGGTCAATAAGAATCCGTTTTTTGCCCACTATTGACTTCCCTTTGTTAACACACGTTTCGATCTTTATAGAATGAAGGGTAAGTGTGAAAATTGGTATGTTCAATCCCTGTCTTTACTTACTGCAGATTCAAATTTATTTTCAGGCAAGCTGGCTCAATGTATGACTTTCCCCAGGGTGCGAGGCTAACAGAGGAAAAAGAATGTCACTTTTTTAGTCGACAGAAATAGAGGTAAATCAATCTGGTGCCCACATGCTCTGTAAATGCTGGCAGCCAGCCAGAGTTCAGGTCTCAATGAAACAGATTAGGCCAAAGAAAGCACAAATGCAAACCCAAGCAAATTACCAAAAATTGCTGTTATTCTAGCATTCCAACACACTGGATTTCTGAATATAAACCGTCCCCCCAAATATTATGGGTTAAGACCGAGGATAGCAAATCCCCTGGCCGGCTCCAAATCTATCTGCTTGATTTTCAGAGATGCAGGCTCACATCTGAGGCTTCTTCTCATGTACCAGGCAGGAAGGCCTCTGGGCCCGTGAGTGTGAGAGTGAGTGCGCGTGTGTGGATGTGGGCACACACACACGTGCACGCTGCAGATGCATCACGTCAAAGGCAGCACTTGCTCTGCAGGCCGTGTTAGAATAACCACATCACACAGTGGTTTCTTTCTAAATAAACAGACGGGGAGAGCTGGCCGACAAGGCCTTCGTAGGATATTGCAGGCCAAATCCAATCAGCGGCCCCTGAATGCAGGCAGGCAGCTTTCTGTGCTGGCTTGGGGGACAATATCATCCATCCTGCGCACAGGCTCCATAATTGCATCTCACTCCTGACTCCTGCAAAACAGTGACCCACTCCTCCGTGGTTTGCAGAACACATGGGGAGGAAATAGTAGGTCTGAGCTAACCCCAGGAATTCTAACCAGATGATGGAAAAATTTTCGTCAAAGTTAGAGTCCTGGGAATTTTCGAGAGCCCCATATAATCTAATAAACAGCCTTTTCAAGGTAGAGTCCAACATGGGGCCATCGGGACTACCTGCCATTATTCCGATATCATTTTGCCAGTTCTTTTATTTTAACTTATCCAGAGAAGAATCCAAAATGTAACATTCCTTCATAGCCCTCCTCCGACTTTCTTTTTGGCCAGAGTGAAAAAGACTTTTCCCCCTTAAGCGAAACAAAGAATGACACGATTGAAGAAAAAAAAATGCCTTGTAAAACTGCATTGTATTTTCAATTTTATTAAAGAACCCCCCCCCCCCGCCCAAAAAAAGAGTAATTTTAAGAAGTCTATTAAGCCACCATTGGTTGGCAGAGGTGTTGACTAGTTGTCTAGCTGAGTGATTAAGGGGCACCTTTGATTTATTTTTATGGTGTTTGTTTTCACCTTTTGTCCACAACAGGCAGCCACTCCCAACCAGAAAGTCTCTGAAAGCACTGAGACTCTTCAGAGAGCACGCTTTGGGCCAAGACTTTGCTGGGGAGAGGACAAGTTTTCCTGGTCAAAAACTCAGGATTTTGCTCTGAGTACTTCCCTTGGGACCTCAGCGGCCACGTGGTGATGGATTCTCCTGCTTCCTGGAGAATATGGTCTACAGGCATGAAGGCAGGGTTTGCCTTTTTTGGCAAATCCTTCCTCCTGACCCCCTGACTATCATCTACCCAGATGTCCAGGTCAAGCCTGTTGGGGACAAAGCTCCATACTTCATGATTATCTTCTCTTCATTTCGAAAGAAAAAATGTCCTTTCTCTTATTGCAACTAGTTGAGAGCAGGAAAGTGATTTCATAATAAGAACTAATTCACATCAAGGTAAAGCTGACATAATTTTGTTGAGAGATACCACTCCATTGGTGTGTTCATACTTTAGAATAGGGACACTTTTTTCCTTTGATCATTTCTATTTTTTTTCTTTTCCTTTCTTTTCTTCTCTTTTCTTCTTTCTTTCTTCTTTCTTTCTTTCTAGCATAACATATTCTCAGAGTCATACCCTGGGTCCCAATTTTAGATTTGCAATATGTTATCACTATAATGGTAATCCCAAAGGATAAATCTTTAGTGATATGTTTCTAAGGACTGTGATAGATAAAGAAGATGTCTCCAAACCCCTAGATCAGGCCGTGTTGGAAACTGACTACTTACCTTGCTTTCTCAGTATTCTTATATCTAAACCAGGGCTGAGGGATGAAAGCCATCTTGAGATGTCTTGGATGCTTTCTTTGCACAAGAGATGGAGTAAAGCAGGCCAGTGTAGGAGGGCAGGCTCTACGGGATAAAATGAACAAATGTCCATTCTCTTCTCTGCTGGGTCAAAAGTCCACTTTAGTCCTCTATCTATGAAGTGATACAGAAGAGATGAATACAAAAGAGGTACCATGAGATACCTCTCAGCAAGAAGCTTTCAGAGGACTCTTACAGCTCATGTGGATACAGAGCTGCAGAAGACAAAAAGTCAAGGTCGGGGTAAAATGAGCTCCCTGAAAACCTAAGTGCATCGGACTAGACAGCACAGATTAGCGTTCAAAACCTCAGAGATCCAAATGATTTTCCTAGTGCTCATTGGTCTTGACCCAAGGCAGGAAGTGGGGTGGAGACAGCAGCCACTAAGCAGAAGGAAACTGAAACTCGTCGAAGAGGGAAAGTCCGTGTGCCCCAGGTGCTGAAAGTGCAAACATTTCGGAAAAACTCCTAGAAGTCCGATGAAGTTCGTGTGTGTCAGGGGAACTGTGCCCTTCCTCCATCTTTCTCTGGAGGACCAGGGAGACCTGGTGCTGGTCACTATCTTGGCTGGACTCTGTCCAGAGGGAAAGAGGAAAGATAGAACCCAGGAGAAGGAGCGATGCCTCCGGGAATAGTTTGCAAGAACATCTTCGGATAATGAGAGCAACATCTTCCATTGGGACCAAAGATGGGAGACAAATAGCACTGAGAACAAAGAGTCATCTTATTCATTTAGGGTAGAAAAATTCCCAAACTTGTTCCCAACCATTTCAAAATACTTAAAAAAACTCCTGATGTCATCTATCACTACTGTGGAAATTCAAGTTTCTTGCAAGGCTATTAATGCATCACATACCATGATGTCTGTGCTGTTTCATTCCCAAGGTAATTCCTTCCCTCGAAGGAAGGAAGTCACTGGTGGAAATTTTTTTAACTTTGTGGGATAACAAATGTGTGTGTTTTCCTTCTGAAAGAATTGTTCTAAAGCAGTATTACTTGAGGGTAATATATAAAGAACAAATATAAATTGAAACTTGATTTTTTGTCCCCCTCAGTAATCTAGAAAGATGATGGGACAGTAGTGCCCTGCAAAGGTCCTGCCTCTTCTAGGAGTTGCAAAATCCCTCTCTCTCTCTCAGGCCAGGTGGCGTTTGATTTATATGTTCATGTGGTTTTCTATATTCAAGACCAAGTATTTCCTCATACTCCTTCATGCCAGGAGCTCCATCCCAGCCATGCTTTGTCCCAAACCTCCACTCCTTCCTTCTTGAAGCACTATGATTTCCTCGAACAAGAAAACAAGCTTTTCTCTCTCTCTTTTTTTTCCTTCTATAGAAACTCTAGTCATGACATCCACCATGGCAGCCATTGTTCATAAGCTGTATTCATTCTTCATTTGCTTCTTTATTCACGGCTGTGGCTGCTGTTTGCACGAATGATTCAATGTTCTCTGTAGAATTATTCCCTTCTATTTGTGTCAGTAATGCCCATGTTCAGCTGTAGAAAGCCCAAGGTAGAAAATACATTTTTAAGTGAGTGGCTTTCAAAAATAAGCATATGTCAATATGCCCTAAGATGTAGAAGCAAATAATGGCCATCATCTATTCACATACGTGTGCAAAAATGTACCTGTATGTATTTTATACATAATGTAAATGGATATGGATATGTATGTATATATGTATGCCTATTTTAATATATATTTTTTTAATTTTGTACATATTTCAAACGCATTCACATTTTTGCTTAGTGATTTTTTGGTAACTAAAATTTGCTTATGTTCAAAATGTTTTTCTGCTAGGAGCACATGATCACACCAGTAAAGGCACTATTTATACCGTCATGAATAATCAGTGGTTAAACACCATTTGCTAAGAAAACAATGGTCCTGACAATGATACTCCCTCAATGCCTGCCTCTTGACGCTTTTAAAAATTGCTGTCTAATTATAATATGGCCTTTAATGCTGTTTTTTTTAAATAAAGAAAACAATTTACCATAACTCCCTTTCAGCAATCTGCTTTGAATCACTTCAAGTAAGTAAAGATGGAGAACCGAAGACCTTGGTTGACACCATAGTGCCCTGAAAGCTAGGGGTCGGTGGTAGTTGCAAGACAAATGGAGAAAGCATTCATCTTTATTCCCAGTGATATGGCCACTTGCTGCATGGTCAGGTTTTCAAGGATATGATGTGATAACACCTCTGATAATCCTACTGCAAAACCCACTGATAGATTCTGTCTATCAGCAAACAAGGCTGTGTTTAGATTGAGCCTAACACCAAGGATGCTTTAGCCCCCTCCTGACCCAAACACCTCACGTGGGCATGCCTTGACAGAAACCCAGGGTGTCTCACAGATGCGGTGTGTCAACAGAAGGGGTGACGTGACATCAGGGGGAGACCAGACTGCAGTTGGATGGCCCGAGCAATACAACCAGGAAGGAGCTTCCTTTACTTCCGAGCCCGCCTCCAGATAAACTACCAGCATGGCAGTGACCTTGGGAGCGAGACTTCACGTTTTCTGTGGTGGTGGGTGTTCTAGACCACCAGACTCTCTTACTTGATTGCGGCCCCTGCCCCCCTCCCTGAAATGTCTCTTGCATTGCACTGGCCTGGCTCCAGACTTCCTGAACTTGGCCCCAACAAAGGCCGCAGTCCCCAGAAAGGAGCCCTTTAACCGATGGCTGAAAGTCCTGGTTTTCTCTCAAGGAAAGGGATGTTAGATAAAGGGGGCTGACCTCTTGGTCATGTCAAGGTTTGGAGGTCCTTGGATAGAGAAGAAAGACAGCCTCTTAAAAATTGGAAAGGAGAGTTGGAGTCACTAACCATGCAGAGAAAAAAAGAAAAGAATGTCAAAATATTAACAATATGGTGAGATTTTGGTACTATCATTTTTTTTCTGTGTATACTTTAAGTATAAATTCTCTACAATAGCATGTATTTCTTTTAATTATTATTATTTTTTAATGTTTATTCATCTTTAAGAGAGAGAGACAGAGCATGAACAGGGGAGGGGCAGAGAGAGAGGGAGACACAGAATCCAAAGCAGGTTCCAGGTTCTGAGCTGTCAGCACAGAGCCCAACACAGGGCTCGAACTCATGAACTGTGAGATCATGACCTGAGCCGAAGTTGGAAGCTTAACCCACTGAGCCACCCAGACGTGCCCCAAGCATGTATTTCTTTTAAACCAGAAAACATATAGAATGTTAAAATATGTACCCCAACCCCGAACACAGTAAAATACTTTTTAAAAAGTATGCATTCATGGACACAACCCCTAAACAGATCAGATGTGCCAGAAATCACAAATGGTAATTGTGTTCAAATCAAAAATGTAAACAATTACTATCTCGTTTTCAGAGATTCACAGAAATAGCAGGACTAAGTTGTATTTGTAGATAAGAGAATAGAGCTTTGTTTTCTCTGTGTTAGTCAATTTCTCTCTCTCGAACTAATATTATGTTTCCAGAGAATCTTCTTGTCCATTTCTCCTTCCTTTCATTTTTCCATGGTTGCAATCTCCTGTAATTATGGGAAAACAGTTTTTCCTGGAGCAGCAGGGCTGAGATTAGTCAGTTGGGAGCCGACCTGAGTATTCCCAATTGGTGCTAATAATCTTTGCAGTTTTCAGGACAGATTCAGCTCTGCTTCGAGACTGAAAACAACTGGAAAATGCATGGCTTGAGTCTGACAGCATCTGAATCCACTGTTAAATAGTACTTAAGACCTATTTAATTTTTTTTTGCAATTTATTTTCTGTCCTTAAATAATTGCCACAGTAGTTAAAAGCAGTTATGAATTACTGAAGTGTAATTCAACATACTGAAGTCTAAAGAGCCAGTTGATTGCTTGAATAAACAAATGTCCAAGTTCAGGAGAGGGTCAGAAAGTTGGATGTTGTCTTTACTTTCGAAGAGCGCTGTCTTTCAGTGGAACTCATTTGTCCTTAAACTGTCTGGATACACCCCGAAAGGACAAAATGTTCCTCAGATTAGGTCCTCTTGTACCAAAGGATATGTATTTAAGAAAATATGAAATTTCCATTTTGCTCAATTCTTTTTAGCAGGAATCTATGCTCATGTTTGACATTAAACAAACATGATCTTTGTTTCTGACCAATTTATTCATCCATCTGTCTATCGATTCACTCATGTCCTCTGGATTACACCAGAGAATAAAACAAACAAAAATCTCTGCTCATGTGGAGCTGAAATTCTAGTGGGTGGAGAATAGATATAATAAATAAATAAAATACGCACTGTGTTAGGTCCTATAAAACACATAGAACAGGATAGGGGCAGATTAGGAGAAGGCAGACTGTAATTTTAGATGCGGGTGGGGGTGTCCTTGGTCAGTCTCATTGAGATGATGACTTCAAGTAAAGACTTAGGAAAGGAAAAGTGGGTTCATCAAGGGAAAAGAGTGACCCAAGCAGGCAGGACAAATGGTGCAGGAGTCCCGAGGAGGGAGGGAGAAAGGGAGAGGCGGGTGGTCAATGAACAGCTCAGAAGCTGGGGGCGGGGCCGGTGCAGAAGGTGAAGTCAGACAGATCCTTGTGCAGGCGTTTTGGATAGGGGCTACTAGGCCGCCATAGTGATCTTGACTTTTACTCTGAGGGAGGAGCCATTGAAGGATCTTAAAAGAAGGACGGGCATGACCTGTCTTCAAAGACTCACCCGGCTGCCTGGTTGACAATGAGGTGGGTAAGGGTAAGCAGGTGGGCAGGGGGACAGGGTATGAAGCCACGGCAGTGACCCTGATGTAGGTACTCGGACCAGAGCGGTGGCAGGGAAAGTGGTGGGGAGTGGTCAGACCGAGTCCATCTGAAGGTGGGCTAGCAGGGCTTGCTGATGAACTAGAGGTCTGTGTGAGATGAAGAGAGGAGATAGAAATGAGACAACCCGAGGGTTTTTGGACAGAGCGACAGGAAGGGTGGACTTACCATCCACTGACTTTGTGTTTCTTTTGTTTCTGGGACTCGATGGGAAACTTCCAGAAGGCAGGGACCAGCGTCCTATGTTCTGTAAACCTCACAGGATGTCACAAAAACATAATAAAAATTAAATTAATTAAATACAATAAAAATTAATAAGACGAAGCTTAAAGATCCCCTGGTCCACTGGGGAGCATCCCAGCTTTCATGTTGGGCTATCCAGCTCTCCTTCAATTCTTCAGGATGGTCTTAGTGCTGACCTTCGGGCTGCCTCTCTATCTGGGATAGTGCTGACCTTCGGGTTTCTGCCTCTCTATCTGGGATATTATTTTACCTTCTGGGCTCCACATGGATTCAGGTACTGGCTCAAACCTGTACAAGTGTAGAGGAAGGGGAAGAGGGGGAGAGGGAGGCTACGAGTTCACATCCCTGGTCTAACTATCTTGTTTTCTTACATTACAGATGTCGGGGACTTAATCTAGAGGACATAGAAAAAACATTTTTGGAGCTTTTTACAGGGGCCAGGCCAATAACATAAATGTGTAACTCCGGCCAGGAGTAAACCATAGGGGGTAAATAGTGCTGGTGCAGCCAACCAAAGAGTCCCGGGCAATTGCTGCTTTGTGGAAATGTTGAGGACAACCAAACATGGGCTGTGCCATCAGAGCAATCCCATTAGGACCCTCCATGGTCATTTGAAGGCTCCTCCTGCTAACTCTCTTGTCCTTCCCACAGGCCTCTGTAAGCCATCCATTGTTGGAGATCCCCACAGCCCGCTACCTATTATGTCACGGCTCTTGCTAGGCCCCACCGACGTACCCAGGTTCTAGATGCTTTCACCCCTCTGCGTCTCGCCAGCTCCATGGCTGTGAATGCTGCAGGTATCTGTCTACTGATGGAAAGTACTTCGCATGTTTTACACTACAGTATTCACTTACAAAAGTTTACCAATGTGCACTCCCTGTGGCACGCTGCAAGGGAGTGTTCCATACGTCAACGCTTGACATTAACAACCTTCTCATTCAGTTATGGAAGGAATGAGTCATGGGGATAAAAGGCAGGGCATAGGGAATATAGTGAGTCAATGGTATAAAATACAAATTAAAAATAAAAGCAATACGATACACACAAAACCACAACCTTTTTCATTTTTGCCGATCAGGTGGGCAGAAACCAGTATCACATTTTTCTTATAATCTGCCTTTTCCTAACTACCGGTAAAGCTGAATATCTTTTCAAACGTTCATTGGCCATTTGTACTTCTGTGCATCAGCTACTAACACTTGTTGATTAATTTTCTATTGTGTGGTCTATGTGCCTTTCCATTAACAGTTACGTATTTTGCAGATATTTTCTCCCAGGCTGTATTTGGTTTCTTTGTTTTTGTATTTTAATGTTGTCCATATGGTCTTTCATTGTGCAGGAAATTTTCCTTTTAATGTCACCAAGTCTGATTTTATTGTCCCTCTGGTTCCGGGTTTTGTGTCTTCCTTAGGAAAACTTCTCCACATCAAGAATGTAAGGAGTCTCCTTTACTTTCCTTTAATAGATTCTTAATTTTGGCTTTTACGCTTAGCCCTTTTCATTTGTCTGAAAAGTATTTTTAATATAGTGTGAGATACTGGGGCGCCTGGGTGGCTCAGTCGGTTAAGCGTCCGACTTCAGCTCAGGTCATGATCTCATGGTTTGTGGGTTCAAGCCCCACGTCAGGCTCTGTGCTGACAGCTCAGAGCTTGGAGCCTGTTTCAGATTCTGTGTCTCCCTCTCTCTCTCTGCCCCTCCCCTGCTCACGCTCTGTCTCCCTCTGTCTCAAAAATGAATAAACATTAAATATATATATGTATATATATATATACATATATATATAGTGTGAGGTATTTAACTGTTTTATTCAAATGAATGGGCAGCATTATTTTCTTAAAACAACACATTGGTCCCCACTAATTTAAAATGATTTTGTCTTTTATTAAACTCTAGTGACTTAATTCAATAGCAACATGTACTAAGCTGTGATACCTATAGATCTATGCTAGCATCAAAGTGGCAAAAAAAAAACCAAAACAAAAAACAAAAAACATTTGGGGTTCCTCCACTCCATCAGCATTAAGTTTGATTAAATATTATGTTAGGCCCTATCTTGTTCAAGTTTAATGGCTCTTTAGCTTTCTAGGAACATTTAACATCTATTTTTTTGTTTTTGTTTTTGTTTTTAAATTTCTTTTTTCAACGTTTATTTATTTTTTTTGGGGGGACAGAGAGAGACAGAGCATGAACGGGGGAGGGGCAGAGAGAGAGGGAGACACAGAATCGGAAACAGGCTCCAGGCTCTGAGCCATCAGCCCAGAGCCCGACGCGGGGCTCGAACTCACGGACTGTGAGATCGTGACCTGGCTGAAGTCGGACGCTTAACTGACTGCGCCACCCAGGCTCCCCCATTTAACATCTATTAATGGTAGTTCCAACTATGGGTGGCCCCTGACTCATGATATTTCCACTTAAGATTTTTTGACCTTATGATGGCGTAAAAACAATATGCATTTAGTAGAAGCTGTACTTTGAGTTTTGATCTTTTTTAGGTTAGGGAAATGTGGGTCGATCCTCTCTTGTGATGCTGGACAGAGGCGGTCCCAGCGCCCAGTCAGCCAGTTGTCATGAGAGTTAACAACCGATATGCTCACAACCATTCTGTCTCCATAGAGCTGTCCTGTGTTTCAGTTTCAGAACAGAATTCAATAAATCACATGAGATATTCAATGCTTTATTATCAAATAAGCTTTGTGTTAGATGATTTTGCCCCATGGGAGGCTACTGTTAAGTGCTCTGAACACATTTAAGGTAGGCTGGACTAAGCCCAGCGGGTTAGGTTTATTAAATGAATTAAATGAATTTAATGAATTAAGTGAATTTAATGAATTTTCTACTTACCGTATGTGATATTTTCAACTTACAGTGGGTTATTGGGACATAACCTCGTTGTAAGTTGAGGAAGCCATGATCACACAAATGATTTTCTATCTTAACAGATATTGGGTCATACGATAGGAACAAAAAAAGTGTAATCTGTAAGAAGCTCCCCAACTTTGCCTTGTCCTCATTATAATCCAGCCTTAGGTTCTGTCTTTACTCATGGAAAAGACTCGTCCCTCTTTTAGTGCCATGGGAAAGAACACAAGTCAGGAGCCACCTTTCGTACCCACAAGGAAACACATCATCTCCCTTCTTTCCTTGTCCCCCAACCTATTAGAAGAGAATTAGAAGAGAGGGGAGATGGGGCATTGCTGTAAGGCTACCCATGGCCGCAAACTATGCCTACTTCCCGTGGCATCCCCCCCCCCCCCCGCAACATCTAAGTAGGGTTGATGTCATGGCAGACTCAAGAGAAGTAGGAAGGAACATTTCACTGATTTACAGAATGTCTGATGAAAATATAATTATTCTTTTATACATAGTAAGACATCAACTGTGTCTAGGTAAATGCATCTTAAAATTTTGTTTTGCACTTGACATTTATCAGTATATGACCCCTTCATTATGTGAGCATCCAGGGAACCACAGCAGGTTTTGTATTTCAAAAGTGCCTTTTCTTTAGGGCCATCCCTGCTTAAGCCAAAGTAATCGATTGGGAGCTTTGGAATGCATCTGAAGGCTAGGAAAGGAATACACTATCTGGGGTGATATAATGTTTATAATCTTGAGAAGTTCAGTCTTCAGTTTTTGCAGGACTGTGTTGCCTTTGGATACTCCACCTGTGGCTACTCTGCAAAATGCCTCACAATCCTAATTCTTCAGGGGAATCCAACTAAACAGAGAATGGCTGAGGACTACCTGCAACGGAGGCATAGAGAGAGGACAGCACTTTGAGGGGAATAAGGGATAGGGTCCAAGGACAGGGGGAGACACAGCTGACTGTAAGACTGGAAATGGGTAAGGACCTTCAGTCAAACACTAAGGTCCTCTGCCCCGCAGTTGAAATTAAAATTTTTAACCAGCTGGTACTGATCATCAGAAAAGGATGCCGAGCATAACGTGGTCGCCCTATTTGCCACAACTTGGGTCTGGGGCCACTAGGTTTGTGAGTCAGGGCAAGCGCTCAGTGGAGCTCAGGGAAGTGACTGTTCTGCATCGACCATTATGTCAATATTTCAATACTGAACAAAGGGTATGGCCTTCCCAGCATGTGTGTGTGTGCGCGCACATGCATGGGCTCACATGTGCCAGTTGACTGCGAGGCCTGCCACCTCCAAAGCAAGAATGCAGAATGAGGTAAAGGAACTAGAGTAAGATGCCCAGACCTTTGTCACCCATGGACTTCCTGCGAGAAGAAAAAATTGCATGAACCTGAAATAACAAACCAACTTCACGTTCACTGAGGATCTGTGTTTTGGTCACATTAGCAAAGAGGGAGCCCATATTGGTAGGGACCACCCTCTTCCTCTAGGAGAGCTGGAGTTACCCAAAGTCTGTTGCAAAGAAGAATCTGGAGTTCTGATCCAACTTCCTCAGTTTTGCTTGTTCCTGGAATTGAACTCTGACATGCCCTCTTTACTTGCGCCTTGCAAATAGCTCAGAGGACAACTTCTGTTTGGATGACACTTTCAATTTTGTGAGGTGCCTTCAGAAGACTTTTTTTTTTTTTTCACGAGAGAGACAGAAAGAGTGAGTGGGGAAGAGGGGTAGAGGGAAAGAGAGAATCTTAGGCAGGCTCCATGCTCAGGACAGAGCCCTACATGGGGCTCAATCCCATGACCATGAGGTCATGACCTGAGCAGAAATCAAGAGTCACAGAAATCAAGAGTCAGAAGCTCAGCTGACTGAGCCACCCGGCACCCCCAGAGGATGTTTTCAATTCTGTGAAGTAATCTGTGTGATCCCCAGGTTGTAGATGGGCAAATTGCAGTGACAATGGTGATGTGCCCAATGAAAACGACTTTAAACTAAATCTAGGGGCACCTGGGTGGCTCAGTCTGTTGGGCATCTGACTTCGGCTCAGGTCATGATCTCACAGTTTGTGGGTTCGAGCCCTGTGTCGGGCTCTGTGCTGACAGCTCAGAGCCTGGAGCCTGCTTCAGATTCTGTGTCTCCCCTGCTCTCTGCCCCTCCCCCATACATTCTCTGTCTCTCTCTCTCTCTCAAAAATGAACATTAAAAAAAATTTTAAACAAAATCTAAACCCCCTCTTTTACCATAACACCAAATTATGTCACAAATTTTTAGTTGGGAATCATCTAAAATTTAAAACCTAAAAACCTTTTTTAAACTTCATTTAAAGAGTGAGAGAACAGCCGTAAGCAATCGCAGAAACAACTGTCTTCCTTTTTCATCAAGGGGTCTGTCCTTGTCCTTATTCCTGCCAGCGCAGCTCAGGAAGTGCCCTGCCCCTCCTGCCTTGCACTGGGAAGGGGGAGGGGCTCATGCCTAAGTTAGTGACGTCAGTGTAGATCCCTGGGTCCTTTACAGAAGGACTAAGACTAGGCGAATCCCAACATGTGGCCCCCAAAATAAACTTCCGAGAAATGATGAACATGTTTTTTTCAAAAATCACCAAAATTTACTGACAATCTGTGATTCGAAGTTAAGATTCTTTAAAGTATATACCACACCAATTCCCTCTGGGAATGCGAACGCCCTTGTCAGTTTCTATATTTCAACCGTGCATTTCCTCTGGGTCATTTCTTGAAAGTTATTGACCCCTCTAAGGGTTCAAACCGAATGTGTTCATTTGAATTATTTACACAAAAATCTTCATAATCCCATAGAAAAACAGATCTTTATTTCAAAAATAGATTTCCATGTTTAAAAATAGCGCTTGGTTTTTGGGAAGGAAATTTAAATACTGGAAAAGGTATGTTAAGAATTAAATTATTAGAGGGAAAATGAAGGGAAATACTGAATTGATGAGCACACTGCAAAGGGCTTTGGGCTGATCTCTTCACAACTTCTGCCCTTCTTCCTTTGCTCTGTGAGAACACCCTTCAAGAATTGAAGCTCTTTGTTACCCACCATGTCCTTTTGCCTTTTTCCATTCAAAGACACGATTTCCAATTCATTGAAGACACGGACACCGCAGTAAAATTTCCAGCGTTTACAAAGCCATTTAATACTCGCCATTATTCTTGGGAGATCCATACGGTCTCCTAATACATGTTTCCTTTCTTCTGAGAGATGAGTTTGAGCCTTTAAAATGTGAAAAGACTCCACAACCACGTCTTTGGAAAAGGTCAGGGATACAGATGATTTTTGTCTTTTCTCCTGCTTCACTATCCCTGCCCTCTTTTAAACGTTGTTTTGATTTTATAGCCCTAGATACTTCTACTTCCCCCATTTGCTGTGCTCTCCAGGTTCCCCCAAGTAGAAAGGGAGTAGATGCATTTGCTGATTGTTCTTCCAACCATGTGAGGGCTATTCCCTGAGCATGTGGGCTTACGCTCTGTAGGCCTCCTGCCCTTACTGCCATGGGGTTTTGCAGAGACATCTCTGCCCCCATTCCCCCCAAAAATCATTTCAGATCCCCTCAGGACCAAGAGCCCCACATCAAAGAGCAATATAATGGCCGAGAGAAAGAAAGGAAAGGACAGAAGGAAAACATTTAGCGGATCTCTGTAACTTTGGTTTTACCCTCAAATTGTTTCTTGAAAGGCACGTTTGCGTAAGGGAGCCGTTTTTAAAAAGAAAAAAAATTTTTTTTAAGTTTCTTTTCAAGTCTGGGGCACCTGGATGGCTGGGTTCAGTGTCTCACTCTTGGTTTCGGTTCAGGTCCACGATCTCACAGTTTCATGAGTTCAAGCCCCGCATCGGCCGCTGTGCTGTCAGCACGGAGTTTGCTTGGGATTCTCTCTCTCTCCCTCTCTCTCTGCCCTTCCCCAGCTCACGCTGTCTCTGTCTCAAACAAATAAATACACTTCAAAAAAAAAAAAAAAACAGAAAAAGAAAGTTTCTTTTTAAGTCCCATTTCTGTTGCTGCTGCTGGATCATCAACTCCTCAGCACAAAAGAAGGCACCAAAGTTTCCAGAAGTTTCCAAGGCTTTTTGGAGAACAAAAGGGAGCCTGCCTCACGCTGATAAATTGCTTGTGTTAGCACCTGTAAGTCTGTTTCGCATTTTACTTCAACCTTTATTCACTGCTGATAACAGCACCGGAAAATGAATCCTGACAGCATGTTGTGCCGTTACAGTATCCAGCGGGAGAGCCCAGCTAATTGTGAGCGTATGATGCTTTTCAGGCACCGCGTTTTATATTTAGTCCAGGCTCTGATAAACCTACTTATTCAGCAGTTGCGAGTCATCGAAGCATTCACTGCTTCGCTCCCAGGACTCGGGAAAGCTGGAGTTTATTTTCTAAAAAGCAACTTCTGCTAAGCTGGGACGTTATCCTTGTTTCTTTGCGGACCTTTATGGAGGTGTTTTTAACTGAACTGTTCCAAGGGGGGGGGTGGGGGCGGGGAAAGAAGGCTGTTGGAATAGCAAACAAAGGCCCCTGTGCTGGAGTCTTGCAGGAAGGCCGTGCCAGTGGTATCTAGTTTCAGGCCAGAATACTAAGGTCATAATTTCAGGCCATCGATGGCTCTCCCAGATGTCTTTGGTCAAGTTAATCGCAGTTTGCCTGAAGGTTGCGTTTTCAGGTAATCCATCCTGGTGTAATTGTAAATCGAGAGCTCCTTCTAGCTGAAGGTTGGGAGTTTTGGCCCAGCCTGAGACTGGGGACAGGGCCCCCAAGCTCTATCTTTTTAGTTTTGCAACCAAAGCCAATTAAACGACTCTTCCACGAATGCTGAGTAGAGCCCAGGAAGTTAGGTGCCACGCAAGCGCGTGAATGTATGGTCTTTTGCATCAGCAGGAACGTATCCAACGTCCTGAGGACTCAGGGCCACTCAGTTCTTCAATGGGCACTCCGCGGGCTGGAGGCCTGCATGGGAGCTGATGCCACAAGGTGAGTCCTCAGCCAGAGGCAGGCGCTAGCTGCCGGGGAAGAAAAAGCACATTTCCCTGTTTTTCCTGCTTTGTTTCACCCTCTCATGGCCCCTCAGTCTGTGTCGCTTCTCTCCGGCCTGGAGTTAGTCTGATTCACGTTCAATTCACACTTAGATTGCAAAACCTGATATTGTAGAAATAAACTGTAATCGACACTAGAGTGTTTCTAACACTGCTGCCATAACATATATGCAAAAACGTTACACACACACACCTCACAGCACATTATTTACATCATTTCATTTACTCCTCCACTAATCCTGTGACCCAGGTACTACCGTGATCCCTTTTTTACAGATGAGGAAATAGTAAGGGGAAATAAAACGTTGTCACTGGCCTTGTACGTTGCATGCACCAGGCTGGGATTTGAACTCCCGTCTGGTTGTCTGGAGAGTATGCGCTTCACAGACCCTCCACATACGGGTTCCATGGCAAGGGCCTGATATTTTTATTTTTCCCACCACCCATCCTGACCTCCCTCCGTGGCAGACCAGCTGGGAAGTGCTGTCTAAGGGCTCATCCGACACTTGCTCACGCAATGGCTAATGGCGTGTTCCTGGGAGTTCTGGCCCATCTTGGCACCAGCTGGGAGGTGCTGCTTGGTTTCCGTCTGGACCTCAACTTTCCAATTGTTTCCATCTTTTACAGCCAGGGCAAAGTGGAGTGGTCAGAGGAAAAAAATAAGAACTTGGCTTTACTTGTAGGCCTGCTGTCCCAAAGATGGTTCTAGATGTGTGTGAAAGACACTCAAACCCCATATTTTTTAAGGTCTTGAACCATTGTTGCTCTCTGCTCAGAAGGATGCAGCAGTGGTATTCACAGCACAACAGGGTATCAGAATTAAGGCACTTGTCACGATAAATCTCTCAGATCTTGAAAAACAAATATATTTTTCTTGCATTTTATCCAGGAGTATCTGTAACTGTGGACCAGCTAAACGTCAAAGTCAATTCGCAGCTCTTTCTGTTACTTACGTTTCTCCTTGCTTCTTCTCTAGGTCGCAGCAGGGTTTAAAGGGCGTTTGCCCCTCTATCGGATCTGCCCCTGGAACAGGAAGCATGTCTCCTCAATTTCCTTCTGTTGTCTCCTCTGCGACGGTCCCACCAGCCTTCTGCGGGGAGGTTTACTACGAATTACCTTGGAGAAACCATGGAGGCAGGCCAGCACTCCTCCTCAGGCCACTGGCCTGGCCAGACATCGTTAGTCGATCTCAGCACTCTGTGTCACTGAGCCCTGACACCGCCTCTCCAGCTGGCCCCTCCACCTGATCAGTCTGGATGCACAAATGGGGTTTTCATCGTGCACCTAGGATGACACAAACAACTGCATGGTAACCAGTGTTGTATTTTATTTATTTTTTAATGTTTATTTATTTTTGAGAGACAGAGAGAGAGAGAGATAGAGAGAGCACATTAGTTACAGAGGGAGATACAGAATCCAAAGCAGGCTCCAGGCTCTGAGCTCTCAGCACAGAGCCCGATGTAGGGCTCGAACCCACGAATGGTGAGATTGTGACCTGAACCCAGTCAGAGGCTTAACCGACTGAGCCATCCAGGTGCCCCCAGAGTTGTCTTTTTAAAGTGAATGTTCTGGTCCTTGCTGTCTCCGGTACAGTTCCTCTCTCTGAATCTCCTGTTTAAATTCCCTCCTTCTAGGGGCACCTGGGTGGCTCAGTCGGTTAAGCGTCTGACTTCAGCTCAGGTCATGATCTCGCAGTCCGTGAGTTCGAGCCCCGCGTTGGGCTCTGTGCTGACCGCTTGGAGCCTGGAGCCTGCTTCGGATTCTGTGTCTCCCTCTCTCTCTGGCCCTCCCCCATCATGCTCTGTCTCTTTCTGTCTCAAAAATAAATAAATGTTAAAAAAAAATTAAAATAAATAAATAAATAAATAAATAAATAAATTCCCTCCTTCTATGTTGGCAGTCAGAGGACTACAAAAGGCTATGCTTCGGAGAATTCATGGATAGCAGGGAACATTGACCAAGCTTCCACTGGGAGTAAAGGAACCTCCGTTCTCAATCCCCTGCCCTTTTGTTGTTGTTGTTGTTGTCGTTGTTGTTTAAGTATCTCCCGTTTGGGGAAAGAACAATTGAAAAAACATCCCCATAAGAGACAATTTGTTTTCCATCAAGAAGCAGGAGTTTTCTTTGCACTAGAAAGGTCCTTCTCTAAAATAGTTACTCCTGATTCAGGGTTCCTTGGCTGCTTATAAAGTCTTAACTCAGGAGCACTTTAACCGGATGCTTTCCTGATGACATGACTCGGATGCAGGTCAAGGAGGGAAACACCTCCTCACGTTCTTTGCACAAAGGTAAGGGCAGCCCATTCGGTTCCTGCCTCTGATGCAGGGGTTCTGTCCTTAAGAGTCACAACTGAATGCAGAATCAGGAACTAGCAGAATGGAAGAGTATCTCACATGTGTTGCTTCACAGGGTTTGTCACTCATCTTTTCTTGGCTCTCCACAAAACAATAGTTACCCTTTCCTAATTTAAACGCTCGACAAACTAGGGAGAGAAGGGACTTTCGCAAGCTAATAAAGGCCATCTGTGAATAAAACCATGGCCAGTGCCTTTCCCTAAGATCAGGAACAAAACAAGGTCTATTCTTGCCACTTCCACTCAGGGTTGTATTAGAAGTTCTATCCAGAGTTACTAGGAAATAAAAAGAAATAGAAATAAAAATATATCCAGACTGGAATGGAAGAGGTAAAAACTGTCTCTATTCAGAGATGACATAATCTTATATATATATATATAAAATCCTAACGAATCTGCTAAAAAGCTGTTAGAACTAATAAATGACTCTGACAAGATTGCAGGATACAAGATCAATATACAAAAATCAGTTCTATACACTAAATATGAACTATCAAAAATTAAATTAAGAAAACAATTTCATTTACGATAACATTACAAAGAATAAAATACTTAGGAATAAAGTTAACCAAGGAGAGGAAAGAATTGTACACTGAAAATCACAAAATATTATTGAAAGAATGAACCCTAAACAAATGCAAAGACATTGCCTGTTCATGGATCAAAAGACTTAATCCTATTTAGATGGCAATGTCCCCCTAAACTGATCTGTAGATTCAATGTGATCCCTATCAAAATTCCAGCTTTTTTTTTTTTTTTTTTGTAGAAATTGACAAGTTCTTGCTAACATTCGTATGGAAATTACCTGGAGCTAACCAAATCAAGGTTAAAGTCACGGTTCACCAAAGAACTGTCCTCATTTCAGGCACCAGACAAATGTCCAGGAATCCCCAAGACCATCCTCACTTCTGGCCAGCTGGTTATAGATTCAGGCATTTTCATGACCATCTTCAGGTTTAATTATTTAGCAGAATGATTCACAGAACTCAGAAAAGTGTTGTACTTGGGACTACAGTTTCATTGTAGCAACAAATTGCAAATAAGAATCATCCAAAAGGATTGAATAAAATCTGAGATGGTTGCAAATGCAAAACTGCCCACTGTCCTCAGGGATGTAGCACTATCCTAACATCAACATGTGATCATACTCAGAGAATGACAGAAGCTCATCAAGCAACAATACACAGAGTTTTTACTGAGATTTCTTTACATAGGCACGATTGATTGAATCATTACTTATGTAGTTAAATTTAATCACCAACTCCCCTCCTCTTCTAAGAGTTGAGCTGATATGTGGCTCAAATCCGCAACACTATAATCACATGGTTGGTTTTCTCTGGAATGACCAGCCCCCATCTTGAATCATCTCCTTAGCATAAACTATGTAGGGGACCACTATGGTTCATGTCATTAGCATAAATTATTGGGTGTGGTCCAAGGGACCGAACATGAATAACAAAGACACTCCTTTCACTCAGGAAATTCCAAGGGTTCAAAGATTACCTCCCAAAAACTGGGGATAAAGGCCAGCCAAATTCTTTATCACACAAAACTGGAAAAGGATCCAGAATAGCTCAAACAAGACTAAAAAACAAAACAAAGTTAGAAGACTTAAAATTCCTCATTTCAAAACTGACTTCAAAACCATAGCATTCAAAATAGTGATATATTGGCATAGGAATAGATATATAGTTCAATGGAATAAAAATGAAAATCTAGAAATAAACCGTCATATTTATGGTCAATTGATTGTCTGCAAGGTCAATTGATTGTCTTTCTCCCTTCAATGGGGGAAAGAACAGTCTTTTTAATAAGTGGTGCTGGGAAAATTGGATATCCATGTGCAAAAGAATGTTGATGGACCCCTACCTCACACCATATAAAAATTATCTCAAATGTAAGAGCTAATACTTTAAAACTCTTAGGAAAAAAATAGGGATAGATAGTCATTACTTTACATTAGACAAACGTTTCTTATATAAGACTCAGAAAGGACAAGTGATGAAAAAAAATGATAAAATGGATTTAGTCAAAATAAAAAACTTGTACTGCTGCAATTAATAGCATCAAGGAAGTGAAAATGCAATCCATAATATGGGAGAAAATCTTTGCAAGTCATATATCTGATAAGGTACTTGAATGCATAATATATAGTTTCATACAACCCAGTAATAAAAAAGACAATAAAATTTTTAAAAAAGCAAAAAATTTGAAAAGACATTTCTTGAAAGAGTGTATACAACCAGCTCATGAAAAGATGTTCAATATCCTCAGCCATTAGGGAAGCACAAATCAAAACTATAAAAAGATGTAACTTCACACTTTTGAGGATGACTAAAATAAAAGGATAGGTAGTAACACGTGTTGACGATGATGTGGAGAAATTGGAACCCTCAGACATTGCTAGTGGGGTTGTAAAATGGTGCAGCTACTTTAGAAAACAGTTTGGAAGTTTCTCAAAATGTTAAACGTAGCATTACCTTACGACCTAGCAATTCTATGGCTTGGTATATTTCCAAGAGAATTGAATGAAACATGTTCACACAAAAACTTGTAAATGACTCTTCATAGCAGCAATGTTCACAGTAGCCAAAAAGTGGAAACAATCCAAATATCCTTGAACTCAGGAATGGATAAATGGAGTGTGGCAATCCATACAATAGAATATTTTTCAGCCATGAAAAGAAATGAAGTACAGATACATGCTATAACATAATTGAACCCTAACAATGTTATGCTAAGTGAAATAAGCCAGATACAAAAGGCCACATGTTATATGATTACATTTACATGAAATATCCAGAACATGCGAATCTATAGAGACAATAAGTGGATTAGTGGATAGTGGAGTGACCACTAAAGGGTACAGGGTTTCTTTTTGGGTCATAAGATGTTCCACAGTGAGATATTGGTGACAGTTGCACAATTCTGTGAACATAATATCACCCTTACACTTATTATTTATTTTTTTTTGAGAGAGAGAGAGCATGTGCATGAGCAGGGGAGGGGCAGAGAGAGAGAGGGAGAGAGATGATCCCAAGCAAGCTCCACACTGCCAGCGCAGAGCCCAATACAGGGCTTGAACCCACGAACCATGAGATCATGACCTGAGCTGATATCAAGAGTTGGACACTAACCAACTGAGTCACCCAGGTGCCCCCCACTGTACACTTAAAAATGGTGAATTTGGGGAATGCAAGCTGGTGCAGCCACTCTGGAAAACAGTATGGAGTTTCCTCAAAAAACTAAAAATAGAACTACCCTACGACCCAGCAATTGCACTCCTAGGCATTTATCCACGGGATACAGGTGTGCTGTTTCGAAGGGACACATGCACCCCCATGTTTATAGCAGCACTATCAACAATAGCCTGAGTATGGAAAGAGCCCAAATGTCCATCGATGGATGAATGGATAAAGAAGATATGGTATGTATACACACACACACACACACACACACACACACACACACAATGGAGTATTACTCAGCAATCAAAAAGAATGAAATCTTGCCATTTGCAACTACGTGGATGGGACTGAAGGGTATTATGCTAAGTGAAATTAGTCAGAAAAAGACAGAAATTATATGACTTCACTCATACAAGGACTTTAAGAGACAAAGCAGATGAACATGAGGGAAGGGAAACAAAAATACTACAAAAACAGGGAGGGGGACAAAACAGAAGAGACTCATAAATATG
The DNA here is from genome assembly GCF_018350175.1 of Felis catus. NCBI lineage: Eukaryota > Metazoa > Chordata > Mammalia > Carnivora > Felidae > Felis > Felis catus. The sequence goes on from NC_058380.1 coordinate 27,699,750, forward strand.
GAGAACAAACTGAGGGTTACTGGAGGGGTTGTGGGAGGGGGGATGGGCTAAATGGGTAAGGGCCACTAAAGAATCTACTCCTGAAATCATTGTTGCCCTATATGCTAACTAATTTGGATGTAAAATTTAAAAAATAAAAAATGAAATTTAAAAAAATGGTGAATTTTATGGTATCTGTCATCTATCTTTTATATATAAATGTGCTGTTAATGTTAATTAATAAATATATTAATATTTATATATACTCTATAAGTGCATATACATCTCAGTAAAGCTGACCTTAAAGAAACCAATAATTGCTTCTTAAGGCAATCTTATATCTTGATTGAGAACATCAATGTTGCTTTTTCAAGAAGAAACAATTAGGGAAATAGGGAGTGAGCAGGCTTATACTTCTCTTAGATTTTCAGGTAGGAAAATAAAGGTAAAACAAACGTTTCCTTGTCATTTCATATATCTTGACCTGTATCAACCTGCCTCCTGTTGATGGCTTTCGTGCACATTAGCACTATCATTTCCTTCTCCCCCTGCTGTAAGAAGTTAGAGAATTTTACAACACAACACATCTGTGTTAATTAAAATTAAATTGTTGTGTATAAATAAAGATTAAAATAACGTAGCAGGTATAATAGCAACACTGAGACGATTTGACCATTGCAATAAACTGTTTGGAGCAACTTTCTGAGGAGTATTCTGAGTCTTTAAGAAAAGAGGGGCAACACATTCTAGATGTTCTATAATGCAGCCATAGATGGCTCGTTCTGGTGGCCAATGGCCTTGGTTCGCTACCACTGAGGTAACTTCCTCTGACTAGAAATAGATATTTACTGTATTTCTCCAGTACAGCTCCTCGGATATTTACAAGAGAAAAGCAATATCCACTTGCATTTTGTGTCCCACTACAGAAGAAAGTTGGGGGAAATAAATATAATTCAGCAAGTTGACATTTAAGGATGATGACTTCATTCAAGTGAGCTGGGAGTGGCCTTCCGATATATGGTGTATGTGAGGTGTGATAGGCTGAAAAGATACAGAAAGTCGGGACTCAAGTGGGGGCATCCATACTCTCTGCATCCACTCCCTTAATATCCCAGCAAAGGGACAGGATTATACAGACAAATCTGACATCTTTCTACCTCCGAAGCTGATGAGTCAAGTCTACTTGACTACCCCCACCGGTAGAACAACCCCCACTACCCCCACCGGTAGAACTGTGGGGACAGCACATCTAACAGGCCGGCCAGTAGCGACAGCAAGCCTTTCCATGAAAGGATGTTCATTGTAGTTTCTATAGCGATACACCGTGATGATGTTTACATGAGCAAGTAGGAAGGTGACCTATGTCGCACAATAATCGTAACTAAATCCACCTTTCATCAACTCACACGATAGCTAACTCCCGTAATACAATGATAGACACAGGGTCATGTGTTTAGAAATAAGTGTTTCCTTTCTCTGGGATGTCATGATACTACGGAGTACTTTTGTATAGGGGCAGCAGGAAAGCCTAGTGGGAGAGGTAATTGTGATATTCGGGGGAGATACGGTTTAAAAAATAACACAATGATTCCTCTTGTAATAACCATCCACCTTAAGAAACAAGACAGTACAAATGTAGATGAGATGCCCATGGCCCCACCCCAGCTGCATTTCTTTCTCTTTGAGGGGTCACGCTCTGACATGACATTTTTTCTAATTCCATCTGACACATAATTCATTTATGTGGAATACACCAAAGCAAAATTTTACCAGTATACATAAAAACAATTCAAATGTTTGATAAAAAGCCTTTTCATCTGGGATTGTGGGTGATGACTAGAGTCTTTTAACAGCTGTGCCATTTATTTAATAAGAACGTCACCTAATCATTGGCCAGGGATGTCCTGCAAGGATGTGCCATTATTTCAGGGTACTGGCTACTCAGATTGTTTCTAACATCTTGATTCTATAAGCAGGGCTCAAATAAGCACGTGTGTGTGTGTGTGTGTGTGTGTGTGTGTGTGTGTAGAGACAGATTAGACAGAGAGATAGAGGGATAGATAGACATAGACGTATACCTTAATATACTGTAGCACTTATTTCTAAAGGAAAGATCCCTCCGACGTTTAGGAACTATGTCAAACACTACATGCATTTTGATTTTGATTTCATTATTTTGGTTTATTTATTTATTTATTTATTTATTTATTTTTGAAATTTTACTGCCTTTATTTCTTTGAATTTGGGTAATATTTGGTGTCCTTTTTTCTTTCTGCAACTTCTTTTTTTATTGAAGTGTAGTTGACATATAGTGCCATACTAGTTTATATTCTTAATTTTAATAGATATTGCCAGGTGGTTTCCCAAAAGCTTTTTATTTGGAATTGAAGATTTCTACATGTGACACATTGTTATGGAATCTTGGACTTTCCTGGAACATTTTGAAGACCACTGGCCTTGGGGCATTATTTTTCTTCCATAGTTGCCCATGTGTCCTTAGCTAAATGTGAATGCTATAAAATACCATCATTCCCTGTCTGTAATAAAGAATGGAGAAATAAAGAAAGACGCCTGGCTGTGTACTAGAAAATGAAGTGCAAAATTGACTTCCTGTCTTCCTGGACTAAACGTTTGGTTGGAAATGGAAATAGCTATAAGGGGGTAAAAGGAACCTTTACTTGTACTTTATTTCAATACAAGCTTACAAAAAACTACTGGGAAGGGGGCGCCTGCATCCCACTCTTGATTTCGGCTCAGGTCATGATCTCACAGCTCGTGAGATCAAGCCCTGAGTAGGGCTCTGTGCAGACAGGGTAGAGCCTGCTTGGGATTCTCTCTCTCTCACTCTCTGCCCCTCCTCTGTCTGTCTGTCTGTCTGTCTCTCTCTTTCAAAATAAATAAATAAACATTAAAAAAAAAGAAATTACAAAAAAATACTGGGAGGAAATGGAAGAAAGCCTTTTCTGGTTGCCACGAAGACATTCAATCCTGTAGGTTTCTCCATCTCACATGATAAAGGGCTCCTCCAGCAACATAGTGTCCCAGCCTCAATTTACACAAAACTAGATGAAATAAATTGCTTAAAAAGTCAAATCACAGGGTGCCTGGGTGGCTCAGTAGGTTAAGCCTCTGACTTTGGCTCAGGACATGACCTTGCGGTTTGTGAGTTCCAGCCCCATGGCGGTCTCTGTGCTGACAGCTCAGAGCCTGGAGCCTGCTTCGGATTCCGTGTCTCCCTCTCTTTCTGTCTCTGCCCTCCTCACGCTCTGTCTCTCTCAAAAATAGTAAATAAACATTAAAAAATTTTTTAAAAATCAAATCACACATTCTTCTCAAAAGTAACTTCAAAAGGTCAACGTGAACAAGACTAGATAAGATAGAAGCGCTGCTGTGGAATTAAGTTTGGAATGCATCCTTTGTGAAAAATTAATTGTAGCTCTTAGAAAAGCCTCCATCTGAATTAATGAAACTGAGAAACAAATTTTGAACAAATCAAAATAAACCAGAAATTCATATCTGCTGCCCCGGACTTTTGGGTGAACTCTGGTCCTATATATTCTCATGGATTTTCTTAGTAAGAATCCTGCGGGGCTGGGGGGAGGGGGGTAGACTAATGGCCTCTTCAGTAGGCACCTACACGTCCCCTCTGCAGCCACTGTAAAGAAATGGGACACATCTCTGTCAAATCTCCAGGCCATCCCAGAGAAAGTACACTGTAGAAAAGAAGAAAGGAAGGAAGGGAAGACGGGAAGGAGGGAGGGAGGGAGAGAGAACCATTACCTGAGTGCCCCTTCAAAAGTTCAAAAATTAGATTTAATGACACTGGGCATTGGGCCAGAAAGCTCCATGGTGTGCCAAAATGTAAACTGCTGAGATTAAAAAGAAAGGGAAAAAGGGACACCTGGGTGGCTCAGTCGGTTAAGTGTCCGACTTCGGCTCAGGTCATGATCTCATGGTTCATGAGTTCGAACCCCGCGGCGGGCTCTGTGCTGACCGCTGGGAGCCTGGCGCTTGCTTCGGATTCTGGGTCTCCCTCTCTCTCTCTCTCTCTCTGCCCCTCCCCTGTTCATGCTCTGTCTCTCTCCGTCTCTCAAAAATAAATCAACATTGAAAAATAAATCAAAAGAAAGGGGGAAAAAAGTTAACATAAACAACTAAACAAACAAATCTATGGTATAAAGGCAAACGTTGGGATGCTTCCAATGAACCCCTTTTAGATCAATTAATGCCATTGTTTATTTAAGCTCCAAATTCCATCACATATGGCAGGCAGGAGTGCTACTCTTCAACTGAAACAGTGCAAAACATAGTCTGGATCCAAGGAAATCGCGCCAGAATCGCTGGCAATGTATCACTCTTTTAAGCCCTGTTTTGCTTTTGTGCTCATGGTAACGTTCGCAGCTGTCGAACGTGGCTTGGGGCTGTCTGACTCCCTCGAGAGAATTTATGTGTTTTTCTACTTCCCTTCCTTATTAGGAGGCAGGAATCTGCGACACCTATTAGAACAAGTATGCATAAAGGGTAATGACCATGCAATTTATTAGTGGTCTGTTCTTCCTCAAATGAGCCCCCGCCTCCCGCTCAGAGAGGGCACGCCCACGGCCGAATGGCCTGTGCCTTCTCGGCAGCAGGTGGGCAAAGCAGCCGGAGTCAAGAAGACCTTGGCTTCTGGGAAAGCAGTTTCTTTCTTCCACACGGAGGCTTAGCAAAGAGACTGGAATATCGCGGTTTGGGTTCCAGGAATGCCAAGTCTTACTAGCTGGCAAAGGTGAATAGGATGGAAGTAAAGAGAAAACATGAGCTCTACAAACTTCATCCTCACAGCCCTGTAGCAGGAGAAAAATTCTCAGATCCCTTTTCTTTTCTTCTTTCTAAAATGGCGTGGGGAGGGGATAGTTTTGTTCTTCGAGGCTTGGGTTAGGGGAACGAGCCTTTCCCATTCAGAGTGCGAGAAGTCTTTGTTTCTTCGGAGTTTCTAGCAAGCAGCCTGCGGGGAAGGGGTGGGGGTGGAGAGGAGGGCAGGGGGAGACCATCTGGGGAGAGACATATCTGAGAAGCTAAGAGTGGGCTCATCTGGGCTGAACCCTCACAAAATCTTCAAACAAGAAGCAGGAAAGAAATTACAGATTCTAATAAAATCTGCATGGTCGGCCCGCAAATGCCAAGCGTCCCTCTGCCCCTGGCAGGCATCATGGTAAGGTTTGGAGTCCAGACAGAAAGTTCTGGAGAACAAAATGCTTGGGGACAAATCCATTTCTGTGAAAATCGCGGGTATGTTCAAGAAAATATAATCCATATGTTTTTGATTGGTTCCCTTTTAGCTCATCAAAATGTTTCGGCCAGGCATGTCCACCAAGCTTGTTAAGTCATTCTTGTTCAAGACAGGAAACCAGTTTTGGCCACGGAAGGTGGATTTGAACCCTGGGAGGCCCAGGTTCCACCTGGAACTCCGAGTCTCAAGGTAGGAGTGGGCTCTCACGTGGAAAAATATAATGGGCTCTGCTGTGAAACATCAGGATCGAGACCAGGCTCATTTAACTGGCTGAGTTTTTAGGGTGAGGGTAGTTACTGAGGGGAGGCAACGGGGGCCCGTGTTCTTCCGAGCTTCTGCGTGTGATCCATGTTGTGAAATGGAGAAAATTAGGTAAAGGGACTCTGTCTAGGATGGCAGGAAAGTGAAAAGTTCTCCATGACCCATCATGTCGTCTTTCCTCACCAACTCTCCCTCTTCTCTAACGTCGCCTACGATCCCCTGCCTCAGAGAATCATTCTCGCATCCCTCTTGTGCAGGCCTGGTGCCCCCTAGCAAGCCCTGCTGAATGCTGACCTGTACTGAAATGACATGTGTCGTCGTACACGGAGCATTCCGCCTCCGGCTTCGACGCCGGTACAGCAAGCGGCCCGTGCTGTTAACATCGAAGAAGCGGCGCTCTGTGCCGAGAAAGTAGAAAGTAGCACTTGCAACGAAAACCCACTGGTACAGATCCGCGAACAGGAAGGTCGACCTGAAACGTTGGAAGATGCGCTAATTGGTTTCCTCTTCTCTCTGGCTGGCTGTTTTCGTTTGGAACATAACAGTGGCGTGAGAAGGTAAAGGAACCTGGGGGGGGGGGCAGGAAGGGGGCAGGGGTTTAGCCAGAGCGGGGGCGGAAAGAGAGCATTTCATTGTGGTGCTCCAAGTAACTAACTCGGGTCCCCTGACACATTCACCCCAAGCAGCATAAATCTCTCCGCGAGCAGCAAATGAGACCCGTGTTTGGGTTTCTGACTGATTGCTGGCTTACTTTCCCGTTTGGCTCCGTCACTTCAAGTAGGCTAGCCAAAGCTGCTAATTAAAGAGGGAATGATTTATTTCATAAGTTTGCTTCTCCCTTCAGGAAACATAACTCAGCTCCGGGCACAGCGAGTTTACCTCGCCCTATTCAATAAATTACACCCACCTCATTAATACTTCATTAGGAAAAGCTGAAAACCCTGTGGCAGGACCTCAAGGAAGGAAAAGGTTGGCCAGCGCTGACCCAGAAAGCATAGCGGGCCTGATCCGATGGACTTTTTGGTGTGACCGCCCGGCCCAGCATGCCAGCCTGCTTGCTTTGGGAGCACATTCTGTCCTGCGCCATGCTCCTTCGGTGAATCCTCCATTCGTTTCTTCTTTGTGATGTGGAGGGGGCGGGGGCACTGGTCTTTAACCTTGTAGAACTGTCATCATTTTGGTTTCAAAGCCAAAACATTCCGGACGACAAAATCCAGAGATCACTAGTCCTTCCTCAGTGCGTGTGTTTCTCCATCACTGAACACATCCCCATGGTTTAACCTTCAGGAGCAAGATCCTTGTTTTGCTTTTGATGAAAGAGAGAGGCCCCAAAACTTATACACAACTGACTTAGCCTTTCCATATATAAATGTTAACTGGAGGAGAGCCAGATCATGCCAGCTCCCCTGGTTCTCTATATATGGCAAATCAGTTCATCGGTGCAAAGCGGAAGCAAATATATGTCCAATGAGAAGTCCAAAATTAATATCCTTAGCTTCTAAGGATTCCGCTAGTATTTGACCTAAGAATTGTATAGGTGAGCCTGCTGTTTCTCAAATTTTAACGTCTACGTGTATCTCCTGCGGGCCTTGCTCAGTGGCAGATTCTGCGACGTCTGAATTTTGAACCAGGCTCCCAGACGCTACTGTTGCTGCTGGTCTGGGAACCAGTCCCCGGGTAGTAAGGGGCTGGGAAACATCATGAACCTTCTGGAGTTGGCTAATGGATCTGATAGTACTGGGGTGAAAAGTGATAAAAGCTAGGTTGCAGTGAGCATTATTTTCCTCCTCCTCTAAAACCACTGTCTAGAGCAGGGGTTGGCAAACACTTTCTCTTAAGTGTCAGTAAGTAATTATTTTCGGCTTGTAGGTTATGTAGCCACAGTTTCGACTACTCACCTCTACCATTGTGGCACAGGAGCAGCCACTGAAGATATGGAAACAAATTGAGATGGCTATGTTCTAATAAAACTTTATTTAAGCTGTGGGCCAGATTTGGCCCCTGGGCTGTCGTTTGCTAATTCCTGTTCCAGAACAATGGCTTCCAAAACTCTGTGATTGTACATCCAGAACAGAACACCTCCCCAATAATGTATGTGTGCTTACAAATTCTGTACACATCCAATCGCACTAATACAAAAACCAAATACAGAAGAAGGAAAATTGATACAGAAACTCTAATCTCTCTTTGTTCGTTCAAGTGGAACATCTTTGCTACACCCCGGGTACATACACTCACCTTAGAAACCGGTAATGTGAATAGGGCACCCGGGTGGCTCAGTCAGTTAAGTGTCCGACTCTGGGTTTCGGCTCAGGTCATGATCTCATGGTTCGGGCGTTTGAGCCCCACGTTGGGCTCTGTGCTGACAGCACGGAGACTGCTTGGGATTCTGTCTCCCCCTCTGTCTGCCCCTCCCCTGTTCGCTCTCTCTTTCTCTCTCAAAAATCAGTAAATAGACATTAAAAATTTTTTAAAAAGGTGATGTGGAGAATATTAAAATGTATTTTTTCTCTACAAAAATGGTCACATTGATAAGAATAGTACTTGGGATTTGGATGGTCTTGGAGTTCTAGAATGTAGAGCAACCATAATAAGATCTGACAGTAACAAAGTGGAGAAAAACACCAAAAAGAATGATTTTATGCAAATCACTGAGGTAACATGGTCACTCTACACCATCTGGGGCTTCTTTAAGAAATGCTGTGTGTCAGGTCCTAAACTAAGTGGTCTAAATGTAACATCTCATTTAATGCTCACACGGCCCTCAGGAGGAAAGGCAATTATTCTTCCATTTCGCAGAAGAGAGAACTGAGGCGTAGTGAGGTTGGCATAAGGGAATGTAGTTAGTTCCTTATTTAGGTGGGTAGTTGAGGTAGAGAAGTCACAACTGCCTAATTACAACCCCCTGGCTCTTAACGGGTGCTGTTTATAGCCTCATCAAATCATGATCATTTTCCAAATGTTAGTATTTACTTATTACATGATCACATCATACCCATGGAAAATCCCACTGGTTATGGTGACTGGGTTTAACATACACGCATGCAAATCCCTTCATCTGGCCAGAAGTTGCCCTTGAAGGTCGTGGTAATACCTTCCTACAGGGGAGGAAGGTCTGTGCTAAGAAAGTGAGTCAGCTGATCTCAAGTATATTGTTGGTTTCTTTAAAGAGATTGCTAACTGGCGACTACTGGACAATCTGAACAGTCATGTGCTGAAAATCCTTTTCCAGTGAAACCTCGGATGGCGAGCAACTTGTTCTGCGAGTGTTCCGCAAGACGAGCAAACATTTCTAATAAATTTTATCTTGATAAACGAGCGATGTCTCGCAGTATGAGTAGTGCGTGCTGGCGAATGTCACATGATCACAACCGGGCCAACGGTTCTCTCTTCCTCTTGCTCTCTCAGTACCATGATACTCTTGTAATGTATTGTGCAAACCCAAACAGTTTGAGAGTGAAATGCAGTGCTGAGAGTAATGATAAAATTTTGGAGGTATTCACTTTCCTAACAATTTTTAAAAAGCGAATTCTGTCTTGAAAAATTAAAACGATACGTACTCATAGAGATTAAGTCAAAATTTAAGTCTTCGTATTCATGGTGTGAACTTAAAAAAACAAAATTGTTCTTGGAAATATGTTTATTTACTTTCATCTTAGATATATTGTATCTCAGTTTATGTGTCACTAGTGTTTTTCTAAAGATGGTTTTTAAATAGTTTTGGAGATTGGTGAAAGAGTCTTATTTTTATCCATACAAGTGGATTTGCATTTCAAATTTGCATTTATGGTGAATTAGTTTGAAATTGTTGAAATCTTCAAATATCTCAAATCCATAGATGATCATATTTCTAGGATGGTGTGTGGCTGGGGCAGAGAAAATGGGGAGAGGGTCATGGGTAGGAAATGAGCGTGGAGAGGCAGGCACCATCAGATAATGCAGGATCTAGGAGACCATAAAAGGAGATTGGATTTTAGTCTGAGTGGAAAGCCACTGCAGGGGAATGATACAATACACTTCAGGATGATCACTCTGGTTATGTTATAGAGAACGGTAACCAGGTGGTGGCAAGGGCAAAAAGCAAGGAAGTCACTGCAGTATTTGAGGCAAAATCCCATGTGGCCAGGACCAGTGTGGTACAATGGAGAGAGGGAGAAATGCTCAGATCTTGGATCTATTTTGAAGGTGGGTTTCGGAGAACTGGCTTGTGGATCAGATGCAGGTAGGAATAGAAAGGAGGTAGACTCCAAATATTTTCCCCCTGAGATTCTGGAACGGATGGTAGCACCGTTTGCTGGGATGGGGAAACCAGAGTTGGGAGACGGATTTGTTAGCTGGTTTGTCGTTTTGTTTTGTGGGAGGAAGAAATCCAGGAAACGGTGTTGGAATCTGGACAATGACAGTGGACTCGGCAAATGGGGTGCTGGATAGAGAAGTGACAGGGCTCGCTTATGGATGTGATGTTGAGGAAAAGGTGGAAGGAGATGAGGACTTGAGAACAGCGTCCAGGGTCTGCTTGGACATGTGAGTGGATAAGTCACAGCATGAGAGCTTATGGTTTAAACTTCCAAATGTTTAAGTACTCCTTGGATAGCCAGGTGGCAAATATCTAGATGCTTTCTTTGCAAATGAAAATATCTGAAGTTTGAGGGAGATATCTTGATTGACTGGAGAAATTTAAGGAGACCTGGGCCTATAGATGGCAGAAGGGATCATCTGAGAGTTTGCACTCTAAAATGGTGAGAAAGATTGAAACACTGGGAGAAAGGATGGGGCCTGAGCTTCCAAGCCCTTGGGAGGTAATTTAAGGCCACCTCAGGCCTTATAAAGAGTAAGATGGAGAGAGAGAGAGAGAGAGAGAGAGAGAGAGAGAGAGAGAGATGAGTGGAGGGAAGGAGGAAGAGATAACTGAGAACAATTGTGTTACATTAAGGCTGGCCTTCAAGCAGAGATGATGAATGACATTGATTTATCAGTACTTCTCAAAGTGTTCTTTGTCCTCCCCCGGAGCTCCCCCAGATTTAGAATCTTTTGGAGCGGGATAGGGAATAGGCAGTTTATATCACTGATGGATACTAGACCTTGTAAATAGCAGTGCCAAAGTTAAGGATGTCAGTGAAGGTCTCAGGTCCTGGGGCAAATTTATTGAGTTGTTCATGTCTTACACATGCTGTGGGCTCGGTGCTGTTGACTCATGGATAGACTTGTTTTTAGATCAGGTCACAAAAGTCCACATCTTAGTCCAGTGAGCCCTGAACTTGTCTAATCATGAGAATCATCTGGGACCCTTGTTAAAAACACACATTTCCCAGCCAATTCCCTAGAAATTCTGATTCAGTGATGTCTGGATCTGTGCATTTAACAAGTTGTTCCCAGGCGACACTCATAATCCAGCGAGGTTGGGAAACATTGCTTTAGTCAAAGTATTTTTTGTCTCATATGTGAAAATCTAGGAGCAGATCAGAAGCAAAGGGCAAACAAACCCCCAGCTGAAGAAGCAAAATAATACCCAAAGTCTTCCAGATGTTTCCCTGTTTATGAAGCGAATTCTGGTTTCATTAGCTGCCTTGCTTTCATTTATGCCTCTGGTTGAGCGACGCATTGAGATAATAAAGTGCTATGCAGACACAATGATGAGAATTGTTACTTAAATTATCCGATAAATAAATGGACAGACAAAAAGAAGACACAAGAGCAGGAAGGGGAGGAAGGAAAGTAAGAAATTCTAAACTCATTTCATTAAAGAGTAAGTAGAAAGGATCTTGTGAGCTGAACATGATCCCAAAGTTTCTCTGCTCTGTACATTTCCTTCCTTATTCCCATTTGCCAAGTCAACTTTCTTACAGATACATCATTTCCTTAATTTATAATCCCTCACCAAATCACACTGAAACAAAGAGATCTACTAACCTCCCTCAAATCTACACTGTTTTGCTCCAGCCTTCCTCCTCCCCCATGAATGTGCATTTGGGAGCTGGTTGATGTACACATCTCCAACTCATATACTCCTAGTTCAGGTAGCAAATGCTCAGCTAACAAGTTTGACTAGCAAGGGAGGCAGCTTTACCTGAGTTAATTTGGAGACGAAGCAGAAATTGTTTGAATGGCAAGGAATTTATCCAAAAATTCCTTCTACTCTTTTTAGCTGTGGAGTTCAGATGGTAAGAATTTGGAGGGCAGGGCTGGAGGGAGCAAGGGATTACCATGATTTATCATCAGTGGAGACTACAGTGACGTGATGTCAAGTGTTGCGCACAAGGTAAATACTTGAGAACGGAGTTGAATTTTTTAGTTGTCAAATATTTGAGAAAATACCAAAATGTTGTTATTTCTAACACATCCCATTTTTTTTTTCTAGCTGCGGCTGAAAACTACCCACTGGATTGTTTTAAACATGGATGTACGTGGAAGGGAACCATAGGTATTTGGCAAATTCTGGCTTCAGACACCCTCCGCATCACACTTGCACCAACCACAACACAGAGAGACCCTGAGACCCTCAATGTCAGCTCTGTTTGAAAAGCGCATTCAGTGGTCTTTCATGCAAGTGAATCATAGGCTTGAAATTCTGTTACATTTCTCCTTCATCTTCTCCTTTAAAATATTTTTGTCCAAGGGCACCTGGGTGGCTCGGCCGGTTGAGCGTCCGACTTCGGCTCAGGTCGTGATCTCACAGTTTGTGAGTTCGAGCCCCGCATCGGGCTCTGTGCTGATGGCTCGGGGCCTGGAGCCTGCTTTGGATTCCATGTGTCCTTCTTTCTCTGCTCCTTCCCTGCTCACACTCTGTCTCTCTCTCAAAAATAAATAAAGATGTAAAAAATTAAAAATAAATAAATAAAAATAAAAAAATAAAATCTTTGTCCATTCTCTTTTTCATATACCGTACTGCTTACCCACGCCCAGCTCTGATGTACAATATCTTATATTTTTTAAGAAGCAAATAATTGATAAATTGTGTAACATGTATAATGGAATAATATTGGGTGAGAATGATAACGCATATATTTATTTACTGACATGAAAATTATTGAATGAATATTATTTGAAAATAAACCATTTTGAAACAATAATGGATGAATAGTTAACACACACATTCCTATTAAAGATTTTCAAATACATTTGCCTACTGTTAACATTTCACTTATCTAGGTGGTGAGACTGGGGACATTATACATTTACTCTCTTTCCTTTTTAAATTTATGATTCTGAATTTTTTATAATTGCTTACGAAGAAAAATAATGATTTGTATTCAAACGTTAAGAGAACCGTTTACCGGAATAAATTTGTATACTGACACCTAGGAAAATAAGAAAAAGCTAATGAGGATGAGGTAGTGAACTTTCTCTGTCCCATCTTTGAATCACGGTGTTACAGGAAAAATTTAAGAATGCTCAATCTTGATTATATTACTGCCTACGCTTTGGGCTGGTCTTAAAGTGCAATTTTGTAAGACATAACCAAAGATGGACAGTATAAAGTTTTTTTCTATATAGCTGTCTGTTCAGGAATGAGTAAGTCTATAATTGCTACCTGAACAGTGAACGAAGAGGATAAAGAAATCTAACCCCTGGAGCTGTGATAATGATTAAATAAGAGAATATGTTACAATGTGCTCTGTAAACAAATGTTAAATCAGGCTCTTTCCGTTGCTTACACCTGATGGAGAAGAAGGTAACACATTACATCAGTCCTGCACACTTATCTCGGGACAAAAAAAAAAGCGTAAATTAGTGTCTTAATGTCTTAATGAGTCTTAAGAGAAAAGCAGTCCTAAGAAACAGAAAAGAGAATAGACAAACGTACACAGCATTCGCAGGGTAAAAGAGAAAGCTTGGGTCAGAGGGAATCGGACGTAGACTCTAGCATCTCTCTCTCCAAACTCTTTGGGTTTTTTCCATAACGCCTCTTTTTAAGCTGACAAGATATTGAAGCACATTTAAAGAAAATCATAGTCAAGATTTAAAGGGTAAAACAAAGCAAATGGAAGAACCCTATAGGAATAGGAATGGATATTCATACCTTTCTACCTGTCCGTAAGCAGATGGATACGGAGACAGAGAAGGAGAACAGAGATGCCGAGATGAAGTGAGATTATGGATTCCTTTGGCTTCGTCTCCTTTGTAACTTCTAGGTTATTGATGAATCTCCAAGATTTTAAAGAATGTTACGTTGAGCTACGACGATGAGAATTTTTAATTTGAGAAGAGAAATGTCATTATTTTCTATTTCTTCATTAAAAATTGTGTTGGTCTCCTGAAACTTTTCCCCATGATGAGACAATGAGCCTTGACATCAACCGCTTGATGTCTGCTTCCAGTTTCCAGGGATCCCATATACACGCCATTGTTGAAACGCCTCCATAAACTACGGGCCAACAGAAACAAATACGGTTAAGTGCAGAATGATTAGCTGATGGAATGACTAAAGAAATTACTCGAGGTATTCTAAAGACATAAATTACTTTAGAGCCACTTCTCTTAACAGTTAGGGAGGGGCGCCTGGGTGGCGCAGTCGGTTAAGCGTCCGACTTCAGCCAGGTCACGATCTCGCGGTCCGTGAGTTCGAGCCCCACATCAGGCTCTGGGCCGATGGCTCGGAGCCTGGAGCCTGTTTCCGATTCTGTGTCTCCCTCTTTCTCTGCCCCTCCCCCGTTCATGCTCTGTTTCTCTCTGTCCCAAAAATAAATAAACGTTGAAAAAAAAATTAAAAAAAAAAAAGAGTTAGGGATAGTAGAATATTACAGTATTTGTTTTTACATTAAATTCAGTTTCTACTTTACAAAGCATATGCAAAATCGTCGATCTAGTGCAGTTATTTTCTGCCATCACTTCAAGATTCTTTCTTCCTCCTTTTTGCACTGTTGGTCATTCCTGCTACTCTGATGGCAGCAGGAAGCCAGGGGGTTACAAGAACAGTATGTTCTGGAAAGGCAGCTTATGCTGAAGACAGAGTCAGCTGCTGGGGTGAAAGAAGGGGGTAAGGTGAACCCCTTAGTGTTCCCGTGGCAACGTTTCTATTATCCCATTTGCTCCTGATAATTTTTCCTCATTTTTTCCTTAATTTTTCATTTTCTTAATTTTTGCATCGCTGAATGGATCTCTGTAGTGTTCATTTCCAGATTCCTCACATCCCCGGGATTTAAGGTATGTGTTTTTGTAGTTACTGCATCTAAATATTTAAGCAATTCTAAAAGCACTTGTCAAATGAACTTCGGAACTTGTAATAGAGGTATCAATACATGATTTAATAAGGGAGAGAGAAATGTCTCAGGCACATTATTCCATACCATGAAAATTTCAGCAACTTACCCACTTCTTTAAAAAAAAAAAAAAAAGAATCAATGATGTGTTACAGGTTCAATTGTGTCCCGCAGAGAGATATGTGAAAGTCCTAACTCCCAGGACTTCAGAACGTGAACTGCTGCGGAAGGTGGAACTACGCTACTGATATAATTACTTCAGGTAAAATGAAGTCATGAAAGTTGGGTGGGCCCCTAATCCAGTAGGACTGGTGGCCTTGTAAAAAGAACACCATGTGAAGACAGAGACACAGGGAGAAGACCCTGGGACGACAGAGGCAGAGGTTGGCAAGCCCAGGAACACCAAGAAGTCAGAAGAGGAAGGAAGGGTTCCCCTACGTATTGTAGAGGAAACATAGCTCAGACCTCCAGCCTCCAGAACTGTGAGACAATTGTTTCCTTTTTTTCCCCAAGGTATTATTATGGTTTTTTTTTTAACGTTTATTTATTTTTGAGAGAGAGAGAGAGAGACAGAAAGTGCAAGCAGGGGAGGGAGAAAAAGAGGATGATGCAGAATCTGAATCTGAGCTGTCAGCGCAGAACCCGACATGGGGCTTGAGCTCACGAGCGGTGAGATCATGACTGAGCCGAAGCCCAACGCCTAACCTACTGAGCCACCCACGCGCCCCTGTGTTGTTTTCAAGTAACATACAAGCAAAGGCAAAGAACAATTTGCTGTTTTAAACCTTCCCATTGTTTGTCTACCTGGCATCTTACCCCAAGTCCCCCGTCTGGTCTGTCAGCCTTCTAGAACCCTTCCTGGCATTCAGTTTGTAGTTCGTTTAGCAAAATATAGCAGCAAGCAATGCGTCAAGCACACTCCTCTCGTGGCACAACACGTGCTCTGAAGATTGGATAGCTGTCCCTTTGGGGCACAGAGAATGAGAACCAGAAGCAAAAGGCACACAGATGACACGTTGTGATCGTCCAGAGAAGAGTTTTGTAGTCTCCTCCTGGTATCAAACCAGTTTTTGAATCAACAGGAATTTCAAGACTCAGCTCAACGTTCACAGAATCAAGGAAGAGATGGTTAAGAGCATGAGGTTTGGAAATGAGTGGTGAGTCCTGCATTCCTGGCTGGGTATGGGACATCAACCAAGTCACCCAACTTCCCTCCATCTGGTTCTGCCATGTGTAGATGGGGGATGGACATTTCCCTGACTTAGGACCACCCTGATGATTCCATATGGTAATATTTACAAAGCGTTCATGAAGTGTCTGGCCCATGGAAAGCACGAGACCCAGGGGGCCTGTTATTGCCTGCCATTCCTATTCTGTCGCTGGTGAGGCTGAGGCCCAGCCAACAGCCTAATCTTCTTGCCAACTGAAGAGAACCCAGTTTCTTTCTCTTTTTTTCTTAAAAGTTTACTTATTTATTTGGGGGTGGAGGGCAAGCAGAGAGAGAGAGGGAGAGAGAATCCCAAGAAGGCTCTGCACTGTCAGCACAGAGCCCCACGTGGGGCTCAGTCTCACCAACCGTGAGACCAGGACCTGAGCGGAAATCAAGAGTCAGACGCTCCACTGACTGAGCCCCCCCCAGGCCCCCCCAAGAGAATCCAATCTCTAATCGGTCAAGTAGAGTCCGTTCCCCCACAATGTGTTTGGTTTCGTAACGTGCAAAAGCTCACGAACAAAAGGCAGACAGGCAAATCTACCGGGGTGACAAAAAAGTCACGTTTGCTCAGACACAGATGTTCTTGAACAAAGGGAGGCCAAAGAAAACCCCCCAAAAGATGAGCATGATAACCTTGCACAGGAAAGGAAAAGCTCTTAACTTGGCTACGGCACTCATGGAAGGAGCCTTTTTCGGCAATGCTTGAAGAAAATTAAAAACACGCTCCTGCATTCAGGCTTTCCCAAGCTGTGGGCCCCCCGCTCTGTGCCACTCTTGGCTCGAGATGGGTTGCAGTGACTCTTTCAGCCACCCTAGCAGTGGTCACTCCCACCGGCCTGGTCTCTGTCCCTGCAGCTATGATCGGATCCGATGGCTGCCACCTGTTCGCTCTGCTGGTTTTATCTTTAATATCTGCCACCAAGAAAGGCCATGACACCTTTACAGGTTCAAAGCGTTGTTTTTGCTAGTGCTCCAGATACAGAACCGCACAGACACTGAGTGCTTTACCTCTACTCTCTTCCATAAGCCTGTTATTTTTAGGGCACGATTTTACCCAAGATGGAGGTTTTCAGGAACGCAAAATGTTGCTTATTTCAAAGGCACCTCAAGTGTGGTAGGGCCTAACAGGAGACCCATCGAGGAATTTCTTACCAAACGCTCGTGGAAAATAACTCCGTCGTGAAACTACGAGGTCCAGCTGAAGATCTTCCATTCGGATCACTCGACAATGGTGGAGGCAAGTCAGAGCAGCAGGAAAGATTTCAGAGAAGTGACAGCAAGAAAGGAGAGGGAAACGCAGAAAGTACATCCCAGACTGTCTCTTTCAAGAGTAACTGTAAATCCTGAGCACATTTTATTCGGTTTTGCAATAGGACCCCCCCAGGCATTCTTTCCAGTTGACTTTTTGATTCGAGAGTTTGCGGGTTATTCACAAAGTACAGTGTGTGTGTGTGTGTGTGTGTGTGTGTGTGTGTGTGTGTATCCATAATAACCTTGGCTCAACTAAAAATAAGGTGGGGTCAGCAGTCTCCCCAGGCAGCCCGAGAGGCTGGAGTCACAGGTAGTCATTTAGAGCTGCTTCAAAGGAACCTGACCAGGTCATCGTCCTAGAGAATTATAACCACTTCAGTGAAGATAAAGTGTAGGGCTTTTGTGGCCTTTGATATTTCTATTGTGTTAAACGGTTATTTTTGATCCAAAGTATATTCAGGATTTACAGTTACTGTTGTCAGAAACTTTCCCCCAAATCTTACCTATTAGAGGATCTGCAAAATGAAACAGAAAGAGATACAGCAGCGTGTCTGAGCTGTGGCCCCGGCCCTTTCATCTGTTTGGAATCTGCTTCCCACAGATACCTGCGTGGCTTGTCGGTGAGGGGCTTAGGGACTGCCTTTCCCCAGGTGCTCCCCATCCTCTTTCTCGATTTATTTTTCTTCAGAGCATTACCACTGCTTAACACGCTCTATGTTAACTGTGTTTGTTTATTGCCAGCAATTGATCCAGAAAAAAAAAAATATTTACAAACTCTGAGGCTATCCCAATGGAACAGTACTAGTTGCCTGTTTGGTTTGTTCCAGGCGGGAAGACACTGCCAGGAAAAAGAGGGACAGAGAGAGAAAAAAAAAATGAGGGAGATAAAGAGAGAGAGCGTGAGGCTGGAGGGAGAGAGAGCAAAGGGGAGAGAGAGAGGAGGGAGAGAGAGAGAGGAGCAGAGATTTTAAAGAAAGAGGTAGAGGGGTGCCTGGGTGGCTCAGTCGGTTAAGCGTCCGACTTCAGCTCAGGTCACGATCTCACAGTCCGTGAGTTCGAGCCCCGCGTCGGGCTCTGTGCTGACAGCTCAGAGCCTGGAGCCTGCTTCGGATTCTGTGTCTCCCCCTCTCTCTGACCCTCCCCAGTTCACGCTCTGTCTCTCTCTGTCTCAAAAATAAATAAAAACATTAAAAAAAAAATAAAAAAAAAGAGGTAGAGAAGAAACATAATTGGAGAAAATACTTTTATGTGCAAGCCTTGTTTGGGTCCTTCTCAATCACATCCTGGAGCCTACCTTGGACCCAAGGTTACATCAAGAATATTCTTAGAAAAAAAAAGGGCAGAAAACATTTCCTTAAAAGCCACTCTTTGCTTCTCGGCTTCTCAAAAGGTAGCACTTTTCCTGCTGTGGACACTTGAAAATATAATTAAGCCAAAGAGTTTAGCATGGTGGGTGACTGGTGGGCCCTACAATGGGAAGTGCTCAGGCTGTGTGCCTTTAGATGGAAGAAAAACCCCACAGTTTTCACAGATCCACTGGGAACAACTTAGGTTAAGGGAGCATCTGAAGAGTTGTCCTCGAAAACACACTTACAGGAAGAAATGAGCTTCTGATATATGCAGCAACATGCGTAAATCTCACGCGCATGAGGCCGGGTGAAAGAAGCCAAATACAAAAGGCTGTAGACTGTATGATCTCATCTACCTGAAATGTGGGCCAGGTAAGGCTACAGAGACAGAAGACAGACCAGTGATGACCAATGGCTGGCGGTTGGGGAAGGGGTGAGGACAAAGGAGCATAAGGAACCGTATGCTTTCGTCTGAACTCATCCAACGATACACTAGAAGACCGAATTTTACTATATGGACATTGTATCTCTACAAAGACCTTAAAAAAAGAATTAATAGCGGCAACAACAGAACTAAATATACAAGAACCTGGTAGGAGTGGCAGCCTCTGGGGCGGTGGAGGGAGGAAAGGGGCGAAGGAGGACTGTGAGGTTTATAGCCTTCAGTGCTTCTTGGATTTTGCACCCTACGTATATTCTTCTCATTCAAAAAGACCAAAATTGAGGAGCCTGGGTGGCTCAGTCGGTTGGGCGTCCAGCTCTTGATTTCAGCTCGGGTCATGACCTCCTGGTCGTGGGATCAAGCCCCACATGGGGCTCCATGCTGAGCGTGGAGTCTGCTTAAGATTCTCTCTCTGCCCCTCCCCCGCTCCCACACACATTCTCTCTAAAATAATTAACTAATTAAAAAATTTAAAAATACCAAAATAACAAGAAAAAAGTATACATGTAAACACCATGCACCATTGATTTGATTTTAAAAGCAAACATTTCGCAATTCAATACCTCTGAACTCAGAGTGCATCTGAATGCCATATCACAGGTTTTCATTTCTTAGTGGTACACAAAATGCCGATGTGTTATAAACGGTGTCCTAGGTTTAAAAAATAGACTGTTTTCCAGAACCGATCGATTGTTCTCTATCAGAAGCTGGGTTGTTAGAACTCTAACAAGTCAGCTAGAAAATCATGGGAAGAAATTCAATTCAAAACGCCCCTAAAGAAATACTAATGCGGGGCGCCTGGCTGGCGCAGTCGGTTAAGCGTCCGACTTCAGCCAGGTCACGATCTCGCGGTCCGTGAGTTCAAGCCCCGCGTCAGGCTCTGGGCTGATGGCTCAGAGCCTGGAGCCTGTTTCCGATTCTGTGTCTCCCTCTCTCTCTGCCCCTCCCCCGTTCATGCTCTGTCTCTCTCTGTCCCAAAAATAAATAAACGTTAAAAAAAAAATTTAATAAAAAAAAAAAAAGAAATACTAATGCAAGATATTCACGGAAATAGCAACAGGGAAAAAGCAGAGATAGGTTCTTCTCTTTAGTCTGGGAAAAAAGATCTAGGTGCCCAACAATACAAGGGAGTCATGTGGTCTCACACCCCCAAAGTAGTGGGAATTGGACTTTCCTGTCATAGGAGAACAATATTCAGCCCAAATCCTTCATGGGTCAGAAGGGCAGTTTATGTGCAAGAAAATGCGAGAGAACAGACCAGGAAATAACTGGCATGAACCCAGAGTAAATTTACACGGGGACACGTCATTCTGATTTATCAACGGGAAGATTGGAATAAATCAACTCTTCAAGAGATGCGAGGCCAAGATGCATCAAAGTCAGAAGCAAAGACCTTCCTGGGTTTTCATGCAGCTCTAGCTCTAGAGAAGTTTCTGGGTAAGTTCATGTCTGCCAGTACTTTGTCGTGAAAGACAGACTAGAATAGGAATTAATCACCAAATACAGTAAGTGGTGTGAGATGAGTGAGCTTGTGGTATTCAACAAGTGATAAGGAAGATAAGAGGAAGAGAGATGTCATGAAGGCAAAAGACAGCGTCTGCGATTAATGATAGAATGTAGGAAAGGTGAACTTTTGAGGTGCAATGGGAGTTTCATATGACAATGCTGTTTGAAAACCCTTCTGAGAACCGGTGAACTAGATTTTTTTTAATTATTTATTTAAAAAGTTTTTTTTAACGTTTATTTATTTTTGAGAAAGAGACATAGTGGGAACAGGGGAGGGACAGAGAGAAAGGGAGGCACAGAATCCTAAGAAAGCTCCAGGCTCCCAGCTGTCAGCACAGAGCCCGACATGGGGCTCGAACTCCCAAACCATGAGATCATGACCTGAACCGAAGTGGGTCGCTCAACCGACTGAGCCACCCAGGCGCCCCCAAACTAAAATTGGTTTTACCCAACATCTTCTGATGAGCAAATTCTTAAAATGTTGGAGTTCTTTGAAGTCAAGAGAAGGTGAGTGCTGATATTACCCAGACTAGTTGAAAGTTATGGCCCTCTTTTATCAGATGCCCGGGCTGTGGCTGTGAGATTCAAAACTCAGCAAACTTTGGAACCACTGGCACAAGTCCTCACTACCAGAAACTTGAAAAATCAATGGTAGATGTGGGAGGAACTAGGGATCAAGAATGAATTTGGTTAGCACCTGCCCTGGGAGTTGGTGCAGGCTTGGAAGCAGATGGATGCTGCCATTTGTGGGAGTGTGTTGGGCCTTACCCTACAGTTGCTTCTGAGCTTAAAATTATGGCTTTGAATTCGTGAAAGTCCAAACAGAGAGAGCAAATCACCCTGGGTTCTTGATAACCTTGGGGGCGGGGGGGTGGTGGTGGTGGTGGTGGTGGTGGTGAATCAATCAGTATGAGGATTAATTTGGTGCGGTACCTCTAATCAATGCTGTTCTGCCACAGTCTAGTTAACATGTATCATTAACTCTAGTCAATCTGCTCCTGGATACCAGGCAGTGGCTTATTTTTGGTCTGAACCATAATGCAGGCTATCTGTGGCAGCATCCCGTCGCCAGCACCCTGGAGGGCAGGCATCTATGAACAGGGAGGTAGAGAATCTGAAGCAATTCCACCTGTCTTTGGGGGAGATCAGAGAAGGTCTCACTGAGATCTAACTTTTGAGCTGAAACTTGAAGAATAAGGTTCTGGGAGGTAGAATATATAGAAAACTTGATACTCTAAAGTATAGGCTTAGGAAACTATATTCTAAAACACGAATATGCAATTATGTCTATTAAATTTGAAGTGCACGGAGACATTATGTGTGCACCTGTGTGCGTGTGCATGTGGGTATAGGACGTAATTTGTTTAGAACATAACAATGGCAGAACCAAGGAGAGGGTAGTTGAGGAGACCCTGGACGTTCTTAATGACCATGCAAAGATTGCAGCTTTTTTTCCCCCTCTCCGATGTTTCTCTCTTGGCAGCCAAGTAGCCTCGTCAAAATTTTGCTGATGTTGTGTGAGATAGAACACCACCTGACTGCTTGTTCAAAGGTGATTTAACTGATAATCTAAGTTGAAAAGTAAAAACTTGTTTGTATCTATGACTACAAGGGCGAAGACTCAGACACACATCGTAAAAAACACGTTGAGTAAGACAATGTCATTATTGATGTGGGCCAAGTCCTAACTGTGGCCACATTCTAAATTCCCCTGTTTCTCTCTCCCACATTAATTGAAATGAAGTGATTCACCGACCATCAAAAAGATTCACAGGCTTTAAAAAGTTAAGCCATTTATTAAGGCTTCTCTGTATTAACTTTAAATTGATTTTTTAAATGTTAGTGGACTCTTAGGCTTTCAAGTATGAAGCAAAGAGGATCAACATTTCCTTTAAAAGAGAACTCTCAAAATTAGAACTGGTTTAATTCCAACATCCTTGATAAATAAACAGAGCTAGAAATGAAGAAATATCAATTTTAGTGGATGTGGGAAAGAAAAAGTTAATAGCTTGATTTGATTTGGGAGTATG
Source organism: Felis catus (assembly GCF_018350175.1). Taxonomy (NCBI): domain Eukaryota; kingdom Metazoa; phylum Chordata; class Mammalia; order Carnivora; family Felidae; genus Felis; species Felis catus. The sequence continues at coordinate 27,722,253 of NC_058380.1, forward strand.
TATGTATGTATGTATTCAATTTTTTAAAGTAATCTCTACACCCAATGTGGGGCTCAAACTCAGAACCTTGAGATCAAGGGTCGCAGGCTAGATTAACTAAGTCAGCCAGGAGCCCCCTAATTTGCTTACTTTAATCTTGTATCCCTACCAAGACAACAAGTCTGTGTGAAACCAGTTCTCAGTACTAGACTCTTCCATTTGAGGTTGTTCTAATTTCGTGGCGCTGTCCTATGAAGTTTGGCTGTGATATTTTCTGTTAAAATGCTGTGTTTACAGCACGATACAAAATAGCAACTCAATAAATGCTCATATCATCAAAATTTGCAAACCAACATAATGCTCACCATGCAGACTTGAGGCTCACCATCTGAGCATTACCAAAGACCTGTAAGTAGAATCACTCTCATTTTACCGATGAAGAAACTGAGTCTCAAGTTTAAGTTAATTCCCAATTATCGTGATATGGCAATGCATGTTCCTCCTTCATAAGAAGACTTAGGTGCTAAATCGTACCAGCTGCTGCTCTGTTTGCTTGTTTTGACACATAGGTCTCCAAAATGTGTTTCCTTTAAAAAATTTTTTTTTAACATTTATTTATTTTTGAGAGAGAGAGAGATAGAGCACAAGCAGGGGAGGAGCAGAGAGAGAGGGAGACACAGAATCCGAGGCAGGCTCCAGGCTGTGAGCTGTCAGCACGGAACCCAACGCGGGGCTGGAACTCATGGACTGTGAGATCATGACCCGAGCTGAAGTCGGCCGGTCAACCAACTGAGCCACCCAGGCACCCCATGTTTCCTTTTTTTAAAAAAATCTTTTTCAATATTTATTTATTTTTGAGAGAGAGAGAGAGCACACGAGCACAAGTGGGGGAGGGGCAGAGACAGAGGGAGACACAGAATGTGAAGCAGGCTCCAGGCTCTGAGCTGTCAGCACGGAGCCCAATGCAGGGCTCGAACTCATGAACCGTGAGATCATGACCTGAGCTAAAGTTGGCCGCTTAACCAACTGAGCCACCCAGGCGCCCCTCGAAAATGTGTTTCCTAAAAAATCTGTTGACTGTCTCCCCCATTAACCCGAGTGTCCTGGAGGGAAGGGACAGTGTCTGCCTTGTTCGTGGCTCCACGCCCAAAGCCTAGGACAGCAGAAGGTTCTCAATATCCGTTGATACTGAGTGAATCACAAAACATCCTTTTAAATCAGTGTGTCCTTTCCCCAGATACTCCTGTGTTTCTTACTATTTGATTTTTTTTTTTCAACGTTTATTTATTTTTGGAACAGAGAGAGACAGAGCATGAACGGCGGAGGGGCAGAGAGAGAGGGAGACACAGAATCGGAAGCAGGCTCCAGGCTCTGAGCCATCAGCCCAGAGCCTGACGTGGGGCTCGAACTCCCGGACCGCGAGATCGTGACCTGGCTGAAGTCGGACGCTTAACCGACTGCGCCACCCAGGCACCCCTGTTTCTTACTATTTAGAGGTTTAACATTAATCAAATGGGCCCTTAGACGTAGGTACCCGTGAGCAGGTTTTATCGCTAAAGGAAAACAATGGGACTGAACGGTTGGATAGTTTTATTTGTTCTTCACACAGCAGAAATAAGCAAATTAATTCTAAAGTCACCGTGAGGCCTGAGTTTGCATGGAGGTGTACTTGTGACGGTAACACTGGGCTCACACGTATAGCTACAGCCAGGCTTGTAGGAAGAGTGGATCTAAAAGTGTCAGTTCCATGCCACTTGTCTCAAGATTGCTGGGTGGCCCTTGCCATCCTCTTTTAACCATCCCTGTGACCTGATCGCTCGAAAGAGGAAAACTAAACAAGGAGTAAGAGCTTTCTGTGTTTGAATATGAGAACGATCGCAAGGTAATCGTGCATTCAGAAGTTGTAGGAAGAGATTCTATCTCATGCATACATTTAAGAAAACAGAAGCCTGGAGTAATTTCCCCTTAGAAATGATCTGGAAGCCTTTTGTTTTCAGTGAAATCTCCAGTCACAGTTGGGGATGAATTTAGCAAAAAAATAACATAAAGATTTTTCTTTCTCAATCTCAGCCTTACTTTCTGAAATGGTCTTTCAAAGGGCCAGAAAACAACTTTGATTTTTCGAAGACAGAAAGAAAAGAAACACAGCAGGACTTGTGTTTTGAGATCTAGGGGCAAGTTGAATGCCTTACGGCTGAGTCTTGCGAAACACAGAGAAGCAAATCATGGTGGGCTTAAAATTACACTAACTTTGCCCTTGATTCCAGTTGGGTTGATACATTTAACTTAGTGTTTAGCCATCAGGGCAAGGGAATTTAATCTCTTAATGTTCTCACACCTATGCGCCATGACCTGTATGTGAGGAGAATCATTCACCAATTAATCTGTGTCTAAATGCAATGCTCGTCCTTCCTTCCAGCAGTCACCTGCCTTCACTAGCACAAGATAATGCACATTATTCCCTACCACATGCCACGGACTGGCTAAGCGCTTTACCAGCACTAGCTCACAACATGCTTCCAACTTTTCTCTTTTATGACCTCGATTTCACATATGAGAAACCGAGGCCAAGAGAGAGTAAGTGATTTCCCCCAAAATCACCCACTTAAAAAGTGGCAGAGCAGAAATTCCAGTGTGTTTAGTTCTAGAACTTGGGTATATAATCCCCATTTTGCCCTGTCCTACCTCTGTAGGCATGTGCTTCTCAGACATGGGGCCCTTTCTGGTGGCTTCTGCATTAGGACGTTGTGGAGAGACAAGTCCATAGCTAATTATGTCCTTTAAAAACTGCCTTTTTGATGATGGCAGTGACAATGACCTTAAAGCATTACTTTTGTTGGCTCACCATCATTTCTTTTTTTTAAATTTTTTTAATGTTTATTTATTTTTGAGAGAGAGAAAGACAAACAGACAGTGTACAAGTGGGGGAGGGACAGAGACAGAGGGAGGCACAGAATCTGAAACAGGCTCCAGGCTCTGAGCTGTCAGCAGAGCCCGACATGGGGCTCAAACTCACGAACCCTGAGATCATGACCTGAGCCGAAGTCAGACACTCAACTGACTGAGCCACCCAGGCACCCCTTAAAATTTTTTTTTCAATGATTGTTTATTTTTGAGAGGGCTCACCATCATTTCTAACTAATGAAACATGATCACCCCACATGTGTCCTGGCTCATCAGAGGGGCAAAACTTACAGGACAAAATAAATAAGCCCAAACTTACAAGATACCAGCCAGTTTGCCTTGTAAGAAAAGTAGGCTGTGGGCACAGCCATCCTAGATCAGGCTGACGGTGGAATTTTGCTCTGTTCACTTGAGAAGCAAAACATCCAATGTTCTGATACCAGCCCTATAACTTTGGGCAAGGCACTTAACTCTTGCGAGCCTCAATTTCTTCATACACACAATGGGGAAATATACCCGCTCTCCTTACTTTCCTGAGTTATCGTGACGGGAAAGAAATTGGGCAACAGCAGACATCAAAGCCCTAGATCAGTGTGTTCATTCACTCAGTGATTCATTCAACAGACATGCATTGGGTGCGTACCCTGTGCTTGCACCTTACTAGGTCTTGGGGCTACAAAGTCTTCACTCTGGGGGAAGAAGATTCTGGACTAAAATTCAGTTTGCCTCGTTGGTGGTTAATAGCATGAACTTGGTTGGATTGCTTCTTTGGGGACTAAGCAAGATTAAACAGAATTGAATATTTGAAGAAGTTCTGGATCATCTTATATTTAGCCACAGAATGCATGGAAACAAAACAGAAAACTAAACAGCCAAAAATGAATGAATGGAGCCTAACTTCGATACAGAGCATCAAGGGAAATCCCGGGTATCTAAAGGGGGGCAGTGTCCATGAGAGTTGTACCACAACTCCATGTGCAGCAGGAGGAAAACACGCCCCGTGTGAGCTCTGTCCTGCATGGTCCAGCCAGCTCTGCCTCCGTGCATGACCTACTCAGATCTGCGATGAGCCAGCTGACAGCACGCCTGGTATTCACCAAGTAGTGGAGGTTCAGGAGGGCTCCGTGTAGGAGGTGGCTTCTGCCACCCTCAGCCCTTCTTCAACCCTTTTATTTCCTCCCATTTGGTTGCAAGCCTTTTCATGTGTGAAATGAATTTTCAGATTTCTGTGCAGTCCTTAGGAGAGTCCCTACCTTAAGGAAATAACCATCACCATAAGCATGGCTATTGGCCACCGTAACCGGGAACAGAATGGGCCTCACAGATCTCTGGTCATGAAGTTGCACAGAACCCTGCCCTCAGAAGGGGTGCTCTTAGAATTCAGTATTCTGTGCTTGCCGTCTCGCAACTCTTAGCAATATGATCTTGACTGTGTGTGTTGTAAATGAAGCCTGATGGACCACGAGTGGAGCATGCCTTGGGTCTTGCAAGGTTGGTTCATACATGGTCTAGTGTCCCACTGTCTCTTTGGGACATGTTCTTGGCCTTCCTTCTCCATCCTCTGGATCCCTAGGTCCTGTCCAGCCTCCTCCTCCCCCTGATCCCAACCAGCGAGTGCCTCTGCCAGGCCCTAGGCACAAACATAGGGATGGCTGGGATGTTGCAGGATGGCCTGCAGAGAGGGCCCAAGGAAAAGGCAGGGAAAAACTCTGTAGCTATGGGGCTTAGTGTGGTCAGGTGCCCCAAGGGGCACAGCATCAAGTAGGAAACATAAACCATCATGGCAGATGGAGAAAGACTGTGGAAGAATGGAAAAGACTTCTGTTTCAGTATATTTCACAGCATTGTTCTCTGCTTTGGGAATAGGACCCCACAACTTTATCTCGTACTGGGCCTGCAGACTATGCAGTGACCCTGACTGGAAAGCTCAAAATTCCAGAATGGTAAAGACCTGACTCACCTTTTAATGCTCATAGGTTAAACAAAACAAAACAAAACAAAATGCTGATAAAAAAAGAACCCATCTCTCCAGTGAAAGGGGAGGGAAAACAGAGGGGAAGTTACATTTACTGAGTGCCCTTTTCCAGCGGGATAGAGGCTGGGCTATGAGCAACACCATCCATCAAATCCCCGTAGAGAATTTGTTTTGTTGGGGTGGGCAGTGGGACAGAGGAGTGACTAGCTCCATTTTAAGGGTGAGCAAAGGGCCTGACCCATACTAGGGTACCAATTTGGGCTGGTGGGCACGAAAGTCCACGGCCCCCTTGTTTCTCTGATTCTGAGCCTTTGTAAAAGGAGAAAAATGCTGCAGACCACCTAAAATCAATTTTACTATAATATCACTTAAATATGTAAGAACCTAGACCGAAATATTACCACCTTAGGCTTGTGGCTCTTATGGAATTGTAAAATTGAAATACGTTCTCAGGTTAAATAGAAATGACACTACAAAGTCAACTTGTAATAATACTGTAAATTCAAATTAACAATGATAATGTAATAGATGGTGTTTTGCTCAAGTTAAATCAAATTAGTGCAACTAATTTGAATTTAATTAATATTGAATTTAATTGCTCAAAAATGTAAGTCATGGCTTGCTCTGTATTTAAGGTTTTTGAATTTTGATTTTATTTTTTTTATTTTATTTAAAAAAAATTTTTTTTAATGTTTATTTATTTTTGAGACAGAGAGAGACAGAGCATGAATGAAGGATGTCAGAGAGAGAGGGAGACACAGAATCTGAAGCAGGCTCCAGGCTCTGAGCTGTCAGCACAGAGCCCGACGCGGGGCTCGAACTCACAGACTGTGTGAGATCATGACCTGAGCCGAAGTCGGCCGCTTAACTGACTGAGCCACCCAGGCGCCCCATGAATTTTGATTTTAATATGCGTATGTGATGAATTCTTGAACACAGAGGACATACTATAAAATGATGCTAATTAATTTCAAGGTACTTTCATTATTTGGTTTTATGTTATTTTTTATGATTATTATCACTATATTTCCAATTGAGGGTTATCAGATCTCCGGCTTAAAATCATTTTTGATGGTGGGTTGCTGGGTCACTTTATAAAATTGTGCTGTTTATTTGAAGGTTAATTTTAGCATGACAACATTAGCAAATCTGCTCTTAATGGGTATGTAAGCCAGTTATTTCTGGACTCGGGATTAGAACACATATTTATGGTACATTTACTATTATACTTTCTGCTAATTAAATGTTGTGAATAGTGGAATATACAGGGCAGTGGCTACTGACCCACTGGTATGGAGGTGATATTTCAGTATTTTTAACGCATGGACCAACTCCATGTCAGCCCTGTCTATCACAGAAACTTATTCTGCCATTGACCATGGCCTTTCCAAGCATTGCTCACCAATGAAGGCATGTACATATATGTGTGCTTCTGTGCCTGTAGTGTGTGAGTGTGTGTGTTGAGAGCGTATTTATAGATCTGTACCTGCGTATATGTATGTACTTGCGAGTACGTGTCAGGAAATTTCTGGGCCTGGAGGCAAAATATCAAGACTCATCTTCCACCCTTACTAGTTCAAATGTTGTGCACATAACAGGTACTCGAAAATGGTGCCTAATTATCCGTTGCCGGATGCTCTCAAGCTTATTATTATTATTATTGTTACTGTTATTTGCGGTAGCAGTAGTTGCAGTAGGAGTCTTGAATTCCCTACTGCAGGCCAGTAGAGGATACCATCCCCTAGTTAGATTATCTCAGGCTGGCAAAATAATTTACATATTTATTATTTGTTTTTCTGTTTTAACCACTAGTGCTTCCCATGAGTAAGAATCCGTTCAAAGCATCTCAGAATACAAATCACTTAATAGTTGTTTTGGGTTGTGTTTCTCTATGATTAGGATTTGGGAGAAGTAGTTTGTTCCCCTAAACAACTAGGTGGTAGTGGCCTTACAGCAGTTTCATGAGTGGTTACTGCTGTGGGCACTTGGGATCAATGCTGTTGGGGTCCTCTGAGAGAGGATGGAGAGCAGGCGCCCCAGGGCTATCCTTCTCTTCCCACAGAGGCAAGGGAGCCAGAACATTTATTGCCCACTCCTTCCTTCGTGGGTTAGAGGGACTGCTCTCAGGGACCCTTAACTCTATGGTATTTCTGGCCTGCCTCACACTAGTGGAACATAACTTGATGCCAAAAAGCCTCTGCACAGGTGACGACAATAAGAAGACATTGGCATTCACAGGAAGGGGTGCCACAGGGGCTTAAGGGGACAGCCAGCATCTGCTACAACAGTTACAGCAACACTGTAACTTACAGCAACACATCTGACAGGTGAGGAATCAGAGGCTCGGGAGGTGACCTTGTCTAAGTTCAGAGGGTGGAGTGCGGGAGCCAGGGATTCTAACCCGGCTGTCTGGTCACAGAGTCTGTACATTTAATCGGTGTGATTATAATCAAAATGCGTTTTATCCCTCTGCATATTTTCCCCTAACATACACTTCAAAACACAAGCAGGTCTTACCTATGCATACTTTCTAACTCGATGAAGGAAAAATTGTTTGGTAAGAACATGATCTTTCCTTCTCTATCACCTCTGAACAAATATTCTGAATGTGCTTCTTCTTCTTGCATGACCCGCCAGGATAAAGTCTGAAACTTTTCTATCAAGATTGAATTGGTGCAGCCACTGTGAAAAACATTATGGACTTTCCTCAAGAAATTAAAAATGGAGTTACCGTATGATCCAGTAATTCTACTACTGGGTATTTATCCAAAGACAACAAAACCACTAATTTGAAAAGATATACGCACCCCTATGCTTATTTGCAATAGACAACATGTGGACACAGCCCAAGCGTCCATTGATAGATGAATGGATAAAGAAGATGTGATGTATACATACAGTGGAATATCACTCAGCCATAAAAAAAAGAATGAAATCTTGCTATTTGCAATGACACGGATGGAGCTAGAAAGTATAAGGCTAAGTGAAATAAGTCAGAGACAAATATCGTATGATTTCACTCATATGTGGAACTTAAGAAACAAAACACATGAACAAAGAAAAAAAGAGACAAACAAAAAAAAGACTCTGAAATATAAAGAATAAACTGATGGTTAGCAGAGGGGAGGTGGCGGGGGTATGGGTGAAATAGCTGAAGGGGATCAAGAGTATATTTATCATGAGGGGCACTGAGTAACGCAGAATTGTTGAATCACTATACTGTACTCCTGAAACTAACATAACACTGTATGTTAATTATGCTTGAATTTTAAAAAGATTGGAGAAAAGTTACCTAAAAGGAAAAAAAGAACAGTGATTGTTAAATTTGAAAAGGCTAGGGACTTCGTTACAGTCAGGAGTGGAATTTTGTGGTCCAAGGATGGGGAATGGGACACGGTATCTCTCAAAATAGGAGCCATACTATTTACTCACAAACATTTGCATGAAAGGCAAGGTAGAAAGTCTAAGAGTCCAAGCAATGGGACCTTGTTATTGGATGGAGTAGTCCTCCTGGCCCTTCCAGTAACTGTCTCTCCATGGACAAGACATTCCTTTCCTAGAATGCTATCTGGAGTGACAGGACAGGAGACTCTCTGGGTTTATGACTCATAGATGATGTCCTGGAGGTAAGCCAGTTCCATTTCAACCATTTAAACCTTACCCCAATGTGCACAGAATAGGTTTGCTCATCCCTGTGTGTTCGGTGCTGTTTGTCAGGTGACATGTGTGATATCAAAAAGGCACAAGACAGTGTCCCAAGTGCCAAGAACAATCTGAAGTTGCAGGAAGTGTATTGAGATATTCGTTTGAGTTTGTTCTCCCTATAGCTGCCCCTCCCAGGCCCCTCTCTGTTTCCACAGGGGCTTCTTCCTACCTTCAGCTCCTTTGCCTCAGGGGAGTTTCGTGGCCCGGCAGGGAACTGAAGTTTCTGGAAGTAAGTAGTTCGGCTCTCCTTGCTTTTGTCAAAGCTTGGATTGATGAAGACATTTTCCTGGTGTCCCTGATACAAAGGACTGATGGTGGTCTATCTTCAGGGCGACAAGAGAGAAGCGGAGATTTCCCCCACACCAGGAAGAGGGTGGAGGCGTAGAGTTCTTGGAGAAATAGGAACCTAGAAGAATTGTCTTCCGGAAGCACCCCGCTGAATTCACAGGACCTCTGAAAGAATGGTGGTGGCGGCATTGGGCCCCTAGGGAGGCACATGTGTGGGTGGCCCCAAACCAGAGAGCCACCACAGTGATTGCAATAAAAGGGACATGAGAGAACCTTCCTTCCCCACAACTTCCAAACTCTTCAAGTCTTAAGAAATCTAGGGAGACAGAAGTCAGTAGTGACTGAAAAGGACTTTCTAGCTTGCCCAGTGGGATGGGGATGAGGGCAGTTTTAGGCAGTTGTAAAGATATTTCTGGACCACTTGAATTTGTAGAGTGTTTCATCCTCAACACCAAATAATAGCTAACATTTCATGTGTATTTTCCAGGGTGCCACGCACAGGGCCAAGTATTTTGCATGAGTATGTCATATAATCCTTTATAGCCACTCTGTGGACTTGTAGCTCTGTTTTCCCCACTCCACCGACCAGGAAGATAGGGTTGAGAAGTTTGTTTTGCGTCTTTGCTCAAGCTGAGGCTCTTTGGGGTGGAGTCTGACTCAGGCCTGACTGCGGAGCATGTGCATTTAACTCAACGCTCTAAGTCTAGCTTGTGAAAAACAGGTCACTGCACACAAGAGTACACAGGTAAGAATTAAATTCAGCGTTTCAGCCTCTAAATGTTGAAGCACTTCAGAGAAAAGAAAGGCTGGTAAAGGCTGCAGGGAAGAAGATAAGCATCATGAGGGCTGACAACTTTCTTGATTTTGTTCACCAGTGCCTCTCAAGTGCATAAGACAGGGCCTGGCCCATAGTAGGAGAATAATAAATATTGGATGAATGAATGAATGAATGAATGACAGCAGCCTGGTATTCTGCCTTTTATGATGAGAGCCCTATTGAGAACCCAGAGGGAGAAGGAAAGCCATTCCAAGCGGGGTAAACACCACTTTTCCAAATCACCTCGCAAAATACTTAGGAATTTGTATGAGTAAACATCACTCGACTCTTTTCCAAAATGGGCTCATTTTCCCTGCTTTTCTCCTCTTCCAAGCTCTGATCACTCCAATGAAGGAGGAAGAATTCCTTCTCTCTGAATGCAGGTAGACTCCATTAGTTCAAGTAGTATTTGGGGTAAAATAAAGAAGAGATAAGCCTGGTAAATACCTAGATTAATGACAACAGATCCGTATGTTTAGTGTAGACTTATATTCTGGTTGTCCTTATACCTATAACTGCTCATTATGTCTTCATTAAAGAGTTTCAAGGGATCCCCGGGTGAATTATCATGATTAAAAATAATGCAAAGCACAAAGTTTTTGGATGTACCTCTTGGAACAAAAAGAAGAATTCTCCTTAGGAATGATAGCTCGACTCTAAAATTCTCGTAAAGCAGTCTAAGATGTGGGGAAATCTATTATGGGGAATTTTTATCGTAGAAATATATGCCGTGCGAATTCATAAAGACCTCGAGACAAGGCAGCAAAACGTTTCACAGATCCTGACAAGGAAAAGGCTTTACTTGGGTTTTCCTGCCAGGGCAAATCAGACACAGATCACTTAAGGATTTTTCACCTAGGAGAGCAGATCCACCTAATGCCGCCCTCAGATCTATGGAGAGATACTCTGGCGACCAAAGACAAAAATCCCCTATTAACGTGCCTGCGGGGGCAGTCTGCACCTAAACTTCAAGGTGGAAGAAAAAAATATATAAACTGCTCATCTCCTACGGGAACTCGAGTGACCTTCTGGCTTCTCTAAATGAGAAGTCTGCCATCTGCCCTGGCAGTGTTGCCGAGGAGATAAGATAAATGGGAATTCTTGAGATGATCTGGGATACTTATCAGCATGAGCAGCTTGAAGGGAAATGTCTGCTTTCCATCTCTCCCAAAGGAAGAAATAGCTGACGAGAAGAAATGTTGGTATTTGATAACAAGAAGGCAGCATGTATCCTCGTGTTCTAGGGCATACACGTTCAGCGTAAACACAGATCTATCTGCATAGCAACCGAGTGATGGAAACCACGGCCTGCCAGCTCATGCCTGCGTCACAATAATACTGTTGTGCTAAACGCCTGCTTGTTAGTGTCCAACGAGGCCAAGGCCATTGTTACTTTGACTTAAACACCGACACTGTCTTGACATACGCTCAAACACCAAATGTTCTTTCTACCGGGCAGAGAGTGAATGCTGGTGGGGACTATCAGCGTCTAGGGAAATAGGTTACCGTGACAATGACTTTAGGGTACCGTCCAGCACTGCCCCACCGGGGCCACCTATGGGAGCAACATTGGCAGTGCCCCCAAACAGACTATGTAAACTTTTGGGTTCTTTCCCAGTATCAATTTCATCCCCAAAGGTAAACATTCATTTCAGTCAACCTCTTCCCTCAGACCTAAGGCTAAAATCCCCGCATATATTTCTGCTGCGAGATTTGAACTCTTATCGGTCCCGGGCAGGGGGAGGTGCGGAAAAGCTGCAGAAGCAGAGCCCTGGCCTTCAGTGCCAGCTTCAAAACATTTGAGCTGAAAGCAAGAAGCTCGAAGCCTCAAAGACAGTTTCACGAAGGCTCTCTTGCCTTACACAAATCTTTTGCACTTGCACTCGCATCAAACGTGAATACTGATGGCAAAATGAACACTAATCATGTAGAGAAAAATCTACAGAGAGGTGAGATGACTCAGCCTGTTTTCAGGGACAACATCTGGGCTATGTTGCTGATAGCTTGTGTATCCACCCTGGCCTCTCCCCAACACAAATCTGTGCCACTGCCCTGCTTAAAACCTTCCTCCAGGTCCCTAAGACATGAATGCATATTTATCAGGACTTTAGCAAAACACAAAATAGTAACTGAAAAGGATTTAGGTAAAAAATATATATATACATATGTATATATATATACACACATATATATGTATACACACACACACACATACACACTGTATATCTATGTTTACTGGCTTACGTGGCTGAAAATTCCAAGGCCTGGGTCTGGTTCCAGATGGATCCAGGAGTTCAAATAATACTGCCAGGAATTTGTCTTTCTCAGGGTGGGGTCAGGAGTGAGGCCAGCTGGGTGCCTAGGGTGGGGGCTTTGAGGCAAGCAGTTTTTGCAGAACTGTTGACCCTGCCCTTGCAGAGCCCCGAGAGCTGGAGCTCGCTTGCCTTCTTTGCCTTCTTGTGACTGTGCCTTAGGCATCTGTCAAGGCCTGGTCCATCCCCATCGCTTAGGTCTCTTTTCTGTGTTGACTTCTCAGGTAAGTTCTCGGCTTGTAGGGCCCAGAAGCTTCCAAACCTCGTTTTGACACTTCAGCAAACTTTCTCTCCTTCCCACCTGCACCTCCCTCAGAACTTTTCCCAGTAATTTTAGGGAAGAACAGTTTCAGGACTTGTGCTCATTGGCTCTGAAGAGGACAGCCTGGGTATGGCAGAACCAGTTAATACTATGGGCTCCCCAAACTACTTCTTTTCCTCTCTGGCATACAGCTGAACTATATTTCCCAGGTTCCTTTGCATCTAGATCAGGCCACGTGACCAGTCCCAACCAATGAAGTGGAAGCAGGAGTGAAGCTTCTCCCCCCAGGCCTGGAGCCTCTAACTTCCTCTCCCTTCACTCATTGGCTGGCTGGTACAGAGGTTTCAGCAGGTGACCAGGGATCCAGGGGACTCTGAGGTCCCAGGGTATGACACAGCTATTAGGTGGAAAAAGAGCCTGGATTCCTAAGTCACCATTTGGGGGAAGACATCTCGAAGAGCCACCTCGTCAGAAATACATATGTTGGATTTTTCACGTGAGAGAAAGCAACCACTGAGATCTGGGCCTGTTTATTACAACACTGCTGTTATTTGTCCTGTACAATCTACTGGGTGTGTTCCTGGTCCAGAAAGGAGGGCCTGGCAAAACATGGTGGTGCGCTTACCTTTGGAGCCCCAAATTTGGTAGACTCCTGCCCCAAACCACAAAGGTACAGAGTGAGGAAGCAGCAGTTTCCCAGAGGAAACTCAAAGTACCGTCGCCAGAATAAAGAGGGAAGACGCTGGACAGAGAGACAAACAAACAAAAGCAGGGGTCCACTGCAGACCTGCACAAGATCCTTCAGGCTCCCCTCTGTAACGTTGTGCTATAAGAACGTCCACCGGTTGGAAGATTCCTTTCCACCTTGTGCTGCTGCTTCCATTCTTCCTCTTCTTCTGTGCCTGTCTTTCCCTCTGCTGGAGAGAAGTCTGCCCCCCCCCCCCCCCCGCCCTGCTCTTCTGTTCCTTTCATCTTCGTCTGGAAAATGCCTACTGACTCCGAACACTCTGGTCAGATGCCCCTTCCTTCATGAAGTTCCTTCATTTTCAAAGGGACCTCTATGCCCTCTTTCTCTCACGGGGCCCTGCGATCTCTCTTTCATTGTCTTTGCCTCATTAAGTATAAATTAGGTCACTGTGAAATCCTCAAGGCTGAGACAGGCCTTGTCATCATATATTTTTTTTTAAGAATGTACACAGGAGCTTCATTCATAATAACCAAATAACAAACAACTCATTTCGTGGATTCACACCGTAGACCACTCAGCAAGAGTTAAAAAGAGCTACTGTACACGCAACATGAAAGAGGATCACTGACAATGATGGATGAAAGAGGGCAGACACAAAAGAATACATGTTCTATCATTCTAATTGCACGAAGTTTAAGAGTAGATAAAACCAATCTGTGGTGATGGAAGGCAGAATAAGGGTTATATCTGGGAAGGAGAGAAAGTATTAACTAAAGAAACGGCATGAGTTAGAAATAGTCTGTATGTTGTTGGGCAGCAATTACATACTTAAACATTCTTCAAGTTGTATGCCTAAAACTGTTTGCCTCTAACTGTATATACTTCAATGAAAAAAATAAAAATATAAGTAAGACATTTTGAGAAGGGATCCAGGGATGAGCTGATGAACACCATTTGGGGCTTACTTTGGAAGCTGCCCAGTCAATCCAGCCTTTAGCGCAAGGGTCAAGGTTAATGAGCACAAGTCCTTCCCTGAACTCTGGATGATTGAATGCAAATCCGCTGTGAATGTAACCTCCAACTCCAACTCCAATCCCAATGATGCTTTTCAGACTTAAGTGGAGAAGAACAGGAGACGGCATTTTGGCCAACTCATCCACTGCGAAGTATTGGTACCCTGTTGGGAAAGACGGTGCACCTTCCTGCTGGCCTGGGGGCATCCACATGACAGATGGCAAAGTGCTGATCTCTTGTATATCCTTAAAGTTAAAGAATGCATTGAAACCGGAATTTTGATTGAGGCCAAGGTCATGATATATCAGAAAAACTGGTCGGTTTCCCTTTGGTAGGCCTCTTATGCTGGTGTAGACCGTACCATGAGTTGTTTCTATGTCATGTTCCTAACAGTCAAAGTCCTGGAAGTTTCATGTACTGGTTTTATCATTTGGAAGTGGCTTTATCTCTGTGAGTTGAACATCCTTAAGTTCATCCATAAGAGTGAGATGAGATGAGGGTAGATGAGAGTGAAGGGTTCTTGAAAATAAATCAGTAACTCTAAGGCTTGGGCACCCCAGCAGGGGTGGGAAGATTTTCTTTTTCTTTTCTTTTTTTTTTTTTTTTTTTCCTTTCTTTTCTTTTTTCCTCTTTTTTTTTTTTTTTTTTTTTTTTTTTTTTTTTGTTAAGTAGAGTCCTCACCCAACATGGACTTGAACTCACCATGTCAAGGTCAAGAGTCACATGCTCTACCAACTGAGCTAGCTGGGCACCCCCATCATTTTGTCTCAACACCTAGCTCACTCCTTTCACTTGGTAGAAATACTCAGATGAATGAAGAAAAGTAATATAGTTCACTTATCCAACTGTGGGATAAACCCTTCTTTCAGAGGATAGCCACAGGATATCTAAATCCACTTCTCCATGTACATCATTAAGTAAGAAATTTACTGATCAAAAATATTCAGTAACATGGATGTTTCTGAAACCATTTGTCTACTTTACAAATCTTATTGTATTGATGAATCTCTGGGATAGCTTTTGAATATGAAAAGGTGCTTATAATTTATTTGAAAAAGGAGGTATTACACCTTAGTTATATCAGAATTTTTCTTGCATTATTCATGTGCGTGTGTGTGTGCATGTGACAAAAAACAAAATAAAGAAAATATTTTAAAGTAGAAACTGCTTTGTGGAGGAGTGCCTGGGTGATTCAGTTGCTTAAGCATCTGACTTTGGCTCAGGTCATGATCTCAAGGTCCATGAGTTCGAGCCCTGTGTGGGACTCTTGTGCCGACAGCTCGGAACCTGGAGCCTGCGTCAGATTCTGTGTTTCTCTCTCTCTCTCTCTGCCCTTCCCCCACACATGTTTTGTCTTTCAAAACTGAATAAATGTTAAAAAAAAATTAAGAAACTACTTTGTGGAAGTAGAATTTATTCTTCACTTTATTTTCCTTCTTCTTTTCCACTGTTTTGGAGCCTTAGAAGATGAGTAGGTAACATATGGCCGATATGAAGATTACTGTAAGTAATGTTTTGGATTTAATTGTGATCTTTTTCTCTCTCTCTCTCTCTCTCAAATAACATCCTCATTGTCTGACTGAGACAGAAACTCCCCACCTCCCTATTAAAAAAACAAAAACAAAAACAAAAACAAAACCCAACCCTGGCCAGGACGTTTCTGAAGCCTCCATTGATAACACACAATGGCCTGTTCTTATGGGGCATTTCTTGGCCCTTAAGTAAGTCACTGTTGGCTGAAGTCCCCTGTTGGATGAAAGCATGAAAGACGGGAAAAGAGAACCTAAGGGTTCACCAGCCAAACCCAGACCTGGCAGGGGACTGTGGGTATAAGCAAGGACCCATAAATAGCAGGCAGGGCTAAGAGATGCCAAATTTGTATCTTAATGATGAGAAAAAAGACAAACCTTCAAAGCAAATATTTTCCAGCATCTTTTAGCTTAGAGGAGAGAGGGAAAGGGAAGGAAGAGGTTAGAACATGATGAGCATTGTCTGAATCAAATCCACTGCTCAAGGTGGCTTTGCCCCCTGTCTCAAGGGAAAGGAGACGCTTTTCCCACTGCAGAGAGGTAAAGTGGTCTATGTAGATGTGTTATGCTGAGCTGTATTTACAGAAATCTATACCTGGAAAAATAAGACTGTGACTTTCCGTTAGCTTGACCTGATGCTCATTCACATGAATGTCCTTACCCTGATCCCTGGGTATTGCATTACAGGGTTCCCCAAAGAGACAGAGCTCCTAGGGGATATATAGATCTTTATATGAAGAGATTTATTACAGGAATTGGTTATGGAAGGTGAGAAGTCCTACAATCTGCTATCTGTCAGCTAGAGAATGAGGGAAGCAAACAGTATAATCCAACCCCATTTCAAAAGCCTGAGAACCGGGAGCACCAAGTCTAAAAGCAAGAGGAGACGTATGACCCAACACAAAAAAGAGACAGAGAATTGCTCTTCCTCTGCCTCTTTGTTCTATATGAGCCCACAACAAATTACATATTTCCTACCCATGTTGGTGAGGGTGGATCCTCTTTACTCAGCCTACTGATTCAAATGTTAATCTCTTCCCCTGAAAACCTTCACAGACATGCCCAGAAATGTTTTCTTGGCTGTCTGGGCATCCTCAGCCCAGCTGACATGACATATAAAATTAACCATCTCGTCTGTCACTGTGTTACCTTGCATGGCACGAGGGATGCTGCTGTCAAGGAATAAAAACTGTCCTTAAGCTGTGAAGGAAGTGCAGCCCCCCCCCCTCCACCCCCCACCCCCCCAGCGCCTTGGTTCAGACTTCTGGTCTCCAGAACCGTGAGAGGCTGTATTTCTGTTGTTTCAAGCTATCCAGTTTGTGCGGCAGCTTTAGGACACGAAGCATGCAAGGTTATAAAAGTGTAAGTATTAGCAGAAATGATAGTATATCCATTAATCAGTGTTATTGAGTTGTCCAGAGATGTTCCCATATCACAGAATTGATTACGTGGGTAGCACGTGAACCCCTAATCTGATTTTATTTTTTTTTTATTTTTTTTTTAATTTTAATTTTTTTTCAACGTTTATTTATTTTTGGGACAGAGAGAGACAGAGCATGAACGGCGGAGGGGCAGAGAGAGAGGGAGACACAGAATCGGAAACAGGCTCCAGGCTCTGAGCCATCAGCCCAGAGCCTGACGCGGGGCTCGAACTCACGGACCGCGAGATCGTGACCTGGCTGAAGTCGGACGCTTAACCGACTGCGCCACCCAGGCGCCCCCCTAATCTGATTTTAAATGCATGATTAGGTGCAAAGATCCTTGAGAATATGTGTCATCATCTGAGGCGCCACCTCCTCCAGGGTACTGAGGGCTAAATAGGTGGCCAACAAATATGTTCTGGTTTATATAGCACAGCAGAAAGTAATTCAGCCAATGAGGAGCTCCTTGTGAATGCAGGAAAGCAGGACCGCCTAGACCAAGAGGTGCGATCCTGTGGGACGCCCGCCCACACCTTCTCTTGGTAGCTTCTGAATCTCCAGGAAAGACCTAAACCACATCCAACAAACATGGGTGATGCACAGTGGGCCCTCCACAAATATTTTCCCTCTAGCAGTTATACAAGAGGGGTTTCTGAGTCCTAGAACTGAGTTGGAGGTTAAAGCCAAACTGGCCAGATGAACCCACATGATGCAGAAGGACAGGGTAAGTTTCCAAGGTGATGAGATCTGAAGCTATCTGCCTCAGAGGGGTGCCCATCAGGTTGTTTTCTCACTGGCTTCTACCCAAACCCGAGTCCTCCTGCACTATGAATTTGAGGAAATTTCTGATCTTTGGGGTGCTATCTCATTTGTTTTTAGAAATTTCTAGAATGCTTCTAGAATTCCCTAGAAAGTTTCTAGAAATAGTTGTTTTGTATGGAAGCATCCCAATGTCCTTTGTTGCCTAGCTTTGGCACATGCCCTTCCCCCTGTCACAACACCTCCCTTCCAATCAACATGACAACCATCTGCCCTGGAAGCTGAGAGGCCAAAACAAATATGATTAGTGCACTATCTTCAGAGTGATGACAGCACCCTTGGTGTTGGATGAACAGGCAACCCAAGCCACTGTGCCAAGTTCAGTTCCCAAGAGATCGTGCAAAAAACTACAAAAGGTGAGAGAAAGCCATATGCATTTGGATGGGAAATACACCTCCATCAGCGCCTGTTTCCCCAATCCAATTCACCAATATAGGCAGCCATTAAAGAAGCCTGCAATTTTGATGATGAGCTTGGTAGTTGTTCATTTATCATTGTATTGTCTCATTCTACCCAAATATACCCAGGAGTCAAACTCCCAAATCTCTTGTGTTTCAAATGGATGAAATTAACCATTTAACCCAATGAAATCTTTTTTCTTTCTTTTTCTCTCTCCCTCCTTCACTCCCTCCCTCTCTCTCTCCCTTTTCTTTCTTTCTTTCTTTCTTTCTTTCTTTCTTTCTTTCTTTCTTTCTTCTTTCTTTCTGTCTTTCTGTCTTTCTTCTTTCTTTCTTTCTTTCTTCTTTCTTTTCTTTCTCTCCTTCCTTCCTTCCTTCCTTCCTTCCTTCCTTCCTTCTTTCCTTTCTCTCCTTCTCTCCCTCCCTCCACCTTTCTTCTTTCTTTCTTTCTTTCTTTCTTTCTTTCTTTCTTTCTTTTTTCTTCCTTTCTTTCTTTTTTAAAGTTTATTTATTTTGAGAAAGAGTGTGTGAGTAGGTAAGGGGCAGAGAGAGAGAGAGAGAGAGAGAGAGAGAGAGATCGAATCCCAAGCAGGCTCTGAGCTGTCAGTACAGAGCCCCACACAGGGCTTCAAATCATGAACCGTGAGATCATGACCTGAGCTGAAATCAGGAGTTGGATGCTTAACTGACTGAGCTACCCAGGCTCCCCAACCCAATGACATTTTCTATGCTGTGTGGCATGGCCACCAGTGGCCAGGATCTTAATGTCTCACTCAACAGGATGGTTCTGTTGCCTTCTCTTCTTGGTGGAAGCCAAGCTATGTTGCCTTTCCACAGCAACAGCTTCCACATTTTCTGAGTTTGTAGTTCAGGAAGTTTGTTAGTTCTTTTGCTGGTACCGCTTCCTTGCTGCAACTTTAACGCGTCTAGTCTGGTTGTGTTGTCAGGATTGCTATGATCAGTTCTTGTCGTGGCCATTGGGTTCTATTCAATTTTCTTTTAAGTGTGGATGTTTATGGTTAATTGAGGGAGGCCATAGTCATCCCTGCTGTTTCAAGCCCACATACACTTACAGAACCAATTTTGATCGTCCAGGATTCTAGTTTTTGAGCTGGAGTTGGAAGGAATCTGAGGAATGAGCTGGTCCCAACTCACCATTTGCAGGAGGAAATCAAGGACTTTTCCAAAGTCAAAAGTAGTGTGTGACCAGGCAGGATTTGCAGTGAAATCTCAAACTCCTCATTCAAAGCTTATGCTGTCGCCTCCAGCCTGCATCCACTGTGGAGTAAAGAGCTTGTTGTTTCTCAACGTATTGGCGCTCAGACACCCTGACTCGCAACATTAGAGAGGAAAGTGACTGCCATGGGTGGTTGGCTCTTGCTTGCTAATGCCATTCACTCTGACTGCTGAGACACACGTGGTGGCATCATGGTCAGTTGAATGTACTGTTGGCTCTCTCTGCCCTGTGTCAGGGGACATCTGAGTAGTCAGCCCACAGTTCAGCAGACCCTAGAGAAACACATGAGCAGACAGGATAAGCTCTTCTCCCAGATAAAAACACTATTCCAGAATCACTCACATATGCGTTCCCAACAAGATACATAATCCCGTTTTACATTCCAACCAGGGCGGTGGTGCAAATGAAATAGCAAGGTGACATGTGTAAAAGCACAAAGAAACTTATTTATCAGTAAAAGCCAGCACGGCCACTGTTATAAGCTAACTGTCTTTATTTTGCTGCTCCCCTTTTATTTTTCTTAAAAACGTGGACAAATTGCCATGTATAAGGTAATGTAATATAGCTAATTTGGGAAGCATTTGCTAATCCTTCTCTTTCTGCCAAATGATTCCCCCAGATGGATGTGGAACCAAGAGGCAGATCCAATATTGGCTGTGCCAAATGAAGAAATGGAAATAGATTTGCAAGGTGGGACTTTTGAATGGAAAATTGTTCCCTTTCCTTGCTTCCCAGCCTGGGCCCCGCTCAGAAGTGTTAGACAGCTCTCAGATTCCACAGTGAGAGAGCAGCATTTCAAATGGAAAATTTTATTTTAAGAGCCAAAAGGCCTCCTGTCTCTAGGATAACATTTTGTTTTTCTTTCTTGAATTCTCTGACTTCCTCTTTTCCTTTGCAAAATAATTTTGAACCAGTTTATTAGTATTTATCTGTTGTAGTGGACATGTTTTGGTTTGTGTGTTTTTTATAGGTTTTTGTGGGCATGTGAAATAAGGCTCAGTCTTGCATTCTGTAAAATTTCATCAATACATTCCACAAGAAGGGTGGTGGTAGGGAAAGCAGGTTGCAAGGTTAGCCTTAACCCTTCAGGCCAGTCTCATCCTTGGGACATTGGGCCTTAGTAAAAACCAGGTCATCCTTGGACATTTACTTTAAACTTTTCAACTAGGTTTGATTTTCCAGGATGTTTTTGTTTCCTGAATTCAGCATTTACCCGTAAGTTTTCACCATCGTGTTAAACTCTTCACTTCACTTCACACTGGAGATGTTGAACCTGTAGCTACCTCCTTCGTATAGATGGTTCATTGATGTGCTTTATGGAATAATTCATGCAGTTGGTTATTATATATGCATTTGATTGCTGATTGGCTGGCCCCAAACAGGAGGGTATTTCTGGGTAAATACGAGAGAAATAGAAAATCTTTAAAGTTGGCATCGGTGTTAACACACAATATTCATACACTGAGAATTAAATCCAAGCCATGCTAATCCCTGGATTCCTGGGAGAAGGCCTTCTTCCTCTCTTGGGCTCTGGTACATGACAGTTTCTAACTTCTTATGGGAAATATAATCTATCCAAATAGATCACCAGGCAGCTATTTCAGGGGTCACAGAATGGAAAGGCTCACAAATCAAATTAGCAGTCTTGAGTCACACAATTTATTAAATCAATTAAAAACCTACAGCCAGGGGGCGCCTGTAACACTGTGTCAACTATACTTCAATTAAAAAAAATAATAATAACCTAGGGGCGCCTGGGTGGCTAAGTCGGGTAAGCGTCCAACTTCAGCTCGGGTCATGATCTCACACTCTGTGAGTTCAAGCCCCACGTCGGGCTCTGCGCTGACAGCTCAGAGCCTGGAGCCTGCTTCAGATTCTGTGTCTCCCTCTCTCTCTGCCCCTCCCCTGCTCATGCTCTGTCTCTCTCTGTCTCAAAAATAAATAAAAATATTTAATAAATAAATAAATAAATAAATAAATAAATAAATAAATAAAATAAAACCTACAACCAGAAGCAAGGAGAAAGAGGGTAAGAAATTAACACACTCATAGTTTGGGGTAGATGAATCACACTCCCAGAATCTTCTGTTATACGATGTTTACGCATCCTGTCTCTTCTTCTTTGCCTTTCCATGACAGCCATGCTATGAAGACTGAACAGAGGCTTCTGTAAAGGGGGCCTAATGAATAAAAGGAGCCTGGAGCCAATGACACATGTTCACTCTGTTGAAGAGATGGAAGCTATGGCTTGCCAGTTAGCCTAACAAACAGCTTTGGATTTTATCTTCCTTGGTGAAAGGACGTATGAGGCTACAATAGATGTCACTAATGAGTAGCTGTTGTAAACCCGCATGAATACTGAGTGCCTTGTATATATTAATGCATCGTGAATATTCCAAGTCTCATATAGCTCATGAATATTTCGTGTCTAATGGTTTTATCTTCCCTTTCTACACTTTGTCTACATATAATATGTGTCCCATTACTAACCTATCTGCATTTTATACATCTCATGAATGCTATATAGTCCTCATAAGCTGCTTGCCCACACTTCTATCCCACTGATTTTTTTTTTTTTTGGTCTTTTATTGCAAAATTGAATAGTCTTTAATACAGCAAACACAAATTAAAGCAACTTTCACAACCAGTTGGGTGGTGTAGTAGGAAAACTACAGAATTAGTAGACATTCGATAAAAAATTTCTTTATTTCTGGGAGTTATGCCTTTGTACTAATATCTTTCCAATGGCTACAGCAACAGTAAGACGCCAGAAATCTTGGAAATCAATTTTCTCATTTCAATTAACAGCATAATAATTCTGCCAGTGGCTTAAGTCCCAAACCCAGGTACCATGTTTATTTCTGTCTTGCCCTCAGTACCTCATATATCATCCATCAATAAGCTCTATTGATTCTGCCTCCTATACACATTCTTAATCCATCCATTCTTCTCCACCTTTGCTAGAACTATTCCCCTTAGTTCAGGCCACCATTGTCTCTTGCTTTGACAAGGCAGTAGCCTCTTAGACATCATCCCTGTTGCCACAGCTGTCTTTCTGCAGCCCATTTTCCATACAGCAAGCAGAACGGTCTTTTAAATATGTAAATCAGTGTGGGTGGCCTCCAAATGCCTCTAGACCAGGGTCAATCAAAGTATGGCAGTGGAAGTGGGAACAATCCACTTCGTTTCACAAGAAACCACATATATGATTCCGGTGATACAAAAGTTCAAGGATAGGCAAATTTATAGAGATAAAAAGTACACTAATGATTGCGTAGAGGTGTGGCGGGATAGATGGGGAGGGGGAGGGAACTAATAGCTAAAGAATACTGGGTTTCTCTTTGTGGTGATGGAAATCTTCTAAAATTGACCGTGGTGATTATTGCACAGATCTATTAATATGCTAAAAATGGATTCTATACTTTAAATGGGTGAATTGTATAGCATGTAAATTATGTCTTGAAACAACTGTTTTTTCGAGCTGGATGAGTGGGCAGGCAACATTTGAGTCATCTGGGATCTTGGAGAAATGCAGATTCTTGGGCCCCATCCCAGTCTCTCTAAAGAATTTCTGGGGGTGGGTCCCAGCAATCTGTGTTTTAACAAACATCCTAGATGATTCTTACCCACACTAAAATAAATTCAATTAAAATTCCATTTCAGGGGGCGCCTGGGTGGGTCAGTAGGTTGAACGTCCGACTGCGGCTCAGGTCATGAACTCTCAGCTCGTGAGTTCGAGCCCCGCGTTGGGCTCTGTGCTGAGAGTCTGGAACCTGGAGCCTGCTTCAGATTCTGTGTCTCCCTCTCTTTTTGCACTCTGCATTCCTCCCCCATTTGCACTCTATCTCTCGCTGTCTCTCAAAAATAAATAAACATTAAAAAATTTTTTTTAATAAAAATAAAAAAATAAAATTCCATTTCAGGGTTACTAGACCCCACAAGATCTTATGATCTCTCTGATGCCGACTCCTATTCCAGCCACAGTGCCCTTCCTTTGGTGTCATTGAAGGACCAAATGGGTTCCCCTGTTAGAGCCTTTGAGCTATCAATTCCCTCAACCTGGGATACCTTTCCCTGCAATCTCTTCATGTCTGGCTTCTTTCTGCCATTTGACTTTCAGCTTAAATAGAAATCAGGTCACATCACCCTTTACATTTGCTTCCCCACCCTTCATAACTACTTGGTATTTTGTACTTTATTTAGTAGATTGTGTGTCTGATCTCTGGGAATATAAACCAGCCCTTCTATCTAGCAGACAATCAATAAATATCTGTGGAATTGATGAGGAAATACACTGAGTCCAGGTGTCTTGGGTTACATGCCCTCCCACTTGCTATGCTCTGTGCCTAGTTTCTGAGTTGTCTGTATCTTGCCAATGTATTGTGTTGGAAACGGAACCACTAAAATTGGCCACATTTCCTGGTGACACAAAAGGCCACCCTAGTAACTGATGCTATAGGCTAAGCTGAGGATGAGAGACGAACAAATGGATGAGGAAGCAATTTTTCTTCTTTAGCAGACTAATAGTTCCTCAAGAATGGCCTTAGCGTCTGCTACAAATGTGATGCACCCAGAATGTTTGCTCAACTCTTGGACTAAATGTTTAGGAAATAAAAAACAATTCATTCTTGCTTTGTAAGAAACCACGCCCCCAGAAGACACCCCCCCCCCTTCTCAAATTCCTCCAAACCCTTGTAGAGTCACCTAGACACTATTCCCTGCCCTCCTCTTGTCCTTTCTGTTAAATGAGATATTTGTGTTTTAAATGAAAGCTATTGTTGACCCATCACTAGTGGAAAAGAATCAATGTGCACGCATTCCTCACATAATAAGAAATAAATCCCTTAAGCCTCTAATTTGCTCCCACTGGTGTAGAATTTTGAAGTCCAAGAATGCATCTGCCATCAAAGAAGTTAATTCTGGGGCTGCTGGCTCCACAGCTATGTATGTGGCCATTGTTCATGACCCAGGAACGGTCTAGAGGAGATCAGTGCTCTGTTCTCATAATGAACCTTATGTTTCTAAACACAGGTGCATTTGGATTGTAGACATCTGTGTCATTAACTGGGGGGGGAGAAAGGGCACAAAAGCAGCTCAGAATGGGCCCCTTGGAAATGCAGGGTGGTATTGTTGCTGTAGCTCTTATCACTGTCATCGTTATGTCTTTGATGCTGTATCATGGCACAGAGATGGTGACGACGAATCCAGTTGTCTCGCTGCCATGTTTTCGACATGCTGCCTTTCACTGCGGGAGGAGAGAGACTCGTGACAGAAGTCACCCCATTGTCACTCTATTAGAAAGTGTTGTCAGAGAGCCCCTGGTCCACCCTACCATCATTTCAATCTGCTTTTTTCCTCTAACTTTGTATGTCATCTCTGCTCTTTGATGCAGAAGAATGCAAGAGCTGTTGGGAAATGTTTGTTCCTGATGGCTCGGGTGAGAATGAAGTCCTGAAAAGCCATCAAAAAATGGCAGTACAAAGAAAGAAGGACCATTAGATGACTCCTGGACACTCTCTGCTGACCCCGCTGACTCAACATTGATGTGTTCTGTACCCTAGTCCCGGATTCGTGCAATTCATACATCAACGGGTATTCAGAGCAACCCAAACCTTAAGACAAGCCATATTCTTGGCCATTTTATAAGCACATATGCCCTAGGAATTTTTGTAGTTAGTCACATGGCACATTATAATTTACAGTTGTTCCATATTAAGAGCATTTTAAAACATTACCCAAAGCATATGCCAATATCAGTAAACAAAGTTAATTTTTATTATTTTTATACTTCTATTTTAGAGAGATAGTGCGTGCAAGTGGTGGAGGAAGTAGAGAGAGAGAGAAAGAATCTTAGACTCCGCTCTCAGTGCGGAGCCCGATGCGGGGCAGGATCCCAGGACCCTGGGGTCATGACCTGAGCCCAAATCAAGGGTCAGATGCTCAACTGACGGAGCCACCCAGGCGCCGCACAAAGTTCATTTTTTTAAAGGGATCTTAGATACCTAGCCTCATTTGACTAAAACAATTTTCTAGCTTTTTACTAATTCTAAATCTCTGAGGGAAAAGACTGTCTCAGCAAGTTGTAAACGCTGTGATGGTGTTTTGTTAACCACCTTAAACTTTGAGCTGGAGCTTCCACTAATATTCATCTAATCTAACAAAACAGAGATACAGAGAAGTCAAGTGATATGTCAAAACACAGCTAGGCAGCGGTACACCCGGGGCTAGAATCCAATCTCCTGACTTGAAGTTCTTTCTTTCCCTGACAGGGTGCGGTCGGGGAGCCAGAGCCACTCTGAGTGATACGGAGTAAGGGATTTATTATATGGACCAGATCATCCATGATGGTAGGAGCTGGTGGAAAAGTCTCGAAGGGGATGTTGCTCTGGTTCTGCATGTCAGCAGGGCTTGAAGTTGGGAAGAAAACCTGAATGTCAAGAGGAAAGAACAAGGGCAAACTGGGATCCATACAGACACATTCCACGCTGACTCTCTCTCCCCACCTCCAACTTCAACGATGTGGTTGACTTGCGAGAGGAAGCTGACAGCCGTCTCCCCTAAGCTGCATGTGCACCTGGCCCAGGCCACAGCAAAGTGGAAGAAGGAGGTCAGCAGGACGTGGGGCAAATGAGACCCGGTTGTTTCCTCTAGGCACCACGGGAACCCGCAGATCAGCACCCGTGGGGGGCGCGGCACTTGATGCCCTGCATCAGCCTCGTGCGTGTGATGTCCATTGCTTCACTACCACCTTCCAAATCACACGCAGATTTCTCTTGTTGCCAACACGAACCCAGAACCAAACAGTGAAAGGAATTCTGGGAAATCGGTTTCAGCTTAGCTAAATAAAAAGCCTCTGTGTCATGTTGTGTCTTGTCAACGTATTGGCAGATGCAGTTGATTTTTCTTTGGATGCTAACTACAGAATAATTCAAGTACAGAAGAGAACACAAATATAGACCCTTTCCGTGGTTTCCTTTATGGAATTATTGCTTTTCTGGCACCTTGAGGACTCGGGCACTGTGGATTATTTTCTTGTCGTGTTGTGCTTCCTGAGATGATTAAAACTACGTCCTATTTGCATGTTACTTATATATGAAGTATTGAAGCAAAACAAAGTCCTCTAATATTATGTATGTGATGCTAAATAAAGATTAGACAAATTTCAGGATCCATTGGCATATTACTTAGGCTTACATATTTATGTAGGTATATTATGTAGGTATATTGTATCTCTGTTCTTCCTGTCTATCTATGTATCTATCCATCCATCTATGTATCTATCATCTATCTATCATCAATCTATCACAGAGCTATAAAGACTTAAGGAAGATCAGTTTTCAAGAATAAACAGTCAGATATTTAAAAATGGTGAGCTGACAGACTGAGAAATTGGTGTTGTAATTTCTCTTTAAAAAAAAATGTTAATGTTTTATTATTTATTTTTGAGAGAAAGAGAGAGACAGAGCATGAGTGGGTAAGGGGCAGAGAGAGAAGGAGACACAGAGTCCAAAGCAGGCTCCAGGCTCTGAGCTGTCAGCGCAAAGCCTGACCCGGGGCTCGAACTCACAAGCTGTGAGATCGTGACCTGAGCCACAGATGGATGCTTAACCGACTGAGCCATGCAGGTGCCCCTGTAACTTCTGGCTAATTATATCAACTACTGAACACCTGTCACTAATCCAAAAGCCAAAAGAACTGACAGTTGTGTAAACTGTTTCTTCACCTTGGCTTCTTGAGATTACCAAGATAGTTATAGATAGGAAATGCAGAAGTTAAACAGAGAGGCAGAGGAGGGGGAGAAGAGAGGAGTGGGAGGAGAAAGAGAGGGGGAAGAAAGGGGAGGGAGAAGAGAGGGAGATCTCACCACACAAGAGTATTAGTAATTTGCTTAGCTGCTGCCTCTCTAAGCATATCTTAGATTCTCTAACCTTGTAGTCTGTTTTCCTCTGCAGATCCAAGCCAGGCAATGCTCCTTTCCTTTGCTCTTTCCAGGAGAAAAAAAGTTAAGACTCTAGGCAAATAAATCAACAAATAAATACAGCTCTCTGAAGGCACTGAGATAGATCACTGAGATTGTGAATCCACCTTGCAGTCTCAATCACCAACCAGAGGGAAAGGTGAGAGCAGTGGTTTCCAAAAGCTGCTAAAACACAGAGCGTGTTGGGGGGTGGGAGGGGTGGTAGAGAGAGCCCTGGTTTTGGATCTACAACTAGGTTGAATCCCTTTATCCATTTGTGTCCTTTTTAGCAATATTTAACTTTATCAGAGTTTACATTGTCTCTTCTGCAAAATGACTATAATCTCATCTGCTTGCTGAAAAGTGCCAGGCTTGAGTGAGAGAACCTATGTGTCCACCTGCTTCCTACCTTCGTTCTCGCAACACTCCTTCGCCTTCAACGACTCCGATTGTCTCATCATTTCCTGAAGAAGCTATCATGTGACTGATATATACAAATAGGAATGCAATGCGTGGGGTCATTTATTTTAACATGCTAGAGGATTAGCTGTTAGTAAGCAAGTGAACATTGTAAAAGAACTTATTTCTTATTCTGACAACCACTGTTTGTTTTGTCTAACTGAAACAACAGATTTTTCCTGTGTCAAAAAAACTCATGAAAGATTTTGAAATGGGCGAAAACATTATTGGGTGTCCTGCCTGGAGAACGCTACTATGTCTTTTATTGTTATTTTAAAACTCTGTGAACTGTAGATACCTGTGCTAATACAAATGATTCTTATCCAAGGACAAACACAGTTAAGTCTTATTGTTCACGGTAGTTATGGTCTATAAAGTTGGCATGAACGCTGAATTAGTGAATACAGAACCTTTCCTTTTAGGGAAAAGACAGGATTATGTTCCTGCAAACCGCCGGTGACATTTTCTTCATCCAATTAATATTTAACTTTGTTTTATGTATATTTCTGTTTAAACATACCTTCTTTAATATACAGTGTTGAGTCATTAGCCTTTAAATAATGGCCAGCGACACGCCAACTCATGTCTGAATCAGGCTTTTCTAACTCAGTATTTTAGCACTTGGGTGAATTCGCAAATACTGAGTCAGCAAATAATGAGAACGGACAGTAGAGTGTCTAATGGATACACAAATCATTTATCTCCCCACTTTCTCATCACAGAGGAAGCCAGTTTTGCAACTATTAAGCAGATTTATTTTGGTCATTCCTGACCACCTATGAACTGTTAAAAGATATACTGAGGCTTATTAAAATTTACAAGAGTTTATATGAGCAAACATCCATTCTACCTAAAGTAGTTAGAGGTGCCCCACTGGCAGGAGCTAGGGAAAGGCTTTTATAGATAAGACTCAGAGGCAAAGCAAAGCAAATTATTAGACTGGCTGTAGCTTAAGCGGTTGCCTTATTTGGGAAAGCCTAGTTGGCTGTTTGTGATTGGCTACTCTCAAGTTTCGATTTCTTAACTTTGAGACATTTATAGGAATTGACTCTGGCTTAGGTTCTGGTTTGATTACGTAGCTGCTAAGACCGTAGCTCCCACCTCATTCTAACGTCCACCTTGTTTAATCCCTGAATGTCCTATGTGTCCACACTTCAGATATTCCTTTAAAATTGTCATGGTAGGGGCGCCTGGGTGGCTTGGTCGGTTAAGCGTCCGACTTCGGCTCAGGTCATGATCTCACGGTCCGTGAGTTCGAGCCCCACGTCGGGCTCTGTGCTGACAGCTCAGAGCCTGGAGCCTGTTTCAGATTCTGTGTCTCCCTCTCTCTCTGCCCCTCCCCTGTTCATGCTCTGTCTCTCTCTGTGTCAAAAATAAACGTTAAAGATTAAAAAATAAATAAATAAAAAATAAAAAAATAAAAATAAAATTGTCATGGTATCTTTCTGGTTCCCTCACCAATTAGTGGTTACATGAAAATCTTAGCTATGTATTCATTTTATATTTATGTGAATGTCATGATTTTACCTTTAAAAAAGAATTTTATCCTCTAACATTTGAAAAATAGTTCAGGCTGAATTATCGTCTTCAACTTGTTCAGTTTCATGCAATTCTATGGGCCCACCTTCTGACAACATTCCAGAACGTGA
This sequence comes from Felis catus, assembly GCF_018350175.1. NCBI lineage: Eukaryota > Metazoa > Chordata > Mammalia > Carnivora > Felidae > Felis > Felis catus. The sequence goes on from NC_058380.1 coordinate 27,751,666, forward strand.
CTTTCAACAATTCCTCTTTGGGGTCTGCCTTTGCCATCCCATGGTCTTACCATCTGAGAAAGTGCTTTTACATTGTAAAGCCCTCTGCAAATGAGTATCTCATTTAATGCTTACAGTCTGGGGTGGGGGGGGGTTGTTTTCCGTAGTAAGGCTGAGGAAACTCACGCTCAGGGAGATTAGTTTGACTGTTATCAAGAGTTAGAGATGAAAGTTTAACAGATAACAGAGTCCATGCTGTTCATGTAAATCACACAGAAATCAACACCAGTTACTGAACGGGATTAAAAAGCCTTTCCCACTTTTCTGCACCTAAGACTTGTTATGTAGATCAGGGAAATGGGTGGATTAGTGGCAGGAATATTGAAAGGTGTCTATCTTGACGCGCTTGATTTACAACGGAAAGAGAAAGAAGTTACTGGAAGCCGAGAAAACAAGAGATTCGTAATCAGAGCTAGGAAAGGGGGTGAGGAAGAGAACCAGAGAGGCTGGGTTGGGTGCTGCTGCTTGATGGGGGGTGGTCAGAAGGCAGAGGGGTAGGTGGGCAGTTTTTGTGTTGTGATGAATGGGGAGCTCTGAGGAGATAGGAGAGGGGGTTTTCTATTCTGCAGAGTTAGAGAGACGTCTGTAAGGCTTCCAAAATACTTTTGGGGGGTTGTTGGACATTTTTTTTAAGTACAGAATCTTGCTGAAGGATCATGGGGGCCTAGTTTTGTCTGATTTAGGATTATTACTTCCCTGTGCTGTACAGGATACCTCTAACAGAGGTGAGGGGCCTCTTCCAGGATTGAAAGTTAGTGTAACTGACCATACTGACTCTGAGCTCCAATTCTATTTGATCAGGTAATCATTTTTATGTTTTTATTACTTTTTTCTGTCAAGGGTCCTAGAATAAAATCACCAGGAAAAAAAAAAAAAAAAAGGAGGAGAAGGAAAACTCTATTGGCCGCTATAGCACAAGGGTTTGTCTGAAAGCGAGCTGCCCTGCCTTCTGGCAGTTAGCAGAAGCTTATATATTATAAGCACCTAGGCTGGTCTTGAGAAAAAGGAACAAGAAAACAAGAACTTTATTGGTGGAGCAAAACTTATGTTCTGTTACCAGCCTTTTTTTGTTTGTTTGTTTTGAAGTTTTTTGTTTTGTTTTTGTTTTTTGAGAGAGAAAGAGTACAAGCAAGGAAAGGGCAGAGAGAGAGAGGGAGAGAGAAAATCCCACACAGGCTCCACATGGTCAGCACAGCACAGAGCCCGACACAGGGCTTGAACTCACAAACCGTGAGATCGCGACCTGAGCCAATATCAAGACTTGGTCGCTTAACCCACTAAGCCAACCAGGTGCCCTGTAACCAGTTTTCAAAAGGCCTAAGAAGTAAGTACAGGAGAACACTTTCTTGAAGTTTCTGGCAATAAAAATAGTTGCTTTAGTCATGTGGCGGTCCCAAACGATATTAATTAACCTTTCATTCTTTGAAATACACATACGCCCTTCCCCCTTCCTTACTGTCACAGTATACAGCCTTCTTATACGCATGGCAGGTCAATGACAAAAGTCAGTTATTGGGGCGCCCGGGCGGCTCCATTGGTTAAGTGTCCGACTTCGGCTCAGGTCATGATCTTGTGGTTCACAGGTTCGAGCCCCCTGTCGGGCTCTGTGCTGACAGCTCAGAGCCTGGAGCCTGCTTCATGGATTCTGTCTCCCTCTCTCTCTGCCCCTCCCCTGCTCGTACTCTGTTTCTCTCTGTCTCTCTCAAAAATAAATAAAAAACATTGAAAAAAAAAAGTCACTGATCATGGACTCACTGAAAAGTGAAGCCTGCTTTACATAATTTATTCAAACTCAAAATGTATATTTACATCCATATTTAGTAGTCAACATGTCATAGAAGACCAAAGATTATTCTCTGAATGAGGACAACTGATCGGAACTCTGCATTGTCTTTCACACGTGGGCCACAGCAATAATATCTATTGTGTCATTTCCAGTTTTAATTTTTTCTTAAAGGGAGCAAGCGTTAAATGAAAACCAGTGAAACAATCAGTACACAGGGTCCCTCCAGATTGTTCAGATTCTTAAACTTTACAGTTCTCCTCTAACTGTTGCAAGCATTTGCCCTAGTTTTGACAGAGAAAATTCTCTTTCTAAATTCATTTTTCACTGATCTCTGTTATATTTAATTACATTAGGTAGTTATAATAACACGGACAGCTGGCATGGACAGGTCTGGGCACCACGCAATTGACTCCGCTTAAGCATCTAACTCATAGGGTAAGAGAATAATTCCCAGGAAGCTCAAGGAAAATTCAGGAAAGTAAATATGTAGCATGTTGTGGGCCGCGGCCCATTACGCTTAGAAACAGAATTGCAAGCAGGGCGACCATGGAAAGTTAGTTCAGTGTGGAAGCGTCTGAAATGAGTTGAGCTCCTGGGTACAAGAGCAGGTGTCCTGCCTGGGACCTGCAGGGCAGGGAGTCGAGGATGCTCACAGATTCGACCCAGGGATCTGGAATCTCCCACCCTCTCATCGGGTCCAAACCACCTCAGAGAGCCCATGGGGCAACTGGGGAAGACAGAGGGGCCTACGGGTCCTCGCTAGGAACACATGGGATTCCAGCCTGTGTGTGGCTCCGAAAAGTTACCCAGCCCCTCAGTCTTGCAGCGAGTCCAGCTGTGAAAAGTGCAGTTCGAGCTAAACTAAAACCATGTGGATCAATTTCATCTCAAAGCCCATGATTTCTTTGTTTATTTGTTTTTGCGGTCGTTTGTTTTGCTCCGCTTTGTAGAATACCTAGAATTACAGCGTTGTTTATATATAGCAGCAGTAACAGTGTTGCAATTAAGCAGACGCTTTGGAATTCATTTTCCGGCCTCTAGTTGGCAGTGGGAGCGGAAAGCCTCGGACAAGAGCTTTTCTCGATTGCTTCTGGACCTGTGGCGACGTGCTGGCAGCGTCTGGCAAAGGGACACCAGGCAAAGGGGACACCGGTGCGCGCCTGACCCTCACTGCTGAGACTGCAAGCGGGGAAAGAAAACCCAAACCAGAGGCCTACACCCACACCTTTCTCTCCAGCTCTGAGCTGGAGTGGGTGAGTGTCGTACTCCCCAAGGAGGCCTCTCTCCAAGGCTGGGGGCCGGGACCCTCTCAGGAGAGCGAGAACTCAACCCCAGCAAGCGCTCTTGGCGTCTTCCCTGATCGCCCGGCAGCAAGGAAGTCAGGTGGGCGCTTCAGTTTCTATGGTTCCTGCCTTTTGTAGAAGTGCCTGCAGCTACAAAGGCCATCACAAGACCAAACCCACCTGGCAGCTGGTCCTTCTCCTCCCCCAGCCTCACTTTGCTCCTGACTGGAAGAGTCCATTCTGTGCTCTGAGGAGGAGGACTTTCGTCCTCCCCAGGAGGCTGGCCGGACCACGGAGGGGACTCTGGTGCGTCCCTTGTAGGTGGTTTAGGATAGTTCATCTGAATAACCGTAATTAGCGTGGATAATCGGCACAAGGCACAAGAAGGTATTTGCTTGTGCCCCAGGCATACCTTTTCTCCTTCAGGATTGTTAGGCATAGGAGCATAAAACTCATACTGGGAGGGAATGACAAGTTTCTCCCGGGGAGGGGGGGGGGCCGGCCCCCGGCCCCCCGGGGGTGGGGGCAGGCCCCCAGGCCCCCTTTCTCGCCATTTATGGTTTGCCCTGCCCCATCAGCCATCACATGAACTGAAGTGGATTTTGAGCCTTTATTGAACTTAAAAAAAAAAAAAAGAAGATATTTATGTTCCCTGTTCTTAATTTTAAAATCAGTGGAGCGTGACATTTTTAGATAGCTTTGTCTTTCATAAACAAAACCGAAGAAAACGGAATGAAGCCTCTTTTATATTCCCATGTGGTTGTGGCTTGCTTTTAAAATAGGTCAGTTGTGGGGCGCCTGGGTGGCTCAGTTGGTTAAGCGTCAAGACATTGGCTCAGGTCATGGTCGGTGAGTTTGAGCCCCATGTCGGGCTCTTGTGCTGACAGCTCAGAGCCTGGAGCCCGTTTCAGATTCTGTGTCTCCCTCCCTCTGACTCTCCCTCATTTAAGCTCTGTCTCTCTGTGTCTCAAAAATAAATAAACGTTTAAAAAAATTTTTTTAAAACAGGTCAGTAGCTCGGGATAGAAAACTTTCCCAATTCCTGGTAATAACTAACTAAATGAGTATTCCAAACATCTCTGTCTACAGTAGCATGGAAAAACAGATAATAGTACAAACTACACATATGTAACTTTATCTTTTCTCGTAGCCACCTTTAAAAACAGGAAAAAGAAACAGGGGAAATTAATTTAGTGATATATTGCTTTAACCAATCTATCCAAAATATCATTTCAACATGTAATCAATATGGGAGATTCTTAAGGAGATATTTTGCTGTGTGTGTGTGTGTGTGTGTGTGTGTGTGCGCGCGTGGAACCGTGTCTTTGAAACCCAGCGTGGTTTTCACTCGCCGCACACCTGAATTCAGGCTAGCCACATTTCAAGTGCTCAGAAGCCACACATAGCTAGTAGCTTCTCTATCGGCAGCACTGACCTAGGTGCCTTTTATGCTGACACCCAAGTTTTATTCCTGTTTTGTTGCTGTGTCTTAGAAGAGAGAAAGCATTTACACTCCAAGTCTTATGTCAGCTGGAAAATTTTCATAGCAGTTCCCGTGAGTTACAGGATTTGTTAAGCAACAGCTATTTCTAGTTTCATCAACTTATTCCTTCCTCAGCAGAACATCAGTTGGTATAAAGAGTAAGCAGTGAGTCAAAGCAAAACTGCTTGATTTCATTAATTCCAACTTAACCTCCTGCCCCGGAAAACCAACTTATTCCAATGAGAACTATTCCAATGAGAACTATCCCCGTATGTATGTTACCCAATAGAGAACAGTTTTTATACAGTGTTTCTAAATGTGCCCAGGGCATTGCATAGCAACCTTGCAAACGGATACAAGCCCAGCTGTTCAGTAGAGCTTTCTAGATAGAGAAAACTACTGGTTTCCTTAGTTCCTTCCATGTGGATGCTGAGGACGGTACCCTCGACAGCTTTCCTCACCTGCACTGTGACTGGGGAAAAGGCTTGCAGCTCCCAGAGGAAATTCTGGAGAAGTTCTCTCTGGAGAAAGAGGAACTTCTACGCTTGATCACAAAGTCTGGTACCTGAGAGTCTCCACCTCATTTTTACAACTTTGTACCTGTCTCTATTGTAGAATTGGGGCTAAACAGTAACACTATGATTCGTGGCTCTGTCTCCCCACTAGCCTATGAGCAAATGAGGACACAGAAAGCTTTCAGTACGCTCCTGGTGCATCGCTCGTGCCCAGTACCCTGTAACTGAAGCCAGGAAGTTCTGTCCCGTTCATTTGTCTTTTTCCCCTTTGTCATACGCTTTCATCAAGACCCAGGTCCACACTGATGCTTCCACACTGAATTTTCTTCATTCAACAAACGTCCAATGAGTGCAGACGCTTTGCTGGGGGAATGTGGTTGAAAAACGATAGGCTCCTGAAGTTGAACGATACAGGAGAAAACATGGAAAAAACAAGCACAAAGGGTATTGAGGTTTTGAAATACCCTCCAGTGACTTTTGTTCCCAGCCGTCTGCTTTGTTTTGTTTCTTTGTTTTCCTCCCCTGCAGACCTTTCCACCATTCAGCCTTGAGTCTCAGAGCCTCCGAAAGGAGATCCAGGCACTGTCTGCAACAGACAAATCAAAGGGGAGGGAAAGAATGAAAACAGAAGCTCTCTTGGTGGGGTCAGTGTTGAGGGAACGCAGGGCTGAGAGAGAAGGCGATGAGGGAAAAGAGGGAGAGAGGGAGAAAGGGGAGGAGGACAGAGAGAGAGGCAGAGAGAGACACAGAGAGACAGACAGAGAGAAGCTCTTGCTCCTTGTCTGTCACAAGCTGCTTTCAGCCCTGGTCTGTGCTAATTGGAAGGAAACTCTGAGTTTCAGAATTTAAACTGGACTGGGCCCAGTCTTAAAATATAAATGACTAAACAGTGACTAGATACCTCGGCTATCTCCCTTCCTGGCTGGCCTACAGATGGTGGCTGGACAAAGAAGAGTGAATAGCAGTAACTAGAAACATGGAAACTGACTCGTATTTGTACAGCCCTCAGTTGGGCCTCCCAGTCCAGACTGTGATGGCAAGGAACAAAATTCCCAGCCAAGTACTTCTCCTGTGGCTACATGCTTTTAAAGTTATACACCTTCCAGAAACGACTAGCTCTCTGTTTCAAATACTTGCTTGGAGGTTTGTCTCAGAGGATTTCAGATGCAAGACACTAATCAATTATTATGAGAGTATGTGTCCGGTAAATATTTGTTTAGTGGGTGAATTTATTAAGTGGACCATAAAAGAAGAGAAAATATCTACTTTTTAAGGGTCCATTGTCACAGTAAGTCCTCAATAACTATTGCAATTCGTTATCCAGAAGTTCCAGGGCAGGAATGCTACTAATTTGTGTTTTCATAGTCAGTCATTAAAGAATTTCTCCGACTTTCTATTTTAGAAAAGTCTGTGCTTAGATGGCCATCTTCTTAAAAGCATTTTCCAGACATACATACATACTACATATATATATACATATATATCTATATATATATTAAAAGCTACAAAGTTTTATATCTTCCAAGGAATACAAGAGCATATGGGTTTTGGAATCAGACAAATCTGGGCTCAAATCGCAGTTTTGTTATACTGTAGCTGTGACCTTGATCAAATAACCTAACTTCTTGGCATCTTGGTAATTTCAGCTGTGAAAAAGAGAAGGAAAGAAGGAAAGAAAGAAAGAAAGAAAGAAAGAAAGAAAGAAAGAAAGACAAAGTTGAGGGAAGAGACAGGGAGAGGGAGAGGGGAGGAGAAAGAAAAAAAAAGAGAAGGGGGAGGGGGACGGAAGAGGGGGAGGAAAAAGGAAGGAAATACAGAAGGAGGAGGAGGAGGGGGAAGGGAAGAGGAAGAAGAAGGAGGAGGAGAATAAGAAGGAGGAAACAAGGAAGGAAGGAAGGAGGGAAAGTGAGAGAAGGGAAGGATGGAGGGAGGAAATATTTTTCTTTCAGGGTTGGTGTTGGGAAGAGACATGGGTTAGAGACAACCTAAGAAAATATCTAGTATAGCTCCCAGCACAAAGTGGCTATTCAAAAAATGGTAATTATTATTATCAGCAGCAACTGCTGATTAATTTGCTATCCCTGAAATAACCACATGTTTTCTGAAAAGATGCATTTGCATTTTGTCTCTGGTCAATGCCCCTTACCTTCTCTGTAGCACTTATTGCCAGGATGGCTTAATGACATCGGTGATTCGGAAATTAGTCTCTGCCTCTAAGGGATGGGTTTTCTCCTGGTTCCTTAATTGCGTCACTCTCTTGGTTTTGAACAATGCTTCAATGACTCTTCAATGTCCTCAGCAAGAACCTCACCTTCCCAGAGATGACTTTGGGAGGGGAGAGGAGTGGGTGAGCATGCAAGTCATAACCTCCCAGGGTATTGGGAGGATTAAAAACAACTCTTGAAAAACATGGCACAAGGTATTTGTAAATAGCATCAAAGAATAATATTAAACGCATGAGTCAATATATTGCCCGTCAAGTGGGCTTTGTGTTCCCGCAGCTGGTAACACCAACAGCTGCCACCGGGGGTGATGAGGGTTGTTGCAGATCCCGAAACAAGGAATGGAAACCCCCAGAGCAGGGCAAGAACATGGGAGATACTCTGAAGAGGAGAGGTGAACAGCATAAAACAAGAGGAACAATAATCCACCTGCCGCAGCAGGTGCAGACGCGGCTCACTTAGCTTTGTGTTTCTTCTCACCAATTCCTTAATGAGAAGAAACTCTCATTTCGACCTCCCTGTATCACAGAATTGTTTTCTTGTTTCTGCTCAAGTTAAATTCTAGTAAAATGCTAAAGTTCTTGTTACAAAATCTCGATCAGCTTGTGCTCAGCAAAGCCATGCAATTCAGGTAATTTGTGAAGACAATGCATCAGGTGTTGTCAGATGAGAGAACCCGGCCCCATGGCCATTTCCTGATGGTTCGTGCCAACATTTCAGTACCCAGAATACATGGGTTTTACTCTAAGTCCCTCCAGCAGGGAGGATAAAGGGGGATATCCCTGGCGCAGGGCTAAAGGTTCAAGTGCAAGCAGTTAATTTAGGAGGGGAGAGCAGATTACACTGGAAGGGGAGAAGGGAATTGACACAGGAAGGGGTGTTATTAAATCATCTTCCAATGAAGAAACTCTGGGAACCAGTGCAGAAGCTCCATCTGATGGACAGGGGAGCTGGGGTATTTATACACCAACTCTGGGTAGTCAACAGTTGAAGGCTATTCCCGGGACCGTTAGTTTCTTACAACTGCTGATGTAAAGGTGACCATATTGCCAGTTTTTATTTTATTTTATTTTATTTTATTTTATTTTATTTTGTTTTATTTTATTTTATTTTATTTTATTTTATTTTATTTTATTTTATTTTATATTAAATGTTTATTTATTTTAGAGAGAGAGAGGGAGAGAGAGAGAGAACAAGCAGGGGAAGGGTAGAGAGAGAAGGAGACCCAGTAATTCAAAGTAGTCTCTGTGCTCTGAGCTGTCAGCAAGAGCCCCTTGTGGGGCTTGAACTCACGAACCGTGAGATCGTGACATGACCTGAGCTGACGTGAGATGCTTAACCGACTGAGCCACCCAGGCGCCCCTTGACAATTTTCATTTTAAATAAAATGAAAATTGGGTACAAGTACAGGTAAAGAAAAAGGAAGGGGGTGACAGACAGTGATTGAAACAGAGGTGCCACCACCCCCCAAAGCCATTGCTTGCTCCGGCAAAAGCATTCCACATGTCTTTCTGTGTCAGGCTCCACTCTGCATTTTCAGACCTGGTGCGCACACTGCGAAAGTTCCCAGAGCTCCTCAGAGACGACATTTTCTTTCATCACAAGAAATCAGTGTCCGTAATGGAAGAAATCTGAAAAATGTTGGCGGGGCACTGTCAGTTCCTTTTAATTTTTTGAACTGAAATCTAAATTATAGCACCCAGGGAAAGTAGAGCACGCATATGGCAACGAAGAGTATAAGCGAGGGCGCGCACTTAGAAACACCCAGCTCCTTTCTTGTTACGTGAGAGCAGGCGCAGATCTCGCCCGTGGATGTTGAGCTCCTGAATTCACACTCTGTCCCAGAAAAGCATTCTGTCCCTCCCTCACGTGCTCTGACCCCCACATGACTGAGTCTCCTCAGATGCACAGTAATCCAGTTCTCTCAGTTCGCCCTCTCCCCAACTTCCACCCTAGGGAGCTGTTGGACACTCGGAAGCCGTGCCTTTGGCTACTGTCCAGGGAACAATCATTTCCTGAAGAGCGACCTGTGGCCCCAGAGAGTTCATGGGAGCCTCCCAAAATATGTTCCTTTCTTTCCAGGTCCAGCTTTTGTCTGGGAGACCTGAAACATACGCAAATTTAAATGAGTTTCCCCTCTAAGAAGGGCAAATGAATGGTTTATTGAAACTTGCTGCCTGCAGGAGCAAGATAAAACCTCTCTCGAGCTGTGGCCTGGGACTTTGGCTTCCCATCGAGTTTGAAATAAGGAAAAATTCCCAGCTCACATAAGGGATTCTTTCTTCTCTCCCTTGCACTACCTGTCTCTTGTGTGGAGAAATTCAATACGACCATGAAGAAGCAAGGACTTAAGCAGACCATTGTCACTGATGGGGAATTTGGACTGAGCCCAAGGCAGATGGATCATCTTTGTTCAGGTGACATTCTGAGCCCGGGTACAGGTCTTACTAAAAATGACAAGATTGCTCCCCAAAATAATGTCACTTAGTCTTGAGGGGAGTACCACTGACTTGTTTTTGATGGCAGAATTCTTGAACCCTCTCAAGTAAACGCACACACACACACACACACACACACACACACACATACACATGCATACACATACACACAAGGAGAGAGAGAAAAGGGAGACAGTGATCTCCTTTAAGCCTGGAATTCTTTGGGTATGGTTTCAAGCTAGAAGAAAAATCTTTGTTAGGGAGAAAGCTTGCAGATAAATCATCAAACTGTTTGGAAATTTCAGCACTTTGAAAAATGAGACTGTGTGGAGGAATTTTTTTTCTTTACTGTGTTTCAGGGTTTTTTTTTTTCTTAATTCTTTTTCCTCATCCATAACTCAAAAGAGATTGCCCTTTACAAGGTCAAACTTTTTATGCATTTAGTTTTCATGTCACATTGTTAAGGAGAAATGTAAAATTCTGGCTTTGGTGTATGTCCCATATTTTAAAGAAACACAGATTGAATCCCATATGCTTTTGAAACTGACCTTGCTTAAAAAAAAATGAGTTATCATGACCTGGGGTTATAAAGACTCAGGTTGGGAAAAAAGATTTCCCTTGTGAACATGAAGTTCATTACTGACCAAAGACTGCCACATAAGTGGTTTAAAACTTTCCCACTGTTGCTGAAATAGCAAGTCGTGCAAAGATGAACAGAGGACTGGATATTTGTTTTTATCCTAAAATATGTTCTCTTTGCCCTTTTTGACCTTACATGGAGTTTCTGCCCTCTCTGATTCTCTGTTTCTCTTGTGTTCATTGCGGCAGTGTGCTGGGTGGCTCAGATGTGACTGTCATGCTCTTTTAAACATCTGTGCGCTTGAATGGTTATTACATTGAGCATTCACACACGCCATACCCTTTCTCCCAGTACCCCGGCGTCTTAAATATACATTTCTTAAAATACGTTTTTTATCCAAAGACCTAGGAAATGATGAGAAATGCATGGAGAGAGGTAATCACTTACTTAATAGGTCATTTTGGTTATTCCATTGCAAGACTGTGTGGAAAATCTTTTACTTACTGCTCAGTCTATCACACCATGGAGTCAACTCTTAATGATTCTAGAGAGTTCTATGAAGAAAGGGGATATTGCAAAAGGGGAGGCAGAAAACAAGACATGATTGGGTTTTAAGGTTGGAGTGTTGACACAATCTGCTACCTCAATCCCTGCATCCAAAGCTTGCATTTGTCTATAACGTTCTTAGTTTTGCCTAGATGCTGACATTTTGTTTAGTTATTTAAATTCAAGTTAGTTAACATATAGTGTAGTCTTGGTTTAAGGACTAGGACCCAGTGATTCATCTCTTACATAGGACACCCAGCGCTCATCCTGAAAAGTGCCTTCCTTAATGCCCAACATCCATTTAACCCATCTTCCCCCACCCAGCAACCCTCAATTTCTTCTCTGTATTCAAGATTCCCTTATAGTTTGCCTCCCTCTCTATTTTTGTCTTCTATTTCCTTCTCTTCCCCTATGTTCATCTGTTGTTTCTGAAATTCCATATACAGTGAAATCATGATATTTGTCTTTCTCTAATGGACTTACTTCTCTTAGCATAATTCCCGCTAGTTCTATCCACATTGTTGCAAATGGTAAGATTTCATTCTTTGTCATTGCTGAGTAGTATTCCATTGTATATATATACCACATTTTCTTTATCCGTTCATCCGTTGGTGGACATTTGGACTCTTTCTACAACGTGGCTATTGTTGGTAGCACTGCTCTAAACATTGGGGTGCGTGTGTCCCTTTCGAATCAGCATTTTTGTATCCTTTGGATAAATACCTAGTAGTGCAATTACTGGGTCTTAGGGTAGTTCTATTTTTAATTCTTTTTAAAAATTTTTAATTAATTTTCTTTATTGTTGAGAGGCAGAGAGAGACAGAACACGAGTGGGGGAGGGGCAGAGAGAGGGAGACACAGAGTCCGAAGCAGGCTCCAGGCTCTGAGCTGTCAGCCCAGAACCCAACTCCGGACTCGAACTCACAAACCGCGAGATCATGACCTGAGCCGAAGTCAGACGCTAACCGACTGAGCCACCAGGTACCCCTATTTTTAACTTTTTGAGGAACCTCCATACTGTTTTCCAGAGTGGCTGCACCAGTTTGCATTCCCACCAACAGTGCAAAACGTTTCCTCCTTCTCCACATCCTTGCCAACATCTGTTGTTGCCTGTGTTGTTAACTTTAGCCATTCTGACAGGTGTGAGGTGGTATCTCGTTGTGGTTTTGATTTGCGTTTCCCTGATTATGAGTGATGTTGAGCATCTTTTCGTGTGTCTGTTCGCCGTCTGGATGTCTTCTTTAGAAAAGTGTCTATTCATGTCTTCTGCTCATTTCTTCACTGACTTATTTGTCTTTTGGGTATTGAGTTGGGTAAGTTCTTTATAGATTTTTGATACTAACCCTGAGATACGTCTTTTGCAAATATCTTCTCCCATTCCACCAATTGCCTTTCAGTTTCGTTGATTGTTTCCTTCACTGTGCAGAAGCTTTTTCTGTCAATGAGGTCCCAATGGTACATTTTTGCTTTTCTTTCTTTTATTTCCCTTGGCTCTAGAGACATGCCAAGTAAGTAGTTGCTGTGGCCAAGGTCAAAGAGGCTGCTGCCTGTTTTCTCCTCTAGGATTTTAATGGTTTCCTGTCTCACATTTAGGTCTTTCATCCATTTTGAATTTATTTTTGTGTATGGTATAAGGAAGTGGTCCAGTAGATGCTGACATTTAAGTGCAAAGGACTCTGCCCTTACACCGCATTGCCAGATGGTTCAGACTGCAACAAACTGGAGGGATCATTTTTCTTACATTCTGCTTAGTTAATATTGATATGACATCAGATTCACAGAGAATAGGTTTAACCCCATCAGACATCGCAAGTGTATCTGCTGGTGAGATTATTGTCAGTTCTGTCCCAGGGGCCTTAAGTGAGACATGGCCAGAGTGGCTCATATTTGTTCCCTGATCTATCTCGTCACCTGGGTAAGTGTTTGACACATATTCAATAAACACCTGTGGAAAGAGTCCCTGGAGGTGCCTCTGCTCACTTCAGAGGGATACAGATGTTTGGGGATGGCCGTTTGTGTTCTGTGTGTTTTTCCTTCCTCTTGGCCTAACCATCAAAGGAGCCTCTGTGACCTGGCTTAGGGTCTCCTCTCCACCTGGTTGGTTACTTCCTGGTGATTGCTTCCTCTCTTCCTTCTTTCTTCTTCTATTTTTTACCTTCCCCTCCTCTTTCCCTTCCTATTCCACTTCCTCCTGTCCTCTTTATTCTATAAAAAAGAAGTCAATAGGTAGATGACAGATAGATGGATAGATCATTATTCACGACAAGCTTTGCGCTAACCTAGCCAATATGAGCTCTAGAAGCAATGTGATTTATCAAATATAATGCTGGCTCTTCATCTGCATAACGGAAGGATTGCCCACTGCCAGACTTCGTGTAGGCTCTGTTCATGCAAAGTAAAGGTACCTACTGATACAGGGTGCCTTTGATGAGAGCAGATTAAAGGCTCTGAAAAAGTACTGCTAAAAGTGTAGATTGAAACGACATTAGCTCAGATCTGGGGCGACACACTTAATCGCCTGAAGGGGCTGAGTAGCTCCTATAAACAAGAGGAGCCATGCGAGTGGAGGTGCCATAGGTGTGGAGACCCCTGGCCCCACAGCAAGGGGGCAGCCACCATTCATCAGCTGATGCCAGGCGGGAGTGTGGGCGCTGTTGCTAAACCTTCCTGATTTTAAAGGAGAAAAAAATCCCAGTGTTTGTATGAAATTACCCCAGCTTTCTGATGTTGGCAGTTAATGCACTGAAAAAAAAAAAATAAACCTGACTTGTCTTTGGATTCAGCCTGCAGCCTGATGATTTGCTACCTTTGGCTTAGGTTGCCTGTACTAAGTTGTTCTGGACATTATACTTCTTTACTTTCATTGTAAACATAAATCAAGCATTATATCAGTTAGGATGAAGTTCAGCTACTAGTAATAGAAACCTAAATGACAGTGGTTTAAAATGATAAAGGCTTAAAAATGATAAAGGTGTGTTTGTCTCTCACATTAAAAAAGTCTAAGGGTATGGGGTACCTGGCTGGCTCAGTCAGTAGAACGTGGGACTTTTGATCTTGGGGTTGTGAGTTCAAGCCCCATGTTGGGTGTGGAGATCACTTAAAAATAAAATTTCAAAAAAAAAAAAAAGAAGTACAAGAGTAGCTAACCTAGAAATACTATGAGGTCCACATGCCTGTCCTATCTTTCTGTTCTTTTCCTCTGTTTCTGCCCATTACCTTCAGCACACACCTTGTATCTTCAAGGCTGACTCATACTCACAAGTTGGCTGCTGGAGCTTCAACTGTCACATCAAATTCTGACCAGTACAGAGAAAGGAAGAGGGGGAAAAGGGCTGCTTGCCTCCCAGTTGAGTAAACCCCTTTAAAAAAGAATTTTGCTAGATGTCCATCCAAAAATATCCACTTGCACATTGACCACTTTTATGTGGAAGGGAGGAAGGGAAACAGTTTGTTCACTAAACATGATGACATTCCCATCATGACTCTGTTGTTGAGGAAGGAGAAATTAGATGGGCAATCAGCATCCTCTCCCACAAGTCTCTATTACGATCCAGAAGACTGACACTCAAAGCCAAATAATCGAAAGTCCTATCCTCAGGGACCAGAGCCCGTGAGAGGCGCCTGGGTGGCTCAGTCAGTTTAGCACCTGACTCTTGATTTCAGCTCAGGTCATGATCTCACGGTTGTGAGATTGTGCCCCATGATGGGCTCTCCACTGACAACCAGAGCCTGCTTGGGATTCTCTCTCTCTGTCTGTCTCTGTCTCTGTCTCTCTCTCTCTCACTCTTTCTCAAAGTAAAGAAATAAACATTAAGAAAAGCAATGGGTTCAGTGTAAGAGAAATCCTGCCACATTATAGTTGTGTATATACATCCAAGTATTATACTGATAATATAAACAGAGTTCTATAGGAACACAAAGGAGGGAACAATGAACTTGCTTGGATGTGACATCCAGCAAGGCTAACTCTTAAGTAATGACATCATAGCTAGGGAAAAATCGTCCCAGTCACTAACTTAACCATGAGCCTCACTCCTTGATACTCCTCAGAAAGATGTCCTGGGGGGTTTACGAAGCAATATTAAAACTTCTCCTAGGGAAAAGGAAATGAAAGGGTTTTGCAGCAACAAACTCATTTGCAGAAACAATGAGTAAAGTGTGAACCACTGCTTTTAGCTCTGTTGGTATCTGTGTTATAGATCCAGGTGGTCTGATATTGGGTGTATAAATATTTGTGGTAACCAGAAGCAACAGGTAGTTTGGGGAAAGATGTAGGAAGGTGGTCAAAAGGTACAAACCTCCAGTTATAAGACAAATAAATAGTGGGGATGTAATTCACAATATGGTGACCATGGCTAACACGCTGTATGGCATATTGGAAAGTTACTAAGAAAGTAAATCCTAAGAGTTCACATCACAAGGAAAACAAAATTTTTTTCATAGCTATATGAGGTGATGGTTGCTAACTAGACTGACTGTGGTATTCATTTTGCAATATATATAAGTCATCATGCCATACACCTGTAAACTTACACAGTGCCACAGGTCAACTACATCTCAATAAAACTGGAAAAAAAGATGTGAACATCTCATGTTCGTGGACAAGGAACCTACGTAAGGAAGAATGGGTGCCAGGTCGACACACATCATGATTTGTAGATGATGAGAATTTTTAAAAACAATCTTCAATCAGAGAGAAAAACAAATATTTGTGAATATCTAGGATGACTGAGCTTTGCCGTAGAAGGACTCATGTCTGAGTCATTTCTGTGTCCTGAATACTTGGAAAAGACTAAAAGCTTATTCAATGTTTGATGAAGCAATGTTTTACCGACTTGGGGGCAAAGATGGTCTTCTCTGTTTGTAATGAAGGAGGCTGCATGAATTCCAGAAGATGCTAATAGCTCTCTTGAGATCAAGAAGGGCATTTTAAGGAGAAGCCAACATCCAGAGAAAGGTGGAACAAAGTTAAAGATGAAACAATTCTTAGCCACCTTATTGGTGGCAGAATTGAGATTATCCTAAAGTCAGAATGTATCTGTAGCCAGTGAATTCCCTTTATCATTTTTTTTTTGGTCTTTCACTCTTATTTCATATCTTAAGCCTGCAGAAAAGAATAGAAAATTATATAACAAGCATCAGTGTATTTACAACAACCCAGCACTTTAAAACTGACATATTTCCTTGCACGTATTTTTCAGAAACCCTATGTTAAAGATGCTGTGGAAGCTCTTTTGCAGCACCATGGGGTCCAATGTCCCCATGGCCACTCAGATAGTTATTTGTTATTTCCATGTTGTAGGGATGGCAAGGCCAAGCTGCTGTAACAAAGAGACACAAAGCTTCAGTGTCTCAAGAATACACAGTTTCATTTCGTTGTCACTCCATCACTCACTCCAATAGGAGCAGCCCAGGCGGGAGGGACAGCTCTGTTCTGCAAGGTCCTTCTGGGAAACTGCTTTCCTCCTTCCTGTAACTCTTTCATCCCCAGCACTGTCACCACCTGCACACTTGAAGCTACATCACTGCCACTTCCAAATGCCAGCTAGAGGGGAGACAAAGCAAGCTCGGAAGGGATACACTCTTCAATGGGGACCCCTACGTAGTACACATCCCTTCTTCTTAAACATTCTACTGGAGAGAACTTAGTCACATGGCCACAGAGCATGACACAGGAAGTGAGGAGCTACTGGCTGGCCAGATGGGCACATGCCTACCTGAGACTCTCCAACAATGGAGGAAGAGGAGAGTGGATTTTGTAGCAAACGAGTAGCCTACTACAGGCCATGCTACCATACCAGTACCAAACATGTATGCTTACCTAAGAGTGTGAAGAAAACCAAACACGCATAGGGCACCCAAACCCAAACATGCTAAACAAGATAACAGTGAATTGCAGGCAAAGTTTCTCCTCCATCTAACAGGTAAACTTCTAAACTCTCCTTAGTAAATATGATGCTGACTTTCGGTGTTCGATGGATGCTATTTATCAGCTTACGGAGGCTTCTTTCCAGTTGTCCTGTGCTGTTTTTAGTTCTTAGTTACGAATGTGGGAGGACTTCTATCTTATGCTCTTGGGACATCTATTGAGAGGATCATATGGTTTTTCTCCTTTAAAATTATTTTTTAATGTTTATTTATTTTTGAGAGAGAGAGAGAGAGAGACAGCATGAGCCGGTGAGGGCAGAGAGAGACAAGAGACACAGAATGTGAAGCAGGTTCCAGGCTCTGAGCTGTCAGCACAGAGCCTGATGTAAGGTCAAACTCACAAACCACGAGGTCATGACCAGGGCCGAAGTCAGACGCTTAACTGACTAAGCCACCCAGGCACCCCTGATTTTTCTCCTTTAATCTGTTAATGAGATGTATTGCATTGAGGAATTTTCTAGTACTGAGCCAACCCTATAATTAGTGAGACAAAACTTACTTCGTCATTGTATGTTTTTTAATCACTACTGAATTCAGTTTGCCATATTGTTAGGATTTTTGCATTCATGATGGTAAATGAGATTGGTTTATACTTGCCTTGTACTGTTTTGTCCAGTTTCCATATCAAAGTTCTATTAGCCTGATAAAATTATGTGGGTAGCTGACCCTTTTAGAGCTAGACTCAGAAGCGATTTGTATAACATGGGGAATATTTGTTACTCGAAGTTTCCAAAAACTCACCAATAAAACTGTGTGCATCTGTTGCTTTGGGAGGGTACTATCGTGATTCCTGATTCAACTTCTTGAGTTCAGTCAAGTAGTTTATTTTAAATGTTCTTTTCTTTAAAAAAATGTTTTTGTATTTTAGGCTACAAATTTACCTCTAGGTATGATTTTTGCTGCATCCTACAAGGCTTTATATATGACTTGTATTGTCATTCACAGTTGTCACTGTGATTTTTCTCTTTCACTTGTATGGTAGGCTGAGTAATACTCACCTCCCTTTGGAATATACCCATGTCCTAATCCCTGAAACCTGGGAATATTACTTTATTGGGTGAGGGGAGAAGACTTTGCAGGTATGACTGGCTCAAGCATCTTGATATGGAGAGATTATCCTGGATATCTGATTAAATATAATCACATATATCCTTATAGGATAGGGGCAGAGAGAGATTTCATCCTGACCCAGGAGGAGGAGACATATGATCATAGAGGCTGAGTTGGAGTGATATAGCCACAAGCCTTAGAACTTCTGGGGCCCCACAAGAAACTAGAAGATGCAAGGAACAAATTCTCCCGTAGCACTTTCAAAAGGAGTGTGGCCCTGGAAACACTTTGGCTTCAGTCTGGTGATACTGATTTTAGACTTCTGGTCTAAAGAAGTGAGAAAATATATTTCTTTTAGTGTTAAGCCACCAACTTTGTGATAATCTATTATAGCAGCCATAGAAAACCCTTTTACCATGAATTATTTGGAAGTACCTCTCCAAGTTTCCCTATTTGTGTTTGTCCATTTTTATTCTCTTTTCTGTTGATTTCTACTTTCATCACTTTTAACTGGAAAACCATTATGATATGATACTAGTTATTTGAAATTTGTAGTTAATACGTTTGTGACATATATAAAATAAATTTGTATAAATACCCTATATGTACTTGGAAATAACATATATTCTGCATTTGGGAGTTGTAGGATTGTCTTTATATTTATTAGAACAAAGTTTTATTTTCTCTTCCTATCTTCTTTATTCTTAACAACCAGGGGTCAGTTCAACCAATCATTTCTGGTATATTAAAATATCTCAGGTTTCTTTTTAATTAATCAACTTTTCCTTCTAATTCCATCCGTTTTTGCTTTTTGTAGTTTGAGGCTACCTTGTTAGCTGCATACCACTTCACAAATTCTGTATTTCCTCTCCCTAGACCCTCAGGCCCCAGTTCCACACTGTCTCATATCATGGATTTAATCACCAAGTAAGAAGAAATTGATGGAGACCCTGGTTAAGAGGCTGCACTTTGAACCTTTCTCCTCTGTCTTATACATTTGTGGCCTTGAGTCCCACCCAGGCCCAAGCGTTAGGCAGTGAACTGATCTTCAGCTCTTTTTTTTTTTCTTTTCCTTCTTTTCCTTTTCCTTTTCCTTTTTCTTTCTTTCTTTTTTTTTTCCATTTACTAATGCTTCCCTTGCTTTCCTCAGCACCTGGGACACTTTTATTATTTTTCCACTGAGGTCCTTAGATATATTTATATGCGTTTTGAGCCCCAACTATGTCTTCTTCTTATCTACCATTGGGCTATATAGTTGGGAGTGCCAGGAGCCATCTTGCCTGGAAATACTCCAGTATTGTTAAAAGTAAGTTGAGTAGAGTGTTCTGTTTTTTGCTACTAAGTGATATGATATAATTCTCTCCATTTTACAGACTAGAAAACTGGGGCAGAGGAGCTAAATGACTATCCCAAAGACCCCCTTAGCTCACAAGCCAAGGATCCAGAAATCCAGTTTAACTCTGCTGGCTGCAAAGTCTGGGGTATTTTTCTTTTCCTATGTTGCTCCCAAAAGAACATTTCTAAACTCTTGAAAAGAATAGCCTTTGTCCTACCCTCCTCCAGCCGCTCTGCTTTCTCCCCTCTCTACGCCCACGCTTCTAACTTATCTCACTGATGGCGATACCAGAGCCACATTGAATTGATGTTGCCAGGCCTGGGTTTCCTCATAATTCTTTCTTTTCTGGCTTTGTTGGGAACATATGCTCCCCGTGTGCCTGCCGTAGAGAAGACGTGGGCTCACTGTGATTCATGGTTCCTCCATGCCAACCAACCTTCCATAAAGCAGACTCCACACAGAGAAGATCTCTTGCAAACCAACTCCTCTGCAATGTCTGAACCTCTTCTCGCAAATGTGACCATATAGCCTTCGTCACCAGAGACAATTAAGACTCTCTCCTGCCTTATTCTCCATCACTACTGTTCTCTCAGCCTCAACATACACCAATTAGAGTCGTAGCAAAGGAATTTGTTTTCCTTTACTGATTCTTTTGTTTAATGTAACCATCCCAAACTTTGGAACAAACAATGCTCTTTCCTTTCCTTTCTTTTCTTTTTTTTTCTCCCATTGAGTAGATAAGAAACCGCTGTGTATTGTATTTCCCCTTCTCTGTTGGTAAGATTGTATTTCCCACATCATCCTCATGAGCAGGACTGGAGATATCCCACGTCCTAAGAAACTTTCCCATTTTCATAGCACACAGTCTGAAGATATGAACACAAGTCAAATGAAAATTAAATCAGCTCCAGGAATGTTATGTCCAGTGTGCACAAATAGCTCTTTTAAGAATGAACTCCCTCCTGAGTTAAAATTTTAAGAGGCATGGCAATATAAGTCAATTAGACTATTAACAGTGGCTCCGAAGTATAGAATTAAGGGAGTGTGTGGTGACACCAGAATGCATAAATAGGGTTCGTGCAAGTTTGTTAAAGAAATGACGCATCACGGGGTGCCTG
Organism: Felis catus; assembly: GCF_018350175.1. Lineage (NCBI taxonomy): Eukaryota > Metazoa > Chordata > Mammalia > Carnivora > Felidae > Felis > Felis catus. The sequence continues at coordinate 27,771,990 of NC_058380.1, forward strand.
GGTGGCAGTGTCAGTTAAGCATCGGACTCTTGGTTTCAGCTCAGGTCATGGTTTCACTGTTTTGTGGGTTTGAGCCCCACATCGGGCTCTGCACTGGCAGCCCAGAGCCTGCTTGGGATTCTCTCTCTCCCTCTCTCTCTCTGCTCCTCCCCCACTCAGGCTGTCTCTGGCTCTCTCAAAATAAATACACTTTAAACAAGAAATGACTTCACGGTGAAGTTGGTTTTTCAAAGAGCCTTTCATGGAGCACTTGTTACTTGTTTCCTGAGTCGTTCTCCGAACTAATGGGCACACAAGCACATCAGACGCTCCCTGAGCGCAGTTGCAGATTCCCTGGGCCTCAGGTGTCTCCCAATCCGATGACTGTGGTGCGACCACTTCTGCATGGGCTCTGACTTGCTTCCTGCAGGTGCGGGTGCTGTGCTTACACAAAGGCAGGTGAGGACCTGCTGGGAGCTTAGACACGCAGAGCCTGCGTGGGTGGGGAAAGTGAACTAATTATGGAGAGGCATAACAACTGATAACTGCTGATAACTGCTGCCTCTTTCCCTCCCCGAGTCGAGAGCACCCAGAAACATTTCATCCGGTTCTTTGAGCTGCTCCAGGGGATCAGGCTGCCAACAGCCCCGGAAGCAACCAGATACAGGATACACTCGGCCCTGGCCCTCCTTTGGTCCGTGATGGGCTCTTGCCCTTCCCTCTGGCTCCCTGGATAATAGTCCCCAGTGGAAAGCTTGGGCTTAAACCTTGTCTTAAGTCCTGCTTTCTGGAAAACCCAAACACAACATAAACGCTCAAAAATACACTCCCCTGGGAAATGCCATGCTCTGTATCCCATTTATGAAGAGCCGTGTTGCACATCAACTTCTTAAAAGTTCTGAGGAGTCCTCTACCAAAACAGAGAAAACAAAATTTAAAAAACCTGCGTAACTGCTTAACTTTGTTCCATAAAATTACCAAATTGCCGACATCATCCACCCTGAGACTCATTTGGAAAATGGCTCCTAAAACTTGGTACAAGACACACACCCCGGGAAATGCAGATATTGAAGTTATCATACCTTATACTGAAGATTGGGGGTGTTTCTCAGAGTTTATTCACATGAGAGCTGTAGTGTGTTGAATGGTGGCCCCCAATAAGATATTTCCAAGTCCTAACCCCTAGAACCTGGGAATGTGATCTAATTTGCAAAAGCTATAATTGAATTAAGGATCTTGAGATGAGAAAATCATCTTGCATTAGCTGGGTTGGCCCAAATCTAATGACAAGTGTTCTTGTAAGACAAAGAAGAGAAGCCACAGGCACAAAGGAGAAGACCAGGTGACCACAGAGGCAGAGATTAGACGTATGCAGCCACAAGCCAAGGGAGAGCTGAGCCACCAAAAGCTGGAAGGGGTAAGGAAGGCTCCCCTTCCAGAGTCTCTGGAGGGAGTGTGACCCTTCCAAGACCTTCATTTTGGACCTCTGACCTTTTAAACAATAAGAAAATAAATGTCTATTATTTCAAGCCACCCAGTTTGTGGTAATTTGTTATGATGGCCACAGGAAAGTCATACAGGCGTGTCATGCCTGATGGAAAAGACACATGGAAGGGAACTTCCTCATCAGGTGGACCTCTACATTAGGGGTTGGCAAAGTGCCAGGCTGCTCTCCCTGGGGACTGACTCCTATATACAGGGATTTCTGAAGACCATGTTCTGCCTGAGAGCAGAGCAGAAGACAGGAGAGGGCATGGCTCTGAGGGCCTTGGCACTGGTGGACTTGGCCTTGACAGCCCTCAAGCATTGCACGCATGCGATGGGCCCAACGTCCTGGCTCTGGGTTTTTCCTCATTTGCAAAAGGTATTGAATGGTTGTTGGTTCCTTTCCAGTTTCAAAGTTCTGGGATCGCCCACAGGGGTCCTTAAACAACAGACTGCCCCAATGCCTTTTCAGTGGTGGTTAACAGAGGGAACAAAGGAAAAAGGGAAGAAGTGAAGAGGAAGAGAGGGAACAAGAGTCTGCTCAAATGATCAGGAACACGCTTAATACCCAAAAATGGATTCACACTTGGCTCATCCAAGTATGAATGTCTAGGCAAGGCCATCTTGTTTTCTTTTCCACCTTGATTGATCTGAACTTGGGCAAGGAAGACTGCAAGCACTTTTCAAAATTTGGGTAACAGTGGTTGAGTAGTCCTCAGTGTGTAGTATTTAGATCTTGCCCATCGATTGCCTTCCAAAGTTTCACTTTCTTTATGTGTTTTTTTTTAATGTTTATTTACTTTTGAGAGAGAGCAGGGGAGGGGCGGGGGGGGGGGTGGACAGAAGAGCTGAAGTGGGCTCTGTGCTGACAGCAGCAGAGCCCCCAGGAGGGATTCGAACTCACAAACCGCGAGATCACAACCTGAGCCAAAGTCCGACTCTTAAGGGACCGAGCCACCCAGGTGTTCCAATGGCTTTGTAAGTACCGAATTCCCGAAGCTTCGGCAAAGCTGTGACTTCAGTTATCTCACTGGTCTTCTGCAGCTGGGCCTCAGGGCAGTGAGACAGCTCAGACTCTGCAATGCAGGGGCTCACGCCCCATCGATCATCTTTTGGAAGTTCTAGAGTTTCTTTTCTGTATTGCCTTTCAAACCTGTGACCTGTGACTGCCGCGGGAAAGTCAAGTTGAGCTTTTTTTCAAAAACTGAATTATACTTTAAGAAGGCACTCAGGTACTTCGCTATTTAAACGCTCCATAACAAACGAACAGGTAGTGGTCTGCTTTTGAAAAGCAGCCTCTCTGGGGGCCCCTGGTGTCTTAGAGTGAGCTTGTACATAGCGGGGTGCGCCTGCACATTCCACAAACCTTTTCTGTCTCCTTGGAGGCTCCCTGTTGCCTGCGTTCCTGCCTCGGCCAACCTGCTAGGAGTGAATTTACAGAGCTCTGCAGGACGGCCTCCAGGCTATAGGAAGCAGCAAAGAGATTCTTGAAAAAGTGCCAGATGGAAAACACATGACAGCTTTGGAGTCCTTCCAGAGCCCAGACAAAAAGCACTGCAGATACAGTCATTTCTTCACAGGGACTTGAGAAAAGAGAGAGAGGGGAAAAAAAGGAGTTACTAATGTCTCTTAAATTTTTCCACAGAGTCAGAAGTAAACAGACTTAGAAAAGACTGTATATTTCATACGGAGGTTCTCACAGGATATTTGTAAGATGTTAGGACCGTAGTCTTGGTGGATGGAAGAAAGCCCTGGACAAAAAAACCAAAAAAACAAAACAACCCCCCCCCAAAAAACAGGGGTCCAAATTGTAGTCCTGACGCAGCCACAAGGCAAGTGAGACCTGGAAACTTCAATTTTTCCTCTATAGGTGGGAGGGGAGTGCCTACTTCTCCTGGTTCCTGTGATGGCAGGATGAGATTGACAGAAATGAATATGGTTTGTAAAGATGGCGTCTTTGGGACGTATGTCAAGTATCATCAGGAAGGTCCCATTTTCCTGAAAGGCATATCCAACCATCCTTGGATGGTTACCATAATTCTCTATGAAGCAGGAAGCAGTTGGGCATCCTAAACTACCCAAATTCTTTTTTCCCCTTTCTTGAAAAAACAAGTTAATTCTGAGATTCCTCATCTCATGAGACAGCCAAAGATGTATGTGGACCGTGGCCCCACCTGAGTGTGCAGTGACTGCAGATTGACATCAGTGTAATTTGCAATTAAGGGACCTGTGGTAATCTCCTGGGGCTATATCCAAAGATCAGGGCACTCAGCTTGGGTGACAGATCGAGAAAAGGCATAACTCCAGAATACTCCCAGTCACTGGAATGTTATGAGCCTACAAACACCATCATATCCCCCCTCACCCATTATGTTCTTGAAAAAAATATGTCCTCGAGTGGAGCAAGGACAGTTTTTCCCATAGAAATTATGCCTAATTATGGGTCTCTGTTACTGTTCAAGAGCTTGGCATTCAATGAGCCATTGATATGCTGCAGGAATAAAGATACCACAACTCCAAATCACTGTACTTATTCGAACGAGGAACATTATGTTCCATGTGATGGGACTGTTACAAATAGAAGGAATTTTCTTTTGGGGATAAAAACCAAACAAAAAAATTATTATTTATAAATGGTATTATTGTCTACCTAGAAAACCCAGAAGTCTCTATATCTTAATTAGTACACTTGATGAGTACATACAGCAAGGTTAGTGGCTGAGAAGTCAACGCGTTTTTAAATTTTAAAACTGGCCACTAGCTTAGGAATACGTTGGTTAGCTGGTTAGCTCGGGAGATCAAGCTTTCCCGTATCTGAATAAATTTGGTGTTCGTAGCCAGAGCTTCAGAATAAATTTGGTGATCGTGACCAGAGCTTCAGGTTTGAGGAAGCAGAGAAACTACGAAGGAGGTGGCGTTGGATGCAATCAGACTCCATTTACATCCTGGCTTCTCCATTCGCCACTCACGTGAATCTTGGTTTTTCTCACCCGTAAGATGAATCTTGGTTTTCTCACCTGTACAATGGAGGCAATGATCACATTCAGGAGAACAGACACTCCTTACAGTTAACTGAGTCAGTGAGCGCACAGACGCTTACACCTACATGACCTTGAACCTCTCCGTGCCTCAGCTTCCTTGTCTGGCAAGTGGGGACAGCAGTGTCTGCCTTATTGGGTTGTAGTAAATACGCAACGAGTTGCTACGGGGAAAGCTCTTAGAACAGTGCCTGGCACAGGGCAAGTATCAGCTCTTGATTGTATTTTCATGTTTGCCCAGAAGGCAGCTGTATAAAAAACTGCCTATCCTAAATAATAAACTCGGTTTCACCTTTTTTAAAAAATAGGATCTTAAATCTTAAAGGTGACCCAGGCCAACCTCTTCTTTCAGGGAAAGAAGCTGAGGACTGAGTGTTTCCTCTGGTCACATAGCTGGGTCACCCGGGAGCTCTCAGCTCCCAACTCAAAATGTTTTCCTTATACTGCTTCCTTTGTAAATAAGTCTATATGAAGCCTATGCTATCCGCACCAGCTGGCCAATGGGGCCACAAATCGCATAAACTAGACTTTTTATAGATAAAGAAACGGTAACTCAGCATTTCAGAAACTTGCCTCAAGTTACACAGCTCTAAGTCACCAGAAATTAGTCGATAATGATTACAGTCCCTGAAGGAGCCACTAACTAGTTGTATAACCCGAAGCTAGCCACTCGATCTCCTCCTTGATACTCAAGAGAGTGGTCTGTGGGGTAGCATCACCCTAGAGCTTGATAGCAAGGCAGAATCTCAGGCCCCACCCCAGACCTCACTGACTCAGAATCTGCATTTAAAAGTTCCTTCTAGGGGTGCCTGGATGGCTCCGTCGGTTGAGTGTCTGACTTTGCCTCAGATCATGATCTCGAGGTCTGTGGGTTCGAGCCCCGCGTTGAGCTCTGTGCTGACAGCTCAGAGCCTGAAGCCTTTGGATTCTGTGTCTCCCTCTCTCTCTGCCCTCCCCTGCTCACGCTCTATCTCTCTAAAAAAAAAAAAATTCTCTGCATTTATGCCCATTTCTCTGAGGCTCCCGCTGAAGTTCATGGCTACAGAACATAAAACCCCTCTTCTCAGTCCTTAGGCTTCACCTTCGCACACAGAGCCACTTGGAGTGCTTCTTATGCCTCAGGCTAAATAATAGTTTTCTGTTCTCATAAACATGGAAGTTTTAGAAGTCAAAGTTGACTTTGAAAGTGACACAGAGCTACACAGAGGTTTTGTTTGCCAAACACTTGCAAATCATTTTCCGTCCACAAAAGCTTTTAAAATGTCAGCAGCCTGCACATCTCTGCCTACAGGGCTGTTCCCAACACAGGACCAGGGCAGTAATTTACTGCCTAGGACCTACCAGCCCCTGGACCCCAGGAAGGTTGTGAATATTTATGGCCCCTCAAGCAAAAGTCTTCTGGAACTATCCAGGAGCAGCGCAGTCCCTTTCACTCTCTATGGCACGGAAATATTTTTGTGAAGGTATTTTTATTTTAAATAAGTGAGCTCAACAAATAAATACTGAGCAAGGATTAGTAAAGTACCTTGAAATGAAGCAGAGGTTAATGAAGACACCAAAAGATTGATATAAAAGATTCTGGTTTTTCTTTTATCCCTTCTCTTTTCTTTCTCTGAGGAGCGAGTACATGGAAAACAGCATTCAGCCTCCCTGGGAATGAGTGTGTAAATCGTAGATCATTTTATGGGCTAAAAACAAATCTGTGCATGTGGGTGATGGTGTGGACTTCATTTCCCTGTGAAGTTACCACGTGAAGGAAAGAGTTAGTCATCGCCCTGCTCCCTCTGTAAGCGAGAAGATGGGAAGGCTATCATGAATTATCAAGAGAGAAATAGAACTTTCTATTTTTCATAAATGGGCCAAAGAGGCATCTGGTCAAATTCAGAGGAAGTTAAGACAGAGCCACGGGCAAAAGACACATCCAAGTCTCCCCAAACATACCACTGTCTAGTTGACTAACACAATATTCTCAAAAATAGATGAAGAAAACAGCACGTTATTTTTCCTCCAGAAAGGGAAATGTAACCCATATCTGAAATGCATTATTGTAGCGTTTTAATTAAAACATACTTCCAACATATATTCAGCTGAGTCATTCATTCCCTCCCCCATTAACCACATTCTTCAAGCACTGAACAGGATGTAAGAAGAATCGCCAAGTCACTACTGGATCATTTCTCGCTCTAAAGTTGCTTTCCCGGCACTGACTGCATCTGATTCTACAAATGAGAAAACATAAAATGATCTTCAAGAATGAAAAGCTTGTATGGAGTTTTGTGCAATAGTGTTGAACAATTGAATGAATACTGTGGCCATAACTAGGTTTTATTTTGCTTTTATATCGAATGAGTTGAAAGAAAATAGAAAAAGCCAAGTCTTTTTAAGAATCCAGAAAATTCTGGGGCGCCTGGGTGGCGCAGTCGGTTAAGCGTCCGGCTTCAGCCAGGTCACGATCTCGCGGTCCGGGAGTTCGAGCCCCGCGTCGGGCTCTGGGCTGATGGCTCAGAGCCTGGAGCCTGTTTCCGATTCTGTGTCTCCCTCTCTCTCTGCCCCTCCCCCGTTCATGCTCTGTCTCACTCTGTCCTAAAAATAAATAAAAAACGTTGAAAAAAAAAATTAAAAAAAAAAAGAATCCAGAAAATTTTGCAGATAAGGCTGATGGAAATGTTAAAGGACTTCCGGAAAAAGATGGACATTCGTTTAAAATCTAGCTTTTAGCTGCATTTCATTCTTCAAGTCAATGTCTGCCTCTCCTGTTCCCTGCTGTTTTCACATACAGGGAAAAGGTTTTTGAAAAACTCAAGTCCCAAAAGACCCCAAACAGCTATGAGATGTCAAGTAGGCAGTTTCATTTCTAGAAATCTAGATAAACTCATTTATTTTAAAGCCATGGAAATAACAATAACATAAAATAATGGGCTCACTCTTCATAATAAACGAACAAGTGTAGATGCTCTTGTACACACACACATACACACACAGACGGTACACGTCTTGTTTGGCCAAACAAAACTTAAGGGCTTATTCAGTGACTTGAAAGATCATTAGTTTTATCTGGAAATGGGAGAAAAAGAAAAACATACAACCAGGACTTAAATGCTGAGGCCAGGAAAAAGAAGAAAGCCGTAGTCGAGTATTTTTATCTTCTTCTGTGCATGAGTTCAGCAGGTCACCCATGTCTGTCTCCCACAGTATGACAAAATGAGTGTCTTCCCTGCTCCTTGCTGCCTCCTCTGGACCGTCCACCCTCCTCCCACCCCACCCCTCATCTCAGCTCCTCTGAAGTCCATGCAATAAATCTATGCCACATGCCAATCCTCTTAGGGGCAGTCATCTTCAGACCCCCAATCACTCATCTTCATTCCTTGTGGAGTTTAGTTTTTCTCTTATCTTACTGTCATTCTCTCCACTGCTACTTGTATTATTTCAATGTCTGCATAGAGAATTCTTCCCATAATCTAGTTTCTTAATTCTCCCTCCTCCTCCTTCCCTTTATGAGCTTGCGCTCTACCTCATTTCAAATGATCCCACTCCAGACTTCATCATTAGTAGTGTGTGCCCCTCCATAATCTTAATTTTAAATATCCCCCGTGATGATCACTACCTCCCATTTTTTCAAATCATTACCTGTATTCAAACTCCATTAACCAGTTGGCCTTCTGTGACTTCTAAGCGCCTCTCTCCTATTTTTTCAGACCTGACCCTGATCCCTTGCTCTAGAACTATAATCAGTCCCTTGCACTGTCTTCAACTCCCTTTCTCACCCCCTCCATTAGCCACAACCTAACTAAATCCAGCTATTTTGTGTCTAGTGTCTCTTCTTGATCTAAATTCTTAACCAAACCTCATTGAGCCCAGAATGCTGGCCAGAAACTCTACACATTTCCCTGGTCAACTCACACTATCAACGTTTGACTCTAATATTTCATAATTCCTTTTCTATCCCTAAGCCACTAAAATTTAGTCCCCATTCCTTTCTCTCAAGTAAAGACCTTCTTACTTCAGGAAAAAGAGAGTCAGTAATAAGAGAAGTTCGGAAAGTTCCCACCTCCAAATATGCTAATCTACCTGCATCTGAGCCTGTGTACCACACCTTCATCCTGTTCCTTTGTCCCTAAGGCCACTCTTCCTTCAGATACTGAATTCTATCCCATCCAGAGTTGTCAAGGGCTCCCCTTCTGTAGTTGTGTCCTCCTTTCACAAAATTGTCTGTTCTTCTATCAATTTGGTTATTGCAGTGAGCGCCCAACCATGTTGTAATTGCTCCCTTGACAGCCCTTCCTCCTTCTACTACTTGCCATATTTCTCCACTCTTCCACAGCATAAATTCTCCAAAGACTTATCTAAATCTACAGTTCCCCGGGGCACCTGCGTGGCTCCGTCGGTTGAGCGTCCAACTTCAGCTTGGGTCATGATCTCGCGGTTTGTGAGCAGCAGGCTCTGTGCTGACAGCTCAGAGCCTGGAGCCTGCTTTGGATTCTGTGTCTCCCCGTCTCTCAGCCCCTCCCCTGCTCATGCTCTGTCTCTCAATAATAAACAAATGTTAAAAAAAAAATTAAATCTACAGTTCCCCTAGTATCTCTCTTAATCCTCTCTTGACCACTTTGCAGTCAGGTTTTGCCACTAAAACTCCTGTCAATCCAATTTAGTATTCATTTCTTGGTCTTCTTTCTTGATCTGCCTGCAGAATTTCTGTCAGTTGCCCTTTCTCTTCTCCTTAAGGCAATTTTTCTCACTTGGTTTCCAGAGCCCCATTTGCTTCTAGTTTTCTTCTTATGTCACTGTCTCCTCTTTCTTACATCCCTTATTGGATTCTTCTCATTCCCCCAACCTTCATATGTTAGTGTGTTCCCGAGTTCAGTCTTCAAATCACCTCTCTTCTCTACTGATAAATACCCCCCATTTAGTCTCGTCTGGAAAATACCATTTACACACTATTACTCCCAAATGTCTGCCTGCAGCTTAGGTCATTCTCCTGAACTCCAGACATTTATCTTCCTGCCTTCTTGAATATCAATCTCACTCTTGATTACCCACCCAAACTCACTTTTTCTCCCACCTTCCTCATCTGGGTAAATGACAAATCCATCTTTCCAGTTGTTGAAGCCAAAATCCTTGAGGTGCTCTTTCCTTGACTCCTTTCTCTCAGATCCTTCTTCCAATGTATTATCAAATACTTACAGCTCTATCTTTGGAATGAATCCAGAATCTGGTCACCCCTCAAATCCTTTGTTCTGCTTCTGTTCTGCCATCGTTTCTTGCCCAAACTATTGCAAAACCTTATGTTCTTCCTGATTCCATCTTTTTTGGCTTCCATTTCAATGTGTGTGCATTTGTCTTGTTTTAATACAACAAACAGAGTGCTTTTAAGATCTAAGTTGGACCTATTGTTCCTCTCCCCAAAATCTACCAAGAGCTTCTATCTCTCTCAGAATAAAATCCAAAGTTTTCACCCTAGCTTATACAACTCTGCCTGATCTGCCGCCCTGCTACTTCTCTATCTCATCTCCTGTGGCTGCCTGTCCCCCATCCACTCACCTCTAGCTACTTGGGTTCTCATCACAGGTCATTTGCACTTGCTTCTCTCGGATGTGTGTCCATCTCATTTCATTCAGAGCTTTTCTCCAATGTCAAATTACCCAAGAACTTTCATCTCTATTCTACTGAAAGTATCCCACGCCATTCATTCTTTTTCGGTCTACTTACCCTGCTTTATTTTCCCTTTGCACTCACCACCACCTGACATAATATATTCATTTGTTTATTATATTACCTCTACTAGAAAACAAGCTCCATAATAACACTGGTTTTTCTCATTTCATTGCTGTATCCAAAGGTCTCTGAGATATAGTAGATGACCAGTAAACACATATGGAATGAATAAATTAATTTTTAATAAGAACATTTAATAATAATATAAGCCCTGAATCAGATTCAAGTATTGATTTAGTCATTAAGCACTTTTTGATCATCTTTCTTGGGCCAGCAAAACCAGCTACAAAACAAAACAATAACAACAACAACAACAAAACCCAGAAACATTAGAATAGGAAGAGAAATTTGCTCATGACAGACAACACTAGTAATTATTTTAAAATATCTCTGCATATACACTAAGATACCCATATCCCAGAACCATATCGTAGTCGAAAGGAGAACCGTGAGTGTGACACATAACTGTCAGTTAAACAAAGATACAAATGTCAAGGAAAGTAAATGCTTAACACATACATGTTGACTAAATGAATTAAGAGGAGATATAGAAATTTTTCAAGAAAATTCACATTTGACATCTTGATTGTCCATAGAAGACCCTGAACCATTGTAAATCTGTTTTTTTTTTTTGCTGATAATAATCTGTCTCCTTGGACCTCAAAGGAAAGAAAGCAACTCTACACACACACACAAATACATAAATTTTATTTGCAAACTAATATCTTTGGCCAGTTTTCTGACACTGTCTTGAAAATGTTTTAGATGTGGAAGGAGTTGTTTTGAAACGATGAATTTATTTACTTTGATTAGCTCACAAGAGGGACAATGCAGTGACATTGAGATTGGAGAAAGGCTGGCTGTGTTTTGTTTGTGCTGCACTTAATCTGTGTCTTACTCATGTGGAGTGTGGCTGATATGAGGAACAGGAGACCCTGAGCTGAGATACAAACTTGTAACCTTGGACGTTAGGACATCCAGTGCCTCCCCAGAGAAGAAAATCCATGGTCCCCACTTACCTTTCTGACCTCACATCCTACTCTCTGCCCTTTGGTCACTATGATCCAACTACACCGACTACCTCTCCAATGGTTATTAGTTAGTTACCAATTAGCAATTATTTCTCTAATCACCAAGCATGTTAAACTTCTTTTCATACCTCTTATGTTTCCTTATTTCTAACTTGTGTCAAGCTTTGAACTTTCTCTCTCTTCTGCTTAGAACTCAATCCCCCAGCTTTTCCTTCTCATTCTTCCATCTGAACTTCAGTGTCACCTCCTCAAAGAGGCTTTAGCTGACCATCCGCTTTAATAATGCACCTGTCCTTCTCAACTCTGTCTTTGATATGACCTTATTTTGTTTTCCTCTTAGAACTTACCACTCTCTGGAATTATCTTGTTTGTTTACTTTTTGATCATACCCTCCTCTCTTTCCCCCAACTGAGCAAAATCGGCAGGAGAACAGAAACTGTATATTTTGCTAAGATCTCTGTCACCAGCACTGGAGCCATGCCTGGCACATAGCAAGTACATTTTGGTACATTTACAAGCACATTTTGGAGAAAAAGAAAATGGAATGACTTACCTTTTCTTTTTTTTTTAATTTTTAATTTTTTTTAATATTTATTTATTTTTAAGAGACAGAGAGAGACAGACTGTGAGTGGGGGATGGAGAGAGAGAGGGAGACACAGAATCTGAAGCAGGCTCCAGGCTCTGAACTGTCAGCACAGAGCCCAACGTAGGACTCGAACCCACCAACCTTGAGATCATGACCCGAGCCAAAGTTGGCCACTTAACCGACTAAGCGACCCAGGCACCCCGTGACTTGTCTTTTCTGATCAGGAAAAGATTGGTTCATTGGTTTCATTATCTCTATAATGAAAAAGCTGGGTTAGATCAGTGATTCTCAAAGTAGGGTCCCTGGATCAGCAACATCAGCCTGGGAACTTGTTAGAAAATTCAGATTCTCAGGCCCCACATAAACCTGACACATCAGAGACCTGTGATTTAGCAGCCCTGTGAATGTATGCTAAGTCTGAGCATCACTGTACCACATGTGTGTACAAGCAGGGGGGGAGGGGGAGGGGGAGAGGGAGCAAGAGAGAGAGAGAGAAAGAGAGAGAGAGAATCTCAAGTAGGCTTCACACACAGCACGGAGCCCCATGTGGGGCTCGATTACACCACCCTGGGATCATGACCTGAATTGCAATCGAGAGTCTGATGCTCAACCGATGGAGTCACCCAGGCAGCCCTTTTTTAGCTTTTTAAATTACAAAAGTATTTCACATATAGACTTAAAAATAGAAAATGATACAAAAATCATCAGTCACTAATAACTCAATTTAGCATTTGTTATTATTATGTCATATTTACTTAAAAATATTAAATAAAATATATACACTTCAAATCTATTTGCATGACTTTTTCTCGGTCTCATCCCCTCTCCCCTCTCCAGAGGGAGGCCACGCCAATGGATTCTGTGCTTATCATTTCCTAATTATTTGCCAAAGTACTTGTATAAATCTACATTCTCATTAACAGGCATAAGAACCCCATTTTGCCATGTACTTCCATCATTTGGTATTGTCAGAGATTTTTAAGTCTTGCCAATTGACAGACATGAAATATTATCTATTGGAATATTAATCCGTGTTCCTTTAATAACTAATGATGCCAGCCTTCTTGTGTCTGTCCTCGACTCAGGTTTCCTGTTATGTAGTCAATCACGAATTCTCTATCAGCCATATGGTTGCAAATATCTTTCCCAAGAATGCAACTTTTCCCCCTTTGTTTCTGATGGTTTTTGCTACAGAGAATTTTAATACATTTAACATTTTCTTAATGATAAGCCCTTTCTTATTAACTAAGAAATCCTTCCCTAACCCCAAGGTCATAATGGCATTCTCCAGAACTTTAAAATGAATGTTATACTTTCCATATTAAGGTTTTAATCCTTGATCTGTATATGTGATTTGAGGCAGGGATTCTAATTTAATACTTTAGATTGTGTTTCCTTTCATTCAATATGAAAACAAATGTTATCTATATAACCTTTGCCTTCGTGGATCTTACAGCTTTTTAAGGAACAGAAACAATAAACAAGTAAACAAATACATACATAGTAATAGTGAACGTTTACATAGGGTTTCCCTATGTGAGGTGCTAAGCTCTTTATGACTATTTAAGTGATTCAACTGTCAGTATTCTCCATGAGGTAGGAGCAATTAACATCCTCGTTCCACATATAACAAAGTTAAAGCATAAAACGGTTCAATAACTTTCTCAAAGTACCCCAACTACGAGAGAGTTGAGGTTTCAGTTCAGATTTTCCTTTACTTTCAGGACCTGTGCTTCTAAACCCGACACCAGATAGCCTCTCATCTGTAGTGCAGGAAACGCTGGGACTGAAAGTCATGTGGGGGTCAGTTACCTCAGCTTACCTCCATCAGGGCTCAGAGGAGCCTTTCAGAAAGGACACCCAGGCCAACAGCTGAAGGATGAGAAGAAAAGAGCTTCTCCCCGACCCAGGAAGGTGCATAGTTCTGTGTCTCTAGATCTTGAACAATCAGAGAGCACAGAAGGAATGAAGGCGTTTTTCTACCCTTTGGGGTCATGTATGTGTCATCCACATAGCAGACTGGGCCCCAAACACAACGCTTCTTCTCTCTCAGCTGAACGTCTGACTCTGGGAAACAGCATGGGATGCTCTCTAGATGGGTTCTCCTCCTATCCCTGTCTTCCCTCTGCACTCTGGAAAGACAGAGAAGCCTTTGTGAAATCCACGATGGGAGCTTACAATTACACGGACCCATCTGAACCAAGTCTGAACATATTAGTCAAGGCACTTGAAAAACATTATCTTCTTTCCCTCAAGACACGTCATTCACAGTTTTACCAGACCCTCACGCTATAAATCAAAGAGTAGGTTGTTCTTAAATTGCTCAAGAGATGAGAAGTAGGAGAAAAGACTTCCTCATGAACCATGGAGGAAACCTGGAACTTTTTGGAAATAGCCCTGAAGTGTTAGGTTGGTTTAGGTCCCTCGTTAGCTTGTTAGCAGGGCTTGGAGTACTCACTCAGAAATATGGGGGGTCTCCCACTGGGCCCATACAAAGGCCACTCAATACCCCTTACAAACCCACCTCTGCTCTTCCCCACATTTTTCTTTCCATGTCCCTCTGAGGTCACGAATCACATTTTCTGACCTGTGAATCAAGAGATATAATCAGTATGGGCAAAGGTCCTAGAGCCCCCTCCTGAAGCATTCTATAAGTCCAGTGCAATGCTTGCACTATTTCTGAGTCCTGAAAGGATAAAGATAAAGATAGGAGTCTGACTGCAAGTAGAAAGCCATAACCTGGGTGAAGAAACGGACACCTCCTTGACCACATAGTTTGATGTTAGAAGCCCTGGCCAATCAAGGGTGTCTGATGTCACCTGGCACAAAATCCATCCAGCTAGCTCCATCTAGTTCTCAACTGTCTGGTCGTTTCCTATGACCTGGAGAAGATTTATAGTTATGCCCTAAGAATCCTGTCAGTGGGGACTGTTTTAGCTTTCTCCTGGGCAGAGGTGAGATTACACTATTTGCGCCTGCTGAGGCTCTCATTATACTGAGTTAGTAATATAAAATGATACACTCCAGACGTTTGCCAGGGAGAATGATGTCAGGTGAACATGGGCCCATTACTTATTCCAAAGTCCAATGGAAAGAAGCAGTCTTCAAAACTGTTTGAAGGATCACTGTCAATTTTCTCTTCTAGGTGTTCTAAACTATCCCCCTGGCTTAGGAAGATTAGAAAGGAGCCAGCTACACAGATTTCATATTATTGGATCCCTGAAGAATTGATTTTTATGAATTATGCTTTGGGGATGCCAAGAGCCTACATCAAAGGTCATTACTAGAAAAAGCCTTATGAAACTCCAACATCCAAAGAAAGGATACTGTTGAACACATCGATCATTATGTCTTGTTTATGAGTATCCCAGAAAGAATGACCTGGCTTTAGTAAGAACACTAGTTAGAACTTTTCTCAGTAACGCATTTTGTTGTTTTCCATCTTAAAAATATTATTTTTTAACATTTATTTATATTTGAGAAAGAGAGACAGAGCACAAGCAGGAGAGGGGCAGACAGAGGAGGAGACACAATCTGAAGCCAGATCCAGGCTCTAAATGTTAGCACAGAGCCTGACATGGGGCTGGAACTTGTCAACCACGAAATCGTGACCGGAACCAAAGTCGAATGTTTAACTGAATGAGCCACCCAGATGCCCCTTAAAAATATTATTGATTGTCTTTTGACCAGGTTCATTGGTTCAACCCAATACCCATTTTACCCATTTTAAAGCTTCATCCATTCCTTCATTGTATTCTTTCTTCTGTATATCTTTCTTCTTTCACCTAAATTATATTTGCCATCATACCTTATGCATGGTGTTATAGTCAGCTAACTCATTCCTGAAATTAGGAGGAACATAAATTAATAAATAACTTTGTAAGATCTGAAAGCTCAATGAACTTTAACTTCTACATATCCTCGTGGTTAGTGCCTGAAAATGGTGAACATTGTAAGTTATATCACTTCTTAGAGACTGTACCTTCCAATTTTTTAAAAAAATTTTAAATGTTTTATTTATTTTTGAGAGAGAGACAGAGAGACAGAGCATGAGCAGGGGATGTTTTGTTTATTTTTGAGAGAGAGAGAGAGAGAGAGACAGAGCATGAGCAGGGGAGAGGCAGAGAGAGAAGGAGACAAATAATCCGAAGCAGGCTCCAAGCTGTCAGCACAGAACTCGACACAGGGCTCAAACCCACAAACTGTGAGATCATGACCTGAGCTGAAATCAGACACTTAACTGACTGAGCCACCCAGGTGCCCCTGTACCTTTCAAATCTTAAAGGAAGTGATGGGGCAGTTCTTTTCTGCTACACTTCCCTATACCTACAGTTCCCATCTTTATTTTCTTGACCTTCAGGATGTAATTATTTGGAATTTCTGGTACCCCTTGTCTGAATCACTCAGGTAACATTTAGAACGTGCTGTTATATTCTAAATTCAAAGTGTTCTGCCTTTAATATGGCCACGGGTAGATCAACAGAGAAGATGAGGTCATTATACACCATACTTCTTAACCTCATTCTTTCCAACATTGGATTCTTACACTACTCCTTCTTTCCCCTTGTATCCTATTTACATTGGAAGTTCTACCTTATACGTAAATGTTGTTATAGGCCAATAACTCCTTTCTGGAACTAGGTAGAATATAAATTAATAAATAATTTGTTATGGTCTGAAAGCTTGGCAACCTCTAAATCATAAATACCCATGAGGTCACAGGCCTTCAAACAGACCCTTTGGTGTTACCACACTTGTGGTAGCCAGAATAATCCCTCCCCTAAAGATGTCCAATCCTAATTTTCAAAACCCGTGGATATGTCATTTACACAGCAAAAGGGACTTTGCTGATGTAATTAAGACTATGGCCCCTGACATGGGGGAATTATCTGAGTGGGATAATAAGAGGGAGGCAGGTGCATGGGGTTCTGAGAAGGAGATATGATGATGCAACTAGAGATAAGATTCAGAGATTGGAAGATGGCTACATTGTTGGCTTTGAAGATGGAGGAGGTGCCACAGATCCAAGCAATGCAAGCAGCCCCCAGAAGCTGGAAAAGACAAGAAATCTAGAGCCTCTAGAACAAATGTTCTTGCCAACACCTTTATTTTAAGTCCAGTGAGACTTCTGACTTCCAGAACTGTAAGAATAAATTTTTGTTGTTTTTTCAAGTTTATTTATTTATTTTGAGAGAGATAAGTTGAGAGAGAGAAAGAGAGTGGGAGAGAGAGAGAGAGAGAGAGAGAGAGAAGAGGGGCAGACAGAGAGGGATAGTGAAGATCCTAGGAAGGCTTTGCAAAATCAGTACAGAGTTCCACATGGGGCTCAGTCTCATGAACCATGAGATTATGACCTGAGCTGAAATCAAGAGTTGGAAGTTTAACCAACTGAGTTACCCAGGCACCCCAAATTTGTGTTGCTTTAAGAGAGAAAGTTTGTGATAATTAGTTAAAGCAGCAGTCAGCTAATACAACACTCCTTGAGAATTCTAGATTAGCTCCTTGTCACAACTGTGCTTATATGGTTTCTCTTTTTCTCTGTTATTCTCTCCTACCCCACAGACTTTGTAATCACTCTTCAGCCCCAAGTTTGGTCATGGTGTATGGTCTAGATTCTACCATCCTTCCCGGGATTGTTTAGCTTTGAACTTCATGCCTCCATTTTGACATTAATGTGTTGCCCCTGTTCCACCTGGGTAGTGTACCCATACAGAATATCTGTTTCATTGTTCATCTCTTTAACTAAATGGTGCTCAATTTCCATAGGCTGACAACTTCCCACATCTCTAGAGTACCCACTGGGCAACCTATCTGCCTTCATCCATTAGGACTCAATGCCAGCCAGAAGAACTGTTGCAATGATGGAAATGTTCTATCTGTACATCCAATATGGTACCCACTCATCATATGTGGCTATTGAAACATGACTTGTGTGTAAAGAGGACTCAAACAAAATCGCAAATGAAAGAGGAAAAATAACATCTGACACCACAGAAATATACACATTAAGAGAATATTGTGAAAAATTATATGCCAATAAATTGGACAACTTATAAGACATAGTTAAATTCCTAAAAACATATAACCTCCCAAAATTGAAGCAGGAAGAAACAGAAAAATTTGAATAGGCCAATTAGCAGAAATGAAAGTAAATCAGTAATCAAAAAATTCCCAACAAAAGTCCAGGACCAGATGGCTTCACAGGTAAATTCTACCAAACACTTAAAGAAGAGTTAACACCTGTTCTTCTCAAACTTTACCAAAAAATAGAAGAGGAAGGAAAACTTCTAAATTCATTCTATGAGGCCAGCATTATACTGATACCCAAACCAGATAAAGACATCACACACACACACACACACACACACACAAAACTACATGCGATATATGAAATGAACATAGATGTAAAAATCCTCAACAAAATATTAGCAAACTAAATCCAACAATACATTAAAAAATTCACTACGATCAAATGGAGTTTATTCCTGGGAGGCAAGGATGGTTTAATATTTACAAATCAATCAATGTGATACATGACATCAATAAGACAGGATAAAAACCATATAATAATTTCAATAGATGCAGAAAAAGCATTCAACAAAGTATAACATGCATTCGTGATAAAAACCCTCAACAAAATAGATTTAGAGGGAATATACCTCAACGTAATAAAGGCCATATATGAAAGATCCACAGCTGATATAATACTCAATGGGGAAAAACTGAGAGCTTTTTCCCCTAAGGTCAGAAACAAAATGAGGATCTTCACTCTTACCACTTTTATTCAAGGTAGTACTGGAAGTCCTAGCTACAGCAGTCAGACAACAAAAAGAAATAAAAGGCACCTAAACTGGTAAGGAAGAAATAAACATTTGACTATTTGCAGATGACACGATACTATATGTAGAAAACCCTAAAGATTCCACCAAAAGACTACTAGAATGGATAAATGAATTTCAATAAAGCTGCAGGATACAAAATCAATGTACAGAAATCCATTGCATTTCTATATGCTAATAATGAAGCAGGAGAAAGAGAAATTAAGAGAACAAACCCCTTTGCAATTACACCAAAAATAATAAAATATCTAGGAATAAACTTAACCAAAGAAGTGAAAGATCTGTACTCTGAAAACTATAAAACATTAATGAAAGAAATTGAGGATGACACAAAGAAATGAAAAGAATTCCATACTCGTGGATTTGAATAACAAATATTGTTAAAATGTCTATACTAGCCAAAGTAATCTACAGATTTAATGTAATCCTTTTTAAAATACCAACAGCAATTTTTACAGAACTAGACTGAACAATCCTAAAGTTTGTATGGAATCACAAAAGAACCCAAAGCAATCTTGAAAAAGAAAAACAAAACTGGAAGTATCACAATTCCAGACTTCAAGTTATATTACAAAGCTCTAGTAATCAAAACAGTAGGCACAAAAATGGACACATAGACCAATGGGACAGAATAAAAAGCCCAGAAATAAACCCACAATGACATGGTTAATTAATCTTCGACAAAGGAGGCAAGAATTTGCAATGGGAAGAAGGCTCTCAACAAA
The DNA here is from genome assembly GCF_018350175.1 of Felis catus. Lineage (NCBI taxonomy): Eukaryota > Metazoa > Chordata > Mammalia > Carnivora > Felidae > Felis > Felis catus. The sequence continues at coordinate 27,791,386 of NC_058380.1, forward strand.
TGGTGTTGGGAAAATGGGACAGCTACGTGCCAAACGATGAACCCGGGCCACTTTCTCAAACCATACACAAAAATAAAGTCAAAATGGATTAAAGACCTACATGTGGGACCTGAAACCATAAAAGTCCTAGAAGAGAGCACAGGCAGTAATTTCTCTGACATTGGTCATAGCAACATCCTTTTAGATATGTCTCCTGAGACCAGGGAAACAAAAGCAAAAATAAACTATTGCAACTGCATCAAAATAAGAAGCTTTTTCACAGTAAAGGAAACAATCAACAAAACTAAAAGGCAACCTACGGAATGGGAGAAGATATTTGAAAATGACATGTCCAATAAAGGGTTCGTAGCCAATACATATAAAGAACTTATACAACTCAAAACAAAAAAGAAATAATCCAATTAAAAAACGGACAGAAGACATGTAGAGACACTTTTGCAAAGAAGATATACAGGTGTCCAACAGACGGATGAAAAAATACTCAACATCACTCATCATTAGGGAGATGCAAATCAAAACCACAATGAAATATCACCTCACGACTGTCAAAATGGCTTAAATCAAACACTCAAGAAACAACAAGTGTTTCAACAACAAGTGAGGATGTGGAAAAAAAGGAACCCTTGTGCTCTGTTAGTGGGAATGCAAACTGGTGCACCCATTGTGGAAGACAGTATGGAGGTTCCTCAAAAAACTGAGAAATAGAACTACCTTGCAATCCAGTAATCACACTACTGGTTATTTACCCAAAGAATATGAAAACACATTCTAAGGGATATGTGAAATTGGTGGAGGGAATGAAGGAGGGCACTTATCTTGATGAGCACTTAGTAATGTATGGAACTGTGGAATCACTATATCATACACCTGAAACGAATACGGCACTGTATGTTAACAACACTGGAATGATACTAATTTAAAAAAGACAGGAAGCTAAAAGAAAAAAAAAGAAAGAAATATGACTAGTTTGACTGAGAAACCAAATATTTAATTTAATTAATTCTAAGTTCATCTTAAATAGCCACATATGGCTAGTCGTTTCCACATTGGACAGCACAGTTAGGTTTTTACTAAATGCATGTTGATGATGAATAATTGAAGAAGCTCTCAGACAGACACCTATAATCCTTAAGTTCAAATCAGTAAACCTTCTTTAACTGTTGCTTGAGAAGAAGGGCAGTGAGGATGAAAAATATCTGAAAATGAAAGACGTTTGTCTGTACAATAGGCTTCAGTTGTTTGGGAGAATGATCAGTACTTAAACCAAATCCCCCAAACTATTAAATCCCTGCTCGTGATGCCATTACCTTCAGGAACTCATAAAAGGAAATGTCCTTAATTAAAAGTGTGGATTTTTTTTGTGGCTCTGGGGACTTTTAAATGGCTGCGTATAAATAAACCACATTTGTAGCTGGGCTTGAAGGTGAGCCCTTACTTCATCCAGTTCCCAGGTTACCTAAGAATCCAGGTCTGTTGTTGCATGAGAGAGAATTGGCTGCCGGTGCATTTTTGCTGGTAGCTGTGTCCCCATGCTATTCTCTGTGATTTATCTTCCATGAAATGTCTGTGGATGTAAAAGCCCATATAAAACAGACTAAAAGTGAGGGCAATAGGAAATTTGTAACTACCAGGTGCTTATTGGTTGCATTAACTGGAGGAAATATGGCAGGAGCCATGGGCCTGGGATTTGGGCTAGACAGCATTCTGTGGGTCAAGTGACACTGGAGGAAAGCCAATCCGTTTCCCAGGACAAAACCCAGATGGTTCAATGGAGAAAGGCGCCCCAGCTTCCTGCCATTCCCCTGCCTTCTGCAGGTAGATTCTGTAAGATTTGAACTAAAACCCTAAACAGAAACAGGCATCAAAATGTCAAATTTGTAAAGCTCGCATTTGACACCTCTTACCCTTGTGGAAGCGTCTATATGGTTAGGTTTGCAGGTGTTTTAAAATCCAGGGAGAGTGAAGTCATAGGTATCACAAGTAAAGTCTGTGGATCAAGAATGCACTGGTTCAACCCAGACACAGGACCCGGTATCCCAATGAGGCAGGTGTTTGTTTCTAGAGAAGCAATGAGCTCCCTTATTTGGACATTTCTTTCACTGATTATATAATTCTTTAGTGTCAAACTTGCTTCCACTTAAATAATAACTATAAGAAGAAGAAGAAAAAGAAATAACTTTAGAATATAAGGAAATTTACTGACTTATGAATCTCAAGGATGTCTAGTCAACTTGTTCAGACCACAATCCAACTTTATAATGAAAACAACTCCTGTTTACTGTATCTGGGATTTTGCAGCCTCAGAAGTGCTTCTCTGGGGATTTCAAATGTGACATAGCTTCATGCACAAATCAATGAATCAATCACTTGCCAAATGTCGAGAGTTTGTAGGATATTCTGAACAAGAATTTAACGTTGTGTGAACATTACTTCTGTAACTTTTCCCTCAAAGGTAGAAAGAGGTGGGAGAGACATCCCTTCATATTTCTTTCTTAAGAGTATTTCCTTTCCCTGTATCTTCGCTGGCTTCCCACTCCAGAATTTGACTATTGTGTTTGGGATGGTAGACACTACCAAAAAACAATTTTATTTGGCTTGACTGGAATGTCTTCCACTTTAAAATTTCAGGGGCCGTAAGTTGAATTAAGACTCAGTTCCAAGCCCTGAAACAAAAATATTGTATTTAAAATAGAAACACCTATGGATAGAATCCACCTAAGTGGATAATACACTAACCTTTTAGTAATTCACATTTCCTTGGTATGTAATCATTTGTGTTATCAAACTTGAAACTAGCACCAAAGAGTTCTACGTTCCTTATCCCGCTGGCTGGCCACCTTGCCTGAAATTTCCCAGTGCTTACAAAACAAGGACAAGTACCTAGCGCAAGGCAGGAAAACTCAGACGCTTCAAATCTGGAAGTTTGCTGATATTTGAGTCTGCTGCATGCCCGGTGGGTGCTGAATTGCACTTCAACGGTCCATTTCAGGGCCACGAGCGGTCAGTGTGTCCTCCTGGGTTTGCTGAGGGCATTCGAAAAGCAATTCTGACTACCCTTTCCCTATGGAGCACCCATGGCTGTGGGCCTTTTAAACACATTAGGAAAATAGAAATCTAGCAGAGAAAGGAGAGAAGCCTAATTGTGAAAGAGGCCAGGAGTCTGTCATAGGCAAGAAGGAAAAAATTCAGACGTTTATATTTTTTAAGTATGATTTATTGTTTAAATTATACTCTTTTGCATTTTAAGAGCAGCCAGGAAAATGAAGTTATTGGTACGCTAGAATTTTCCTCTCTGCTGTCATTTCCATTTAATTATTGCTCAGACATCTGTAATGGAAAGAACCAGGGGCTTAGAGTGGATTTTCAGCTTGGGTCTTTCTAAATCTTTCCTGGGACAGATGACAGAGCCTGGGACAAGTGACCAAGGCCTCCCAGAGGTTGCTTCTCTATCTGAGACAGCAGAGTCCTAAGTGCTCCATGACATGGGGATGACAAGAATTAAGCGTTATGAATGGGACCCCAAGTCAATGCTTAGCAAGTCAGCCCAGTCCCAGTTTAATCATTACGTTTTGAAAGTTGGCCATAAGAGTCCTGCTACCTGTGTAGCTCTGAGGCTTTGAGTTGAACTGTTTCCACTCAGAGTTCATGACCACATGGGAGGCAAACTGATTTGTATTGAACAGAAAAGACACTGTCTGATGTCATATTGACATATTGGTCTCAAATCACTGACTAACCTTCCATAGGGACAAAAGACAGAATGAGAAGGAGTTTGAGATTCTTCTAAAGACTCTAGAAAGGTGGAAATACCTGCAAAGCCTTCCCCAAACACGGAATTTATTTAGACCAACTTGGAATTGAAAAATAGTTGCCACTCAGAATGTTGGGAGAGGGGAGAGCAGCAGAGCTCACAAATCACAAAGGGTGGAATCATAGAATCCACTGTATGGTGAACAATTAGGTTTGCTCACGTGTCATCTGGCTTCTCATATACCATGAAATACGTAGGCACCTACCAAAGACTGAATACAAATACTGAGTTAAAAATATATATATATTGATGAGGCACCTGGGTGGCTCAGTCAGTCAAGCATCCAACTCTTGATTTTCACTCAGGTCATGATCTCACTGTTCATGAGTTCAAGCCCCGTGTTGAGCTCTGTGCTGACAGTACAGAGCCTGCTTAAAATTCTCTCTCTCTCTCTCTCTCTCCCTCTATGCCCCTACCTCCCCCCTCTCTCTCTCAAAAATAAGCATTTAAAAAAAATATATTGAGTTAATCCTGGCCTGGCTCAGCAGCAGTCTGTTTTAGAGACTCCTAATAAAACTACAAGGTTTTTTTGTTTGTCTGTTGTTTTTTGTTTGTTTGTTTTTACAAATGGACTCTTTTCCAAGTGGACACATGGGGCCCTTGGAACTACTTTTTTTCCCCCTCTGCTTCTTTATTCAACCATTGTCTACACTTTCCAAACTGAGCAGAAGCAGAGAAACCCCTTCCAGTGCATATAAAAGCCTGGTTTGGCTTGGAAAGTCTGGTCAAGTTCAAGCAGGCAGTGTGCCTATGAGCCTGTGCTCAGCTTATGGCTTTGCGGCCTTCATTAGTTAGAATCTCTCAGAGTTCTGTTTTTAGAAGAGCAACAGACCGACCCTCCTTAACCGAGGGGAATGAAAGGAACCCCTTAATCCACCACTCATGTATTCTTTCCAGTTCTGATACCAGATTTGGCCCGCAGGAGCCACGCCAGGCTAGAACTCTCACATGGGTCAAACTGTGGCTCCTGCTCTCCAACAGCGTTTCCCAGCGGACTGGGTTTTCTCATCAATCATGTGTTGCCCGTATTGTGTTTCCTGGCTTGGCTGCTCACGCGGCCATCCTAAGGTTGGGGGTTTGGGGCGTCAGTGTTAATCATGAGACATGCCGTTCTCAGGGCTGAGTTTGCTGTGAGGATGGCATCTCATACTTGCCTATAGCTGTGCTTTTTCCCTGGAGAAATCTCAAGTTAGACGAGAGGGAGGAAAAAAAAAAAAGCCAGTTCCTGCTTGATGTTTAATAGCTGGGTCATTATGAGGGATCCTGTAAAACCCCCACCCCCTGCTGTTATGTGGGTGTTTTGTAACTGTCAACTCCATCCACGTTGCCACAGCATATTAACTGGCTCCAGGTTTAAGGCAATCTAGGAGGATTTTAATTTACCTCTCACCTGTCTCCTTACCTAGTTCCCACACAATTATCCCTGGAGACTACTGAGCCCTCGGCTTGCTATCATTTCAGCCAGGAGCGGTGTTTTAAATCGCACTGTGTCACCGACCCAGAGCAGCCGGAGAAGGTGACGCGCGTAGTAGGATTGAATTGCTGACCTGCACTGCGGGGCTGGGGAGAGTTTCAATCACACTGTTTGCTTTAGTGCTAGACGTTGCCTCAGCTCTGAGGTGTGGGAGCTGTAAATTAGCATCTGAAACAACGCAGCTGTATTCCTGCCTCTGCATTTCTCGCCAAGGCCCCTGTCCCTGTGACTCCCGAATCCTCTGTCTGGGAGCTGCTCTTTGCTGAGTTGAATCCGACTTTGAGGAACAGATGTGGGTCTTCTCTGAGTTAGTCCATGGGAGGAAACTACGGAGATGCCCGCTCTCATTTTGGGTTTCCCCTAGAAGGGGAACCCAGGGTAAGGAGAAGAGTGTAAGGCAATTAATTATCTGGGAGGTAATCGCTAGTTGGAGAGTGGGGGAAGGGAAGACAAGCAGTAAAGTGAGTTTCCACTGCGGGCTGCGGAGCTTGACTTCCGTTGGGGGCGCCGGGAGCCAAGGTGGCAGTATTGTCCCTGACACACGAGGGAGCTGGGGTGTTTGTGTTAAGGGATGTTTCCAGGACCCCGCAGCCTCTGCAGGTAGAGTGGGCTCCGGAGACCAGACAAAGCCCCCAGCAGAGAAATGCAGGTGCCTGCAGGTAGAAGTCAGGCCTGTGTGTTAAAATGGTAAGGCTGGTGTGGGGGTTTGTGGGTAGGGTAGGAATAGAGGAGACCAGTATCTGCCCCACTAACTCCACACCCCAGGTACTGGAGCAAAGAGCCGGGCAAGCTGAAAACCCTGTTAAACATCACAGCTTGGGACAAGCTGGGAGAGGGTCTCCCCCAGTCCTAGTTCCATGCAGAAATATTTTCTATAGGGATCATCCAGCCTCTACCTGAACATTCCAAGGGGTGGGGGGCTCAGCTGTCACAGCTGCCCAGGCTGTGTGTAGATAGTTGTGGCCATTATTCTAGTTGATACCTTCTAAATTTCCATGTTTGTTCAAATGACCATTCATTCCCCATATGTTGAGCGCCTCCTGGGTGCCAGATGCAACACGAGGAAAGAGGTCATAGCTCTTAGAGTTGCATGCTCACGGAAGGATGGACGAGCAGTGACGTTATTCTGAGCAACATTTTCAGAAGGTGCCCCCGATGTGCCGGATGTATGCTACAGTAACACTCCACAGGTCGGGAGAGCAAGGCAGTTAGAGAAGTGAAGCTTGACTACAAGCCAAAAACGGTAGGAGAGACATACCCAACACAAGCCCAATGGCTACATCCAACAGCCGACATGCCAACAGCGATCTCCACGCCTACAGAATACATGCCTCAGTAGTATCTTAACTGGAGTTCTATTCAAATGGGATTAAGAGGAATGATTTATTACCTACTTTAAAAAGCATGGAACTTCTTAAGGAGAATAGCAGTATCTTTTCTTCTATCCAGTTTCCCACCTCTGTCAATTTCTTGCCAGGTGACTGCAAATGAGCTCATCCTCCAACGTAAATTTCACCTTCCTCTGCAGACATTTTAGGAGGCTTTAGCTGCAAACATATGGATACCCAGAAATTACCACCAGTCTCACACATACAAATAGATGTTATAAAAAGTAGTCCCGGGGTGCCTGGGCGGCTCAGGGGCACCCCACTCTTGATTCTTGCTCAAGTCATGGTCTCCCCATTCATTAGATCGAACCCCGCATTGCGCTCTGCACTGATAGAATAGAACCTGCTTGGGATTCTCTCTCTCCCTCTCTCTCTGCCCCTCCCTCCTCAAAATAAATAAATAAACATTTATTTATTTTTATTTTTTTTGCAGGATACATCTTTGCATTTATTTAGGTTTTTCTTTTATAAATAAACATTTTTTTTTTAAAAAAAAGAGTAGTTCCAATCAAGCACCCATTGGTCTTGGGGGGCTTGTGACTGAAGAGTGCTGACCACTTTCACATACTGCAAGTGGCTCCCTAAGGAATGTGGAAAAGAAGAATAGTCTGCTGCCCAGTCATAAAATTAGCAAACTTCAAAACGAGGTGAGTCGAGAAAATGTGTGAGCCAGATACGGGTGTGACTACACTTTCCATTTGCATACGTGTGTCTATGTAAATGTGTGGGTGTGATGCTTATTTCTATATGATCCTGAAAAATGAATAAAAATAATTAGCACACTGCTCCCTAAAATAGGAAGTTTATATTCAACAATTCTGTATTATTTTAGAGAGAAAGCAGAAAAAGGAAGTTGACATGTAAACTTGCCAGGCGTTGGTGAAAACATTGGTTAAGGGACCACCGGAGGTTTGAAACAGTAGAGGAATTTGGTCAGAGCTATGCGCTGGCAAGCCAAATTTGCTAACACTGCGACGTCCCTGAAAAAGAAGGGTTAACATAAATTTAAGTAGCACCATCCCTATCCTCCATGGTTTTCCCCTCAGTCTTACACGGACGTCCTATTAGTTGAGTAGAAGTCACAAACTGGCTGTCCGTGTATCAAACAAAAGCGCTTTATGGTTGTGTCTTGCATGGCTCGCACAACGTTCACCCACGTTGAGTTTTAAACAGGCTTTCGTTGCTGTCATTTAAAAATAAGAATAGTTGAAATCAAAATTCAGATTTCCACATTCTCTTGGAATATCAAGATCTCTGGTAATTCTGAGCACCACTTGACACGACGACATTCGGCCAGAGCTAGCAGCTTCTGTAAGTGTTTGGATCTTCCACCTCTGAAGTCAACTGAGTCAGTACATAGGAAATGGTTTGGGGTGTGGGCAAGATGACATACTCTGAGCTATGATGAGGTAACCGGAACAGTCTCAGGAGACAGGCCCCAAGTAGCTAGAGAGGGACTCATTCCACATAGATTTAAAAAATATTAAGATCCTCCACTATTTCAGTCACCAGGCTATGGATAGGGAAACAATAATAAACAAAAGGGAGCTGTCTCCATAGGCCCTGCCCTGTGGAGCTCACGGTCTAGACGAGGAGGTAGACAAACAATTCTGCAGTTAGGTAAAGTGTCAACAAAATGGCAAGTTTGGCCAGTACTCAGAAGGAAAGGTGTGTGGTGGCTTGAGCGGCCAGGGACTCTGGCCTCATATTGGAGATCAGAGAAAGCATTCCTAAGGGAATGAGGTCTAGAAGATGACTAGAGGTAACTATACAAAGGAAGGGCAGGAGTACACTTTTGGGTTCTATTTGCACAAGCCTTATGGCAATGGCATCATGATTACTCAAGAACCTGAAAAGACAGAATGTAGCTGAAATTAGTAGAGAAGATCCAAAATGACACAGAGAGAAAAAGAATGGAAAGAACAGAGCAGAGCATAAGAGATGTGGGAACCCAATCAAGTGCTGTGGCAAAGCTGTACTATGAGTCCCAGAAAAAGAGGAGAGACTGAGATTGGGGCAGAAGCAATATTTGGGGGGAAAAATGATCTCTAAGAATATTCCAGAAGGGATGAAAAGACCTCAACCCACAGATTCCAAAAGCTGAGCAAATCCCAGGGGCACCTGGGTGGCTCAGTCAGTTAAGCGGCCGACTTCGGCTCAGGTCATGATCTCGCGGTCCGTGAGTTCGAGCCCCGCGTCGGGCTCTGTGCTGACAGCTCAGAGCCTGAAGCCTGTTTCAGATTCTGTGTCTCCCTCTCTCTGACCCTCCCCTGTTCATGCTCTGTCTCTCCCTGTCTCAAAAATAAATAAAACGTTAAAAAGAAAATTAAAAAAAAAAAAGCTCAGCAAATCCCGAAAGTGACCAGTGGATTATAAATTGTGATATACCCGTATAACGAAATTATATTTAGCAACAAAAATAAATCACCTTCTGATACATGCCACAAAATAGACAAATCTCAAAAGCATTATGATGAATGAAGGAAGCTAGTCACAAAAGGCCATAGGCTATACAATCCCATTTTTCTGACGTTCCGAAAAAGGCCAAAGTATAGTGATAGAGGTTAGATCCGTGGGCACCAAGGCCTGGGGTGGGTAGAAAATTGACTAGAAATGGGTATGAGGGAAATTTGGGGGATGATGGACTTTCAAATATTAATCAAAGCAGTATAAAAATGGGCTAGAAAACAATGTGACCAGTAGGATAGAGATTCTGTGATATTAATAACAGTAAAGCCTAGAAGACAACGTCCATAATCAAGTCATGAAGGGTTAGCCTCTGCTTCATTTTTGTCCGCTTTTGATTCTGTTATTTATTCTTTTCCTGAACTGCTAAATTTTCTCCAATAAGAACACAATCATTATAACTAGGGAAAAGATTATTTTTGAAAACAACTATATTTTCTGATTTTCAATGTTACCCACGAAAAAAAAGGTGTTTTCCTTTTATTATCTTTAAAATTCTATATTATTAATTCACACACAAACACACATGCAAAATTACACCTTGTATTTGAAAATCTCTGTGAGCATAATAATCACCACGTATAGGCTTACAGAAATTTTATGCTATAGTATTCGCTGAACTGCCAAACAAAGTGAATTTCCAACATGCTATTTGCACTGCTGACTTACATCTACTTGCAACATTTTCCAAGTTCGAGGAACAACGGGAGATGTGAGGACTCCATGTAATAGATCACACCTGCCCTCCTGGCCCCAGACCCTTCTAGATGGGTCAACGACAGCAATGAGTGTTGCACCCCCATATTTGGCAGGACAGGATGATGGCCCTGGGGCTCAGCAAGGCTGCAGTATGACAGACGAAGTATTTAGAAAAGGATCTTCTTGAGTGTTACCCAACACAGTCACCTGTTGATTTATGAACACGCACTCACACTCACCTTTTACATCCTGTCAATTTGGTCATCTCAGCAGAGGAAAAGAAAAAAAAAAAAAAAGAACTAAAACCACTGACTATCCACAACTCGGCAAACACTCAAAGCCCCACATCTGTTAAATCTGGACGGATGAAGTTTGTAAACCACTAACACCTCATTTTCTTCTATTTTATAATGAATTTTTAATTGCAGAAGAAATAAGTGAAGTCATTCTCCCCTTAAACATTAGAATGTTTACTCAAAACGAACTTTTGGCCACCTTCTCCAATTTTAGTCCCTCCCATAGATAGGGTGGGGTTTGGGGTTTAGGCTTCTAGACCATGTATATAGACAAGTACATATCCATGAACAAACATAAATATAAATGTGAATCTATACATATATATATATATATATATATATGCAGGTATGCAAGACAGAATGGACAACATAACATGGCCTTGTGTTTTGTGAGGATTTTTCTTTTTTTCATCTCTCTCTCTCTTTACAGAAATGCCTTCATCCTGTAGTTATCAATCTGCAACTTACTCATTTGTTTCTTTTTTCCAGCTGTAGCCCAAGCCGGTTATTTGTTTTAACTGCTGCATCCAATTTCATCATATAAATACACCACATTTTATTTACCCGCTCCCCTGTTGATAGACATTTAGGTTATTCCAATTTTTACCATTGCGAACAACACTGAGATGAACATAATCGTGTCTGACACTCTGTGTGCACGTGTCCCTCCCACCCAGCCATGGCCAAGACCCTTGTGTCCACAATGAAATGTCAGGAAGTTTGACAATCCAATGACATGGTGCCTGAGTCTTGGTTTTCACATGACCTGGACCTTGGTGTGGAAGGGTCTTGGCGGGGAGGTCTGGAGGCCACATTTCCCAGCGGACTCCACCCTCCCCCTGGGCGGGGGGGGGGGGGGTGCAGAAAAGCTGATGGAGGAACTCTCACCGCTAGACCCCAACCAGCTCAAATACTAACTTGGCCCCTTTTGCGGATTTAAATGAAATGTTCATCATTTCCCCCAAAATCTGCAACCCGCCTAAAGGTGGTCTGGCGTTGAACATTCCCTCCACAATACCCCGGCTGAGGAGGGCCCCACCGATGCTTCCCACTACAGGGGCTTTTGCAGGAAGGGGCAGAGGCACTAGGGAGTTTCTGCTGGAGATAGGAGGGATTTTCAAAACCGCACAGGCAGGGCCGCCAGTCTGCCGAGGCTCTTCCACCCCTTGCCACTTGCACCCTGCGAATACAATCCGGCCCTGTTCCCGGCCCCTCTGCCATTTGAGAGTCATGAAGTCATAACAGCTGTGGCTGTAGCCGCCCCGGAGGCCTGGCTGGCCGGCGGCCCATCCCCCGCAGGCCGGAAACGTGCGCTCCTGCAACTCAAGCACTGCCTGGGGGGTGGGGGGTGGGGGGCGGCAAGAAGCCCCGGGCAGCAGCCAGGGAAGCTGATGTGGGCGGGGCAGGCAACGGGACCAGCAGATTCACACCCAGTGACCCACAGGCTGTTGTCTGGGAACCAGCATCCGTGCCCCTGGGCCTCTCGGGCTCCCGGGGCCAGGCCCACAGATTCAAGCCATTTCACACTTGGAATGTGTAACGGGATGGCCTGCAACCTGCCACCTCGGTGTCAAGCTCAGCTCCACTCCATAAACCCACTGGGGGAGGGCGGGGCGGGGGGGAGGTACTGGGGGCAGAGTTGAAACATCGAGGGTCAGAGGACTAGCGAGTCCCCGGCGTGGTTGGGGCCAGGCGTCCATCTGAGGAAGGAGGCCTGGCCTCCGGCTCCGTCTGCACCAGTGGAAAAAGCTACGTAAGTGCCAAGTCAGAGGAGAGCGAGTCATGGCCCAGGGCTTTACAATCTGTTTCACGAGCTCTTCCTCCCAGCCCAGCACGCCAGGCAGCAACATTTCTCCATTAGTGCCCAGCAGATGCGAGCCTGTGTGCCCTGGGGGGAACACGAGGCCTCTGACACAAGCAGGTGGCAGCTGAGGGTCCTGGGAGGGCTCAGGAATTGAAGGAGTGCATTCGCACGTCTAAATGGTCTCCCCTTTTATGGGGCTCGGGGAGTCGGATGCATGTGGTGGTTTGGGGTCAGCTTTCAACCCAGACCCTCATCCTGCCCTTCTCCTGATGGTATAAGCAGGGTCTGCCTCTGCCGGATGCCCCGCTGCCTCTCTCTGGGACCAGAGAGGCTGTAAGGAGCAGCAAAGAGCCCTCTGTCCTGGGGAGAGACTGTCTTCATGGAGGCAGGAGGTGGGGGGGGGGGGGGAATGGAAGGCAGGGGTCAACACCGAGAAGGGAGCAGAACAGTCACCATGAAGACTGAGCAGCACAGATGGGGGGTTCCCAGGGACTGGGGGTTGGGGATTCAAGGTTAACTGCTGACAGAAATCCCTGGAGATGCTTTCTGGGGCCCCCACCCACCTCTCCTCCTCTGGTGTCTCTTCCCTCCCCTCCCCTCCCCTCCCCTCCCCAGGAGCTCTGCTTACGGCCAAACACAGCTGCCCACCATCTCCTACACATTCAGCACCTCTCTGTCTCTTGGTCTCTGCCCTGGGTTCTTTGGAAACTAAGGGTTGTTATCAAGAGGGGCATTGAGAACGAGGAGGGGGTTTCCACCCCCTTCGCTGTGGGCCTCAGCCCTGCCAAGGCCAGCATTCCCTTCCCTCTTCCCGAATCTGGAACTTTGTAACCCCTCCACCCAGCCGAAAAGACAGAAGAAAGATTTTTGAGAAGAAGCACACTGAAACCATCCTTTGCCATTCAACTTGGCAGCTGAGTCTGACGCTGGAGGGAGGAGGGGAGGGGAGGGGAGAAGTGAGGAGAGGAGAGGCGAGCTGAAGATGGTGCTTAGGAACCCAATATTGGGCCGGTGAGTAGAGCTGGAAAAGGTCCTGGTGACAGGGAGTCAAGATCTCCCCTCCTTCCCTCCTCCTGGGAGGGTGCCACTCTTCACACCCAAGGATAGGGACAGGAGACAGGTTGGAGGGCTTGCTCAGGCCACATCAAAAAAGAAGAAAACAGAAAATTCTGCATGCTGGCTATGATGCGCGTGGGAGACAGCACTGGAAAGTGTCCACACATGCCTTTCCGGGGTCTCTGCTCTTTCTTATCTGAAGGATCTTCGTAAATGAGCGCCCACCTAAACTGTTTTTAAAAAATAATGGAAAGAAAGAAAAAAACAAAAAACAAAAAAATAAAAAAAATAAAACAAACAAACAAAAATAGTGGAAAGGGTGCCATGTGTGTCCCAAAGAAAGGTTCCTGATGAATTGAGGAGCCATAATAGACACAGTTTTGAGGTCGAAGCAAAGCAATAAGCACCAAACACCTCATAATACGTATCACTGAGGTTTGAAATTTGGTCAATAGTCGTTATAAACACAGTGCTCCACCGTACGGGCCACAGGTTGGCTTTGTCGCTGTACGTGGGCTATAATCTGGGTGTTGGCATTAACTGTGTCACCTAAACAGGTGGGCCCCTAGCTATCATCTCGAATGCCAGTCCTGTGGCTCCAGCTAAAACTCACCAAAGACCATGTCCACTTGTGGAGGTTTTCCTTTACGATACCCTGCAGTGAACCCCGATGACACTCAGGAATGAGAGCCAGAGGCCACGGATGATGCCGCGTCTTCATAAATTAGGCTCTGTGGCTCAGACGTAGTAAGGCTCATGTCCTCTCGCCCCCCTGACTGACACAATAACGGGGGTCCCCAAAGGGCAACAAGTGGACTTCGCGTAAGAGGGGACGCCACCTATGGAGACGTTTCTTCCCGGAACCTGGGCCAGCCCCCTTTAACAGCAGAAGAGTGTGGTCCTTCATCTCTGAATTTCATCTTTGAGACTGTGACACAGATGTTTCCTTGGATTCCTGAAATTTGTTTAAACACCTAGGAACAGACTAGGGGCGCCTGGGTGGCTCAGTTGGTTAAGCGTCCGACTTCGGCTCAGGTCATGATCTCACAGTTCATGGGTTCGAGCCCCGCGTCGCGCTCTGTGCTGACAGCTCAGAGCCTGGAACCTGCTTCAGATTCTGTGTCTTCCTCTCTCTCTCTCTCTCTCCCGCTCTCCTGCTCTCTCTCTCTCTCAAAAATAAATAAACATTTAAACACTTAGGAACAGACTAGACCATGTCTTGTGCACATGATCAATGACCCCAGGCACGGTTAGTACCCTACTCTTGCACCAAACAGCTCTGCAATAGCCCTCCAGACAAATCCACAGTACAGGACGCTATCTTTCCAATGACGCCAGGAGTTTCTTGAAGTGGGAGAATATATTGTAACCCTTACCAGCTTTCTTTCTGATGGAAGAATGTTACTTGCCCCAGGGTAGCAACTCAAATGCTAATTCTTTTCAGAGCCCTGAAAATGTTAATTTCCTCAGCTTCTATTGTGCTCCAGCATTCTAGGTAAACAAAAAATGTGAAGGAGGCTTGTGTAAGGGAAGGCAGGCAGATACAGGCAAGAAAGAGACTGGGGAGTGCATATCACAGGCCCCTGAACCCTGTCCTTGGAGATCTGCACCCTTCAGGTGCCTTGGAAATGCCACTGAAGCCAGGTGGGGTTCAGAATCTGTAAGGAATCAGGTTCAGCACCTGTCAGTTACGTGCTGTGCCCAGCAGTGATGCACACCTTGCAAAATGTACCAAGAAGAATGTACATTTTCTCTCTCTGCCTAAGATACATACAGTCCCCCATCTTCTTGGGCATGAAGAATATCACATTGGGTTTTTCAGAAACTAGCATTTGGAAATGCCAGAATTTTCATCGTGTCTTTTGTCTTCAAGACACTCTTCTGAGGACTCCTAAGGAGCTCTCTCAAGAGGAAAGAAAGAGGATTAGGAGTGGCAGTGGCTGTCTTTGCTTTATCTCACAAATTGGTATATTGTGTACGATTATTTTTGAACTTGGGGCACCTGGGTGGCTCAGCTGGCTAAGCGTCCGACTTCGGCTCAGGTCATGATCTCACAGTTCATGAGTTCAAGCCCTGCATCAGGCTCTGTGCTGACAGCTTAGAGCCTGGAGCCTGCTTCGGGTTCTGTGTCTCCCCTTCTCTCTGCTCCTCCCCTGCTCATGCTCTGTCTCTCTCTCTCTCTCTCCTTCAAAAATAAATATTAATTAAAAAAAAAACATTAAAAATTAAAAAAAAATAAAAAAGATTATTTTTGAACTAAACTTTCATTTTAAAAAAAAATGTTGCAGAGGCACCTGGGTGGCTCAGTAAAGCATCTGACTTTGGCTCAGGTCATGATTTCAGTTCTCGAGTTTGAGCCCCCACATAGGGCTCTCTGCTGTAAGGCAAAGCCCACTTGGGATCCTTTGTCTCCCTCTCTCTCTTCCCCTCCCCCTCTTGTGCTCTCTCTCTCTCTCTCTCTCTCTCCCCAAAAAATAAATAAAAATTGCAAATTGCCTCTCTATTCTATAGAATAAAGTTAATGTTTAATGCCTCCTATGTGGCAGGTGGGAATTTAAACTATGTAGTTCTCTTAAGGTTGTGTATGGGCTTAAGAGGTAAGAACATGAACAAATTCAGATTATCACAGTCTCAGGAAGACGTGGGGAAGAAGACCTTGCATCAACTTCTCACAATCTAGAGCCTTCCCCACTTACCGAGGGGCGATAAGCAAATATCAAGAGCATTGTGTTTTGTGGTCTGGGAAGTGACCTTTGGGCTCTGCTACATAATACTGGGTTTCATGAAGTTCCCAGGATGCATCAGGGACAGCCGACACAGTGGTTTGGTGTCTTGCTTCACCAGACAAGACCCAGTCGTTTTTGCCTTATTTAGAAATAGACTTGTTTTATTATGACACGGACCGTTTGTTAGCACAGAGAGAGACAGAGAGGCTCACAATGTTTGAGTCCCTTATCTTGCATTGTTTATGTTCTTAAAATAATTTAATTAGCTTAATAAACAAAAGCATTTTCAATTCATAAACAAAGAGAACTCAGAAAAATCAAATGTCCCAAAAGGCAAAAATAATAGAGAAGTCAAATCATTCCAAGACTTTCTCTCACTCTCTGGTTTGCATATTCCTGCAAACCTTGCCCCTGACAGCCAGTGGGGCTTGGGAGACATGTGTTTATTTCCTCCTTTTGGTAGGTCACGGAAGTCTTCCAGAAGGATCGATATTTAAATGGACTCTGAAAGGCCGCATTCTTAAATGACTCCCTAAAAACTTAAAATGGAAAGAAGAGCCAAATACAAGGTTAATCATTTATAAAGCAGTTTTAAATACATGGGTTTATTCAATTTTTAAAGCAGGAGGAATTTAAAACTGTAAGGCCAAAGGAGGATTTCTTAGAAGAGCAGAAGGAATGAAGGGGTTCTGTAATTCTGAGTTTAAATTTTTTTTTTAACGTTTATTTATTTTTGAGACAGAGAGAGACAGAGCATGAACGGGGGAGGGGCAGAGAGAGAGGGAGACACAGAATCGGAAGCAGGCTCCAGGCTCTGAGCCATCAGCCCAGAGCCCGATGCAGGGCTCGAACCCACGGACCGCGAGATCGTGACCTGAGTTGAAGTCGGATGCTTAAACGACTGAGCCACCCAGGCACCCCTGTAATTCTGAGTTTAACTTAGCAACACAAGCAGACTATATCCTTTGAATCTTCGATTGTATCTTATTAATATTTCTGGCTTTTAAATTATTCTCGCTTATTTAACCCATAGATGACTAGGGATGGTCTCAAAATGTACTGGTTATCTTTGCACTGTGCTGTATCTTTACACTTCAAATTATGGGTTGTATTATTACTATTATAGCAGTGGCTTTTAGCAGTGGCTGTTGGCAAAGCCAGATGGCTTGCCGTTGTTTCTGATGGGTTTCAACTGTTGCCCAATACACTCTTCCACCCATATCAGTCATGGTTTGATCAGATAAGCATAATCACCAGGATTATGCAATCATCAGATAAGCATAATCACTGCTTATGATTGTGATACACATATCACATATGTGTATATGTGCTTACCTACACACATATGCAGGGGTATCGGTATGGGTATAGACAGATATCTTTGTTACACGACTTTTACCTTAGAGGATTGTGGGAGATGATCGCTTTTGCCCACAGAGCAGGCAGTGGAAAAGCAAGGACAAGCCAGAACCCGGAAGCATGAGCTGGAACCCATAAGGACAGACAGAACCCCATGTCAATTCTTGCTGCCTCTGACTTTGCCGGTGTTGATGTCCTTTAGGATAAGCTGGTGCCCTTCATCACGGAGCTGACCGGTCAGAGAAGCCAAAGGAGAATGCAAGAGAAGGCGAAGCAGCTGCAGAACTGGCTGCCACCCCACACCAACAAGATGAGCCAGCAGATAGCAGCAACATATGAGCTACATCATGGCTGCTCCTTCAGTACCTCCCTCCACATCTCCCACAGTGTCTCTCTTGGGGCCTACCCTAACCCAAAACAAACGGGGGAAGGAATTCTGGGAAATACAGGTCAGTCCAGGCAAGTCGACACATTACAAAGCCACCGTGCACACACACTCCCTGTGCCCTGTTTTCTTGCATTAAAGGAGGTTCAGCGTTCCGTGTAGAAAGACGGAATCACAGACAATGGACAAAATTCAGCTCTGCCCATAGTGAGCATGCCGTCATGTCAACAAACACCACTGTACATCAAAGGTGCAATGGTGAATGGAACCTGGTTCCCATCTTTAAGAGGCTAATCATCTGGGAGGATGAGGGGAAAGAGAAACAGAACAGGTAATATCAATACAGGTATTATAACAAGTATTATGATAAGGGAGTGCACCCAGACTGTGCACAGCAGTGGCCACCCGGGCGATCTTCCGGAGGATGTGTTATCTCAGTAGTCTTACAGGGTGAAGTAGGAGTTGCCTAAGTGAAGAAATATAAGTAGAAATTTTAAGGTGGATGGGGAGAGAATAGCCATTAAGGTTTATGGTAGAGGTGAGATGGGGAGATTTATAAGCAATCATTGTGGGAGGCTGGGAGTAGAAGGAAAAGGTGTTGGAGAAGTAGGTGTTGCAAGCCTAGGAAAGTCTATACATGCTACTCCAGGGAGTTTGCACTTCATCTTCTAGAACTGGGGAGGAATGAAAGAGTTAAACACATAAAAATGATACGATTGCTGAAGTAAATGATCTTCACAATAGCCACCACAATGGTCTCCTTCCTTTGCACATGTGTGGTGCTCATCACATTAAAAGATAGGGTTTGATTCCCTCCCACGAATCTTGGGCTGGCCTAAGCAACTGTTTGACTAAAAGCAGGTAACAGAATCAACATTCCAAGGGAGAGTCTTAAGGAGTCTTACAGCTTCTGCCTAGACTCTTGGAACATTCACTCTTGAGATATGACACCTCTTCTTGGAAGCAAACCCATGCTGTCGGAAGCTCAAAGCATAGGGAAATGCCACATAGAAGTTCTCCACTCAATCACCCTAGCTGAGCTCCCAGCCAAACACCATCACGTGGTTTGCCATCATGAATGACCTGGCTAGCCAAGTTAAGCACATAGAGGACTTCAGTCCCAGGTACCATCTAAATACAGCTTCAGGAGACACCCCAGATGAGAACTGCCCTCATCGCAGGATTTGAGAGATAATGAATTTTGTTTTTGATTTCTAAGGTTTCTTATTTTTTACATAGCAACAGATAACCAGAATTGTCATTTTTATATTTTAGGGGGGAAAACCTCTTGGAGGATAGCCTATTCACTTAAAAGAGATCAAATGGAAATAGGGAGACCTGGTAGGAATCCATTGACATAATCAGAAGGAAAGATGACAGCCTGGGTATGAGAGTACCAGTTAAGGCAAAGAATAAAAGCAATATTCTAGAAACAGGAAGCAGACTTAATAGACTTCACAAAAAATGATGAGTAAAGAAGAGAGGAAGAGTCAAAAGTGCTCTGTGTCTCTTGCACAGTGGGTGGAAGCTGGCTTTCCTGGTTCCAAAGACCTAGAACACTGAAGGACAATCATGTGTGGTGGAGAGAGGAATATGATGAGGCTGGATAGACACAGGGTGAATTAGAGGTTCTTAGTGTCACCCAGATTGGCAAGTTCAGGAGGAAGCTTGGCTGGGAGTTGGAAACCCAGTGGGGAAAAACTCCTCATAGATGTCACTCATTAAAGACTATGAGAGTGAACAAAAGAATTCAAGGAGAGGATTTGAAGTGAACTGAGAAATTGGCCAAGAATGCACAGCCTGAGAAAACTTACACTTTCATTCTCTGTCATGGAATAGTTTGCATGAACTTGGGCAAATAGCTGGACATTTCTCAGTGACCACATTTCCACAATGGATGTTGCTGTGGGTTTTTAATATGATATTTAATGTAATAATGCATTCCAAATACCTGGCCTAGAACTTGGCATAAGAGCTCACTAAAAGTGGCAGATGGTTTCTACTATTGATATTATTATTATCATAATTTGTGTTGAAGGGATGGGTTGCTGAGATATCCATGAAGGAGACCAAGAACTGTTAGAGAGTTGGGAAGAAGACAGGAGGGTCACAGAAGCACAAGAATTGAGAGTTTTGAGAAACAGCCAGTGTGGAGGTGGGAGGGTAGGATGTTCTTACTGGAATTGGCAATATTCAGGTTGCTGAGGACCTTGATGGGGAAATTTTTAGTGGTGTAATAGGAGCTTAGCAAAGCTGGGAAGTGGGATATGAAAATACACAGATTGTTCTTTTAAGATATTTGGCAAGACATAAAGAAACAAAGAAGTCCTGCCATTTGCAACAACATGGGTGGACCTTGAGGGCATTATACTAAGTGAAATAAGTCAGGGAAAGACAAATACTGTATGATCTCACTTATGTGTGGAATCTAAAACACACACACACACAAAACAAGCTTATATAGAAAGGGATCTGATTTGTAGCTACCAGAGGCAGGTATAGGCAGGGGGTAACTGGAGGAAAGTGGTCACAAGGTCCAAACTTCCAGTTACAAAACAAATAAGTACTAGGGATGTAAATGCACAGTGTGATGACTGTAATTAACAACAGTTATCAATATACAGGGAAGTTGTTAAGGAAGTAAATCCTAAGAGTTCTCATTACAAGAAAAACATTTTTTCTTTCTTTTCTTTGCTTTTTCTTTTTATTGTATCTATATGAGATGATGGATGTCAACTAAGCCTATAGTGGTGACCATTTCATAACATATGTATGTCAAACTGTTGTGCTATGTACCTTAAAACTTATGCAGTAATGTCAGACAATAATAACTTAATAAAACTGGAAAATAAATAAAAGTAATTTTTAATGAATAAACTACTTTCTAAAAAGAGAAACTTAAGCAAAAATGAACTACTGGGACCTCACCAAAATAAAAATCTTCTGCACAGTGAAGGAAGCAATCAGCAAAACTAAAAGGCAACCAACAGAATGGGAGAAGATATTTGCAAACGATGTATCAGATAAAGGGTTAGTATCTCAAATGTATGAAGAACTTATCAAACTCAACACCCAAAAAACAAATAATCCAGTGAAGAAATGGGCAAAAGACATGAATAGACACTTCTCCAAAGAAGACATCCAGATGGCCAACCAACACATGAAAAAATGCTCAACATCAGTCATCATCAAGGAAATACAAATCAAAACCATAATGAGATACCACCTTACACCTGTCAGAATGGCTAACATTAACAACTCAGGCAAAAACAGATGTTGGCAAGGATGTGGAGAAAGAGGATCTCTTTTGCATTGTTGGTGGCAATGCAAGCTGGTGCAGCCATTCTGGAAAACAGTATGGAGTTTCCTCAAAAAACTAAAAACAGAACTACCCTACAGCCCAGCAATTGCACTACTAGGCATTTATCCAAGGGATACAGGTGTGTTGTTTCAAAGGGACACATGCACCCCCATGTTTATAGCAGCACTATCAACAATAGCCAAAGTATGGAAAGAGCCCAAATGTCCATCGATGGATGAATGGATAAAGAAGATGTGATACACACACACACACACACACACACACACACACACACACACAATGGAGTATTACTCAGCAATCAAAAAGAATGAAATCTTGCCATTTACAACTACGTGAATGGAACTGGAGGGTATTATGCTAAGAGAAATTAGTCAGTCAGAGAAAGACAAATACCATATGACTTCACTCACATGAGGACTTTAAGAGACAAAACAGATGAACATAAGGGAAGGGAAACAAAAATAATATAAAAACAGGGAGGGGGACAAAACATAAAAGACTCACAAATATGGAGAACAAACAGAGAGTTACAGGAGGGGGTGTGGGGGGGGTATGGGCTAAATGGGGAAGAGGCACTAAGGAATCTCCTTCTGAAATCACTGTTGCACTATATGCTAACTAATTTGGATGTAAATTTTTTTAAAAAGTTAAATAAAAAAAAAGATTTAATGGCTCAACCAAGAAATTAAAGAATAAATTAACAAACAATACATGGGAGCAAATGATAATGAAAACACAATGGTCCAAAACCTTTGGGATGCAGCAAATACAGTCATAAGAAGGAAGTATATAGCAATAGAGGATTTATCACTATTGACGTTAACCTCGATTATCTGGCCAAGGTGTGTTTGCCAAGTTACTCCACTATAAAATTACTTTTTACCCTCTTCCAAACTGTACTTTTTGAAATCAACTCATTAAGTTTAGTCTATATTTAGAACAGAAAAGATTAAGCTGTACCTCCCGGGGGTGGGGAGAACAGGCCTCCAAATACATGATTTAGAATCCAAAAATAAATAAAATAAATAAAAACAAAAAGAGAAATTTTACTGGAAAGAAAAGGAGAATAGCAGTGTGAAAAAAGCTTTTGTTCGATTGCCGTTCCTGTTGCTATCATTATTTACATGCTATTTTGTTTGTTTGTTTGTTTGTTAAAACGGAAGAGACATGAGTTAAAACGAAAAAGAACGTAGACATAGGGAAAAAACAGAAAGGGCTTCAAGCAAAGACCCTTGACTGAGAACATAATTAAGTCCTGTAGGGGGAGACCTAGAGCACTGGCAGGCAAAGAAGTGTCTGGGACTCAGCTGGCTTGGGATGGCAGCCTTATGGGAGCATAATTTCAGAGCAGAATTTTAGAAGAGATGGAATAATGTGAAATTTGAAGACTTAGTGGGAGAGGACTTTGCATACTGTGAGGTGGTTATGCAAGTATTTCCTTCTTATGGGCTTAACCAGCTGGCTCTGAGCATTAATGTTTGCCCTCAGGAGATAAACATGGGGACTGATCCAAGAGTTACTACCTAAATAGCCATGGTTTATGGGGGAGCTTAGTTTACACAGACATGAAAGCCTTCAGCTCACCCGGGTAGAAGGCATGTGGAGCTAGAGTTAGGAGACCCCCACAGTCCTTGCTGGACGGAGAGATGGGATCAGAAAGTGTCCCTGACTAGAATCCAAACTGAATGACTCAGATTCAGGGAAATGAGCTGCAGGGGTTTTCAGGGACCAGTGAGGTGGGGAAGGTAAAGAGTAGATTCTGGGCTATAGTTTCTTCAAAGGTGGGTAGATCTCCACAACTAGATAGAACAAGGTTCTAGATTAGGCTCCAGACTAGCTAGAATAAGGACATCCCACCCTATTCTTCCCACTGATGGTATCAAAACAGCCAGGACAAAATTCATAAAGCCACTGAAAGAAGACTCAGAAGTTACTGGAAAAAAGATAGACTAGCAAGGGCACTCCAGGCTCAAGGACCCATCCAGTAGTGAGTTCCTGGGTTTTGTTTGCTTGTCTGTTTGTTTTGTTTTGTTAAATTTTTTCACTTCCTATATATGGCAGCTTGAGCTCTGGAGAGGACCACCCAGAAGCATCATGGGTACAGATTTTTAAAAGCCCAGGAAAAGTCTTCTTTCTATAGCCAAAGGACCAAAACATACAATATTTGTGTTTTGCAGGGCAAAAACTTTTGACCATATCTGCATATTTCCCTTCTGTAGTCAAATGCCCCCTGCCCCCCCAAAAAAGAAAGAGAAAAGCTTTGTCCCTTCCCCTTCTTACCAGGTGCTGCAGGTAAGAGCAGTGGGTAGAACCCAATTAGCCATCCCTCTTCCTGCAACAAAGAGATGATATCCTTCCCCCCACCCCCTAACTAGAATACAGTGAGGTGGATTATGTGGAGGAGAGAACTAAAGGGAGTGAGCTTCTAAATCTGATTATGAAATCCTGGGTAGAGCTCTCAGGGACCTGTGCATAAAACAGACGAGAACTATTCAGTAATGGTTTGAAAGGACAGAAAAACTGAATACTGATCTGAAACATCACCTAGTTTCGAGATTGGCCTCTGGGTTTAATGCACAGTGGGGCATGCCATAACAGTACTGCCAAGGTTTTGACGTTGACATTTGAACCACAGCCCACAAAGAGGACCAAGACATGCATTCTCAGTCTAAACTGGTTGACTGCCTGCTAAAATAAAAGATTTAAGTAAGAATCAGAGTCACATAGTCCTCACAATGTCTAGAACACAATCCAAAATCTCATCGCACTGAGAACCATAAAAACCTCAAATTAAAAAAGGCAATCAACAGACATCGGTATTGAGATGCCACAGATATTGTACTTATCTGATGAGAATTCTACAGCAGTTACTATACAAATGTTTTAATTTTCAAGTAATTATGAGTGCTTGAAACAAATGAAAAGATAGAAAGTCACAGCAAATAAATAGAAAATGTAATGAAGAAACAGTGAAAAGTTCTACAAATGAAAAATGTAGTTACCAATTTTTTTAAAATCACTGGATGGATTTACAACACCATGGATGGACCTAGAAAGTATAATGCTAAGCAAAATAAGTCAGTCAAAGAAAGACAAATACCATATGACTTCACTCATATGTGGAATTTAAGAAACAAAACAATGACCAAAGGAAAGAGAGAGAGAGAGAGAGAGAAACGAAGAAGCTTATAGAGAACAAACTGATGGTTACCAGAGGGGAGGTGGGATGCAGGAAGGGGTAAAATAGGTGATAGGGATTAAGGAGTGCACTTGTGATGAGCACCAGGTAATACATGAAAGTGTTGAATCACTATAGAGTGCATCCGAAACTAATGTAACACTGCATGTGAACTATACTGGAATGAAAATGAAAAGCTAATAAAAAATCACTGGATGTACTCAATAGCAAAAATTCATGAGAAAAGACCGACAACCCAACACAAATATAAGCAAAAGATATGGACAGGGTTTTATGCACACACCAGTTTACAGAAAAGGAAATACAAATAACTCAAAGATGTTTGAGTTCAACCTCACTCATAATGAGAAAAATAAAAATTAAAACTATGAAAGTGCCTGGGTGGCTCAGTCAGTTGAGTGTCTGACTTTGGCTCAGGTCATGATCTCACAGTTAGTGGATTCCAGCCCCGCATCGGGCTCTGTGCTGACAGCTCGGAACCTGGAGCCTGCTTCAGATTCTGTGTCCATCTCTCTCTGCCCCTCCCACTCATTCTCTCTCTCTCTCTTTCTCTCTCGAAAATAAATAAACATTAATAAAAATTAAAACTATGAGGAGATACTAATTTTCACCTGTCAAGGTGGCATAGCTCCCGAGTGTATTCATGCTTGGTGTGAATACACTTACTCTATTGGTGAGAATGTGGAAAATTGTCATAGATGGCTTATGAGCATCTAGAATATTGGCCACATCTCTAAAACCCACATGCCATTTGGCCCTGTAATTCTACTTGTGGAAATCTATTATACAGAAAACTTGTATATGCATGAAATGACAATGTCATTCTTTGCATAATCACCGAAGACTAAGAAATAATTTAAGGTCCATCCACAAGCTACTGGTTAAACTAATCCTTATAGGTCCATACAGTGGGAGGTTATAAAACTGTAAGAAGAAAAAGGGGGAGGGCAGGAATGAGAACTCTCTATAACTTACTACCATTAAGTAAACAAAAGGAGAGCAATAATCCATATTCGTGTGTGTGTTTGCATAAGGAGAACCTGAAAGGATAGTTAAACAGGAAGTGGCCGCCCATGGAGAGGAGCAGAAGCTGGTAAGATGGAAAACAGTCTTACTAGATGCCTACTAATATGTTCCGGTTATTGAACTATGTGAATGCATTGCCTATCTGAAAAAAAAAAAAAAAAAAACTAAACCAAAACCAATTAAACACACGCACACATGCACAAACCCAGAAACAGTCCTGATGTCCAGTCCCAGGGCTGTATCATAGAGGTCCCTTTATGTCTGGACCCAGTAAACCTATTCAGCGTTTCCACTAAGGTGGCTCAATATGAGCAGGGATGCTGTTTCATCTCAGGCTCTGTTAGTCACATGCCTCCCATCATCCTTACGGGGAAGCAGAGCCCCTGGATCATCACAGGCACTGGGGAGGATGGAAGCATTTTGCTTACAAATATTTTTCTCCATGGCCTGGGCCACTGGAGCCTCGAAAATTGCCTCCTCTACACTTCCAGCCCCTCACTACTTTCAGCTCATCACATGGTGCTCCCTTGTGGGTTTTGAAAAGGCTTTCTTTTTGGAAATACCATAAGCTGGTTGGTGATGACCATTCACCCAGCTCCCAGCTCTCCAGGTCGGTGTTTATGGTTTCATATGGAAACCAGGCAGAGCAAGCAAGTTCTCTTCCCTTCCCATTCCAGGTACCCAAAGCAAAACCGCATCATAGCTGGCCCTTGGGCACCTGCCACGTGGAAGGACCTCCTTCCCTGGCTCAGGAGTTTTGTTTGGGTTTTCATCAGAGCTGTTCAGCCCCCCTGAAGGGCAGAGTTTGAGGGTGGAGTCTTGCCTTAGACTCTCTCTAACCCGTAGCAAAAACTGCAATGGCCCTCACGCTCCATAAGGGGATCAAGTTGCTTTTCTGAAATCAGAGGAGTCACTTTTCTTCCTGTTAGTTCTGAGCTGGCTTTCCCACGGGGACACATGTGGGTCCGGGCACAGCTGCTCCCGGCTGTAACCTGGGCTGACACACGCAGACAGCTGTTGGAGGAGGGCACCCCTTTCTCTCTTTGTTCCACTGAGCTCTTGGCTTAGCTCAGCTTTTGAATCCGGGCAACACCGCTTCATCGGCAAAGCACAGCCCCCAAAATAAGGCAGAAAAGACTAGCCCACGCGGAGCCCGACTCCAGTCATTTAAAGCAGGATCAATCTCACTTCCCCTGTTTCCTCAGTGATCTGAAATAACATTTGAAGTTCTGCTTTGTCTCTTTGGAGACCTGCCAATGGCTTCAAGGCATGTAGTGAAGTTATATATCAAGACAAGATTACACTCAGGACTTTTGAAAAGTGATTCGCACTTAGCAATAATATACGATATGAATTTAATAATCTGCCATACTACTTTCTTTCTTTCCTCAAGGAAGTGAATGGAATACTTACCGTAGCAAAAGCAATCTCTCACCATGGGCATGATGAATCAATAATTTTTTTTTTTTTTTTAGTTCATAAACTATTATCCATGATGGGTCTTAAAAGGAACAAAATGAGCGAGTTCTTGGATGTTCTTCTTGTGCTATTGACTGCATAAATGTTCTCAAGACATCTCTCGCCATCACTTGTTAACTTCAAAAATGAAGAAAAAAATTCTTACTATATTGAAATTAATGGGTGAAATGTAGTCTTTAAGAATAAAGAACACCAAAAACCCACCGGTCACTTTCCCCATTCTGACCACAATTACATAACTAATTATCAAGTTCAATGCACTTTCCCTGCCACAATCTAGACAGGTGACTCTCACACTCTTTTTAAAATGTATCTTAAGTTGTATGATCATTATACTGATACTTTCTTATAAAACATTTACAAAATGGGGAACAACCCATTCCACCCTGTTCCACCCACATCTCTGTAAGCTCAATGTGGCATAGATTCTTCTAGACCTTTTTTATATGCATGTATAGACATACAGATATTTATATATAAACACAAATATTTACATTAGAGGCATATGGCTTAATTTTATGATTGTCTTTTACATATACGGAATTATATCGTACCCAACTGTTCCATAACTTGATTTTTAACTTCATGTCTTGGGGATGTTGCCACATCAATACATGTAAATTTGCCTTTCTCTTTGGAACCACTGTGAAGTATTCGATTGTGTCTGTATCCCACACTCTGTTAACTCTTCCCCTATGCATTTATACAGTTTCCATTTTTCCCCATTACAAATGATGCTTCCATGGACATCCCTGCAAAAGCTGCTCTTTGAGCACATGAGTATTTCTCCATAGCCATACCTAGATGTGGAATCATTCTGACAAAGGGACTGGAGTTTTATTTTAAAAAATACTGCTAAATAGTAATAGTTATAGCTAACTATTACATGCTTGGACCTATATTAACTCAGTCCTTATACCTATGACATAGGTAATATCATTGCTTCTATTTAGAGTTGAGAAAACTGAGGTAGAGAGAGGTCAAGTAACTTGTCCAAAGTCACACCATGGAACCAGGATTCATATCGGGGCATCTCACTCAAGAATCTATGTCCTTAGCAAAACAGTAGGCTGTCTCTCTCAAATGTGTGACTGTATGGACATATTATGTACCTAAACTATATACAAAAATAGAAGTTAAAAGAAATTATATAAACTAGTTAATATTTTATAACATTAATAGTCAAAAGCTTTTTCTTTTAATAAAACTATTCTTAACAGTAATATTTTTATGAAAATATGTGATGGAATATGCTCCCTTTTTAAAAATATTTAACTCTATACTTTATGATGCAGTCATTCAAAACCTAGGTTCAGTTTATTGGTTGTCACAGCTGAAAATGTTACCCCACAAAGACTCAGAGGGAAGAAGTACATGCTGGACCATACTGACTAAATCCTGATATGAATTTTTAAATCCCATCCACCAATTAATCACAGTCTTTTCCTAAAGTGTGGCTGGTAAATGTCCATTTGCTCTGTGTGTCAATATGTTCTCCTTAGGAAGTAATCAGAACGTTTCACGTTTCTGTGCGTGTTGGGAGCTTGTCTCCAATGTGGCCGCCATCAATTCCTTCCCTCCTAGCAAATGCAAGTCATTTCCCTACTGAGAGACGGAGTCTGTTCTTTCATTCCCTTGAATCTTGGCTAATGTGTGACTGCTTTAGCCAATGGGGTATTGTTAAAATGAAGCTGCCTGATTTCTTTTTTGATTTAATTTTTTTAAATGCTTATTTATTATTTATTTATTTACTTACTTACTTTTTTGAGAGGCAGACAGAGCCTGAGCAGGGGAAGAGCAGAGAGAGAGAGAGGGAGACACAGAATCCGAAGCAGGCTCCAGGGTCTGAGCTGTCAGCACAGAGCCCGACGTGGAGCTCGAACTCACAGACTGGACTGCGAGATCGTGACCTGAGCCAAAGTCGAGCCACCCAGGTGCCCCAGACGCTGGCTGACTTCTGAGACTTGGTCATATTGAAGACTCTGGACTTTCTGGGGAAAGCCAGCCACTGCATAAGATGGAGTACCCGGAGATTGCCAGGTTGTGAGGAAACCCAGGCCATCCATGTGGGTAGAAAAGGAAAGAGATGCTTGGCCAGCTCTCAACACTTCCAGCCAAGCTTGCCCAGACAGCAGACATGTGAATGAGAAAATCTTCAGGTGACTTCAACCCCACTCACCTGTGACTGCAGTTGTGTGAGACATCCCCAAGTGAGAACCATCCAGTTAAGCCTGTCTATACCCAGGACTGTAAGAGATAGTATTAAATTATTTTAAGCCACGTAGTTCTAGAGTGCAGATTATCTGCATCACCAACAGTAGAACAGAATTTTACTGCAATGCCACATTTGGAAGACTTTTCAGTGGGTTAGATCATTTTATTTTCATGGTTTCCTTCAAGGGTGAGACACGGCAGCTTTGTATGGGTATAGTCATAAAGCTTTTTAAAAGGCATGAGAACAAGAAATATTTTCAAACATTCATTTGCAAAATGTTCTTTCTGTGGCTGTTTCTATTTTAAAAACATTTTTTTAAGCCACATATTGTTTAAAACGTCACTTTTCCTAATAGGAGTAGATTACAGTTTTTTTCCCCCAAATACCTACTAAGTGGGAAACTACTGATCATGTTTGTCATCATAGAAAAAGTCCATTTTTTAAAACTTTTTATTGTGAAACAGTTGCGACAAGAGTACAAAGAACTCTCGTATATGCTTCACAGAGATTTCCCAACTGTTATCATTTTGCATGTTTGCTTTATCAGTCTCTGTAAATATGTGTATTAATTATTTTCCTTATGAACTATGCAACCCAGTTGCAGATATAATGCTTCTTTACTCCGCATAAACTGGGACATTGTTTTAGAAAATCACAGTGCAGTGATCAAACCCAGGAGCTTAACGCTGATGAATGCTATTATCTAATCTACAAGCCTTATTCAAATATCACCAGTTATTCTAATAATGTCATTTTGAGCAAAAAAAAAAAAAAAAAAAAAAAAAAAAGAAAAACATCTCACCCAGGGTCCCATTCAGAATCACATGCAACATTTTCTCGACATGCTTCTTGTCTCTTAATCTGGAGCAGTTTCTTAGTCTTCATTTCTCCCCAGTGACCTTGATACTTTTGAAAAAGTCAAGCAATTTGGATTTATTTCTTCATGATTAGAATCAGGTTATACATTGTTTTTCTTTCTTTTCTTTTCTTTCTTCCTTTTTTTTTTTTTTTTTGGCACAGAGTTGATTCTCTATCCTTTCAACACAACTTTTCAAAAAGTACCTGATGTTGTTTGTTTTCTGTATATATGGGTCTATTTCTGCTTTTTCTTTGCTTGTTTGTTTGTTCACTTGTTACATGTGATCTCACATGTAAGTGAAATCATATGGTATTTGTCTTTCTCTGACTTACTTCACTTAGCATAATACCCTCTAGGTCCATCCGTGTTGCTGCATGAAAAAGCCTGTTGAAAAGGGAGGAAAGAGCCACAAGAGATTCAAGAAAGGAGTCATTATGTGAGAAATGACATCCAGACTAAGAGATTTGAACGAGCAAATGAAAGAGACACGGAGGGGTTGGGGACAGAGCGGCAGTTTAGAAATGGCTTTAGGTAAGAATTCAACGAGGACAGTGGGGGACTGATTGGTCTTGAATAAGCTATGTTGGCTAACAACAAAACAGCAGTAAGCCCCTTGAAAATTAAATGCGTATCATAACTTGTCTTAATGCTTAATGCTTTCGCCACATCGTCTCATTTAAGTCACGTAATAACCTCATGAGGTAGACCTGTTAGTCGCCGTTTTACAGTTGCATAAAATGAGGCTCAGAGAGAGGAAAGAGACTTGCCCGAGTAGATGAGACTAACTCCAAAACCCTCACTTGCTAACAGTCTGCTTTCAGGTTGGGGCCATACCCGTATTATATTGATAGTCAACAAGCAACGGAATGAACTACACCAACTGATTTCTTAAAAAGTTAAAAACAATCTTCTCTCCTATGAAAATACACAATGAACACCAAAGGGTCTGGGATGCCTCCTTTGATACTGGTAACAAGCTAAAAGAAACTGGTTCTCCCAGCTTGCAAAAATGCAAGAAAAGGCCAAAAACCAAAGGTTTTAAGTCCATTTAAATGAGCGAGTAAATCTTGTGGCAATATCATCCATGTGACTGGGCCTTAAATAAATATGAGCTCATTATTTAAGAATAAATAACGAGTTACAAATTATTTTTGCAAGTATCAATCATTCACAACCATCGTCTTTTGTCAGTGGTCTAGAAATCTTGAGCCAAAAGCTTTATGTTACTAAAGATTAAATTCTTCACTAGTAGGCCGAGGATGAAAATATATTGTGTTTTTATTTGGATAGTCTGGGAGTATTGAATTTGTCCTTTTCTTATCATTAACATTCATCTCTCTGGATCAGCCACTTCTCTTTGAACTCGGGAAACAGGAATTTGATAGCACACAGTATTTAAATCAATTAAAACAAGAATCCAGACAGAACCAAGTAATTCTGGGAGTTAACTGCAATAACTCTTTCATCTCAAAAAAGTTCAGTTCAGTTGTTTATTTGGAAAATGACCAGCATCAACACTAACTTTCCAGGGTGCATAAATGTGTTTTCCTACAATTACTAATACTATGTTCTACTTTGCAAAGAACAGAAATGAACCAAAGGGATATAAGCACTTGTTGGCAAAATAAGAAAAAAAAAAAAAAAGCTTTACTTTAGGAATTGGAAATTTGAACTCACTTTATGAAGTGCTTTTAACTCAACACAAGTTGCATGTAGTACGTGTTCAACAAACATTTCTGATTTACGGTACGGCCATGGCTGTGAGTTGGACGTTACATGGAACAATTTCTCTGGAGAGGCGGTGATGTGGCCAGCTGTCAATAATGAAGCCAGAAAGGAGTTTGCGAAGGTTCGTTTGATCTGTTTTTGACTCGGTCTCGTTTGGTGGGGTCTGAAAAGTGCAAAAAAGCAAATGGCAATAATGATAATCACTCATATTGCAACCCGGAGCTAATCGCTATTAATGTTAGCTAATTAATGTTATTAATTAGCTGCTGCTAATTTTTTTTTTCTGTTTAGATACATTATTCTAAAGATTGTGCAAGCTATCTGGTTACAAAATTTTCTTTTAAAGAAATAATTAGTTCCTTTCTAATCAAGCTGAGTGTCTTTGGACATCTACCCTTGCCCTGGTCCCTCCCCACTCTTGCACTTGATTTGCTTCTTTCCCTTTCTTTAAAGCAGTTTTTGGCTTTCTGCTTCTGCTGTTTCTTCCCTTTCCGCCTTTCCTTCCTCTGCTGTCTATAGCCTTCCAATTCCATCCATCACCTAGTGTTACACTGTAATGAACTAGTGTGGCTATGTAGTAGATTAGGGCCTCCTATGAATCCGGAGAAACAACTTACAGATGGAGAAATAATAACATGTATCCTTCTAGTCCACGGGAAGCAAATTCTTCCTGGCTTGGAACCTTACAGATTTGATT
Source organism: Felis catus (assembly GCF_018350175.1). Taxonomy (NCBI): domain Eukaryota; kingdom Metazoa; phylum Chordata; class Mammalia; order Carnivora; family Felidae; genus Felis; species Felis catus. The sequence continues at coordinate 27,823,375 of NC_058380.1, forward strand.
TATTGGATCGAATCCCCTTAATCATAACTGCCCTTTTGGATGGGTTCAAAGAGTACATATTCCAATGACCTAAATAAGAACAAGGCACATACACTCAAAAGGCCAGCATGGGATGGAAAAATAAAGTCAAAGGGACTTTATTCCTTAGACCAGAAGGAAATCCATTTCTTACCCTGGATCCAAGACTTTGATGGCTCCAAGCCAGCAGTACATTTCCTATTTTAAAATCTTTGATATCACCAGAGTTCTTCTTATGAGATAAATAATACATGCCGATGTACCTTAAGAAATAGAAAGCCGTAGATAAATGTGTATGGTTATTTTTATGAATCTATGCTGTCCGTCTCTTTCCACACCAAGAGCAGAATAGTTTTGCCTTCTTGTTCCTATTGTACAGTATGAAAAATAAAGCTTATGAGAAATGTTTTCAAGCCGAAGGGAAATGGCATCTCCTTCCGGCCCAGTTCCTGGCACATAATGAGTATGTATCAAACATACTTTAATGAAATTAATATAAAACGAAAAATGCTATAAGTTGTCTTTTGAAACAAGCAGCAATGAGAATATCTTCAAAGAACCACCCCATCACATAAAGCCCTTCTCACTAAACACTGTCTGGCAAATCCAGATAATTCATTCTTGACTTTTGCTGAAGTAGTTGTAAATCTAGCATTTTTAAAAGACTCGCAACCTACCCTTATGTAGAGGGATAAAAATGGTGAGATTAGTAATAGAATTATGAATAGGATAACAACATCTTACTTACTCCTGTCCCTGAGGCGCAATCCTTGGCAAGGAAGCCCGATCTTACCAATGGTGACTGAATAAATATATTTTAGTTTGTAATAAAATGACTTAGCATAGGTCCAGATATTTATGTATCAGTAAGTGATGGCTTTAATTCTTAATCACTTCAAAATGCTATAAACTGATCTTTGCATCTCCTTCCAGCCCATAAGTAATAAGTATTTATCAAACATACTTTACGTAAACTAACATAAGGCATATCGAGGCACTACAATCTGATTGCCATTCACAATTAGTTTGTGTTTTTTGCCTCCATGAAATTTTATTTTCTTATGCTTATGTTGATAGAAAGTATGGAAATATACAGGATTGGATCATAGACTCCGGAGGACTACTGTTATTTATGGGCAGATTTCATGAATTCCAATTGTCTTCTGGTTGGCTTGTACTTAAAAGGAAAAGTCTAACTCAGTGTGTAGGAAGAATGTTAAGCAAGAGTATTATGAAGTTAAAAAAAAAAAACTCACCTATAAAACTGAAACTATTTATGCCTAGGGAGAATTTATATTATTTACATTCCTTTTCAGATAAAAAAAAATTATATGGAAAGAACCGTTGGGAAACAGAGCCTCCCCTTGATGAGTTAATATTTTATCCCATTTGTATCATTGCTGGAAGAAGAAAATAAAAGTTGAACATCAAGGGAATGCTTTGAAAAAGTAACCTAATGGCATGTACCATTTGATATCAAAGTTATAACATGGAGTAAAGTGTATGGACAACCTGTAAGTATTTGTGCAGCCACACATCACTCCAGGCAATTGCTTATTAGGAATACCTGTTCATACTCCTTGCAGTATAATTAGGTGCCTTTTTTTTATTGTCCAACTCAAAGTGGACACACTACAGAAGAACATGGTTGAAAGATGGGCATAAGGGAACTTTAGAAGCCTATCTATTCAGTAGCTGTGGGTATGTAGGTACATTGAAAATAGTTGCAATGTACTCTTTAATCCTTCAGTAAATAAAATGCCTTGTGAATATTTGACGTTGAGGATAATTCATGAGACTATTATCCCAGGGAAGGAGGGGTAGATACACCTTCAATAAAGATGTATTTATTCTGGATTAATCAACAAAATTGATTATTCTGGATTCATAGGAAGATAATATTGTTAAAAACCAGGCTTTTTTGAGAATATTTTTTCCTCAAAACTCTCCTTATATATGTTTATGTCTCTCCTTTAATAAATATCCCAATTATATACCAGTCCTGGTCTATTCAGAAAACAGAGTTTTTATGTGGACATACAGTCAAGAAAGAGGATAAGAAGAAAGAGGTTCCAAACCAAGAAAAAACAAAGGGCCTCTTCACTAGAGAAGATGGACAGGAAAGGGTAAAGGAGATAGAGAGAGATGGAAAACATAAGACTCGACTGAGAAGTCGGCCAGAACCCCAGACAGTCCTAGGAGTCAGCCAAAAGGAGAATGTGAGAAAACAGTAAGTCTGATGGAAATCTTGAATCGATGAAGGGGAATCTGAGAACATCCAGACTGGCTTTCCACTTTCCTGTGGAAACCAATATGGTGCAAGCACGTAGAAGAGCAAGGGCACTATGAGATTTCTAAACGATTGGGCCTAAAATGGCATTCCCTAGTCTTGCACTGCATGTGGACTCCAGCAGTTTCTACAAGCACTGTAGCTGGTGCACAGAAGGTAGCTAATGGGAAAGACTAGCTAGCTTGCCAGGGAGAACTACCACAATAGGGACAAAGAAACCTAAGTGTGCCCACACTTAGGACTACGTGGTAGACTTGGCAAGATCTTGCCAAATCTACAGAATAAGAAAGAAAGAAAGTTAGGCCCCGCCTGGGGAGGTGGACAAGTTCCCAAGAACAATCAACATGGTACCTTATCCGTGAGGAGAGAGGAGACCATAACTTACCCTACCCATGAGTGCTTCAGCTGCCAGTGCCGGTGTCCAATAGAACCAGATGGCACCACTGCCTTATTATCTGGCCCTAGTGTATTAGAAACCTGTGAAGACCAATCAGTGTTCAGACTTTTGGTCCTTCCAGCTCTTATTGGCAGGAGGTAGTGGGAGCACCCCCCTCCACCCCTCTACACAGAGCGTCCACTTTGGGAGCTCATAGAAAGGAGGAAAAAAGAGAGGAGCCATCCTGATAGAGACTTTAACCTTGAAGTGAACTGGAATTTAAACCAGAAGAGATTGGGTTACCTTCAACTTGGCAAGTTTACATTAACTGGAAGACTCCAGAGAAAGATGAACTCAGTAATACAAAACAAAGTTATAGTTTTTTTGCACAGAGGAGACCGAATGCATGAATTTCAACCCAGCTGCCCTACTTTTAAGAGGTCAGCTTTTTCCTTTGCTCTAAGAAATATTCTGGCCATTTTCTTTGCCAAGGCAACTGGAGCTTTCTGTCACAGATTCTCCCTCAAGCTTTCTGAAGATATCTCAGCCTAACCAGCTTTGTTTTTCCACCTTGTTGCTTTAACCTTTGGTGCTGGATTCTCGCTAACCTTTCAGGCTTGATCAAATCTGAGCCCTAGTTCATTTGGTACTTCAAGTTGTAAATCAAACTTTATTCCATTCCTAGGAGTTTTGTTCTCCCAGGTCTACTAAACACTGTGTCTATATCTAATTAGATTCTTTGTTTCTTGCGGGCAGAAACTGTGGCCAATACATCTATATTCTAAGCTCTTAATAAAAATGTTTGTATGCTGGGGCACCTGGGTGGCTTAGTCAGTTAAGCGTCTGGCTCTTGGTCTCGGCTTGGGTCATGATCTTATGGGCTTATGGGATCGAGCCCTGTGCACAGGCTCTGTGCTGACAGGGCTGAGCCTGCTTGGGATTCTCTCTTTCTGCTTTTTCCCTGCTCTAATGAGCACGGTCTCTCTCTCTCTCTCTCTCTCTCTCTCTCTCTCTTTCAAAATAAATAAATAAACATTAAAAAACATTTCACATGTAAGTATGTGTCTGCAGGTTTTCACCCATATAGAAAAGGCAGTTTTTGGAGCTTGAATACACACACACACACACACACACACACACACACACACCCCACACATCACTTTCCTCTCTATTCACATTGGGCATTAAAAGTGGGCCTATTTAAAATTGTATTTAGACAGTGAACATAAGCGTTACATCTAAACCAAGATCTTTTAAGGACCTAATAGTCAGCTAGTTTGATTACCATTATTACAGATAATACGTGGTTTACGCTGGGACTTAGGCATACCTGCCTACAATTCTTGTTTTTCTGCTGAAATCACTACCTACACAGTTACATGACACCAATAATAAGTTTGTAAGTAATTAGTGACAAAGCTTTCTTTTGTTGTGTTTCAATAGAGCGAAATCCTGGGGCTAATTCTACCATTATGTACATATGATATCACTTCCTGAAAATATAGGAACATGAGGGGTTCTGTTGTTGTTTTTTTAGTACAACAAAGTGAGAAATGCTATGGAAGAAATGGCCTCCAGAAATGTGGTTGATTTCTATCTCAGGAATGTGTGTGAAGAACTAGGAGGATAGGTTTTGTCAAATAGCTGCTAAACCCAGCAGGCTCCAGCTAGCCTCTATTTAGCAACTAGATCCCAAGACCTTCTACCTGCCTGCATCTTAAGTTTCCTAATATTTCACCAGCTCTGGGTACAAATGAAGTCACATTAATACAAATAGTCCATATTTCACCCAACCAGACCTCTGCTTCGCATTCTAAATTTATTCTCCATAAAAAGCTCCCCTAAATATTTCTGACATTATCCAGGGTGGTTCATAAGAGCTTATTAACAAGTCTGGTCAGATGTGTCCTGACATCCCCCAGGTGCTGCTGTCACTTGCAACACAAAGCATGATTCCTTCCAAACCCACCGCCCTTCAGGATGCGATCAGCTTCCTCTTGAGGAGAGCAAGTATGCAGACAGACCCTGCTCAGCCTCTGGCCACCTTCTCTGTGTCTCACAACCCAGACTGCTCCCACTCTGGAAGATGTACTCAGAGCCAGATGACTTCTTTTCTCACTGAATATGTGGATCTTCTCCTTAGGGAGACACCAAGCAATGCCATAAACAGATTTTAATCAAAGTCACTTTTTTAGGTTGTGCTAATGTGAGCTTTTCCTCAGGATCCAAGCGGCAGAGGAGTCCAAAGGACGGGGCCTAGGGCAGAAATAATGCTGACAGACAGCACTGGACCAGGATAGCTCTTGGCCTTAACTGAGACCTCACCATCATCGAGACAGACATCCAACAGGCTTAGAGCATCAGTTCACCTGGAAGGCCTGACAAGTAAAATTCTCAGCTTGGCTCAAGCTGAGTCCCTACTACACAGTATTTATGGAGATAATCTATAAGATTATCTTCTAGAGATGACCTACAGGTATAAAATGAAGTCCAAAGTGCAAATTTAAGCAATAACCATCAAAAGTGCGCTGATCAAAACCACAATGAGCCACCCTCTCCCATCCATTAAGACGGCTAACATAAAAGAAAAAAGAAAGAAAAAAAAGGAAACAACAAGTATCGGAGAGGATGTAGAGACATTGAAACACTTGTGCACTGTTGGTGGGAAGGTAAAATAGTGCAGCCTTTACGGAAAACAGTGTGGTGGTTACTGTATGGGATGTATACATACAATCGAACATTAGCCAGCCTTAAAAAGGAAGAAGATTCTGACAACATGGGTGAAACTTGAGGACGTTATGCTAAATGAAATAAATCCGTCACAGAAAGAACAATTCGGGAAGGTTTCACTCACATGAGGCCCCTAGACCGGTCCTTTTCATAAAGACAAAGTGGTGGTGGCCAGGGGCTGGGCGACTGTTGGTTTGTGTGCTCAGAGTTAGGGTTTTGCAAGGTGAAAAGAGTTCTGTAGATGAACGGTGCCATGGCTGCACAAAGTGTGAACGTACTTCATGCCCCAAACTGCGCCCTTAAAAATGGTTAAGATGATAAATGTTACGGCACGTGTATCTTACCACAAATTTTAAATTAAAAAAAAGTGTTTTGAGGGTTTAACTCCCAGTAATGCCTAAATAGTTTCTTTCGGGCCAACCTCTTCTCTAAGAGCAGCTAGAAAAGTTAGATTCAAGGGGGAAAAAAGTGTATATCTGTTCCGCTTGAAGTCAGGAGAGTAAACAGGACAGGGAGACTTTGAAGATTCAGCGCCGGAAGGAAGCTACGAGAGGCAAGATGCACATAGATGGGGTCACTTTTCCCTTCAAGCCCATTACGAATTCTGAAAGGGAAAATGGTGGCCGCAAGGCTGAGAAGCTGGACTGAGCTTTTGGTAGTCCCACATAGATGGAGGGGGAAAAAACGGAGTTCCCGGGCTAGCAATGGGGAGCGGCGCTGATACACCTCCCAGGGCTTCGTTTGGGACTCCAAATGGATACAGCAAAGGATAAAGGTAAACCAGAAACGGATTGGTCCTCAGAATGACTGAAATCCATGTTCAGATTATTTCTATTTCGGCGTGGGATGAGAGGGCCTTCCCTTAACCGGTGATCTGCCAGAAGAAGAAAAAGTAAATTTTCACTGTAGAAAAATAACAACGTCAATGCTTCAAATTCTTGACAATTTATCATTAAAAATGCCTGGCACCCAATAAAGAATAACCAGGTAAAGTCTAGAATCCAGTTGATAGTAATGTTGGTGTCTTCATTCTGAAAATTGTACCATCATGTTGTAAGATGAAAACATTAGGAGAAACTGAAGCTGGATGAGGGATATATAGGAGCTCTGTATTTTGACAATTTTTCTATACATTTAAATGTACTCCAAGCCGAAAATAATTTATTTTAAAAAATAACCAGGGATACAAGAATATATGAGTTTATTTGAAATCAGTTGACTGAAAACAAAGAGAAAAAAGCAACCGGAAACTGGAACTATTAACCACAGACTTGAAAAACATGATGCTAAGTATGTCCAAGGAATTAAATGAGATGGTTTTTTTTTTGTAAGCTGGAAAAGATTTTAAACATGAAAATTCTAGAACTGAAAAATATAGTAATTATTAAAAGCTTGTCAAATGGCTTTAATGTCATATTAAAAGACACTGGATAAGTTAGGTCTATATATAGATAAGTTAGATCTACATATAGATCTAATATGTACATTCAATCTAAATTATCATCCAGTGTCTTTATATAGATAAAGAGGGAAAGAAAGCAAGACATGAGACATGATCGAAAATTTTAACCTATGAGGAATTGGAGTCCTGGGAGGAAAAGGAGAATCGAATAAAAATATTATTTGAAATTATGGTGACTGAGAATTTTAAAAACCTGAATAAGGATATCAAATTGTGGATTTAAGATCTACCGTAAATGCCAAGCCAAAAATATAAAAAGAAAATTATAAAATTTATGAAAATTCCGAACTTATTAGTCCATAGGGAAATGGAAATCAAAACCATAATAAGATACCACTCACCAAGGAGCCTACTATTTTTTAAGCTAGTCATACAATTGAAGTACAAAATTGAAGTACATGGCCATGGTCATAGCTATTGGGACTGTAAATTGGGAAAAATCACTTTGGAGGAGTACTTGATAATATGTTAATGCCGACCATAAAATATACCTTGTGACACAGCGATTCTTCCCATAGGTAATTGCCCAAAAGAAATTCAGATTATTCACAGCAACGTTATTCACCTATCAAATAGATACATTGTGTTAAGTGGCAGTTGAAGAATTACATTAGAAAACTTGAGGGAAGGGAAAGTCTAGACACAAAAAAATACGTACTATATTTGGTTTGGAATTGAAAATGCTAGTTACCCTTTGGAGAGGATGGCAGGGAAAGTTATTTGGTAGGGCTACTAGAGATGTTCTGCTTCTTGATCAGAGCACTGGTCATATAGGTGTATTCACTTTGCAAAAACTTATCAGGCTGTGCACTTAAGATTTGTGCACTTTAGGGCACCTGGGTGGTGCAGTTGGTTGGGCATTCGACTCTTGATCTCAGCTCAGGTCATGATCTCACAATCCATGAGTTCGAGCCTGCAATCGGGCTCTGAGCTGATGGTGCAGAGCCTGCCTTAAATATAACCGCCTTCCCCTCAAAAGAAAGAAATTTTGCAATCCTTACCTCATGCTTTCTGTCCTCAATTTCAGCTTTCTAGAGGCAACCACTTCCAACTATTTTTGATGTTTTTTTTGTGATGCTTAGATCCATATTTCAAAATAACCAGCAGATCCTGCTAATTTCTTGATTCCAACTACCTTTAAATATTCATTGTTTTTATACTATGAAAGTTGAGGATTTTGCTCTACCTATCTTCCCACATAAATATCCCGCCCTTCTGCCCAATAGACCTGTTATTTTTTTTAGTAAATGGACTTCCGTTGCTTACATTATTATGGGAACATAAATATTATTCACGTTGAGCCATATAAATGTACTGAAAGTATATTCTTTTCTTGCACAAAATTTTGCTTTTTTTGTTGTTAATTTGAAAAAAAAAACTTTTGGGGGGCTCTGCACTGACATCATGGAGCCTCCTTGGGATTCTTTCTCTCCCTCTCTCTGTCCCTCCCCAGCTCACATGCACACTCTCTCCCTCTCAAAATGAATAAAGTAAACTTAAAAAAAAAACTCTTCTATTTTTTTATTTTTATATTTTTTTAGATTTCTGAGAACCCATCCCCAGTCTCTCACAAAGATATTCTACACTGAGACATTTTATCAGTTGTGTCTAGATGTCTGACAGCTTCTCATGTAAAATTTCAACCAAACCTCCCAACCCTCCATGCCCCCACCCTCACCCTTTCTGGACATTCCTGTTGCTCTAATTCCTGAGGCTTTTCTGAGGTTCCACAACTATAGAAGAGACAAACCCACAAGACCACTTGATGTAGAAGGCACACAGTGCAGCTGTCCATGATTTTAAGGGACCCCAGATATGCTTTTTGGGGTGGATGCTTGAAGAGAGGTTGAGCGTTCTCTCAGGCTACCTGATGATGCATTTCCGTGATTTTTGCTGGGCTCTACCTCTCTCCCTCCCCTCACCCTTTTCAGCTGCCTTTCCTCTCCCAGAAGCCCAGGGAATCCTTTCTTAGGGGTGTGTGTGTGTGTGTGTGTGTGTGTGTGTGTGGTGATATGAATGCAGTGACCCCACAAGTTTTTTTCTTTGCCCTGAGTCATTTGGAGTCTCTATTTTTCTCAATTCGTTTACCTGTAATGATCTCGTCCTGGGACAATCACTGGTAACCAGTATAGCTGATGCCCCGCTGTAAGAATGAGCAGGAATAATGAAAAATCTAGGGAAAGGCAAAAGAAATTATACATTTTTCTGCCATCATCAAGCCCTGCTGACGACCTTCCTTCTGCTTGTTCCATTCCAATGCCTGACATTTTTCACCATCATTTCTCTTCGTTGTCTGTCACTCTCCAGAAACTCATGTTCAAAGGTGGATTATGAATTTCTTCTCATCTTGCATACATGAATAGATTTTTTAAATGGGGCTCATTGGCATTCTTGCAAATGTCATGATAGAAAAGGGACCGACATCTTATTAGTCCATGAAGGGTCCCCATCTCTGTGCAATCCAGCCTCCACCCTCTGATTTGGCATTTCCCCCAATTTCCTGTTTTCCAACAGGCTTGAGAGTTTATAAAAACAAATTGTTCAATCACAAAAGACTCTTAACGATAAAGAACAAACTGAGGGTTGATGGAGGGTAGTGGGTGGGGGTGGGCTACATGGGTGATGGATACTAAGGAGGGCACTTGTTGGGATGAGCACTGGGTGTTGTATGTTAAGTGATGGATCATTGAATTCTACTCCTGAAACCAAGATTGCTTTGTCTGTTGACTAACTAAAATTTAAATTAAAAAAAATTGTTCTCTGCTCAATTTTTTACTCTGTAACCTCCAGATATAACCTCCAGATATTTACTTAACACTACCAGGCAGTGTTTTTTTTTACCATAAGGCAAATTGCCTTAATTTTTTGAAACTAATTTGTGTTTTAATCATATTTTAAGGCAGGAAACAAACATTTTCTTGAATCAGCAACATTTCTCCCTCCAGCCCCATCCCTCCTTCTAGTATTAGCCGGAAAATGCTTTATCCCTTACCTACTGCAAGGAATCAGAGGTCGGGCAGCCCGGACAGTTCTTATCATTAAATGGGGTCCCAGATAGTTTTTAAAACTGTGACGATCGTATGAATATATTAGTAATTTATTTTTATGTGCCTTACTGTAATTTTTTTTTATAGCTTTCTATTAATACTTTGGAAGCTTTTGCAAAATTTGACAGAAGTTGAGAATCATAAACTCCAGGTACTCATTCAAAAACTAACTCAGGGATGTTCTCATTTTGTCCATACCCTCACTCACTCCCTGACCTCAGGCTTATTTTTATTTATTTAATTTTATTTAATTTTATTATTTAATTTAATTTAATTTTATTTTATTTTATTTTTGAGAGTGGGGAAAAGACAGAGAGAGAGAGAGAGAATCCCAGGCAGGCTCCACACCCAGTGCCAGAGCTCAACTGGAAACTCAATCTCACTACCGTGAGATCATGACCTGAGCAGAAATCAAGAGTCAGATGCTCAACAGACTGAGCCACCCAAGCGCCCCAGTTGTCTTAATCTTTAATTTACCTCTCTATCTCTTTTATCCCCCTTTGCAATTTATCTGTTGACACAACCAGATCATTTGTCCAGTAGATAGACTTTCCCAGTCTGGATTTTGCTGCCTGCACCCCTGTTCCATCCTTTAATGTATTTGTCTGTCCCTGTTTCCTATAAACTGGTCATTAAATCCAGAGGGTTGCGCAATTTAGGTTTGCATCCCAAGATGGACCATGTGCCAACAGCACTTCACAGCAATGTTCCCACTAGCGCCTTCACTTCCAAGAATCTGAGTTTGAGATGACTATATGTTTTGGAAAGGATAGACATATTTTTTCTCTCCTTTCCCACTTAACTGGCATTCATGGATTCTTTGGGACATGCTTTCTCTGTACTTGTAGGAGCAAAATTTTAGATATATTTTTCCTCCCAGAGGATGTTAAGAAGATTAATTTAAAATAAGTTCATTTCAGGGCACCTGGGTGGCTCAGTCGGTTGAGCATTGGACTCTTGATTTTGGCTCTGGTCATGATCTCGAGGTTCATGAGATCGAGACCCGCATCCAGCTTTGCACTATCAGCGCTTTGGATCCTTTGTGCCTCCCTCTCTCTGCCCTTCTCCCACGTGTGCTCTTTCTTGCTCTCTCAAAATGAATAAACTTAAAAAATAACTTTAAATAAGTTCATTTCAGTGAAGTCACATTTCTAAATCCAAGACCCTCCATTCAAGTAACTACTCTTCAAATAGATACTATTCTAGCACAGGGCAGTTTCTTCACCTGACTTCCAGCACCTACAGTAAGCACAAAGAGATTGTAACTCTACAGAATACATTTTCAAGGAACAAGTATTTAGCTGGGTTTTTCTGAAAATTAATATGATTCCTTTATTTTTCCTTCCATTTTCCACAAACATTTATGTAGTTTAGTCTGCATGGATTGGTTTAGCTTGGCTAAAATAATTGTGAAGATTCTGCAGAATCAGCCTCCCCACTGTTTGTGGTTAGAACCCTATGTATCCCCCGAAAGACCTGGCAGAAAGGAATAAACATGGGCCACCAGCCTCAAGGAGCTTCCAGTCTTGTACAGAAGCAGGCACCCAATTAGCTACAGTGCAAAATGTGCCAAAGTAAAGACCACACAAGAAAGATGAATAAAGTCCAGTGAGGGTGCTTAGGAAGGAAAGGTCACAACTAAGGAACACAGCCTTCTTGGAGAAGGTGGGATTTAGGAAGAGTCTTCCAGGAGAGATAGGATTTTGACAGAAGGAGACAGCAGGGGCTGTGATGGAGGCAGAGGGTCTAGCAGGACAAAGCGAGGTGGGAAACCATTGCTGTGCTCAGGCTGACCCTCAGGAAGTGTCGAGCGTGGTTCTGAGTTTGGCTGCCATGAGGATTACCTGGGAGCTTTGAAAGCACCCAAACCTGGGCTCCTCCTGAGACCAACTGACTCCAGGTCTGTGGGAGTAGGTCTGGGTGTCTGGTGCGTTTTGATAGCTCCCTCAGGGGATTTAGGGAGCACAGCATGTGAAGAAAGAAAAGCAACAAGGTCCTGTGGTGGAGGATTATGGCTGGAGAGGTAAGCAGTTGGCGATGCAGAGCTGGCCACCCTCTTTTGCAGCTGCTCCAGAGGGCGTGATCACAGAGCCCCAAGGATGACAGAGGTGCCAAAGACTCATGGAGATTATCTGGCTCGATCTTTCTCTTTTGATTGTACACACTTATTACACAAGGGACAACAATGGAGTCTTGAGGTCAATGATGTAAACAATAAATATACATACAGAATAAAACTCAGAAAGGCCCCTGTTACCATTCTCAGCTTACCCGCATCGCCTCCCCGCCCCCCGCAAGGGCTACTCCCAACAACCATTCAGGCCTTCTCTTCTCCTGACCTCTTTTAATATATTTATGCTTTAATGTGTGGGTAACAATTTTAGTTCGCACACTAGAGACTGAGAGCAACAGCACATTTATTTTCTACCCCTAAACACATGTAATCTGCTCTAAACCCCATTTCACTGGGCTGGTGGGAAATTCCATTCCAGTAGATTCTGCGGGGTTTCTTTTGTACTTTACGCTATGAGGGCTAATTTCAGTAGTCGTTAGTTTCCAGAACATTCTGAGAGGTCTCTGTATTTCTATTTCAGGCTGATCTATTCTGACAGGTTCATAGCCCCAGTCTGTATCTCTCCTGAAGGCAGGGAACATCCTGAAGTCTCTGGGGCAAAGGTCCCCAGAGTCCTTTGCAACTGCTCTCAATACCACCACTCAGGTTACATCCTCCACCCAACCCCTAAGCATCCCAGTTCAACTCCCATCTGGGTGCTGCAGAGAAGTGGATTCTAGATGGTGTCTCCTCAGCCACCTTTAAAAAGCTCATCCTTTCATGTAGACTAGCTGGCTAAATGCCACCTCTTTTGACAGATTTCAGCATTTTCTGCTTCTTAAACTCAAAATACTTTCCTCTAGGTCACCGTTTTTGGGTCGGTCCGGCAAAATTCCTCTCACTGAATGTAGGCTGTCACATAAGAGCCTGAAGGGTGTTGTCTTCAGGGTTGGCATCCTGAGTCACTGCGTGGATGCAGAGTTTGCAGCCAACAGTTTTGACACAGGATCGACATGGCATGACACACTGGTCCCCACACAGAACTGGGGAAGTAGGCAGAAGTTCAGGTGAAGGTGTGGCTGGGAGACACAGAGAGGGCCAATGAGAACGGAGATGTGGTACAGCCAGTCCTACGCCCAACTGGCTATGACCAAGTCAAGAGAGATAGCAGACAAGTTCATGACCTACAGACATCAGCATCAGGGTGCCCAACAAAGCAGGTGGACAGGGACACTGGAGCAGAAGTCATTACACAGATGTAACATAGAGGTTTGGGGGTTCTTCTCACACCATGAGGACCCACTAACATTCTACACCCAGAAGTCATGTCGTAGAGAAACAAGGAAAGTGGGCAGGACTCCAGGACACTAGCCTTTCTACCTAGGGCTATTGAGCAAAACTATGGCAAATTCTTCCAATGATCCCATCAGTGTTGACTACAGTCACTACATCGGGGTACGTTTTTCAGATTGTGGCTTTTTTTCTTCCTGGTGCACAGTGACTTAGAGGGAGACCAGATCACATTTTAAGAAGAAACATTTCCTCTGGGCATCTGAATTACAATGTGAGTACATCTGTGACCTACTTCCCTTGCATTTCACTAAGGAATAGGGCCTTTTAGTATATGTTTAATTATTGTTTTCTCTGTTACCAATTTTCTATTTATCCATTTGTCCACTTGCCTCTTGGGTACTGATCTTTTTTCTTATTTATTTGGAGGACCACTTGATATATGTTGAATCTTGCACTTATTTACATAAAGATGACACCCAAGGGAGAGTGATAACGAAGAGGGTCAGAGCACTGGATGGATAGTCATAGCTTTGGAGCTCCATCCACCTCGGCCCTTAATTCACAACTGAAGAACATCTGTCACTACTCAACTTGTTTATTGTGAATATAAGATTAGAAAATGTAGGCAAAGTACTTGATACCCAAATAGGGCTATATAAGTATGAAGACTGTGGTCATTATTTGCATAATACTGCATTTATTGGGCAAATATTTATTGATTTCCTAACATACCCAGGGCACCAAGAAAGAGAATAAAGTTACAAAGTTGAGGAAAAAAAAAAAAAAAGAAAAGATATTGTCCCTGTAAAGCTTAAAGACCACTTATAGGAGAGCAACATTATTCAGACCGCTATGCCAACCCATATACGATCACAAACTACAGAAGTGGTTAGGGGGCAAGACATGTGGTCCTGTGAATGCACATAATGGTGGTTCTGACCGTCAAGGAAGGTTTCCCTGGAAAAAGACATCTGAGTTGAGATCAGAAGAATGAGCAGGTTTTACTTAGGTGGGGAGAGATAAGGAAATGTGCTCTTGGCACTGCTTATGCAAAGGCCCTGTTCAGGAGGGGACATTACTCACTCAAGGACTAGAATAAGGGCATGTTGGGAACAGAGACTTGGCAGGCAGGTGGTGAGGGGGTGCAGAGTGGCCTGAGACCAAGCTGGAGCAGGGTAGCCAGGGGCTAGATCCTGCCTGGCCTCGGATACATACAACAGCACTCGCCGTTGTCTGCAGTGCACCTGGAGGTCATGCACAAGCCCTCCTGGACAGTGTCTCTCTTCTCCCCATGCCCCACTCTTTCTTCACCTTCATGAGGAGAAGCACTGCTGAGAAGGCCTTTTGCAAGTGGGCTCCCTCAGGGCTCCTTTCTAGAACCTGAAAAGCCCTATTGCATCCCATTCATCTGTTGGATACATCACAGCTGAAAATATACTTTGCTCTTTTCGAGGACTCCAAGTCCTTTGCTCCAGGACTACATGAGTGCCATTGGCGTGAAACAAAGTATACTCCCCGAGCCCTGCCTGGCTTTTCCTTTCCTTCTTCTCACTTTGACTCTTACTCAGAAAGAGAACCTTGGGCCTCTGTTGTTGCTGTTGCTGTAACACAACTTACTTTCAGGAAGAGAAGTGAACATCTTCATTAAAGACTGGATTTGGAATAATATGAAACACCTAAAAAAAAAAAAAAGTAAAGTTTCAGTTAAAAAAATGTCCTATCTGCCTCTGTAATCAATTAGGATTGGTCCATTCTGAGGAAAGAAGGGAGGGCCTTTACTTGTGCTTCAGAAATAATCTCCTACTCTCACACAGTGGTGTGTATGTGTGTGTGTGTGTGTGAGAGAGAGAGAGAGAGAGAGAGAGAGACAGAGAGAGAGACAGAGAGAGAGACAGAGAGACAGAGACGGAGAGAAAGAGACAGAGAGAGACAGAGAGATGGATTAGCTGATTGACTTCAAAATCAGTCACATTCCTTAGGCTATACCAATCATGGTATATAATTTTTGTTACTCACCAATATCTACTTTCAGGGAAGATAGCTTTTCTCTACCTCTTTGAAGTTATGCAAGACAGTGTGACTTAACTTTGGCCCATAACATATGCATGGGAACAACATGTAGTAATACTGCAGTTGACCTTCTAGACTATTCCTTCTCTGCTGCCACAGTCCTGGATGCACAGGCTGATATGGAAGTGCCATAAGACTGATGAAGCCTGGATTGTGTGGTCAGCTCATGGAGGACAGCTGTCCTGAAGATTTGTCCACACTCACTGGGTGTTTTACACAAGGGAGAAATAAACTCTGATTGTGTTAAGCTACTGAGATTTGTTTGTCACTGCAACACTGCCTAGCCTATCCTGACTCGTTACATATGCTTTATTGAGAAACTCAGAAACATCATTGTGCAGGTATAGATTTTGTGTATGTATGTGTGTGTGTGTGTGTTTGAGAAATAGAGATAGATGATAGACAGACGGTAGGGATAGATGATAGATCAATAGACGATAGAACTTCCTAATGATGAGGATTTGGTTATAGAATGAGGGACAAGTTTCTTAGTGCTTGATTTTTGCCAGTTGGAACTTTTAGGTGTAGGTTGTACAAATGAATGTATATTTAAACAAATGCATGGTTGACATAAGTGTTTATTGATGCACAGTATAAAACATACCCTCATGTCTTTGTGCTTTGGTATATAAATGTATTATGGTCATTCAGAGTTGATACAACAATCCACAAATTATATATGTTATATATACATAAACTTGAACTAAATAGTCAATGAAAAGCCCAAGGCAATATACTGCATCTTTCAGATACACTCCAGATTGCCTGCTGAATCATGGCTCGTGTGTTGTACATTCATACCAACAGCCCAAGCAAAGGCCAGAGCTGACTTAGTTCTTTTATATTTCCTGATTTTTCTTGATTGCAGTCTGATCCTTCATGTCGTTCCAACATAGAGTGATTTTCAAGGAGAACTTAATTTAATATAAGTCTGAATATCCTTTGGAATGTTAGAAACCAGCATTACTACAGCAGCTCTAATGAAAAACACAAGTTCCGTGTACCAATTTGTGGTCAGAGCCAGCATTCCAGCCCTGCTCTCTCCTTGCTGCTAGTTCTCCACCACGCTCCTTTTCCCAGCCCTTTGCTATTCTAGTTAAAGATGTCAGAGGCTGTGGCCCACATGGCATGCTAAACAGTCCACTGCTTACAGCAGGCGCCTACAGCTCAAGTGCAAAGACTTTGAACCCCTGAAACACCACCACCACCCCCGCCACCGCCACCACCACCAAATGGAAGTCTCAGAAGATTTCCTGTTAATGTCCCTGCAGGTAGAAGCCCACTGATTTTGAAACATCCTACAAGGGCACAGAGTTACATTCCCATATATATTCAAGACAAAGAACACAGCACCTTCCAGAAGAAAACTCACACAATTGGGCCAAGGCTGATTCACTCCCGTGTTTTATCACCGGTGTGGAATGCCAGTAACAAGGGCAATCATTTGTTTGTGGATTCACGGAAGACTGGACTTTCACACTGGAAAGGGACTTCCTAATGAATAGCAATGGGAGACTTGCTGTGTATTAGCATATTTTATCTGCCCTTGTCTTGAAATTAAACAGAATTGTGGCTGAAAGGAGAAAGCACAGATTGCCACTGAGCTAGCTTTTGAGAGAAGTGGCATTTGGAATGAGGTTTAACCATGAGGGTAAATTCTAAAGTTAACTGTTAGGATCCTCAAGCTTACACAAGACATTTTTCCCATCCTTGTGTGATAACAGAATTTTCTCCTCATTATTATTCTTCCCTAAAGGCTACTCATTCTTGGATACAATGCTTCTCTGTTTTGTCTGGAGTTGCTTAAACATAAATCAGGAGAAGTATGAGCTATAGCCAAGGCTAATCTGCAAGCTCATTTCAATTTCACTGAATGTATACTATGTGTCCAAAGCCATTCTGAGCACCTTTGGGGGCAGAGTATGTTGCAAGGATATATGAATAATTTCAAAAGCTTCTTGAAGTCATACTTCATAAAGTTCTCTATCCACCTGGAGGGGGTAGAAAATATATGAATGGATAGCTAGATCTAGATCTAGACAGACAAAATAAGACACTAAGGTAAAATTAAATAGCATGTCATTAAGACCACCAAGGATTCTAGACATTCTGAGAAGAAAATGATGAGCATGAGTTGGAATATTCAGGGAAGATGTCAAGAGGAGAGGTGATCCTTCATTTAACTTTGAAAGTTTGGATATAGAAGGGGCAGGCATTCTGGAACTGGTAGGTACTATGTTACTAAGCACAATAATTCAGAGTGTAAGCTCTGTATTGTCAAAGCATAATTTTCTAAAAGTTAAAAGCGTGACTCTCATAAAAATATAGAGTAGGCACCTTTCAAAGATCCACTTAGCTCATTAATGGGGGAATCAGTAGTATAATAATGCTGACTCAACAGAATAAAGAAGAAATCAAAGAACATGTTATTAGTGAGAGTTTGAATGCTGAAATAAAATTGCAAAGTTAAAAACAAAACTGGTTTGTGTTCTAAAGGACAACAAAGCAGTCACTTTTGGGGCTCCCCTACCTACTGGGCAAGAATCTTTGAATCTCTACAGTATAAAAATCACTTGAAACTTGACAATCTTCACTAAGTTAAATTAGTCTGGGTCCTAATCAATAGTCAATTGGAAGTCCAAGAAAAGTACAGCTGAAGAATCAGGTGTTTCTGTTGAACACTGTTAGACAATGCTCCAGAGTAACACTGAAAGGACACGATATTGGAAAGATCTTCAAGTTTGGGCTTTTTTTTTTTTTTTTTTTTTTTTCTTTTTTTTTTTCTTTTTTTTTTTTAATTTTTTTTTCAACGTTTATTTATTTTTGGGACAGAGAGAGACAGAGCATGAATGGGGGAGGGGCAGAGAGAGAGGGAGACACAGAATCGGAAACAGGCTCCAGGCTCCGAGCCATCAGCCCAGAGCCCGACGCGGGGCTCGAACTCATGGACCGCGAGACCGTGACCTGGCTGAAGTCGGACGCTTAACCGACTGCGCCACCCAGGCGCCCCTGGGCTTTTTTTTTCTTAACAGTATTCAGGCAGAAGGGAATTTCTCATCTTGTTCTACCACTCTCCAGCTGCGAAATGTGGCAGTGTACCTTAACTTCTTGGTTCCTGGTTTCTTCATCTATAAAGTGTAGACAGTAATAACTTTCAGTATGTAAACCAGAAGTAACAGACAAAGGAGTTGGTATGTAATGAAAGTATTTTGCGTAACATTTAGCACACAGTAAGGGCTCAAAATATGTTCCCTACTATAAATAGGGAAGTGTCATGAACAAAAACCCAGAGACAAGAGTGAGGGTGATTTTTAGGGGCACTGGATCGACCAGCCTGCCTGGAGAGAAGAATTTGCTTTGGAAAACAGAGTGAAATAAATTGAATGAAGAGTTTTTAGCTAAACTAGAACAGATTTTTAAAACAAAACTTAAAAAGATGGAAAGACACATACACGGTTTTGAGACATTTGTATTTTGTCCTGAAGTCAGTTGAGAGCTATACTGGCATTTTTTTTTTTTTTTTTTGAGCTACAACAGGAACATGATGTGTGCA
This sequence comes from Felis catus, assembly GCF_018350175.1. Lineage (NCBI taxonomy): Eukaryota > Metazoa > Chordata > Mammalia > Carnivora > Felidae > Felis > Felis catus. Next base: position 27,842,267 of record NC_058380.1, read on the forward strand.
GAATTTGAGGAAAATTAGCCCAGTCCTCTATAGGGCAAACTGAATGGAGAGATTCTGTGGCTAAAGAGGAGTTAGGAAGTGGTAAGGGGTTGAGAAGCCAAATGTGAAGAGGGAACCACATGTGGATACTGGATTTTGCAGCTGGAGGATTATAGGAATGAGGTTACCTTTTGTATAAATAGGCAACTTAATAAAAGGAGATATTTTAACGTGAACATCAGGAATTCCCCTTTGTATCCACAGGCTGTGCATGAGAATAAAGGACATGTATGTAGAAATGTTCAAGACACAAACAATGGGAGACCTGTATTCTGATGCGAAATCAGTGGTGGTGATACAGATTTAGAGGTCATCATACAAATGTGATCGCTAATGGCATAAAAATCCACATACTACGCCAGCACTAGAGAGAAAGAGCAAAGGGATAAAAATGATTTGTGTGTTCCTTTCTTTCTCTTTTTCTAGAAAGTAGCTATTTTTCCAAGAATGGAAGCATACATAGCAGGTCATTGAAGAGAAAGAAGGGGCAAAGCTTGGTGATACTTTGGAATGCAAAACAGGGGAATGATTAAGTAAAAGAAAGTCAGTTCTGTTGAGTTCTCCCTGCATCTCATGAAAGATGGAGGTGAAGCACAATCAGTTTGGTTGACTTCATTAAATGTAAGAAACTTTGGGAATTGTGACACATTGCCTTCATTCACTCGAAGGTTTAAATAACTAATATGAGACTGTTTTCCTTTTTATTTCCTTTCTTTTTAAAAAATGTGTAAAAATGTTTTATTTATTTTGAGAGAGAGAGAGAGAGAGAGAGCCCAAGCAGGGGAGGGTCAGAGAGAAAGAGAGAGAGAATGAGAATCCCAAGCAGGCTCCGCGAGTCAGCGCAGAGCCTGCCGTGGGGCTTGACTCACAACTGTGAGATCATGACCTGAGGCAAAAACAAGGGTTGGAGCCTTAACCAACTGAGCCACCCAGGCATCCTGCTTTCTTCTTCCTTTTTAAAATTTAAATCCAAATTAGTTAACATATAGTATAATAATGGTTTCAGGAGTAGAATTTAGTGATGGGCTAAATGAGTGATGGGCAATAAGGAGGGCACGCATTAGGATGATCACTGGGTGTTATATGAGATTGTTTCCTAATGGGAGGGTTGATTAGGAGGATGAAAACATTAAAGCAAGGGGGAAATTCAAGCTAAGAAGATCAGAGTGAGCAGTATATTAGGCTTGCTTTGCTTCCAAAGTGGCTCTGGGACAAGACTCTGAGTATAAACAGTTTATGAGGGAGATGATCCCACAGAGAACCAGGAGAGTCATAGACAGAGGGCCAGGGAAGGGAAGAAAGCCAATCCCAGGTACAGGAATGAGTCAGGTCATGCTGTGGGCAAGCAGAGCTCCCACGGCTCAGTCCTGCCGGGAGGCCATGAGAGACCACAAAGAATAGATTTGAAGAGTGAGTCAAGTCTCTTACTTACCCACCAAGTCTCAGCTGTTGGTGGAGGGATGCTCCTGGGTTCTACCTCCTCAGTACTTCTGGTGTACCAGTGCCTCCAGTCAGAGAGAGCCATTGGGTGAGAAGATAAGGCCAGCAGTAAGCAGCTGTTGTCCATCCCAAGAAGAGAAAGTACGAAGGAGACATGGGTGTGGCATCCATAGTGCTTTGAGAGCAGAGGCCCTGGAGCCAGACTGCTTGAGTGTGAACTGGGCTGGATTTGCTTCTTTTGAGGGCAACTCCGGGTGGTCTACTGAAAGGTCCATGATGAATTCCACTTCTGCTTGTTTCAAGTGTCCAAGAGGGGCCACAAAAACCTCAAAAGCCAAACTATCCACTGAGGAGTCTAATATACGTATTACTGACCATGTTGTGGTCACTCACTGTGTGCCAGACATCTTAACGCGCGCTTTCTGTATGGGGCAAGACAGGTGTCCTGTCCCCAACATACAATCTGCTTTGTCCTCCTCATCCTCCCTGAGTGGGGATGGGGGAAGATCATTGTTACCCTGGTGCAAACTAGCACAGAATAGTTAGCCTAAGAACTTCTGCAAGCTCTTCTATAAAGACAATTAATATTAGGAGATGTTATACTCTAAATACTCCAAAGTCCTAAGCGTCCACAGGTACTTTTCTGGGATAAAGCCAAAAATTATGGGTGTAATCATTTCGAGAACACTGCAGCATTCCCATCAGGAAATCACAAACACACAATGAATCCAGAAGATGCTGTACCTCTGTTCCCACTAAGCAGGTCCAAGGGGGCTTTACTCTCTCATCCCCCTCTGTCCTCTCCATGCCCCTGTCAGCCTCACGGGCTCCCCTTCAATTCTGGCTCTGTTCTGGCAGCATTTTGCAAAGCTGGCCGTATTTTCTCTCCTGAATGTCCCAGCCTCTCTCAGAAAGCCCTCTTTTTACGGACACAGTCTCGGGGTTCCAGGAAGAGAACAGCTTCCTGGCATCACTAGCCAAAGTGGATGGCAGCATCTTTCATTAGATTCTTTAAACCTCAACTGCCTCCCTTTATTGGCCTCTCCTCATATTGTCCAATTAGAGTTAACTCTTGTTCTCCGCAGGACCTTGACTGATACTGTTCCCAAGTTGACTGTAGGAAATTTGGTGACAGAATCTCTGCCTTAGGCTTGCCTCTGAACCTGTCCCTGCTAAGATACAACCACAAATGTTAGTAGAGCTTAAAAACCCTGAGGTTCAGAGGGGACCCATTAGAGGTGACTGGCTATGTCCAGAGAAAAAGCATTTTCAGAAAGGGTCTTGTAACTTCATTCTTTTGCTCAGCAAATGCTGACAGCCTACTCTGCACCAGGCACTTTTTTAAGCACTTGGAATGTAATGTTCCTGCCTCATGGAGTTCCATTCTCATGAAAGGAGGGAGTCAGCACAAACACACACACATATAAATAAGAAAGACAAGCTCAAATAATGACAGATAGCATTCTGTCTTTTTTTTTAATGTTTCAAGTTTTTATTTAAATTCTAGTTAGTTAACGATAGGGTAATATTAGTTTCAGGAGTAGAATTCAGTGATTCATATAGCATTTTGAAAGTATCAGAGATGGAGGGGTGCTCTGATATGGGGTTGTATGTTTAAGGAATGGGGTTGTATGTTTAAGGACCTAATATCCAAGCTAATTGGGCATCTTCCTTTAGCATAACTGAGATATCCCCCCACCTTGACCCCTAAAATCACTGAAGGTAATTTTGAGGGATGTGTAGCATTGCATGAGCAGGAAAGAATAATGAATCACTGAAATCTGAATATTAACGTTTTAAGGGACTTATAACCCTGCATGCAAAGGCTGGGTTGGACATCTCTTCATTCTCATCATGTGATGTCTCGGGTTATTCAATAAAAACTAATTAGTTGAATAGCAGCTATAATTCTTTCTACTCTTAGGGGGACTGTGACTTTAGTCAAATCTGTGAATAAGCCATTATTTGGGTTCTGCAAATAGAATGGAAATGACTTTTGGCTGTGGATATGTGAGGTTTTCTTAGAATGGAATAGTCAGGGTGAACACTAATGTGCTAATAAACCACTGTTTGCTGGAAAGACTTTTTGTCAATGAGCTCTGAGAAAAGTAGAATACAGTCACAGGAAGTTCCAAGATGGCGTCTACTTTACAGGAATTGGAATCAAATCCAAATATTTTGTGGTTCAGCCATTTAAACTTCTACTTAAACATTTGGACATGTATCCATCTCTGGTCCAGCCTGGAGCCACTTTGACTTTCACATGAAATCCACTGAAAGCTACTAATTACTGTCTTCACAAAAACCACAGTGCAGGCAGTAGCCGAATTCTGAAAATGGATTTTCTGCTCTCAAGGAATAATACCAAAGGGAAAAATTTTGTAGATAGCCAGTGTTCCTACCCACGAATGTTTGTTTCTGCAAGCACCAATCCGATTCCATGACTCTCTTTCCCTTCTTGTGGTCCCATAGCTACCAGCTTCTCTCATCCTTGGCCCTTTGGCTTCTGCCCATAGTAGCACTTTGATTACGACCATGCATGAGGTTGTTTGCTATAGCAAGCTGGCACAGGGTGGACAGAGGTCATCTCTGTGGACTGTGGTAGCATGGATGGAGCCATTTGTCATTGCCCTTGTCAAAGTGTTAAAGCATTTACACATGCCTGGTGCGTTTGACTTCTTTCCTAAGGAACATGCCATTTGACTCATATAATGATGGAAGCCTGGCAATATAAGGACTTTTCATGTAAATAATAGGTGAAAGGCTCTGGTTCTCAGACTTTTTGTTTTCAGCACTTCCTCACACTCTAAAATTATTGAGGCTCCCAAAGTACTTTCGTTTATGTGGGTGACAATATCTATCAGTGGTTACTGTGTTAAAGTTTAACACTGGGAATGTCTTATATTAATTTACTTTAAGAGTAACAGCAAAACATTATGTATTAATACACAAATCATACCTTTGCAAACAAGAAGTATATTTTTCAACACCAAAAAACACGAGCGAAAAGGATAGCAATGGTTTTTTTTTGGTGGGGGGGGGGGGTTGTTGCTGACAGTTTTGTAAATCTCACTCTTTTCTGGCTTGATAGAAGGTAGCTGGACTCTCACTTCTGTTTCTGTGTTTGCTCTGCTGGAAAACTCGCCTGTGTTCTGGTAAGAGGAATGACAAGAGGGAAGAAGAGAAGTAATATCTGACTATACTGATAAAAATAGACTTGACTTGGCAGATCCCTAGAAGGGTCCCAGGGACTCTCAGGAGCTCCCAGAGGGCGCTTTGAGAACTGCTGTTACAAGGGAAAGGCACTCTTCTCTCCAGGTAACACCAACACCAGGGAGTATGGTAGGCTGTAGGTCAAAGGGAACCCTCTTAATCCCTAGAGCCTGCACTGATGTCGGGGAGTGGCAGGAAAAAAACAGGGTTTAACCCACTTTTGCCTTTTGGAGCTACAAAGACAGGTTTCAAATACTGGGGCTAGGGAGGCACTTAGAGATGGCATGCAAAACCCTTCATTCTAAAAACCATACCGATCAAATGACAAGAAAAGCACTGGGGACATCCATCTAACACCTGGGGTATAGCCTGAGGTGGGTCCCCAGAAGCAAGAGGAGGAATCTTCTCCCACAAGACTTTCCTTTTTTTTTTTTTTTTTTTTTTTCACTGGCTTGTCCTCCCTAACAGAACTGGGCTCCATTCAGTGAATACATGTTCTGTGAGCCACTTAACAAACTCAAGCTGTGGTTTAGGGCTGATAAATAATTATGTTAATTAACAGGTTGGAGGAAAACTATGATGTTATTCCTATGGAATGCTCTGAGAAGCTGGAAACACTTAACTGCAAAAAAAAAAAAAAAAAAACCCGACATGTGGCGAAATAACCAATAATTTGCTGAAAAAACCCACATCTGGTTTGCTGGCTCAAAGCAGGGGTTAATAGTTGTCTGAGGGCAGCCAGTGGCGGAGAGGGGTCCCAGGATAAACAGCCAAGGCTTCACGGCAGGAAATAGGCTTGTTCATGTAGCACAAGCATTTACATTGGCTTCTAACCAGGATGAAACGTAAAAGGAATTGTCCAGTGTGCCTGTTTCTTTCTTCTCTTTATAACATGCAGTTCAAGAGTATCTTGTTCTTATTTGTACACTTGAAGATGTAAAAAGTTGAGAACAGTCAGTAAGAATAATGACTTAAAAAATGTATTTCCTCCAAACTTCCAAATGGATACTGCAAATGTGTCACAACAGTGAAGAATAGAAAAGTGAGTTTGCATTCTATATTATTTATTATCACAACATACAGGCTGGTTTGATAAATACCACTCAAGCATCCTCCTCACACAAGGTGTAAATACGAGCGTTATAACTAATACACAGGTGAGTAATCTGTGGTCCTGCATCTCAAGGAGGAAAGAGCTCAGTAGGGAGACTAAGACAAATCCACAATATGTGCAAAGTTACAAGTCCCAGTGCCATATGTGTCATTAGAGAGAAAGAAATAAAGTGCTGTAAGAAGGTCAGAGGAAGGAAATTTCATGTAGGATTGTACGAGTCCTCGAAGGCTTCCTGTCAACAGTGGTATTTCAGCTGAGGTATAAACAAGGACTCAAACTCCAACAGATGTTAATAAAGGCAGAATGGTGTTGGAATGGAGCGAGCCAGCACATCTATCACATTCGAAGGTGGAGGCAGTGAGTAAACCCATTTGGCTAGAATGTGGGACTGGTGTAAAGAGTTTGGGAAAATTAGGCAGAGAAAAGCCATCACTGGAGATGCCCATTGGAATACTGACCTGGCAGCAGCACTGTGTATGAAAAAGTGGACCCAAACCAATCTAAGGACCAAGATGGGGCTCATAAAGATAGTCTCCTGATATCCCAGGAGATTATTAAAGGCCCTGTAGGTTGACTGGATTCACTAGATATCATGTAACATGACGACGGATGAGATATGAGGGCAAAGGTAGGGAGGAGTTGGAAATATTTTCCTTGAGTCCATGAGCAGAGACTAAGAGAACATACTTGAATTTCTGGCCCATTAGGGAGATATATCCAGCAAGTCATTACACTTAGGATGTAGAGACCAGAACCATGAAGGAAGGACATACAGTTAAGGGTCAAGAGAAGGGAGAGCAGTCGTTACAAGGAAAGGATGAGAAGTAGTATGTCTGTGCCCATGATGCCTTCTTCCAATCTCCTTGACATTGGAGCCAGAGATCTCTGAGATATGCAGGTCTGACCTTGGCAGGTCCCTGCCATGCAGACACTGAAGGCCTTTCAGTGGCTCCCCATTGCTCTTAGGATAACATCAAATCTCAACATGGTCTACAAGGCCCTGAAAGTTCTGGCCCCCACCTACCTACCTTCTCCCTCACCTCTGTGCTTCAACCACTTTGGCCCTCTTTTCACCTCTTGGGCCTGTCAGGTTCCCTTCTGCCACAGGGCCTTTGCCCTGACTGAGAACTTTTTCTTTCATCTCTTTGAGTGCCTTCTGCGTATCATTCTCAATTCAGGGGCCACTTCTTAGGGAAGCTCTTTATATTTCTCTAATTGGGTAGATCACATCCTCTCATTGCACTTTAGATCTTCCTTTTCCAGAACTCCTCACAGTTGCGATTGTATATCTCTTTGTAAAATCGTTACATTCATAGCGACTCTCCCAAGAAGCTATAATTTCTTAAGGACAGGGTCACCTTTGCGTTCTTTCTTCCCCACACAGTTCCTTGGTCTTAGCAGGCTCTAAGTGGATAGTTTTCAAGTGGATGCATGCTGAAGTATGATATAGAAATGCCCCCACCCACACTATCTCATTATGAACTTCATTATATATCTATGAAGTGGAATTTATAACCCAACTTTTACAAACAAGAAGACCTTAAAGTGTCACGCATCTCTCTCAGTGTCATGCAAAAGTTGGTAACAGCGTTGCAGTCCTGACTGTGTCACAGATCACCCTCAGGAGCAGAATTCAGGTCACAGACTCCAAAGAGGAGGATGGCTTCCATGGGAAGCAGAGATGATGGCAAGTACTAAATCACAGGATATTTAGTACTCCCTAAAGGAGAATAAAGGCAAAGATGCTCCACTGATTTGGAAAAGCCTGGATGGCCTTTTAGAAGGCAGTACTAGAAGAGCCGTGGAAGCAGAAACCACACTGTGAGTTTTTTAAAGTAGGTTGGATCAAGGAAAGTTTCTGGGGAGAGAGAGAGAGGCAAGATGGTGCAAGATGATTTTTTTTAATGTTTATTTATTTTTGACGGAGACAGAGAAACAGAACAGAGCGCAAGTGGGGGAGGGGCAGAGAGCTATGGAAACACAGAATCTGAAGCAGGTTCCAGGCCTTGTGCTGTCAGCACAGAGCCCAACGCAGGGCTTGAACTCACAAACCTCGAGATCATGACCTGAGTGGAAGTCAGACGCTTAACCGACTGAGCCACCCAGGCGTTCCCCGCAAGATGATTTTTAAAAGCCATGCAGGTTGTTCAGAGGAAGGCCGGGAAAAAACATATTTGGGGACTGAAAAAGCTATAGGCAACTTGAAGGAAGAATCCCCCCCAGAAGGAATGAAAAAAACAAAACAAAACAGAGTCACATTTCATAAACAAGGAACCTGGAACTCTATTCCAAGGCAATACAGGAAAAATGAAAATGAAGAAGTTATAGTAATCAAAAGGAGAAAAATTAGAATTGAAGTATAAGTTTTACTCACCAAACTGGGAACATTTTAAAAAATAAAGATGCTTGGGGCACCTGGGCAGCTCAGTTCATTGAGTTTGGTTCAGGCCATGATCCCAAGATTGTGGGATCCAGCCCTGTGTCGGGCTCCGTGCTGAGTGTGGAGCCTTTTTAAGATTCCCTTTCCCTCTCTCTCTTTGTCTCTCTCTCTCTCCCTCTGCCTCTCTCCCTGCTTGTCCTTTCTCTCTCTAAAATTAAAATTAAAAAGCATAAGGATTCCTGATGCTATTATTTATCTTCTGATGTACATAAGGGCCATACAAGCCTTACATAGTATAAAGGCCACTGTCCAGAGAGCTTGCTGGCCTTCATGGTAGTTAATGAACATGGTGGGTGTTCCAAAGAAAGGAAAAAATATCACTTCTCTCCCTCACTTGACAGGTGCTTCTGAGGAAGTCAGCATGAAAAGCCATCCGCTGTACCAAATGGTGTTACAGAACATGGAACAGGAAATGTATGACATGTTCTCTGAGTGGCAAAAAGGTCTCTTAGTTTTAAAAGCAAGAGACACATAAAGGTATGCTGTCTGTACAAATAATAGTCCCAGATGACAGATATTGCCCTTAAAATAAAATAAACCAGTGGGAGCTTCTAACGTGTAAAAAAAAAAAAATTAAACAGTGTGATTATAATCTGCTGATGGAACCTTCTGATATTCCAATCAAAATATCTGTAAAGAAGTATCCGATGAAAGAGGAAAATACCTCACATTGAAATGGATATCAACCACCAACCTGGAGAAGATTTCTAGTACTTCCAGAACTGCGGACTCATGTGACTCGTGCTTGGCCACCTGAAACAGACTACCCCTATCATTTGAAAAGAGAGCCTGAGACTCTATGCCTCCCCATTGTCAGCCCTTTGGTTGAATGACAAGAGCATTGGGCAACTTGAAAACTCTCCTTTTGTTGCAAGAGTATCATTTTTTTACATGCTTTCCCTCCTCATCCAGTTAGTATCTGCCTTTCTCGTCAATACAAGTGCAATTCCTAACCCCAAAACACCCTGGCCCAAAGGTGGCTATGATACAGTGCTTGCTGGGAGCTGTAGGCCTACGAAGTAAACCAGCATAGAAACAGACTAAGTCACCGGACATGCTGAGGAAGGGAGCTTTGTTGTGTACTTGGGCATTCCCACTTGTCTGGAGGCAGGCAGAAAAGGGGAGACAACTCAGTCTGGCAGAACTTAACTGGGTGGAACCTGGGCCGGGCCAGGAGCTGTAGGCAAGAGAACATTCCCCTAACCTGGCAATGGACAATTAGTGGGAGCCATGCAAGTCAACACCTCACCAACAGTGCCTGGGCCCAGACCACCTTCCCTTCATCCTAAGGGGAAAATTGGGCCAAATGGAGAGATGCAAAATACCACAAAGCAAAGGAGCTGGCCCAATTTTGGGCCCAGCTGAGTCTGCGTCCAGTGACTGGAATAAAATAAGGTACTCTTTTCACTTATAAAATTTGCAATGAATTTTAATAAAATATTTAAAGGTAATGAAGTTTTTGGAAGAGGCCATGGCAAAGACATTCTCATGCACCATCAGTGGAAACATAAATTGCCAGCAACTTTCAGGAAATGATCCAGGTGTATCATCCTTCAACATGGCCGCCATCTTGCTTAAACAACCATATGGCCGAAAATAGAAGAACAGTTAAAAATTCTTATAAACCTTGCTGCAAAATAGTCCACCATGAGAATATGCTTTGATTTATTTAATGGCATGTGAAAATTCTTATGATATAACTTTACATTAAAAAAGCAGAATACCAACCTTTTTAACTACAATCTGACATGAATGGTTAAAAAACAAACCAGAAGCAAGCATAGGCATAAAGAAATTGGAAAGGGTGTGAAAAAAAATGGAAGCGCTCCATTTAGATGTTAACAGTGGTTGCAGCTGAATGTATATAGAATTTAGGAGTATTAGCAAAGCATGATTTTATATATTTTTGTAATAAAATACATGGGTTGTTTTACAACTGCAGAGCATGATTTTATAGAGATAGCCAGAGAAGACAGTCGGCAATGGACATAGAGGGGATATGGATGTCTAACGGACACACCAGTCCAGTGACAAAATTATTAGAAATTCAAGCATGTCAGAAGCAACTTTCTTTTCCCCTAAACAGGCCCCTAGAAACATTTAAAAATGCCAAGGACCTAGGAGGCAAACTCCCACTTGACAGATACCTAACAAATCAGTGTGGAATAGTTTCATTAACAGAAGTTTTATAGGAAAATGATCTCATTCCAAATGGTGCTTGTGGACCCAAACTCTGAAGCAAGGGAAAGCTATCATAACAGAAAGACTTTATGGAGTTATAAATTAACCAGCGGCATCTATGCTAACAAAGCGGATGAGATGAAAGAGGCCTGGGGTCTGACTCAGACACCTTTCCACCCCATGTTGATAGTGTCCTTGGACAAGTCATTTACCTCTCTGGGAGCAGGGTTCTCATCTATGATATGGGGACTGTAAGATTGCCCAGCTCCCCTCACAGAATTATCATAAATAACAAAAGTCAGAATGCACGTGCACACAGTGCTCCACAAAAAAGTCACACCGCAATATTCTATTAATGACAGCCTTGGCACAAATGTATCTCATGTATCTCATACTCTCTCCAAGCAATTGCACCATATATATTTATCTCTAAAATGAAGAATTTGGAAGATGATTTTTTTCCAGGTGAGAATATTTTCTGAAAACCTTGACTAAAATATGCATCATTTATAATGCTGGTGTTTCCATGTTTTGCTTTGTTAGAACGCTCAAAATATTTTTCATATCTGTACTTGTACTGTATACAGTACATACTGTTGCATCTTTTCTATCTGTACTTGATAAGTATATTTGAAATATACTTATCAGAGATAATATACTGTGGAAGGATCCCTAAAATGTTAAAGCCAACATACCTTGGGATGTATTTGGTCAGCATTATGGGGAAGAAGAACTTCATTTTCCTAAAATGCTTTGTCAGAGATGTGCATGTCTGTAAGTAGTGCACATGCCTGTGTATACCCACTGGTGTGCATGCATATTACAGTGAGGAACAGGGAGAATCATTCAATAAGCTGTAAGAAAGATTAGTGGTGGTGACACCCAGACCCACATCCTCCCCCACTGACCACTGCAGGATCAGGCCAAGTTTCGTAGACGTGGTCGACCATGAGTGTTTGATCAGGGATACTTAAATTTATTACAGGAGAAAAAAATATACGAGGCAACAAATAATTGGTTTAAGTTGCATAAAATATAAACTGTATGTGGATAAGGAAATAACATGCGCAAATGATACATCATGTTTGTAACAGAGAAAAATAACGGATGTACCAAGAGGAAACTAGTTAAAGTTCATCCATAAAATCTAGAAAATTCTATTGGGCCATTTCAACATATGATGAGATACGTGAGTTAATGCAGAGTGAAAAAAGAAATCGATATATATTGAATATATATAAAATAATTTATAACTATAATCTATAAGTATTATAGAGTATGTTATATATTATGTAATTATATATATTATATATATGTTATATATTATGAAATTTATGTACTGCCTAGAAAAAATACCCTGAGAGGATGTACCCTAAAATATTAACACTGGTTATTTCAAAGAGACCCAAATTAGGATGCTTTATCTTTTTAAAAGTCTTTTGGGGGGGGGGCCTGCCTGGGTGGCTCCGTCGGTTAAGTGTCCGACTTTGGCTCAGGTCATGATCTTGGGGTTTGTGGGTTCGAGCCCCGCATCGGGCTCTGTGCTGACAGCTCAGAGCCTGGAGCCAGCTTCGGATTCCGCGTCTCCCTCTCTCTCTGCCCCACCCCCGCTCACACTTTGTCTCTGTCTCTCTCAAAAATAAATAAACATTAAAAAAAAAATTTAAAAAGTTTTTGGGGGGATGGATGTTTTCAACTATTTTGCTGTAATTGTTGGAATAATTTTTCAGAGTTTGAATAAATTATTTTAACCACCATAAACACATAAAACTTTTTTTTTTTTGAGAAAAGTAGCAAAACACATTGCCACCAAAAAATGCTTAGACTCCAACCTTAGGAAGTGATTAAGACTTAGAAGTGCTTCTTTGAAATCATGTTTAGCTTCATCCTTGCCCATCATGAGTTCTGTGTTGCTTTGTATAATGTGATGGTATGTCCAGCCTCTGGCTTTGTCTTTAAAAAGCTTCAGAGCTCCAGAAGGAAACAGCAAAAAAGCTCATCTGCTGAAAAACATAGCTTCAGATCACTGATGTTGAAGTTGCCAGATCTTAAATAAGAAACATCAGTCAACATGTGCCCTTTTCTCCCTGGGCTTTCTTGCCTCGCTGGTATAACATCGGTACTGGTGGCTTTGACGACACTTTTCTAAAGCCACAGATAAAGGTAAAGCTTGAGTGGAAAGCCAAGTAACTACTTCTGCAGAATCAGAATCACTGTGGGTGAGGATATTGAGCCAACTGAAGTTGATTTATGGGAGGTTGAAATCAGGAGCTCTAATAGAATGAACTAGTTTGACAAATCTATTGCATCTACTACACGAGGTAAACAAAGATTTCATGTCAGAATAATATTAACTATGATGTTTGGTGAATAGAATGAAACCTTTTCCTTCTTGTAATCCTTCCTTTAAGATAGACAGCAACCGCAGGAACCTATTATAGAATTAAACGTAATTCATACTTTTTTCCTTTTTGTATGTAGCCAGCAATTCCTCTAAAATCTCCCTGGGCAGTCAGGCATTACTTTCTGAAAAAAAAAAAAAAAAAAAAAAAAAAAAGTCAGCAGAGGAAGGAAGTGTTATGAATTCCAAGAAGTGTCCTCTTTCCACCTGAGTTATGCCAATTTCTCTTTCCACCTGAGTTATGCCAATCCATGAAGAAGCTTCATTGGAAGCCACACAAGTTTGTGTGGTCAGAGCTAATGTCGGTTTATAGCATGGAAGGTGTGCAGCTAGAAGGATGAAAAAAAAAGCTTCTTTTTGCATTCTGGGCAGATATGGGAGATGGGAGGCTGAGACCTGGTGTTTAATGCTTCTTGGTGAAAAACCACATGATTGCTGTCATCAGTCCAACCAAAAGAATTAGTACTGTTCAAGTCCTCATGAGCTTTAAAAAAATCTGAATGTTTACTCTTCTTCTCTGATGATGCTGTTTAGTTTTAATGAGAGTGTGTTTTAAAGGAAACTAAATATCTGTAGAGACTCCTGGCTCATAGTTGTGTGATCGGGGGAACTGGGAAAAGGTGGAGGGTCATGACTGGAGGCAGTTTTGCTCCATTTGTTTTCATAATTGCCCAGAATGTTAGGAACCCTCAAGATCTGGGGAAGGTGCCTGCAAGCTTTGGAAACTCAGTCTCCTTATTTATTAATGGCTTTTGGTAACCCCAACCCTATGTTTTTAATAGTTAAGCTGTGTTCTTTTTCACCATTTGGAAATGCATTTACAAGACAGCCCAGATGGATGGATCCAGCAAAGCCCAGCAACTGCGGATTGTCAATGCTTTTCATAATGAAAAAAATGTTTCTCTCTGAGGGCTTCTAAATTTAGGCTTTATATTAGGGATCCCTGGGTCTTTAAAGTTACTACTTACACCTTACATCTCCACTGGGAGATGATGCATAGAGTGTAGACAAGGTGCCTGGGACGGAGACCACCTCTTCCTAGAGCTCATGCTTATTCTGGCCAGCCCACAGTACTGGACTTGACTGGATTGAATAGTGTCCCTCCAGAAATAATGTCTTTGGGCCCTTAGAATGTGAGATTATTTGGAAATAGGACTTTTACAGTTGTAATTAATTTAAAATGAGGTTATGCTGGTTTAGGGTAAACCTTAATCCAATGACTACTATCCTTATCAGAAGGCCACATTGAGACTGACACACACATGCACAGAGAACACCATATGCAGAAGAAGACAGCAATGGGAGTGATGTGTCTACCAGCCAAGGGATGCCAAAGACCGATGGCAAACAGCCAAAGCCAGAAGAAAGACATGGAACAGGTTCTCCCTCAGAGCTTCTCGGAAGAACTAACACTGCCCATAACTTACTTTCAGGCTTCTAGTCTTCAGAACCATGAGACAATGAACATCTGTTACTTTATGCCTCCTGGTCTGTAATACTTCATTATAGCAGCCCTGGGAAATTAATGTGTGAATAACTGGAGAGGAAGTTCTTGAGAAATTCATAGGAATGAGACAGACATCTTCAAAGATCAATACCTGAAGCTTTCAAATTAGGCTTTAAGAAGATGTTTTTGGGGTGCCTGGGTGGCCCAGTCGGCTGTGTCTGACTTGGACCAGGTCATGATCTCATGGTTCATGAGTTCGAGCCCTGCATCAGGCTCTGTGCTGACAGCTCAGAGCCTGGAGCCTGCTTCAGATTCTGTGTCTCCCTCTGTCTCTGCCCCTCCCCACTCTTGCTCTATCTCTCAAAAAATGAATAAACATTAAAAAAACATTTTGTAAAGATGTTTTTCTGTCTCCACTTAACATGCAAGATTGTTTTTATTTGGAGGTGACAATCTGAGGAAATAAATAGGTTCCTTGGTTCCTGTCAAGGTTAGATAATTTTATGTTCTTCCTCAAATAGGAACTTCAAGATTAAAGGATTGTCGGAAGAAAACTACTCTATTCCCTACTTTAGACAAGATGGCCAGTGTGCCATAGCATTAACACCTTTGGAAAAGAACATTTCTTGTGGGCACACAACCCTTGGGATAAAAAAGCGTTTGTGAATTTTAATGTACACCATTGTACTACAGAAGCTATTAAAAGAAAGAACGGAAAGCATTCTATAAAATCCAAACACTTTTATGGTATTACTTCCTTGAAATTACTGTCTTGTAGTGTACGTTACAAGTCAAAAATCTCAAAAAAATCATGGGCTCTACAGAAATATTCATTGTGAACTTTAAAAAGATTGCTTAAACTTAAAATATGGTTTATCCCTATAAACAACTACATTCCTTCTATCCAGGCACTGATGCTGGGTCTAGTGATATCTGAGCTCATGTTTCTAGCATAGCAACTGACAGCTCACATATGAAAGCACATATACATATTCACAGATGCAAACACACTGATGTCTGTATAATAAGACAACCACTGACTGCTTATATCCATCTGTGTTCCCAGTTGCATCAAATACTGAAAAACCTCATGCTATAAAACACCTAGAAATTCTAAATAAAAAGGAAAAAAAACATACTTTAAAAAATGTAAAAATGATTATATGCCTAAACAAAATAAGGGACCTAAAATGAAGATTAAGATGAAAACACAAGTGATAAGTAGTAACAAGTACCTTGGCTATCCTCAGGACAAAGTAAGCTCTTGGTTTTAATGTCTTTCAAGACCAAGGGTCAAGGATTTGGACATGACTTAGAACTGAGACACTGGCATAGAGTAGTGGGTGGGACTCAAAGAACAGTACTCTTAGGGAAAAGGGGGAGAAAAAAAAGTGAGCAAACCAGAAAAGGAAACATCTCTGTTTCTTCTTCCGGTCTCATTTTCTGGGAAAAAAAAAAAAGTCTTTTAGGAGAATTTTTACACCACCACCAGGTCCAGGAAACTTAAACCAGAAAATGAACCTGAAAAAAGGTCATCCTGGGTACCAACCAGGAGATCCCCAATTTAGAAGACACAAGATTCCCACAAAATATGAACTCTATTCAAACATACGAAGAAACACAGGCAGAATAGACAATTACACAATCAGCAAACATCAGATTCAGACTCCTTAGATTTTCAGGTTTCTGGAATTATTAGAAACCAACTAAAAATATGTTTGAAATAACTAAAGTGAAATGATGTTATAAATATAAGGAAACAACTACATGAATATAATTGTATTATTCAACTTGAAATCAAATCAGATAGAACTTACTGACAGAAATGTAGTCTTTGACATTGAAAAGTCGGTGGATAAGAGATGAATGAGTAAATAAAATGTGGTCTATTGGATCCAGTGGAATACTATTCAGTAAGGAAAAAGGAAAAGTACTGACACATGTGACAACATAAATGAAGGTCAAAAACATTACACTAAGTAAAAGAAACAAAACACAAAGGGTCACATCCTGTATTATTCCATTTATCCACAAGAGACAAATCTATAGAGACATTAAGATTGGTAATTTCCTAAGGTTGTGGGAATAGAGATTAACTGAAAATGGTCATAGGCCATTTTATGGGTAAATAGAAAGACTCTAAGACCCGGGGCACCTGGGTGGTTCAGTTGGTTGAGTGTCCGACTCTTGATCTGAGACCAGATCTTGATCTTAGGGTTGTGGGTTTGGGCCCCATATTGCGCTCCATGCTGGGTGTGGAATCTTCTTTAAAAAAAAAAAAAATAAAAGCAATGTTCTAAGACTAGATTATGATCATGGTCGCACAACTAAGTAAATTTGTTGAACGTCATTACACTGTGAAGCCTTTAAAATAGTTGAATTTATGTATGTAAATTAGGTGTATACCTTATAGTTCAATAAGGTTGTTCAAAAAAAAGTCAGTGGGATGTTTGGATTAGACACTGCCAATATTGGAAGGTAGATCCAAAAGCACAGAAAAGAAAGAGATGGAAAACATGATGGAAGTAAAGAAAGTTGGGAGGAAGTATGAAAAGTTCTAATCTATATTTAATTGGAGTTCCAGAAAGGGAGGTAATTGAGAAACAAAGAAAAAGATGTGAAAATATTCTCAAAGAAATGAAGGCTGAGAATCTTCTAGAACTGATGAGAGGCATGAATCACAAGCTAAGTAAATAAGAAAAAACTTACACTAGATGCATTGAGGTAAAGCTACAGAATCACTGGCAAAGACAGGTTCTAAAAGCAGTGAGAGAAGACTTTTACAGAGGAAGCAATTTCTGTCATGGAAGATGTCACCAAAAAAATAAGATTTAACCTGAGCCAAGAAAGAGGATTAAAGTTTAGATGAATGGATTAGAGGAAGGGAGTACATTCTGATCACAGGTGTGGGAAGAAAATCCTAATCGAAGATGCAGAGGCTGAAATGTATGGTGGCAAGTCTTCGGGTCCATGAAAAGGATGCTCTGGCTGAAGCAAAGAATAATGTAGGAAATTGGCAGAAGACAGAATTAGGGAGGCATGGTCAACCTACATCAGCGTGCACAATGAAAAGCTCTCTAAAGACTTGGGCCTAGGGATGCACCACAAATAAACACATTTCTTTGGTTGACTCATAACAGATCCCCTTTCTCATCAAGGAGACCCTTGTTTCCTCACAACCAGAGAAATTCTATGACTCTGAAACCAGAAAGGAGGCTTTCTAAAACCTATAGTGCATTTTCCATCGGAACCCTGTTGAGTCCTGAAGTCCAAGTTCGACTTGAACCTAGCAAACACAGGAGACTCCAGGTTACTGCTGGGACACACCCATGCTCATCAGGTGGATGAGGGGGACTGCCTCAGTCTTCCCTGTATATTTTCTTTAAACTCCTATTAATTTAACAGGCCTGGGAAAAGGGTGAGTCATAAAGGTGGAAAAATATTTTGGCTGCAGCTTTGGTAAAAGGTGAAATGCATTAACCTTGCAATGAGTCATCATCACCTCAGGCAGCTTAAAAGAAGAAGGAAAAAAAAAACCCCATAACCACCATGGTTTCAGATCTCTGGGAGTGTGTCTGACAGAGCGTCAGGGTTTGGTAACTTCTTGTCTGGTGTGGGTATGGCCCGGTGTGAGATTAGTTTCTCCAGAAGAAGGCCTGAAATGCCTCCTTTCCAACATGCAGCCTGTAGGGTTGGCTCTCCCACCTCCCGAGCCTCAGCAGGAGCCAGCTGCAGCCCACCTGTTTCCATGGGGCCACTTTCACTCCACTGTGAAGGAAGTACTAGCTGCTAGTGCCAGCAGAGGCCCTAAAATAGACATATTTTTAAAAATCAGGCATAGCCAATTAAATCTTTAAAAAATTACATTGGTAATAAAATTATGTGGAATTTATTTCTCTGAACTGTGACTGCCAGATCATTCTAAGTATACCCTAACAACTCATTAGGTTTAAATACGAACAAAATTAACCATTCTTCCATTATACAGTTTTAGAAAAATAATCACAAACCCTTTACCTGATTAGAAAAAGTGAATACTTGCCTGAATATTATGTGCAGGCGTCTATTCTTGTCAAATGTTTACAAAGGAACTTAATGGCCCCTGATTAACCATTGGATGTTGGAAAAGGTTGAAAGTCCTCTCAAGCTATATCAGTAAATAAATGCTTGCTTGCTTATATCCACATTAGGGAAGAGCTACACATCTCCTATCGACAAGCCAGGCAGCAAGAAGTACTGCACAGACCTAGGTTTAAGTGGGACACTAGCAGCTTAGGAGCATGTGACCTTGGCCAAGCTACCTAGCCTCGCCGAACCTCGGCTTTGTCATAAGTAAAATAAGGGGATAACATCTACTGCATGATGGGTGTGAACACAAACCGAGATGAAAGATATGACATTTCTCGGTACTCAGTGATGCCAGATTGCTTCTCCCTTCCCCCCTTAAAGCATCATGTCTCAAGGAATGAGCAGGTGGGCAGGTGAGTTAATTCAAGGTTGTGGAAGCAGGTAGAAATTGGTAGAAATTGGATGGGCAGGTGAGAAATGAGGAGCTGTTCTTGACAGCAGGAAAAGCATGAGAGGAGATGGGGAGACAGTGGGACGAGCACATGGCTGAAGGAGCTGCTACCTGTCTAGCTGCCATGGAAGGTTAGGTGTGGCCAGAGAAAGGAGGTTGTTTGGCATTACACTGAGCCATTTGGACTTTATGTCCTAAAGATCAAAATCTGCAAAGGTTTTAGAGCTGGGAATAATTCCTCTGACACTGATGGCTTGGTTGTGACCATCTCATGTTCTTTGGCTGAGAGTCAGTGGAGCTCCTTCACCAGAACGAAGAAAACTTCCCTACTTTCTAGAACTGCCTTCTCTCTCTCTAGTGCCTGAGTCTGGTAGAGCCCATGGTACATTGCAACTCTATTTTACAGATGAAGAAAAGAAAGTAAGACCCCTTGAGCCTAGGTGATTTGCCATAGGTCAGCATCCAGAACTTGAAGTCTGTGTTTTCTGATACTATTGTTTGTGCTTGCCCTACCACATTTCACTGAGACTATGAAAATTCTATCAAAATGCATCAAAATAATAAAATGAAGGAAGGAAAATATTAGGAGGCACATGCAGCCTATGATATTCACACACCATGAGATGAAATAGTTTTAGGATTCGTTATGTTCCCATTATTCAATTCCCTGCTTTAAAACTTAATGTGATCTCTCTAAACTCTCACTATTTAGGATCTAATTCTTGGAGATAACTAACGTCTCTAAAGAGAAGATGTCAGTAGCTTTGGTTTGATAGCACAAGTACACTTGTGTTGACTTCAATGCGGCATTTTAGCAAAAAATTTCTCTGCTCCAGGGACCAGCCCTAATGATTAGGGTGTTAAGACACGACCAGAAAACCATGTCAGGTGCTAAAAACCTTCACTGAAATTCACAGCCCAGCATATAGGAACCTTGACACCTGTCTGACTTGGCTGGAACTCAGATACCCTAACAATATAGTCAATAAGTCCAAAGTAGCCATCCCAAAAGATCAGCCTGCAAAAGGGGTCTTGAAGGATTTTCTATAAAGGGCCTGGGCTTCGAACTTCACCAGTTACCTCACTCCTGACCCAAAGAGAACACTAAGAGTCATCTCCTCCCTTTGATCACTCTTTGTCTACCATCAAAAGAACCTTCAAACTGTGCTCATTTTGCATCCTCCCTGACCCCACAAACCTTAGTGCTTCTCAACTAGTGTTGAGCAAAAGCAAAACCAAACAATGAAAACCTCTCCAGCCCTGAATAATTTGGCATCAAATTCCTGTATCATCCTAAGGAATTTAGGATTTACTGTAAGTTACCAAATGAAAGGTCAACCACATTACATAGACGTGCTATTGACTGGAAATGGCAAAAGGCACCCCCCCCCCCCAGACTATGGATGGGAGAAGAGCCTCTTTCGTTTTGTAGTCATAAAAAATATATTAAAAAGTATACACCCTACAGCTTATGCTGTATTCAAGTCAGCATTTGAAGTGAGTAGCATAGATTATCAGAGTGTCTTAGAAAAAAATCATGTATTCTTTTTATCTTTGAATTTTCTCCATTTTCTGCCTTCTTATAGGAAAAATGTTCTTGAGTCAATATGATGGTAGAGAGAAAGTAGCATGAGAGATAAAGCTTCCAAAGAGAAAATTGAGTGGATGTGTTGTTGATACGTCTACCTTAAACATATTTTGAAATGAGACAAATTTAAAAAAATAATAGCAAAAGCAGCACTATCAATGATATTTACACAAGTTTTGAGCTGGTCAGTGCTTTTTCAATTATGGATTATTTTCAAGCCTTTCTTATGAGATGGATCGAAGATAGTGTTCTACAAGTGAACAGCTTGAACCTCATTCTGTGCTTAGTGTATGGCCTAAGAGGGTTTCTCCATATAGATGCCTGAGCAGAGAGTATGTGCCGTTGTTCTCCACTGTCTACCCCTTCCCCCAAGCTATCCTCAGCCTTTCTTTCCTGTGGCTCAACACCTGAGCTCCCCTGCCAAGGGCTTGCCTCTGGCTGATTTCTGCTTGAGTTCAGCCAGCAGGTGCACTGTCAGGAACATGGGAGGAGGGAGAAGAAGGGAATTAGAGTATTTCTTCCCTGTTTCCTCTCTGTTTGGGGTCACGTCTCTGGCAATATCTGCATCTCTCCATGACTGTTGTCCCAGCTAGAGTAGCCGTCTCTTTCCCACTTCCAGCTCTTAGGGGACCCAATGGCACTATTTCCTCTCACGCTTCTGCAGTCCTGAGGGAGGTGTTAGTGGCTTCCTGCTGTTACACATCTCGAGGTGTCTGGACATCTCTTGTTTGTGCCTGGCCTTTCTTCTCTACAAGGAGTGCCTTCATTAGGTCTCTTTACTTGGATCATCCAGGTAAACTTTTATTTCCTTCTGGGACCATGACTGACATGATGTTCTAATTTCTCTACCTGCAAAGCTATGTTGGGATTGTCAGCAGGAGTGAAGACATTATTGAAATGTTCCTAGCATTTCCTCTCACATGGTCGCACCTTTGGGTAAGCTTAGTCTTATGACCTGTATTGTATGCTCTCGGTCATTTGGGAAAAAAAGAGACTTTGGAAGACTTCAATCCAGTTTTCTTTTGTGTAGTTCAGGAAATAAGATTTGTTCAGTCCTGCTCTGCAATATTTGATTTTGGTCTGGCTGCAGTGCAGGCTAAGGAGCTACATTTTAGTAACCATCCCTGTGATTCTGAGGTGAACAATCTAGACTCACATTGAGATCCAGTGCGCGAGACTGCAAGTGCATGATGGCAGAGAAAACATCTGCCTCCGTCACTGTCATATCCTAATGCCTAACGAGTGCCCCAATTCATGGTTTTGAATGAATAAAGAATATGTAAAAGCAAATTAACATCTGAGCTCCCTTTTCTATGAGGCCTTGATCACACACATCCTGAAATAATGTGCTCCTTCTATGTGGAACTGGTCTTGATTATTAAAAGCACCCCATACGTTGTGCCCTAGGGTCAATCCACTAAGCCCGTGGCCAACTTTAAAAAAAATTTTTTAAGGTTTATTTATTTTTGAGAGAAAGAGAGAGAGAGAGAGAGAGAGAGAGAGAGAGAGCTAGCAAGCATGAGCAGGGGAGGGGCAGAAAGAGAGGAAGACACAGAATCTAAAGCAGGCTGCAGGCTCTGAGCTGTCAGCGACAGAGCCCCATGCGGGGATCAAACCCACAAACCATGAGATCATGACCTGAGCCAAAGTCAGATGCTTAACTGACTGAGCCACCCAGGCACCCCACCCATGACGAATTTTGAGTGGAACAAGTGGGTATTTGGCTAAGCATCATTTTTTTTTCATATTAGTAAATCTCTTAGCACAATACTTTTAAACTAAAAATGCTTACATCTAACATTATCCTTCACCCATTTATTCACCAATATTTATTAAGTATATTTGGCAATGTAGTAATTGCCTACCATCGGCCAAACACTCCACTAGCTATCAAGTGAACAAAATCAAACAAAGACCCTGTGCTTGGAGCTTACAGACCAGGGGTAGAGACAGACATTAGGCACATGCTCCTTCAGATTCAGGTGATGTGACACCAGTCATGCACAAAGAGATCATAATGTCAGGAGCAGGTGGGGATAGGGAGGTCCAACCTGGAGAGCAGAAGGCCCAGAAAGTTTCCCTGAGGCAGAGAGTCTGAAGTTGCTGAAGGCGTACGGCATGAGAGGGAAGGTAGGAAGGGAAAGGTGGAAAAGCATTGCAGGCAAAGGGACCAGAGAAAGCCAGGTGAAGGATGTTTGAAGATGTCAGCAAGAAGGAGTCTAAGTAGTGAGCTCATCTTGAATCATTAAGCACGTTACTCAGAAAACACTCCCGGGCTTTGATCAGAGTGAATTGTGATTATGAAGGGCTATAACTATGCAGAGTGCTTTGAGTAAAAGACATCGTGCACCGAAAGCTGGTACAGTTGGAGTAGCGTTTGTCTGTTCCTGTCTCCCTCTCAAAGACCTTCAACTGGATAAAATATTTAATGCCCCTTTCCTTACAGCACCTTGTGATTTTCTTGCTGAACTGGCAAAACTGCTTTACTTATTCCAAACAATTTCATAAATGACAAATAGGGATAAGAGAAATACTAAGTATTTTGGTAATCCCTGCATTGTTATTTTCAATTTTTTTAAAATGTTTATTCATTTTTGAAAGACAGAGAGAGACAGAGCACAAGCAGGGGTGGGGCAGAGAGAGGCGGGGACACAGAATCCAAAGCAGGCTCCAGGCTCTGAGCTGTCAGCACAGAGCCCGACGCAGGGCTCGAACTCATGAACCATGAGATCATGACCTGAGCCAAAGCCTGACGCTTAACCAACTGAGCCACCCAGGCGCCCCTGCATTGGTAAAAGATCCCAGAAAAACATGAAACAAACCCATATACAAAAGAGGAATGTTCATATTTTAATTTAAAGACTGTGAATTTCACATACATTGATAGAACTATAAATAAGTTTACATCTCTATTACATTGGGCATATAAGATATTGCTCAATTCCATAACAAAATATATTTAAGTTATGCACTAATATACTTTGTTTTGAATGAAGAACAAAATTATATAGGGCATTGATTAGCTTAAACTATTTTATTTATTTATTTTTTTAACGTTTATTTATTTTTGAGAGAGACAGAGACAGAGTGCAAGCGGGGGAGGAGCTGAGAGGGAGGGAGACACAGAATCCAAAGCAGGCTGCAGGCTCCGAGCTGTCAGCACACAGCCCGATGCGGGGCTCGAACTCACGAACAGTGAGATCACAACCTGAGCTGAAGTCAGATGCTCCACTGACTGAGCCACCCAGGCACCCCCACCTTAAATTATTTTAGAAAATTAACAATATTTTTGAGATTCATAAGTTTCCATTTAGAATATAAAATTTTTTTAAGTATTCAGAAGCATTCCTGTAAACACTTCAGGGTGAACTATTTCAAAAGAGGCATATTCCACAAGCCTTACTTTCAGAAGCATCTGTGGAAGCATACGTGGAATATGATCATTTTAGCAGTCCTTTTCCTAGTTTGCCGAAGCCAAATGTCTTTGGCTACATCTTAGACGCAATGAGCAAAACTTCGAGTTTGTGACACATGGCACAGTAGAGTAAAAGGACCCTTTTAATTGCCTTTCCAGTTTGCAAATTACTTTTAAATGCATTACTTTATGAAACTGGATATTAAAAGGTCTGCTTTTTCTTTCAGGACCCAAGATTTTTAAGTGCTCATTTCATTTCCATCAGTAGTATGTCATGTACTACATTTCAAGCTATATTATGGAACCCATCTCATCATGCACGCTTAGCAAGGTATAGAGAAGGGTCCAGAATGAGATGGAGATCACATTTCTCCCAGTCACCCGGCTATAAACTGCAGCCAGTTAAAAGTCTGTCATGCTCCCAGCTACGCTTTGAGTTCTTCCTTTTCATTTCTCTGACAAACCAACAGCCTGATAAAAAGGCTCAAGATTAATTGCAACTTTTCTTTTGCAACAAAAACAACTCGATTGCCAAGTCTGATTTAATAGATGAGTCTCTCGCTGGGAGATGGGGCTCGAGGGAAAGGCACGGTGTGTATGCAAGGGTCTCCCCTCTCAGTGCACCGATCCTTCTGGTTCTGGCCTGCTGACATCTCCACAGAGGGCCGGTCATCCAGTCTGGAGGGGTTCCAGGCCTCCTTCCTCTTCAGGCTGTCTTCATTCTGATTGTTTCTTGTCTGTTACCTAAAGCTGTGAGACACAGAACGGTACTGTATTAATTTGCAGAGGCCGCCGTGAAGACGTATCTATCGCCAACTGAGAGGCTTAAACAACAGAAATGCAGTGGGCCTCACGATTCTGGATGCCCAAAGTCTAAGCTCAGGGTGTCGTCAGGCTTGGTTCCTTCTGAGGGCTGTGAGAAGACTCTGTCCCATGCCTCTCTCCTAGGTTCTTCTGGTTAGCTGGCCATCTTTGGCATTCCTTGGTTTGTAGAGCACCACCCCATCTCTGCCTCCATTTCACATGACATGTGCCTTGTGTGTTGTGTCTGTGTCCAAATTTCCCCTTTTTATTTTTATTTTTTTAAATTTTTTTTTCAATGATTTTTATTTATTTTTGGGACAGAGAGAGACAGAGCATGAACGGGGGAGGGGCAGAGGGAGAGGGAGACACAGAATCCGAAACAGGCTCCAGGCTCTGAGCCATCAGCCCAGAGCCTGACGCGGGGCTCGAACTCACGGACCGCGAGATCGTGACCTGGCTGAAGTCGGACGCTTAACCGACTGCGCCACCCAGGCGCCCCCAAATTTCCCCTTTTTATAGGAAGAGTCATATTGAATTAGAGGCCCTCCCTACTCCAGCATGACCTCATCTTAACCTAACTAATTATATCTCTAACTACCCTATTCCCAAATAAAGGCTAGGACTTCACCATGTGAATTTTCAGGGGACACAATTCAACTCATAACAGTTACTATATATATTCTAGGGAAACATAAATTTGAGGTTAATATATAATAAGCCTTCTGGAATAATAATACGAAGCAACCGATTACGGTCACCTCTGCAGGTAATAGTGAGGTAGACCAGGTAAGGTGGAAATCAAAGGAGATTTACTTGCAACTATAGTATCTTCCTTTTTTTAACGAGGAAGGTAGATTACCTGAGTAAAAATAGATATAAATAAATGAAGATTTTGTAGTGACTCCCAGGAGAAATGCTATCAACTGCCAAGGTACACTTTGGAAACTTGTGAGGGGGTTTCTTGGCAGCTGCAAGGATCGGGGACACGCCTGGCAGCGAGTGGGAGCAGACTAGGGCTGCCAGATGTCCCACAGTGCTGAGGTCATGAAGAGCTGTCCTGTGTCCCACATTGTTTTCAAATGTCCTGCTAAACATTTACATATAAAAACAAAAGGACTTGTTTTTAATGTGTATTGTTTTGAGAGAGACACAGAGTGTGAGCAGGGGAGGGGCAGAGAGAGAGGGAGACACAGGATCCGAAGCAGGCTCCAGGCTCTGAGTTGTCGGCACAGAGCCCAAGGCGAGGCTCGAACTCAGGAACAGTGAAATCATGACCTGAGCCGAAGTCGGATGCTTAACCGACTGAGCCACCCAGGGGCCCCAAAAGAAAATAGCTTTTTGGCATCATTCTACTGTACACTGAATTTTCTAAGAATGCAATCTTGGCATCTACGGGGGAGACCGTACTTTGGTTCAGAAACTTGCTGTGAGTCTTCACCTTGCTGGAAAATTCTATCGCCGACAACAGCATCACTCTAAATATGGGAGCCACCTCAAGAACACACACAGAGGGGGCGCCTGGGTGACTCAGTCGGTTAAGCATCCAACTCTTGATTTTGACCCAGGCCATGATCTCTCAGTTCACGAGTTCAAGCCCCCGCTTGGGATTCACTCTCTCCCTCTCTTTCTGCCCCTCCCCCACTCACACTCACACCCCATCTCTCAAGACAAATAAATAGACGTTTTTCTTTTTAAAGAACACCCACAGACTGGGCTGCACTGGCAGCTGTCACATTCCTGATGATTCTTCCCATGGGTGTGGTCACTGACCACTGAATTGTGTCTTCTGGTGTGGGCCCTCCAAGCCTTCCTGTATTGAAACAGGTATTAAGCTCATACAAACTTGAACTGCATTTTCCCTTTCCAGTAAACTTGGAGCTTTGTGTGAATTTTTGAAATATGTGTTCAGGTAGATTACATTATGTATGGATTTCATTACATGTGTTCATGTAGATTACATTATGTGTAATCTAGATTACATTACATGTGTTCAGGTAGATTACAATATGTGTTCAGGTAGATTACATTATGTATGGGGATGCTACAAAGCATTCCTTATGAAAAGGGAAGACTTGTTCTCATAGTACTGTGCACTACCAGGCATCTTTGACAGCCCAGAGAGAAATGCAGACTACATAAACTAAAGCTTTGGAAACGGAGGAGCAGCCATGCATTCAGGAGATATTTTCCAAGGCAAAAAGTCAAAAGGACCATATTTTAGACCGAGAAAGAAGGGAGTGTCAAAAATGCCCCTGAGATTTTTAAGCTGGGCTACCAGGTGGGTGATCGAAAAGTGTAGTCACGAAGAGGAGGGCAGCAGATTCACTGTGGGACGTTGCACCTCAAGGCAGCTGGGAGCAAGAGCGAGAGGTCCACAGTTGTTAAATAACCCAGGTATGGGTTTAGTGACCAAGGGATGCCGGTGCGAGCAGGATTGCTAGAATCTGGAAGTAGAAAACGTATGGAATAAGAAGGAGAGAGAACCCAGAGCAAACCCATGATAGACACCCAAAGGACATGTGCAACTGAGAAAAGCCACAGAGGAGCCTTTTTATTTTTCAACGTGTCTCCCGCCCTGCTTGAAGACTCTCAAGATAAAAGCCAACAAACACAACCAAATAACAGCAGAACACAAACCCTGTGACTCACATCACTTTGATATGCCTCACATTGCCTAGTACAGCACTCGGTACCCTTTCAACATCTTCCCTCAGTCCTTTCCCTTCCTGGAACATTCAGGAGTGGGGAGGAACATTTTTACTGGGATTGGACTCCCCACAGATGTCACAGATGTTGTTGTGATCTGTGGGAAGCTTTCTCCCCAAGCTCATTGAATGTCTCAAGGCCCCGGGTTCTCTGGCAGGTGGAGAAGAGACACTCTTTACCTGACCATAGACGTGGCTCTGCTAAGGGGTGGCTATTACACTCAGAAAATCCATTCTCCATGCAGAGAGTGACTTACCTCTTGTGACACAGGTCATCTTCCCACCCCCCCAACGTTGGGCAAAACCAAAACTAAATTTAACAGCAGACGAAGTGTCATTCCCAAATGCCGCATCCAGCCCAAATCCAGAAGAAAAGCCACTGATCACCCTCCCAAAGCCCAAGTTCCACACTCAGGGACATTCCCTCTCCTGGCGGTGACATCGCAACCTCAGGGACACTCCCTCTGGCTCCAACCCCCATTCCACTTGTCGGCCAGGACACATGACATGGGACAGGAGATCTGTCACTGAGGGCACATACCTGTGGTCACATAAACACATAAACACTTTCACTAGCAGCCACGTTCTTAGGCTCTGGCCAGAAGAGGCAGCCGACAGCCAGACAGGAGAGGCTCAGCTGAATGCTCACTATGGCTCGCCATCCACGGATCCCCCTGGCAGGAAATGGGTTCCAGATGTGTCCTCAGCTGAGCCTGTAATGGAGTCTGACTGTCATAAATGGGCCTTCTAGGCTGGGTCTCCAGCCTTTATCAATCTCCCTAGACAACACTGAGCAGAGGGGGAGGAGAGGAAATGCGGGAATAGTCTGCATTGCTGGGTACAGTTTCAACAGAAAGATGACAATGTGTTTTGAGTTTCTAGGTCCTATTTTTGTTTTCTTTTTTGAAGATAACATTGTGCATGTGTGTGTGTGTGTGTGTGTGTGTGTGTGTGTGTGTGTGTTTGGGCACACATGTGCTTAAGGGGGGAGAGAAACAAAGGAAACAGGGGAAGGGAAGGGGAGATTCTATTTCAGTTACAAAAAGGAGTTGTGCATTTTAGACAAACTAAAATAACATTGCAATCCCATGCTAACCCGGGAAATTCAATAAACCTAAAGATCAATACTCTATCCTAATTTTGCCTTTGCTGTAAGTAGATATTTCAGAATTGTGGTAACAGGGCACCTAACTCAAGGTTGTTAGAGATATTTATTAATAAGTACCCAATAGCCTTCATTCTAAATTCCCACATTTCATGGAGATGTGTGCCCTTAGAATCTCTATACATTGATCGCTTAATTTCTTCTTTGTTCAAAGGGATAATGGCTTAAAAATATCACGTGAAAATAGAATTTAGGGGACACCTGGCGGTTTAGTTGGTTAAGCGTCCAACTTCAGCTCAGGTCATGATCTCACAGTTTGTGGGTTCAAGCCCCAAGTCAGGCTTTGTGCTGACAGATGAGATCAGAGCCTGGAGCCTGCTTCAGATTCTGTGTTTCCTGCTCTCTGCCCCTCCCCTGTTTTCTCTCTCTCTCTCTCTCCTAAAAATAAATAAACATTAAAAAATTTAAAAAAAAAGAAAATAGAATTTAGGCAGTACAAGGTCAAGATAGCCTGAGAGCAGTACACAATGAATAACCTGTGGAGTTCCCAATAAATACACAATTGTACCTGGGGGCTGTACCTAAATAGTCCAGAATTGATCATTCCCCAGAATTCTCATAAAGTAAGCCTGTGGCTCTAGATCAGTCCCTCTGAGCAGCAGCTGAAGAGCACCTAGGTTCTGAGAGAGGCTACACTGGTGATTTGTTTGGGGTCACTGTGTACCTGGTGAATTTAAGAGTCACTGCCAAGGTCACTGAGTGACCTTGGGTGAGATACTTAACCTCTCTGGTTCTCAGTTTCTTCCTTTGTAAAGTGAGAGATTAGACTATGGTCTGTGACAGCTCAGAATTTCAATTTTAAAAGGCTTATTTTTTTATGTTTATTTTTTGAATGTTTATTTATTTTTGAGGGAGAGACAGAGCATGAATGGGGGAGGGGCAGAGAGAAAGGGAGACACAGAATCCGAAGCAGGCTCCAGGCTCCGAGCTGTCAGCACAGAGCCCGACGTGGGGCCTGAACTCATGAGCTGTGAGATCATGACCTGAGCCAACATTGGACACTCAACTGACTGAGCCATGCAGGCGCCCCAAAAGGCTTATATTTTTTAAAGCAAGATTAAAATTCATCATCCAGTTGGTAGGTTTGAGGCCCCTACCACAGTTTATAACCCTAAAGATAGTGACACCTTTTATAGAATCAGACTCTATTCTATGTAACAGGCTTACAATACCTAGGCAGAGGCACGACACGCTCAAAAGAAAAGAGCCTTTTGTTCTGGAAGAGTAAGATGCATCTAATGAAACAGACGGTAAGAACTATTCCAGATGGTCCCATCCACATTCTGTGGGTCAGTGCTGTCTGTCGACAATTCCTCATGATTTTGACAAAAAAGGGCATCAGCGTTCCCTGTGTCAAAGAAAAGAGATTTGCTTACAGCTCTCCGTTGTTCATTTCACTCTGGACATAGAGTTTCTTCCTGAAGGCTGAAATTAATTTTAAACTTGCTTTGCACCGTGGTCAACCAAAAGATTTTGATTTTTTTCATGATTATTTATTTTTGAGAGACAGAGAGACAGAGCACAAGTGGGAAAGGGACAGAGAGAGTGGGAGACACAGAATCTGAAGCAGGGTCCAGGCTCTGAGCTGCCTGCACAGAGCCTGACATGGGGCTCGAACTCGTGAACCTTGAGATCACGACCTAAGCGGAAGTCGAGCACTCAACCGACTGAGCCATCCAGGTACCCCCAACCAAAAGATTTCGTATGTGCTGGCCTCATTCTGTAAGTTTAGAGAAGAATTTCATCATTTCATTAAAAGCTATGATCCAATTACTCTAAAGAGTATAGTCAAATCAGACTAAAAATTGAGCCATCAGTCAAATGTAAAATCATCTCTTTTTAAAACCAATTATTTTAAATACAGAGTAAAATATGAATTCATTTCTGATTGTAAGAAATTGAAATAATATAGATACAAGTAGTTACCCTAAAGACAGTACCTCCATTCCCAGGTCTTGGCCTTCTGTGAGGAATTTAGTGTGTGTCCACTCAACTTTTTCTAATTACACATGATACTATACAAATAAATATTTTTGTCTCAAATCTGTATTGTTCACGTAAATAAAATATCTCTTTACTTTTATGGACATTTTTAATTGGCCAAAGTCTTTAGGTGGTTCCATACGAGTTAAGTATGGATTTATTGCATTCGAAAAACCTGCTGCATAATATTCCATAGGATGGATTATGAAATTATTACCCATTAGTGGAAATTCAAGGTTACTTTTCTCTTAACTATTCCACAAAATATCACAGGGAACAGTTTTGTACATGCCTCCCTTGCACACATGTGGCTGTGTTTCTCTTGGGGAGATACCAATAAGTGAGATTTTTGGCTCAAAACTTGTGCAATTTTAAAAGGTTTGGCAAAGTGCCTTACAAAAAGGCAGTACAAAGTAAATCCTTAGCAAAGAGATCGTTTAGAGGGAGAGTTACCTTCCCCCATGCTCTTATCAGTATATTATTTTATCTAATTTTGAAATATGTTCTAAAAAACCAGAAATATGTTCTACTATAATAGGTGAAAAATAAAAGCTCACTTTCATTTGCATTTCCTTAATTACTAGTGAGGTTATACATTTAAATATGTATTTATTGGCCATTTGCATTTCTTCTTCTATGAATTGCCTATACATACCTCTTGCTCTTTTTTTTTTCTGATTAGTTTATCTTCCTATCTAATTATAAGCATTCTTTTTTTTTTTTTTTTTTTTTTAAATTTTTTTTCAACATTTATTTATTTTTGGGACAGAGAGAGACAGAGCATGAGTGGGCGAGGGGCAGAGAGAGAGGGAGACACAGAATCGGAAACAGGCTCCAGGCTCTGAGCCATCAGCCCAGAGCCCGACGCGGGGCTCGAACTCATGGACCACGAGATCGTGACCTGGCTGAAGTCGGACGCTTAACCGACTGCGCCACCCAGGTGCCCCTAAGCATTCTTTATAAAACCTTTACATATGCTAAAACTATTTTCTCCTAGTTTGATAACAGTTATTTGTCTTTGTCTATGGGGTATTTGATGAAGAAAAATTTCCTTTCTTTTTCTTTTTTAAGTCTCCTTTATACATATATCCAGATGTGTAGATGTATTTGCATAATTAGCATCCGATAGGTCTTTTTTAAAGTGCAGTGTATTTTGTCCTTTCTTTTGTTTGTCTCAGTTCCATCTCTCTCTGCTATTTTGGCCCACATTAGTCTCCTGCCCTGACCCCCTCCAATTCAGCAATGTGGAAAGAAAAAAGAAAGACATGAGGAGATTGAAAAAAATACAAATGGAAAAATATATAGCAGGCAAACACAACCAACTAAAAGAAAATTGCTGCAGATATGTTAACTAGTAAACAACATAGACTTTAAACAAAAAGCATTGTTGGGAATACAGTGGGTCACCACATAATAATCACTCACTTAATTCACCAAAAAAGTGTTTTGAACTTGTATGTACCCAACAACAGAGGCTTACAATACACAGAGCGAAATTTTACCACATTAAAAGGAAAAATTGCTTTCTCTAGAGTTGTCTTTTCCTTCATTTCCCTGGTAGCACAGAGTTGGTTGTCACAGCAGCAGCAAAGTAAAATGAGGACAAGATTTGAGATATATAAGAAAAAAAGGAGGAGCCCCTGGGTGGCTCAGTTGGTTGAGGGACCGACCCTTGATTTCGGCTCAGGTCATGATCTCACAGTTTGTGGGTTTGAGTCACGAGTCTGGCTCTGCGCTGACAGAGTGCAGATCCCAGACAAAGTGCCTGCTTGAGATTCTCTGTCTCCCTCTCTCTCTCTCTGCCCCTCCTTCTCTCTCAAAATAAGTAAATAAACATTTTGTTTTTTAACAATTTTTTAACGTTTATTTATTTTTGAGACAGAGAGAGACAGAGCATGAACCGGGGAGGGGCAGAGAGAGAGGGAGACACAGAATCTGAAACAGGCTCCAGGCTCTGAGCTGTCAGCACAGAGCCCGACGCGGGGCTCGAACCCACGGACCGTGAGATCACGACCTGAGCCGAAGTCAGACGCTCAACCGATCGAGCCACCCAGGCGCCCCAGTAAATAAACATTTTAAAAAAGAGAGAAAAAGTAAGTCCCTGAAATGGATGTCATTAATAGTATAAACCATAACCCTATTTCTTTTTTTTTTTTAATGAAAGGCTTCTCTTTTTAAAGTTTTTTAGGTTTCTTTATTTATTTTGAAAGAGAGAGTGCGAGTGGGGAAGGGGCAGAGAGGTAGAGAGAGGGAGAGAGAGAGAATCCCAAGCAGGCGCCGTCACAAGTGCAGAACTCATGAACTTTGAGTTCATTATTTGAGCCGAAGCCGGTAGCTTAACCAACTGAGCCACCCAGGCGCCCCCATATCCCTACTTCTTGACCGACAGTACCAAGGGGAGCAGACAAGATTGTTTTGTTTATGGAAGAGTAAAGGAAATCAGAGTACTTTTAGAGAGAAGATGCTTGAAGGATGTGAGAAACCAAACTTTCAAGGGAAATTCCTGAAAAAAATTTTTCTAGGTTTGGCAGTTTGTGTGCTTTGCATTTTAATTACAAAGTACCGTGTTTCAACACTTGGTTAGGGAATCGTTCATAATTGGGACCTTCCTGACCACAGTCAGCAAGCCTTCCTTCACCTCCAGGAGGTTTGGGAAATCAAAACAGAGCCCATCTGCCAGAGAGCTGTGGTCCTCATCAAACAGCCCCACGACTGGCACAGCGGTGTATTTGTGCTTGAGAGACGGCCTCGACCCGTTGCCGAGCCTAAAATACCTCTCAGGGCTGGTTGCAAAGCGGGCAAATTCATAGCACAGAAACTGGCCTGTGTGAAAACCCTTCACTTGGAGCCCGTCTGCATGTGGCTTGTGGAGAGAAGAGAGGTTTCACTTCTATTTCTTTCCATCCCACATCATAAACACGAAAATTGCCATTGAACATTCAGCTCGTGGCTCTGGTACCTTTCTCATGCTGAAATGAGGGAGGTGGGAGGAGGTGTATATACTCCTAAAACTACGCTGTACAGAGATTTCCGTGAGAGGGAAAGGAATACACACATTGGGAATAAGAGTTTTGAGTTTATTTGTGAATGCTTTTATTAAAAAATGTTAATCACGTACAGAAGTACAGTTTTCAGAATAAAATGGTTTTTCTGTTAACACTGCCATCCCACAAAATGGAGGTGCTAATAATTCCTTATTATGTTGTTTGTCACTTCACCACTATCAAAGTTTCACAAACCCGAATGAAATATACAACAAAGAAAAGAAAAGCCAGTGAAAATTGAAGAAAAGAAAGGGATAGCAAGTACACAAGATTACAAGGCCAAAAGTCTCAGAATTTCATCCTAAAGAGCTCAGGTGACCTTAGAAAGCTATAGTCACACAAATTTTTAGGCATAGTCATATCGATTTTCATTAAGGGTGTCCTTTCTAAAGCGTTCTTGAAAGTTTCTAATCTTTCTTAATGCCTTGAGTTCACTTCAAATATCATTAAGACATCTTGGGATCTTTGTCTGCAAGAAGTTCTGCATCTAATATCACAAAGACCCCAAAAATAGACTTTGGAAAGGAAAACTTGCACTCCAGAAAATCATCGCTTGGCATAGAGAAGAATGTACAGAAGTGAATGCCAGGGCAGTTAGCTGTTAGCTCAAGTTTGTCTCCAGTGCTGAGACTTTTCATACTTCCCTGGGCCTCAGTGGAATGCTGCATCAGAATAATGTGGCTTGTGCAGTTTTCTAGATGATCTCCATGACTCTTTCAAATATAAAACACTACGATTCTCATCAGGTCTCATCACTGCCTCTTGCCTATCTCTCTTCTCCTGAAGGCTGGGGTCAACGGACCCCAGAGAAGATTAGTCTTACACATACACACACACAAATAAAAATTTCATGATGCATGGCAGGTGACGCAGTAAACACTTTTTTTGGGAGCCCCAAAGAGATATTTTTTAATTGAGCTATAGTTAATAGACAATATTATATTAGTGTCAGGTATGATAATTGTACAAATATTATATTGACATACAATATAATAATAATCAGACTAGTAATTCGATACTTATATACATTACACAATGCTCACCTGATAAGTATAGTCACCAGCAGCCACCGTACAAAGTCATTACAATATTATCGACCCTATTCCCTATGCTGGACTCTTCATCCCACGACTTACTTGTTTTATAATTGCCATTTTGTGCCAAGGAAGTATTATGATGGTGTATTTTGCAAGACTTATTTTTAAAATGCCTAATTCTTTACAAAATCGGCGCAGAATTAGGGAAAGGGGTGTGGTCTAACAAATGGAAAGATATGGGCTGAAAACAGATGCCCATCAAAGGATGAAGCAGCAAATGATTTAACAATTCATACACGATTAAAAAAGAGAAGTGGTTGTGATTTGATGGACACAAATTTCCCGAGTTTTCCAAATTCCTGAACATTCCATATTTATTGTTTCTTACATTGTTCTCTATAGCACTTGCTATATTCCTGTTTTGGCATGAATTACAATGGTTTATTGGAAGAAGGTAAATGCACACTCACATACAATTAAACAGAAGTGACTTCTGTGTAATTTTACAAATGATAAAAGATATTAGAAACTAGGGACACTCACATTTCTAAACCCTGGAATTAAGCTCTTTGGAAAAATATCACTAGAAAAAAATGATTAAGACTTGTAGAGTGTAGGTCATTTAAAGCACTCAAAAGGGAAGACAACAGGTGAATATTTGGACAAAAATGTCCATTGTTCAGTTTTTCTCTCCACTTCGTCATGTTTCTTAATTTATTTATAATGTTTGTCTCAAACAGGAGTTTTTTTTTTGAGATAAGCCATAATTTTTCTTTTAGACCAGTGTTTCTGAACCTTTCTTTTACATCATCACCCCCTAAGAAGGCTTTTTAGACTCTCTTTTCCCCAGTCACTCCACAGTAAAATTATAACACCATAGAGAGACTGTATATGTGTTTATGTGTTATATGTATATATGTCCTTTATAGATTTTGAGTAAATTTTCTCACTCCCTCCAAGGAACTTATTTTTCTCCTTTGGAGATAATATTCTCCCCTTGAGAATGTGTGTTTTATATTGTGGTAAATAGGGATGCCATACAAGCTGCTGAAAGAAAGCAGGATATAGATACCAATGCAGCCCACACTTAATGAGCAGTTACAGATTAGAATAAAATATGAGAGGATATAAGCATGGCTTCCTGCATGTTCCTTTGCCACACATACTTATTAAATTAAATACAAATAGTAAATCACAGAATCTGAAGCAAATCAGCCAAAGAAAACATGAAGGAAAAAAAAAACCAGAAAATATAGGTGATACTGGAGGATGAGCCCCTGAAAATTCTTGGAAGTCACTTTTTTGTAAAAAGATGGAGAAAGGTAAGATAAAAGAAAAAAAATTAAAAAGGTAGACAATGAAGCTAACACAGTACCTTTGGCAGTTTTATTTACATCTAGAGTTTTCGAAGCCAACTTTTATATATGGAAGTCATATATGGCTCCTAGAGAAAGATACACCCCAGTGAGGGAGTCCATTCTGTGACCCATGGGTCAGTCAATGGAAATAACATGGAAAGAAGGAAGCACCCATATCTGGAGGAAATCGAGAGCAAATAAGGAAATGGAGACTGTGCACATTCAACAGAGAGCTTTGCATTTTACACTTAACCCTCTGCATGTTTCAATGGTTAGGGCACATGAGAGAACAGTGATGGCTCAGAGACAATTTAATTTTACTTATTCATATGCAAAAATAGCACAAAACCAAGGACATTTCCAAGGATATTTCATAATTTATGTAAACATATTCTGAAGCAAATTTGTGAGCATTAATTAATGTAATAGAGAATAGGAGTTGACAGCCTAAAATCTAAAAGAAATTCAAGGTAGGACTGTTTGCAATGTTCTTGGGGTTGACCATTCTCTTCTTCTTGTTCTCCCTTCTACTGAATGATCTCTCTTTTTCTGTCACCTTTGCTAGCTTGGCTCCATCCTTCTGCCCCCTAAATGAGGCAGGTGCCACGGTCACAATTTATCCTCTTCTCTCTTCCTTGGCAAGCCCCTGAATTCTCAGTTTCTCAGTTATCATGTCTAGGCAGACCTCTTTCTAAACCATCTTTCTGGCCTTCCACAGTCTCCTGATCACCAAACATAATTTCCAGCTGCCTATTAGATATTCCAATGATTTTCTTTCAACACACCAAAATCAAGATGAACAAAATAAAGCTCATCATCATAACACTTCCTGCTTCTTTATTCCTGTTAAATGAACACAACAGAAATGTATGATAGCCATGCCTCTCTGTCCTCACCCATGTGCTCACTTGGTTATCAACACAGGTCATTCTACCTCCAGATCTTGTTCACAGTGGTCTCCTACACCCTTGTCAGACACTGTATGTCTTATCCAGACTCTTGCAATTGCATTAGCTTTGGTATTCTCTAATTCCTCTCTTGGATATATTCTATGTGTGCTTTTCAAAATAATCCTCATATCTGGCCATACCACAAAATAGATAGTTATCAATTTCTAACCATTTTCAGTCAATATTGAAGCTCTTTCTACTTTTCTTCTATACTATTGCCCATCTAAATCCCCGTTGTGCCTTGTAAGTACCAGATGGGCCCAACTACTGGCTGTCCATTAGCATACCCTACATCTTTCCTCGGCATCTTGTTGAAATTATTCCCTCTGCTTAAAATGCCCTTTGTCCTTCTCTCAACTTCACCCAACAAAGTTGGACTCTTTGTCAAAATTCAGGTCAAATTCACCTCCATGCTAATGGTTTTTGCTGAATTTCTGTTGTGGACTTCACTGTGCCTCTCTCAGTGTGCTTTGTCACATTCTATCTTTATTGATAATACAAAATCATGGGATGTGAATATACTTGTATGTACCTTCATTCTTCCCGCTTGTGCTCAAAGCAGACATCATTAATCAATCGCAGCGCTCTTTCTCACTAAACCCAGACAGGCTCTCAGAATCCATCTCAGCACCCCATGCCAAGCAGCCACTGCCAGTCCATTAAAGTTGATACACGAACACAAGACCTGGATTATAGTAAATATCTAATAAATATTGGCTATTATTATTATTCTCTAGCATGATACTCATGCTAGAAGACATAAACTAGAAGATTGTTGAAGATTATTGGTTAAACGAACTGCTACTACAGTGCTGACTTGTCTATATCTCTTCATCTTTGTACTTAATGAAGAAGACAGAAAACCTGTATTCCTTTGAAGTCAGAGTTTTTCTGGCATACTGAAGAAAACCATGCTATTTCCCAAAGTAAACTGCCATAATTCCTTTCTCGAATACACACACTGATTCATAATCAATGTTATCAACCTTCCAATTCAGAAGGAGTGCCAATATTACCAGAAATTTGAGGAAATTATTTCATCACTGAACCTTCAGTATAGTTGATGCTATTTAGCTATCCAGCTATCCAGCTGCATTCGAATGGAAAGGCTGGGTCCTGTTTGAAGTGGACCCGGGCTACATGTGCTGCATTTGTATGGGTAGTTTGTCTGGGCATTTCCCCAAGAGAACAGGTGAGGGAGGAATGTGCATGGGGAAGCACATGTGGAAACATCTGCTCTTAAAGGTATCATCTGTTTACTCAGGATGTTTGAGAGTTTGCTTTTCCATGGCTTTGTGTACAGTGATCGCTGTTCACATGCTGTCTCTTGTCACCGGAAGGTGACAATGTCAATGATAATGATGATGGTGATGCTGCTGTTGGTGACAGTGATGGTACATCATTATCTACCTAATCCTCTGCAATTTATAAATATGAGGAATGACTGGCAGAGAGAGAAAAGCAGGGAGAAAGGGAATAGGCAGGGGCATTCTAATTAAATATAACAAAACTTAGAATGGAATGAAGATTCTAAGCCCCCTTGCAAAATTGGAACCAGAAGCTATGCCCTATTTCTTTAGGGTCTCACTCCAAGTTTGATAGTGAGTCTCAGAAGAGAATGGAGACCCAAATCATAGAAGATTCTGGATTCGATGCTGGAAGTTCTAAATTCTCAATTTCTTGACTCAATTTTAGACGTTTTGTAACACTATTTCTCCTTCCCTGTGATGCCTTCAGGGAATGGGATACTTTGCCTACCCTCACAATCCCCCAGATCACTCATTCCCCTGCAGCAATCAACTCCAGCTTTGGTCATGTTTGTGTTATTTTCCAGGACTGTTTCTTAGGGAAAGGGAATCAAGTTTTCATAGTGATGACAGAGCAATCCAATGTGGTGTCTTTCACCCTTCTTGGGGCGCCAGTCACAGGGGTGGGACAGAAGACCACCACTGATGCTACATCTGCACCTTGTCTCCATCTGTGTGGGGTTTATCACTTGGAAAGCCAATGAAGATGACTGTGTCCCAGTGGCTGGGCTTGAACATAAATGCCTTTGTTATTCTTGTTGACTTGCAAATTCAGATACTGATTTATTACAGCTTCTGATCTTCAGCCCAGAAGTCTCATCTTGAGAAATGCTGACTAATATATTTCCTTCCCCAAAGTCAC
Source organism: Felis catus (assembly GCF_018350175.1). NCBI lineage: Eukaryota > Metazoa > Chordata > Mammalia > Carnivora > Felidae > Felis > Felis catus. The sequence continues at coordinate 27,881,279 of NC_058380.1, forward strand.
ACAATTCCTTGATCATGGAGGAAAACATTGTAGAACTTTTTAATTGATGTTTTTTTTTTCTACCCTAAATTTGAGTGTTCCAGGAAAACAAATAAGCAAAAATAAGATTTGGTAAAAACCAGCTTTTATTCAGATTTCTAAAACTCTGAAGCACCTAGGCGACAGAATTGTCTGTCCAGGACCCATGTTTTGAAATAGCTCATTTTACAAACATCACACAACTAACATGACTAATGCATAACTGTAGGTAACAAATGGTAGCCGTATAAGAGTTGCCTGGCTGCAAATTGACCAGCAGGGGAGGCCAGGACAGTCTGGACAACTCAGTTAGAAAAAGACATGCAGATAAAGCAAACAAAAAACAAGGAGCTGATGGGGAAATCTCATCATTTTCGTAGAAGACAAGACATTTATTGCTGAGTCAGAGATGCTTGGAGTGGAAAGAGAATTCCAAACAAGTACGATAAAGCAGAAGGAAGAGATGGCACCCACGCGTGTAGCTGAAAGATGTTTCCTTTGGCCATTTGTAAGGAAATTGCAAATTCATTTTCAAACCATTTAAACTGATAAGAAAAATTTAATCTAATGTAGGGTTTTTTTCCACTTTCTTATAAATCTGAATACTTTGTTATTTTTATTATTTTTTATTTATTTTGAGGGAAAGAGCTTGCACACACACCGGTGGGGGAGGGACAGAGAGAGAGAATCCCAAGCAGGCTCCATGCTCAGCACGGATCCAGATGCGGGCTCGATCTCACCACCGGGAGACCATGACCTGAGCCAAAATCCACAATCAGACACTTAACTGACTGAGACCACCCAGGCACCCCTAAACCTGGGTGTTTTAAATTATATAAAATGATAACACTTAAAATTTTTTTGCATCATGCATTATATTAAATACAGCATTTCCTGAGGCTGACACTTTCTCAAACCCAAGTTGCGTCTCAAACCCAAGTTTGGTGCCGGATGACATGATCACAAAACATATGTCTCTTTGCACTCACTGTGCCTTCTCAGAAGAAAAGCACTTACAGGTCTTTAGATATCTGGGTCCGGTCCCAGATAGCACACTATTTTTTACTGCAGAGACATTTATTACACCATTCTGTTGCTTGTGAGAACAAAAACACTAATGTATTTGTGCGCATAAACTCCCACATTTGAAAGAGAGCTTTTAATTCTTTTTAAGTCTAAGAAATGTAATTTCCAGATAACATGTTGGTTTTGTGAGCTCTGTGCAGTACTGGAGTCTCTATCCTTGTATCTCTCTCTCTCTCTCTGTCTTTTTCAAGGCCTCTTCCATGTCACTAAGAAATTAAGGTATAATGACAACCTCCCATATTGTGGAGAATATTTAGACCATTAACAAACTGTTATGTTTTTCCCAGGACAGCAGGAGTTCTGGACAAGAAAACTTTGTCAGGCTTGAGCTCTTGATGTAGATTCAGCTGTGAGAGACCTGTTAGTATGTGTTAGTGGCTCACTTTCTTCATTACCTCAGAGTAAAGATAAGTATTTACTTACTCACTGAGTAACTTCTTGCACCAAGAAAAAATTCTCAGAAAAAAACAGGGGTGATGGACCTTTAAAAGCATTCTGCTAAGTGAAAGAAGCCAGATGGGAAAGACCATATATTGTATGATCCCACTTATATAAAATGTCCAGAACAGGCAAATCTGTGAAGACAGAGAGTGTATTTGCCTGAGTCTGGGGGTGGGAACGGGGATTTTCTGTAAATGGACCCAAGGGATCCCTTTGGGGTGATGGAAACATTTTAAAACTGGATTGTGGTGATGGTTGAACAACTCTATAAATTTAGTAAAAGTAGTTGAATTATACACTTAAAACAGATGACTTTCATGGTATGTAAAAAATAGAATGGATATCTAACAAGGTAATTATCACCTTCTCATGTATGGAACATACTATGCTCAGAAAACAAGCACTCACCCTGTAATTGCACACCTGCATACAAAGAAAATTCAAAGAATTTGCTTAGTTTGTTTTATATTTCAATAAAAGCTATGAACTGAAAACAGCCATGTTGTGCTTCAACTGTACAATAATTTCTCCCACAGCCTATGGTTCACTCTATTATATTTTAAATCCATGATTTTAAGCAAAGCCTATAATCTAGGCATTTGGGGGATTCCTAGGGAAATTCCGAGCAAATTTGTTGGAATTACCCAGTTTAAACATTACCCAAGAATTACATACCTTTAATCTTTTTAGGCCATTATTGTAACTTTCTGTGCTTTTATAATTTTAAACTCACAGAAAAGTTGCAAAAATAGTACAAACACTTCCAAATGCCGTTAGCCAGGTTCATCAATTGCTTGCATTTTCCCCATTTTTCCTCTACGTGCATTTCTTCGATTTTTTTTTCTTTTTTAAATACAAACATACTGCATGTGCATTGGAAGAATAAAATGATTTATAGAAGTGTAATTATTTAAATAAGTGCAATTTTCCTTCCTCCCTAAGGAAAATCATTCTTTTCTTTTCTTTCTTTTTTTTATTCTCACATTAGATAACACATAGTGCAATCTTGGCTTCAGGAGTAGAACCCAGTGATTCATCACTTACATACAACACCCAGTGCTCATCCCAAGAAGTGCCCTCCTCAATGCCTGTCACCCATTTTCCCCACCCCCATCAACCCTCAATTTCTTCTCTGTATTTAAGAGTCTTTTAGGGTTTGCCTCCCTCTCTGTTTTTATCTTACTTTTTCCCCAAGATCATCTGTTAAGTTTCTCAAATTCCACATATGACTGAAATCATGTGGTATCTGTCATTCTCTGACTTATTTCACTTGGCATAATACCCTCCAGTTCCATCCACATTGTTGCAAATGGCAAGATTTCCTTCTTTTTTATTGCCGAATAGTATTCCATTGTATATACATATACGCTTTCCTTCACTGTGCAGAAGCTTTTTATCTTGATGAGGTTCCAATAGTTTATTTTTGTTTTTATTTCCCTGCCTTCAGAGATATGTCAAGTAAGAAGTTGCTGTGGCTGAGGTCAAAGAGGTTGCCACCTGTTTTCTCCTTTATGATTTTGATGGCTTCCTGTCTTACGTTTAGGTCTTTTACTCATTTTGAATTAATTTTTGTATATGGTGTAAGAAAGTGGTTCAGTTTCATTCTTCTGCATGTTGCTGTCCAGTTTTCCCAGCACTGTTTGTGAAGAGACTGTCTTTTTTCTGTTGGATACACTTTCCTGCTTTGTCGAAGATTTGTTGGCATATACTTGTGGGTTCATTTCTGGGTTCTCTATTCTATTCCATTGGTCTATGTGTCTGCTTTTGTGCCAATATCATACTGTTTTGATGATTACAGCTTTGCAATACAGGTTAAAGACTGGGATTATGATGCCTCCAGCTTTGGTTTTCTTTTTCAACATTACTTTGGCTATTTGGGGTCTTTTGTGGTTCCATACAAATTTTAGGATTGTTTGTTCTAGCTCTGTGAAGAATGCTGGTGCTATTTCGATTGGGGTTGCATTGAATGCATAGATTGTTTTGGGTAGTATGGACATTTTAACAATATTTCCTCTCCAATCCATGAACATGAAATGTTTTTCCTTTTCTTTGTGCCTTCTTTAATTTCTTTCATAAGCTTTCTATAGTTTTCAGCATACAGAACTTTTTATCTTTTTGGCTAGGTTTATTCCTAGGTATTTTATGGGTTTTGATGCAATTGTAAATGGGATGGATTCCCTCATATCTCTTTCTGTTGCTTCATTATTGGTGTATAGAAATGCAATCGATTTCTATATATTGATTTTATAACCTGCAACTTTGCTGAATTCATGTATCCGCTCTAACAGGTTTTTTTGGTGAAGTCTTTCAGGTTTTCCATGTAGAGTATCATGTCATTTGTAAAGAGTGAAAGTTTGACTACTTCTTTGCCAATTGGATGCCTTTTATTTCATTTTGTTGTCTGATTGCTGAGGCCAGGACTTCCAACACTATGTTAAACAACAGTGGTGAGAGTGGACATCCCTGTCGTGTTCCTGATCTCAGGGGGGAAGCTCTCAGTTTTTTCCCATTAAAGATGATATTAAGCTGTGAGCCTTTCATATATGGCTTTTATGATGTTAAGGTATATCCATTCTATCCTGACTTTCTTGAGGGTTTTTATTAAGAAAGATGCTGTATTTTTTCAAGTGTTTTTTCTGCATCTATTGACAAGATCATATGATTCCTTTCTTGTATTAATGTGATGTATCACATTGATTGAGTTGTGAATAATGAACCAGGCTTGCAGCCCAGGAATGAATCCCACTTGATCATAGTAAATAAGTCCTTTAATGTACTGTTGAGTTCAATTTGCTAGTATATTGTTGAGAATTTTTGCATCATGTTCATCAGGGATATTGGCCTGTAATTCTCCTTTTATTGGGATCTTTGATTTGGGAATCAAGGTAAGGCAGGCTTCATAGAATGAATCTGGAAGTTTTCCTCCCATTTCTATTTTTTGGAACAGCTTGAGAAGAATAGGTATTAAGGCTGCTTTATATGTCTAGTAAAATTTCCCTGGGAAGCCATCTGGCCCAGGACTCTTATTTCTTGGAAGATTTTTGATAATCAATTCAATTTCTTCACTGGTTATGGGTCAGTTCAAATTTTCTATTTCTTCCTGTTTGAGTTTTGGCAGTGTGTGAATGTCTAGGAATTTGTCCATTTCTTCCAGATTGTCCAGTTTGTTAGCATTTAATTTTTCATAGTACTCTCTAATAATTGTTTGTATTTCTGTGATGTTGGTTGTGATCTCTCCTTTTTAATTTGTCATTTTGTCTATCTGGGTCCTCTCTCTCTTCTATCAGAGAAGTCTGGCTAGGGGTTTATCAATTTTGTTTACTTTTTTCAAAAAAATAGCTCAAATTCATTGATCTGTTTCTACTGTTCTTTTTTTTTTATTCTATATCCTTTATCTCTGCTCTAATCTTTATTATTCCTCTTTTTCTGCTGGCTTTGGGCTTTCTTTGCTGCTGTCTTTCTAGCTTTTTTTAGGTGTGTGTTTAGGTTGTATATTTGGGAACTTTCTTGCTTCTTGAGATAGGCCTGAATTATAATATATTTTCCTCTTAGGACTGCCTTTGCTGCATCCCAGAGGGTTTGGCCTGTCATGTTTTCATTTTCATTTGCTTCCGTATATATTTTAATTTCTTCTTTAATTTTCTGGCTCACACATTTATTCTTTAGTAGGATGTTCTTTAACCTCCATGTATTTGGACACTTTCCAAATTTTTTCTTCTGGTTGATTTCAAGTTTCATAGCATTGTGACCTGAAAATATGCATGGAATGATCTCAATTTTTTTGTACTTGTTCAGGGCTATTTTGTGACCCAGTATGTGATCCATTTTGGAAAATGTTCCATGCGAACTTGAAAAGAATGTGAATTCTGCTGCTTTAGGATGAAAAGTTCTGACTATATCGGTTAAGTCCATCTGGTCCAAAGTGTCATTCAGAGCCGTTGTTTCCTTATTGATTTTCTGCCTAGATAATCTGTCCATTGTTGTAAGTGGAGTATTAAAGTCCCTTACAATTACAGTATTATTATCTTACATTTTTTTCTGTTTGTGATTAATTGATTTATATATTCGGGTGTTTTCTGTTGGGGGCATAAACATTTGCAATTGTTAGCTCTTATTGATGAATAGACCCTTAATACAGTATAATGCCCTTCTTCATCTCTTGTTATAGTCTTTGTTTTAAAATCTAGTTTGTCTGATGTAAGTATGGCTATTCCAGCTTACTTTTGACATCCAGTAGCATGGTAGATGGTTCTCCATCCCCTCAATTTCAATCTGAAGGTGTCCTCAGGTCTAAAATGAGTCTCTTGTGGGCAGCATATAGATAGATCTTATTTTTTTTATCCATTCTGATACCGTATGTCTTTTGATTGGGGCATTTAGTCCATTTACATTCAGAGTGATTATTGAAAGATATGGATTTAGTGTCATTGTGTTATCTGTAGGTTTTGTTCTTGTGGTGATGTCTCTGGCCATTTGTAGTCTTTGCGGATTTCCACTCACAGAGCTCCCCCTTAGGATCTCCCGCAGGGCTGGTTTAGTAGTCACGAGCTTCAGTTTTTGTTTGTTTGGGAAAGCCTTTATCTCTCCTTCTATTCTAAATGACAGCTTTGTTGGAGAACAGATTCTTAGCTGCATGTTTTTCTTATTCAGTACATTGAATATTTCCTGCCATTCTCTTCTGGCCTGTCAAGTTTCAGTGGTCAGGTTGCTACTACCCTTATGTCTACCCTTGTAGAGTAAGGACTGTTTGTCCCTAGCTGCTTTCAGGATTCCCTATCTTTGTATTTTGCCAGTTTTATTATGATATGTTGTGGTGTTGACCTGTTTTTGTTGATTTTGAAGGGAGTTCTCTGTGCTTCTTGGACTCAGATGCCTGTTTCTGTCCCCAGATTAGAGAAGTTCTCTGCTATAATTTGTTTCAATAAAATTTCTGCCCCTTTCTCTCCCTCTTCTTCTGGAATTCCTATAATACAGATATTGTTTTATTTCATAGAATCACTTAGATCTCTAATTCTTCCCTCATGATCTAGTAATTTCCTTTTCCTCTTTTTTTCAACTTCATTATTTTTCATAATTTTATCTTTCACCTATTCTCTCCTCTGCTTCTTCTATCCTCACTGTCACTGTATCTAGTTAATTTTGCATCTCACTTATAACATTTCTTTATTCACCATAACTATTTCTTAGATCTTTGATCTCTGCAGCAATAGATTCTCTGATGTCTTCTATAGTTTTTTTTCAAGCCCAGCTATTAGTCTTATGAATGTTATTCTAAATTCTTGTTCATATATATTGTTTTTATATGTTTTGAGCAATTCTCTGGCTGTCATCTCTTCTTCAGTTTTCTTTTGAGGAGAACTCTTCTGTTTCATCATTTTGGCTGGGTTTCTGTCTTTTTAAATAGCTTATTATGCGTCCTGCACTTGTGAGTACTAGTATATTAAAAAGAGGTCATACACTGTCCAGGGTGTGGTACTTCAGGAAGTGTTTTTTGGAGTGTGTTGCATGCACTCTGTTGTTGCGTTTTGGCTGCTCAATCCCATTGGTCAGTCCTCTGCAAAGCTCCACCTTGCTTGTAGTGGTGGAGTGTTTAGATCTTCAACCAGGTGTGCTTTGATTTGGTCGTTGAAGTAACCCTGGAAAAAAGGAAAAGGAAGGCGGAGGGAAGCCTGATCCCATACAAGAGAAAAATGAAAGGGGAGAAAAGAAAACTGAGCAGAGAATTAAAATAAACTATAAGACTTAATCCGGAAAGAGAGAAGGTATAGAATAAGTGTAGAAAGAATAGAGTAAAAATGCCTGATTAAATAAACAAACAAAACAGATCAAAATTTATATATATATATATATATATATATATATATATATAGGAATTGACCAAAAACAAATTAGAAACTATGAGCCTGATTCCAAAAGGAAAAAAGAAGAGGGTAGAAAGAAAAAGAGAAGAGAAGAGAAGAGAAGAGAAGAGAAGAGAAGAGAAGAGAAGAGAGACAGACCAACACACAAACAGACAAAACAAACAAACAAACAAAACAAAAAACATTGTCTGTTGGTGCCTGGGACCAGTGGTTATGCTGGTCTGGAGGAGAGGCCATCTGGTTCAGTCAGTGTCAGTCCTACTCCAGGAGATAAGCAGTTACCAGGCACCCAGGGGCAGGGATGATGTAAGCGGGTCCTGCCTCCACTGGGGGCTGCTGTGCTGCTCCCTGAAGCCCCACTGTGTTGGTGATGGGGCAAAAAATGGCGACATCCCAATCTCTCCTCCCGGGACAGGTCGTCTCAAACCACGCTGTTCAGGCTGCCGTCACAGAGTAGTGCAGGCAGCCCACTGGACCTGCTCCACAGTCTCCCGTGTCTCCTAGGCACTTGACTGGGATTCAAAACCTCATGTCTTGGGATGTCCCTCCAATTCAAGAATAACACCACTCATCCCTGCTGATAAAGGGCCTTTGGATGGCACCTGCAGGGTATTTTGTCTTGGGGGAGGCAATAAATGTTCTTCCCACAGTACTCAAGGGAGGGGACTATTTCCTCCCAGTGTGCCCTTGAGGTTGCCACCACACCCCGGGGCTGGCTCCATCCCCTCCAGGTGTGCGCACATGGCTGGCTCCCATCCAGAAAAAGTCATGTGCTTTTAAAGCTCGGAGACTCAGCTCCTAAGGCTGTTTGCAAAATAGAAACTGGCATTCTTCATATTTCTCATTCCCGTCTGTGGTCCAGAGAGGTTTTCCTCCATACCAGAGCCCTCTGTCTTTCTCTCCCTTTGTCCCTCCACAGGAGACGCTCCTTCCCCATTTATCTCCCCCAATTCACATACATGCACCTCTATCCCACCAAGCTGTCTCTCTCCAGGTGTGAAGATACTTCTACCACTCAGCAGATTGATTTCTTGGGTGTTCTAAGTGTTCTGGTCTCAATACAGCTGTGTTTGAGGGAGGAGGGAAATCCCAGTCCCCCTACTTCTCTGCCATTTTAACCCCTCCTCAGGAAAATTACTCTTAACAATGTCTTGAATAGTCTTTTTCCATAAAATTTTTGATATAAGTGTATGAAATAATTGTTAAAATACCCGGCAGATTGTAAAGTATATTTACAAATATGAATTACTATCAAAAAGAAAAAAAAACCTAGTCAATTCTGGTTTCTTCCTAGGATTGGAATGGCAATGACCTTGTATCTGCATCTCTCTTCCTATATAGAAAGACTTCTTTGGAAGTGCTTGTGGAGGCCTGGGGTGGTCAGCTACTGAACTGACTGATTAATGGACTGAACGAAAGAGCCAAGTGGAAAGTTTCAGCAAAGTAGAAGCAATGATCACATTTCTATGATGTGCATTATCCGACATTCAGAAAAACACAGAGACACCTGTGAGCTCACAGATTTAGACAAAGAAAATGAACCGACATCACTGTGTCTTGTCATTGTTTTTCCTGGCCATCCATTTCTAAGCCATTGGCCTCCCATCAATGATCGTGTGAACTTGGAATCACAACAGACGAAGCACAGCTGAACTGATGCTAATCAGAGGCAGTTCATAGAGAGAACCCCTGGCTGCATCCCTGCTGACAATGGACAGAAAGAAGTAAAAAATAACAGTGAATAAAAAAAAGCCATGCTAACAAAGAACATGTTAGAACAACAGCCACCACAAGAAGTGTCCCCACATTCACATGTGCTTTCCTTCCTGTGGCTCCACCAGTCCAAAATTTCTTACGTGAGCCCTCCTAGCCTCATAGAAACTCACAGGTCCTGTGCAGTTGCCCAGTGGGTGTGCACACTGCAGCAATGGCTGTAAATATAAGCAGACCCTAACTGTGCCTGGGAAGTGGCTAGAGACAACCCCTCTCAAAGAGCAAGCTCGTCTAAAAAAATTTTTTTATGTTTTAATTTATTTTTGAGAGAGAGAGATACAGAGTGAGAGAGAGACAGACAGAGCACGAGTGGGGGAGAGGCAGAGAGAAAGAGGGAGACACAGAATCTGAAGAAGGCTGCAGGCTCTGAGCTGTCAGCACAGAGCCCAACACAGGGCTCAAAGTCGTGAACTATGAGATCATGACCTGGGCCAAAATCAGATGCTTAACTGACTAAGCCACCCAGGTGCCCCAAGAGCAAGGTCTTTGAAAGCAGCAGGGAAGCCTGTGAGTACCTGTGCGCAAATCTGTGCAGGTTTGTGCTTTGGTTCATGTCTATACCATGGCTGTCATAGAAATTAGCCACACAATCTCAGCATTGGCTTCAGTGGCTGAAGGAAGTGGGTGAACAGCATTCCAGGCCAGATCAACATTGGCTACAGTCAAACAAAGACGATAAATATGATTTTCTTGGCTGTAACTAGACTCAAGAGCAGAATTTTGTCCAAGCCCACCTCAGTCCTTACTGAGTATATTAAACAGACTCTCTGTTGATTTGGGCAACATCTTGGTGCTGGATCAGCCCTGCTGGCTGGACCAGCAATGGGCCCGGGTCATACCCATAACTCATCTCTCTCCTTATACTGGAAGCAGCCTTTTTATGTCCATTGGGTCTTTGTTGTATTTAAGAATGGTTTCCTATGGAGTGTATACAGTTACTCTTATTTCTCCTAATTCTGGCTAACATGTTGCAGTGGCTAAGAGCATGGACTCTAGAGCCAAAATGTCCAGGTGCAATTCCCAGTTCTTGGGCAACCTTGAGCAACCCAGTTTACTTTCTAGTGAAAGAGAGGATTATCATTAATTATTATTAATAATAATTAATTATTATAATATTATATATAATAATATAATTAAGTATCATTAATTATCATTAATAATAATACCATTATTGTGTCATTTATATAATATGTTGTTATTTCTGAAGCTTCCTTACTTCCCGAGCTCATAAAACACAGCTGAAAAACGACATCTAATGGATGGGGAAAGAGAAAAAGATGTATGCTCTTCCTACATCCACTCGTGCTTTCTCTATTCTCCAGATGTCATCTGGTTTGCTGTTTGAAAACATGCAAATATTGTCATTCTTATCAATGTTATCATTCCCTTGATTATAAAAAATAAAAAAGGTTCCCATGGCTCTTAGGTAATTTCAAAATGTTAAACATGGCCCCAAGACCCTGCATGATCTGGCCTTAACCATTTCTTCTACTTGGTCTTGGGTGACCCTCCCCTGGGCCCTCCTCATTTCAGCCTCATTGGCCCTAAGGCAGGTTTACAGAGCCTTTGAATGTGCCCTCCCCCTCAGACAAAATGTGACTCCCCTCCCCTTTACCTCCTACCTGTACTCCCTTAACTTCCTCCCACGCCATCTTTTTTGTCACTTTTCTGGCACTGTAGGCAAGTTAGGGCTCCCCGCTGTCCTCCTTCATAACCCTGCAAAATCTGAAATTAGTTGCAAGCATATCTTTTCCACCTTATACCATCTGCGTTCCTCATCTTTGAATTCCTGGTGCCCTCCATGGGTCTTGAATTTATTAGGTAGTTAAAAGAAGGAAATGAAAGAAATAATGCACTTGATGGTTAACGCTAGGAGTTTTTATATAGTAAAATCATTAATCTTTCTGTTTGGTGCTCTTTAGACCTCATTTAAGGAATCCTCTTCTAGCCCTAAGAGATAAATCATTGATTTATATGGAATTGAGTTTTAATATAATATGAGGCGGGGACCCATTTTTAATCTTTCTTTGTATGCATATACTTTGCCAGGACCATTTTATTGAATAGTTTAGTTGTTCTTCATTGATTTGCAAGCCATCTCTGTCAAGGATAAGTTTTTCATATTTGTGTGGGTCTGATTCTGGGTTCTGTAGTCCATTCCATTCATCTAATTCTGCCCTAATACCCCATTGTCTCGGTTTCTATCACTTCATAAGTCTTGGCATCTGGTAAAGTGAGTCCTTCTACCGAGTTCTCCATAAGGATTAGCTTGATTGTATTATTGACCATTTTCTCTTTCATATAAATTTGAAAATCAGCTTTGTTGAAATTTTTATTGGAATTACATTGCAAAAATTGGGCAATAATTCATACTTGTGTGATAAATGCCCACAGCCATAAACATGGTATTTTTATCCATTAACATGGTATGACTCTTATTGTAGGTTGAATTATGTTCCCCTAAAAAACTAACCTCTGGTACCTCAGAATGTGACCTTATTTGGAAATAGGGTCTTTACACATGCAATTAGTTAAGATGAGATTATAATGGAATAAGGTGGGCCCTTAAACCAATAGGACTAGTGTCTATATAAGAGGATATAACAATATAAGAAAAGACAGCCATGTGAAAATACAGAGATTGAAGTTAGGTAGCTGCAAACCAAGGAACTCAAGGATTTCTGGCCACCACCAGAAATGAAGAGGCAAGGAAGGATTCTTCGCAGACTCTCAGAAGGAACATGGCCCTGTCAACATCTTGATTTTGGACTTCTAGTCCCCAGAATTGTGAGAGAATAAATTTCTGTTGATCTGAAGACACCCATTTGTGGTGTTTTGTTCTGGCAGCCCTGAGAAACCAATATAACTCTCCATTTTACAAAGTATTCTGTAATGTGTTTTAATAAAGTTGTATAGTTTTCTCCATAAAAGTTTTGTACATTTTATTTTACATTTATTTCTGTATGACTTTTAGCTTCTGCTACTATGAAGAAAAGGAATGGGCTTTTGCATGTTAATCATCTACCAACAAAATTTGCTTAACTCCCTTATTAATTTTAAGAATTGTTTGGTTATTTGGAAGAGGTCTCTGCGATGATGCAGATATCAGGTATCAAAAATAGTAATAGATTTGTTTCTTCTTTTGAAAACCTTAAATCATTTCTTTCACTTGCTTCTTTCCCTACAGAGCAATAGATCTTACCTGGTGTTTTCTTGAGGTCAAGATTTTTAATCATTGATTCAGTTTTTAATAATTGTAGAGTAATCCTGATTTTGTTTCCCAAGTACATATATAAAATTATATATTATATGACTATATCTAAATATATAAATATTAATATATATGTGTGTATATATATATATATGCATATATATCCAGTAATGGTCATGACTTATTAATTAACATCTTCAAATCTTGTTTTATTTTATTTGTTTATTGATTAGCACTATGGTGGTAAATTGACAAATTTCTCTTTGCAGTTCTATCAATTTCAACATTATATATTTAAAAAAAATCTTTTTAACATTACATTTTTTGAGACAGAGAGACAGACAGAACATGAGCCAGGGAGGGACAGAGAGAAAGGGCGACAGAATCCGAAGCAGGCTGCAGGCTCCAAGCCATCAGCACAGAGCCTGATGCAGGGCTCAAACTCACAAACTGCGAGATCATGACCTGAGCTGAAGTTGGACGCTTAACCAACTGAGACACCCAGGTGCCCCTAACATTACATATTTTAAATGTATGTAATTAAGACCACACTATTTAAAATTTAACCTTTGTTAATGTATAATAAACCTATTAATAGTTCTTGCCTTAAAATATGTTTAGGGGCGCCTGGGTGGCTCAGCTGGTTGAGTGTCCAACTTCAGCTAAGGTTATGATCTCTTGGTCCGTGAGTTCAAGCCCTACATCAGGCTCTGTGCTGACGGCTCAGAGCCTGGAACCTGCTTCAGATTCTGTGTCTTCCTCTCTCTGCCCCTCCCCAACTCATGCTCCGTGTCTCTCTCTCTCTCTCTCTCTCTCTCTCTCTGTCAAAAATAAGCTTTAAAAAATTTTTAAAAATATGTTTAGACTCAAGGTATTATGGCTACTTTTTAGCTTTTTGTTGTTGTTACTATTCATCTGTAACCATATTTTTTTGCATCTATGACTCTCAATCATTCTGTGTTCTCATGGTTCTAATGGAACTTTTATAAAAGACATAGAAATTATTAAAAACAAAAACAAAAAAAAAACCAACCTTCTGGGGTACCTGGGTGTCTCAGTCGGTTAAGTGTCCGACTTTGGCTCCAAAAATCAGTAAACATTAAAAAAAAAATTGAACAACAGCAAAACTGATAATCTTTTGTCTTTTAACTGAAGCGTGTAGTATGTTTACATTGAATGTAATTTCTGATATGTTTGTATTTATTTTATGGTAGATTGCATCCATCAAATATTATTGTGCATCTCTGAACTAGCCCTTCTTTGAAGATTGCAACTTCCCACCCACCCTACTGATCTCAACAGTCCCCACGTAGCTTGCCAGTAAAAGGTGGGGGGAGGTGAAGTGTGTCGTTCCTGGTGATTTGCCACATTTCCTTTTCTTCTGCCACAACACCTGCAATGTTCAGGACAGAGGCTGCTCTGTGAGCCTGGGACCAGAATTGCTGACAAGGTGTGGCAGGGCCACACTGGACCCACAGTATAGACATGAGAGGGAGCAAAGAACAAACATTTATTGTTGCAGCCTAGTCCCAATGAGATATCTGGCTGGTTTATAACCCCAGCACAACCTGGCCTACCGATTGAAGCACATTTCTTAATCTTATTTTGCTCTTTTTATTTGTCCATTTTATAAAAGTTATTTTTCTGATTGTTGTTTTTTTATTACTATTATCACTACCTGCCTTGCATTTCTTAAGATTTTTTGAGGTTGTTTTTCTTCTTTCTGTCCTTGTTCTCCTGCAATAGTGTAGACATTATACACTTAGTTACTATTCTTTCAATGACCACTCTAGCAATTTTAACATGGATATTTGACTTTACAAAGTCTAAACTTGTCAACATCTGAATAACAAAAGAAACTGAATAACTAAAGAAATGCTTTTTTTAAATAATACCTCCTCTCTTGATTTATATAAACTTGTTATATATTTTAGTGCCATCTTGAGCTGTTAACAATTAGACATTATTTTAACCACTGATTACTTAGATTTTATTCATATTTAACACTTTTCCTTACTCAGGACTCCTTGCACCTCCTACCTCTTTTCTGTTCCTAGTATTCGGAAAGTTTTTAATCATAAATGGGTGTGGAAATTTGTTCAATGCTTTTAGTCCATTGAATCATACAGCCATATGGTTTTTCTCTTTAGACTATTAATATGGTGGATTTCATTAATTTTTAAGTATTGAACCAGACTTGCACTCCTGAAATAAGCCTCACTTGGTTGGGGCTTTTTATTCTTTTAATATATTGCTAGAGTCAATTTGCTAATATTTTGTTGAGCATTTTTGCATCTATGTTCTTGAAGGATATTGGTCTATGGTTTTCTTTCTCTGTACTGTCTTTGTCTACTTTTGTTATTAAGGCAAAACCACCAACACAAAGTGAGTTAGAATATATTCCCTCTTTTATTTTCTGGAAGAAATTAGAAAATAAATATTACTTCTTTAATGTTTGGAAGAAAACACCAGTGAAACCATCTGCTCCTGAAGATTTCTTTTCTTGGAAGGTTTTTAACTATGAAGTCAATTTCTTTAATAGGTATAGGACTATTCAGATTATCTCTTTTATTTTGAATAAACTTTGGTAGTTTGTGGTTTTTAAAGAATTAGTCCATTTCACCTAAGTTATTTATGTGTGTAATGTTGTTTGTTGCATTCCTAATTATCCTTTTGACATTTGGGGAAACAATAATTTTAAATGTATTTTCCTTTTTGCCTGCCTCTGCCAGAGTCAAGGACAAAACAAGAAGTTACCCTAACATCTCCGTCTGTTAGGCCTTTTTTTTTTCTAGTTATCACATAAAGATGTAGCCCTTTCATGGTTTACTGACTGATGAAGGGTCTCATTCTTTTTGTTTTTGCCTGTTCTTTGAACATGTGACCCATTAAAACCCTGGCTAGAGAGCTTGTATGACTAATAAATATACCCATAAGAGACACCAGCTCACTTACCCTGTGGTTCACACTTTCTTTTTGCTTCTGGTGCCTGATAATTATCTGATGTTTTTCCCAGTTCAGCCATGCATTCTTAGTTGTTTTTTTTTTTTTATTTTATTTGTTTATAATATTCTAACCAACATTTTAAAGTATATTGCACTTCTAAGAAAGATTTCTACAAAACTCTAAGCCACCAAGTTTCTAGGAATAATGATGAGATAGTCTCTTTTTCCACTGGTTTGGAAAAAAGTGCAAGTGTGAAAATATTAAATGTGATTGAAGGAAAACTGGACAGTGATGTAATGAGGAATACAATTTGGCAGTATGCATTGAAATGTTTTATGCTGCAGCAACTCCACTTTTCAGTATCTATCCCAGATGAAAAACACTGAAATATTTATGAAGAGTGGAAAACATTGGGTGAATTAAGACACATGTTTATATTGTACAATATTCCAAATACAATAATATGGACAGCTCTGAGGATTTCTTGAGATTATTAATAGAGACAATGCAAGTATCTGTTTAGCACAGACTGTGTGCTCAATTAGTCTTAATAAATGTTTTGTTTTTAGATGGTCCCTGTTTTCTTCATCTTTCTGATTTACAGAAATGGTATTGGGTGTGTCAAACGGCACTCACTGAATCAATTAATTCTTTCTCTCTTTCCCCACCTCAAAAAAGAAAAAGAAAGAAAGAAGGAAAGAAGAAAGAAAGAAAGAAAGAAAGAAAGAAACCAATATCTCTAATGGACATAGAAAAATTAATCAACAAAGTCCTCAACAAAATATTTGCAAACTGAAGTCAAGAGCACATTAAAAGTATCATTCACTATGATTAGGTGGTATTTATTCCTGGAAGACAAAGACAGTTCAACATATGAATCAATGTGCAACACATTAATAGAATGAAAGATAAAAATCACACGATTGTATCAGTAGATGCCAAAAAATCACAGACTTTCATGGTAAAAACTCAACAAATTGGTATAGAAGGCACATACCTCAACACAATAAAGGCTATATATGACAAACCCAGAGATAACATCATACTCAATGTTTCAAGGTTGAAAGTTTTTCCTCTAAGATGAGGAACAAGACAAGGGTACCTACTCCCACCACCCATACTCAACATAATACTGGAAGTCCAAACCAGAGCAATCAGACAAGAAAAAGATATAAAAGGCATCCAAACAGGAAAAGAAGAAGTAAAATTGTCTTTGTTTACAAATGATATAATCTTACATAGAGAAAATAAAGATTCCATCAAAAAAACCTGCTAGAACTAACCAGTGGATTCAGTAAAGTTGCAGAATACAAAATCAACATACAGAAAATAGTTATGTTTCTATATAGTAATAAAATATCTGAAAAAAATGAATAAAACAATCCCATTCACAATAGCATCAAAAACAATAAAATACTTATGAATAAATTTAACCAAGGAAAGATCTTCACACTGAAAGCTACAAGACTTTGACAAAAGAAACTGAAGAAAGCACAAACAAATGAAGGATATCCTGTGTTCATGGATCAGAAGAATTACTACTTCTAAAATGCCCATATCACTCAAAGATATCTATAGGTTCAATGCAATCCCTATTAAAATTCAAATGATTTTTTTCACACAAATAGAAAAGACAATCTTGAAATTTGTATGGAGCCACAAAAGACCCCCAAATAGTCAAAGCAATCCTGAAAAAGAAGAACAAAACTGAAGGAAGAACAGAATCTATAGACACAGAGACCAATGGAACAGGATCAAGAGTACAGAAACAAACCGTTACATACATTTGTCAACTAATATTTGACAAGGGAGCCAAGAATATTCAATGTGGAAAGAATAGTCTCTTCGAATAAAATGGCATTGGGAAAACTGGATAACCACATGCAGAAGAATGAAATTGGCCCTTTATCTTACACCACTCATAAAATGAACTTAAGATGGATTATAGACTTAAAGACCTGAATCTATAAAACTACCGGAAGAACCATTAGGAAAAAGCTCCTTGACATTGGTCTTGGCAGCAATTTCCTAGATCTGACACCAAGAGCACAAATAACGAAAGCAAAAATAAGTAAGTGGGACTACAACAAATTAAAATGCTACTATACAGGAAAAAAAAGAAAATTAAAAGCAACCCACTGAATGGGAGAATGTATTTGCATATCATATCTTTGAAAGGGGCTAATATCCAAAATAAAGAACTCACATACTCAATAGTTTAATAGCTAAATAAATAAATAAATGGCAGAAGAACCACACGGTTTTCCAAAGAAGACATACAAATGTCCAAGAGGTATATGAGAAGGTGCTCAACATCACTAATCATCAGGGGAATACAAATCAAATCCACAATGAGATATCACCTCATGCTTGTTAGAATGGCTAT